>NC_134355.1:174617694-175862988 GCF_048569485.1 Anomaloglossus baeobatrachus | reverse complement strand
ACGATCGAACACGAAAAAACTATTTTGTAAAACAAAATGTAACAGTTCAAGAAGAAACGAATCGTGTTTTCTATCACCTGTAGAGCGACGATCCAGAAAGTAGGTGACCGCTTGAATTCCCAAATCGTGTTCAATGCACGTGTATAGCGACTCGATGTCCATGGTGACCAAGAGTGTACCAGCCTGTACCTCCACCTGTTCGAGTTGGGTGATCAAGTGCGACGAATCTCGGACGTATGAATCCAAAGTAAGGACATATGGCTGCAAATAAAAGTCCACATAAATACACGGACGTTCATATATGCCCCCTATGCCGGATACTATGGGCCTCCCCGGAGGGTCCACCAAAGACTTGTGTACCTTTGGGAGCATATAGAACGTCGGCGTTGTAGGGTGGCGTGTGGTGAGAAAATCCCTCACGTTTTGAAATTATACCAAGATCAAAGGCACGTACAAGAAGTTTGTCCAATTTCACCTTAAAGGCATCAGTGGGATCTGATGGAAGAATTGCATAATTGATTCGATTGCCCATCTGTCTGTGGGCCTCTTTCAGATATAATTCAACGGGCCACAACACCACGTTGCCGCCCTTATCCGCTTCACGGATAATGAATGTGTTGTTTTTTCTCAGATTAGACAAAGCCCTTTGTTCAGCCTTATTAAGGTTGTTTTGTTGGAATGGTATCACCTTAAGGGCCTGTATATCACGGCACATGGCTTCAAAGAAAATCTGGATTGCCGGAAACAAGGAAAATGAGGGTGTGGCCTGAGAGGGAAGCCTAGATGGAAATGGCAGTTTCTTACCTCCGAAGGAATCGCCCTCTTCCAAAAGTTCCATAAGGTCTCGAAATACCTGCCTATCCTCCGCAGGCAAGGTGTCGATGACCCCAGGCTGATGATACATCAGTTTAAACACCATTTGCCTGCAGAATAGATACACATCCTTCGTGAGCTCAAATTTGTCCAATGCCTTGGTGGGTGAAAAGGAGAGACCTTTAGAAAGAAGACTCACTTCAATCTCAGATAAAGGATATTCAGTTAGATTTATTATTTGTAAGTTACCTTGTGAGTCCTGCTCCAGATCCCTGGAACCATGGTCAATCTCCATCACCACCTCTTCCTGTTCCTTGTGGTTCTGTTGGTTGTTGGGGGCCCTTGTCTCCCACGGGTCTGATATACCGACCTCCCTGTTGTGCTTGGCGGGTTTGCGTCTCCCTCGTCTGGTGGGCCTTCCCTGTCGCTGACGTCCGACGACAAAAAATCACTGGAAGATAACTCCCTGGTCTGACATTATGTGCAGTTTGTCCCATCGTGACAGCCCTGTGAAACCTCTGATTGCCATGATGTGACCAACGAAATGCTGCACCACTTTCAAAGTCCTTTTTGTCCCTAAGAAATTTCTGTTTTTTACCCCTGATGATGTCCTTCTCGTATCTATCAATGGACTCTTTAAGTTTTTGTTGAAAGGGAAGAACCTGGTTATTCAGATCAAAAGTTCTCAGTTTGGTTTCACAAGCCCTGATTTTATCCTTAATCGTACTCAGTAAGGTTTTATCATGCTCAATTAACATATTCAAAATGATATCTGAGCACTTCAAAAGGCCGGCTTCCCAAACCCCCTTAAATCCAGCGTCAGGTTCCCATGCGGGAAAAATCTGCACCCTCAAGCCCCTCGGTGCAAACCCCATTTTGAGATATTCCTCTAGAGTTTTAATATTCCACCATGTTTTAGTCACAGCTTTATGCAAATTGGTGAGCTCCGTGGAAAGTTGTTGAAAAGAATCCTGTACCACAACCTCAGCTGCGGATCCAAACAGATCACCAGACTGATTACTCCATGCGGCCTCCCTGGCCTCCAAATCCATGCTGTATATGAATAATGATAATCAACAAATCCGTATACTGTGCCACACTCCCAGAATTGAAGGGAAAGCCTTCTCTAACACAATCGTAGTAAACAAGACAGGCGGGAGGGCACCAAAGATAATGAAAAAAATATATAAAGATGGGATCACAACCACTAGCACATTCAAAGCAAACAGTTATGGTATACAAGAGAAAAAGAAAATGTGCAACAAGTGGGATCACCAGAAATGACCATATAATATCATTTTATTAATCAAAAAGGACATACAAACACACAGATGTTCATTAAAAACAATTAAAAAAGCAAAAAAGCTTGTACATACATTTGGTGCCAATAATATGAGCCACCAAAATACACCCCACCCTCTCAGCAAGCCAAAGAGAAACCCCACATAATAAGTCAGAGTAAGTGTGATAGCCAAAAAAAAAAAAAAAAAACCTTGTTCAATCAATAACAGGCAGTGAACACGGCATGCTAAATGAGACAATAGCAGGCAGAAGGACAATTGCTGCATACAAATACCTCAAAGCCGCATGAAAATAATCTGCCCTGAGAACAAATGTCTGGAACCAGTATAAGGCAAATCACATACCCAGGGGTCCTGCACGGGGTAAATGGCAAAGCAAATATCATGAGAAGGGTGGGTTGGAAACCCCACGCGTATCGCTACAAGGAGTTGTAGCTTCCTCAGGGGAAAGTGAGGCACACTATGGTAGGTATGTCTTAAATAGCCATTATAATCAAAGAAGATTGCTTACCAGCATGGGCAAGGAGGAGGAGGGAGAGGTCGCTATGCAACCTGAAGATGCCGATGGGCGCCGCCATTGTGAGTCATGTGATCAAATCATGTGGTACCTTTTTTTTTTTTTGTGCAGACAAGCGTCACAGCCCAATTGCAAGCTCCAATGCCAGGTCGCTATGCAACCTGAAGACGCCGATAGGCGCCGCCATTGTGAATCATGTGATCAAATCATGTGGTCCCTTTTTGCAGGCAAACGTCACAGCCCGAACGCAGGCGCAGTGATATCAGCGCCACAAGCACGTTTAGCAATCCCTTAGTATAGTGAAATAGGTATACAAAAGACATATATATTGTACACTATGCATGCGAAACAGGTAGTGCATATGTGCTAGATGAATAACGCAAGTCACTTTGTATATACGGAAATCCACATGAATCTGCGCGTGCGCAGTTTCAGTAAGAGATCCCCGAAGGGACATTTCAAGTGCAGGGATTAAAAAAAAAAAACAAAAACAAAAAACAAAAAAACCTGACAGCACAGAGGTAATACTCAAGTTACCACTAGAGTAACATTGAGTGTTAATCCATCATACGGGTACCTATGTTATGCACACACAATGCTGATATGTCACGCACAAACACTTGTGGCCTGCATCACGTGTCTATATGACACCATGACAAAAACAGTGCTTCTCATCGCGCATGCGCCGAGACATCAGCAATGTCCCATTCAAAAGCAGAGAAATGATCTCAGTGGGCAGCACAGCCCATTAAGGCCAGTATAACTGAATAACAAGAACTCAAGCATTCACAATCTGTGCGCACAGAACCACACGCATACATCCAATAAAGATTGAATATGGATACTGTTCCCGAAAAATATTTATCTCACCACTTAATGCGCATGCGCTATGTAAATGCATACTAGCATAGAGGACTCTGTTGCCCAAAATACGGGCCTACAGGGAAACCACACAGCCATTGTATGAATTTGTCACAGAAAAAAGTCTTTGTTCAGAGGACATAACAGAAAACAGTACAGGTACACGAACCCCCATCCCAGATTAGCACAAAAATAGACCTATGTGCTTGGATACCCGACATCACCAACCCAGTCAGTAATAAAAAAAAAAATAGCAACAAACACGTTTTTATTTGAAAAAAACACTCCCCAAAACATTCCCTCTTTCACCAATTTATTAGAAAGAAAAACAAATCCAGGTCTGGTGTAATCCAAGGGGTTCCCATGATGATCCATATCATAGTCAATGTCCCAGTCAATGAAGAACAGAATGTTCCATATTGGCTGGGAGAGCAATGCAGTGACCTGAGCTAACATCAATAGGTCAGCCCAGGCCACTGCAGGGCATGACAAGTGCTGCTGTCAGGAGGATGGTGAGGTACATTACCTACGGTGATCGCTGCACTCCTGATAGCAGAGCTGTCACGGAGTTCAATGACCACCGCCTTCACAACCAAGTATCGCGGGTGCCTGTGACGTCACCGCTAGTCTCGGGTCGGCAGCGAGAGGAGATGTGACAAGCGGCGGCCATGGAGGACAGTAACAACGCTGATGTCGGGAGGGCAGGACTTCATCACCGCAGGTAAGGAACTTCACTAATCTCCTGACGGCAGCGCTTGTCATCCCCGCGGCTGCTATCACTGCAGTGTGGGCAGCTGCAGATACCGTAAAGTGTGGGCAGCTGCAGACACTGCTGAGCGGGCAGCCGCAGGGCTGGAGCTGGAGCGGGACACAGACTGCAGCAGCATCCGACGTAAGTCACACAGAAGTGCTTCTGTGTGGCTTTCCGGGATTTTTGCACACGTAGCCAGGGTAAACTTTGGGTTACAAAGCAAAGCGCTTTGCCTGGATACCCGATATTTACCCTGGTTACCAGCTAACCGCAGGCTGCCAGCGATGGCTCTCTGCACACGTAGCAGTAAAAAGCCACACTTTTGGTGATTGAACTGTTCTCGAATGTAACTCGAACTGCCGAACTTTTAGCAAATCGTTCGAGTTCGTTGAACGACTCGAACACCCCCCAAAATCAGTCGAACATGAAATTGGCGAACCTCAAACATCGCTAATCTCTAGTCCCTATAGCTTGAAGTTTTAAGGGTCAGTTCTTCAGTTTTTAAGTGAAGTCTTGCTCTTAAGGGCTAGCACTTGGGACCTCAGTGGGTTGCTTTGTCTGGGAAACCCAGTCCCCCTCATTGTGCTGATGCCCTCAATCTATGAGCTCCTAGGAAGCTCCCTGAAGGCCCCCTGCCTCTGCAAGTTAATTGCCAAGACGTTGAATTGGCTCCTGACCTAGGGTCCTGTACCCCCGTCGTGCTCGGTACCGGTCAGTTCTGACCCACCCTGATCTTCCTGGCTCCTCGGGAGCTAACACTCCAGCTCCTCTCACTCTGAGAGCTGACACCGTTCTGTCTTAGTCCCTCCCACCAGCCTGCCTGATCCCTAGGCGGGTGGCCCGGTCCCAGCTAGACCAACCCAGTGGTGTGTCTGACAGGTCATGATGTGAGGTGTATGTTGGGATTTGTGGTGCTGATGGAGCGACACCTGTTTCTGGGAATCTGGAACCATGGGGGGTAGGTCCTGCACCCTGGGGAAGAAGGATTTAGTTCCCTGTAGCACCCTGATATACTCAGGGGCGCTACACTGTGGTACACTGCGATATGTGCGGCTGCGAAATATGCTGCGGATATCCCGCAGCCGCACATAACTGCATGTCAATTATTCCTGTGGAATTATCTGTGGAAATCCAAGTCCTCCACTATGGAGATAGAGGCCAGGACTTCCGCAGGTAAGTCGCATGAATTTTCTGCAAATATTTCGCTGGAATCCCGCAGCTATGGATAGCTGCGGATTCCGGGAAGCTGCTGCAGGAAACCTGCAGACGTACCTGCAGATATATGTGCGCACTAGAAAATGGACTTTTCTTAAGAAAAATTCGCACCCTCTGGCAGAATACTGCACCCGTGGCAAAAAACGCAGTAAAAAGAACCCGCGTTTTTGCCTCGATTTGCCGCTTTTTTACCCCGCGGTTTTGCAGCGTTTTTTCCACGGGCTGGTGCTTGCAGTTTTTTAGTATTATCTATGGCGAAAACCGCGGGTACCTGCAGAAAAAAAAAGGGACATGCGCATTAATTCCGCAGTGGAAATTCCGCCGGTAAATCCGCATGTATAAAAAAAACAGTGTGCGCACAGCATTTTTTTTAAACTCAAGTTTTGCTGGGGAATGACTGCAGAAATGTTAGACACATTTTCTGCAGCAAATCCGCAGTAAATCCGTAGCATGCACACAGCCTTAAGATTGTGTACAAGTTGGTTTTGATACTCCAGCATGTGTGCGTCCCTCCCAGGGGAAAAGCATCTGGAAAAATTTACTCTTGTACCATGGATCTACTAGAGTGCCAACCCAGTAGTCAGCACTATTTCTAATCCTAACAATTCTGGAATCCTGCAGCAGCAAGAAGGCACTCATGTTTTCTGGCACTTCTGTGAGTCTAGGCCCATGCATTGTTGGTGGTGGATTAACACTCACGCTTGGTACCTCAATATCTCTTTCATTCCCTCCTAAATAGATGCAACAATTATGGGTGGCTACAGATTGCTATTTTTAGACTGGGGGGCAGCCCAATAAGTGTGAGTATTCCCAGCCTGAGAATACCAGCCCCTAGCTTTTGGGCTTTAATCATGGCTGGGTATCAAAATTTGGTGGACCGCTTGTTGTTTTTTTTTAATTATTTATTTAAATACTTAAAAAAAAAAAAAGCTGCATGTGGTTCCTTTTATTTTGATACACAGCCAGGATAAGGGCACAGCTGGGGGCTTCAGCCTGTAGCCGTATGCTTGATCTGTGCTGGGTAATATAATATGGGGGGACCAAAGACCAATTTTTTTGTTTATTATTACTGTACGCTATAGATCCACAGACAGCATCTGTGATTAGAAGCTTCAGACACATTGTCATTAAGGGTAGGAGCCTGTCTGACTGCATCTGTGCCGCCCCCGCGACAGCCGATGGGCTGCTCGGATCCGGATCCACAGTGGCTCGAGGGGTCTCCTGACCCGAGGCAGGTCGCGCAGCTGCTCGAAAATGAAAAAGGGGAGGAAAGGGTAGATTGGATAGTGTTCGTGACACCACCCACGGGTCGTGGTAAAATGGGATACCACCGCTGCTGCATTTAGGAGAGAGGGAGAGCACCTGGGAGCAATGGGATGGCAGCTGAGGATGTTAACCCCTCCGTGGGCAGGGGAAGGTGTCCCGGGACTCGGTGATGGCAGGCTGGGGACCCATTGGAAGCAAAGGGACACAACGTACTCACACAGTACAGAGATACTGACACCGGGTAAACCAAAGTCTTGAATGCCCTGCAGCTTTATTTCAAGCACGCTGGGTCCTTGCCCTTTTTGGCGTTGCTGGTTGGTCTGAAGCCTTGTCCCTTGGCACTGTGTTTACACTTGGTGGATCCCTTTTGCCTAAAACTACTCGGGTCCCGCTCACCTGCGTGGCTAGCAGGGTGAGCTTGCTCTCAGGGTTCATGCTCGAGATTTTCTGGACGGTTTTGGGAAGTCCTATCCCCCTCATTGCGCTAGTACCCCGATTTTGGAGCGGGTGGAGAGCGGTTCATGAAGATTCCATCCTCGTCGGGTGAATTACTGGGCTGCATAAAGCTACTTCCCAGCCTAGGGTCCGCGTACCCCGTTGTGCCCTGGACCCTGCCCGTTTGTAGCACAAGGCCACTGAACTGCCCTCCGTGGCAGTACCATGCCCCTTGCCACTACCCCCTGCAACCGGGGTTCCAGCTCCTTCCAGGCCAGGCCAACATCTGGCACCTGGGATGGTTACAGGAGCTCAGCTCCGCAGCGTGACCTTTCCTGTCACTGCTCACTGACACTCTCTGACTACAACTGATACTTCTGGCCCTCCTTCTACCATCCCTCCATCTGGGCAGCCCTATTGCCCTCAGGCTGCCCAATGGGTGTCTGGTGGGTGTGGTGCAGAGTATTCCTCAGGATTTGTGGGTACCTGTTCTTAGCAACACCAAATGGACAGGACCCGTAACCAAGGAGGAGCGGGTACCATGCAGAAGCGCAGATTGCACAGCACCCTTGTGACGACCTGATAGGCCAGGGCGTCACACATCTAATCTCAGATGCTGATGGGCAGGGACCACAGTGAACTTAATGCAATGAGCCTAATGCGTGGCACCGGAAGGGAATGGGCAGCCTGGAAACAGTGTACAGGCACGACGGAGCCTCAGTAAGTACAGCACGCTTGCTCCTATACCCCTATCCCTTCTACCAACAGTTTTAATCAACAGATTATGGTCCCCATAGACTTACAGTCATATGAAAAAGTTTGGGCACTCCTATTAATGTTAACCTTTTTTCTTTATAACAATTTGGGTTTTTGCAACAGCTATTTCAGCTTCATATATTTAATAACTGATGGACTGAGTAATATTTCTGGATTGAAATGAGGTTTATTGTTCTAACAGAAAATGTGCAATCTGCATTTAAATAAAATTTGATCGGAGCAAAAGTATGGGCACCTCAACATAAAAGTGACATTAATATTTTGTAGATCCTCCTTTTGCAAAAATAACAGCCTCTAGTCACTTCCTGTAGCTTTTAATGAGTTCCTGGATCCTGGATGAAGGTATATTTGACCATTCCTGTTTACAAAACAATTCCAGTTCAGTTAAGTTTGATGGTCGCCGAGCATGGACAGCATGCTTCAAATCATCCCACAGATGTTCAATGATATTCAGGTCTGGGGACTGGGATGGCCATTCCAGAACATTGTAATTGTTCCTCTGCATGAATGACTGAATAGATTTGGAGTGGTGTTTTGGATCATTGTCTTGCTGAAATATCCATCCGTTGCGTAACTTCAACTTCGTCACTGATTCTTGCACACTATTGTCAAGAATCTGCTGATACTGAGTTGAATCCATACGACCCTCAACTTTAACAAGATTCCCGGTGCCGACATTGGCCACACAGCCCCAAAGCATGATAGAACCTCCACCAAATTTTACTGTGGGTAGCAAGTGCTTTTCTTGGAATGCCGTGGTTTTTTGCCTCCATGCATAACGCCTTTTTGTATGACCAAACAACTCAATCTTTGTTTCATCAGTCCCCAGGACCTTCTTCCAAAATGTAACTGGCTTGTCCAAATGTGCTTTTGCATACCTCAGGCGACTCTGTTTGTGGCGTGCTTGCAGAAACGGCTTCTTTTGCATCACTCTCCCATACAGCTTTTCCTTGTGCAACGTGCGCTGTATTGTTGACCGATGCACATCGACACCATCTGCAGCAAGATGATGCTGCAGGTCTTTGGAGGTGGTCTGTGGATTGTCCTTGACTGTTCTCACCATTCTTCTTCTCTGCCTTTCTGATATTTTTCTTGGCCTGCCACTTCTGGGCTTAACAAGAAATGTACCTGTGTTCTTCCATTTCCTTACTATGTTCCTCACAGTGGAAACTGACAGTTTAAATCTCACAGACAATTTTTTGTTTCCTTCCCCTGAACAACTATGTTGAATAATCTTTGTTTTCAGATCATTTGAGAGTTGTTTTGAGCAGCCCATGATGCCACTCTTCATAGGAGATTCAAATAGGAGAACAACAGGCAAGTGGCCACCTTAAATACCCTTTCTCATGATTGGATACACCTGCCTATGAAGTTCAAAGCTCAATGAGGTTACAAAACCAATTTAGTGCTTTAGTAAGTTAGTAAAAAGTAGTTAGGAGTGTTCAAATCAAGAAATTGATAAGGATGCCCATACTTTTGCACCGGTCAAATTTTGTTTAAATGCGGATTGCACATTTTCTGTTAGTACAATAAACCTCATCTCAATCCAGAAATATTACTCAGTCCATCAGTTATTAGATATATGAAACTGAAATAGCTGTTGCAAAAACCCAAATTGTTATAAAGAAAAAAGGTTAACATTAATAGGGGTGCCCAAACTTTTTCATATGACTGTATGTGAGGACTGGCATTGGGCCCGGAACTAGATTTCCAAAAACCCAGATAACAGGGACCCACCAGTCCTGGTTCTCTGCGACTCCGCCCATCACTAATTGCAAGTTCAAGTCCTCTTAAGGGACTAAAAAGATAAAGAAAAAGAGTTGATTAAAATCTAGGAAATAAAAAAATACAAAAGCTCAAATCACCTCTCTTTTCCCTTGTTGAAAATAAAAGAAAGCAAAACATATTTGGTATCACTACGCTCATAAAAAGTTTGTTCTATTTAAATATGGATTTAATTCACCTGATTGGTACATGTCGTAAAGACAAAAGAAATCAAAACGTCAGACTTGTATGTTTTTGGTCACCTCACCTCCCTAAAAAAATGGCCACCTCACTGAACAAAGAACAATCCCTTAGTCAACCCCATCAACAGAAAAATAAAAATCTTCAGGGTTTCAGAAAATGGCAACACAAATCAAAAACCTTTTTTTACAATATTCAGAATTTTTTTTTTAGATAGACAAAAATTGATGCATGTTACTTATTGGAGTTATCATACTGACTTGGACAATCATGTCTCCTGATAATTTGTATTGCCCATTGACCACCATAAAAACGAAACCCAAATAAATATGGAGCACTTATAGTTTTTCACCATTTCATCACACTTGGAATTATCCTGTTTCAGTACATTATATGGTAAAAATGAATGATATCGTTCAAAACAACAACTCATCTTGCAAAATATAAGCCCTTACGTGTGTATGTTGACAGAGATATAAAAAAGTTATGGCTTTTGAAAGATGAGAAAAAAAAAAAAAAAAAGCACAAAGATAAAAAAATTCCCTTGTCCGTAAACGGTTAAAAAGGCCTAAATGCCTCATTATCACATAAAACACAATATTATATTTTAGAAATAATACACAGTAAATAATGGAGTTCCGCTGCAGTGTGGACCAGGAGCTCCAAATTAAACCTTCGACAAGTGACTTGTTTAGTGACACTTGCTTACCATTTTATTTAGATACCAAGCCAAAGGTTGCTTGCTGAGCACCAACACAAAAGAAAATAAATGATCCCGGCAATTATACAATATCTCTTTCTCTGGGAGTTTTTGATCATGACTCTTAGGCGGGCTTTACACGCTGCGACATCGCTAGCAATTGCTAGCGATGTTGTGCGTGATAGCACCCGCCCCCATACGATATCTGGTGCTCGCTGCCGTAGCGAACATTATCGCTACGGCAGCTTCACATGCACATACCTGGTCAGCGACGTCGCTGTGACCGCTGAACAATCCCTCCTTCAAGGGGGAGGTGCGTTCGGCGTCACCGCGACGTCACTAAGCGGCCGGCCAATAGAAGCGGGGGGGCGGAGATGAGCGGGACATAACATCCCGCCCACCTCCTTCCTTCCGCATTGACGGTGGACGCAGGTAAAGAGATGTTTGTCGTTCCTGCGGTTTCACACACAGCAATATGTGTTGCTGCAGGAACGACAAACAACATCGTATCTGCAGCAGTAACGACATTATGGAAATGAAGGACGTGACACAGATCAGCGATTTTTTACGCTTTTGCGCTCGTTCATCGTCGCACCTAGGATTTACACATTGCGATGTCGCTACCGGCGCCGGATGAGCGTCACTAACGAGGTGACCCCGACGATATATCGGTAGCGATGTCGCAACGTGTAAAGCCCGCCTAAGGCCAGGGTCACACTATAGAACTCGGCCGTTTTAAACGCTAATATGCGCGAACGCTAAATATAGGGGGTGAGATTACACAATAATCAATTCACCAACTACAAATGACAACAGGTTTCCAACAAATAAACCTCTGTATATAAGAAATTATACTGGCAATCATGTATATAAAGTAGATGTAAGATCCTTCATCTGCACAGATCTAGAGAATT
The DNA here is from genome assembly GCF_048569485.1 of Anomaloglossus baeobatrachus. NCBI lineage: Eukaryota > Metazoa > Chordata > Amphibia > Anura > Aromobatidae > Anomaloglossus > Anomaloglossus baeobatrachus. The sequence continues at coordinate 175,851,473 of NC_134355.1, read as the reverse complement.
GTGAAATCCAATAACGTTTCTGTACGTAGAACGTGCATAGAGTATAATAGTTTTAGAGAGAATGCCTTTAGCCATACTGTCATGTTTTACAGACGCAACATCCCTTTCTGTGAGTATAAAAGGAGCCTTGACCCTCTGTTCAACCTCCCCTCCCACTATATCTGAACATCAGCAAGAACTTAGTTATGGTTTGCATTACAAAAAAAACCTCTACATAAGATGTGGCAATTTAATTAATCCCAAATGGAACAGGCCAGCTGACTGACTGCTACAGAAGGAATGGTGTTTATAGACAGGTTGGCGTAACGCAAGCAGTGCATGTTGTCTGGGCTGAAGAGCTTCATGTTTTACTGTGAAATTTATAGTGTCTTTCCAAGACCTCAGTTATTTCCTGAAGATGGAAACTCATTATTCTGTTTCCAGTGTTAGGAAAAAATTGTGGAAAAGAGAGGGAAAATAACGTCTTTGTGAATATAATACGATACTAGAGTGATGTCCTGGAAATCAGTGGAAAGAAGTTGTAAATGTTACGCTAAAATGCTTAGGTAAGGCGATGATACTGTCTATGTAGTAGTGGTGATTGTTTTATAGAAGCTTGGAAACTGCTGCTCAGGCTTTAGGAAGGGAGGTATGGCAATAAAGAAAAGTGAGTCACCAGCGACATGAACCTACTAGACATTGTTCCAAATGTTCCCTATAAATATCAAAGATCACTCAGTCTGAAAATGTTGTTTTTGCTCTTGCTTTATAGTTGAACTTACCTGGACCTGAACCCTGGACTTCCCAGTGCCTTCCAGATAATTAGCATTTTTAGGATAAGCATTCAGTATTTAGCTCCTAGTACCCCTGAATAAAGCAAGTCCCTTTAACATCACTGCAATTATGAAATTTGCTTATTTTAGCTTTACAAAGCCATACACCTTATTCAACCAGTAATACCTCTTCTATTCACTGTTGATGAGCTTGTATTATATTATTATGGTGCTGATCTTCAGTACACAGGGACTACTAAACATGTTACCAAGCTGGGGTGTTCTACTCCATATACAGTTTACATCTTAGTCATTGATGGATATAAAAAATAAAAAAAATGTAAATTAGGTTTTATTCAGCTCTTTAAGCACTATTCTATATGTCAGAGGTGAATGTAATAAGTACACAAATACACCAGAGCCATCTTGAGTACAGAAATACATCACCAGAACCACCATCAGTACAGGAATGCTTTACCAGAAGAACAATCAGTACAGGATTTCTTCACCAGTATTACCATTAATACAGGAATAGAGCATTACTGTAACGCTCACAGCCAGTGTAGAGGCAGCAAGTGGGATTAGCAGACCCACTAAACCACAGGGGGACCTGGGCTTACCCTTTAGTGGGAGACGCCAGGTACCACTGCCAGGGCAGTGACTGTGACTGAGGCAGCTGACCCCCAGGGTAGGTACAGACACTGGAACAGATGCAGGTAGGTACATTACTGAAGCAGACAGACATGTGGATACAGACAAGTATGGTGTGCATGAAAGAGTAGATATGTGATCAAGGTCTCCCTCATCTGCTGAGTCTTCCATGCCCATCGTCAGTTCGTCCTCCATTTCTTCCTGGGCTCCTGCACCTTCCTCAACAGTTTGGCTGCTAACATGCGCCCTTGTTAATCCCTCTCCCCCACCATCCCATGCCTGCCGCCTTGGTGATGCTGAACATCTGGACCTTGTAGATTTTGGTATCCCTTCCGCATATGAATCCTCCTGTACTTCCTCCCCTTCCTCTTGTCCCACCACCTGACTCCAAATACTGTTTAGAGTGTACTCCATCATGTAAATGACTGGAATTGTCCTGCTGATAATGGCATTGTCAGCGCTAAACATCTTCGTCGCCATGTCGAAACTGTGCAGAAGGGTGCATAGGTCCTTGATCTGAGACCACTCCAGCAGCATGATCTGCACACCTCTGGATCTCGTCGGCCCAGGCTATATGTCATAACGTATTGCACCAGGGCTCGGCGGTGCTGCCACAGTTGCTGCAACATGTGGAGAGTCGAATTCCAGCGTGTCGACACATCGCATTTCAGGCGGTGAACCGGCAGGCCGATAGACTTCTGGAGCGATGCAAGTCGTTCAGCTGCGCCGTGTAAACGGCGGAAGTGAGCACATAGTGACTATGCACTGTGCAGAAGCCCGTCTAGGCTGGTATAGTGGGTGAAAAATTGCTAGACAACAAGGTTCAACACGTGAGCCAAAGGAGGCTTCTTCTCCAGCAACTTGTCTTCAGAGATGGAGGGTGAAGACATGGCCAGAGGTCGGGGAGGACTGGATGGTGGCTGCTGAAGGGACTCCTTCCTCAACCCTGAAAGGAAGATGGCACCAACTTGCAGACTAGGCGTCACTGGAGTTTCAGGGCTGAGATGTCTCTTTGGCCTCACAGGACACATATGAATGAAGTGTTCTGCACCTTTGCAGTAGAAACACAGTCCCATGCCTCGACGGTAGTTTCAACGTTGAGCCGACATCCTAACATGGTCGATCTGCATGTGTGGCGCCCCTGATGCTTCAGTCGCCACAGGGTACTGCATCTCTTTTAAGATGTAATACTCATTCCGGGGAAGAAGAGGTTAATCACTGTTTTTTTTTCACTTTCACCACATCTAGCAAGTGAGTCAGCTAGTTACACAATTCAGAAAGCCAGCCTGGGAACTTCCCGGTTGCTGAGACAACCACTGGTGAGTCATCAGAAAGGTGGGGGCTTCACTGAGAGAGTAGGAACACACAAACAGTTTCATTTTAGACAAGTGTGATACTCTGAACAACAGTTGCAAGAGAGAGTGCTTGAGAGCTTGTCCTGCTAGAACCGGGCAGACTGGAAAAGGGCAAGAGGCAACCGGTGGAGCTAGTGAGACAGAGGAGAACATGGTAGCTGAAGTTGGGCCCAACCGTTCCCACAATGCCAGCGCAGTCAGGGTGCAGAGCCCTGAGGTAGGACATACTCCGTGTTGGACTACCAGAATCTGCAGAGGATGGGAATTCCAAGTCCCATTGCTCACCACCCATTTTCCCGGAGCACAGTGACACATAGGATCCGGGGTCGAGATTGTAGCCAGGCCCCACAGCGCAGATCCGAGCCACCTGCATACGGGACGGGACATTTTACAAGAACACCGGGATCCCCAAGTTGCTTCAACCAACGGAGATCCACAAGTAAGAGCAGAGGAAAAAGGTCTCACACTCCACAGACACCTGTGATTGCTTCTGATTTACCCGGGACTGGCTGGAGCCCATCACTGCGGAGAGCGGCACCACTGGGGCATCTTGCAAACTGTGAGTAAAAAGAACTTTGAACTGCATCACCGGTGTCATCCTTGTCATTGCTGGCACCACTGGTCATCCCTACCGCCCTCATTTCCCTGGGGCCTGCTCCACCTGTAGGGAGCGAAACCATCTTTGTTGCTACTACCATCCACCCCAGAGGACAGCAACAGCAGCGGCGGCTAATTCCCTGGCCGCATACCGCAGGTGGCGCCACGACAACAACCTCCACCATCCCCCTTATCCACCCATCCCCATCCGTGTACACTTCGGGGTACGAAACCTGTAGGGCCACCGATAACATCCCCTGACCCTCACCGGCCTGGTGACGAGTATCTTCCCCCGAACCCCTGGGGCGCTACACATGGGTTCAGGAGCAGGAGCGGCAACCGGAAATTGGGATATTGGCAGCCTCTGGAGGGATGGAGCCAGATGTATAGATTCCTTATCATGTTCACCTCCATGGATCGTTCATGGAACCTGAGGTTGACCCGGGTAGCAAGGAAATCAGATCTTCCAAAGTATCAGGAATATCCCGGCCAGACAGTTGTATGTACAGAAAAACATGGTGTAAGTTAAATTGTCATCTCGTACCTCAAGAAAAAAGAAAAGCCTTCTCAAATCCCTGTCAGCGGAAAAATAAAAAAAGTTATGGTCTCAGAATCAATCACCATAAAATAATATTTTTTTTTATAGATGTTTCTGTATAAAAGTGGTAAATTATCATAAAACAATGATAATTTACCATAATTATACTGAACAAGTTATTATGTCAATTATACCATATAATGAACATTGTAAAAACGATACCTAGAAAACAATGGTCTGGTTCCTATTTTTTTCCATTCCTCATCCAAAAAGAATCTGGGGGAAAAAATGATATATACTTAAAAAAGTCATCTTATACAGTAGTGATCTCTATTAACAATTGAAAAAGTTATGGCTTTCAAGAGACAGTGGTGTAATAGCCGAAATTACCTTTTTATGGATTATAAGACGCACTTTTTTTTCCAAAAATTTGGGAGGAAAATGAGGGTGTGTATTAAAATCCAAATGTAGCTTACGGGGGGGGGGGGGGTGGAGAGGGGTGACAGGAGCCAGGCAGGGCAATGCTGCAGGCGCTGCTCTCTATGGTGCTGCTCTGTTCGGCTCTGTGCGCATCTGTGCAGTGGGCGCCGTCGCTCTGTGCAGCTTTGTGTGGCTGGCGGAGCTGGTTTGTGCAGCGGGCAGCGAGGCGCTGCGCGGTGGGCAGCAAGGCTCTGTGCGGCAGCAGCGAGGCTCTCTGCGACGGCAAGCGAGGCTCTGTGTGGCTGGCAGCAAGGCTCTGTGCAGCTGGCAGCAAGGCACGGGCCATTCTGAAGATGTCACCAGTAAGGGCTTCAAATAATGACTGCCAGAGTCGGCACGTGCGCAGATGGAGTTTTCAGCTCAAGCTCTCATCTACACATGCGCAATCCAACCGCCATTTCTTTGAAGCCCACATTGCCGACATCTTCAGAATGGCAAGTGCCTCAAAGCCCGCAGAGAGCACCAGTACAGAGCAGCGCCGGCTGCCTCAGAACAGAGCAGCGCCGGCTGCCCCAGCACAGAGCCGTGCCAGCTGCCCCAGCACAGCGCCGCAGCCTGCAGGAAGCATCTGGCCCTTCTCTGCAGCGCCGGCAGCATCGCCGTACTTCAAGACCACCCCTTCCCCCTATGACCTTCGCTCGACTATTGCTGCTGCCCCTGCCAGTAAGACACCACCGGATTATAAAACAGACCCCATATTTTTATTTACCTTTTTTATCTCTAAATTTATGGTGCATCTTATAATCCGGTGTGTCTTAAGGGGGCTTTACACGCTACGACATCGCTAATGCGAACTCGTTGGGGTCACGGAATTGGTGACGCACATCCGGCCGCATTAGCGATGCCGTTGCGTGTGACACCTATGAGCGATTTTGCATCGTTGCAAAAACGTGCAAAATCGCTCATCGGTGACATGGGGGTCCATTCTCAAAAATCGTTACTGCAGCAGTAACGAAGTTGTTCCTTGTTCCTGCGGCAGCACACATCGCTCCGTGTGACACCACAGGAACGAGGAAGCTCTCCTTACCTGCCTCCCGGCCGCTATGCGGAAGGAAGGAGGTGGGCGGGATGTTACGTTCCGCTCATCTCCGCCCCTCCGCTTCTATTGGGCGGCGGTTCAGTGACGCAGCTGTGATGTTGCTGTGACGCTGAACGAACCGCCCCCTTAGAAAGGAGGCGGTTCGCCGGTCACAGCGACGTCGCCGGGCAGGTAAGTAGTGTGACGGGACTGGGCGATGTTGTGAGGCACGGGCAGCGATTTGCCCGTGTCGCACAACAGATGGGGGTGAGTACCCACGCTAGCGATATCGGTACCGATATCGCAGCGTGTAAAGCGGCCTTTATAAAACGAAAAATACAGTAATCCATGCTACAAGCAGTTTTTCAACAAATAAACCCTACATGATAATCAATTTCTAGTTAATCATTGTGGGAACTACTAAAGATGACCAAATGGATTAACGGAGGATTGTGTTTGAATTTCATAAAATTTGTGGTTTCACACAAATTTGTACATTTTGAAATTCAATTTGAAGTGTGCAAAATACAAACTTGCACGACACCATATCCCACACTGCTGAAACTTCAAAGCTTTTGTGCTGAAAAAATAGTTTGGATTATATATGAGGTATTGCCACACCTATAACACATTGTAGTATACTATATTGTTTAAATTACTCCTTTGTATTACTCCCTTTTTAATAAATAATAATGGATTTAAATAAACATTTCAGTGAAAAACATGATATTTTTTTCTATGAAGCATCTGAATGATGAACAAACTCCCAGAATATAGTTTTCAACACTAAAGCTAAACCAAAACTGAAGTTCTCTACAAAAATAAAATTGTTTTAAACATTTTCTTGTAACTGTGAAAAATTGCTACTACATTAATCAGGTTAGTGCAAAGTGCCGCACTATAAGGTTTAGAGTAGGGACCCACTCAGAGGTTCGCCGTGAAGTGGCAGTGGGCTTAATACAGTCTGATCAGAATGGTAACAAAGAACCTCATGTTCTATTATTTAATTTTTTGCCTGACGGCTTTAGATCATTGTATTATCTGGGATGTACGATCCATGTATTTTTTTTCTTTTTGGAGTGTTAATCAGCTTTCTAACTTCCTAAAAAAATAAAAGGAACTTTAAGAAAATGATGTAAATTTAAGGTAGACAAATGTCAAGATGGACATAGTAACTGAGAATAGGTGCTCCTAAACTGACCCTCAGGCTAGGGAGCCCTAACTGTCCCTTAACCCAGAAGTATTACTGAAGGTGAAGAGGTCAAGACTACCAGCGTAGCCCTGACTCCTGATCAGCCCTAAAGGTACTGTCACACATAACGAGATCGCTAGCGAGATCTCAGCTGAGTCACGGTTTCCGTGACGCAGTAGCGATCCCGTTAGCGATCTGGTTATGTGTGACACCTACCCGCGATCAGGCCCCTGCTGTGAGATCGCTAGTCGTTGCAGAATGGTCCAGGCCATTTTCTTCAAAGGCGATGTCCTGCTGGGCAAGATACATCGCTGTGTTTGACACTGTGTGACAGGGTCACAGTGACTGCTGAGATCGTTATACAGGTCGCTACTGCGACCTGTATTGTTCCTGCATCGCTGGTAAGATCTGACTGTGTGACATCTCACCTGCGACCTCCCAGTGACTTACCTGCGATCCCTATCAGGTCGCATCGTTTTCGGGATCGCTGGTAAGTCGTTGTGTGTGACTGGGCCTTAAGTCTAATACGCCCTTACCCTCCACCAAGGAGAGGGCTGGGACTGAAGTCGTAAATTCCACACAGAAAGACAGACTGGGGTAAAGCAAGACTCAAACTCTCAGCCATCGCTGACAGAGGAATAGACAAAATGTGCTCAGGAGGAAATAAAGAAGGGGAAGGAAATAATCAAATGACAAGAGTATTCCCATAGCACACCAGAATGGCAAACAGCAGTTCACAAAGACCGGAATCACATAAAGATATTATCGGCATGAAGGAGCAGATTCCTCCATCTTTTAAAGGGTGGAGGCAGCTGTGATAGGTCTCCAGAAACCCATGACTCTAGCAGTAATTCACAGGCCAGCATAAATTAACTCCTGCTAGACGGATCACTAGTAAGTAAGCACATAACAGGTTGATGCCCGTCTCTAACTAAGCAACTCTATAGCACCAGGCGTCAGATTCTGCAGTGTGAACAGAGTCAGAAAGTGGTATGATACCTGGTGAATTTAAAGCTGAATGTGTGACAACACATTTATTGTTGTAACAATGCTGAAATGACAATGAATGATAATAGCAAAGTTCGATTGGCAGTAAATGATGTAGCAAAGTTTGACTGGCAAAGACTTATGCAGCAGAGTTGGAAATGTGGAGGAGCGATGGAGTCCCAGCACTAGTTAGTGGCAGTACGCCAACTATCTTAATGCCCAGACTGGAAGACGCAGGGTTAACTGAGTTGACAGGCTACTTTCACAGGAGCAGAAGAAAACAAACAATGAAGAAGGGAGATGCAGCAAGAAAAGATAAGTAAAATATAAAACACCTGCTTTAAAAATGGTACTTTATGCACATAATATGCAATACACCAAGTAAAATGATCCAAAAACACAGTGTTGACTCACAAGTTAAAAACACTTCATAAACGTTAATTTGGAAGATAAAGGTAATTAAAACAAGAGGGTTATATATAGACATGATTCAAAGGATTTACCTGTGACTTTCTATACCATGTGCAGAATTACAAGTTGTATTTTAGAGGATTTTTTTTATTACTGATCAACAACTATGTTCTCAATCAACCAAAAAGACTCATAAATATCAAAGCTTAATATTTTCGGAAGTTGGAGTGGTTTTTTTTAGATTTGGCTATCTTAGGAGGATATCTGTTTGTGCAGGTAACTATTACTGTGCAGAATTATTAGGCAACTTAATAAAACACAAATATATTCCCATCTCACTTGTTTATATTCACCAGGTAAACCAATATAACTGCACAAAATTTAGAAATAAACATTTCCGACATGCAAAAACAAAACCCCAAAAAATTAGTGACCAATATAGCCACCATTCTTTATGATGACACTCAACAGCCTACCATCCATAGACTCTGTCAGTTTCTTGATCTGTTTACAATCAACATTGCGTGCAGCAGCCACCACAGCCTCCAGACACTGTTCCGAGAGGTGGACTGTTTTCCCTCCCTGTAGATCTTACATTTTATGAGGGACCACAGGTGCTCTATGGGGTTCAGATCGGGTGAACAAGGGGGCCATATCATTATTTTTTCATCTTTTAGACCTTTACTGGCCAGCCACGCTGTGGAGTAGTTGGATGCATGTGATGGAGCATTGTCCAGCATGAAAATTGTTTTTCTTGAACGATATCGACTTCTTCCTGTACTACTGCTTGAAGTAGTTGTCTTCCAGAAACTGGCAGTAGGTCTGGGAGTTGAGCTTCACTCCATTCTCAACCTGAAAAGGTCCCACAAGTTCATCTTTGATAATACCAGCCTATACCAATACCCCACCTCCACCTTGCTGGCATCTGAGTCGGAGTGGAGCTCTCTGCACCTTACTGATCCAGCCTCTGGCCCATCCATCTGGCCCATCAAGAGTCACTCTCATTTCATCAGTCCATAAAACCTTTGAAAAATCAGTCTTAAGATATTTCTTGGCCCAGTCTTGACATTTTATCTTATGTTCCTGTGCCGCCCCCACGTCAGCAGCAGCCGTGCTGCTCGGATCCGGATAAGCAGTGTGGCTTGAGGGATTTTTCCGGACCCGGGGGGGGGGGAAGTCGCACGGACACTTCAACTACAAGGGGACGTATATGTCGCGGGCGGAGGAGGGGACGCCGCGCTTTCCCACTGCTCGGGTCCGGCTGCTGCTGCTGCTGCGGCCTGCTGCTGCTCGGTGGCTCGAGCGATGGGCCGGATCCCGGGGACTCGAGCGGCGCTCCTCGCCCGTGAGTGAAAGGGGATTGGTTTTTGGGATGGTTTACTGTCCGTGACACCACCCACGGTTGTGGTGATTATGTGGACACCACCGCTGCTCTGTATGGGGATCCCGGGAGCGATGACAGGGAGCAGCAAAGTTGTTGGTTCTCCCCTCCATGGGTAGGGGGTAGTTGTCCCGGGGCCCAGTGATGAGGTGGGTGATGAGGGATGGCGGGGCCGGTGCAGGGCTTGGTGGGGTGCAGGGATTCGGGGGCAGCACTGTGCCTCACGGCACTGTGGTACTCACTCAGCCTGAGACGGGGACACAGTTTTCGGTAAAACACACGGCTGGAAAGACGGTTCCCACGGACGGCTGCAGTTGCTTTTCCCCAGTAGTTGACGGTGACGGTCCCTTTTCCTGCACCTGAGATGATGATGGTAGCGATGGGTTCCCACCGGTAACCCGCTCCCCGACTTGGTTATGGGCCGGAGGAGCCCAACTTTGCCCGCAGGCGCTGGCCCTGAGAAACTGGTGCCCTGGCGGTGGCGGTGTCTCTCTCTAACGGTTGGACTGTTGCCTTCAATCGGGACTTGGTTGTTAGGAGACCCAGAGGTCCCCTTCACTGACGGATTTGGCAAATTCACGGCGACTCCTAGCCTTGCCGGGATCCGAAAGGCCCCTGCCAATGGTGCTGACTGCTCTTCGTATACCGCTCCGGTACCGCCGGGCCACCACCCGTCCACGGTCCTTCCAGCAACCTCCAAGCAGCCACCGCCGTCTGCTGACCTTGCTGTCTCAGTCCGGGGCACACACCCGGACCAACTTCAGGCTTTACAAACTGTCACTTTTTCTTGCTCCTCTACCACTTCACTTCACTGTTCAGTCTACACTCCTTCACTTCCCTAACTGTTCTCCTTCTCAGACCCTAGTCTGACTTCAACTGCCTGGTTTTCCCGCCTCCAGGGCTGTGAACTCCTCGGTGGGCAGAGCCAACCGCCTGGCCCACCCCCTGGTGTGGACATCAGCCCCTGGAGGAAGGCAACAAGGATTTTTTTGTAGCTTTGGTGTACCTATCTGGGGTGTAGGGTGTGGTGGTGTTATGACCTGTGACCCCTGGCTTGCCCAGGGCGTCACATATATGTACGGGGATTGTTGTAAGCACTACGTGACGCCACCCACGGTATGTGGTGAGATGTAGCACCACCACTGCTGTTGGGGAGCACCCGGAGGCGATGGGATAGCAGCTGGATATTAACCCCTCCATGGGTAGGGATGGATGCCCCGGGGCCCAATGTCTCTGTGCTAAAGATGGTGGCTGCAGGGGTCAGGGCACCCGGTCGGACCGGGGAATGTAAGTGTACTCACAGTCAAATGAATCACACAAGTCCAACGGTAAACCAAGGTGTTGGTGGCCGGCCGCCGCAGCCGGGTGTATTCTGGTCCCTCACCCGGGGTGATGGTCTGTGTCACTTTCCTCTGCACTCTTTTTAGTTCTCCTTGGACTTCTTGGTATAGAACATTGGAGTCCGCTCCCAGAACTACGGGTGGGAGGCTTTCCCGCAGACGCTGACCCGTTGGATCTAAAGGGGCCCTGGCAGATGCCCTATCCCCCGCGGTGGGCTGCTGGTCTGCTTTTTGTGACTTTGGGTGGGACAGGACCTATAATCCTGTCCTCAACTGGTTAATTAACAAAGCCGGTGGTTCCGATCTCTGCTTCAGGGTCCAGGTACCTCCTCTGTGCACGGTTTCTGGGTCGGTTCTCCGGTGTCGGTACCGGCGGGCTCTTACCCTGTCCCGGTCCACCTCGGATCTCCGGCAGCTGTCTTCCCGTCTCCTGACAGACACGGACCACTGTCTGCCACCTAGCCAGCACGCCGGGGCTCCAACCCCGACGCCTTTCCTCTCTGGCTTCCACTCGAACTTCAATTTCTCCTCTCCTCTCTCCTACTCCACTTGAGACTTCAACTGTCTACTAATTCAAACTCCAAACTCCAACTGACTCTTTTCCCGCGCCGGGTTCTCTAGACCCCTAGATGGACATTGTCCTTCCGCCTGGTCCCGCCCACTGGTGTGCCTTTCCTACCCTGGGAGGGTGACTAGCGTTTTGTTGGCTCGGTGTAACCCTGTGAGGGAAGGGGTTTATGGGGGCCTATTTTGTATGTGACCACCTGGTGGCACCAGGGCGTCACATTTCTTGTTCAAAGGTGGTCGTTTTTAAGCCTTCCTTACCTTGGCCATGTCCCTGAGTATGGCACACCTTGTGCTTTTTGATTCTCCAGTAATGTTGTAGCTCTGAAATATGGCCAAACTGGTGGCAAATGGTATCTTTGCAGTTTCATGCTTGATTTTCCTCAATTCATGAGCAGTTATTTTGCGCCTTTTTTTCCCAACACGCTTCTTGCGACCCTGTTGGCTATTTACCATGAAATGCTTGATTGTTCGGTGATCACGCTTAAGATTGCTGCATCCCTCTGCAAGACATCTCACAATTTTGGACTTTTCAGAGCCCATCAAATCTCTTTTCTCACCCATTTTGCCAAAGAAAAGGAAGTTGCCTAATAATTAAGCACACCTTATATAGGGTGTTGATGTCATTACGCCACACCCCTACTCATTACAGAGATGCACATCACCTGATTTACTTAATTGGTAGTTAGCTGTCAAGCCTATACAGCTTGGAGTAGGGGACAACATGTCTAAAAATGATCATGTAATCAAAATACTCATTTGCCTAATAATTCTGCACACAGTGTAGAAGTGAAGCAACTCTGCCATGTTGTCCTTCTCCATGATGCGGATGTTCCCGTCCATGTGCAAAACATTTGCATGTTAAGTTGTGGCATAAGTGCATTTTTATTATTAGACTGACTATCCATTTATAGATGTGCCAACATGGAGAAAAAACAGCGCATGTGCAGAGGGCAATGTGAAGTCCATATGAATCCATAGCAAAAGAATATCACCTCCTCTGTAGAGATATGAGAGTAAGCTCGAGTGTAATTGAATTCTAATAAAAAAAAATAAAAATCTGCAGTTACTAAAGTGGGTATCTTTCATTTGTCCTGAACGTATTCAGCAAAATGGCAGTCAGCAGGCCTCATTTTTCTGAATCAAAATAATATTTGATCATCAAAATGTAAAAAAAATGTTTTTACATGCATCTTATTTCTCACATCAAATTTACTCATCACCACTCATCTGGTCATTTCCATATCTGTGCCGGTGTCATGGTGCACATGCCTACTCATATCTTCCAGGGCACCATGATAACTGGAATACCGGAACACTGTAAGAGGTATGAAGATTCCAATGCAAGCATCAGGGAATCTAAAAATATGGTGAGGACTGGATGAGTGGTGGTAAGCAGCGAAAGGTCAAAGAGGTGATCTGAGGGTGCGTATACCTTTCTTTTTTTTAATTCTGTATTTAATATTATTATTATTATAGCGCCAATCATTCTGTGGTGCTTTACATGTGAATACACAATATAATTAATAATATAGACACTATGCCAAAAAAGTTAGATTACAAAATGTATAGTAAATACATAGAAAATACTGTATGTACTATTAATATTGCTAGAAGCAAATAAAACAACTAGTGATGAGCGACTGTGCTCAGCACTGCTTGATACTCGATCGAGCATCAAGGTGCTTGGGCATGCTCATTACTCGATAGAGTATTGCAGGTGCCCGAGTGCCATGCTTGAGTCCCTGCCCTGCAGGTTTCTCAGCTGTTAGCCAAGAAACATGCAGGATTGCTTTCCATACACGGTAATGCTGTAGCCTTGTTGGCTAGTGGCATTACTGTGATTGGCCGACCTCATCGTGTTATCGGGTCAGGTCTGATATAAATCAGGCTCCATAGATCATTCCCCATCAGTGTCAGACCCAAAATTTCTCATGCACAGTGATATCAGTAACTCAGTGACGTCACCGTCCATAAGAAATTTGGAGTTTGGCACTGACAGGGAGTGAACTATGAAGCCTTATACTCTGAACAAGGTTCCATAGGTTTGAGTACTTGGAGGAAATCGTGGAACCAGTACACCATGGATTATGTCAAAACTTCGTGGATTTGTTTTTTAAATAATAAATTGGTGAACCAGGGAAAGTATGGGAGAGTCTTAATTGAAATAACTTTTTTTCTTTGTGTATGTGTTTTTTTCACTTTACACTTACTGAGTTAGTAATGTGATTGTCTGATAGATGCCACTACATTACTAACCCCTGGGCTTGATGCCAGCTTATACTAGACAGCTCACATCAAAATATCCTCCTGATTACCACTGCACCATAACAATCAAGAAGAGCTAGGACAAAGCGCCAGAAATAACAGAAATGTTATTTTTTAAAAACTATTTATTTACTTCCCAGCAGCAACCTGGGAGTCCACACAGTTAGTCAAACACATGAATATGCTTTGAACTAAACCATTCCATTGTAGCTCTGGCAGTATGTTCAGGGTCGTTGTCCTGCTGGAAGGTGAACCTATGTCCCATTCTCAAGTGTTTTGCAGCTTCTAACAGGTTTTCCCCCAGGATTGCCCTGTTTTTAGCTTTATCATCTTCTCATCAACTTTGACCAGTTTCCTTGTCCCTGCTGAAAGAAAGCATCCTCAAAACCTGATGTTTCCACCACCATGTTTGACAGTGGGGATGGTGTTTTTTTGTTGAAGTGCAGTGTTAGACTGAGTTGGCATGTCCTGTAATCATCTGTTAGAACAGATCCAGCAGAGATTCATTGGCAAAATTATTTCTGCTAGATCCATTTTTTAACATGGGAGTCTATAGAGGACATCCTCCATTTGTAATGGATCCTATAAGAAAAATGGATCCTTTACAAATGCAATTAAAATGGTTTTCTAGATAGCAATCCATTAACAGATCCATCCTCCTTACGCTCCAATGTTAAAAAAAATAAAATTGGATCTGACAGATATCAGTTATTTAACAACAGACAAAAAAGTTGTGTTTGCACGTTTTTCTCAACAGATCTTTGCAGGATCCAGTCTACTTTGCACACTATGACATCGCAGGTGCGATGTCGGTGGGGTCAAATTGAAAGTGACGCACATCCGGCATCGCAGGTGACATCGTAGTGTGTAAAGCCTAGATGATACGATTAACGAGCGCAAAAGCGTCGTAATCGTATCATCAGTGTAGCGTCGGCGTAATCCATAATTACGCTGACGCGACGGTCCGATGTCCGATGAGAACATCTCCTACCGGCGTCACCGCGGCTTCCGTAGGATATGCGGAAGGAAGGAGGTGGGCGGGATGTTTACATCCCGCTCATCTCTGCCCCTCCGCTCCTATTGGCCGCCTGCCGTGTGACGTCGCAGTGACGCCGTACGACCCGCCCCCTTAATAAGGAGGCGGGTCGCCGGCCAGAGCGACGTCCCAGGGTAGGTGAGTCCATGTGAAGCTGCCGTAGCGATAATGTTCGCTACGGCAGCTATCACAAGGATATCGCAGCTGCGACGGGGGCGGGGACTATCGCGCTCGGCATCGCAGCATCGGCTTGCGATGTCGCAGCGTGCAAAGTACCCCTTAGTTTTTTGCCACACATTGCATTTAGTCAAAAAACTTTTACTTTTTATTTATCTAACCAGAGCACCTTCTTCAACTTGTTAGATGTGTCTCCTATATAGCTTTTTGCAAATTGTAAACGGGGCTTCTTATGACTTTCTTTTTAAAAGGGCATTCTTCTTGCCATTCTTCCATGAAGGCTACAATACACAACTAATAGTTGTCCTGTGGACAGATTCTTCCACCTCAGCTGTGGATCTCTGCAGCTCCACCACAGTGACCATAGGCTTCTTGGATGCTTCTCTAATTAGTGTTCATCTTCATAGATGAGCGGACCTGTGGAATTTCAGATTTGCCAGGTTCTGCCAGACTTTAAAGTTCAGTTCAGGACCCGAACTTGACCCCAGATCCCATAAAAGTCAATGGAGACCTGAACTTCTGTCCTGTTAAATGGCTGTCAAATAGTCATAATAAGCATAGAGGGCTTCAAAAGGAAGCAAATAGGGGGCAATTGTCCTGCAAACAAATCTGAATAGGGAATATAATAAAAGAAAAAAAACGTGGGATCCAGCCTATTTTTGATTACCAGCACAGGTAAAGCAGACAACTGCAGGCTACAACCCTCAGCTGTCAACTTTACCTTGGCTCATTATAAAAATAGAGGGTCTTCCTTCCCATTTTTTTTTGTTCATTATTTAAATAAATAATTAAAAAAAAACGTTATGGGCTCCCTTTCTATTTTTGATAACAAGCAAAGGTAAAGCAGAAACCTGGGGGCTGGTATTATCAGGCACCCCACAAGTGCTAACATTCCATCCACAGACCTCCTTACCGGCCTTTGGGAATGTTATCATCATACAAATACATTTTGGGAACGGATTTACAGTTGTGTCAAGGATATTTGGAAATTTGAGTTTAATCCATTTCCAGAATTAATATTGTGAAGATGTAATTTACCCTCTCACTGTATATGCTGTGATACTATGTCATGATATGTATATTTCCCTGGTTGTATTAGTTGTAATTCATGTATTTCCTTGGGGGAGCTACTGGTCTCAATGTGTCTCTCTCATACAATTGTAGTCTTGGCATCTAATGTGATTATGTAAATAGCCTGTCCTCTTCTTTCCAGAGTTGTGTATCTAATCTGTAATTGCATTGGCCAGTGAAGGAATAGTCATTGTTCTTTACAGCAGGGGATCCCTTCATCTACTGTGGCTGGCAGACATATTGGAGCCCTGTGATGGACCAAACCATTGATGATAGGATGTGTGACCCCTACCCCCTGAACAAACATGGTGGGCTGGTCAAGCAGCCCAGACAATGCATTTCCCTTTTTGTAACTTCAGAGTGAGCTGAAACTTGAAGAGAGCAGGAGCCCCCAGCCTGGGTGGCTGTGGACACGGACGGAGCTAGGCCTGTGTGGCGGCCCGTGGGATTGTGTGGAACTCTTTGGACTACTGTAAGGACGATTGCTTTGTTATCCGGTCCGAGGATTGTCGGGAAGGGCCCCCGAATCTGTTTTACGTGGACTTATCGTGTGCTGTTCCAGTGTTCTTGTGAATAAACCTGTTGGATCGTCCCTCGGCCTCGTCCATCCTTTGCTCTGTTGTACACCCCCGTCACAAATATTAATATATTATCTAATATATAAAGCTGAGTGTATGTGTGTGTATGTGTGTGTATGTATGTCTGCCAAAGGAATCAATACCGTCACATTTACAATCCCAACATTTTGCACAGACACTCCATTTGACTCAGGGAACATCATATACTATGTTTTGATGTGAAAATTTAACCCCACTCCTTACAGTTACTCTCCAAAAACCTGCCTCTATTAAAGTGAATGGAGCTGGAAGCTACAGGTTATTAATAGGAGCTGTGATTGGTTGCTATAGGAACAAAGGAAATTGTTAGTATAAGGAGCTTCTGTGTGAGGTAATATGATGTTGGTGCAGAGACAGACAGAGGCAGACTGAGAGACAGACAGATAGAGAGAGACAGACAGACAGGCACAGATAGGCAGAGTAAGAGGCAGACAGGGGAAGAGAGAGACAAACAGACAGACAGATAGGAAAAAAAGACAGACAGACAAAGAGACAGACAGAAAGACACACGGGGAAAGCGACAGACAGAGGTAGACAGGGAAAGAGACAAACAGAGAAAAAAAGCAGACAGACAGATAGACAGAGAAAGAGACAGACAGATAGACAGAGACAGACAGAGATAGAGAGACAGAGAGACAGACAGAGAGAGACAGGGAAAGAGACAGACAGAGACAGATAAAAACAGACAGAGACAGTCAGAGAGACTGATAAAGAGAGACAGAGAGGTAGACAGACAGAGAGAGGCAGACAGAGACAGACAAAGATACAGAGACAGACAGGGAAAGAGACAGACAGAAGGACAGACAGAAGAAGACATGGAAAGAGACAGATAGAGACTGACAGGCCAAGAGACAGACAGACAGAGAGAGAGAGAAATACAGAGACATAGAGAGACAGACAGAAACAGAGAGAGAAAGACAAACAGAGAGAGACAGAAAGAGAGAGACAGATAGAGAAAGTGTAATGCCTGGTAGTAGCCACAGACTCAGACTGTCTCTAAGGGGAATCTAGTGAAAAGCCGCTCACAAATCAGGACCCCAATACCTCTGCAACCCTTTAACCCCTGTACAGGGATTTGGAATTACACAGAGCCTCAGAGATCGTTACCTGTGGTAGACTGTAGTCCGTGGTCGTCAGGCAGGGTCAAAATCCAGGAGATGCAAAACAGGAACAGAATCGGCAGGCAAGGGCGTAGTAAGGAGACAAAGCAGGGGTAAAATCCGGAACTGGCAGCAAGGTACAAAAACGACAGGCAGGAGGGTAGTCAAACACAAGCAAGGTCAGCGCACAGGAATCACAATACAAACAGCACATGAGCCAGGAGAACAGAACTATCACTGGCAGTGATCATGTGACAGGAGAGGGAATAAGAAGGGTGTGGTGTCTTCCCATAGGATGCAGGTGAATGTTGGCCATTTCAGCCGGGAGACACACGCCACCTACAGTCAGCCAGTGGTACTGCAGGTTCCAGGGAAACCCAGCCTAGTGGATGAGCGGAGCCTGTGCTCCGCAGAGCCACGGGCACCGACTCCTCTCCCATCACCAGCACTATCCATGGTGGGAACATGGCGTCGTCTGGCGATCGGAGCAGAAGTCACAGGAGCGGACTCCAATGGGGACGTGACAGTACCCCCCCCCTCCACGAGGGGCCACCGGACCCTCAAAACCCGGCTTGTCAGGGAACTGGAGGTGAAATCGCCTGACAAGACCTTTAGCGTGGACCTCACTTGCTGGGACTCATGATCGCTCCTCGGGGCCATACCCCTTCCAATGTACAAGATACTGCACCGCCCCTCTAACAATACGGGAGTCAAGGATCCTCTGTACTTCATACTCCAGGTTACCCTTGACCAAAACAGGAGGAGGGGGGGGGGCCCGACTGGGTGAATGGAAACACGATACAACTTGAGGAGGGATTTATGGAACACGTTCGATATTTTGAAGGACTGTGGGAGGTTCAGGCGGAAAGTTGTGGGATTGATGACCTCGACTATCTCGCAAGGTCCAATAAATCTGGGACCCAGCTTAGCAGAAGGGACCTTGAGTTTAATATGACGGGTGGACAACCATACCTTATCCCCAACTCCAAGGTTTGGGCCCTAGGAACGCCTCTTATTAGCAGCTGAGGCTTGACCACCCTGTGCCCTCTTCAAGTTTTCTTTCACCTCAGACCAGATAGCCTTCAGTTTGTTCACAGTGCTTTCAGCCTCAGGAGTATCCACCATAGCGGAAGAAAAGTAGCCAAAACGTGGATGCAACCCGAAATTGCAGAAAAAAGGGGTAGTCTGGATAGACTCCTGATACTGGTTATTAATGGCAAACTCAGCTAGTGGTAGATATTCCACCCAGTTAGACTGATGATCAGACACATAACACGGGAGATATTGTTCTAAGATTTGATTAGAACGTTCAGTCTGACCATTGGTCTCTGGGTGATAGGCGGAAGAAAAAGATAATTATATTAATCTTTTCACAAAAAGCCCTCCAGAATTTCGAGATGAACTGCGTTCCTCGGTCAGAAACAATATTTTCAGGAACTCCGTGTAACCGCACAATATGCCTAATGAACAACCTGCTAAGCGTTTCAGAATTAGGTAAACCGGACAATGGAACAAAATGGCACTGTTTACTAAATCTATCCACTACTACCCAGATATAAGTCTTCCCTTCTGAGGGTGGAAGGTCAGTGATGAAGTCCATGGAGAGGTGGGTCCAAGGACTTTCTGGAATAGGTAGGGACTGGAGAAATCCAGTGGGACGGGTACGGGGTGTCTTGGCTCGAGCACAAGTTTCACAGGCCAGGACGTATTCCTTACAGTCCTTTGCTATGGTTGGCCACCAAAAGCTCCTAGTTACAAGTCGGAGGGTATTGCCTATACCAGGGTGACCTGCAAGAACAGAATTATGGGACTACTGAAGTACCCGTAGACAAAGTGGGGGAGCGACAAACAGTTTATGGTCAGGAGTGGTGTCAGGGGCCTGGTCTTGGGCATCACGGATTTGTGCTATCAAATCTATGGATACCGATGATACCACAATGCCCTTACCTAAAATAGGGACTGGTTCGATGTTGTCTGACTGAGAGGGACAGAAGCTACGGGAAAGTGCATCAGCTCTTGGGTTCTTGGTACCGGGCCGAAACGTCACCACAAAATCAAATCTGGAGAAGAACAATGCCCACCTAGCTTGCCTAGGATTGAGCCTCTTAGCAGATTCCAGATAGGTGAGGTTCTTGTGGTCTGTGAGAACTGTGACCTTATGTTTTGCACCCTTGAGGAAGTGGCGCCATTCCTCGAAGACCCATTTAATGGCCAACAGCTCACGATTACCAATATCATAGTTTGTTTTGGTGGGGGAAAATTTGCGGGAAAAGAAGGCACAAGGAAGGACGAAGTTGAGTAAGAGAAGGAGTACCTTGTGATAGCACCGCCCCCATTCCAACTTCGGATGCATCAACTTCTACAATAAACGGACGCATGAGGTCAGGCTGAACCAGAATCGGGTCTGAGGAAAAACATTCTTTTAATGTAGAGAAGGCATGGATCGCCTCTGGTTTCCAATTTACCACATCAGCCCCCTTTTTAGTCAAATCAGTGAGGGGTTTGGCAATCTTGGAAAAATCCCTAATAAATTTGCGATAGTAATTTGCAAACCCAAGGAAACGCTGCAAGGCTTTCAGAGACTTGGGTTGCACCCACTCCCTAATCGGCTGTAGCTTAGAGGGATCCATGCGGAAGCCTCCTGCAGACAATATATAATTCAGGAAATTAACCTTATCAACAAAAAAAAACAAACACATTTTTCATACTTAGCAAATAGGGAGTTCTCCCTGAGTCTCTGGAGCACAGTGCGGACATATGACTTAGCATCAGGAGAATAAATCAGGATGTCATCCAGATAGACCACCACATATTGACCACAGATATCCCTGAAAATGTCATTGACAAAGGCCTGAAAGACCGTCGGCGCATTCCTTAACCCAAACGGCATTACCAAGTATTCATAGTGTCCCTCTGGAGTGTTAAATGCCGTTTTCCATTCATCCCCTTCTCTGATGCGGATTAGGTTATATGCACCCCTGAGATCCAGCTTAGTGAAGTATCGGGCTCCTGTGAGCTGGTTAAAGAGATCGGGGATCAGTGGCAGAGGGTACTGATTCTTTACGGTAATGGCATTAAGTTCACGGTAGTCAATACACTGTCTGAGGCCACCATCTTTTTTCTCCACAAAAAAGAATCCAGCGCCGACTGGTGACCTGGATGGTCTAATAAACCCTCTCTGCAGACTGTCTGCTATATAATCTTTCATGGCCTGACGTTCTGGACCAGAAACATTATAAATCCTACCCTTGGGGAGTCGGGAATTGGGGACCAAATCTATGAGGCAGTCATATTCTCTGTGTGAAGGTAATTTTTCAGAGTCAGAAACAGAGAACACGTCAGCAAAATCCCTGAATGCATGAGGTATAAGGACAGGTTCATCTTTAGTCAGGTTAACAGGTAAAGACATACACGTCTCCTGATACTCAGGGCTCCAGCGCACAATCTCACCCTGGTGCCAGTCTATGACAGGGTTATGCTTGCGCAGCCAAGGCATGCCCAAAACCATTGCTGCTGTCAGGTCAAGAACAAAAAATGACACCGATTCTACATGCAGAGCCCCCACAAGCATGGAGATCTCTGGAGTTACAAAAGTATCCACACCCTGAGTGAGAGGGGTGTTATCAATTGCAGAGATTTTAATGGGAGAGTTCAGTCTCAGCAAAGGCAAACCCAGCTCTCTTACTACATCAGAGTTTATGAAATTAGCCGCAGACCCGCAATCAATAAAAGCCTGTAGCCACACAGCTTTTCCCTGGTGAGACAATGAGACAGGTAACATTAACTTCATAGGGTCTGCAGGGAGTACCTGGGCACCTGAGTGAGTATCCTGGGGCTCAATCAAGTGCGGTTGCTGCTCTGGAGGCGATTGTCTCTGAGATCCAGGCTCTCCATGATGGTCTCCCCAACGTGATCTGCTCCCTTGATGTCGACGGGACTCTGGACATGATGAGGAAGTTGCTGCAGAAGCTTGGACCTGGGCAGACTGGAGCGCTTGCACCTGCTGTGCAAGTCCTTGCACCAAGCCAGACAGGGTCAGCACCTGGTCCATCACAGCTTGGAGAGGTTCCATTTTTTTTTTTGTCTGTGTTAGTGGGCCAGTGATAATGTAATGCCTGATAGGAGCCACAGACTTAGACTGGCTGTAAGGGGAATCTAGTGAAAAGCCGCTCACAAAGCAGGACCCCAAGAACTCTGCAACCCTTTAACCCCTGTACAGGGATTTGGAATTACACAAAGCCTCAGAGATCGCTACCTGTGGTAGACTGTAGTCCGTGGTCATCAGGCAGGGTCAAAATCCAGGAGATGCAAAACAGGAACAGAATCGGCAGGGGTCAAATCCGGAACTGGCAGCAAGGTACAAAAACGACAGGCACGAGGGTAGTCAAACACAAGCAAGGTCAGTGCACAGGAATCACAATACAAACAGCACATGAGCCAGGAGAACAGAACTATCACTGGCAGTGATCATGTGACAGGAGAGGGAATAAGAAGAGTGTGGTGTCTTCCCATAGGCTGCAGGTGAATGTTGGCCACTTCAGCTGGGAGACACACGCCACCTACAGTCAGCCAGTGGTACTGCAGGTTCCAGGGAAACCCAGCCTAGTGGATGAGCGGAGCCTGTGCTCCGCAGAGCCACGGGCACCGACTCCTCTCCCATCACCAGCACTATCCATGGTGGGAACATGGCGTCGTCTGGCGATCGGAGCAGAAGTCGCAGGAGCGGACTCCGGTGGGGACGTGACACTGTGCTCCGCAGAACCACGGGCACCAACTCCTCTACCATCACCAGCACTATCCATGGTGGGAACATGGCGTCGTCTGGCGATCAGAGCAGAAGTCGCAGGAGCAGACTCCGATGGGGACGTGACAGAGAGGCAGACAGAGACAGACAAAGAGATGCAGAGACAGACAAGGAAAGAGACAGACAGACAGACAGAGTGACAGACAGAAGCAGAAAGAGAAAGAGACAGAGAGAGACAGACAGACAGAGACTGGGAGAAACAGAGAAACAGTTACTATCCCGGGCAACGCCGAGTACTACAGCTAGCTATGAATATGAAGTCATTATTGGACAAAGAAAAGTGATAAAAAAAACTCTCCCCAACTCCTTTATGTGATAATATTGCTGGATAAAAGGGTTTTACTCAAATATTACTCAAATATTGGTTAAAACCTCTTATTTATTCGACACAGAAGTTTATGGACCAATTGAAACATGTACGACATGTGGAAAGACTTTAAAAAAGGGAAAACGTTTATTTAGAAATACTGTAAATCAGAAGATAGTATTAAAATTGTTTCATCATTTTCCTTAACCAGATGGTATCCTCATACAGAAAAACTAAAGGTAAACTAGAATTAGATACTTAAAGATAATTACAAATTTCATTCTTTTAATAATTATCTTCTCTCCCCAATTAAACAGCTCAGAAGAAAAATAAAGGAAGGGTTAAGTAGGGTAAATCAACAAGAATAAAGTGGTTGAGTAATTGATGGAGGATAAAAGCTGTGGTATAAAGGGCCCGTTACACGCTACGATATATCTAACGATATGTCGTCAGGGTCACCTCGTTAGTGACGCACATCCGGCATCGTTTGACATATCGTAGCGTGTGACAGCTACGAGCGTCTCTGAACAAGCAAAAATACTCACCTTATCGTTGCTCGTTGACACGTCGCTCATTTTCAAAAAATCGAACGTCCTTCTGCGCGCCGGTTGTTCATTATTCCCAAGGCAGCACACATCGCTGACACCCCGTGAACGATTAACTGCAGCTTACCTGCGTCCCGCCGGCAATGCGGAAGAAAGGAGGTGGGCGGGATGCTACGTCCCACTCAACTCCGCCCCTCCGCTTTTATTGGGCGGCCGCTGAGTGACGTTGCTGTGACGCTGAACGGCCCTCCCCCTTCAGGAAGAGGATGTTCGCTGCCAACAGCGACGTCGTTTGGAAGGTAAGCACGTGTGACGGGGTTACCAACTTTGTGCGACACGGGCAACAAATTGGCCTTGTTGCACAAACGATGGGGGCGGGTGCGAGCGCACATGCGATCGCATGATAAATCGATGCGTGTAAAGCGGCCTTTACACAGTTATAAGAACTCACATTAACAAAAATGCATTCATCAATGTAGCACAAAGATGAAAATGCATTGTTTGTTATATAAAGATCATACTATTGTAAATTAATACTATTGTAAATTAACACACCTGTTTGCATGTATCATGATATCACATGATATCACCTACAGTATGTTGTAAGTATATGTTTTTCGTTATCTGGAAACTAATAAAATTAAATAAAAAAAAAAACAGGCCACAGTAGACAAATGGTATTACACAAACACAAAATATATGTGATACTCTTAAAGGTACCGGATCTGCTTTGTAGCGGGCCTACATGCTATGATATTGTGGGGGAAACCCTAGTGGGTATAACATTACAGCTTTTGCACCATAAATACCCCCATGCTACCTATGTCACTGGCCAACAGTTAAAATGTATATCTGGGACTTAGAGAAAAAAAATGTACTAACAGGCAGGTAGTTGCCTGTTTTTGGCACTCTTCTTGATCGAAATAGACCAGTCACAGACAACTCCTACCAGCGATTCACCTGCTTCCACTGATACTGCATTAACAGAGTGGCGGCTTTTCATCCACTCTGCTCTGTAGATGGCGCAGGACAGCTAACATCTTGCTTCCCCAGTTAGGCAACGAGGAGCTATCTGTCAATCGGCATGATATTGGCATGATGTCGGCTGTCCCACCCCCTCTACAGAGCAGAGCGGAAAAGAAGCCACTGCTCAATTGATGAAGCTACTGTATTGCCAGCGAAGCGGTATGTCTCATTCTTAGTCGGGCACAACAGGCAGGTGGGTAGCAACTTTTTATGTTTAATAAAAGTCCCGGATATATCCTTTAAGGATGACACTTTCCCTTTAAGTGACAGCAAATACACTTTTAACTATTAAAACTTAACCCACAAATGGCTGCAGCAGTGCAAGTAAAATAGTCCAACATTGGAGCCTGGTTGTTGCAGATGTTGGAGCACTTTAAGGAACTTTTGGTGCACTTAAAGGGGTGGTTCGATGACAAAAATAAATATAATTTAAATCCCTATCTATTTGATACTACATCTAATCTAAGCTGTGTTCTAAAATGCTTGTATAAAAAAATTCCCTAACATTCCCTAACTACACTATTGTATATTCTTTTGTTTCTATTTCCTGTCTGATGACGATTCATTTGAATCTGGGCTACTCAAACGAAGTGCCATCAGGCAGTAGAGTCGGTGGCAGTGACTGCAGCCTATGTTCCCTCAATTAAATAAAGCGTGATCATGACGCTCGTTTCAGGAGCTGGGCTGTGTCTCTGTGTCCCTCCCTGCTCTTTCCCAGCTATGTTATCCCCCCCCCCCGCTCTATGCATTGTGTAATCTGCACTGTGCACAGCGCCTGCTTTGTTATCCGCAAGTTTTTGGGATTTACATCATTAGCTGGTTCTAGTAGAAATAATCTGTTCTGCATTCCTCCACAACAATGCATAGCTGAGTTTGTTTTCTGTTACAGACAGATCTGTCATGCAAAACTGCAAATGTTGCTTTATTGATGCAAATACCAGACGATAATACTCTGTGAAATGTAGCAACAGAGTGGTATTTGTAGTTTCAAATCAATGATCTGTCAATAGTATGTAGCAGAGCTCAGCTAGTCTCATCTCCTGTTCACAGAGCCCAAAACTGCAGTATATCTATCCTCTCACTCTCCTGTACACAGCCCTTACTGCAGTATACATTTTGTGTCCATGCTATAAAAGTAGCCAGTATATTTCCTTTCTTTCCCCTCTGTATAGAGCCCACCCTGTAATACATCACTACTTTCTGTCCCCTCTATACATAGCCTAACCTGCAGCACTTCTCTTATTTTGTCCCTTCTATATACAGCCCATCTTGTAGTATATCTATTTGTTCGTCCCCTCAATATACAGCCCATCCTGCAGTATGTCCTCTCAGCCCCCTGTAAACAGAGTTTCCTCTTGCAATAAATTTCTCCTCTGAACTCCCTGTATACAACACACATACCACCTCCTAATATCAGCAGTGAAATGAAGAGGGCTCTGCCCATTTCCGTGATATCATCTTTTTCAGTAGCAGCTCCATTTTAGACACAGCCATGATACCAGGGTACCATCTCAGAGGGACTACAGTATGGTTCCAATGGCGACTGAAGAGTAAATAGAGCCTGAAGGGGTATTTGGGAGGGGAGGTAATATGTGCCAATTGGGGCATATTTAGAAATGGGTTATATTCGCACAAATGTATAAATGTATAAAATATTAAAAAATCACATTATGATTTTGGGAATACTCCTTTAAGAATATACATTTAAATACATACAGTATATCTTAAAAAAAGCGCAAAATTAAGCAAGAGTGAGGAGGAATATGAATAAGATTTCATTTGTAGTCATACAAACAAAGTGTTACTGAGACAGATTACAATAATGGAAACTAGGGACTCATTGGAAGGCAGAAACGCCAGAATGGCTGGTACTACAGGCTTTATTATTCAGTATTTCCAGTACTTCTATACAAACTCTCAGACAGGATATCCACTGAAAATGTAATATGGAAAATCAAAGAAAAAATGATTTTGCAACCTATCTTGGCAACCACGAGCACAGCGAGTTCAATCTCAAATCCAGACTTAGTGTAAATCTTTATTAGTGAACAAAATAGAGGATATAGAGACCTTTAAAATGACTGCTAATGCAGCCTCTTAAGTGTGGAAGAAGTTGGAAAAGTCTACAGACCACAGCATTGACAGTCTGGAACAAACCTGTCTAGTTTGAATCAAAGGTGTAGTCGTTTTTTCCTATATTGCTGTTCCTAGAACTGTATGGACATACTGTAAATGTAAAAGCATACAATTTAGGTTCCATAAATAACTCCTGATTTCTAACTTCTGCTAATATGGCATCTAACAAAAAAGTGATAATCTTTTGTTTCCATAAAAGCTGTTAATAGACTTGTATTTCAATTCTGAATCTGGAAATGCTCGGATCGATTAATACAATTTTCCAGGGGAAATGTAAGATGATGGTCTAAGAGAGTAGCAGTATAACAGTTTCAATAAGTGTTATTGTGACGCCCCTGAACTATCAGGTCATCACAGGGTATTGCACAATCTGCCCTCCCGTGCAATATCCAGCTCCTTCTTGGTTATGGGTCCCCAACTATATGGTGTTGCCTACATCAGCTAATCAAATCCTAGGTACACTCTGCACCACACCCACCAAACACACCAGTGGACGGCCTGAGTGGAATAGGGTCGTCCACCTGGGGGGTTGGTTTGGGGAAGTCAGGAGTGTCAGGAGTAGGGAGTGTTGTGTTGGAAGTGAAGGAGAGAGGAGGTCAGGAGCAGGGCTCCTAGGAAGCTATCTAGGTAGCAGACGAGGGTCTGGACCTAGTAGGAGCTGGACCCCCAGTCGCAAGGGATCGTGACAAGGGGGAACGGATCTGTCGAGGAGGACAACCAGTGGCCTTGCACTATCACTGAAGGGTAACTCCGGCACACTAATGATTTCCCATAAGAACCAGAAGAAAATACAGTAATTTGATGTCAAAATCCTTTTCTTTTATTTTGTTGGTGCGAAACGTGAAAAAAGGTGCTGTACAATTGTCCGCCAGGTGACGACGTTTCGGCTAACAAGCCTTTATCAGGTCGGACAGACTTGACCCACACAGGATTTGGAGCCAGGTGAGTATATAGGATACCTGTAATCATACAAAACCCACCATATAGAAACATATATGGAGTCCTAGGGTAATGCCGGCATGTAGGGACAGTTCCTATAGGGATGTGTGGGTCATAGCAGAAAGGTCTCAGTAGTTATATGTGTCTCTTTCTGGAGTCGTCGGACGCTTAGAAATGTCGCAATTATGGAACTATCAGAGGGGAAGGCAGCTCCTGCAATATTGTGTCAGGGTCGAGGGTTCAAGGTCGTTGTAATCCATGGTATACTCGGGATCAGGATAATAAGTCAAACTTATTACCCAGCAATGACTTTTAGTGGCATAGCCTGGAGGAGGGTCCATTGGGCATGGTGGTAAAAAGTCAAGGAGACAACTGACATGACCCTGTGGTGCCGCAGAGGTAAATTGCGCATCCTGTGTCGACTCCACAGGACGCGCAATTTACCTCTGCGGCACCACAGGCTCGTGCCAGTTGTCTCCTTGACTTTTTACCACCATGCCCAATGGACCCTCCTCCAGGTTATGCCACTAAAAGTCATTGCTGGGTAATAAATTGGACTTATTATCCTGATCCCGAGTACACCGTGGATTACAACGACCTTGAGCCCTCGACCCTGACACAATATTGCAGGAGCTGCCTTCCCCTCTGATAGTTCCTAATTGCGACATTTCTAAGCATCCGCCGACTCCAGAAAGATACACATATAACTACTGAGACCTTTCTGCTATGACCCACACATCCCTATAGGAACTGTCCCTACATGCCGGCATTACCCTAGGACTCCATATATGTTTCTATACGGTGGGTTCTGTATGATTACAGGTATCCTATATACTCACCTGGCTCCAAATCCTGTGGGGGTCAAGTCTGTCCGACCTGATGAAGGCTTGTTAGCCGAAACGTCGTCACCTGGCAGACAATTGTACAGCACCTTTTTTCACGTTTCGCACCAACAAAATAAAAGAAAAGGATTTTGACATCAAATTACTGTATTTTCTTCTGGTTCTTATGGGAAATCATTAGTGTGCCGGAGTTACCCTTCAGTTATTGTTCATTTTTCTCCTGAGCACCTATGAGAGGTGATGCGAGGTCTTTTTCTTTCACTTGCACTATCACTGGGCTGGGACCAGGGCACGATGGGGTATGTGGACCCTAGGTCAGGGAGTAGCTTCAGGCAACCTGACAATTTACCCGAAGAGAACGGAGCCTTCAAGATCCGCTCTCCACCCGCTCCAAAATCGGGATACTAGCACAACGAGGGGGATAGGACTTTCCACTAAAAACGGTCCAGAAAATTCCAAGCGTGAACCCTGAGAGCAAGCTCCCACACTTAGCCATAGTGGGGAGCGGGACCCAGCAAGTTCTATACTACCTGGACCAACAGAGAAGTAAACTTAGTGCCAGGAGGCAGATCACGGATCACCAGGCAGCACCCGAACTAAGGTCCCCTCAGCGGCAGCGGTATCCAGAACTTTGGTTTATCCAGTTGTCGGTGTCAGCTTAATAGACTGAATGAGTACGCAAGTGACCCCTTTGCATCCAACGGCACTCTCCTACCATCACCGAGCCCCGGGGTATTCCCCCTACCCGTGGAGGGTCATAACACCTGGCTGCCCCATTCCATCATCCCCGGGTGCTCCCAACTGCAGCGGTGGTACTTCTAATTACCACATACCATGGGTGGTATCACAAACTCTAATACATCCCCCTGTAAATACCCCTTCATTTGAGTGGCTGCACAACCCCCGGGTCTGGAGACCCCTCGAGCCACCGCGGATCTGTATCCGAGCAGCTCGGCTGCTGGCACAGGGGCGGCACACCTCAAATTCCTGGCGTCATGAACAGAATACGAGCAGGACCCTTACCTGGGTGACGTGCACCTTAGAAGTCAAAACCACGAGTCAAAATCCCTGTTTTCCGCCAATTCAGCCATCTTCCGCCATCTTTTGGCGCCAAAACGCCATCTTGTCCATCAAAAGCGTGCAAAGCAGAAGCCCCGCTCTTCGTCCTGAGAGTGAGCGGGACCCGGAAGTTCCCAGAGGGCCACAGGATCGAAGTGAGTGCTGAGCAAAAACCGAGGGGGCGTGACGGCATGTGGCGGCGGAAAAGAAGCAGGGACGCCAGGACTCTGCCATAATGTTCCTGGACCTTGCAGAGGAAAGATGGCGGAGCGGAGCTGGTCACCGGAACGTGCTGTTCCCGGGACCATGACCTGGATTGAGGAAGAGACGGAGCAGTTTTGCAGAAGGATACGGACGCAGTTCCTGTTCATATTGGATCACTGGAGGGAAGAGATGAGGAGCCTGGCGGTGGCGGTGCTAACCCGTGAGATCTAAATCCCACGTGAAGAGAGGGTAAGCGGTTGCATAGTCTCTGATGATTGCCCTAATCCGGCCGATGCGGCTGAGGGATCTGGACCGCCCCCGCTCCCGGCTAGCACTCTGCCTGCTCCCACCATGGCAGTGAAACATTCAGCCCCCGTTTATGAAGATGCAGCTGCAGAACCCCCGGTTCCATCACCCGACCCAATCACGACAGCAGTCACCCCGACACCAGCCCGACCAGACCTGGCCGCATCACCGGGCCCGTCCTTAGAGTCGGAGCACCCGAACCCTGCAACCACGGCTGCGGAGCAGTCGGTTTCTTTGCCCACAATGGCGGAGGTGGAGCCTGAAGAGTTGCCGGTTCCGCCACCGCGCGGTATCCCAACGGCTATTGGGGCTGCAAAATCACAGCTAAAACCTATGCCAGCTAGGGAGCCGAGGCCGGACGCTGACACCCCCTACTGGGAACGACACCAGCAAAAGCTGCAACCGGAGATGACAACCCAAGATCAGCGACAACGGGAGATTGCTGCCTGCACCAACGAATGGAAGTTGAAAGAGTGGGGCTGGTGGGCCCTGGAGGTAAAGCGGCATGTTTTGAGTGATGTAAAAGTCATGCCGGCCTCCGAAGCCAGGTATCAGTGATGATGGTAGCGGTACCAGGCTATCTAGAGTTAAAAATGTTAGCAAATATGGGTTTATTTTATTGTTTTACAAAGTTTGGTATTTTTCATATAGAGAATGTTAAGAAACAACAGTGTTTTAATCAACAAAATTTGAATCAACAGAGAAAGTTACCTGATTGGAAAGAAGATTTTGTAGTGTGTGCACCAGGTGCATGGACTTCGTTGTATTTATGCACCAATGTTTTAGAGTAAAAAAATGGACCATGGTCATGGGACTCGTTTTGACAAACACAAACTTGTGTATTGAAAATAGTTGCACCTCCTGTGCCCACCAGAGTCGTCTTTTGCAACACCCGGGACCTTAACCTGGTCACGGACCCACAATAGGTATGCAGCGGGTCAGGTTGTTTGGGTGGTGGGTTAACGGGATCCGGGACATTGGAACTGGACTGTCGCAGGAAGAGGCTGCAACGGATCAGGTTGATCCTCCGCTACTACCCTAACTGGTAGTGTTCCACTGTTGAATTGATGAACTTAAAAGTTACGTAACGTTTAAGTACCCAGCCTCCCTAATGTGGGATGAATCTTGTAAATAAAAATGTTCTTTTTTCTAATTTTGCAGTTTTGAAAAAAAAATAAAACCTCTGATGTCCTGTAGCTCAAAGACGAGCTACGTTTAACCAAGGGGGAATGTGATGCCCCTGGACTATCAGGTCATCACAGGGTATTGCACAATCTGCCCTCCCATGCAATATCCACCTCCTTCTTGGTTATAAGTCCCCAACTACATAGTGTTACCTACATCAGCTAATCAAATCCTAGGTACAGACTGCACCACACCCACCAAACATACTAGTGAACTGCATGAGTGGAATAGGGTCGAACACCTGGGGGGTTGGTTTGGGGAGGTTAGGAGTGTCAGGACTAGGGAGTGTTGTGTTGGAAGTGAAGGAGAGAGGAGGTCAGGAGCAGGGCTTCTAGGAAGCTACCTAGGTAGTCTGGGTCTGGGCCTAGAGGAGCTGGACCCCCGGTCGCAGGGGATCGTAACAAGGGGCATGGATCTGTCGAGGAGGACAGCCAGCGGCCTTGCACCATCACCGGGCTGGGACCAGGGCACAACGGGGTATGTGGACCCTAGGTCAGGGAGTAGCTTCAGGCAACCTGACAATTTACCCAAAGAGAATGGAGCCTTCAAGATCCGCTCTCCACTCGCTCCAAAATCGGGGTACTAGCGCAACGAGGAGGATAGGACTTATCACTAAAAATGGTCCAGAAAATCCCAAGCGTGAACCCTGAGAGCAAGCTCCCACACTTAGCCAAAGTGGGGAGCGGGACCTGGCAAGTTCCATACTACTGGGACCAACAGAGAAGTAAACTTAGTGCCAGGAGGCAGGTCACGGATCACCAGGCAGCACCATTGGGGACGGGACCCGAACTAAGCTCCTCTCAGCGGCAGCAGTATCCAGAACTTTGGTTTATCCAGTTGTCGGTGTCAGCTTAGTGGACTGAATGAGTACGCAAGTGACCCCTTTGCATCCAATGGCACTCCCCTACCATCACCGAGCCCCGGGGTATTCCCCCCTACCTGTGGAGGGTCACAACACCTGGCTGCTGCCCCATTCCACCATCCCCGAGTGCTCCCAACTGCAGCGGTGGTACTCCTAATTACCACATACCACGGGTAGCATCACGAACTCTAATACATCCCCCTGTAAATACCCCCTTCATTTGAGTGGCCGCACGACCCCCTGGTCCGGAGACCCCTCAAGCCACCGTGGATACAGATCCGAGCAGCTCGGCTGCGGGAACGGGGGCGGCACATTATTGGTCACAGCGGATTAATAAGATTTCACCTGTGTAAACTCTGTCCTCATCTCTAATAGATGAAATCCACAGTTAAGATACAAATTAATTAAGTGAAGTATACCTAATGGACCACCTTACATGTTACAGAAGCATATCCATGAATGTTTTTTTCCATTAAATCTGTGTATATGATTATATGTGTAGTAGGAGTGTATTAACATACTCACCTACTGCCAATTTTTATGGGAAGCAGTGACATTCTGCTTAGTGACATCACCGCTCCTCAGACCCTCCAGCCCACTGTGTGCGTGAGCCAAGTCCCTTTTACAATGTAACCTCATGGAACCTTAAGCCACTTTCAGGTCACTCAGAAAGCAATGTGACCTGGAAAGTGTGAAGAGCAGTGACTGATGAGAATTAGTCAATATCACAAATAAATATTTTCATCCAGGTACCTTATAGTTGTCTTTGATCCAAGTCGGCTCTTTCTTTTCTTCATCTTGTCCAGATGCCATGATAACTTTTCACATCCACAGCTCATCTCTGCAGACTTCCATCTTCCCTGGTCTACTGCAACACATGCTTGCACAATACCCTTAAAATAGTAGAATAATTATAATACTCCTATATAAAAATATCTGTCCTACACTGTGCCCCTAAATAAATAATTTCCCTCACTGTGTTCCCTGCATAAAATATGACCCACACTCTGTTCCTCTTATGGTACATGCCCTCATCACTGCCCTCTCCTTTCCATACTAAGCCCCCACTTCACACTGTCCTCTACACTGTGTCCCGCTATACTGTCCAGTCTCTATACTATCGCACTTTTACACTTACACCCTTCATGCTATGGCTTCACACTGTCCCTCCATGCTTCCCCCTCTCCATACAACCCCCCACTACTTAGTCTCTATTCTGTGCTCCTTCACATTTTTCTCATCTCACATCTCTTCACTCACCACACAGTCCTCAAATTCCCCATCTCACTCTCCTTACTGTGTCTTCAAAATTTCTTTCTTCCATTTGCGCTCCATACTGTGTTTGTGACTTGCCCACACCAGGGCTATGGGACACCCGGTGCCGGACCGGACTAGTCCGGGGGTCGTCAGTGGTGGCGGGGCCTGGCTCCGTGGTCCTGGTGGGTGTCAATTAAATATGGCTGGTGACTTGCGGTGAATAAAGTTTGTGTTCGTGACGCCACCTGTGGTATGCGGCTATTAAGCCGCCGCTGCTGTATGAGGCCTCCGGGGTGATGGAATGGCAGCAATGATGGTACTGCTCTCCACAGGTGCAGCGGTGCCCCGGGGACACTGTTGGTGTTCGTGAGAGTCTATGGTGTGGTGGAAGTCTATGCAGGCGACAATAACTGAGACAACACCAGAGGGTGCAATTCCAAGGTCTTTACTCACACTTCCTGGGCTTAAGCACACTGGTGCCTCTGGACTGCTGAGACCCACTGTCAGGGACCTCCGCCGATCCTGGGTAATTCCTGGAATGAAAGCCGGTACCCTTCTCTCAAGTGTCTCTGTCTGCAGCTGTCTCCTTAAACCTCGCCTTTGTAGGATGAACCTGGCTCAGCCTCCACAACAGCCTCCGGGCTGGGAGCTCGCCTGACGGTTATTTGCCCTCTTTCTAGAGGTTCTGCTGTGGGCTGTGGCCCGGGGAGTTTGCAACTTTCCCTGGGCCTCGGTTTTTACTGTTGGAGATGATTTTTCACTCCTCCGGTTTCTAGGGACCGTCCCCTGTTGCAGCTTAATCCCTCCACCGATGTTCCAGTGGAACAGGCCACCAGCTCAAAAGCTCCCTGTGGCCCAGGAATCCCTTCTCTTCCTCTGCTTGGTGTCACCTGGACCCTCTGAGTCCCAGGTTCTTCACCAGGAAGCGTCACTTTCTTCTCTTAGCTCCTGTATGACTAGAGCTTTCTTTCTGCTTCTCCTTCTCGTCTGCCTCCCGCAGACCTCCTCCTCCTTCCTCCCTCTCCTACTTCAACTTCCCAACCTCCTACACTTGACCTTCCTTTCTCTGTCTACTCTCGGGTGGCTCCTCCCACCTCCCCAGTTGCCAAGCTGTACCCTATAGGAGCAGGGATGGGTCTTACGGCCCCTCCCAGCATGCAGCATGGGAGGGTTTCTGCCACTGTCCCTGGTCCCAGTGTGTACCAAACAATAGGTGTAGTGTAGATTTGCCTGGGGACCGGCGTTCACTCCTTTCCTTACCCAAAATGGGACATTACACCGCTGGATGGGGTGCAATGTTCCTGTGGCGACGGAAGCCTCAGGGGCGCCACACTCCCCCACAGCGAATCCCAGCACGTCCTCGGGCTGAAAAACAACAGAAAATTGTGGAAGGAATTGCAAAATTTTTGTTATGCATAACTGTAAAACTGTAGAACTTTTCTTCCCTTTATGGGAGGCACAGAAACTTTAACGTTGCAAATATTCTTATAAAATCAACTAATTGTCTGAATGATCCCACCCCGATGGGGATTTAATCTGATTAAGGGAATAAGGATTGTCTTTTTTTTTTTTTTTTCTCTTCATCCAGTTTGTGTATTTAAGATCTGATTTTCCTGCATTTTACTGCTACCTGAGGAAGGGGGAGGTTGTACCCCCGAAACGCGTAGTGGCATGTAAATAATTAATAAATCTACATCCCAAATAACCTCATCACTACCTTTCTGAGCAGCGCAGCGAAACCGTGCATTTTTTCCCTTTTTTTTCCCTGCATCATTATCTCCCTATGGGAGCTCACGGGGCTGCTGCAGCCAGAACCAGGATCGTACTATCCGTTTGAATCTAACACCAGGGGCTGGGGAATCACCGCATCTGTGATCACGGGACCGTCCGACCCGGAGGATGAGCTGCTATCAGACGCCGGTCCGGCGGCTGCACACTGCACGTGGAAACCCCGATCGTGTGAGCAGAGTCCTGCGGAGTCAGGAGGACGGGATCCCTGCTGACAAGGAGCGGTGAACTTGCGATCCCTCTTCAATACCACTAACAGTGTTGTACCTGACGTACAACACTATAAGGTGAGTGTGCACCTCACATTGTACATACCTCGGTACATTAAGATCCCACACAGGAGCGCCCTCTCTCTCTTTATTCAAATATTCTTATAAAGAAAAACTCTAAGTATGCACTTCCAGTCCTTTGCACGGTTTGGCACTTCCACCATAATTCTGGTAGGGGGCACAACAGGTGCAACTAATTACATTTGAATCTTCTGACCACGCATAGTCCAGTGTCCCAAAACGTCTTTTCAACATTAAAGGGGGGAAAAGGCAAACACAAAACCAGCCACTAAGTCCAGTGGCCTGGTAACATAGGACACATATACATTCACATTCACCGGGGACCACATTCCAGTTCCGTGGCCCGGTAACATATAAACAAAGGGGGTGACTTCTTCAAAAAGCACAAGGGGCAGTAAGGCAGGAAAGGGTGTCATCTTCAAAAAGAACATGAGGGCAAAACAAAAGGGACATCTTCACAAAGGGATGAGGGGCAGACAGGGGCTATATACAGTTCTGCTACATCTTCATTCCTTTACTCGCGGGGGTAGATACGAGGATCCCACTCCAGCATTGCCCCAGGCAACAGGTAGGCCGAGGAGATCATAGTCTGGGTCTCCCGAGTGCTGGTCACTGGCCTACTGCGGGACGCTGCAGCCTGGGTAGGAGTGGGGCTGCTTGCAGGCACAGCACGGCTTTCTTGCAAAGGACTGCTTGCTTGCAGGGGGCTGCCAGCTTGCATGGGACTGCTGGCTTGCATGGGACTGCTGGTTTGAGAGCGGCGGCGTCACTCTGGCTCTTCTGGGGCCTCCTCCTCCCGCAGGACATGAATACTCAGGGCATACCAGCCACGGCTCCCCATCAGTCGTGTGTACTCCACCTGGTCGCCGGGCTGAACGTCGTGCCCTGGGTGGCCCTTGGTCAAGTGCTCCTCAATGTCGCAGCGGGAGACAAAGACATCCTTGCCCAGGCTGGGCTCCCGGATGAAGCCCCAGCCCGCCGTCTGCCTGAAGTCAATGACCTGGCCCCTTCTCACTGGACCCTGGGATCCTTTTTGGGCCTTCCAGATCTGTGCTTTGGAGGCCAGGTTGGACGCCTCCACGGCCCTCCGCTTCTCCTCCCGGAGCTCCCGCTCTTGCTGGAACAGCTCCACTTGGCGGGCGCACGCTATCTCCGTTGCCAGCGGGGTTTCAGCAGGGCGCAGGGGCCGGGCCAGTCCCAGATCACGGACCGGAGTGGCATCCCAATTTACCCCGGGTGAGCACGCATCCATCAGGGCGATAGGAGGGCTCGGCAAGGGGCCCACCAACTCATCGGGGCCCGCCGGGGCCTGGGAGCCTTCAGCGCTGCTGGGGGCTGCTGAGCGTGCTGTGGCCGGGGTGCGGTCGGCGTACGCCTCCTGCAAGCCTGCAGGAGGGCTGGGCAGGGACACTTCACTGTACCAGGGTCTCGGGCAGGCAGGGGCAACATGCAGCTTACCCAGGTCCAGTACCGCGGCCTGTTCTCGTTGGCCCACGACTTCTGCTGCCACCTGGTTCTGCTCGGCACTTGCTCTCTGCTCTGCGCTCTCCACCCGCCGTCCCACTTCAGCCTGCAGGGCACTCAGCCTCCGGGTGAGGAGCTCGACTTCCTCTCTCAGGAACTCCAGCCCAGGCTCCAGCCTCTGGGTCGCCGGGGTGTCTGGCTGCAGCTTCTCCGCCATGCTGCTTGCCTGGGGACCGTCTTCTACCACTCTGCTCGAGTGCTCGACCACGCCACTCGGCTGCACCCTTTCCCTTCTTGGAGGCGGGGCCGGAGACTGCACCAGCATCTGGCGCCAGACTGGCGCCAAGCCCATCACGGCCGGCACCGCTCCGCTTGCGATCAGGTACATTTTCTTTATCTGCTGGTCTGGCATTTAGACTCGGTCTGCCAGTCAGCCAGCTTTTCTAGGTGCCATATCTTCTTCCTCCGCTCTCCATAGCGGGCACTCCTTCGCGCTCTTTAGCCAAGACCAAGGGGGCGGGGCTTCTCTTCGCGCCCTTTCTTCTCACACGCCCCCCTTCTTCCCGCTCTCAGCAGCGCTAATGGCGGCAGTTTTCACAATGACACAGTCTTTCAAGCACAGTTTCTGCAGGCACACAGTACCCGGTGTGACCGGGCACGAAATCCTGTTCGTGACGCCAAAGTTGACTCGCCCACCCCAGGGCTATGGGACACCCGGTGCTGGGCCGGACTAGTCCGGGGGTCGTCAGTGGTGGCGGGGCCCGTCTCTGTGGTCCTGGTGGGTGTCAATTAAATATGGCTGGTGACTTGGGGTGAATAAAGTTTGTGTTCGTGACGCCACCTGTGGTATGCGGCTATTAAGCCGCCGCTGCTGTATGAGGCCTCCGGGGTGATGGAATGGCAGCAATGATGGTACTGCTCCCCACAGGTGGAGCGGTGCCCCGGGGACACTGTTGGTGCTCGTGAGAGTCTATGGTGTGGTGGAAGTCTATGCAGGCGACAATAACTGAGACAACACCAGAGGGTGCAATTCCAAGGTCTTTACTCACACTTCCTGGGCTTAAGCACACTGGTGCCTCTCGACTGCTGAGACCCACTGTCAGGGACCTCCGCCGATCC
The DNA here is from genome assembly GCF_048569485.1 of Anomaloglossus baeobatrachus. Lineage (NCBI taxonomy): Eukaryota > Metazoa > Chordata > Amphibia > Anura > Aromobatidae > Anomaloglossus > Anomaloglossus baeobatrachus. The sequence goes on along the minus strand of NC_134355.1, from coordinate 175,813,805 downwards.
TGGGTAATTCCTGGAATGAAAGCCGGTACCCTTCTCTCAAGTGTCTCTGTCTGCAGCTGTCTCCTTAAACCTCGCCTTTGTAGAATGAACCTGGCTCGGCCTCCACAACAGCCTCCGGGCTGGGAGCTCGCCTGACGGTTATTTGCCCCCTTTCTAGAGGTTCTGCTGTGGGCTGTGGCCCGGGGAGTTTGCAACTTTCCCTGGGCCTCGGTTTTTACTGTTGGAGATGATTTTTCACTCCTCCGGTTTCTAGGGACCGTCCCCTGTTGCAGCTTGATCCCTCCACCGATGTTCCAGTGGAACAGGCCACCAGCTCAAAAGCTCTCTGTGGCCCAGGAATCCCTTCTCTTCCTCTGCTTGGTGTCACCTGGACCCTCTGATTCCCAGGTTCTTCACCAGGAAGCGTCACTTTCTTCTCTTAGCGCCTGTCTGACTAGAGCTTTCTTTCTGCTTCTCCTTCTCGTCTGCCTCCCGCAGACCTCCTCCTCCTTCCTCCCTCTCCTACTTCAACTTCCCAACCTCCTACACTTGACCTTCCTTTCTCTGTCTACTCTCGGGTGGCTCCTCCCACCTCCCCAGTTGCCAAGCTGTACCCTATAGGAGCAGGGATGGGTCTTACGGCCTCTCCCAGCATGCAGCATGGGAGGGTTTCTGCCACTGTCCCTGGTCCCAGTGTGTACCTAACAATGGGTGTAGTGTAGATTTGCCTGGGGACCGGCGTTCACTCCTTTCCTTACCCAGAATGGGACATCACACCGCTGGATGGGGTGCAATGTTCCTGTGGCGACGGAAGCCTCAGAGGCGCCACATTTGTATGCACTCTCCCCCTTGTTCCCCATCCTATGTCTGTATATATTCCCCCTCCCCACCCTCTCTCCCCATATTGTGTTCATATATACATTCCCCCTCCCCACTTTCTCTCTCTATATTGTGTCCGTATATACATTCCTCCCCCACAGCCTCTCTCCCATATTGTGTTCGTATATATATTCCTCCACTCTCACCAGCTCACCCCTATCCTCACCTTCTTTCTCCCTATTGTTTCCGTATATACATTCCTCCCCCTCACCCTCTCTTCTCCTATTGTGTCCATATATACATTACTCCCCCCTCACCCTCTCACCCCTATTGTGCATGTGCATATATTCTTCCCCCCTCCCCCTCTCTCCCCCTATTGTGTCTCTATATACACTTCTCCCTCCTCACCCTCTCTCCCATTATTATGACCGCATATATATTCCTCACCCTCACCCTCTTTCCCCTCTTGTGTTCGTATATACATTTCTCCCCTTTCACCCTCTTTCCCCCTGTTGTGTCCGTATATACATTCCATTCCTCCCCTCTCACCATTTCTCATCCTATTGTGTCCGTATATACATTCCTCACCCCTCACCCTATTGTGTCTGTATATACATTCCTCACACTCACCCTCTTTCCCCTATTGTGCATGTATATATATTCTTCCCCCTTAATCCGTTCTCCCCCTGTTGTGTCCGTATATATATTCCTCCCCCCTCCCCATCTCTTCCCCTATTGTGTCCATATATACACTCCTCAACCCTCACCCTTGCTTGTTCCTCTTTGGTGTCTTACCAACAGCGATGTCTGTCCCTTTGCGCACCGCTGAGTGACATCAGCTGTGTGCTCACCTGACCTAATCCCATTGCAGACGTTGCCCTGACCCAGAAGTGCCGACAACCAGGGCTTCAATTGTACTTGTATTTGAAACACACAAATACAATTGATCTTAGGGAGCTGGTGTGCTGCCCTTTTCCTGAGTATGCTGTCAGCTTGATAACTGGCTCCGAGAATGGCTTGCTCCCACTATAGGGGGTGGTAAAATACAGCTGCCGGAGAGACTCCGCAGAACGCCGCATCAGGCGGCCAAATGGTGCCCCCTTGACAGCTGCACCTGAGGCACATGCCCTGCCACCCCCCCTAGATATGTCTCTGCAGTAAGTGACTCTATTAGTACACTCACACAACTGTCCATACATCATATCTGTAAAGCGCTATGGAATTAATAGCACTATACAAGTGAGTAAAATAATAAAATATATATATTCACACACTTAATTATAAAAAAAGTTCATGGAAGAGCTTTAAAGTTAACAAGATACAGTTAGGAGCCTCTCCCAAAAGATCTGTCAGGATTTCCTACTCTCAAACAGCAAAAATTGCCCAGCATGAAGCACTAATTTTCCTGTCAATAGTAACCTTGACAGAACACCAAAAAAAAACAATATGGGTCAAGGGGTATTTCAGTGACTGCTAGAAATTCCTTACAGCACCGTGAAGATATTAGCACTTTAGCAGAGGTTACTCATTTATGTACACAAATTTTCAATAAATAATAATAAAAATGGAAAAAATAGTTATTTTTCTTTCACAAATACAGTATATAATAGCTGTAAAATAAGGCACAGACGTGTAGTAAGTTGACAAAAAAAGAGAAATTATTGGCACTGCTGCAGGACCTGCCATAAGAGTGAGGGTTCCTGTCTCCAGGGGTTGATTCCTTGAGTGGGGTGGTGCATGAATCTTTGCTTCTAAGAATTCAGGGGAGAATTATAATGAGAAACAAGAAAGCCAGCACATGATTATAAACCGTACTTTTTAATAAAACTACAGATTTTTGGCAATCTTTTGAGCTACCCTGCAACGTCATGGCAAATCTCATAGGGCAGTCCTACTCTAAAATAATTTATTTAAAAGGTGCCATATGGCCTCACACATTTATAAAAGTAGAACTGTTCAACTATTTAAAGCAGAATTATAATGAGGCCAATTTGGGCTACCAAAAAAAGGTCCAAGGTTTAGGGAGCTCTATGGCCAGATTGCCCTGATCATAATATTCTTTGTGCCACCATCGATGGTGCTTATCACCGGGCAGGAAGATGCCGGTAAGGCCGGTCTCACACATCCGGCTTTTCGCCGGATTAACGGATACGGCGCACGCCAGTACACTGTATACAGTACAATGGCAGCACGACAAGTGTCGGTCACATGCTGTCATGTGACCAGAGCATGTGACCCGGAAGTTGCGCCGCTGACATTGTACTGTATACATTGTACTGGCTTGCGCCGTATCCGGCAATCCGGCAAAAAGCCGGATGTGTGAAACCGGCCTAATACAGAGTCACAGTGTAGCTGCAGGACGCCATTATTGGCTTCCTGCCTACCGTCTTATCTATACCACTGCCTGCGCAATTTCATCATTTAGCATGTAGGAGCCGTCCACAAAAGGAAGGAGAGCTTGAAGGAATTGCCAGGAAATGTAAGTAATTCTTTTTTTTCTTTAAAGTGAATGAATTAGGGGTGACAGGTGGAAAAGAGTACATTATATTATAATTAATTGAGATTGGGGGATGGGAGAGATAACATACATTATAATTAATTGAGGGTGGGGGATGGGAGAGAGGATATCCATTATAATTAATTGAGGGTTGGGACGAGAGAGAGGAAATAACCTTATAATGAGAGAGGACATTACTTTATAATGAAGTGTTGAAGACACAGGAAATCTACCAATAATGAATTTGGGGTAAGAGTACAGTTGTTAATTAATTTACATTTTCATTGAGAGAGGGAAAAACTGTCCAATTATAGTTAAGGGGTTGTCTACTACCAGGACAACCCCTTTCGCATTCCCCATGTGTGCCCCAATTCAAATAAAATAGCTTATACTTACCTCTCATGCCGGCGCAGTCCCAGCGGTGTCAGCACTTGCTTGTTACGTTCAGCAATGACTGAGCCAAATTACCTCCAGCTTCTCTCTCATCGCCTTTGGACATATAAGTAATTAACAGAAGTGAACAGCAGCCACAGCTCTCACTTCCTGCTGTTGACTTATATGTCTGAAGGTGGGGAGGGGACAGAGAAGCCGGTGGTTATTGCATAACGCAACAACCTCAAGTGAGCCCCGGGAACACGAGTGAAAGTGTGCCGAATAGGTGGTGAGTGTAAACTTTTTTTTAATACTAATGGGGACAAGCCCTATGTTATGGGGGGCACAGTGCTCACTTATGAGTTCATATCGTGAATGATGGATTACACAATGGCTAATTATATACTGTAGTAATGACGTTGAGATATTTGCTTTCAGCCACGTAGTGTGGGGGGGGGGGGTTGTATTCAGGAAACAAATGCATATACAGTTAGGTCCAGAAATATTTGGACAGTGACACAATTTTTGCGAGTTGGGCTCTGCATGCCACCACATTGGATTTGAAATGAAACCTCTACAACAGAATTCAAGTGCAGATTGTACCGTTTAATTTGAAGGTTTGAACAAAAATATCTGATAGAAATTGTAGGAATTGTACACATTTCTTTACAAACACTCCACATTTTAGGAGGTCAAAAGTAATTGGACAAATAAACCAAACCCAAACAAAATATTTTTATTTTCAATATTTTGTTGCAAATCCTTTGGAGGCAATCACTGCCTTAAGTCTGGAACCCATGGACATCACCAAACGCTGGGTTTCCTCCTTCTTAATGCTTTGCCAGGCCTTTACAACCGCAGCCTTCAGGTCTTGCTTGTTTGTGGGTCTTTCCGTCTTAAGTCTGGATTTGAGCAAGTGAAATGCATGCTCAATTGGGTTAAGATCTGGTGATTGACTTGGCCATTGCAGAATGTTCCACTTTTTTGCACTCATGAACTCCTGGGTAGCTTTGGCTGTATGCTTGGGGTCATTGTCCATCTGTACTATGAAGCGCCGTCCGATCAACTTTACGGCATTTGGCTGAATCTGGGCTGAAAGTATATCCCGGTACACTTCAGAATTCATCCGGCTACTCTTGTCTGCTGTTATGTCATCAATAAACACAAGTGACCCAGTGCCATTGAAAGCCATGCATGCCCATGCCATCACGTTGCCTCCACCATGTTTTACAGATGATGTAGTGTGCCTTGGATCATGTGCCATTCCCTTTCTTCTCCAAACTTTTTTCTTCCCATCATTCTGATAGAGGTTGATCTTTGTCTCATCTGTCCATAGAATACTTTTCCAGAACTGAGCTGGCTTCATGAGGTGTTTTTCAGCAAATTTAACTCTGGCCTGTCTATTTTTGGAATTGATGAATGGTTTGCATCTAGATGTGAACCCTTTGTATTTACTTTCATGGAGTCTTCTCTTTACTGTTGACTTAGAGACAGATACACCTACTTCACTGAGAGTGTTCTGGACTTCAGTTGATGTTGTGAAAGGGTTCTTCTTCACCAAAGAAAGTATGTGGCGATCATCCACCACTGTTGTCATCCGTGGACGCCCAGGCCTTTTTGAGTTCCCAAGCTCACCAGTCAATTCCTTTTTTCTCAGAATGTACCCGACTGTTGATTTTGCTACTCCAAGCATGTCTGCTATCTCTCTGATGGATTTTTTCTTTTTTTTCAGCCTCAGAATGTTCTGCTTTACCTCAATTGAGAGTTCCTTAGACCGCATGTTGTCTGGTCACAGCAACAGCTTCCAAATGCAAAACCACACACCTGTAATCAACCCCAGACCTTTTAACTACTTCATTGATTACAGGTTAACGAGGGAGACGCCTTCAGAGTTAATTGCAGCCCTTAGAGTCTCTTGTCCAATTACTTTTGGTCCCTTGAAAAAGAGGAGGCTATGCATTACAGAGCTATGATTCCTAAACCCTTTCTCTGATTTGGATGTGAAAACTCTCATATTGCAGCTGGGAGTGTGCACTTTCAGCCCATATTATATATATAATTGTATTTCTGAACATGTTTTTGTAAACAGCTAAAATAACAACTTGTGTCACTGTCCAAATATTTCTGGACCTAACTGTATACAGTTGATATCAGAAGTCTCCATCCACTATCTAAAAAGACATATCTGCATGTTTTTCTCACTATCTGACATGAAATCAGAATAAATCTTTCCCGTTTTAGATCAATTAGAAACCAAAATTATTTATATTTGCCAAAAGTCAGAAAAAGGAGAGAGAGTTTTAAAGCATTTTTATTACTTTCTGCAAAGTCAAAAGTTTACATACATTTCATTAGTATTTGGTACCATTGTCCTTACACTTTATGACTTGGGTCGAACGTTTTGGATCTTCTTCCACAAGCTTCTCACAATAGTTGGTAGGAATTTGGGCCCATTCCTCCTGACAGAACTGGTGTAACTGAGCCATGTTTGTACGTCGCCTTGCTCGCATCTGATTTTTCAGTTTTGCCCATAAATTTTCAATAGGATTGAGATCAGGGCTTTGTGATAGCCAGACCATTGACTTTGTTATCCTTAAGCCACTTTGTAACCAGTTTGGCAGTATGCTTCTGGTCATTGTCCATTTGGAAGGCCCATTTCTGCCCAAGCTTTAAGTTTCTGGCTGATGTCTTGAGATGTTCCTTCAGTATTGACACATGATCTTCTTTCCTCATGATGCCATCTATTGTGTGAGGTGCACCAGTCCCTCCTGCAGCAAAACAACCCCACAACATAACGCTGCCACCCCTGTGTTTCACAGTTGGGATGGTATTCGTAGGCTTCAAAGCTTCTCCCTTTTTCATCCAAATGTAACGATGGTCATAATGGCCAAACAGTTGGCAGACCACAAGGCATGTGTCCAAAAATTAATGTCTTTGTTCCTGTGTGCATTTGCAAACATTAAACTGGCTTTTTTATGTTTATTTTGGAGTAAAAGCTTCTTCCTGGCAGAGTGGCCTTTCAGCCCATGTTGATACAGTACTTGTTTCACTGTGGTTAATGCAACAATCTTACCAGCTTCCACCAGCATCTTCACAGGGGCTTTTGCTTTTGCTCTTAGGTTGATTTCCACATGTCTGACTAAAGCACTTTCATCTCTGGTACACAGAACCCGTCTCCTTCCTGAGCGATATGATGGATGAACATTCCCATCTTGTTTGTACTTGCATATAATTGTTTGTACAGATGAATGAGGCACCTTCAAAAAACATCCACAGGTGTGTCTCTAATTAACTCAGATGTTGCTAATAAACCTATCAGAAGCTCCCAAAAACATGACATTATCCGATGGGCTGTCCTATATTGTTTAAATGCATAGTACTCTTACTGTATGTACACTTTTGATGTTACAGAAAGTGATAAAAATGCCTTAAAACATTCTCTCTCATTATTCTGGCATTGGGCAGATATAAAAAATTTTGGATCCTAATTGACCTAAAACAGGAAACGTTTATTCTGATTTCATGTCAGATGGTGAGAAAACCCTGCAGATATGTCTTTTTAGATGGTGGATGTAAACTTCTGGTTTCAACTATATATATATATATATATACATTATGTAATCTTTCTTATTTTTAGGGGCATGGTGATCATATTTGCAAACTTTGCAGTGACCGTGATCACAACTTTCAGACGTCGACATGAAAGTTTGACAATATAAAAAAGAATAAAACATAGCTCTAGTCAGATAAGACGTCAGTGGTAAGTTACTGGATGTAAATATTTATTCTGTATCAAAACTATTCAAAGGTCAATTTTCATGAATGACCAGCACTAAGTTGACAGTTCATTAGTAAACCTTTACCGGCCACCAGTCAATTAATAGCCTGTTTACACAGAATTATGACAGTCAACTGTTATATAGTAATGGTCAAACTGTTGTGTCGCCCCTAAAATTTTTCCAGAAAATGTTGTGTCTCCTAGAAAATTATTACACTAATGGGGGCTTTACATGCTACGATATCAGTGCCGATATCGCTAGCGTGCGTACCCTCCCCCATCGTTTGTGCAACACGGGCATATCGCTGCCTGTCACGCACAAAATCGCGCACCCCCGTCACATGCAGTTACACCTGCCCTGCGACGTCGCTCTGGCCGGCGATCCGCCTCCTTCCTAAGGGGGCAGGTCATGCGGCGTCACAGCGACGTCACACGGCAGGCGTTTCCTTAGAAGCAGATAGGCGGAGATTAGTGGGACGTAACATCCCGCCCACCTCCTTCCTTCCGCGTAGCCGGTGGAGGCAGGTAAGGAGATGTTCCTCGCTCCTGAGGTGTCACACACAGCGATGTGTGCTGCCGCAGGAACGAGGAACAACATCGCTAATGATAAACGATAAAGGTAAACGATTTTTGGTTTTAGGACGACCTCTCCGCGGCAAACGATTTTGGCCACTTTTGCGATCGTTTAAAGTCGCACAAAAGTGTCGCACTCTGCGATATCGTTAATGACGCCAGATGTGCGTCACTAACGACGTGACCCCAACGATAAAACATTAATGATATCGTAGCGTGTAAAGCCCCCTTTATACCTGTTTTGTTATAAATGTTTATTTCCTTTGTGTGCATTGGAACAACACAAACAAAAACAGAGAAAAAGAGGCAAATTGGACATAACTTAACACAAAACTACAAAAATCAGTCGGACAAAATTGTTAGTGTGACGCCCTGGCCTATCAGGTCGTCACAAGGGTGCCGTGCAATCTGCCCTTCTGCATGGTACCCGCTCCTCCTTGGTTACGGGTCCTGTCAATTTGGTGTTGCTACCAACAGGTGTACATAAATCCTGAGGAACACTCTGCACCACACCCACCAACCACCCATTGGGCAGCCTGAGGGGAATAGGGACACCCAGATGGGGGAATGGAAGAGGGAGGGCAGAGATGTCAGTAGTTGAGTTGAGAAAAGTTGAGCAGTGAGGCAGCGGTGACAGTGCAGGTCACGCTGTGGAGCTGGGCTCCTGTACCCGTCCCAGGTGCCAGATGTTGGCCTGGCCAGAAGGAGCTGGAACCCCAGTCGCAGGGGGTACAGTGCTGCTACAGAGAGCAGGCCGGCTGCCTTGTGCTACAACTGGGCAGGGGCCAGGACACAACGGGGTACGCGGACCCTAGGCTGGGAAGTAGCTTCACGCAGCCCAGAAATTCACCCAACGGAAACGGAGTCTTCAGGAACCGTTCCCCACCCCGCTCCAGAATTGGAGTACTAGCGCAATGAGGGGGATAGGACTTTCCAAAATCATCCAGAAAATCCCAAGCGTGAACCCTGAGAGCAGGCTTACCTTGCTAGCCATGCAGGTGAGTGGGACCCGAGTAGTCTTAGGCAAAAGGGATCCACCAAGTTACCCACAGTGCCAAGGGACAAGGCTTCAGACCAACCAGCAACACCAAAGGGGCACGGACCCAGCGTACTCAACCAAGAGAAACAGAGCATTCAAAAGTTTGGTTTACCTGGTGTCAGCGTCAGTGACTTTGGACTGTGTGTGTACCCGATATCCATTCACCCCCCGATGGGTTCCCCGCTCCATCCCATCACCAGGCCCCGGGACACCAGGCCCCTACCCACGGAGGGGTTAAACATCCTGCTGCTTCAACATCGTCACCGGGCTCCCCAACAGTATCGGTGGTCTCTCACATTACCACACACCGTGGGTGGCGTCACGAACATTATCCCATTCACCACCCAAAACACATTTCCCCTTTTTTATTTCCGAGGGAGCCGCGCGACCCTGCCTCAGATCCGGAGACCTCTCGAGCCACTGCGGATCCGGGTCCGAGCAGCTCGTCACCTGTCTTGGGGACGGCACATTAGCACCCTCAAGTTAATATTGGGTTGCCCACCCTTGCTTCCTATAACCGTCAACAACCTTCTTACACCACTCAACTGGAAATTTGGACTGCTCTTCTTTTGCAAACTGTTCCATGTCTCTCATTTTTGAAGGGCACCTTCCCTCAACAGCAATTTTAATCCCTCTCCACAAGGGGTCAATGGAAATTAGATCCACACTTATTGCTGCCACTTCAAAACTCTCCAATGTTTTGTTTCGATCCATTTGTGGGTGCTTTTTGAAGTATATTTGGAGTTATTGTCCTGCAGGAAGACCCATGATCTATGACGCAAACCCAGCTTTCTGACACTGTGCACAAAATTAGATTCCATTATGCTTTGACCCAACAGGTTGACAAATCTCCGGGCCCGGATGGCATACACCCCAGAGTACTACAGGAATTGAGTTCTGTGATAAATAGACCATTATTTTTAATCTTCTCAGATTCCTTAATAACAGGGTCGGTACCGCAGGACTGGCGCATAGCAAATGTGGTGCCAATATTCAAAAAGGGGACAAAAACTGAGCCGGGAAATTATAGGCCGGTAAGTTTAACCTCTATGGTTGGTAAAATCCTTGAGGGTTTCTTGAGAGATGCTATACTGGAGTATCTCAAGAAAAATAACCTTATGACAGAGTATCAACATGGGTTTATGAGGGATCGATCCTGTCAAACTAATTTGATCAGCTTCTATGAAGAGGTAAGTTCAAGCCTGGACCAGGGAAATGCAGTGGATGTTGTGTATATGGACTTTTCAAAAGCTTTTGATACGGTGCCACACAAAAGGTTGGTACATAAAATGAGAATAATGGGGATAGGGGAAAATATGTGTAACTGGGTTAAAAACTGGCTCAGTGATAGGAAACAAAGGGTGGTTATTAATGGTACGTACTCTGACTGGGTCTCAGTTCATAGTGGGGTACCACAGGGGTCAGTATTGGGCCCGCTTCTTTTTAACATATTTATAAATGACCTTGTTGGGGGCATGCGGAGTAGAATTTCAATATTTGCAGATGATACTAAACTCTGCAGGGTAATCAATACAGAGGAGGATAATTTTATATTACAGGGAGATTTATGTAAATTGGAGGATTGGGCTGAGAAGTGGCAATTGAAGTTTAATGTAGATAAATGTAAGGTCATGCACTTGGGTAGAGGAAATAACATTTATGATTATGTACTTAATTGTAGAACACTGGGTAAAACAGACACAGAAAAAGACTTGGGTGTATGGGTGGATGGTAAACTTCACTTTAGTGGACAGTGTCAGGCAACTGCTGCCAGGGCTAATAAAATAATGGGATGTATTAAAAGAGGTATAAGTGTTCATGAAAAAAATATAGTTCTACCTCTGTACAAGTCACTAGTGCGACCGCACTTAGAATACTTTGTACAATTCTGGTCACCGATATATAAGAAGGACATAGCTGAACTGGAGAGGGTGCAGAGAAGAGCCACCAAGATTATTAGAGGAATGGGTGGGCTGCAATACCAAGACAGGTTATTAAACTTGGGGTTATTTAGTTTGGAAAAACGAAGGCTTAGGGGGGATCTAATCACAATGTATAAATATATGAGGGGACAGTACAGAGACCTTTCCAAAGATATTTTTACACCTAGGCTTGCGACTGGAACACGGGGGCATCCGCTACGTCTTGAGGAAAGAAGGTTTAATCATAATCACAGACGAGGATTCTTTACTGTACGTGCAATGAGACTATGGAACTCTCTGCCGCATGATGTTGTAATGAGTGATTCACTACTAACATTTAAGCAGAGCCTGGACGCCTTTCTTGAAAAATTTAATATTACCAGTTATGTATATTAGATTTTATGACAGGGTATTGATCCAGGGAACTAGTCTGATTGCCGGATGTGGAGTCAGGAAGGAAATTTTTTCCCCATTGGAACTTGTTTGCCACATTGGGGTTTTTTTGCCTTCCTCTGGATCAACATGTTAGGCTACAGGTTGAACTAGATGGACTTAAGGCCCTGTCACACACAGAGATAAATCTGCAGCAGATCTGTGGTTGCAGTGAAATTGTGGACAATCAGTGCCAGGTTTGTGGCTGTGTACAAATGGAACAATATGTCCATGATTTCACTGCAACCACAGATCTGCCAAAGATTTATCTCTGTGTGTGACGGGGCCTTTAGAGTCTCCCTTCAACCTTAAAAACTATGATACTATGAACAGTCAAGAGGAATGAACTATGCACTCCAATAAGGTGAACTGGTGATATTTTATTGAGTGCTGCAACAGCAATGCGGGATGTAAAAACTTTTTGGTCTAACAGCAAGACTTTCATCAGTTTACAGATTACTCTTGTAAAACTACTTGGGAGAGTAGCACAAGTGCAGGTATGCAGTGTTTAGTGTAACGATGAGTGGAAGGGCGCCTCATTAAAAGATCCCCATTTTCACCTTATTGAAGTGCCTACACCATTTTTCTTGAATTACGGGACTGGAATCTACTGGAGAACCCACATCCAGAAGTGCCATGTCTCTTCTATCATATTTCACACAGTCAAGTCATTCAGTGCCAGAGGCAACAAAACAACCCCAAATACTGTATCTTTGAAACTGCACCCTATGTGACTGTAGGTATTGTGTTCTTTTCTTGGTAGGCCTCATTCCATTTTTACTAAACAGTAGAATGATGTACTTTAACAAAGCTCTATCTTGGTCTCATCTCTCCACAAGATGCTTTCCCAGAAGGATTTTGGCTTACTCGCGTACATTTTGACACACTGCAGTCTAGCATTTTTATATCTCTGTGGGCATTTTGTGTGAAATGATGTCCAATTTACCTTTTTTCTCAGTTTTTTTGTGTTGTACACATATTTATTTCATTCATTTGTGTGTATTGGAACAACGCAGCATTTTGGATGCTTTTTGAAACGCACATGCAGTGACAAAATGCTGCTTTTTATTTGTCACGCCAGAACGCAACGTGCGCACATACCCTTAAAGTGATTAGGCACTACAAACTGTTTCTTAGCAATTTTCCCTCTTTTACTTTGTTTTGAGAGCTGTTCTGGCGACTACGTAAAAGCCGCGTGCTGCTCTGAGCACCTTACTCCAAGACACCAGAAGTGCAGTCACGCACCTTCTACAGGCTGTGCCCATACTGTTTCTGCCTCTACCCATCCATTTCATCCTTTTCCTCAGTCACCACAGCTTGCCGTTAATTCCAACGTGAAATTATTCGGGTTTCCCATAGACTTACATTGCACATCGAATATTCGCGAATAGTCGAATAGTGGCGACCTATTCGTCAGATATTCGCGAAGTCGGATATTTTGGTATTCGGTCATCCCTAGTGATGAGTGAGGCCGTGGATATTTGGGTCTAAAAAAAAATAGGTTTGGCAGCAAAACGACTCGAAACATCAAACCCCATACAAGTCAATGGGGATGAGAAGTTCTGGGTTGTTAAATAGCTGTAGTAAGCATTAGGGAGCTGCAAATGGAAATTAAATGGTAATAAGAGCAGGACAACTATACACACCAGGTTTCTTGGAGGATCACGCTGCAGTCAGACTCTTTTCCAGGCTTGCTTATTAAGGTTCATCAATATTCACTGCTTCCTCCACCCACCCTCTGTGCCAGTGTCTTGTGATTGGTTGCACACTGCTATACACACCCCAAACCCTGTGTCCACTTCTGTGATTGGTTGCAGTCAGTTTGCTGTACGTTACTGTAAAACTAATATTATATCTTTTTTTAAATTATATATTTAACCCTAGAACGCGCAAGCAATTCAATCTACCATAGAAAACAAATGACCTAGCAGGCCTGCGAGGCCCCAGGTATGCGTTCTAGGGTTAAATAATTTTTAAAAAAATGCAGTAGGATCCCCTCTATTTTGATATCTAGCTAAAGTAAAGCTCACAGGTGGGGGCTGTAGCTTATAGCTGTTGTTTTAACCGCGCTGGCTATCTCAATAGGGTGGGAGCACGTCATTTTTTTTTTACAGTGACTTCCCTGGCCAATCATAGCCATGCCAATACTTGATATGGCTGTGATGGGGATGGAAGAGCCCACAGTGGAAAAGCTTACTGTTTGGTTGCTCTGCAACCTTTCAACAAGCATTATTCAGATGACAAACCCAAACAGAAACCGGACATACAGGTAAAACCTGGTGTTCAGTACGAACCCCGAACTTTACAGTTAAGGCCCAGTCACACACAACGATTTACCAGCGATCCTGAAAAAGATGCGACCTGATAGGGATCGCTGGTAAGTCGCTGGGAGGTCGCTGGTGAGATGTCACACAGTCAGACCTTACCAACGATGCAGGAACGATACAGGTCGCAGTAGCAACCTGTATAACGATCTCAGCAGTCACTGTGGCCCTGTCACACAGTGTCAAACACAGCGATATGTGCTGCCCAGCAGGACATTGCCTTTGAAGAAAACGGCCTGGACCATTCTGCAACGACTAGAGATCTCACAGCAGGGGCCTGATCTCTGGTAGATGTCACACATAATGAGATCGCTAACGGGATCGCTACTGCGACACAGAAACCGTGACTCAGCAGCGATCTCGCTAGCGATCTCGTTATGTGTGACGGTACCTTTAGTTTGCTTATCTTTAGTGCCAATGACTCGCCCACCCCAGGGCTATGGGACACCCGGTGCCGGGCCGGATTAGTCCAGTGGTGGTCAGTGGTGGCTGGGCCCGGCTCCGTGGCCCTGGTGGGTGTCAGTAGAATATGTGGCTTGCTTATTAATGGTTGTGTTCGTGACGCCACCCGTGGTCTGTGGCTATTAAGCCGCCGCTGCTGTGTGAGGCCTCCGGGGTGATGTTATGGCAGCAATGGTGGTACTGCTCCCCACAGGTGGAGCGGAGCCCCGGGGATACTGTTAATGCTCGTGGAAGTCTATGAGGTTGTGTGGCTAACACGGTGCAGGGCCGACAGGCGATGAAAGAACCAAGCATAAACAACAGTCTCTTTACCTTTTCCTCTTTACTTTGGAAACAGTCCAGTCCTGGGAGACCGTTACAGGTGGTGATGGGGATCCGGTCGGCCTGGAAGTACTTGGGGTGATCTCTCTGGCCAGCTGAGTATGAGGCCTACTCCTGTACTTTGCTTTGTTACGATAGGACCCTGCTTCTCTGAATCCAGCAATGGCCCTCTGTGCTGCTGGGACTGTTGGTGCGTCCCTTTCCCTCTGTAGCAGGCTGCGCAGGCTCTCTCTCTGGTGCTTATAAATCCAAAAGCGGAAATAGAGATCCATAATCTATATATGCATGTCTACCAAGCAAAATATATAAACCTACATTTAGACCTGCGTAATCATATAGTACATCAGAAAAAATACACAAAATTTCAAAAAGTGTACAAATTTTATTAACATGATACTGACAACACAGAATATCACATGATTAGAGACGGATGTCAAAAAGGACACAGTTAAAAGTCATTACCCCTTAAAAACACAGAAAAACAATCCTGGGACAGTGTGGTATAAAGTTGGTATAATTATGGTGGTCAAAGATTGGATATATACATACACCCTAAAGTGCATCAAAACTAATTTGCATAAGATCACCAGTCTGATATGCTTCAGCAATCATAAAAAGGTGTATGATTATACCCCTAATACATCAAAAATAATAATACTGACATTCCAGCAGGTGTAATCAGCAACTGTTGTTTTGAATTAATACAACATGCAGATGCAGGCATATTATACATATAAGAAACCACCACGGATTACAAAGATTAAAGCATGCATTACTGCAGTTGGATTATTGGTTAAGACCAATGTAATGGTTTACCAAACTTCAGGTCAAGAAGTATATATAAATACCCCAAATGCGTACCATACCAACCTACCACCCAAGGAAAAGGGGAGGAAGGAAAAGCAAAGGGTTTGACCAAAAGACTTGGTAATCTGCTGGAGGCAGATTAAAGGTAATCAGAGACCACTACCTGTTGAACCACACTGCCCAGAACCAGGCATAAACAACAGTCTCTTTACCTTTTCCTCTTTACTTTGGAAACAGTCCAGTCCTGGGAGACCGTTACAGGTGGTGATGGGGATCCGGTCGGCCTGGAAGTACTTGGGGTGATCTCTCTGGCCAGCTGAGTATGAGGCCTACTCCTGTACTTTGCTTTGTTACGATAGGACCCTGCTTCTCTGAATCCAGCAATGGCCCTCTGTGCTGCTGGGACTGTTGGTGCGTCCCTTTCCCTCTGTAGCAGGCTGCGCAGGCTCTCTCTCTGGTGCTTCTCTGCTGGAATCCACACCGGCCTTGATGCTGCAGCTGTACTTTTGGGATGTTTTTGGGCCAGGTGCTTGCAGCTCTCCTGCCCTTCGGATTCGGCTACCAGGGAGTATTTTAAGCCCTGGTGGCCACAGACTCCGATGTCCGAGTCTCTCCGCTGCCTCTCAGCTACTCCTGCTTCTCTGGGCCAAGTTACTCTAGCTCTAGGCCCCAGATTCACAGGACAGCTCACTCTGCGTCTGTTCACTTCTACTGCTCTCTACAGACTGAACACTACTTCCTCTCTCAGATCAGACTTAAGGGGATGCTCCCTGGAATCCCAGGTTCAGAGCTCCCCCTGCTGGCCGGAGGGAGAACTGTGTTGGGTGTTAAACTTGCTGGCCAATGGATCTCCCAATTACCTCCAGGCTCAGCATTAACCCTTTGGGAGGGCAATGCTGTTGTGGCGACCAGGTCCTGGGGCGCCACACTCCCCCTTAGTTAAATTCAGTACTCCCGGACTGTGGAAACAAACATAACATGTTACAACATTTCATCCCATTATTGGAGGCGCATTACTTAAACGTTACAAACTTAAACACTACTATAAGAGTCCAGTGTGGCTCCCTGCCGGGTGTCCATTACACTGCTCCATGGGGGACCCGCCGCGATCAAACCCCCAACGTAGGCTCTGGGCGTGCGTCAGAGCATTGATGACCCCACTCTATGCACGCCGGACGGGTTTTTCTTCAGGGGTGTTGAGCACACTGGTGCTAACTATGAACAATTTAGGTGTTGGCCACCCATAGTCCAGTGGCCCAATTGTCCATTTACTTAATCACCTAAGACAAAAAGCATTTTATACACAACATGACAGACATTTCACATAACTATTTACATTCTGTTAGGTATTTTACTTTCTATGTTCTATACCTTGGAGGGGGCTGTCACCGAGTGCTACGTTGGGACCGGCGTAGCTCTGGGGTTTGTCCCTGACTACTTGGAGTGTCTTCCCCCCCCCGTGTGATTGGTAGGCCTAACCCTGACAGGTATACATGTCGGTTGCCTACGGGATCTCAGATTCGCCAAGGGTACGGCAGGTTCACCACTGGCAGGGGGTTGAACCTCCTGTTCCACTGCTGGCGTGTCATCTCGTGTTGGAGCGGACGGTTCTTTAGGTGGATCTGGAACCTCTTCGGTTTCTGGCTCGACCAACTGCAGGAACGTCAAGACTGGTACCACTATGGCATTGTTTATTCGGGTCCAAGTTTTGGGGAATTTTCCAAGGATGGTTTGGATCGTCTCTTCCTCTTTTTCTTGACTTTGGGGACTTTCTTGTACGTCATCTACTTCTTTTTGGGTTCTGCACCGTTCAGGGCACATTTTCAGGCGGTCCCGAGAAACTGCTTGATAGGTCCTGCCTTCGTCCTTGCTTATGAGGCATACCTTACTATTGTCAAAGTTGGAGGGGATAATGGTATAGGGCTCGTTCTCCCACTGATCATCCAATTTATGCGTCCTCCGCTTCTTCTTGAGGACTTGCTCTCCAGGTGCTAAGGGAGTTGCTGGGGCTGTTTGATTGTAATGCTGCTATTGTCTCGTTCTTGCTTGAGACAGGCTCCTCTCTACTCATTCTTGGACCTTACGGTACCGCTGCTGCCGCTCTGTATCCCAATCCTCTATTTCCTGAACCGCCTCAGGTGACACAGTCCCCATCTCAAAGTCTACAGGTAACTTGCCAGGTCTGGCTCGCATCAGGTAAGCAGGGCTGCAGTTGGTCGAATTTACCGGGATATGGTTGTACAAGTCTACCAGATCTGGTAACTTTTCTGGCCATTGGTTTCTTTCTTCCAAAGGTAGAGTCTTGAGCATATCAATAACCACATGGTTCATCTTCTCGCACAATCCATTGGTTTGGGGGTGGTACGGTGTGGTTCTGATTTTCTTACAACCGTACATGTTACAGAACTCTTGGAACACTTCTGCCTCGAATGCAGGACCTTGATCAGTCAGTACCCTTTCAGGGTAACTGTGAGGTCGACAAAAGTAGGCCTGAAACGCTCTCGCTGCTGTTCTGGCTGTCTGGTCCTTCACGGGCACTACTACCAGGAAACACGAGTAATGGTCCACAATGGTGAGGGCGTACACATAGCCTGACTGGCTTGGTGTTAACTTCACGTGGTCCAGGGCCACCAACTCCAGGGGCTGCTTCGTGACAATAGGCTGTAGGGGAGACCTCTGGCTGGCATCATCTTTCCGCCTCAGATTACACGGACCACAGTCTCGGCACCACTTCTCGACTGTCTTTCTCATGTGCACCCAGTAGAACCGATCACAGAGTAGGGTCTCCAACTTCTTCCACCCGAAGTGTCCTGCGTTATCATGATAAGCTGCTAGGATCATTGGAGCATCCCTCTGCGGGACCACTATCTGCCAGACAAGTTCATTCGTTCGCCAGTTGACATATCTCTTGCAGAGCTTGCCTTGGTAGGTGAACAGTCGTCCCCTCTCCTTCCACAACTGCTGGGCTTCTTCTGGAGCATCTGGGCCAAGATGAGTCTCAGCTTGTGCTAGCTTTTCTTTGACCAATCGCACAGCCGGGTCACCGTTCTGTGTCTCTTCCCAATTATGGTGGAGTAATGGGTTGACCGAGACCTCGTGCTGGCTCGAGCGCTTCACTCCTACAGCATGCTCACACTGGGAAACACCTTGGTGATGGAAAGCCGGTAACTCTATCTCTTCGAGTTCATCCAGGTCTTCTCCAGATTCGGGTAAGTGAGGCATTCTGGACAACGCATCAGCATTGTTATTCTTCTTGCCAGCCCGATACTTGATGGTAAAGTCAAAGTTAGACAGCCGGGCCATCCATCGCTGTTCCAACGCACCTAACTTGGCTGTTGCCAGGTGTGTCAACGGATTGTTGTCCGTGAAGATGGTGAACTTGGCCAACGCCAGATAGTGCTTGAAGCGTTCAGTCACTGCCCAAACAATAGCGAGGAACTCCAGCTTGAAGGAACTGTAGTTTTCTGGATTCCTTTCTGTGGGCCGAAGCTTCCTACTGGTGTACACTATCACCCTCTCTCTGCCTCCCTGCACCTGGGACAGAACTGCTCCCAGTCCCACGTTGCTGGCATCTGTATACAGTACAAACGGCTGGCTGTAGTCAGGGTAGGCCAGAATTTCTTCTCCCGTGAGAGCCCCTTTCAGCCGGACAAAGGATGTTTCTAGTTGGCTGCTCCATTCAAATGGAGGGCTCTGCTTCTTAGCCTGCTTTGGCTGGCCCACCAGGAGATCTTGAAGGGGTGCTGCTATCTTGGTGAAACCATCAATGAACCTTCGGTAGTAGCCCACCAGCCCAAGGAACTGCCGCACCTCCTTTACCGTGGTGGGTCTTGGCCAGTCCTTGATTATGGTGACTTTCTCCGGATCAGGTGCCACACCTTCTGCGCTGACCACATGACCCAGGTACTGTACCTTTGGCTTCAAGAGGTGACATTTGGACGGCTTTATCTTCAGGCCATATTTCGACTAGGACTCAAACACTTCTGCTAAGTGCTTCAGGTGGTCTTCATAAGTCTTGGAGTAGACTATGACGTCATCCAGGTACAACAGCACGGTTTCAAAGTTGTGGTGGCCCAAGCAGCACTCCATCAACCTTTGGAATGTCCCTGGGGCGTTGCAGAGCCCGAATGGCATACAGTTGAACTCGCAGAGGCCCATTGGTGTCGTGACTGCAGTCTTCTCCTTGTCCGCCTCTGCCACGGGAACCTGCCAATACCCACTGGTGAGATCCAAGGTGGAGAAATAGTTAGCTGACTTTAAGGCTGTTAGTGACTCCTCTATTCTGGGCAGTGGATAAGCATCTTTATGTGTAATGCGGTTAATTTGCCTGTAATCTACACACATTCTCATTGTACCATCTTTTTTCTTTACGAGCACTAGTGGAGCTGCCCAGGGGCTACAACTATCTCTGATAACCCCAGCCTCCTTCATTTCCCGTAACATTTCTTTGGCACGCTGATACTGTGCGGGGGGTACAGGGCGGTATCTCTCTTTAATGGGATGATGATCACCCGTGGGGATTTGATGTTTAACCCCTTTCACCTGCGCAAAATCTAGGGGGTGTTTGCTGAAGACCCGCTCGTACTCCTGTACCACCCGGTAAACCCCATGCTTTTGGTGTGAGGGGGTGGAGTCGGTGCCCACATGTAATTTTTGGCACCAGTCTTCCAGCTGCCCCTTGGAGCCATTGTCTTCCGCCTGGTCGGACGGAATCAAGGGTTCCACTGCTTTGATGGTATTGTTGCTGACAGAGTACAGTTTTGCTACAGTGGCGTACCGGGGCAATTTGGCTTCCTCCTCCCCACAATTCAGGACACGGACGGGCACTCTCCCCTTGCGGACGTCTGCTACCCCTCTGGCTATCAGGACTCCAGGCCTACTGTCTGAATACACCGGTTCTACCAAGGCATGGTAGTCCTGACCCTTGAGGCCTATTGCTGCCCGACACCATATCAACATTTCACTTCTTGGGGGTATTGCAATGGGGAGGGGGTCACTTACCCTCACACTGCCAATTTCTCCTCCGGCCAGCTCTACCTGCTGCCTCCTCATCAGGGCTCGGATCTCCCTCTGTAGGGCACGCTGCTGCCCGGAGCTGGCAGTTTCAGACGCCTGTTGCAACAAAATTATCACCTCGGCAATACAATTTTCTATCACATTTGTACCAATGGTTAGCAGTGGGTCAGATTCTTTGCGATCAATATCTACTATTATCATCCCCTGACATGGCAATTCTACCCGCCCCACTTTAATGGTTACTTCTTTGTACCCAATTTGAGGTAAGGGCTGACCATTATTGGCCACAATTGTTAAATCATCATCTGGGCCATGGTCAATGTCTGAATCAGCCCAATATCTCTTGTACAGTTTATAGGGGATGGTTGTTACCTGGGACCCCGTATCCAGGAGGGCATTCAAAGGGATCCCATCCAGCACAATAGGAAGGACCGGTCGTCCTCCCACATACTTGCTACGGCTGGGGGTTGAGCCGCACTTCCTTACACCTGGGGGTCGGCTCCTGGCCCCAGGCTCGGCCCATTTAAAGGACAGTGTCGTGCAATGTGGCCCGCCTGGCTGCAGCGGCGGCAGATCGGTTGTCCCGTTGAATCATACCGGTCTGTGTCTCTGCCTCGGGTCGGCGGAACCCTCCTCTGTCGCATCCATGGGACGTCATCTGGGCTGGAGGCCAACTCGATTCTTGCAGGTGATGGGGTCACTTGTAGAGACTGCACGGTCTTGGCAAGGGCCGCTACAGTCTTGGTCAGCTCCCGAACCTGCTGTCTGAGCTCTGCAGTGGGATCCTTTTCCAGGGACTGCGCCTCGGCCCCTGCAGCAGCTGGTGTTGCAGGCACCACCCCGGGGTACGTGATAACAAGAGGCCGGAGGGATACTGGGTCATTCGGTGTAGATTCTCTCAGTACCCGGATGGCCTGGTCCTTAAACTTTGCAAAGTCCAGAGCAGGGTTCTGCAGGACCATGATACGCAGCTGGGTCCTGTGGGCATCTGACAGGAGCCCTTCTATGAACTGCTCAGTTAGGAGTTTGTGTTCTTCACGTACACTCTCTGGGTCCACCTGTTTAACTGCTTTCAGGGCCTCCTGCAGGTTTAAGGCATAGTCCCTTATGCTGTCTGTGGCCCGTTGTTTGCACCCAAAGAATCTCATCTTTATTTCTGCTGCGGTGCGGGTGTCAAAAGTACTCTTTAGCTTGGCCAGTATCTGGGTTACTGTCCCTTTATCTGTATCAGGCCAGGACTTCACTTCACGCTGGGCTGCGCCGGCTAGCTGCCCCATTAATATGCCCACCTTCTGTGTCTCAGTTAGCGGATACACCCGGAACAAGCTGTGCAGGCTTTCTCTGAAGTCGCTCAAGGTATGGGACTCCCCGGAGTACTGCGGCAGCCATTCTGCTCCCGGGATGTACGGCATTGTGATCGGCATTACCGGCGCTACAGCGGGGGCTGGGGCGGCGGCGACTGGGATTGCTTCGGCCGGTGCTGCGGCGCCTCGGGCTATGGCAGCCACCTGCTCTTCCTCCGAGTCGGACATCTTCCTCCCCTTAGTGAACCTTACCAGGCTCCGTTCACTTTTCAAATTCCCTTCTGGGTCGCGCGGGGTTAACAGCGCTCTGCTCTGATGGCGCGCTCCCTTCACGCTCTTTGTCAGGCACGCCCCCCTTCTTCCTGCGCTCAGTGGGGCTAATGGCGGCGGCAGTTTTCAAATAGTAACAGTCTTTTAGGCACAGTTTCTGCAGGCGCACAGTACCCGGTGGGACCGGGCACGAAATCCTGTTCGTGACGCCAAAATTGACTCGCCCACCCCAGGGCTATGGGACACCCGGTGCCGGGCCGGATTAGTCCAGTGGTGGTCAGTGGTGGCTGGGCCCGGCTCCGTGGCCCTAGTGGGTGTCAGTAGAATATGTGGCTTGCTTATTAATGGTTGTCCGACGTGGCACACCCTCATCCTCCCTCACTACCTGTACCCCTGATGTGATCGTGGAATAAAAAGAAAAATATTTTATTCGACCTTTGGAGTGCGACCTTTCATCTCTTCATTGTGGATCTTATTAATGGTTGTGTTCGTGACGCCACCTGTGGTCTGCGGCTATTAAGCCGCCGCTGCTGTGTGAGGCCTCCAGGGTGATGTTATGGCAGCAATGGTGGTACTGCTCCCCACAGGTGGAGCGGAGCCCCGGGGATACTGTTAATGCTCGTGGAAGTCTATGAGGTTGTGTGGCTAACACGGTGCAGGGCCGACAGGCGATGAAAGAACCAGGCATAAACAACAGTCTCTTTACCTTTTCCTCTTTACTTTGGAAACAGTCCAGTCCTGGGAGACCGTTACAGGTGGTGATGGGGATCCGGTCGGCCTGGAAGTACTTGGGGTGATCTCTCTGGCCAGCTGAGTAGGAGGCCTACTCCTGTACTTTGCTTTGTTATGATAGGACCCTGCTTCTCTGAATCCAGCAATGGCCCTCTGTGCTGCTGGGACTGTTGGTGCGTCCCTTTCCCTCTGTAGCAGGCTGCGCAGGCTCTCTCTCTGGTGCTTCTCTGCTGGAATCCCCACCGGCCTTGATGCTGCAGCTGTACTTTTGGGATGTTTTTGGGCCAGGTGCTTGCAGCTCTCCTTCCCTTCGGATTCGGCTACCAGGGAGTATTTTAAGCCCTGGTGGCCACAGACTCCGATGTCCGAGTCTCTCCGCTGCCTCTCAGCTACTCCTGCTTCTCTGGGCCAAGCTACTCTAGCTCTAGGCCCCAGATTCACAGGACAGCTCACTCTGCGTCTGTTCACTTCTACTGCTCTCTACAGACTGAACACTACTTCCTCTCTCAGATCAGACTTAAGGGGATGCTCCCTGGAATCCCAGGTTCAGAGCTCCCCCTGCTGGCCGGAGGGAGAACTGCGTTGGGTGTTAAACTTGCTGGCCAATGGATCTCCCAATTACCTCCAGGCTCAGCATTAACCCTTTGGGAGGGCAATGCTGTTGTGGCGACCAGGTCCTGGGGCGCCACACCAACACTTTCCTCCATGACTACAGATCATTAAGTTTACACAGGATGATGCACTACCAACAATGATGATCTTTTACAATGCAAAAAAAGATCATTTCACCTAATGAATAAGCATTTTGCTTGTTTATTTGGAGATCAGAAGTCTGTTTACACTGATAGATTTTGCCTAAAGAATGCTGGTTCACTATTATCTTTCTGTGGAAATGCAGCTTTTCTTGCAGAAAACTGATGGAAGTAATATTCTTGCTTGTAAAGGAAACGTCCTTATTATGTATAGCAGTGTCCATTAGTATCTAGGGTCTTCTCCTGTTATGTATAGCGCAGTCCCTTATTTGATTGGGTCCCTTTTTGTAATGTATAGTGCTGTCCCTTATTAAATATCATTCCATCTTGTTATATACAGTGCAGTACATAAAGGAAAAAAATGTGATGCCATGACACTGTTTTTTTGGGGCAGGACTGGGGTATATCTAAGCTCATCTGTCGATTTAATTAAAGTTACACCTCTTTAGTTTTGTATTTTTCACCAGAAATGTACTTAATACCCTGACTGAAGTACATCTATGGTTGAAGAGCTCAGAAGTTGTAAGATGCACTTAATTCATAAAGTGGCATGCACCTCTTAAATGATTAGGGACATCTTAGTCCTACAAGTCCCATCATTAAAGGGAACCTGTCACCAGATTTGGCAACTATTAGCTCCGGCCACCACCAGTGGGCTCTTATAAACAGCATTCCAGAATACTGTATATAAGAGCCCAGGCCGCTCTGTATAACATAAAAAACACTTTAATTATACTCATCTAGGGGTTGGTCCGGTCCAATGGGTGTCGCTGATCTCCAGGCCGGCGCCTCCTATCTGCGGCAATCGCAGTCCTTCTTCTACCCAGCCCAGTGTGCATGATGTGTCCTACGTCATCCACACAGGCCGGTATTGCGTCCTGTGCAGGCGCACTTTGATCTGCACTGCTGAGAGCAGATCAAAGTACTGTAATGCGCATTCACAAAGCAAGGTCAGAGACCACCCACGCATGCGCACTACAATAATTTGATCTGTCCTTAGCAATGCCGACCTGGGTGGATGATGTAGGATGCGTCAGCCACATGGGCCTGTGAAGAAGGTGGATGGCCATTGCAGCAGAGAGGAGGCGCCAGACTGGAGAGCAGAGCAGAGGCCCCATGGGACCGGACCATCCCCGAGGTGCGAATTATAAATGTATTTTTTACATTCTACACAGCGGCCTGGGCTTTTATATATAGTATTCAAGGATGCTATATATAAGAGCTCACTGGTGGTGGCCGCAGCTTATAGTTACCAAATCTGGTGACAAGTTCGATTTAAGTCTGGCATGTACAACGCTGGTGAGAGTGAATCAGGCTTAAAGTTTTTAGAAGTTCAGGTGTGTGAAATCTCGATCTTCTACTCCTATTTTAAAACAAAGCACCATTGATAAAATAAATTATAATCCATAAACACAACACACATGGGCAAATCTCACACACGTTCTCTTTGATAAAATGTCCATTTACAACAATTACAAGGGAATCCATTGATTAGTAAATGTGCAGAAACAGTTAAGTTTCTGGATCATTCTTTCAGAAGTAATTTTCAAAGATTTGGCACAAAAGCAACTACTATTTGCTATTCTCTCTTCTAAAGCAAAACTGCCAGAGTCTGAATAATTCCTCTGTACAAGACTGGCTTCAGAAGTTTGTAATTACCCTTCAAAAAGATATGGGATACCTCTAATAGTATAATAATTGGCAGGAAGTCTAAGACAGATATTACTCCCACCTCCTCCAGCATACATGTTTGTATAGAATTTGTATGGAAATATGATGTCACTTATAGTACTGCGGATTTGCTAAAGTCTATGGTATAAACATCAGAGACATATGAACAAATGCAGCTATACTGTACAATTGTTTTTTTTTCCAAATGGAAAACCTAAATTACACTTCTAGTTGCTGTGGATGACAGACCAAATACAGTCTTGACAGCTTGGAGTGTAATTCGGGTTGGTGCCATAAAGTAGCTAAAATTCTAGAAGAAAAAAAAGGAAATAGGAAAAAATATTAATAGATATGATCATTTTTCTTGCTTCTTGCTGCTCATTGAACATTCTCTAGATATTCAGTTGGGTTGAATAACACACCTATACTTGGAGCATTTATAGTATAACATTACATGTGAAGTGCTTATAGAGTTCAATAAAGGATATGAGAAAAACAATGCCTAGTAGTGCTGTGTATGCCAGAAACATGTAAGCCTGTAACCAATGGTGAATGGCCTTTTAATGGATTTCTAATAAAAAATAAACAAAGCTTTTGTATTTTTAGTTATGTTGCCATCACTGTCACAAGAAGAAGACTATGGCGTCAACCCACAGACTTGTCGTTCATAGGCAGGTTAGCAAAAGTTTATCCCTCCTGGGCTGCTTGTTAATCTTTTTTGATCACATGCTGTGGGGGAGCCAGTCACATTTGCTCCCTCTTATATATGCTGGCTAGATAATTCCATTAATGCCAGCTATAGCTAGTCTATACTGGTCTGGGAGGTGGTGTGATCCTGACTTACTGGTGGTTGTAGGGCCTTATTGCTGTGAGTGGATGTGTTATTAACCATTTTTTCCTTTTGTTGCAGCCTTAACTTGCTTATCTCCTTATTCTGTCTTTGTTCCTGTGAGTTTGTAGTGTGCCTGAGTTTTGTTTTTTCTCTGTCTGTCTTTTTGTGGGTTGCAATAACACTACTGCCCCTTCCTTCCCCTGGGAAGGGGGGAAAATATTAGTTCTGGTCAGGAAAATAGTAAGAAACGGGACTCAGGCATCTCCACTATTAGGAGTAATCCTACGGTTAGGGATAACCTAGGGCCTCCTAGTGTGAGAGAAAGTATAGGAGAAACTGTCCCTCACTATCCTTCAATCACATAGTGACAATCACTTCCTTTTTCTTCAACTGATATGAGATGAATATATATCCAACCAACTGTCACAACTTATATCTAGCACTCTATCCATAATATAATTATTTTATAATAAATATCAAGTGGTGTTTCACCTAGAATATAAAAAAACAATGCCTAATTAAGAAAGAAAAACATATTCTTGTGAAGGAAATGTATAGATAAGCATCAGTGAATAGATTGAGAACACTAACATACATTTTTCATGCTCTGTTGTGGTATCCCAGTGTTGATCCTATTACTCCTGAGTGAAACAGTTGTCGTGTGGCAGTACATCTGTTCTAATGTGCCACAATTACTTTTGCAAACTAATTGTCTTTTCAGGGAGGAAGTAGACGAACTCTAGTGCCACCTATTGGAAGTAGCAATCCTAAAAGTTCCAGATCAGAACCTCATTTACTTTGGGCACTCTGAGTTAGGAGATGTATAATACATTGTATGTGCGTACACTGAGGATTAATAAATGTGCATTGTTCCTTTTACATTGCTGCCATCTACTGCTGATACATGCTAATGAACGCTTGGTATTTATTCTCCTCACCACAAGCTCCCATATAAATGTCTGGAAGGAGCTGTGCTCACACACTTTCTGCACACTGGTACAAGACAGTCCAGTCTTGCCAAGCCTATTCCAGGGAGATGGAGGAAGCACTACTACTCCCAGACTCTCAATTCCAATTCATCATTCTCCATATAATTGCCTTCACAAAGGAGTGAAGCTTAATAAACAGTAGATATGAGAGATAAA
This sequence comes from Anomaloglossus baeobatrachus, assembly GCF_048569485.1. Classification (NCBI taxonomy): domain Eukaryota; kingdom Metazoa; phylum Chordata; class Amphibia; order Anura; family Aromobatidae; genus Anomaloglossus; species Anomaloglossus baeobatrachus. The sequence continues at coordinate 175,786,758 of NC_134355.1, read as the reverse complement.
TCTGAACAAGTGTTCTCCTGCATACTGGTTTCTTTATGTGCCTCCAGCGGAAACCTGTGCTATGTGACTTCACACCATGAATCTTGCCTGCCCTACCCCTGCAACACAGAATGGTTGCTCCAAATATCTAGAATGTCTTCACAGGGAGCCAACCTGTGAAGGTCCCTCAACCAGCGAAGCATGTTTGTTTTTAGTTTGACTGAGAGACCCTAAACTCAGTGCTTCATAAGGAGATGAAACCTTCTCTCCTACACAGAATACTAATTCTATCTGTGAATTGTGTCTGTGAATTGAGTCTTCAAGAGAGAGCCTGTAATGTTATATTTCTTCAATAAAGAAGTGTTGTGTTTGCAAGTTCACATGTCTCGCTGCTTCCAACTGCACTAACATCACTCACCATGGGCCAGAGCTGGAATGGGACAAAAAAGAACCCTGGCACACAAACCCCACCAGCCCACAAACTACAACATCCCTTGAAGAGCCACATGCAGGATCGGACTGGCCCACCGGGCCACCAGGGGATACCCCGGTGGGCCCTGTGTGCTTGTTATTGGGCTGCATAATCGCATGCTGATAACCGCAGGTTGAGCTAAGGCAGGGCGCCCTGGGCGGCTCCACCAGCGGCTGTGCCAGAGCCGTAGGTCACCTATTTCTATGTTGGCCGGGGCTGCACTGCACCTTCAGTTTTTCATGTGTTGCCCCGACTGTGCCAAAGTTAACATATTAAACCAAAAAGAAGAAAAACCGAATAAAGGGGTCACTTAAATATTGTATTAAATCTTTATTATCATGATTAAAAATATACATAAAAACACACACACGGCTGTTGACTGGAAAAAGACGTCAAAAACCTGCATAATATGTAAGGTAATAGCAATGATATAGTACAATGGTGAGGCAGTAGGGATAGTGTGAGGGAATTCACGGGCGATGAATAGATGAACAATTAATTTTAAATAATTCAGACACAGCAAAAAGTGTCAAGTACTGGAAAGATGTGGCTAATAATCATGCCACACTAATGATAGGGTATAATCAGCAGAGAGTTCAGCTGATAGCAAGCAAGGTAAGTATCGTACCTGATTTCCACAAACACTAAACCGGCAGCCTCCAAAAAAAACAGGTAGGATGTAAGGAGGGAGACGGCTCTATGAGTCATCGACCAGTAGGGGAAAGAAAAACATATAGTTTAAGTAATACTAAGAGAGTGTCAGAATCGGCACACTCCAGTCACTAAATAGTGATATATTCACCTAGGGTCACCCCTGAAGAAGTCGCTACGAAACGTGCGCGCGTCGGGGCAGGCGCCGCATACCTTGAGGAGGCTGTGCTCTATGACCCTAGGTGAATATATCACTATTTAGTGACTGGAGTGTACCGATTCTGACACTCTCTTAGTATTACTTAAACTATATGTTTTTCTTTCCCCTACTGGTCGATGACTCATAGAGCCGTCTCCCTCCTTACATCCTACCTGTTTTTTTTGGAGGCTGCCGGTTTAGTGTTTGTGGAAATCAGGTACGATACTTACCTTGCTTGCTATCAGCTGAACTCTCTGCTGATTATACCCTATCATTAGTGTGGTATGATTATTAGCCACATCTTTCCAGTACTTGACACTTTTTGCTGTGTCTGAATTATTTATAATTAATTGTTCATCTATTCATCGCCCGTGAATTCTCTCACACTATCCCTACTGCCTCACCATTGTACTATATCATTGCTATTACCTTACATATTATGCAGGTTTTTGACGCCTATTTCCAGTCAACAGCCGTGTGTGTGTTTTTATGTATATTTTTAATCATGATAATAAAGATTTAATACAATATTTAAGTGACCCCTTTATTCGGTTTTTCTTCTTTTTGGTTTAATATATTCTAATCCGAGTGGTCCTATTGATCCTATATCCCCACATTTTGATAATGTTATATTTTTTACTTTATTTTCATATCTATTAATCTTATGTGGTATGGATTTCATCCTCTAATTATTGGTGTTTCAAAGTTAACATATGCAGCCATGTCTGCTAATTGTGATATCAGGCAGTGCGCCTTGCGCTGCTGCTTCCCGCTGGAGAGGATCGTCAATGGAGCTTGCGGGTCATACTGGAGACAAGCCGAGGAAAGGCAAAAAGTCACCTAATATGTGTGTATTCTTGTGTATATTTATATGTCTGTTTATATGACTTTTTTGTATGAATGAGTATATATCTGTGTTGGGAATATGTTTTCCAGTTTGGGGTTCCCTCTTGTGGTCAGTGTTGGCGGTGCAGTTGATTTGTGGAATGAAAGCCACACACCTGTGGAGGACTGGCAATCAAACATTTCTAATTGGACTATATAACTGAGCAGTTTCCTCCTGTTACTTGCTGGTGCTCAATGGATATCCTGTGTGTTAAGGACATTCTGAAACCAGCCCTGCTCACTACCAGAACTCCTCAGATAAGTAGTCTTGTTCTTCTGCTTATTGTTTCCACTTTCTTGGTGGTTTTTTTTCTGTTTTGATACTAATGCATAATTCCTATTTTGTCTGTGTGGAGTTCTTGATGGAATTGGATCATTCCCTGCTGGGAGTGTCTGTATACTTAGCTCCATGATTCTGCAATGTGTTTTGTCATGCTTGGTATTAATTTAGTCCCTCATATATATTAGTGGTTTTGGATCCCAGAACATCTGAGTGCTGATCTAGTGGGGGAGAGGCCGTTTGGCCTCAGGGTTTTCCTATATCAGTCGCGCTGGTATTTGTTGGGGTTTTTACGGCTGCAGACAGTGCTCCTTCCTATCCTTTCCTATAAAGATAGTTTGGGCCTCACCTTTGCTGAATCTGCTTTTCTAGCTTTGTATTGTGTTTTCCTGCGTCACCGTGGTCTTTGCACGTGGGGGGCTATCTATATCTTTGGGGATTGCTCCGAGGCAGATTAGCTTTCTTATATCTCTAGCTGTAAGAATATTTAGTTCTCTGGCTGTGTCGAGACGACTAGGTCAACCTAGGCTCGTCCCACGACTACTTCTAGTTGTGTGTCAGGATTAGGTCTGCAGTTCATTAAGTTTCCAGCCACTCTGTTACCTTTTGGGTTTCCACATTTTTTGATCCTCCTTGGTCCCTGAATCATAACATATCTGTGTACATGTGAGTGTATGTACAGTAGGTATATACCTGTGTGTCTTTGTACTTCTGCTTGTCTGTGCGTGTGTATGTATGTGCCTACATGTGTACATGTGTGTGCATGCTGTGTCTACGTATGTGTGTCTGGCGCCCCTGAGTGTCAGAGGGTATTACACCCAGTAACAGGTGCAGTGCTAACCCTGGGATTCCTGGAAGACCAGTCCCGGTATATACCATTCAAACACACACATCCATGCCCTTTTTCCCAGACTGGGTAACAGGCTAGACACGGATCTGATGGATGGCCACCTATTGGTCGGGACTTATCCAATCCGCTAGTCAGAAACCTGGAAGGGGGAGGGGCTAGTCAGTGCAGTGGAGAAGAGACGGACATCTTAACAGGCAGGGTCAGTCAGACAGTCTGTGGACGGTCAGACAGTCTACGCTCAGGCTGAGAGTGTAAAGTGACTTATTGTGCTAAAGGAGTATGGTTGCCTGCGAGAGTACGGTGTGAGTACTCACTGAACCGAGCACTGCCGGGGTGCAGAGCCCTAGTTCATGAAGACGCTTCAAGCTCATCTGCTAAATCTGCCCGGTGAGGGAATCATCAGGGTTCCTCACCGACGTTATTGTCCGGGGCACAGCAGCAAAGACGGAACCCGGGAACGGGGACAGAGGTCCGACCCAAGAGAGGTTCAAGCTGACTGCCATGCGGGCCAGGACTGTGACAATAAGAGGGGACCCAAAAATGCTTCAGGCCACGCGGACCCAACAACTGCAGATGGGTGCATGGAAGTAAAGCTCACCAGGTCACCACCACACCGCCACTGGGATCAAGGGAGTACTGGATTACCTGAGGTCCAGATTGGTAGAGACCAGCACCAGCTGGTAGGCAGCTACTCATAAGCAGTGAGTAAAGCACAAGTTAAACTCCAGCCCCTGTGTTGTCTGAATTCTTCCTACACCTCTGCATCACCAACTTCCACCATACTACAACCACCATCATTCTCCCCTGGGGCTTAGATCTATTTGCGGAGGGCCATAACATCAAACTGCTCAATACTACCAGCCCCAGCAGGGAGAGACTTTGCAGCGGTGGCTTTCCCCACATAGCCGCATACCGCAAGTGGCGTCACGAAAAACAATTTATTTATTCTTATTTTCCTTTTTATTTCTTCCCCCTTTTTTAAGCGACCCCCAGGGTCACAGAACCGGCACCGGGCACACTCGTGATATGTCCCTGTGACTCAAGGCCCGGGACCGAGTACTCCAAGGCCCTGGGGTGCATGATGTGCATGTCTGTGCATGTGTTTGCCTGTTTGCATGTCTAAATATGTGTGTGTGTCTGTGTGTGTGCATGTGCCTGGTTGTATTCTTGTGTATGTCTGTATGTGTGTGTGTGCCTCTGTTTGTGTGGCGTGTATGTGTACGTGTCTGCATTCATGTTTGTGTCTGTGTGAATATGTGCATGTGTCTGTCTATGTTCACGTGTGTATACACGTGTGTATGTTTTTCTGCATGTGTGCATGACTATCTGTCTGCCTATGTGTAAGTGTGGCGGTCTGTGTGTGTCAGCATGTCTGTCTGTGTACATTTGTCTGTGTGTCTATGTATGTAAGCGTGTATGTGCGCATTTCTGTGTCTACATATGTGTGCCTGTCCTCATGTCTGTGTACATGTATGCATGTGTGTTCAAGTTTGTGTGTCTATGTATGTATGAGTGTGTGTGTGCTTGTCTGCATGAGTGTGCATGTCTGTGTGCTTTTGTATGCATATGTCTGTGTGTCTATGTGCCTGTCTGTGTGCATTTGTATGTATATGTCTGTGTGCCTGTCTGCGTACCTCTGTGTGCCTGTCTGCGTGCATTTGTCTTACTGTCTTCATATGTCTACGCATGTAAAAGTGTGTGTACATGTATGTGTGTCTACATACGTTTGCATGTCAGTGCCTCTGTGTATGTGTGCGTGTTCTCGTCTGCATCCATGCATGTGTGCCTGTCTGCTTGTGTATGCATGTCAGTGTGTCTACATCCCTTCTTTTAACATCACTGCTATGCACCGTGCTCTGATGTCAGTGCGCGGCCTCGGATGGGTGGGGTGGCCATTTGACTGTGCTGGATATGAAGCTGCAAGAGGACGCCGGGGAGCACAGGAAGGTGGGAAGAATCTTTTTGTTCCTTCCTCTGTGAATGGACAGAGTAGTGAATATGGAAAGAAGCCCAGGATGGGGCCATTTATGGGCCTAGGATGGATGAACATAGGGGCCCAGGATGGGGGAACAAGGGGACCTAGGATGGGAGACATTATTAAATACAGGGGGCCAGGAAGGGAGGCATTATTAAGTAACAGGGGCCAGTATAGGAGACATTATTAAATAAAGGGGGCCATGATGGGGGACATAATGATTATTACACTGTAGCAAATATGCACTTACAGAGGTTCTCCGGTGAAAACAAGTACTCACCTATCCTAAGGCCACGTGCACATGTTGAGTATTTGGTCAGTTTTTTTAAATCACTATTTGTAGCCAAAACCAGGAGTGGTAAAATTAGAGGAAAAGTAGAATAGAAACATTTTTCTCCTACTCCTGGATTTGGCTACAAATTCTGATGAAACAATCTGACCAAATGCTAAAAGTGTGAGCGTGGCCTAAGGATAAGTGATAACTTATTCATCAGTGGGGGTCCGATTGCTGGTACCTGCGTTGATCGGCAAAATATGCAACTTTTACCCCCATTACACTGGAGCTCATGTCCTATTCAACCCCTGATTCATTCATTCCCTCAGTGGCTGATGTGTGCTTTTCTTGGCTATTTATTTCTGACTGCCTGAAAAAGCATGAATTGAGCTGCGGTCACATATCCGACCTGCCACTGCATCTTATATTGGGAATAAAAGTGTCGTGCCAGAAATAAAAGTTCCACATTCTTCCGATCAGTGCGGTTTCTACTGCTCGGATTCCACTGATCTATAAGTTATCACCTACCGGACCTGTGGATCGGTGATAACTTGTTTTCACCAAACATCCTATTTAATGCAAACTACTGTAATTGTACATTACAGTTATTGTGTGCAGGAGTTGTATAGGAGCCACCTGTATTTTACAGTCAATGCTGCACCATAACAGGGATAACGGCTAACAGGTACTTGCATATAGCTGTAGGGTGGGCCCCAGACTCAATTCCCTCTGTGGGTGCGCCGTGAATGACAGTGACGTTGCAGCATGCCATCATCGGAGGACGCCAGGGGAGTCGGAAGAAGTTGAGTATAATCATTTATTTTGTTTACTGTGTGCGGCGCCTAGGGGTTTAATATGGAACAGAATGCGGCCAGGATGCGCGAGGTTCGTGTGCCGGAGACCAGAGCAGGAAGCAGTGCAGGAGATGCAGGGGGACCAGACAGAGTGTCCTGGGTCGCCGGGAGACGCTGGGACCGGCGGGCAGGAGGCATGGAGGACGCAGAGGAGGGAGAGTGAGGGGGGCAGCCGTGGGCAGAAGGACCGGGAACCAGAGCGGTAAGTGACAGACGGCGCCGGGACCCGGGGAGCGTGACATATACCAGGCTGGGGCCTTTATGGGGACATCTATACCAGGATGGGGCCATTATGGGAACATGTGTTCCACAATGGATTCATTATTGGGACATATATACAAGGATGGGGCCTTTATGGGGACATATATACCAGGATGGGGATATCAATACCAGAATAGGGCCATGATGGGGACATATATACCAGGATGGGGCCAGGATATGGACATATACCAGGATGGGGCCAGGATGTGAACATATACCAAGATGGGCCATGGTGAGGACATATATACCAGGATATAGCCATGATCTGGTCATGCACCAGGATGTGGTCATGATGGGGATATGTACCAGGATTGGGCCATGTTTGTGACACATATACCAGGATGAGGCCATATATAAAAGGATGGACCATGATGGATGCAAATATACAAGGATGGGGCCATGATGGGGACATAAATAACAGGATTGGGCCATATATTTTAAGATATAGCCATGATGAGGTCATACACCAGGATGGGGGACATATTTACCAAAAAGTGGCCTAGGATGGGGGACATTAGTAGAGGATAGGGGTCAGTACTACACAATGAAGGGGGGGGGGCAACTCGTATGTTTCTTATAGGATTTAGAATGGCCCATACATCTGACAAACATGTGGGGGCCCAGGTCAAATTTTGCGTCGGGGCCCACCAGATTCTAGTTACACCACTGCTGGTCAGTATGATTACAGCGATACCAGATTTATATATATATATATTTTGTTTTAGGTTTCAATTAAAGGTTTTTTGCATCACTGAATTTTGAAGGCTATAGCTTTTTTTTCTGTCGACAAAGTCATGTGAGGGCTTGTTTTTTGGAGACTTTATATCTACCATTTTGGGCCCAATAAAGTATTTTGTTCGCTTTCTAGTGCACTTTTTGTGAGGCAGGATGAAGAATAATTAGCAATTCAGAAATTGTTTTTTAGTTCGTTTTTTTTTACCGTGTTATAAACAGCTTTATTCTTCAGGTCAGTACAATTACAGCAATACCACATTTATATAGTTTTTTGTATGTTTTGCCAGTATTGATTTAACACCATATAAACAATTTTCTAAAAAAAAAAATAGTTTTTCCATTGCTGTATTTTGAGAGCTATAGCTTTTCTTTTTTTTTGCTCATGGAGCGGTTTGGCAGCTTGTTGTTTGCGGGACAAGATTACGTTTTCAGCTCTACCATGTCCTTATAGCATTTTAATCCACTTTTTAGTCAGCTGTATGATAAAAAGACAGTTTTTGCTGCTTTTTTGTCTTTTTTTACAGTGTTCACTGAAGGGGTTATCTAGTGTGACAATTTTATAGATCGGGTTGTTACAGACAAAACATCACCAACTATGTGTAAATGTTATTATTATTTTTTTACAGAAATAAACATACTCGTATTTAGTGGTATAATTTGTTTTTTTTCAATTTGTTTTTCTCTATTTTCTGATTTTTTAAAAATATTTTTCCATTTTGTTTTTACCTTTTTACTTAGTCCCTATATTGGACATTGCCTTTTACAGACCTGATTGCACCTATAATGTATTGCAATACACTATATCTGTCAGTGTAGCCCTGACAGAAGCATCAGGGATCATGTTTCTGGCATGATCCCAAAAGCTTTCCAAACCATGGGGACTCGAAGGTTGTAATAATGACCTCAGGTCACCATGGCAATGTTCAGGCCCTCGTGATCACATCCCTCTACCAGACTCCTAAATGCTACAAAAAATATTGATAATTTCATTTAGGGCAGTTAATCAGCCAGGGACAGCATGGGCATTATCACTGGCTGTAAGAGCTCCAATGCCCGTACAATCTCCAGTAACCTGGACCAATTTTTTAGTGCAACTGAGCTTTTATATTATTACTTTGTTTTAGCAGAGCTCAGTTTCACTGCACATCTCCACAATGGCTGAGTAGTGTTGTGTTTGTTGTCTGCAGCAGACAAGTCATTGATGAGAACCTGTAAATGTTGCTCTATTGAAGCATATAAACAAAGATAATCCTCTGCAAATGAATCAATATAGCGACATTTGCAGCTTCACATCACATTACTCTCAGCAACAGCTAACACACGTCAACTACACATCAGCTTCTGTGCACAGTGGTTCATATCGCAGTATATTTTCCCTCTCAGCTCCTTTATAGAAAGCCACATTATGCAGTATATCTTTACTTTTTGTCCCATCTGTATAAAGCCTATCCTGCACCATAACTCTCCTTTCTGAACCATATATATATATATATATATATATATATATACAATATATATACTTTTGTTTGGTGTCGTTCCACTGAGATTTATAAAAATCACTGCCTGAAGAGAACATGTAAATTTCCACAGTCATTGAAGATATGGTGCTGCATGTCAGGTAAAGGCACTGGGGAGATGACTGTCATTAGATCTTCAATAAATGCCCAAGTTTACATTGAAATTTTGGACACTTTTCTTATCCCATCAATTGAAAGGATGTTTGGGGATGATGAAATCATTTATCAAGATGATAATGCATCCTGCCATAGAGCAAAAACTGTGAAAACATTCCTTGAAAGAAGACACATAAGGTCAATGACATGGCCTGGAAATAGTCCGGATCTCAATCCAATTGAAAATCTTTGGTGGAAGTTAAAGAAAAATTGTCCATGACAAGGCTCCAGCCTGCAAAGCTGATCTGGCAACAGCAATCAGAGAAAGTTGGAGCCAGATTGATGAAGAGTACTGTTTGTCACTCATTAAGTCCATGCCTCAGAGACTGCAAGCTATTATAAAAGCCAGAGGTGGTGCAGCAAAATACTAGTGATGTTTTGTAGTGTTCTTTTGTTTGTTTGTTTTTCATGATTCCATAATTTTACCTCAGAATTGAGTGATTCCATAATTTTTCCCCCTGTTTGGTCTTGAAAAGTAACCGTTACTGGTTAGCACATCATGTTTTCATGATTTTTTTTAGTGTTTCCTACAGCCAGAAAGTTGACATTTGAAATTACTTTAGTTTTGTGCCATGTCTGTGATCTGCTTTTTTTTAAACAAACGTAAACAATTGAATGAACATCCTCAGAGCCAGGTGATTGCATAATTTTTGCCAGGGGTTCAGGGGTTGTATATATATATATATATATATATATATATATATATATATATATATACAGTTAGGTCCAGAAATATTTGGACAGTGACACAATTTTCGCGAGTTGGGCTCTGCATGCCACCACATTGGATTTGAAATGAAACCTCTACAACAGAATTCAAGTGCAGATTGTAACGTTTAATTTGAAGGTTTGAACAAAAATATCTGATAGAAATTGTAGGAATTGTACACATTTCGTTACAAACACTCCACATTTTAGGAGGACATAAGTAATTAGACAAATAAACCAAACCCAAACAAAATATTTTTTTTTTTCAATATTTTGTTGCGAATCCTTTGGAGGCAATCACTGCCTTAAGTCTGGAACTCATGGACATCACCAAACGCTGGGTTTCCTCCTTCTTAATGCTTTGCCAGGCCTTTACAGCCGCACATGTTTGTGGGTCTTTCCGTCTTAAGTCTGGATTTGAGCAAATGAAATGCATGCTCAATTGGGTTAAGATCTGGTGATTGACTTGGCCATTGCAGAATGTTCCACTTTTTTGCACTCATGAACTCCTGGGTAGCTTTGGCTGTATGCTTGGGGTCATTGTCCATCTGTACTATGAAGCGCCGTCCGATCAACTTTGCGGCATTTGGCTGAATCTGGGCTGAAAATATATCCCGGTACACTTCAGAATTCATCCGGCTACTCTTGTCTGCTGTTATGTCATCAATAAACACAAGTGACCCAGTGCCATTGAAAGCCATGCATGCCCATGCCATCACGTTGCCTCCACCATGTTTTACAGAGGATGTGGTGTGCCTTGGATCGTGTGCCGTTCCCTTTCTTCTCCAAACTTTTTTCTTCCCCAAACTTTTTTCTTCCCATCATTCTGGTACAGGTTGATCTTTGTCTCATCTGTCCATAGAATACTTTTCCAGAACTGAGCTGGCTTCATGAGGTGTTTTTCAGCAAATTTAACTCTGGCCTGTCTATTTTTGGAATTGATGAATGGTTTGCATCTAGATGTGAACCCTTTGTATTTACTTTCATGGAGTCTTCTCTTTACTGTTGACTTAGAGACAGATACACCTACTTCACTGAGAGTGTTCTGGACTTCAGTTGATGTTGTGAACGGGTTCTTCTTCACCAAAGAAAGTATGCGGCGATCATCCACCACTGTTGTCATCCGTGGACGCCCAGGCCTTTTTGAGTTCCCAAGCTCACCAGTCAATTCCTTTTTTCTCAGAATGTACCCGACTGTTGATTTTGCTACTCCAAGCATGTCTGCTATCTCTCTGATGGATTTTTTCTTTTTTTCAGCCTCAGGATGTTCTGCTTCACCTCAATTGAGAGTTCCTTAGACCGCATGTTGTCTGGTCACAGCAACAGCTTCCAAATGCAAAACCACACACCTGTAATCAACCCCAGACCTTTTAACTACTTCATTAATTACAGGTTAATGAGGGAGACGCATTCAGAGTTAATTGCAGCCCTTAGAGTCCCTTGTCCAATTACCGTATTTTTCGGACTATAAGATGCTCCGGACTATAAGACGCACCTTGGTTTTAGAGGAGGAAAATGGGAAAATAAAACTTTAAGCAAAAAATGTGGTCATGACACACTGTTATGGGGCGAGGATCTGCTGCTGACACTGTTATGGGGGTAATGTCCCCAAATTCTCTACTAAGGTACCCCATCCTGGTAATGATCCTCCTGCCTTGTATATGATCCTGCTATAAACCCCCATCCTGCTCCTATACCAGCATCCTGCTCATATTCCCCCATCCTGCTCATATACTCCCATCCTGTTCATATACCCCATCCTGTTCATATACCCCGATCCTATTGATATACCCCCATCCTATTGGTATAACCCCCATCCATCCTGCTCATATTCCCCCATCCATCCTGTTCATATACTCCCATCCTGTTGATATACCCCCATCCTGTTCATATACCCCCATCCTGCCTGCTCATATACTCCCATCCTGTTCATATACCCCCATCCTGTTCATATACCCCCATCCTGCCTGCTCATATACTCCCATCCTGTTCATATACCCCCATCCTGTTCATATACCCCCATCCTGCCTGCTCATATACTCCCATCCTGTTCATATACCCCCATCCTGTTCATATACCCCCATCCTGTTCATATACCCCCAACCTGTTCATATACCCCCATCCTGTTCATATACCCCCATCCTGTTCATATACCCCCATCCTGTTCATATACTCCCATCCTGTTCATATACCCCCCATCCTGTTCATATACCCCCATCCTGTTCATATACCCCCCATCCTGTTCATATACCCCCCATCCTGTTCACATACCCCCCATCCTGTTCATATACCCCCATCCTGCCTGCTCATATACTCCCATCCTGCTATATGCCCCCATCGTGCTCATATACCATCCTGGTATATGGCCTGTATCCTATAGCACAGAGAAAAAAATAAACGTTTATACTCACCTTTTCCTCACTCCCTCCAGCACCGATCATCTTCCTCTCTGCGCCACTGACCTGTGTGTGTGTGTGGAGCTGTTCCCCTGCTGCATCGCGATGTCTTCCTGTCTGTGCCGATCAGCTGACCAGCTCAGCACAGATCAGCTGACCAGCTCAGCACAGATCAGCTGACCGGCACAGACAGGAAGACATCGCGTGCAGCAGGGGGGCGGCTCCACACACGGGGACGGGTGAGTGTACTGATTCACTGCACCCTGCGCTGGTAATGACGCGCGGGGGGCAGTGAATACAGCCGCACATGATCACTCCAGGCTGTAATTGCCAGGGGTGATCATGCGGCCGGCTCTTTGCTATGCGCGCGTCCCCGCTCGTCCTCCCGCCCACCTGTCAGTGCTGGCTTCTGCACTGAGAGATGGGCGGGAGGATGGGTGTGCATATGTAATGATCAGGCCCACGTGGTCACGGCAGGCGCTTGACTTGGCTGTTGGACTGAAAATGGTAGGCCATTGAGACATCCAAGGTGACATCCAGCAGCTTACATGTGGCACTCCAGAACCAAGATTTGAACTGGACACCTCTATCTTATACAATGTGGACAGATAAGTCATGAAGGCGGAAAATGTGTTAGATGAAGTGTTCAGCAAGCACCAGTGCAGAAGGCAAACTGGACAGCGGGGTGAAATGGGCCATTTTACAAAACATGTCCAATACAACCCAGGTGACGGAGTAACCAGAGGACCTTGGCAGGTCAGTGATGAAGTCCATTGATATGTGCCGCCAAGGAGCAGATGGCACTGGGAAGGGAAGTAGTGTCACAATGGGAAGCTTTTTAGGGGTCTTGTTGGGGACACATGGGAAATGGGCCAAGATAAAGTCCACAACATCCTTGCATAGGATTGGCCACCAATAATGCCTTGAGATGAGAACAATCATCTTCTTCTGTCCAGTGTGACCAGCCACAAATGTTTTTCTGGGTGATACCCGAGCCCCGCTTGCAAGAGCTACTGTGGGCACCTTGGAGGGCTCATTAATGTGTTGATGCTTTTCCTCTGACAGAAAGGACCTGGAAAGTGCATCTTACTTGACATTATTTTTGGCTGGACAGAAATATAGAACAAAGACAAAGCAGGTGAAGAACAGTGACCATCGGGCTTGGCGTGGATTCAGCCTCTGAGCCGACTGTAAGTAGACCAAGTTTTTGTGGTCTATGTAGATGACAACGGAATGCACCACCCCTTCCAGTAGGCATCAACACTGCTCTAGAGCCATCTTAATTGCCAACAGTTCTCGGTCGCCAATCGAGTAATTGCGCTTAGGAGCAAAGAAGGCCCTGGAAAAGAATAGCAGGTTATCATCTTATCAGTAGCAGACTTCAGCTTGAGGACCGCACTGGCCATGGAGGACAAAGCATCAATTTACAAGAAGAACTGTCTGTTAATCTCCAGTCTCTGCATTGCCGGAGCAAAAGAGAAGGCCTGCTTGAGGTCGATAAATGCACTCTCCGATTCTGGAGTCCACATCTTAGGATCCAAGATGAGAATTGAGGGATGAATTGGCAGTAATAATCAGCGAAACCCAGGACCAGCTGATTCCCCTTCACTCCATCAGGATAAAGTTACTTCAGAATCATCACTACCTTCTCACAGAGATTGTGTAACCCAGGAAGGGAAGATTCATTCAAGAAGGCATTTCTCGAATTTGGCATACAAACTAATCTCCCTCAGCCTCTGTAGAGCCTGGCGAACATTCCTCCTGTGCGTTGGCAGATCTTGGGATAACACATGATTGTCGTCCAGCTACACCACCAAGTGTGAGTATAGTAGCAGATCTCAGAATATATTGTTGACAAATTCCTGGAAAACCACTGGAATATTGCTCAGCCTGAATGGTATTACCCGATACTCATAGTGGCTGTCACGCGTATTAAAGGCAGTCTTCCAGTCGTCACCTGACCATATGTGGACAATGTTGTACACACTAAGGAGGATGAGCTTGGAGAAGATTCTGGAACCTCGAAGACCATCAAAAAATTTCAGTATAAGCAGCAGGGGATACTTATTCTTGACAGTGATTTGGTTTAGATCTCTGTAATCAATACATGGTTGAATGGAACCATCTCTTTTCTTTACAAAGAAGAACTTGGCTCCAGCTGGTGAGGAGGACTTCTGGATAAATCCCCTTGCAAGATTATGCTTGATGTACTCGGCCATGGCTTGGATCTCAGCTTGTGACAGAGAGTAAATTTGGCCAGGCAGAGGTGAAGAACAAGGAAGTCGATAGGACAATCATACGGCCTATGTAATGGAAGTGTCTAAAGGCCGCTTTACACGCTGCGATATTGGTACCGATATCGCTAGCGTGCGTTCCCGCCCCCATCGTTTGTGTGACACTTGCAAATCGCTGCCAGTGTCGCACAGCATCGCCCAGACCCGTCATACATACTTACCTTCCCTGCGACGTCGCTGTGACCGGCGAACCGCCTCCTTTCTAAGGGGGTGGTCCTTGCGGCGTCACAGCGACGTCACTGAGCAGCCGCCCAATAGAAGCGGAGGGGCGGAGATGAGCGGGACGTAACATCCTGCCCACCTCCTTCTTTCCGCAGTGTGGCCGGCGGCAGGTAAGGAGAGGTTCCTCGTTCCTGCGGCGTCACACGGAGCGATGTGTGCTGCCGCAGGAGCGACGAACTAGTTCGTACCTGCAGCTCCAACGATATTCGAGAATGGACCCCCATGTCACTGATGAGCGATTTTGCACGTTTTTGCGACGATGCAAAATCGCTCATAGGTGTCACACGCAACGGCATCGCTAATGCGGCCGGATGTGCGTCACAAATTCCGTGACCCCAACGACTTCGCATTAGCGATGTCGTAGCGTGTAAAGCCCGCTTAATCCTCCTTCTTGTCGAAGACGTCTGCATAGACTCAATAGGCGAATGGCAGACCCAGATGATTTGATGGCATCATCGACAGACAGGCAGGAAGGACTGGAACAAAACATATTTTGTGACAGGATTGATCCCATCTGAGCGGATATCTTGATCTAAAGTCCAAAACAGGCTCGTAAAACTGAAAGTAATGGCAGACCCAGTAGCAGTGGGTGGGTCAGGCCTGGAAGCATACAGAAGGCGATCTTCTCTGAGTCTTTATATTTGCCCACATAACATCATATCTCCAAATCAGAAATGATAGGAAAAAAGCACCAGTATCAAGGTATAAAAAAAACGTTTTTATTAATTATCAAAAAAGGTGCAGGGAGATGGAAAACACATGTAATAAATGTAATAAATAAACAGGACAAACAACAGATGAGGGTGAAAGAGTTCCACACATCTACCCAGACAGTACAGCCATATAGAGCTCAGGTATATTATTGCCAGCAAGTGAATATAACTTACAAAGTACAAAGGACATTCCCCCAGATGGTAACCCCACAGTGCCTCCCAACAGGTATGTTACTAATAGTCAAATAGGAACCAAACTGTGGGGGAAAAAAAATCCAATGTCCTGTCACATCACATTATAAGGGCAATACAACCATATCCAGAGCTTACCAAGTGGTTATGTAGCGCCCCTGAAACCATCAGGGTGCTACAAGGTTCTGCATCCCCACCAGGATGCAGGGCCTACCCTCTTAGGGACCCAGAATCTCAGTGCCAGTACCAACAAAACCCAGGTAATCCCAGTTTCCCCAACAATTCCCCCATACAATGGTACCCAGCTAGGGTGGGACCAATGGATGGCCGCCTAGAGGTGGAGCCAATCCAGTCCACTAGTTGACCAGGTGGGAGGGGCAGACTGTGGAGAGTAGAGGGAGTTGAGAGTTGACAGCAGGAGAGTGAAGGTGGAACTGAGCAACGTCCTGAATTGGGTTGACGGTGACCTGGTACCCAGGAGAAGTGGTCTCCGGTGGAGTACGGTGGGGTGATCCCAGAACTACGCACCGACGGGGTACAGGACCCTATGACAGGAAAGAGCTCCAGGCCGACCTGTTAACACCTGCACAGCAAGGGGACCATTAAGAACCTTGCTGACCCTAAAGAATCCGGAGACTCAGTAGCAGATGGAGAACCGGGGACAGGACCAGAGACTCCAACCCCACAGGGTCCACGCTACGGTCAGGCGGACAGAAGTGGACAAACCACAGAACGGGGACCCCCAGTTGTTCTATACCACGGCGACCCACTTACCAGAGACAGATGCATGGGAAGAAGGTATCAGAGAACCAAACTGGCACTGGGACGAAGGGGGCCTGGAGGCGAAACCAGCCGACCTCAGTCAACCAGTTAACATCTTCAGCAGTGAGTAAACCAGTTACACTGAATACCAGTATGGACTACCTTCTTCCGACGCCCACTGCACCATACACCCTGTGGTGCAAAACCCTACTTGCGGAGGGTCTACCATTCTAGCTGCCAATACCACCAGCCCCAATAGAGACATTCTGCAGCGGCAGCTCCCTACACTTAGTCACAACACCGCAAGTGGCGTCACAAGTGAACATTATCTTATTCTCCCCTGTAAATATCCCCATTACAAAAAGGGCCCAGGGCATGGAACCGGGTAACGGCCACCACCGTGACATTCCCAAGAGAGACACTGCCTGGAACCAAGTACCCCGTATCCCGACAGTTACCAAGGCCAGGGTAGGTGTGGGGAAGGAAAGTCAAGCACCGCTTTCTGGTGAAACAGTTCTCTAGGTGGGGTTTTGCCAGATTCACATGATCCACCTACATAAACTCAGGGGAAGCATCAAGGACCGCGTGTCACTCCATGATAGGTCTCTGGAATGTAGGAGAC
This sequence comes from Anomaloglossus baeobatrachus, assembly GCF_048569485.1. NCBI lineage: Eukaryota > Metazoa > Chordata > Amphibia > Anura > Aromobatidae > Anomaloglossus > Anomaloglossus baeobatrachus. The sequence continues at coordinate 175,769,761 of NC_134355.1, read as the reverse complement.
AGACGCAATGGTCTCCTTTCGTGGTTTGACTCTCTGGAATGTTCCTGAAACCTGAGATGGATGCAGATAGGTCATTCAGGGAAGAAGGCAGGACAGGGTGCAGAAATGTATGGCATATTGGCCTACGGTGAGACTTCCCTGGCAAAGTCTAAGGAGCGAAGATGCTGCTGAGGACACTCAACCTTATTCATCGAATACCTTACGGAGTGCCCCTAGGGAGGTTTGCAGGTTCAGAATGACAGGGTCACTTCTATCCCATAATGGATTTATCCAAGTAAGAGCCATGCCAGTCAGGTGTGACATCTTCTGGTCCAAGATGAACTGATTAGACAAAAGTTCAAAGTGCAAGAAGCACTAATTTATAAATCATCTGCATTGCTTGGAATTGCTGTCAAACCATGGAGGAGTAGACAAAAGAGGACCAGAGCTTGGATCGGAATTTGATGCTTGTGGGCCCAGCTGTCAGAGTACTGTGTCTCCATGCAGTAGCACCTGGTGACTCCCAGCAACAAAGTCCTACCTTACCATCAGAGGCTCTGGTGAATACCCAGTAGGTGCTTAGTTACGGCCCTACAGGTTGAGCTGGTGCTGCGGCCCAGTAGGTCCAGTCCCATTCGTAACCCATGAGCATTACAGTTTGCCCAGGCCATGGATCCTGCTAGCAATAGTGCTGTCCAACCTGCAGGTCTGCAGCAAGAGATGGTCTGTCAACAATAACAACAACACTGGATCCAAACCCATTTTTTGGTAGGGGGATGCCTGTCTGTTTACTTTTACACCAACATCTCCACATACCCTGGGGTCGGGGTAGGATACTGACAGTCTCTGATGTGGTCAGGTCCAGCCAGGATGGCAGATGCAGACACGATGGCTGGAACTGGCAGGTAAGGTGGGTTAGGCTGATATCGCAGATGTAGCAGGTATAGCTGGGATGACAGGTACAGAAAGGTCCAGCAGGTACGGCTGGTACAGCAAGCATGGAAGGTACAACGGGTGCAGCAGATACAGCAGGTACAGCGGATCCTAGAATAGACACACCTGTTAGCACACACAGTATAAAACTCAGCAAATGGGACCTAACAACTAACAATACATCTCTAATGATAGACCATGTTGCCCAGGCACCTCCAATAAGGGGTGGATATTTTAAATATCTAGTGCCTCTCAGCCTATTCCTTTCAGCCCTTCCGGGTTAGGGCGTGCTGGCCCTTTAAGACCAGGTGCACGTGTGTGTGCCCTAAGAGCGCTCCCAGGAGACCTGTGTGGTGTGCTTAGGCCCTGAGAATTGGCTCCAGGGACCGGAGTCACAGAAGCTACCACTAAGCGACCGGAAGAGTGAGTGTGTCAACATCCAGTGAAAGGGGTCAGGACAGTGCAGTAACTCTGGTAATGGCGCTATACTGTGAGGCGGTCAGAGCTTGGCTACTTTTTTTATAATTTCACCCTGCATATCTTTTCTCCATAACTTTACACCTTAGGCTAGTTTCACACCTGCGTTGAACGGTATCCGTTGCATTGCGTTGTGTGACGGATGCAATGGATGTGTTGCATATAGTGGCACAACGGATGCTGCAAAACAACGGAATCCGTTTTGATTTTTTTTTTTTTTTTTTTACAGTTTTACCGGCGGCAGACTATTGTGAACGATCAGCTGATTGCTCCCAGTAGCCGGCCGCCGGGTAATCAGCTGATTGCTCCCAGTAGCCGGCCGCCGGGTGATCAGCTGATCGCTCCCTGCAGCCGGCCGCCGGGTGATCAGCTGAGTGCTGTCACTTGCCGGCCACCGGGTGATTAGCTGATCGCTCCCTGCAGCCGGCCGCCGGGTGATCAGCTGATCGCTCCCTGCAGCCGGCCGCTGGGTGATCAGCTGATCGCTCCCTGCAGCCGGCCGCCGGGTGATCAGCTGAGCGCTGTCAGTTGCTGGCCGCCGGGTGATCAGCTGATCGCTCCCTGCAGCCGGCCGCCGGGTGATCAGCTGAGCGCTGTCACTTGCCGGCCGCCGGGTGATCAGCTGATCGCTCCCTGCAGCCGGCCGCCGGGTGATCAGCTGAGCGCTGTCACTTGCCGGCGCCCGCTGGGCAGAAGCAACGGAGCGTCGCCCAGCGGAAGCAACGCAGGTCCTTTTGGTACAATCCGTCAACCATACAAGTCTATGGGAAACAGCGGAATCCGTTAATGGATTCCGCTGTTTTCCAAAAGGGCGGATTGTAACGGAAGCAAAACAACGCAAGTGTGAAAGTACCCTCACCTGTCTTTTGTTGCTGTTTAATGCCTAATGTTCTCATACAAACTTATGACGACTTTACAGAATAACCTTACATATACTGAGAATAAATTACCCACAGATGGACTCAACTTATTAATTTGGTGACTTTTGGAGGCAATTGGTCACTGAAGATTTTATTTAGGGGTATCTGACTACACGGCCTGATCATCACAATTTACAGATTTATATTTTTAAATATTTATATAATCATGAATCATTGTTTAACACTTCCCAAATACTTACTACTTAGCGTTGGTATATCACATAAAAACCTAATTTAATATCATAGTTTGTGGGTGCAAGATAAAAAAGGGAGAAAAGCTCTTGGGGTATGAAAACTTTTTCAAGACTTTGTATACTTATAGTATACCCCACATTGCTGTCTTCAACATCTAAAGTTTCTCGTTTGTGTGCTTGTGATTTGTAAACTTTTTAAAAATGCTGTGGCAATAAACATACTAGATTATCAGAATTCTTGGAATATTCGACTATTACCTGAAAAGTTTGCAACTTTTGTAGGCTTGAGATTTTGATATATTTGGAACTCTTCCTGTGTGTATATTAGGATCTATCTACCTTAATGTGAAATTCAGGAATCCATAGCAGCAAGGGTCCCTGTATATTTGGCCCAAATGTTGGCTGTTACATACGCATTTGGTTTCAGAGATGCTAACTTCACTGGCGAGGAATTTTAAATATTTGCAGTATAGTAACTGTTATATAGTTATATACTTTTGTAGCTGGGGATGAAAGAAAAACAGAAGTTCCACTGAGGAAGTCGAGGATATTACCACTTAATTTTACACCTTAGAAGGGAAGAAATTTTTCCGAAGCAGTTTGTGTGTGATTCTATCACCACCTGCTGGTTGAACAAGGCTGATGTTTCATTCCACTAGTGTACAATTATAACTGCAATATGTTTTAAAGAGAAAATGTCTCCTCTAAAACTGTTATTTACCTGTAAATTTACAGGAATATAGTCTTACTACAAGCATAGCTATTGGAGGCGGAAAATAACTTGTATATATGCCAACTTTTATAGAATAGAGAGACAAACTACGCACACTGTAGCAAATTCTGACCATGGCTGTAGCCTCATCCATAAACCGCACTCATTTATCATTTATTTTACCCTGGCAAGAGGAGATGTCAGTGGGGACATGGTAGCAGTGAGGCACATTCAGCAGACAGCCCAAGACAGTAGGCTGTAAACCCAATTATGGGACTGTCCCACTATATCCATGATGGTTGGGACCTATGGTTCGTTTTTTTGCTCATTCATTCATAATTGAAGCAGCCATAACTCAATAGCGTATATATTGGGCTCAGTCATGACATTTTTCCTGGGCCCGGTTGGCAGGAGTAAAATGGCCGCTGCCTACAAAACACCTTAGACTGACAAATCAGGCAGCCCAAGGTGTCTCCCATGTGGCAGTTGTTTTCCAAGCTGGTTGTCATAATCAGCAAGAACATGTTAAACACTGACTCCCAGCATTCAATTGTATTTATACCTTTCATGTGACAGTACAATTGAAGCTATGAACCCCGACACATCCAGGTCAGAACGACATCAGCAGCGTGAGCAGGTTAGCTGACTAGGCTGCTGATGTCACTCCTGTGCTGAATAGGAGGTGGCCATTGGAAAAGTAACTGCTCCCATGAGACCGAAGAAACAGGGGTTTTATTGGTAGAGGTAATCTTGCAAGAGTGCAGTATGGTGAGAGAATGTGTGAGGAATAAACATGGGGAGGGGAGAATGTGTAAGGAAATAGTATGGGGATAGAGGGAAATGTGTGAGGAAACGATATGGAGAGTGGAGGGAAAGGTATGAGAAGACAGTATGGGAACTGGGGGGGAATGTGTGATGAGATAGCATGGGGGGATCTGTGAGAAGAAAGTATGAGAAGTGAGGAAAAAAATGTGTGAGACAGAATGGGGAGGTGGGTAAAATGTGTGAGGAGGCAGTATGGGGAAATGGGTAAGGCGACAGTTTGGATATTGGGGTAAACATTTAAGGAAACAGTATGGGGAGGAAGGAATGTGTGAGGAGACAGTATGGGGCTATATGTGTGAGGGGACAGTATGGTGAAAAAATGAGAGGGATCAGTGGAGATGCAGAAAATGTGTGAGAAGACAGTATAGGGATGGGGGAATGTATGAGGAGACAGTATTGGAGAGAAACTTGAGGAAAAAGTAGGAGGAAACAACATGGGAAAGAAATGAGGATGCACAATATAGAGACTGAGTAATGTGTGTGGGCAATATAGAGAGGGGGCATTATTGGGGGACAGTGAGGTAGAGCAGTGTAAATTGGACAGTGTGAGGAGGGGAGACAGTGTGAGAGTGCAGTATGGATGGGACAGTATTTAGGGAAAAAGTGTGAGGAGGAGGAGAAACAGCACACTCCCTGACAGAAATTCTGTCACTTATTCATGTTATGTAAATAAAAGCTTATAACCTGACTTTAAATTTATCCATTGGTTTTATAAATTACTCTTTTGAAAGCTGAAACCCTCCCAAATTTGGTTTAGGTTATGAAAATAAAGTTGCTGCAAAGCTGAAATATTGATCATTTAATGAACACAGAAAGGTCAGATTCACAGAAAGTAATGTGAAATTCAAACAAATAATTAACTTCTAATGCAAAGATATAGAATAACATTGGTGAATGAAGATGTGGTGCTATTAGAGCCATATTTAATATTTTGTGTGACTTCCATGAGTTTGAAGGACTGCATCCATGTGGTTCAACAATGATTCACACAATTTATTGATGAAGTCATCAGGAATAGCAAAGAATGCAGTCTTACATGCCTCCCAGAATTCATTTAGATTCTTTGGTTTTGTCTTCCAAGATTCCTCTTTCATCTTACCCCAAACATGCTCAATGATGTTTATGTCTGGTGACTGGGCTGGCCAGTCCTTGAGCACCTTGATCTTCTTTGCCAGGATGAACTTTGTTGTAGAGATGGATGGATGAGATGGAGCACCATCCTGCTGCAGAATTTGACCCCTTTTATGATTGGAAATGTAAGAGGTAGCTAATACTTCTTGATATTTTAGGCTATTGATATTGCCTTCCACCTTGCAAAGGTTTTACACACCCCCATACTGAATGTAACCCAGACCATGATCTTTCCGCCACCAAACCTAACTGTTTTCTGGATCCATACGGGCTCCAGTAGGTCTCCTGCAGTATTAATGGCGGCTGTGGTGTAATTCAACTGAAGATTCATCAGAGAAATCCACCTTCTTCCACTTATCTAGCGTCCATCTGTTTAGCAGGCTGTGGGACTTGGCAAATGCCACACGGTTTTTTAATTGCCTTTTGTTTAGTGCTGGTTTCTGGGCACTGATTCGACCATGGAGGCCATTTCGAGACAGAATCCTACAAACTGTTCTAGTTGACACAGGGACTTGAGGTGACCAGGCCTTTTGGATCTCTGCTGCAGTGGAAGAGGGGCTGGCTTTGGATTTTCTAACCAACAAACAGTCCTTCTGAGTAGTTGTCTTGCGGGGTCTGCTGAACCTGGGCTTGTCAAAACCATCTCCAGTCTCTTCAAATCTTTGTTTTAATTCTTTGTACTTGATGCTGAGACACATTAAAGGTGCCAGCCACCTCTGCAGTCGATCTGGTCTTCAGCCTCTTGATAATCAAGGCTTTGGTCACAGGGTGGATTTTTGGCATGTTGTCAGAGGTCAAGTTGCAGTTCAACTGAAGGTCAGAGGTGCTGGGTTTCTTTTTATACACACCCACTAATTAACTGATCATTTAGTGAGCACAGGTTAGGACGTAAACTAGGATTGGGTGCATTATATGACAAGGCGACAAAACTTTTGTCTTGCCAAAATCTGACCTTTCTGTGTTCATTAAATGATCAATATTTCAGCTTTGCAGCAACTTTATTTTCGTAACCTAAACCAATTTTGGGAGGGTTTCAGCTTTCAAAAGAGTAATTTATGAAACCAATGGATGAATTTAAAGTCAGGTTATAAGCTTTTATTTACATAAAATGGATAAGCGACAGAACTTCTGTCAGGGACTGTATATAGTGTATAAGTATATAGGGGACAACAAGAAGGCTGAAGGATTTAAGGCTTATTCATTGGGCTCTCGGTTTTCTGTAGATCCCTGCATATTGCATAGCCGGTTTTCAGGGGGTTATTTGGGACCTGTTATGGCGAGTCTTCACATGGTCAGCGCCAGAACCAGGAGTCTAAGTAGATTGAGCATTCTTTAGGCAGGTGAGTGCACCATTTTAATAGGGTTACTGTCCCTTTAATAAAGGTGATATTTTGTTGGCAGGTTCTCACAGACCAAGCATGGGGAATCTAATGCAGCCAGGCTGACCACACCAAATAGGCTCGGTCAGGATCTCTAGGTGTTACAGAACCCAGGTGGGGGCCGCACTCGGATTCCGCCTGGAGGCTCAGGAGCTCCCTCACATGCATGCAGTATGGGTGGTGGCCATCTTGGATCTCCGTTAGTTTGCTATTTTATTTTGTCTTTACACTTTCTTTCTCCGCACTTCTTTGTTTTACTATTCCTTTCTCTTTTCTGGGCACTTTTCTCTTTAATTTTCACTTTTGCATCCACACTTAGGGGAGCAGAGAGGAGCTATCAGCTTTCCACTGGGAAGAGTGCACAGGAGAACACAGCATTTGGCCCTTCAGACTGAAAGCATTGAGAGGTCTGGGGGGGATTCTCCGAGCAGAAGCAGCTGCCTGTGTGCAAAGGGAAGCTCCTCACACACTGCACCGATATTATGTGAGACCCCTCCGGCCACCCCCGTGTATCGCCCGGGAGGGTGGAAGACTCACTACAAGCTGACATCTGGGTCTAGGAACTCTGCTGCCTTCCCAAGGCCTCCCTGTCAGCACACTGCATGGAGGGAAGAACGCAAGAGCCCCTAGCAGTCTCAGGGAGCCTCTTTTTAAAGCCCTGGGATGCAGGCTCACAGACAGGTGATCTCCTCCAGGAAAGGCTGCGGCTGCAGACCTACCAACAGGCCCAAACACGCTGGGATGATCTGGGGCTGCAGGGACAGGCAGCAAAGTTCAAAACAGATACCAGCAGCAACACACACCTAGAGCGGCTTTCACACTTGTGTTGTGCGGCATCTGTCACAGTGCGTTGTGTGACACAGGTGACGGATGCGTTGTAAATAGTGTGATAATAAATGCAACGGATTCCTGCGAAATAACGTGTTGCGTTAAAATTTTCCTTTCGTCACGACAGCACCCACGAGAGAGGGATCCGCCCCCTTCAGGACAGGAAACCTACAGATAACAAAGGGGCAGTCCCCCTCCCTCATCAGTTGGTTTCCTGTCCTGCATGGAGAGGAACCTACAGTACCTGGGTCCGGTTGAGTCCGTGCGGTCTCCGAGGGAACGGCGGAGCTCTAGGTCCAGAAGCACGGTCGGTGGAGCTCCCCTCGTGGACTCCGTCCTCCGGTGCACCTCGTCCTCTTCCCTTTGGTTCGGCTTTGCCTCCGGGGTAATGACGCCAGCACATGCGCGCTTGGTTCTGTGGACGGCAGGGGGGGCCCTGCCGTGTCCGCGCGCTCTCTGCTGCCGTGACCCGGAAGTGCACTGGAGCACTTCCGGGGGAGTGGACCGGGCAGGTTCCTTGTGAAGGCCGTGGATCCCTCCTTCCTGAGCTGGACGCGGGGTAAGTTGCTGTCGGTGCTCGGCGGCCGGCGCCTCTCCCTGTGTCGCGGGCTGCGCCTTCCGGTTGCACGGCGGGTGCGATGTGTCCGGGGCCGCGTCCACGCTATGTCTCCTCAGCGCTGTCCCGGCAGTGCACGGAGGATCGTCCCGGAGTCCCTGCCTGCGCTAGTCCGGGGTCGGGGCGTGGCTTCGGGCCGGGCTGTGTGGCTTCCTGATCGGACTTTGGAGCTGGATTCTGCCGCATGGCCCGGGGTCCCTGTAGCCTCTGTGTTTGCCTGGCCCCCTGTGCCTCTGTGGACTCCTGGCCCCTGTGGCCTCCGTGGACTTCAGGGCCCCTGTGGACTCCAGGCCCCTGTGGCCTCTGTGGACTCCTGGCCCCTGTGGCCTCTGTGGACTCCTGGCCCCTGTGGCCTCTGTGGACTCCTGGCCCCTGTGGCCTCTGTGGACTCCTGGCCCCTGTGGCCTCTGTGGACTCCTGGGCCCGGTGGCCTCTGTGGACTCCTGGCCCCTGTGGCCTCTGTGGACTCCTGGCCCCTGTGGCCCCTGTAGGCTCCTGACTCCTGTGGGCTCTGTGGCCTCGTGGCCCCTGTCGGCTCCTGGCCCCCTGTGGGCTCCTGGCACCTGGGCCTCTGTGGGTTCCTGACCCTTGTGGCCTCTGGGACCTCCTGGTCCCTGTGGCCTCCGGGCCCCTGTGGCCTCTGTGGCCTCCGGGCCCCTGTGCCTCGGTGTCTCCTGGCCCTTGTGGCCTGTGTTTTTCGGGCCCATGTGACCTGTGTGTGTCCTCCAGGCTTCTGTGGCCTCTGAGCCTCCTGACCTCTGTGGCCTCTGGGCCTCCTGGTCTCTGGGACCTCCTGGTGTCTGTGGCCTCTGTGTCCTCTAGCCCCCCTGTCCTCGGGTCTCGGGCCCTCCTGGCCTCTGGCCTCTGGCCTTTCCGACCTCTGAGCCTCCTGGCCTTTGCGCTTCCTGGGGTTGGGTCTCGGGACCTCCTGGTCCCTGTGCCTCCTGGCCTCCGGACCTCCTGGCCTCGGGCCTCTGTGTCTCTGGCCCTCGTGCTTCCGGGCCTCGTGCTTCCTGGCTTGTGCCTCTGTTCCTCTGTGCTGCCTGCCCTTGGTCCTCTGTGCCTCATGGCCTTGGTCTTCTGTGCTGCCTGCCCTTGGGCCGATGGGCCTCCTGGCCTGGGGCCGCTGTGTCTCCTAGCCTGGGGCCGCTGTCCCTCCTGGCCTTTGGCCGCTGTGCCTTCTAGCCTCGGGCCTCTGTGCCTTCTGGCCTCGGGCCTCTGTGCCTTCTGGCCTCGGGCCTCTGTGCCTTTCTGGCCTCGGACCTCTGTGCCTTTCTGGCCTCGGGCCTCTGTGCCTTTCTGGCCTCGGGCCTCTGTGCCTTTCTGGCCTCGGGCCTCTGTGCCTTCTTGGCCTCGGGCCTTTGTACTTCTTGGCCTCGGGCCTTTGTGCCTCCTGGCCTCGGTGCCTCCTGCCTTCGGGCCTCTTTGTGTACTGTCTCTGTTCCTTGGGCTTCCTGGCCGCGCGCCTGGGTTGCCTCCTGGCCTCGTGCCTCCTGCCTCGGTGCCTCTGGCCTCTTGGCTTCCTGGCCTCTGTGTGGCTTCCTGGCCTCTGTGTGGCTTCCTGGCCTCTGTGTGGCTTCCTGGCCTCTGTCTGGCTGCCTGGCCTCTGTGTGGCTTCCTGGCCTCTGTGTGGCTGCCTGGCCTCTGTGTGGCTTCCTGGCCTGTGTGTGGCTTCCTGGCCTCTGTGTGGCTTCCTGGCCTCTGTGTGGCTTCCTGGCCTCTGTGTGGCTTCCTGGCCTCTGTGTGGCTTCCGGGCCTCTGTGTGGCTTCCGGGCCTCTGTGTGGCTTCCGGGCCTCTGTGTGGCTTCCGGGCCTCTGTGTGGCTTCTGGGCCTCTGTGTGGCTTCCGGCCCTCTGTGTGGCTTCCGGCCCTCTGTGTGGCTTCCGGCCCTCTGTATGGCTTCCGGCCCTCTGTGTGACTTCCGGGCCTCTGTGTCGCTCCGGGCCTCGGGGCCTCTTGGCCCCGTGCCTCTGTGCCTCTGTGCCTCTTGGCCTTTGTGCCTCTTGGCTTCTTGGTCTCTGTGCCTTCTTGGCCTCTGTGCCTTCTTGGCCTCTGGGCCTCCTGGCCCCGTGCCTCTGTGCCTCCTGGCTCCGGCCTCTTGGCCTCTGTGCCTCTTGGCCTCTGTGCCTTCCTGGCCTCTGTGCCTCCTGGCTTGGGCCTCCTGGCTCCGGCCTCTATGCCTCTGTGCCTCTTGTCCTCTGTGCCTCTTGGCCTTTGTCGTCTTGGCCTTTGTGCTTCTGTGCCTCTGGGCCTCTGTGCCTCTTGGCCTCTGTGCCTCTTGGCCCTTGTGCCTCGATGCCTTTTACCTCTTGGCCTCCGTGCCTCTGTGCCTCTTGGCCTCTGTGCCTCTTGGCCTCTGTGCCTCTTCGCCTCTATGCCTCTTGGCCTCGGGGCCTCTTGGCCTCTGGGCCTCTTGTCCTCCGTGCCTCTGTGCCTCTTGGCCTCTGTGCCTCTTGGCCTCTGGGCCTCTTGGTCTCTGTGCCTCTTGGACTTTGTGCCTCTTGGACTCTGTGCCTCTTGGGCTCTGTGCCTCTGTGCCTCTTGGGCTTTGTACCTCTTGGGCTCTGTGCCTCTTGGGCTCTGTGCCTCTGGGCCTCCTGGTCGTGTGTTCTTGTCCTGCGTCTCTAGGCCTTGCGCTTTTGTGCTTGCTCCTTGCGGCGCTCCTGCTTGCGCCTCTGACGCCTTGCGCCTCCCTGGCCTTCCACCTGGCCTGGCGCCTCGGGCTTCCTGCTTCACCTCTGAGTCTCTTCTCCTCCTCGTCCAGTACGGTGCTGTCCCTGTTCCTCTGTCTCTTGGTCGCCCTTGCTTCTGCTGGGCGTGTTCGCGCCTGTCCGGCCCTGTCCGTTGGTCCTTCCTTCCTTAGGGTGTTCCGGTTCAGGTTGTTCTCCTGCTGCGTGGGGTGTCTTTGGGTTTTTTCCCGTGCGGGGTGCTTTCTCCATTCCTTCGTTTCGGGGGGCTCTGTCCTCGCCTATGTCGCTAGGTCGGCCCCTTGGCGGGGGGGTTGGTCTTTGTTCTTTGTTCGTTGTCTTTCAGGATTCCGGCTGTGGTCCTCGCGTGGCGTGCCGTCCCTTGTCCCGATGGCTGTGGGATGCTGTTTCCCTATCGTCTGTGGTGAAGCGAGTTCCTCTGGCCTCCTCGGTGTCGGATCCTTCTCCTGGGCGGTAGCCTCCCCCTTGGGTGGATGTGACCAGTGTCTCCTTCGATGGTATTGTACGGCTGCGCCCTGGTCCTCTCCGTCCGCCTTTCCGGGCTCTGCCGGCTGTCCTTTGTTCTTCCACTGTCTTCCGTTGGAGGCTTGGCCCTTAGCGCAGTTTTTTCCCACCCTCTGAGTGTATTCTCTCTAAGTCTCTCGTGGGTGCTGTCGTGACGAAAGGAAAAGACTATATTACTTACCGGTAATGGGATTTTCCTGAGTCCACGACAGCACCCTTTACACCCCTGCCCTTTCTTGTTTGGTTTTCACCATTGGTGTCCTGGGATTTGTCTATTTTGTATATTCATTCATTGGCGGTTCCTCTCCCGGTTCTCTGCAACCAACTGATGAGGGAGGGGGACTGCCCCTTTTTTATCTGTAGGTTTCCTGTCCTGAAGGGGGCGGATCCCTCTCTCGTGGGTGCTGTCGTGGACTCAGGAAAATCCCATTACCGGTAAGTAATATAGTCTTTTTCTTTAGCCAAGAGAGAGAGCTGCCATCATCACCGCAAACACCGGCACTACAGCCCCCATCATCAACGCACCCACCGGCACTACAGCCCCCATCATCACCATACACACCGGTACTACATCCCTCATCATCACCGCACGCACCAGCACTACAGCCCCCATCATCACGCACACACCGGCAGTACCGCCCCCATCATCACCGCACACACCGGCACTTCCACCCCCATCATCACCACACACACCAGCACTTCCGCCCCCATCATCACCACCGCACACACCAGCACTTCCGCCTCCATCATCACCACCGTACACACCGGAACGTCTGCCCCATCACCACCGCATACACCGGCACTTCCGCCCCCATCATCACCACCGCACACACCTTGGCACTACAGCCCCCATCATCACGCACACACCAGCAGTACTGCCCCCATCATCACCGCACACACCGGCACTTCCGCCCCCATCATCACCACACACACCAGCACTTCCGCCCCCTTCATCACCACCGCACACACCCCGACACTACCGCCCCCATCATAACCGCACACACCTTGGCACTACTGCACCCATCATCACCGCACACACCTCGACACTACCGCACCCATCATCACCGCACACACCTTGGCAATACCGCACCCATCATCACCGCACACAAACTGGCACTACCGCACCCATCATCATCATCACCGCACACACTACCTCAGTAACGTATCCGCTGACAGCGCGACTCACTTCAGTTGCTGCGTGGAGCTGACAGAGAGCGGTCGTGGTCTGTGGCCGCTCGCTGTCAGCTTAATGTAGCAGAGCTGAAAGCGTCGTGGGACCTCGTGAGGATTACGCCGGACCTGGAGGGATATTTGGGGATTAATAAAGTTGTGAAAGAGGGGTTTTTTTGTCTTTTATTCCAAATAAAGTATTTTTTCGGGTGTATGTGTTTATTTACTTTCACTCACAGGTTAATCATTAGGGGTGTCTTATAGACACCTGCCATGATTAACCTAGGACTTAATGACAGCTATGGGCTGCCGTTAACTCCTTACTATCCCAATTGCCACCGCACCAGGGCAATTCGGGATGAACCGGGTAGAGTCCCGGGACTGTCGCATCTAATGGATGCAGCAATTCCGGGCGGCTGCTGGCTGATATTGTTAGGCTGGGGGGCTTCCCATAACATGGAGCTCCTCATCCTGAGAATACCAGACTTCAGCCGTGTAACTTTACCTTGGCTGGTATCAAAATTGGGGGGACCGCACGTCTTTTTTTAATTTATTTTACTGCACAATATAGAGCCGCCCACCGGCGGCTGTGATTGGTTACAGTCAGACACGCCCCCACGCTGAGTGACAGCTGTCTCACTGCAACCAATCATAGGTGCTGGTGGGCGGGAAAGCAGTGAATACGGGATGGAATAATGAGCGGCCGGCATTTTCAAAAGAGGAAAAGCCGCTAGAGCAGTGTGACAGCTTTGCAGCGCCACACCGGTGAGTATGAGAGTGGGGGTGAAAGGGAGAGACCGACCAACAGAGACCGAGAGAGACCGACTGACAGAGACCAAGAGAGACCGACCGACAGAGACCGAGAGAGACCGACCGACAGTGACAGAGAGAGACCGACCGACAGAGACCGAGAGAGAGAGAGAGAACAAGAGAGAGAACAAGAGAGAGAGAGACCAGGAGTGATTTTAAACGATGTAGAACGTTCTGCTGGACATGCTCAGTAGAACTTGACGGAATTCTGCACTGGAATCCGTCGCCAAATGCATGGTGATGGAATCCAGCACCATAGACATTCATTATGCCTCTTAACGGATCCTGACGGAATCCCGGAGTGCATTTTTTTTACAGCAACAAAAACGCTACATTCAGCGTTCCTTCCGCCCGACAGTCACTGACGGTCACCGACAAAACAACTGATGCGCCGCGAGGCGGATGCAATGCAAGACCATCCGTTGCAATCCGCCCTTAATAGAAGCCTATGAGGAATAAACGGCTTCCTGCAACGGTTACCGTAATTCCTCAAGGCGGTGGATTGCAACGGATGCCACACAATGCAAGTGTGAAAGCAGCCTAAGGCCTGTTTCACATGTCAGTGAAAAACACTGACGTGTAAAAAATGCATAAATCCCTGTGTTCAGTGATTCACGGCACACGTGGGTTGTCCATGTGCTATCCGTGATACGTTATCCATGATTGCACATGGACTTATGCTAACCTGTCCCCACTCCTGCTGTCCGTGGTGCTGAACTCTTCAGCTCTGCTATATTTCTGGCTGGCGCTGACCTCTGTTGCTGCTACTTCTGGATTGGCTACTTCTGCATACATGAATATGCATGCCAGTAATTAGCTGGCTCTGAAGCAGAGGCAGCAGGAGCAGGAGACAAGCAACACTGGAGAAAGTGAGTTAAAAATGTTTTTATTTTCATCTAGTTGTAGTACCCAGCGTTGCCTGGAATAGTAACTGTCTCTCTGTGTCTCTCACAGTCTCTGTCTGTCTCTCTCTCTCTGTCTCTTTCCCTGTCTGTCTGTCTCTGCCTATCTTATCTTTCCCTGTCTGTCTCTGTTCCCTTTGAAGAAGGAAGCGCCGAAACGCGAGCGTCAGGGGAAGGCGTCACAACCCACAGCCCGGTGTCTGGTTTCTTTGTAACATGTAGATAAATACACTTTATTACTGTTTATACTTAAAGTGCCAGCACCTTGACGGCGCCAGCACTGATTATTTCTGTGGTCAGGTGTTTGTGTGCATTTACATTCAGCTAGTAACTTCATTACTTATGGTGATTTAACCTCCTGCTGCACATGACATTTTTTTCTATTCCCTCTTTTCTTTATGGCGACACAAAGGGTTTTCCATTGATCACAACTATTGTGTAATGCATACTATTGACAAGCACTTTATTCCATATATATGTATTTATAAAATGTATTATATTCTATACTGATAAGTACTTTATTTCTATATATGTACATATAATAATCCTTGGTTAACTATGTATGCGCCATAAATATTTTGTCAAACAGCACAGTTATAAGAAAATATATTTATGATCTCACATATTACTGTGTGCATGAATTTGGCTTTTGTTGTAACGCCTTATTTCATTCCAGTTTATGGCTGGTGTCTTATGAGATTTTTTTTTTTTTTACTGTATTTTATATTTAATAAAGGTTGTTATTATTATAGATCTCTATTCGGTCTCCCCCCTTTTTGGTATTCTGTCTTTCCTAATGATCTGTATGGTCTTGTTGGCCCCCACACATTGGTTATTATTAGAAGTACACAATCTATTTATATTATATACTTTTTTTATCCCGTTGTGTGGCATGGGACTATCTTAATATTTGTGATACTCTTTCCCTGTCTACTTGTCTCTTTCCCTGTACCTGTGTCTCTTTGTCTTTCTGTCTCTGCCTATCTATATCTTTCCCTGTCTGTCTCTGTTCCTACCCTGTCTCTTTCCCTCTCTGTCTCTTTCACTATCTGTGTCTGTCTGTCTCAGGCTCTGTCTGACTCTTTCCCTGGCTGCATTGTGACAGGCTAACATTCCATTCAAGGGCGTGGCTGCGCATTGCTACACACCAACATTCTTCTGAAGTTCTGGCTGCATTGTGGCTCCCAGCTCCATTGATTTTAATGGAGGCAGGTTTTTGGCGAATAACTAAAGCACAGGGTTAAAATTTCCCATCAAAACAATCTATGACATTCCCTGAGTCAAATGGAGTGTGTGCAAAATTTTGTCATTGTACATGAGACGGTGCGGATTAGTTTAGCAGACATATATAAATACGCTCCTCTTTATATATTAGACTACCTGTAGAGCCCGGGATAGTAATAGTGTCTCTCCCAGTCTCTGTGTGGTGTTGTTCTATGTCTGTCTGTATCTCTGTATTTGTATCAGTCTGTCTCCATCTCTGTGTGTCTGTCTCTTTCCTGGGACGTCTGTCTGTTTCTTTCCCCATCTGTCTCAGTCTCGGTCTGTCTTTTTCTGTCTTTATCCATCTCTCCACCAACATCATATAACCTCACGCATAAGCTTCAACTAACAGTTTATTTTGTTCTTATAGCAACCACTGACAGTTGCTATTAATAACCTATAGCTCCCACCTCCATTCAGTTTAATGGCGGCAGGATTTTAGAGACTAACTAAAGCACAGGGTTACATTTTTCTGTCAAAACATAGTCTACGACATTACCTGGGTCACATGGGGCGCCTGGTCAAAATTTCATGATTGTAAATGCGACTGTGCAGATTCCTTTAGAGGACATACATACACTGAGCTTTATATATTAGTTATCCGTGTTTTTCTTGTATGTTTTTCACGGATCACACCATAGTGTGTTCCGTGGGACATCAGTGATACCAGAAGAAAAAAAAAACAGACATGTCTCCGTGCGGTAATCACTGATACGCTTCACGGAGACACGGTCAGTGAAAAATCACTGATGTGTGCGCAGACCCATTGATTATAAAGGAGTCTGCGTATGTCAGGGTTTCTGGTACGTATAAAAACTAGCACATACGTACCAGAATCACTGACGTCTGGAACAGGCCTAACAGGGAGAGGCGTAGTGAGGCTTTGGGGCAATTTTAAACCAGCAGATTGAAATGGATTGTAGTACTAGGTACAGAGCTTGGCCATAAGCATCAGCTACCCTTGGCTTCCAGCCCCTGTGATTTTCTATTTTATAGCCCAGTACTTTTTGATTCCTTTTATCTGCAGCGTTTTATGTTGTAAGTTTTAACTTTCCAAGGTTTAAACATGCTGTTTTAGTAGCATTGTAGCAACCATTTCTTTTGATTGTAATAGCACTCAATATTTCATTTATAGTCAATTAAAACCAAGTTCTCAGCAGCTATCGTATGGGTACAGCTCTGGGTTACCTGCAAGCGCCATGTACCCAGTACAGATGGGATATGTCATATGTCAGGAAGGGTGCTTTTTCTGTACAACTAAGAAGAATCTTTAATAAATAAAAAAAAAAAAGTTAGGTTTGGTTGGGGGGCACAAACAAAACTAGAATGTAGTTTGTGACCCTGCCCTCTTATCCAACATAAGAGTGACCTCAAATGCTTTTTTTTCATTTTCGGATAATTTAACTGAATTTCCCATTGTTAAAGCAGGAGGCGCTACTCCATATTAATCCATTACCAACATTGATGATGTACTGGTATGTATGCTTCCTGTCTTAGATATGGGCTCACATGCTGAGCCCATATCTCAGCCAGCAGATAGCAGATGATGGCTGCATACCTCAGACTTTAAACAGCCACAAGTTAACCAGAACTTCACCCACAGCTCTTAAACTGCTAAATGTTACTATCCGTCTTTGTCAAGGGCGATAACATTCATCTGGCATGGAAGTACAACGTTTTAACTGCCCATTGGTACAAACCACGATAACCTATGGGACCCCTAGGATCGTATCAATGGCTAGTAGTCTGTTAAAGACTCCTGAATCCACACATGACTTTGCTTCAATAAAAGTTCAGCTAATTGCTAGACTTCATAGTAAAAAATTTATTTTTTCCAATATAAAATAGTATTGCTGTATATATAAAGAAAATATATCCAGCGTCCGGTATTGAACACATAGTAGGTAAAATCAAAGAGCAAAAGTCCTCGAAATGCCTACAGTCTGTGTACACACAGATGTTTCAGACTGTCCTTTCTCCCATTCAATACCTGTTTTAAAAGATATTGGAATAAAATTTGATTTTAGAAGAATGGACGCTGGATATGCTCTTTATATATTGTTATGCTGGAGTCTCCCTGAATCTGTGACAGTTGTTCTTCTAAGGGACTGGTGAGCTGACTACCCCACTTTTTCTATATTGCTGTATATAGTACAAGTAAGCAGACATAGCAGGTTCATATCCCTAACTCCTATAAGCTAATTTTAATCAATCGATTGTGAAGTAATAAGCTCCCCAACTGGATGGAATAGAGAGACTGCAATTGTACTACCCTGGACAGTAATATTACCAGGTAATTTCTACCATGTAATTACAACGGATTATCTAGCCTAGAAAGACAAGTCTACAGTCATTCTGCATCTGATGAAAACTACCAAATCCTCACAGCTCACAATGTGCAGTCAGACTGCAGACTTTTCATTTTAGCCTGGGCAGCCCATGTAATGCAGTAAAAGCAGAACAAAAATTGCACACCATTTTCACCAGAAGTTATGGCCGGAGAAACGAAAGGAAAAAAAAATGTCAGGAAGGGGCTACTATCGATCAGTCTGCTATACAATGTGATAAAAGCTCCCATAGGTGTAAAGTGTAGGTCCCAGTACTATTGGCATGTAGTGTATATTAACAGCAGTAAACGATACTTTATCGACTTTATTGCAGAGTGATTCCACACTTTCATTCTAAATAGAAATCAAGCAAAACGTCTCACAGATGTCCAAAAATGTAACAGTGCAAATGCTAAGATGTGGCAAGTTTTAATTTTTCTTATAAACAAAACTTCTATGGAAGCGAACCAGCATTTTAAAAGGGGTTCTAAGTGCTTATCAAGGATGATTACAAAAATGGAGTTCATTTTTTGCAGAGCCGATATCTTTCTGCTACATTTTCCCAGTTGATAACATTCCAGATTGCTTTCAGATAGTCAGGTCTAACATTCTTGTACTGTAGGTAGTAAGCATGCTCCCAAACATCAATACCCAGAAGAGGGATAAGACCTGGAAAGCAAATCAGAACACAAGTATTAGTCAGGAAGACTGCGACAACTGTACAAATAAAAAAAAAAAAAAAAAAAAAAAAAAAAAAAACAAACCCTGTAGAGATCCCCAAGATGTCAATGCTGCAACAGAGGGACCAACTTTAAAATTTTAGTTGCCATGGGCATATGAGGCTAAAGATAGGCGACTCGGTAGATGTTAGTGGTCGGCCGGACAAGATTTTATATAGTTAATACAGTCCCCTGAAGACGCCACAGGTTGCTGGTGTAGTGTGTGGGGTTAAAAAGCCTCATTTTTATTTTTGTACACTTTGGGTGTCAAAAGCTCACATGCCTGTATTTCAGCAGGTATTTCGGTTGCTTATCTGTTATTTCTTCATTTTCCATCACTGATCCTTTAGTTTTATTACAGCCACCTTCTACATTCATATTTTTCTCCCATACTTGAGCATAATCCTTATTTAGATTCCCTCATTTGCCCTTAACTTATGTTTTTGGCAACACACACGTATATCTGGATCTTTATCATTTCTATGAAGTGCGCCAGACATAAATAAAATATAAAATATATATATTTTATATTTTGTTAATCCCCCCCCCCTTTTCTCTTGCAAAATCATTTTTGCCATTTTATATAATGTCGTAGTCATCATCATTCAAAGAAATTGCTCACTACTAAAACATTGATGCCATCATTAGGATACATCAATGTGTGATCGCCTGGGGTCTGTCACCCAGCACCCCCACCGATCAGCTGTTATGTGCCGGTGGTCAGAAATGCTAAGTTCAAGCTGATCAGTCTTCTGATGCTGGCTGCGGCTGGGCACTGCATATCCACCTCCTATTCAAATCAATAGGAGGCACCACATGTTTTGTGTGGACAAGAGACTTGGTGCACTGCTGCACCTACTGACCTGCCTCCCTCACTAGTGATTGACAACTCTACAGGGGGCTTTACACGCTACGATATAGTTAATGTTTTATCGTCTGGGTCACATTGTTAGTGACGCACATCCGGCGTCATTAACAATATCGCAGCGTGTAATACTTCCCACGACCTTAGGCGACCTCAAAAATGGTGAAAATCGTTCACCATGGAGAGGTCGTCCCAAACTCAAAAATCTGTAAGAGTTGTTTAGCGTTGTGGTTCATCGCTCATGCGGCAGCACACATCGCCATGTGTGACACCACAGGAGCGAAGAACGTCTCCTTACCTGCCGCCGGCCCCAATGCAGAAGGAAGAGGTGGGCAGGATGTTTACATCACGCTCAGCTCCGCCCCTCCGCTTTCATTGGCCGGCCGCTTAGTGACGTTGCGGTGACGTCACTGTGATGCCGAACGTCCCTCCCCCTTGGAGGGATTGTTCGGCAGTCACAGCGACGACGCCGACCAGGTAAGTATGTGTGACGCTGCGTAGTGATAATGTTCGCTACGGCAGCGATCACAAACAATCGCATGTGCGACGGGGGCGGGTACTTATACGCTCGCTATCGCTAGAAATTGCTAGCGATATCGCTAACGTGTAAAGCCCCCTTACCTTGCTAAAGCAGGAGTGTCTGCAGAGAAAGCTCAGGCAAGTCAGTTGTGTCAATAACCATATAGGAAGTTGAAGGCTTGAAAAGCCAGAGAGCAGAGTGCTGCACTGAGCCTATTGTCCATACCAAGGATGCACCAATCACCCAAATTAAGTGTATTTGATTAAACTTCAGTTTCAGAAGAACGGAGGCAGTGAATAGAGCACTAAAGATGCAGGTTTTAGAGGCTCTAACCAACCACAAGGTCTCACAAAACTCCCTTAAGGGTAAGTTCACACAGTGCGTTTTTCGCAGTTTTTGCTCAGAAAACTGCATGACTTTGCTTCCCCAGCAAAGTGTATGAGTTTTCATTTTTGTTGTCTGCACACAGCGTTTTTTTTTAGCTGCGTTTTTGTGGTGCCCAAAAAAAATGCAGCATGTCAATTATTTCTGCGTTTTTCACCGCATTTTTCATCCATTGAGTGCAATGGGATGTTGAAAAACGCAATGAGAAATGCGAATTGCAAATATAGCTGCGTTTTAGTGCATTTTTATGACTAAAAACGCAGCTATAAACGCAAGGGGTGGGTACTATAGTGACATGTAGATGAAGAGGATTCCTTCTGTCAGGAAACACAGAAGCGTGAATCCTCCCAGTACCGCCACCACTGCTTCCATTTCCCGCCCTGTGCCATGTCTGCTCCCGTGCAGCGCCATGTACGGGCGGGAGATGGAAGCGGTTGCTAAATCAAACGTGAACAGAAGAAAACTGTCATACTCACCTGTCTGCAGACTCCCGGTGCCATGTCCGCTCCCAGCTCCTCTTCCCGGTCTGCCACCCCCGCTCCGGCTGTGTGCAGACTCCCGGGCATGTCCGATGCCTGGAGGACCTGGCGGTGGATCACCTGATGCGGTCACCTGACGCATCAGCTAATCGTAAGTCTCACGGTAACGCCAGCTTATTACAGCCGGGCGATCAGCTGATGCCATCAGGAGACTTCATCAGATGATTACCAGCAGCTCCATGTGTAGTGTTCTTTTTTTTGGGGGGGGGGGGGGTTTGCATCGATGCATCAGCCTAGACTGTACAGCGAGCACCGAGTGACTGATTCCCCAGTCAGTTCATGACAGCTGCACACAGGCGATCTCCGGAGTTCAGGTGAGAGCACCAGAGATTAGCCCGGGAAGTCTGCAGCTGTCATGAACTGACAGCAAGTGTCAGGGAATCAGTCACTCGGCGCTCGCTGTACAATCTCAGCTGCTCTCTGGAGCTCAGGTGACAGCTCCGGAGTGCAGTGCAGGTAACAATCCAGGCCTGGCATTACTGGAGTTTCCTCCGGTAGCCTGTCCGACGCTGCACTGAAGAGTGTAGGTTTTTTTTTTCCCCACTGATGCATCAGCTGATTGTATAAAAGCCGGTTATACAATCAGCTGCTGTGTCATGTGATTCACATCCTTGAACCCGACACATCTGATCGGTTTGCTGGAAGGCAAAGCCATCAGATGATATTGGATCTGGATTGGACGGCGCGGGACCCTGAACCAGGATTACTGCGGAGGGGGGGGGGGGGTTCTTTATTTCAATAAAGATGGAGTCACTAATTGTGTTGTGTTATATTTCTAATAAAAATATTTTTCTGTGTGTTGTGTTTTTTTTTTTTTATCTTTGCTAGAAATTCATGGTGGCCATGTGTAATATTGGCGTGACACCATGAATTTTGGTCTTAGGGTCAGTTTATAATATACAGCTAGCCCTAACCCCATTATTACCCAGCGAGCCACCCATCACCAGGGCAGCTGGAAGAGTTGGATACAGCGCCAGAAGATGGCGCTTCTATGAAGGCGCCATTTTCTGAGGCGGCTACGGAGTGCAATTCACAGCAGGAGTGCCCAGAAAGCTTGGGAACCCTGATTTGCGGATTCCAATCCCCAGCTGCCTAGTTGTACCTGGCTGGACACAAAAATTAGGCGAAGCCCACGTGGTTTTTTTTTTTGTTAATTAATGAAATAAGTGAAATTAAAAAAAAAAAAAAAGGGCTTCCCTATATTTTTGGTTCCCAGCCGGGTACAAATAGGCAGCTGGGGGTTGGGGGCAGCCCGTACCTGCCTGCTGTACCCGGCTAGCATACGAAAATATGGCGAAGCCCACGTCATTTTTTTTTGGGGGGGGGGGGGGTCAAAGAAATCCTGCACACAGTCCTGGATGGCGCATGCCGAGCCTTGTAGTTCGTAGTTCTGCAGCTGTCTGCTCTCCTGCATACACTAGTGGAGAATGAAGAACATATTGAAGGAAATGACAGACCTTTTTTCTTTTTTTCCCCCACACTGAAAGAAAAAAAAAGAAAGAAAAAACAAACACGTATAAAAACGCAGAGAGCCAAAACGCAGCAACAGACGCACCAAAACGCGGTAAAAAGGCACGCATTGTCGCAATTTTTTGCCGCAGGTGCGTTTTTGCCACAAAAAAAAAAAACGCACAAAACCGCAGCGTCAAAAAAGAAAAAACAAACAAAAAAAAAAAAACACGCACTGTGTGAACCTAGCATAACACATTACCGAAGTTGGACACACTGGTACTCGCCATTTGGGAAATTGTTCCCATAATTGGATGTAGAAGTACATGTTGGGCACAGCTCTTCCCAAAGTAAAAAAAAAAAAAAAATCTTGCAAAATCTACGCTTACAAATCTAAGTGTCCCACACACTCCCTTCTGAGCTCCATATTGTGTCCAGTCAGCAGCTAAAGTCCACTTTTTCTGTTATTGTAGAAGGGATCAAGTGCAGCGTAGAATATCTTTAAGAGCCCAAGCAGAGCAAAAAGATATTAGGCACTTAATAGCATATTTACACATTTTCAGTCTACAACATCCACTACATATCCATATCTAGAACACAAGTGTTGGGCAAAAGTAGTAGTTACACCACTCGGGTATTTCATCTCTAAATGTAATATCAAATAGGAAGGATTCTGCAGTTCTGGCAAATGGCACTCAACCTACGGCTGTATGCGCACGTTGCGTTGTGTCCCTGCAGAAATTTCTGCAGGAATTTGACAGCACATGTGCGCTTCAAATCACTGCAGGAACACTACGTAATGAATGCAGTGTTTCTGTAGAAAAAAAAAAAAAAAAAGAGAAACTATTTCATGCGCTCTGGATGCACATTCTCCCATAGACAGAGCGAGACCTGCATCCAAAGCACACGGAATAAGTGACATGTTGCTTTTTAGAACGCAGCGATTTGAAACAATTTTGCCATCCAAATCGCTGCGCTCTCAAACACAACGTGCGCATGGATTATGCACAATCTTCATAGATGACAGGTCGCAGGCATTTACGCTGCAGTGCAATACGCAGAGTAAATGCAGGAAATTCGGCAACGTGCACGAGCCCTAAAAGGACAATCTGAGCTTCAAAAGTCAGTGCTCCTTCCCTTGTTGCGTGCCCAAGAAGCAGCTTCTGACCTCCGAGGGAAAAGCCTTTAGGGAAAAGTTTGATTATATAGTCAATTTGAACCCATTATCTCTAGGGTTAATGAAATATTTGGGGCAAAAAGAAAATAAAAAAAATTAGTGGGGGGGGGGGGGGGGAGAAGAGTTCGAGAGGTTAAATTCTCTTATCAACATTGCCCTAAAATGTTGTGAAACACCTATGGTGCCATTAATCTGCCCTTTTTACACCTGTATCAATTCATTGAGGGGTATAGTATAGCATGTAGTTTTTCCAGAAAGTTCCCCAGTGACTTCAATTATACGCGGTACCAAAGTCAAGCCAGTCGGAGTCCGACTGTTCGTCGCAGGTACTGAGCGCCTGACCATGGTAGTGGTCTCTCATTACCATCAATACAAACTGCCTAATAAGTGTGCATGCAGCATATGGTATAATGTTGTAGTGTGTGCATGTGCGTTTTCAATTGGAAGCTGCCACTATTATATGGACAAAAATAAAAATTTATAATATACAGTGGAACCTTCGTTTACGAGAACAATCTGTTCTGGGAGTTTGTAAACCAAGTTACTCGTCTAGCAAAGCAAAATTTCCCATAGGAAATCATGCAAGCTCAGACAATTCATTCCAGAACTTGTTCAATGTCCCATCCTGGTCCCCTATTGTGCTATTCCACACACAAACATACATTATGCTCACCTTGCCTTCCATTCCCTCACCGGCCTCTTGGTTCTTGTAGTTCATCGGTACAGGATGTGTATCAGGTAACCATTGCGACTGATGCCGGAGCTTCTACTGCCATCAAAGGCATGAGCCGCTTGCCTCTGATTTGTCAGCGCACTGCCTTTGATAAGTGGCTGAAAGCAGAAGTTCCTCCATAGTTGCAATTGTTACCCAATACACATCCTGTATCGGCAAACTACAAGAACCAGGAGGCCGGCGAGGGAATGGAAGGGGAGCATAATGTGTGTGTGCGCGGACTGCAAGAGCAGGTCAGAGCACGGTGAAAGTACGGAACCGGAAGTGTGTGCGGTGAGTATATACTCGTACAGCAAAGCTTGTTAGTAAACCGTTAAAAATTTACAGCAAGCTTTGCTCGTAAGAAATGCTTGCAAACCGAATTACTCGTAAACCGAGGTTCCACTGTATATGGATTAAGGGAAATCACCGCTGACCTTTTTCTAAAGCGATTTCTGCTTCAAAACAATGTGGGAATGCTGCCGTTTGTGTGCTTGCTCCCATGGCCATAGTGTCTTACACAAGTGAATCAGGCTTAGGATACGGTTCCACTTGCGCTTTTGCACGGATCAGTGCAATCCGATAAAACATTAGATTGCATGCGCACCAGAGCAAAACTATAGGGCAGTGTCCATCTGTGATTGATTTCTCATGCCATAGCAGCATGTGGAATGAATCGCAGCATGCTGCGTTTGGCAGCAATTCTCGACTCACGCACCCTCATACAAGTCTATGGGAGCGTGTGAAACATCGCACTGCACTTTCATGTAATCTGACTGCAGTGCGATATATGCAGAGAGACAGGTCACAGAGGCGATGGGGAGAAAGTGCTCCCTCCTGCTTCTCTGCAGCGGAGATACAATTGCATTATAGTCGCATGACCCTTAGCTGACACTCGCAGCAGAGGTCATTAGTATACCGCTTCCAATGCTCTCGCATCGGAAGTTATACGCAAGTGGAACCGTGCCCTTATGCTACAGAAGTGTCACTAGGCTCAAACTTTGCTTGAGTTTGATCTGAGTCTCACTGTAGTGTGATCAATTCTCTTGCATGAGAGAATTGAAGTATGGGTGCAGAGAAGAGAAATTTCTCCACCTTTACTGCCTGTGTCAGCGTAGATCAGACTGTATTGGGATGAAAACAGTGCAGTCTGACATGTCACATGCACCTATAGACTTGTATAGGTGCGTGATCCAAATATCAGAGCCTCTCGCAGCATGGAGGAGATTGTCCCTCCCCACCCTCCCGTATGCCAAACACCAAAAAAAAAAAAACAAAAAAAAAAAAACAAAGATCTGCACTGCCCCCTTAGACTAATACTGGGTCAAAGTGCTATCAGATAAAACATCTGATAGCACTCAATCATGTTATACACTTGTGAATGTGAACCCTAGAGTGCACATATTAGAAGAGGTTATGCAGGATTTCTTTTTTTCTTTGTGCCTAAAAACTAGACAGACAAGTAAATGGTAACAAGGGCAACTACTTGCCTTTTGTATCTCACACCAGCTCAGAGTATTCACTGACTGCTCTAGCCAGTAATTTAGCTGTTCTATATCAACATCAGTTCTAGGCTTCTCTGCCAAAATGGCATGACTGCTGGCGTCATGTTGATTGACAGTCGGCATTGCGAAGTTAGATAGCGGGGTTGTGGACTATCAGAATGAAGTTGGCAGTCCCACCCTGTCAACAGAACAGAGGGTAAAAATAGCAGTGGCTGTAGTTGTGATGTTAGCGGACACTGCTAAATCACTGGCAGGAGCAACTGATTATCTCCTATGGGCACAGCCAGGTAGTTAACTACGCATATTTTTTCTTAAAAGGCCCAGATATCACCTTATAATATAGTGCTACAGCGTTTGACAGCAGTATCTGAGTGATTGATAATGATATTTGCTTTTCAAATCAGGGGATGTACAAAGAAGTCATGAGGCCGCCATAGCAGAATTTCTAAGCACAGACAGAAGCAGAATGATGGAGGGAACGCTGGCACCAGGCCCTGGAAGGACACAAGCAGAAGGTGTCAGCGAGAGGCTGGGGAAACAGCATATATTTGCTCAAAATATACTGAAGAATACTCTGATCTGACTGTTGCATGTGAGAATCAGAGTGAGAGCGAGAGGAGAATATGTAGGACCAAGGGAACCTCCAGCTGTGACCACAAATAACCTGAGTGATGTCACCACTCATCGCTAAAGCCATCTCGCGCCTGAATCCCAGTCTGCGGACATTCTGTGCCCACGCGCTGTACATTCAGTATGTATGTAGCACAGCCGGAATAGTCATAGGACCTTTGTGTGGATGCTGAACTTGCAGGGTTTGTTTTGTATTTTTTTTTTTTAAACAGGTCAAATAAGGTTTTTTTTATTGCTGTTTTTCACTTACAGCAATAGTAATATCTGGTGTGGGTGGTGGTGGTGGGGAGGGGGAGGGGGGGGGGGGAGGAGGTGGGGGTCTGACACCCTCCAATTACTAATCTAGGGCTTAGCGACAGCTGTCAGCTCCTCATTGCAGCAATCCTGGGCGTCTGTAGGCTGCTATTTTTTACGAACAAAATTATCAAATGAATGACATGGTCCATATTTCATGAACGAGAAGGTTACAAAAGGCCATCAAACTGCATATAAATCTAAAAATGACTTTTCTATCCATAATGCTTAATAATGTCCTTAACAGACAATTGTATACAAAACTTATATACTTTTTATTTTAGACGCTAAGGCTACTTTCACACATCCGGTTTTGAGCACTGCGGCTCAATCCAGCTGTTGAAACCTATGCAACGGATGCGGCGGAAAAACACCGCATCCTTTTGCATAAAGTTTTTACATGCGGCCGGTTCCGGTTTTTTTCCGGTTGCGGCACGCTACTGAGCATTGCGCAGTTGAAGAAACTGCATGCGTTTTTTTTTCCGCATCGTGCCCGCATCCGGCGTCCATAGGCATGCATTGAAAATGCGCCGCAGCGGGCCGCGATGCGTTTTTTTTTTGCCGGAGCAAAAAAAGTTGCAGGCAACGTTCCATCCGGCCCACGGGCATCGGCTAAATCTGCCGCATGCGGCAAAAACCGGAACCGAACGCAAGCCCATGCGGCACAATACGGCACTAATGTAAGTCTATGCAAAAAAAAACTGCAACCGGTGGCAAAAAAAAAAACGGGTTGCGGTTTTTCTGCAGAGTGCCGTAGAGCAAAAACCGGATGTGTGAAAGTAGCCTTAGACACAATAGCACGCAGAGTGCAAAAAAAAAAAAAAAGCAATCTGATCACAATGGAGTCAGGACATAATAGATATGCCCACAACAGTAAGAATATCACACACATACAAAATATGACAGATTCAGAGAAATTCATACAGAAATATTTCACAGCTGTCCAAAATAAATAAGTCCAATACAAAAGGGATACAGGTAGTGATTTGAAGGAGACATCTTTAGACCATAATAAAAAACATAACCAATTAATATTAGGGTAGGACATACAAATGGGAGATCCATATAGAGGACTCACTGTGGGGAAAATATACCAGTACATGAATTATAAGGCGGCATTGGTGGACAATGAAAGCAGAAAGCACATTGTTCCTATAACCCACTAGTAACCGCAATGACTCCTGAGATCATACTGCCCTACACCACCACACGCATGTCGCCTCAGCTTCGTCAGATACAATATTTACTATGTATGAATTTGTCATATTTTGTACGTGTGTGATATTCTTACTGATGTAAACATAGATATGTCCTTCTGACCCCCATTGTAATCACATTGCCCTGTGTTTTTATAGTACTCTGTGCTACTACTGTTCATACACCCAAAAAAAAAAAAAAAAAAAACTTTTTTTCCCCAAATAAATTTTTCCCAGATCCTTCGCATCAGTTTTTATATAATCTGAGACAGATCCGTAGCATCTGGCACAAACCGGATTGTGCCTGATTGGAAAAAATGGATGTGTGAACTTAGCTTTACCTGGAACATTTTTAAGTCTAATTCTTGGTTGAATATGCTGCAATTCTTATACCATACAGGGTGTTAGATTTGTCAGTTTCACACTGATAAGAGGCATTGAGACCCTGCACATGGCCGGACCTACCAAGCCACCATATCTGGCAGACCCAGAGGTCATTGAGCATTTGGTTACCATAACAAGCGTTGGCATTACATGATCACATCAGGATGTGACTGGTGGGGTGAAATCCTTCTCCCTCACGCTAAGTGCCAAGTCTGTTATTGACAGGCATTTAGAGGGTTAAAAATGCCAGAGTGGTGCTGGCACTATCCCCAGCTGCGGATTAAGAAGCTCAACTGTCAGTTAAACTAAAAGCCTGCTGGGGTTGCCCCAGGCGCAAGCTCCTGTAGGTGCATGATCATTTGCATGTAGCGGTATGGCAATTTCTTGAAACTCCTTGGCAAAATGGATATGCCAGAATGTTTAAGGTCGGGAATAATACTATGTCAGGATGTGATGTAACTTTCCTTTGGTTGTACTTACTGAATACTTTGAAATGTCTTGGGATGTAAGTAACCATACCTCCCCCCCCCCCAACCTTCTAGTGGGCCCGACCATTGCATAGACCCCTACCCTTGAGGGGCGGGCCCACGAGCTCAGACAATACACTCCTGTTTCTAAGTGCAGTTGGGAGCTGAGTTTTGAAGAGTTTAGATTATCGGGAGGTGCCCCCGAATCTGTTTTATTTGGACTTGTCGTGTGCTGTTCCTGTATTCCTGTTAGTAAACCTGTTGGATCATCCCTCGGCCTGTTGTCTCTCCTTGCTCTGCTGTACACCCCGTCACAAACTGGGTTTTAAACAATTTAAACAATCTTTTTATCTCAACTGGCTAACACAGTACAAAGATATATTTTACTTGTAAGGTCGGGAAGGCATTAAAGACAAAACACGGCATGAAATCGGTTTTATACAAGACATACAAATACTCATGATGCTGTTGTGCGTACCCCAGCCTGAAGATTGAAAAGCTACTGTAGTTTAGGCCTCACCTGTTGTCGCTTGTAGAGGGTCCTGATTGGCACACGCAGCAACTTGAAGGCGACGAGATTCTTTGTTGTAACCAAGCCAGCCCCATCCTGATCCTTGGACAGCTATTGATGCGGTGGACAGCTTTTCCTTAAACGTCTCAAAGGAGCCAAAGTCACGTTTGATTGCCTCTAACAGGTCACCTGCCATAAAATGCATGATTGGTAGAAAAAAAAAAAAAAAAAAAAAAGCTTAAAAAAGGAAATTTGTCAGTAAGATTAACCCTCCTACGCAGTCTATGTGCATGTAGGTCTCAGAAAGGTGAATACAATTATACCTTAATATCTGATCAGATGACCAGAGAAATCCACATTTTTGATATATATAATTAGCTGTTGAGATCTACGGGCAGGACACTGATATGCAGAGAATCTCCTGATGGGGCTTATTCTAAATGAAAATGGGCGTTACCAGTATGAGACATGTAATGAACGACACCTTGCTCCCAATCACACAGTTCTGCAGTGAGATCAGAACACCGTACAGTAGATGTAAAGTTAGTCAGTACAAACAAATCTGCAGCTGTCCTCACAATCAGTGAGTGTGGGGGAGAGGCAGTACAGCAGAGCTGCAAATGCAAACGTTTTAATGTTTGTAATAAGACAATGTTGAACTCTGCTGCACTGAATTAGTTATAATCAGGCCCAGCTCTGCAGCAGAGTTACCAGCACTGAGGACAACTGCTGCAAGTGTTTGTAATGAGACAAAGTTCACTTGTGCTTTATTATGTTCTGATTTCACAGCAGAGTGGTGTGCAATTATGAGAGCAGACTGTCAGCCATTACTTAGTTCAGACTGATAATACCCCTTTGATTTAGAATAAACCTTGGAGTCAGATTCTCAGGGAGATCAGTATCCAGCCCAGCTTATTACATATGAAAAATATGGATCTCTTTAGAATAAAATATCCGATATATGCAATGTATCATTTTATTCAACATTTCATGACGTACTGTACATGCCCATATAGATTGCGTAGGAGGGTTGATCCTACTGAAAGATTCCCTTTAAGAAGCAGCAATATTTTTCAATGGGGTACACTTACCATGAGGTTCTCCACCACCACTGGGAGAAAGATTTGTCCAGAAAATTGTGTGATTTATATGTCCACCACCATTAAATTTAAGAGCTGGTTGAAGGGCTATCTGAGCAGTCACATCCCCTATAAATGAATTAGAAAGGCAGGTTATAGTTCTCAAGTTTGTCACTATAGGGCAGATTTTCCACAGAAACTTCAGCACAATATGCGTGTTATACACATGTGGATTTACAGAACCATGGAACTCCCCTTATGTAATCGAAAGTGAAAAATTGCTGGTGAAAGTTACCTAGGCTGAAGGCAACAGTGACTTTGGCTGCAACAGAAGTCAGAGCCAAAGAATTCTGCTGCGAAGAGAGCAAGGTCACAAAAAGTTGGATCCAGTTTGAATTTTTTTTTTTTTTTTTTTTTTTTTTTTTAAACTCATGCTGAGGCGGGAGGGGGTTCCAAGCTGGCCCCATGCATCTGCATTATACAGCTATTTTTTGGCTGCATGAGCTGGGCTGCCAAAAATTATGCAGTCCCAAGCATCAAGTGATACTGCAATACTGCACCAACTGTCATATCAATTTTTTCTTCTCTACATTAACCCCTTCACCACCGGGCAAGTTTCTATTTTTTCCTCCCCTTCTTACGAGAGCCATAACTATTTTTCCGTCAATATAGCCATATGAGGGATGTTTGCAGGATGAGTTGTACTTTTGAACGACTCCATTCAATCTGCCTCATTGTACTGGAAAAATTAAAAAAAAAAAAAAAAAAAAAAGTGAAATTACAAAAGAAAAAAAAAGCAATTCCACAATTTTTTTTTGTTTATTTAGAGTGTTCACTATATGGTAAACCTGACCACGCAGTAAGATTCCCCAGGTCAGGATGATTCTCTAGATACCAAACAGATAAAGTATATAAAAATAAAAAAAAAAAAAAAAAAAAAAGGTCGTGTTTTTTGCACCATTTTCTGAGACCCCTAGCAGACTATTTCATGATCTGGGGGGGCTCTGTTATTGCTTATATTTTTGCATTTTGAGCTGGCATAGTTTTCTGGTAAATGTGATATTTTGATCGCTTGTTGCATTTTAATGCAATGTTGTGGAGATCCAAAACCCCCCAAAATTCTGGGGTTCTGATTTTTTTTTTTCTCCTTCATTCTACGTCCTTTACTGTTCAAATTAATTGATTTTTTAATTTGATAGAGCAAGCATTTCTGAAGGTGACAATACCAAACTGAGCATTTTGTGTCTTTAAAATGTATTGTTTTATTTTCAAAGGGGCAAAAAGGGCAGTGATTTGACCTTTTTTTTTTTTAAGAACAATTTTTATTGATTTTACTAGTCCCCTTAGGGGACTTATGCCTGCACTGTCCAATCGCTTCTGCTCAGAGCGATGCTTCAACATTGCTCTGAACAGCAGAGATGCTGATATCCTGTGAGTGCCAGCATTCACAGGAAGTGTCATGACAGCAATAGGGGCCATCGCCTGCCCCCAGTATCACGTCAACCCATTGGCACCCCAGCACATGCTAGATCGCGCTGTCAAAGTTTGTTAGCGTGATCTAAGGGGTTAACAGGTACTTACGGAAACCTTAGGAGTAGCCGAGACATTCAAACTATTATCTTTTTTAATTAAAAAAGATAATTTCTTTGATCCAAAGTGAGTGCTGGAATTTGATTTATATTATCTCCATGTGCACCATGTGTTAAGGACGGCGTGATGATCATATGTACAATATCTTGAGGGCCATCTGCCTCAGGCATCTACACATGGCATGTACAAGACAGTTGGCTCAGGTCAGGAGACCAAAGATCTGAGCTTGCTCTAGAGATCCTAATCATGGTTCGTGCATCAAAAATATGTGAATTCTGACCCAATACATGCAGATCTAATATTCATTCTATGGCTGTGATGATAGCTTGAGACACTATGGAGTTAATAGTTCACACAACAGCTTTAGGTTGCTCACCTTTCTGCAGGGCCTCAGCATATTTCTCCTCTGCAATGTTTAGGTTGTTCACATAAGTGGCATGATGTTTGGTGTAGTGGAGCTGCATGATCTCCGCATTGATATGGGGCTGTAGAGCGCCATAATCATAAGACAAGTCTGGCAATGTATGTTTCTGTCGTGATGTTAAAGCGGGTGCAAGTCTGAGGCTTGCTCTAAAACGGAAAAAAGAAAAAAAAATTCAGTTAAGATTTTAACATCATAAAGATAACCCCTAACTGTATATTAGGGATAAGCATGAAGAACAAGGCTGGCTGATCAATCGTAACCTCTCACATCCAAGGACATATACATACATAGCTCTCCAACATTTTTTTCCCTGCACATGTCTGCTAATCTGATCAGGAGACATGTGCAGCTTACAGGAGAGGGTGGAGGGCCGATCCACCTGTGCCTGTTAACCCCTTAGATTACGCTGTCAAACTGTTCCCCACTGCCATCAGCGCACCCATGATGCAATCATGGGGCACCAAAGGGTTACTATGACAGCATTGGGTCAGATGAGCCCTGTTGCTGTCATGACTCACTTCCTGTGAATGCTGACGTTCACAGAACAGCATTTCTGCTGATCAGAGAGATTCTGAATAATTCCTCTGATAGAATTGATCGGACAGTGCAGGCAGTCAAATCATACCCCCTTTTGCCCCATTGAAAATAAGAAACACATTGTATCGCCGTGTTCAGAACTGCCCGATAAATATATAAAAATCACTCAGTCTGCTAAGAACATTTTACATAAGAAAGCTTGTTGTGGAAAAATCCATCATCCGTCAAATGTAATAAAATTTAAAATTTTAATGAAAAAAAGTTTACATGAAAACGTAAGCATGTAAGCATGTGCAGACACGCTGGTCTACGCGTTTAAAGCAGATGGACTGCTCACAAGCATGGTTTTCATGTTTTTAACATTTTTCATTAAAATTTACATTTTTATTACATTTGACAGATGCTGGATTTTTCCACTACTTTCCTTCATGTGAACACGTGAATGCTGGCTCAAGTTTCCGAGCACCGCACCCATATGCACGCGGTCTGGGGAGCTGTTATTTTTAAATAAAATGGTTGTACCACTGGTTCCAAGATCAAAATTAAAAAAAAAAAACAAACAAAAAAAAAAAAGTAACCTGTCACCAGATTTTGGCCTTCTGAACTAAAACTAGCACCTTAAGCAATGTGCTGCATTCTATAAAGGTGCTGGCTACCCCCTGACCAACCCCTGTAGACCCCACGATTACCTCTATAAAATCTCCCGCCATGTATGTCAGTTGTTTTATCTGATTAGCATCCTAATCCGCGCCTCCTGTCCCTCCTTTCACCATCCACCTATGTAGATTGACATGATTATGCCTCTGGCGCCATCCATGTAGGCAGGCAAAATATTTTGCCTGCACAGACACTCAGCTTGCGCAGGCGCACTTCGCTCTGTCCCGTTGCAGCCAGAGCTGAAAACAGGTGCGCCTGCGCGAACCGGCGAGTTCTTTGCACAGGAGCCAGATTTTGCCTGGCGCTGTGGATGACATCACCTGCTTCATCCACATTGCTGGGCAAAGTCTTACACCTGCTGTGCAGAGAACTCCCCAGTTCGCACAGGCACACCTATGTTTTTAGTTCTGTCTGCAACAGGGCAGGGCAAGATTTTGCCTGCCTACATAGATGGCACCCGAGGAGTCATCCTTTTCAATCAGCGGAAGGACAGTAGGCGCAGATTAGGATGCCCACTGGACAATTTTACATACATGGCGGGAGATTTTAAAAAAGGTATTTGTGGGGTCTACAGGGATAGGCATGGGGTAATGTGCACCTTTATACAATGCAGCACAGGCGCTAGTTGTAGTTTAGGTCAAAATCTAGTGACAGGTTTCCTTTAATGTTACACCAAGCTGTTTGAGTACCTGGAATGAAGACAACAGTGGTCCAGCAATTGACCATTAAGTCACGCCACACCATAATCCGATGTGGCATAATACCTGCCATGTCTCTGGACTTTACATTGAGCATATCTAGAAAGTCACTTGTTGGAAACTAGTGATGAGCGGGCACTCAGTACTAATTAAGAGCAGGTCAGACGCTCGGACAGGCATAACTCGAGCTCCTGCGTATAATGCAAGTCAATGGGGAACTTGAGCATTTCTGGATGAGTTTCTGGAAAACCACTCAAGTACCAAGTTAACAAAATTATACTCAGGTACAGGAGTCACACCTGTTCCAGTAACCAACTGCTCACTACAAGAACCAAGCATGGTTGTGCCTGTTAATCACCATTGGAAACTGCATAGAAAGCTGCCAGCAGCAGATCTTGATGAATCACCCTTGTGCATTAAAGGGCACCTATCAAGTGCAATATGTACCCAGAAGCACAAGCAGTTCTGGGTGCATATTACAAATCACTGCCTAACTCATAGTATATAGTAGCATAAATTAAGAGATCTTTAGAAAAAGTATTTCTTAAGATCCTTTATGATATGCTAATGTTGTAAGCGACTAGTTGCAAGGGAGTTATAGCCCCCGACTAGTCCACCCTCTTAGCACGTTTGTACACCCACAGGGGTGTACTAACATGCTATTCAATGCCCATTGCCCAGCATCATCAGCGGTGACACACATCTGTCTGTTGGCACCACGTCAGACTCCAGAGCACATGATCGGAAGTCCCAGCACTTCTGGCAATGCACACTAAACCTTTCTGAAGCCAAGCTGCGTACACCCAGCTTCATGGTGTGCATGACCGGAAGTGCCCGGCATTCTGATTACACACACACACACAAAGCCTAAACCCAGTGTCTAAGGCAATGATAACAGACACAGGTATGCACATCACTGCCAATGATGCTAGTGACACTGCACTGAATAGCCTGTTTGCACACCCATAGGGGCATACTATCATAACCTGACTAGCCAAGGGAAATAACACCCTTGCGACTAGTCCCTGCGCTCATTAGCATATCATGAATCTTTAGAAATACTTTTTCTAAAGATCTCTTTATCTATGGTAGTGTATACAGGGACGGTTAGGCAGAGATTAACAATAACCACCCAGAACTGCTCGTGGTCTTGGGTGCATATTGGACCTGACAGGTTCCCTTTAAAGGGAACCAGTCAGCAGAAATTTTAAACCTAAAAGTTTCCCCTTCTGCAGCTCCTGGGCTGCATTCTAGCAAGGTTCCTGTTATTGTGCCCCCTTTTAGACCAAAAGAAATACTTTATAAAGTGGTACCTTTTTGTATGCAAATCTGGTTAATCGTACACGGGGGCGGGCTGTCTGTTCTGCCTCCTGCTGCTTTACGCCATCCCCCATTGCTCAATTACATACCTCAGGATGCCGCCCAGTGCGCCCGAGGTCTCACGCATGCGCCGTGCCACTCTAGCGGGACAGTGCACTGTGTGACCGCTGGTGACGGCTGCGCAGGCGTGAGATTATGGGCGGCACTGTGATTTTCATCAGCAAGTATCTGCGCTTTTCACTCTGCCTCCACAGTTATGCTGCTCCGCTCTTCCCATCTATTTCCTGCTCCAGGGCAAGATGGGAAAGGTGACGTGGGGGTCATCTGGCCAGCGCTTGCACAGAACAGTGGAGGCAGAGGGGAAAGCGCAGGCATGAGCTTATGGGCGGGTAGTTGCTGATGAAAATCACAGCGCCGCTTATAATCTCACACCTGCGCAACACGTCACCAGTGGTCACACTGTGCACAGTTCCACTAGAGTGGCACAGCGCATGCGCAAGACCTCGGGTGCACTGGGCGGCATCCTGAGGTATGAAATTGAGCAATGGGGGACGGCGTAAAGCGGCAGAATAACGGACACCAGACAGCCCGCCCCCGTGTACGATTAACAAGATTTGCATAGGAAAAAAGGTACCACTTTATAACGTATTTATTTTGGTCTAAAAGGGGGCACAATAACAATAGGAACCTTGCTAGAATGCAGCCCAGGAGCTGCAGAGGAGGAAACTTTTAGGTTTAGTGCAAAATTTCTGCTGACAGGTTCCCTTTAAGTGTGGCAGAAGACCCCGCCATAACGTCCATACACTTTATGAGGGAATGTTGCAGTGGACTGTCTAATGGAGGGAAACATAGGACGGGTCCTCGCAGCTGAGCTCCATGTATCACATATCCTGAACCCTGGCAGGGGTCTGCTGAGCCTTGTGGTGCCCCGTGCACAGCGGTGTCAGTAATGTCCTCCGTTCTGCAACTGTGCAGACACATGAGCGGGCGCAGGGACACTCAGAACTGGCAGAAAACAGGTGCACAAGTCCTACACGAGCTGGAGAGATGGCGCAATGTGAGGGAGCACTCACCTGCCGCACACGCTAAGTCTGCACAACATGACTGACTGCTACTGTGAGCTATGGCGCAAGCTCCTCTCAACTTGACTGTCCGTCCTTGCCGTGGCTCCGCCCACTGTGACTCAGTAATATAGTTCCGGGCCATTCATTAACCACGCCCATTTCCCCACGCGTCTATCATGCTATGCGCAGGCGCAGTGGTGTATAGTTTGGTTACAGCTGCTGTGCGCCTTCCCTGTCATTATCAGTGTGTTCACATGGTAGGTTGTAATGCCAGTACGGCGTCACATGGCGAGACTGTGTATTACACCCTGTCACCAGGGATTGTCTTCAAAAACATCACCCAAACCACTACATCCACACAGAGAACACGGGAGTTTGGGGCAGTTAACCCTTTAAGGACTGGGCGATTTTTCCTTTTTACACTTTCTTTTTTTCCTTCCTTTATTCTTAGAGCCATAAATTATTTTTTTTCTATAGATTTAACCATACGAGGGCTTCATATTTTACTATAAAACTGACTTTCTAGGTCAGTATGATTATACAGATACCAAACATATCTAACAAAAAATGCAGAAATTTGCAAAATAAAAAAAATCTTACTTGTGTCGCAACTTTCCAAGAGCCGTAACCAGGGATGTATTGCCACCGGGCCCGGGGGTACAGTGCGTCCGCCACCCCAGTGTCCACCTAAGGTGACTGTGCGTCCGATGACACATCCAGGTGAAATGTATTGCAGTGCAGAGTCCATAGGATCCCTGCACCGCAATACACTCCGATGGCCAATTACGAGCGCAGTGATACCAAATGTGTGTATTTTTGGAAAAAAAAATAATAATTTTGAATGTGGTAAAAGCAGGGTGATATTTAGCTTTATATTTTTTTTTCTAGTTTTTACTGTATTTATTAGTCCCCTTAGGGGACCAGCAATGGTCTGATCACTTGTGATATATTACTTTCACCGCATTGTAGTATATAGAAGAAATCACAGTCTCCCAAGAACACAAGCCATAGACTGGTGATGACAGACACAGGGGTCTTCAGGAGACCCTTAGCTGGCAAGACAACACATTGGTGTTCCAGGATCATGCCAATGAGGGGCCCGAACAACAAGTCCCCTTCCACTGTGTGTTAAATGCCACTGTTGGAGATTGACAGTGGCATTAAACATGTTAATAGCTGCGCTCTCCTCCACCTGCAGCTGTTAGAGGCAGATGAAGGCTGCATAATTCAGCCTTCATCTGCAGACCGCATCAAAGGCAGGGAAACAAATTACAACGCACATAGTATGTGATAAGTCGTTAATGGTTTAAAGCAGGGCTGTGGAGTCGGAGTCGGAGTCGTGGAGTCGGAGTCGGAGTCGGTATAAAATGCACCGACTCCGACTCCTAAAATATATAATAAATTGGGGACAGGAGTGCAATGCAGAATGTGCTGAATATTTTACTAAATAATAACATTTAGTATAATGCTTATATTTAAGTGAAAAATTTATTGTAGTACAATGTGAACATCAGACATTTAATTGTTTTTATGATACAATAATCAAGATATTTGGATAGAACATAAAATATTTATTGGAATACAACTTTAGAACACAAAAAACTAATAAATTGTAAATATGTAAAATATATATATATATATATATATATACAGTGTATATACACACACAAGATATATATGTAATCTACTGTATATTACATAGTGTATTACATATTTACAATTTATTACAGTTTTTTGTGTTCTAAAGTTGTATTCCAATAAATATATTTTATGTTCTATCCAAATATCTTGATTATTGTATCATAAAAATTATTAAATGTCTGATGTTCACATACACATATTCATGTACTACAATAAATTTTTCACCTAACTATAAGCAATATATGTAGGAGTCGGAGTCGGAGCCGGAGTCGGAGTCGGAGTCGGAGCCGGAGTCGGAGTCGGTGCAAGAGAATTTGAGGAGTCGGAGTCGGAGTCGAAGGTTTGGCTTACCGACTCCACAGCCCTGGTTTAAAGGGAACCTGTCATGTCAAAAACACTATCAGCCTGCAAATATTGGGTTAATCAGCTTGTTAATAGCATTCTGATGCCATGTGGTTGCAACACTAAGGGCTCGTGCGCACACTGCATCCTGACCAGTGCAGAAATAAATGCACCCTCTGGCAGACTTCACGCTGCGTTTTGACAAAAAGAATGCATCCAAAACGCTTGTATTTTGGATGCATTTTACATGTGTTTTGGATGATGTATTTTTATCAGTATACAGCCAACGTCACAACGTCACAGAAAAGGGTGAAATCTACTGGATGGCCTCGGGCACCACATCATCAGCGCTGGTGACTGTGCTACAGGGTTTCTCCATTGTGTCCAGAGTAGATTACATAAATCCCATCCTCATGCTGGTAATGTAATATCTCTTCTTCAACTAGAAATGCCTCCTAAAAAATTGGTGGGACTCTTGGGTCGTCCTTGGCCAAAAAATATCATCTATGCCAGAAATTAACTGTCAAAAATTTTCACTGTGATTTGTCATGTTATGGCACTTCAAAAAGTGGAGAGGAAAAAAAAAAGTACAGGAATCGATGAATTCCAACAACCCGACCCCTCCTGGACGTTCAAACACTTTTTAATAAACATACAAAACCCCATAAAGTATGATAATACTACAAAACAGTGCGGAAAAACATCTTCAAAAACACTTAAAAAGCATGTCAGAAAGAAAAAAACACCTCCCGAAAACAATGAAAAAAATCTTTCGTGAAATGATTCCTCTTGAAAAAGTCATCAGATTTCTCTGCCTCTAAAGAGCTCCTTGTAGGCCCGGTCTTACAGCACGTGCACATGGCATCTTATAGGCGCCGGAGTACCTGCATCATGTTTTAAGGAAAATACACTTCAGTAAATTGTGGTTTCTTGAAGCTTCTTTTCTGACATCTTTCTAGTCGATTTTGGGGTGTCTTTGCAAACAGATTTAAAAATAAAATTCCTTATGTAAAATAGTGGCAGCCTCCAAGAGGTAACTGCCAGAAGAATGGAGGACGGGTGAAGTGGTAAAAAAAAATAATAAAAAAATAAATCTTTATTTTTATATAGCGCTCACACATTCTGCAGCGCTTTACATACATAAGGAACGCTGTCCCCATTGGGGGCTCACAATCTACGTTCCCTATCAGTAAAGGTCCAGTCACACTAAGCAACTTACCAGCGATCCCAACAACGATAGGGATCGCTGGTAAGTTGCTAGGAGGTTGCTGGTGAGATGTCACACTGCGACGCTCCAGCGATCCCACCAGCAACCTGACCTGGCAGGGATCGCTGGAGCGTCGCTACACGAGTTGCTGGTGAGCTCACCAGCAACCAGTGACCAGCCCCAGCGCCGCGTGGAAGATGCTGCGCTTGGTAACTAAGGTAAATATCGGGTAACCAACCCGATATTTACCTTGGTTACCAGCGCACGGAGCTACACGTGCAGAGAACAGGGAGCAGCGCACACTGAGCGCTGGCTCCAGCTCTCCTAGTTACAGCACACATCGGGTTAATTAACCCGATGTGTCCTGCAGCTACATGTGCACAGAGCAGGGAGCAGCGCACAATGCTTAGCGCTGGCTCCCTGCTCTCCTAGCTACAGCACACATCGGGTTAATTAACCCGATGTGTCCTGCAGCTACATGTGCACAGAGCAGGAGCCGGCACTGACAGCTGAGAGCGGCGGAGGCTGGTAACAAAGGTAAATATCGGGTAACCAAGGACAGGGCTTCTTGGTTACCCGATGTTTACTGTGGTTACCAGCCTCCGCAGAAGCCGGCTCCTGCTGCCTGCACATTTAGTTGTTGCTGTCTCACTGTCACACACAGCGATCTGTGCTTCACAGCGGGACAGCAACAACTAAAAAATGGCCCAAGACATTCAGCAACAACCAACGACCTCACAGCAGGGGCCAGGTTGTTGCTGGATGTCACACACAGCAACATCGCTAGCAACGTCACAAAAGTTGTTCGTTAGCAGCGATGTTGCTAGCGATGTTGCTTAGTGTGACGGGGCCTTAAGTCTTTGGAGTGTGGGAGGAAACCAATGAACCCAGAGGAAACCCACACAAACACAGGGAGAAGATACAAACTCCTTGCAGATGTTGTCCTTGGTGGGATTTGAACCAAGGAACCCAGCGCTGCAAGACTGCAGTGCTAACCACTGAGCCACCATGCTGCCAGTGACAAAAGATAAAACGTGAGCACAGCAAGTCATTTTGACATTTCCATGCATATGTTTTTTATTTTTTGCGATTTTTAAGTGCTTTCTCAGGAGGGTTCAGAGCAGAATCCACGTGAAAAAGACATATGTAGGGATGAGCGAACCCGAACAGTAACGTTTGGGATTCGTACTGATCACCTAGTGGCTTGAATTCAAACACCAACTTCTCACAGATGTCCATTTTCGGAGGCTTGAATTCAAACACAGACTTCTCACAGATGTCCATTTTCGGATGCTGAATAAAGTTAAAAAAAAATTATGTGGTGTCCCCCTTTTTGATAACTAGCGCAGATAAAGCAGATAGCTGGGGGCTGGTATAAGGCTGGGAAGGGCCATGATTATAGGGCCATGATTATTTGTCCCTTCCAAGCCTAAAAATAGCAGTCCACAACTGATCCAAATGTGGAGCATCCATAAGATGCACCGATTCTGGAGCTTTGCCCAACTCTTCCCAATTGCCCTGGTGCTTTGGCAATTGGGGTAATATTTTTGTGGCTGATGTAATTTGACAGCTGGCATCAAGCGCAGGGATTAGTAATGGAGAGGTGTCTATCAGACACCCCCATTACTAACACGCTAAGTGTAGAGTTAAAACACACACAGGAAAAAATAGTTTATTTGAATAGATTCCCTCATTCACCAATTTATTCATTTAAAAAAATCCTTGAAGTCCTGATATAATCTTATAGTAAATAAAGACTTCCCATGTATCTTCGTTTACTAATTTATGAAAAAAAAACCCTCCAAGTTCTGATGTAATACAATGGTGTAATGTCCCACGACACCCATCGATTCCTATGGAGCCTCGCTGTGGCTGCAACTCACTTGAATTACCCGTCCGAAGGCGAGGAGAAGTAAGCTGCTGCTGATTGGATCTCAGGGCTGGCGTGTAATAACAATGCCACGTGGGCCATGGGAACGCCAGTTCCGACACCGCTGGAACCATGGCCACAGCGGATGGGAGTATAGGCTTTGTTATTTTTATGGAGGTGCATATAGGGAATGAGAAGGGGGTGTCCAAGCAGTGGACAACTCCTTTAATGACCGAGGATGTACAGGTATGTCCTAGATCATGTCAGGGTAATCACCGCCAACTGCTGCGGTGAGCTGGCGGTGATCCCTGCACATGTCCGTTGATTTGAGCAGCAGATGTGTGGCTCACAAATATGGGAGGATCTGCGTTCCACTTGCACCTGTTACCCCTTAGATAACGCTGTCAAAATATGATTGTGCAATTTAAATGGCCACAGTGGGGAATATGCCTTTCACTGCTGCCATCGGAGGCTCCGTGATGCGATCATGGGAAGCCGATGGTTGCTATAGTAGCGACGGGTCATGTGATGACTCCTGTTGCTATCATCACGTATTTCCTCTTAGAGGCGAAAGAGAGCCGACTCTAACAGGAATGCTGCATTTTTGCTGATCAGCGCTGTGTGGCGAGTGATCAGACGATCCATATAGGGGGACTAATAAAATTTAAAAAAAAAGTACGGGTTGTGGAAAATGGCGTAAAAAGTGCACCACTTTTTTTTGGACAAACTTGTGAATTTTTTTAACCGCTTAGATAAAGGTAAACCTATATGTTTGGTGTCTATGAACTTGTACCGACCTGCAGCATCACATCAACACATCGGTGTTAGCATATGTTAATAAAATATCCCAAAAACGATTGTGCATTGGCACTTTTTTTTGCAAGTTTTCCACACTTGGAATTTTTTTTGCCATTTTCCAGTACACCATATGGTAAAACTTATGGTTTCACATAAAAGTACAGCTTGTCCCACACAAAAAACAAGCCCTCATATGGGAAGACTGACGGAAAAATAAAAAAGGTACGGCTCTCAGAAGAAGGGGAAGAACCCCCCCCCCAAAAAACGGAAAATCGCCTGTGGGTGAAGGGGTTAATAGACTTGTCCTAACCAATAGTACATGTTTGTGATTATGAAACCTCAGCACCATTTGGCCCTCAGCCAGGATTCAGCGGCTCATTCCTCAGTGGGGAGGTCTGTCCTCACGACCACCCTGTCCTGCAGATTGTGATCAGACGCTGCAGCACATCCTACCATGTCGCCTGCCACCCCACCATGCCGCCCCTCCTCCTGCCATGCTGCC
The DNA here is from genome assembly GCF_048569485.1 of Anomaloglossus baeobatrachus. Lineage (NCBI taxonomy): Eukaryota > Metazoa > Chordata > Amphibia > Anura > Aromobatidae > Anomaloglossus > Anomaloglossus baeobatrachus. Next base: position 175,727,002 of record NC_134355.1, on the reverse strand, counting down.
TGCAACCCCTGCATGCCGCCCCTCCTCCTGCAATGCCGCCCCTCCTCAATGTCGCCTGCAGCCCCTCTATGCCGCCCATCCTCCTGCAATGCCGCCCCTCCTCAATGCCGCCTCCTGCCCCTCCATGCCGCCCCTCCTCCTGCAATGCAGCCCCTCCTCAATGCCGCCTGCAGCCCCTCCATGCCGCCCATCCTCCTGCAATGCCGGCTCTCCTCAATGCCGCCCCTCCTCCTGCAATGCCGCCTGCCGCCCCTCCATGCCTCCCCTCCTCTAGCAATGCCGCCCCTCCCCAATGCCGCCTGCCGCCCCTCCATGCCTCCCCTCCTCTAGCAATGCCACCCCTCCTCAATGCCGCCTGCCGCCCCTCAATGCCGCCTGCCACCCCTCAATGCCGCCCCTCCTCCTGCAATGCCGCCCCTCCCCAATGCCGCCTGCAGCCCCTCCATGCCGCCCCTCCTCAGTGCCGCCTGCCGCCCTTCCTCCTGTCATGCCGCCCCTCCATGTCGCCGCCACCCCTCCTCCTGCTATGCCGCCTGCCGCCCCTCCTCCTGCAATGCCGCCTGCCGCCCCTTCATGCCGCCCCTCCTCCTGCAATGCCGCCCCTCCCCAATGCCGCCTGCAGCACCTCCATGCCGCCCCTCCTCAATGCCGCCTGCCGCCCCTCCTCCTGCAAGGCCACCTGCCGCCCCTCCATGCCGCCCCTCCTCCTGCAATGCCGCCCCTCCCCAATGCCGCCTGCAGCCCCTCCATGCCGCCCCTCCTCAATGCCGCCTGCCACCCCACCTCCTGCAATGCCGTTTGCCGCCCCTCCTCCTGTCATGCCGCCCCTCCATGTCGCCGCCGCCCCTCCTCCTGCAAAGCCGCCTGCCGCCCCTACATACTGCCCCTCCTCCTGCTATGCCGCCCCACCTCTTGCAATGCCGTCTGCCGCCCCTCCTCCTGTCATGCCGCCCCTCCATGTCGCCGCCGCCCCTCCTCCTGCAATGCCGCCTGCCGCCCCTCCATACCGCCCCTCCTCCTGCTATGCCGCCCCACCTCCTGCAATGCCGCCTGCCGCCCCTCCATACCACCCCTCCTCCTGCTATGCCGCCCCACCTCTTGCAATGCCGCCTGCCGCCCCTCCATACCGCCCCTCCTCCTGCTATGCCGCCCCACCTCCTGCAATGCCGTCTGCCGCCCCTCCTCTTGTCATTCCGCCCCTCCATGTCGCCGCCGCCCCTCCTCCTGCTATGCCACCTGCCGCCCCTCCTTATGCAATGCCGCCTGCCGCGCCTCCATGCCGCCCCTCCTCCTGCAATGCCGCCCCTCCTCCTGCAATGCCGCCCCACCTCCTGCAATGCCGCCCCACCTCCTGCAATGCCGTCTGCCGCCCCTCCTCCTGTCATGCCGCCCCTCCATGTCACCGCCGCCCCTCCTCCTGCAATGCCGCCTGCCGCCCCTTCATACTGCCCCTCCTCCTGCTATGCCGCCCCACCTCTTGCAATGCCGTCTGCCGCCCCTCCTCCTGTCATGCCGCCCCTCCATGTCGCCGCCGCCCCTCCTCCTGCTATGCCGCCTGCCGTCCCTCCTCCTGCAATGCTGCCTGCCGCCCCTCCATACCGCCCCTCCTCCTGCTATGCCGCCCCACCTCCTGCAATGCCGCCTGCCGCCCCTCCATATCGCCCCTCCTCCTGCTATGCCGCCCCACCTCCTGCAATGCCGCCTGCCACCCCTCCATACCGCCCCTCCTCCTGCTATGCCGCCCCAACTCCTGCAATGCCGCCTGCCGCCCCTCCATACCGCCCCTCCTCCTGCTATGCCGCCCCACCTCCTGCAATGCCGCCTGCCGCCCCTCCATACCACCCCTCCTCCTGCTATGCCGCCCCACCTCCTGCAATGCCGCCTGCCGCCCCTCCATACCGCCCCTCCTCCTGCTATGCCGCCCCACCTCCTGCAATGCCGTCTGCCGCCCCTCCTCTTGTCATTCCGCCCCTCCATGTCGCCGCCGCCCCTCCTCCTGCTATGCCACCTGCCGCCCCTCCTTATGCAATGCCGCCTGCCGCCCCTCCATGCCGCCCCTCCTCCTGCAATGCCGCCCCTCCCCAATGCCGCCTGCAGCCCCTCCATGCCGCCCCTCCTCCTGTCATGCCGCCCCTCCATGTCACCGCCGCCCCTCCTCCTGCAATGCCGCCTGCCGCCCCTTCATACTGCCCCTCCTCCTGCTATGCCGCCCCACCTCTTGCAATGCCGTCTGCCGCCCCTCCTCCTGTCATGCCGCCCCTCCATTTCGCCGCCGCCGCCCCTCCTCCTGCTATGCCGCCTGCCGTCCCTCCTCCTGCAATGCTGCCTGCCGCCCCTCCATACCGCCCCTCCTCCTGCTATGCCGCCCCACCTCCTGCAATGCCGCCTGCCGCCCCTCCATATCGCCCCTCCTCCTGCTATGCCGCCCCACCTCCTGCAATGCCGCCTGCCGCCCCTCCATACCGCCCCTCCTCCTGCTATGCCGCCCCACCTCCTGCAATGCCACCTGCCGCCCCTCCATACCGCCCCTCCTCCTGCAATGCCGCCCCTCCATACCGCCCCTCCTCCTGCTATTCAGCCCCACCTCCTGCTATGCCGCCCCACCTCCTGCTATGCTGTCTGCCGCCCCTCCTCCTGTCATTCCTCCCCACCATGTCGCCGCCGCCCCTCCTCCTGCTATGCCGCCTTACCTCCTGCCATGCCGCCGCCCCTCTTTCTCCATGCCGCCGGCCCTCCTGCAATGCCGCCTACCGCCCCTCCTCCTGCTATGCCGCCCCTCCTCCTGCTATGCCGCCCCACCTCCTGCTATGCCGCCCCACTTCCTGCAATGCCGTCTGCCGCCCCTCCTCCTGTCATTCCGCCCCTCCATGTCGCCGCCGCCCCTCCTCCTGCTATGCCACCTGCCGCCCCTCCTTATGCAATGCCGCCTGCCGCCCCTCCATGCCGCCCCTCCTCCTGCAATGCCGCCCCTCCCCAATGCCGCCTGCAGCCCCTCCATGCCGCCCCTCCTCCTGCAATGCCGCCCCACCTCCTGCAATGCTGTCTGCCGCCCCTCCTGCTGTCATGCCGCCCCTCCATGTCGCCGCCGCCCCTCCTCCTGCAATGCCGCCTGCCGCCCCTTCATACTGCCCCTCCTCCTGCTATGCCGCCCCACCTCTTGCAATGCCGTCTGCCGCCCCTCCTCCTGTCATGCCGCCCCTCCATGTCGCCGCCGCCCCTCGTCCTGCTATGCCGCCTGCCGCCCCGCCTCCTGCAATGCTGCCTGCCGCCCCTCCATACCGCCCCTCCTCCTGCTATGCCGTCCCACCTCCTGCAATGCCGCCTGCCGCCCCTCCATACCGCCCCTCCTCCTGCTATGCCGCCCCACCTCCTGCAATGCCGCCTGCCGCCCCTCCATACCGCCCCTCCTCCTGCTATGCCGCCCCACCTCCTGCAATGCCGCCTGCCGCCCCTCCATACCGCCCCTCCTCCTGCAATGCCACCCCTCCATACCGCCCCTCCTCCTGCTATGCCGCCCCACCTCCTGCAATGCCGCCTGCCGCCCCTCCATACCGCCCGCCGCCCCTCCATACCGCCCCTCCTCCTGCTATGCTGCCCCACCTCCTGCAATGCCGCCTGCCGCCCCTCCATACCGCCCCTCCTCCTGCTATGCCGCCCCACCTCCTGCAATGCCGCCTGCCGCCCCTCCATACCGCCCCTCCTCCTGCAATGCCACCCCTCCATACCGCCCCTCCTCCTGCTATACCGCCCCTCCTCCTGCTATGCCGCCCCACCTCCTGCTATGCCGCCCCACCTCCTGCTATGCCGCCCCACCTCCTGCAATGCCGTCTGCCGCCCCTCCTCCTGTCATTCCTCCCCTCCATGTCGCCGCCGCCCCTCCTCCTGCTATGCCGCCTTACCTCCTGCCATGCCGCCGCCCCTCCTTCTCCATGCCGCCGGCCCTCCTGCAATGCCGCCTGCCGCCCCTCCTCTTGCCATGCCGCCGCCCCTCCTGCAATGCCGCCTGCCGCCCCTCCTCCTGCCATGCTGCTCCGCCTCCTGCTATGCCTCCGCCCCTCCTCCTGCAATGCCGCCTGCCGCCCCTCCTGCAATGCCGCCTGCCGCCCCTCCTCCTGCAATGCCGCCTGCCGCCCCTCCATGCCGCCCCTCCTCCTGCAATGCCGCCTGCCGCCCCTCCATGCCGCCCCTCCTCCTGCCATGCCGCCGCCCCTCCTGCAATGCCGCCTACCGCCCCTCCTCCTGCAATGCCGTCTTCCTCCCCTCCATGCCGCCCCTCCTCCTGCAATGCCGCCTGCCGTTCCTCCATGCCGCCGCCCCTCCTGCAATGCCGCCTGCCGCCCCTCCTCCTGCAATGCCGCCTGCCGCCCCTCCATGCCGCCCCTCCTCCTGCAATGCCGCCTGCCGCCCCTCCATGCCGGCCCTCCTCCTGCCATGCCGCCGCCCCTCCTGCAATGCCGCCTGCCGCCCCTCCTCCTGCAATGCCGTCTTCCTCCCCTCCATGCCGCCCCTCCTCCTGCCATGCCGACTGCCGCCCCTCCATCTGCTATGCCGCCCCTCCTCCTGCAATGCCGCCCCTCCATGCCGCCCCTCCTCCTGCAATGCCGCCCCTCCATCTGCTATGCCGCCCCTTCTCCTGCCATGCCGCCCCTCCATCTGCTATGCCGCCCCTCCATGCCGCACCTCCATCTGCTATGCCGCCCCTCCTCCTGCAATGCCGCCCCTCCATGCCGCCCCTCCTCCTGCCATGCCGCCCCTTCTCCTGCCATGCCGCCCCTCCATCTGCTATGCCGCCCCTCCATGCCGCACCTCCATCTGCTATGCCGCCCCTCCTCCTGCAATGCCGCCCCTCCATGCCGCCCCTCCTCCTGCAATGCCGCCTGCCGCCCCTCCTCCTGCAATGCCGCCCCTCCTCCTGCAATGCCGCCTGCCGCCCCTCCTCCTGCAATGCCGCCTGCCGCCCCTCCTCCTGCAATGCCGCCCCTCCTCCTGCAATGCCGCCCCTCCTCCTGCAATGCCGCCTGCCGCCCCTCCTCCTGCAATGCCGCCCCTCCTCCTGCAATGCCGCCCCTCCTCCTGCAATGCCGCCCCTCCTCCTGCAATGCCGCCCCTCCTCCTGCAATGCCGCCTGCCGCCCCTCCTCCTGCAATGCCGCCTGCCGCCCCTCCTCCTGCAATGCCGCCTGCCGCCCCTCCTCCTGCAATGCCGCCCCTCCTCCTGCAATGCCGCCCCTCCTCCTGCAATGCCGCCCCTCCTCCTGCAATGCCGCCTGCCGCCCCTCCTCCTGCAATGCCGCCTGCCGCCCCTCCTCCTGCAATGCCGCCCCTCCTCCTGCCCCCTGACCCCATAGCTCAGCCTCCAGTGCCGGGGAGGGGTTGCACGGAGCTGGGTACAGAAGCTGTTGTGCAGCAGCTGCTTCCTTCTATCTGATTGATAGGTGGAGGCTCCGAGCACATCCCCGGGTGATCTCCTCCCTGAGGGGCTTCTATGGGGCCTCGTCCTGCACGGTGCATGGTGCAGGGAAGCACAATAGACCTGAGTGACTAGCCGGCTGTGGACACAAGAGCCTGCACTCTATTCTCTGTGGGATGATGTATACCTTCGTGGTCAGGGATGAGAACAGCTCAGTGTTTGCTGAAGTGGCCAAGATCCTCCTAGCCACAGGACAATGGAGGCGACTAAAGAAGGACAATCCCAGGTTTAACCTCATGCTGGGGGAGAGGAACAGGCTGCCATTCGGGAGGTTGGGTAAGTCCCCGCAGATTATGCCATCGCCCGATCCCTACATTAGCATCCGTCTTCACCCCATTAGGCCTGGCTTTAACTATTGCACTTACAATTATCTTCCAGTCCAAAAAATCTGAATCCATGTCATTTTCTAGATCTTTTCATTCTTGTAGCAATAAGGAGGAGCAGTGGCAGCCATTCTTATCATTCTGGCCATTCTCACCAAATGTTTGTAAAAGGCCAAATAATGGGGCGGAAAGTTATGGTGGACCGTGTCCGTACACTCAGTATTCCCCCGGATTGCTGTGGATTTCCACTGACCCCTTTCCATTATGTGTAGAAGTGCTGGGAGCTGCATTTGGGTGTTGCCTATTGCACCAAGTGGATCTGAGTCTGCTGCAGCTCCCATCCTATACTTTACCATTCACATTGGGCTCCGAATCCTGTCCTCTATAGAAAGTGCTCAGCACAAGAACCGCTACTTAGAAGCCCACCTCCCCCAAATGCAGCGTCTGAAGATGGACAGCGGCCAAGATTTACTGCCAGACAGACAACCGGACCTGATGACTATTCAGTGCCTGACCCAAAGTACATTTTCATGATAAACTGTGCAATGTTAAAGGGAACCTGTCAGATCCTATATGCCCTCCAGCCCAGCAGCATCCATGCCTGTCATATCCCCTATGCCCTCCAGCCCAGCAGTATCCATGCCTGTCATATCCCCTATGCCCTCCAGCCCAGCAGTATCCATGCCTGTCAGATCCCCTATGCCCTCCAGCCCAGCAGTATCCATGCCTGTCATATCCCCTATGCCCTCCAGCCCAGCAGTATCCATGCCTGTCAGATCCCCTATGCCCTCCAGCCCAGCAGTATCCATGCCTGTCAGAACCCCTATGTCCTCCAACCCAGCAGTATCCATGCCTGTCAGAACCCCTATGTCCTCCAACCCAGCAGTATCCATGCCTGTCAGATCCTATATGCCCTCCAGCCCAGCAGTATCCATGCCTGTCAGATGCTATATGCCCTCCAGCCCAGCAGTATCCATGCCTGTCAGATGCTATATGCCCTCCAGCCCAGCAGTATCCATGCCTGTCAGATGCTATATGCCCTCCAGCCCAGCAGTATCCATGCCTGTCAGATGCTATATGCCCTCCAGCCCAGCAGTATCCATGCCTGTCAGATGCTATATGCCCTCCAGCCCAGCAGTATCCATGCCTGTCAGATGCTATATGCCCTCCAGCCCAGCAGTATCCATGCCTGTCAGAACCCCTATGCCCTCCAGCCCAGCAGTATCCATGCCTGTCAGATCCTCTATTCCCTCCAGCCCAGCAGTATCCATGCCTGTCAGAACCCCTATGCCCTCCAGCCCAGCAGTATCCATGCCTGTCAGATCCTCTATTCCCTCCAACCCAGCAGTATCCATACCTGTCAGATCCCCTATTCCCTCCAACCCAGCAGGAATCTATACCTGTCAGATCCCCTATGCCCTCCAACAGCATCCTGTTTGCTCCAAATCCCTACCTAACCAGCCCTGTATTCACTGATATAAATGTTTTAAAAAAAAAAAAATCCTCTTCTAAACCTTGCAGTACCTATGCTTATTAGGGCCTTGACTAGTCGAAGGGTCGCTAGTTCCCCTGACTAGTTTGCCTTTTTTCCTTGTTATCATGTGTCTCATTTCGGCTGCCTCAGAAGCAGGGTGTACACTTCCCGGCTTCATTAGGCGCACTGCACATCACCGTACGTTTAGAAGACGGCTCACATTCAGGTCTTCTGAACTACCAGTCACGCGTAGTGCACCGAATGAAGCCGGGAAGCATCCAGCCTGCTTCTGAGGCGCACGGACATGGCTGAAATGAGCCTCATACATGCGGGAGATTTCCAGGAGGAAATCATTGAATTGTGGAAATCACGTTATCATGCCCACAGGGGTGTGACCACATGGAAAAAGGGACGATTAGTCAGGGGAACTAACGCCCCTCTGTCTAGTCAAGGCCCTAATTACCATAGGGACAGTGAGGTTTATAAGTCATTTTCTTAACCATTTAGATTAGTGAATAGCTTTATACAGGGCTGGCAAAGCTGGCCGGCTCTGCGGAGGAGCAGGCCGGATGTATCTCCCTCTCCGTTGCAGTGCGATTTTTCTCTCGCCCCATAGACTTCAATGGGTGCGAGAGAAACTAGGATCGCATTACAATCGCAGCATGCTGCGATTGTTTTCTCGGTCCGATTAGGGCTGAGAAAATAATCGCTCATGGGTACTGGGACATAGGCTAATATTGGTCCGAATGGAATGCGATAAAACATTGCATTCCACTCGCTCCGATTTTCATGCCGTGCGGCTTAGGCCTAAGCTGGAGATTACAGTCCAAAAAATGATAGATGCATAAATTATGATTAAGACTATGTTCACACAGGGCATCTTTTACTGCATTTTTGGTGCATATATGAGGTCACAAAGATTCACCAAAATGCATGCATGAGATTTCTATTTTGCGGTCCACACTGGGCATCTTTTTAGTCTGCATCTTGGTTGCGTTATTGAAGATGCAGCATGTCAATTCTTTTTTCGTTTTTGCCAGCGTGTTTAAGCCCTTCCCGTCCATAGATTTGACATAAAAAACCGCATTGGACAAAATGCGGTAAAATGCGTCAAACACATGCGTTTTTGCGGTCGGTGCGTTTTTTGGGGCCAAAAACGCTGCCTCGTTGTGCTTTAGAAAAGAAGCAGTATGTGACCATAGCTTAAAACCGCTAAAAGCTTTTTCACTTTCTGAAAACTTTGTGTTTTATACTGCAGTATAGCGCGTGAGATATTAAAGGGAATCTGTTTTTTTCCACCTACTCTGAGAGCAGCATAATGTAGGAAAAGAGATCCTGATTCCAGCGATTTGTCACATACTGGGCTGCTTAGTGTGGTTTTGCTAAAATCAGTTTTATCAGCAAGAGATTATCACTAGAGGACTAGTAGACTGCTGCCCAGTAGTCCAGATATTAATGATCTCTGCATAACCCCACCCCCATCACTGATTGACAGTTTTCTGCCCATGCTCAGTGTTACAGAAAGCTGCCTATCAGTTGTGTGGGAGGGGTTATGCAGAGTATACAACAGTTTGACTGTCTCCTATGTGAAATATATATATATATACAGTGCTGGCCAAAAGTATTGGCACCCCTGAAATTCTGTCAGAGAATACTCAGTTTCTTCGTGAAAATGATTGCAATCACAAATTCTTTGGTATTATTATCTTCATTTAATTTGTCTTCAATGAAAAAAAATAAAAAAAATTGTCATAAAGCCAAATTAGATATAATTCCACACCAAACATAAAAAGGGGGTGGATAAAAGTATTGGCACTGTTTGAAAAATCATGTGATGCTTCTCTAATTTATGTAATTAACAGCACCTGTAACTTACCTGTGGCACCTAACAGGTGTTGGCAATAACTAAATCACAATTGCAGCCAGGTGACATGGATTAAAGATGACTCAACCTCTGTCCTGTGTCCTTGTGTGTACCACATTGAGCACGGAGAAAAGAAAGAAGACCAAAGAACTGTCTGAGGACTTGAGAATCCAAATTGTGAGGAAGCATGAGCAATCTCAAGGCTACAAGTCCATCTCCAAAGACCTGAAAGTTCCTGTGTCTACGGTGCACAGTGTCATCAAGAAGTTTAAAGCCCATGGCACTGTGGCTAACCTCCCTAGATGTGGAAGGAAATGAAAAATTGATGAGAGATTTCAACGCAAGATTGTGTGGATGGTGGATAAAGAACCTCGACTAACATCCAAACAAGTTCAAGCTGCCCTGCAGTCCGAGGGTACAACCGTGTCAACCCGTACTATCCGTCGGCGTCTGAATGAAAAGGCACTGTATGGTAGGATACCCAGGAAGACCCCACTTCTTACCCCGAGACATAAAAAAGCCAGGCTGGAGTTTGCCAAAACTTACCTGAGAAAGCCTAAAACGTTTTGGAAGAATCTTCTCTGGTCAGATGAGACAAAAGTAGAGAATTTTTGGGAAAAGCCATCAACATAGAGTTTACAGGAAAAAAAAAAAAAAAGAGGCATTCAAAGAGAAGAACACGGTCCCTACAGTCAAACATAGCGGAGGCTGCCTGATGTTTTGGGGTTGCTTTGCTGCCTCTGGCACTGGACTGCTTGACCGTGTGCATGGCATTATGAAGTCTGAAGACTACCAACAAATTTTGCAGCATAATGTAGGACCCAGTGTGAGAAAGCTGGGTCTCCCTCAGAGGTCATGGGTCTTCCAGCAGGACAATGACCCAAAACACACTTCAAAAAGCACTAGAAAATGGTTTGATAGAAAGCACTGGAGACTACTAAAGTGGCCAGCAATGAGTCCAGACCTGAATCCCATAGAACACCTGTGGAGAGATCTCAAAATGGCAGTTTGGAGAAGGCACCCTTCAAATCTCAGGGACCTGGAGCAGTTTGCCAAAGAAGAATGGTCTAAAAGTCCAGCAGAGCATTGTAAGAAACTCATTGATGGTTACCGGAAGCAGTTGTTCGCAGTTATTTTGGCTAAAGGTTGTGCAACCAAGTATTAGGCTAAGGGTGCCAATACTTTTGTCTGGCTCATTTTTGGAGTTTTATGTGAAATGATCAATGATTTGAGTTTTGTTTCATTCTATTTTGTGTTTTTTCATTGCAGCAAAATAAATGAAGTTAATTATACCAAAGAATTTGTGATTGCAATCATTTTCAAGAAGAAACTGAGTATTATCTGACAGAATTGCAGGGGTGCCAATACTTTTGGCCAGCTGTGTGTGTGTGTGTGTGTGTGTGTATATGTATATGTATGTGTATGTATATATATATATATATATATATATATATATATATATATATATATATATATATATATATATATAATCTCACATAGGAGACAGTCAAACTGTTGTATACAGCACACAGGAGGCACTGGGGCGGATATAGATACATCACAAAGGAGACACAGACTGCTTAATAATCACATAGAAGATAATGGGGCTGGAGCACAGATGTCAAATAGGAAACACTGGGGCTTGGCCATGTACATCACATAGGAGACACCAGGGCTGTGGTATATACATCACATAGGATACACTGTGTCATATACATAACATAGCAAATGCTGAGACTGCAGACTTTCATCACATTGGATACGCTGGTGCTGCTGTCCAAATCGGTGGAATGAGAACCAGGGCTGTGTAGTCTGAGTCGGAGCTCATTTTGGTGGAGTCGGAGTCGGTATAAAATGCTCCGTCTCTGACTCCTAAAATATATAATAAATTGGGGACAGTAGTGCAATGCAGAATGTGCTGAATATTTTACTAAATAATAACATTTAGTATAATGCTTATATTGAAGTGAAAAATGTATTGTAGTACAATGTGAACATTAGACATTTTAATAATTTTTATGATCCAATAATCAAGATATTTAGAACATAAAATATATTTTATTGGAATACAACTTTAGAACACAAACTGTAATTGTAAATGTTATACAATATGTAATATACAGTAGATTACATATATATCTTTATATCTTGTGTGTTATATACACACACAAGATATAAAGATATATATGTAATCTACTGTATATTACATATTGTATAACATTTACAATTACAGTTTTTTGTGTTCTAAAGTTGTATTCCAATAAATATATTTTATGTTCTAAATATCTTGATTATTGGATCATAAAAATGATTAAATGTCTGATGTTCACATACACATGTTCATGTATTGCAATAATTTTTTCACCTAACTATAAGCAATATATGTAGGAGTCCGGAGCAAGAGAAATTGAGGAGTCGGAGTCGAAGGTTTGGTTTACCGACTCCACAGCCCTGATGAGAACTCTACCCAAAAAAGTATGTCTTGCTGGGAAAGGCTAGCATTAGTATGTAATCTTTTTTTGCATGCGCCATAGCACTCTGTAGTGAATACTGCATGCACATGCTCGCTGTGTAAAGAGGAATTAAATGGCCAGCAAAACGAGACCACCAGCCTGAGCACTGCGGACCCCAGGAATCTGCCCAGGAGATGAAAAAAAAATGACATTACTGGCCGTAAACTGTCCCTGGGCCGGAGGTTCCCTACCTTTGTGTCGAATTAAGAAAAAGCTACAGTGCTCGCTGAGATAACATGAAACTGACAAAAGTAATATTTAATTTAAACTTACTGAATTTCAACTAATGACAATCAAACGAAACTGATAAATGTTATCCCTAGTTAGCCCTAACTCCTAAAAATCAGAAAAACCTATGAATCAACATGAGCTAATAAAAAAAAAATAATTTAATGTTTATTGAAACAAAAATATAAATATTAAACGGGAATATACACAAATTAATGAATCCATCAACAGACAAAATAGCCACATAAAAGTACAAAGACACAGAAAATCAAAACCTAAATACAAAGGAATAAATTGAAAAGAGGGTACAGACAGAAGAATAATGATAATACTGATAGAAGAAGTCTTCTACTGCAAATGCCGCTAAATAGATGAATCCCTCGTAAACTATAATTTGAAGGAAAAGATGGGAAAGAAAAAGAACAAGATGTAGTACACGTCAATGACCACTGGAGGTCCACACAGGACAAGAATAATAAGGCGACCAGAAAAATGCCCACAGGATAAAATAGCAACAGTTTATTAACAGTTTAGTAAAAAGGGCTAAGGCTGTAGTCACACATGGAAAATTGCCCACATGGACAAAATAATAGTTTATTAAAAAAGGTCTGATAACAACAAGATCTCCAGATTATTAAACATTAATTACACACCTCAGCCAATTTACTGCAAATTACACAATCTCCTTCTGTACTTTTGTTTACCTTCTACCTGGGGATAGTTCTGTACACAAGTGGAAACCATGTGAGGCCTCCTTCACACATCCATGTGTCTGGTATGTGTGATGTCCGTTTTCACACGTAGTGGAGACACGGACCTTGGTAGACCCATTAAAATCAGTAGGTCTGTGTATACGTCCATGATTTCACAAGGACCGTGTGTCCGTGTGGAGGACACGCGTGTTTGTTTACTCAGTAACCGGTGTGAAGCGGAGAAACCATTAGCAGTGGAAGGTGGAAGATACCTGGCAATCTTTCAAGTGTCCCAGCATATATGACATATATGACATACGCGCAGCAATACCAGTCCTGTCACTGATGTGGAAATGGGCGGCAGCAGACAAACCCTATAACGGGTCGGGAACCTATGGTTTGTGAGCCAGATGTGGCTCATTTGATGGCTGCATCTGGCTTGCAGACAAATCTTTAATAATAATAATAAAAAAAATACCGTATTTTCTGGTTTGTAAGATGCAGTTTTTTTGCCCCCAAAACTGGGGGGAAAACGGGGGTGCGTCTTAAACCGCATATGACTTATCGGGCGGCAGTGGTGGCGCAGGGTCCGCAATACTGCGGGCTCATCGGGTGTCGAGGCAGCGAGCCCGCAGTAGTTGGTGGGCTACTTTGAATCTCTCTGTTGACGAGATAAACTTCAAGAAAATGGCCGCAGAGCCGCCCACCACCGCCGCTTACCCCTGGTGAGTATGGCTCTCACGGAATTAAATTTTAAAATATGTGGCGTTCATGGCTCTCTCAGCCAAAAAGGTTCCCAACCCTTGCACTATAACATAAGAGTTGAAAAGCTCTGTGAATATATATATATATATATATATATATATATATATATATATATATATATATATATATATATATATATATATATATATATATATATATATATATATATATATATATATATATATATATATATATATATATATATATATATATATATATATATATATATATATATATATATAAATATTTCTTTGTCGCTCCTAATTGGGAGACCCAGACAATTGGGTGTATAGCTACTGCCTCCGGAGGCCACACAAAGTACTACACTTGAAAGTGTAAGGCCCCTCCCCTTCTGGCTATACACCCCCCCGTGGGATCACGGGCTCCCCAGTTTTATGCTTTGTGCGAAGGAGGCCAGACATCCACGCATAGCTCCACTGTTTAGTCAGCAGCAGCTGCTGACTATGTCGGATGGAAGAAAAGAGGGCCCATACTAGGGCCCCCAGCATGCTCCCTTCTCACCCCACTTTCTGTCGGCGGTGTTTAAGGTTGAGGTACCCATTGCGGGTACGGAGGCTGGAGCCCACATGCTGATTCCTTCCCCATCCCCATTAGGGCTCTGGGTGAAGTGGGACTTTACCGGTCTCCGGGCACTGAGGCCGTGCTCCATCCACAGCCCCTGGAGGATCTGCTGGATACGGAGCGGAGTTTTCTCAGGGACAGGACCCTGCTCCATCAAGGTACTCCGTGTCCCCGTGCTTATCGCACGCACACTGCAGCATTGCTGGGTGTGTTAGTGCGCCGGGGTAAACAGCGCTGCTGCGCTGGTGCCGTTACTCACTACAGCTCTGCTGAGTGAGGTGACTTTGTACGATCGGCCAATCCGGCCGCTGGGGTCAATGTTTACTGGTCGCGGCTGGGATTTGTGGTGCGCCGGGGACTTCCGCGCTGGCCGGGCATATATGACGGCCGCGCTAGATTACTACAGTCCCCGGCTTTTGCGGCCTAGTTCGTATCGTTCCCGCCCCCGGACCTGCCAGTCAGGAGGAGGGCGGGACGCTGTACAGTCCAGCAGCGTTAAGAGCTGGAGTCTGTTTTACATACTCCAGCCCTCACACTAGGCACAGGGGGACGCAGTTTCCCGCTCTTTTGTTTGGGACGCCCACGGTCCGCCCCTCTTCACAGGACGCCGGCAGCCATTCCTGCCTGCACGCTGAACTGCGGAGGGGAGGCTGGGAGACCCAGACAAGGGATTCTACGATCTCACACCCGCTTTTCAGCGGGCGGTAAGCAGCCCTCAAGGGCTCTCCCCCACTTGTGCCATAGTGTACTTTGTATTTTGTGCTGGCAATACTTTGCACTGTACAGTCGCTGGTGGTTTTCTGCTATATACCCTCCTTAGATTTCTCAAGGAGATAACAGCATGTCGTCCGCAAAAAGCAAAAGTGCCAAGGCACGGACTTTATATGCTGCTTGTACCGCATGTGGGGCTACTCTACCGGCAGGTTCCACTGACCCCCATTGTGTGCAGTGCTCGGCCCCTGTGGCAATTGCTCAGCCGGGGCCGCTGCTAGAGGTGACCCAGGGAGAACCACCTGTAAATGCTGTCCAGGTGACAGGGACGGAGTTTGCAGCTTTTGCTGACAGATTGTCTATGACTATGTCTAAAATTCTTGAAACATTGCAGTCTAGACCAGTAACTCAGACCATGGGCACTGTTGATCCATTGCCCCCTGGTCCCCCTCAGCTGGACCACTTCCTAGCTCCGGGGGTGTCATATGCACCCCAGGGTGACGGCTCTGACTCGGACGACAGTCCCAGACAACCTAAGCGGGCTCGCTATGAGCGACCCTCAACTTCATCACACTGGTCAGGGTCCCAGCGGGACGACTCTCTGTGTGATGAGGCGGATGTAACTGATCAGGAGTCTGAGGCTGGGGCCGCTCTCAATCTAGATACCCCGGATGGTGACGCCATAGTGAATGATCTTATAGCGTCCATCAATAGGATGTTAGACATTTCTCCACCAGCTCCTCTTGCGGAGGAGGCAGCTTCACAGCAGGAGAAATTCCATTTCAGGTATCCCAAGCGTAAATTAAGCACGTTTCTGGACCACTCTGACTTTAGAGACGCAATCCAGAAACACCACGCTTATCCAGATAAGCGTTTTTCCAAACTGCTTAAAGATACACGCTATCCTTTTCCCCCTGACGTGGTCAAGGGCTGGACACAGTGTCCCAAGGTGGACCCTCCAATCTCCAGGCTTGCAGCCAGATCTCTAGTTGCAGTGGAAGATGGGGCGGCACTTAAAGATGCCACTGACAGACAGATGGAGCTCTGGTTAAAATCCATCTATGAAGCTATTGGAGCGTCGTTGGCGCCAGCATTCGCAGCCGTATGGGCACTCCAAGCTATTTCAGCTGGGCTTACACAGGTCGACACGGTCACACGTACATCTGCTCCGCAGGTGGCACCCTTGACCTCTCAAATGTCTGCATTCGCGTCTTACGCGATTAATGCTGTCCTAGACTCTACGAGCCGTACGGCGGTGGCGTCAGCCAACTCTGTGGTTTTACGCAGAGCCCTGTGGTTGAGAGAATGGAAGGCAGATTCTTCTTCCAAGAAGTGCTTAACCACTTTGCCTTTTTCTCGTGACCGATTGTTTGGTGAGCGTTTGGATGAAATCATTAAACACTCCAAGGGTAAGGATTCATCCTTACCTCAGCCCAGACAAAACAAACCTCAACAGAGGAGGGGACAGTCTGGTTTTCGGTCCTTTCGAGGCTCAGGCAGGTCCCAATTCTACTCGTCCAAAAGGACTCAAAAGGATCAGAGGGGCTCAGATTCGTGGCGGACTCAATAACGCCCAAAAAAGCCAGCCGGAAGAACCGTTACCAAGACGGCTTCCTCATGACTCTCAGCCTCCTCTCTCCGCATCCTCGGTCGGTGGCAGGCTCTCCCGCTTTGGCGACATTTGGTTGTCACAGGTCAAAGACCGTTGGGTGAGAGACATTCTGTCTCACGGGTACAGGATAGAGTTCTGCTCTTGTCCTCCAACTCGCTTCTTCAGAACTTCCCCACCGCCCGACCGAGCCGATGCTCTGCTGCAAGCGGTGTCCGCTCTAAAGGCGGAAGGAGTGGTGACTTCTGTTCCTCTTCAGGAACAAGGTCACGGTTTTTACTCCAATTTGTTTGTGGTGCCAAAGAAAGACGGGTCGTTCCGTCCCGTCCTGGATCTAAAGCTGCTCAACAAACACGTAAAAACCAGGAGGTTCAGGATGGAATCTCTCCACTCCGTTATCGCCTCAATGTCTCAAGGAGATTTCCTAGCATCAATAGACATCAAGGATGCTTATCTCCACGTGCCAATTGCGCCAGAGCATCAGCGTTTTCTACGCTTCGTTATCGGAAGCGAACACCTGCAGTTCGTAGCTCTACCTTTCGGGCTGGCGACAGCCCCTCGGGTCTTCACCAAGGTCATGGCAGCAGTAGTAGCAGTCCTGCACTCGCAAGGTCACTCCGTGATCCCGTATTTGGACGATCTACTTATCAAGGCACCCTCTCAAGAGGCATGCCAACACAGCCTGAACGTGGCACTGAAGACTCTCCAGAGTTTCGGGTGGATTATCAACTTTTCAAAGTCAAATCTAACCCCGACCCAATCACTAACATATCTTGGCATGGAGTTTCATACTCTCTCAGCGATAGTGAAACTTCCACTGGACAAACAGTGCTCGCTACAGATAGGGGTGCAATCTCTCCTTCAGGGCCAGTCGCACCCCTTGAGGCGCCTCATGCTCTTCCTAGGGAAGATGGTAGCAGCAATGGAAGCAGTTCCTTTTGCGCAGTTTCATCTGCGTCCACTACAATGGGACATTCTCCGCCAATGGGACGGGAAGTCGACGTCCCTCGACAGGGAGGTCTCCCTCTCTCAGGCAGCCAAGGAATCTCTCCGGTGGTGGCTTCTTCCCACCTCATTGTCAAAAGGAAAGTCGTTCCTACCCCCATCCTGGGCGGTGGTCACGACAGATGCGAGTCTCAGGGTGGGGAGCAGTGTTTCTCCACCACAGGGCTCAGGGTACGTGGACTCGGAAAGAGTCCACCCTTCAGATCAATGTTCTGGAGATCAGAGCAGTCTATCTTGCCCTACAAGCCTTCCAACAGTGGCTGGAAGGCAAGCAGATCCGAATTCAGTCGGACAACTCCACAGCGGTGGCATACATCAACCACCAAGGGGGAACACGCAGTCGGCAAGCCTTCCAGGAAGTCCGGCGGATTCTGACGTGGGTGGAAGACACGGCATCCACCATATCCGCCGTTCACATCCCAGGCGTAGAAAACTGGGAAGCAGACTTTCTCAGTCGCCAGGGCATGGACGCAGGTGAATGGTCCCTTCACCCGGACGTGTTTCAGGAGATCTGTCGCCGCTGGGGGATGCCGGACGTCGACCTGATGGCGTCACGGCACAACAACAAGGTCCCGGTTTTCATGGCACGGTCTCACGATCACCGAGCTCTGGCGGCAGACGCCTTAGTTCAAGATTGGTCGCAGTTCCGGCTACCGTATGTGTTCCCACCTCTGGCATTGTTGCCCAGAGTGCTCCGCAAAATCAGGTCCGACTGCCGCCGCGCCATTCTCGTCGCTCCAGACTGGCCAAGGAGGTCGTGGTACCCGGATCTGTGGCACCTCACGGTAGGCCATCCGTGGGCACTACCAGACCGTCCAGACTTGCTGTCTCAAGGGCCGTTTTTCCATCTGAATTCTGCGGCCCTGAACCTGACTGTGTGGCCATTGAGTCCTGGATCCTAGCGGCCTCAGGTTTATCTCATGAGGTGGTTGCCACCATGAGACAGGCTAGGAAACCATCCTCCGCCAAGATCTACCACAGGACGTGGAGGATATTCCTATCTTGGTGCTCGGCTCAGGGAGTTTCTCCCTGGCCTTTTGCATTGCCTACTTTTCTTTCCTTCCTGCAATCTGGGTTGGAAAAAGGTTTGTCGCTTGGCTCCCTTAAGGGTCAAGTCTCCGCGCTATCCGTATTTTTTCAGAAACGCCTGGCGCGACTTCGTCAGGTACGCACGTTCCTGCAAGGGGTTTGTCATATCGTCCCCCCTTACAAGCGGCCATTGGAGCCCTGGGACCTGAACAAGGTTCTAATTGCTCTCCAAAAGCCGCCTTTCGAGCCTATGAAGGAGGTTTCCCTTTCTCGTCTTTCACAGAAAGTGGCCTTTCTAGTGGCGGTCACGTCTCTTCGGAGAGTGTCCGAGCTGGCGGCGTTATCATGCAGATCTCCATTCCTGGTGTTTCACCAGGACAAGGTAGTTCTGCGTCCAATTCCAGAATTTCTTCCCAAGGTGGTATCTTCCTTTCATCTCAATCAAGATATCACTTTACCGTCTTTGTGTCCGCATCCAGTTCACCAATTTGAAAAAGGTTTGCATTTATTGGATCTGGTGAGAGCACTCAGGATCTACATTTCCCGCACGGCGCCTCTGCGCCGCTCGGA
Organism: Anomaloglossus baeobatrachus; assembly: GCF_048569485.1. Lineage (NCBI taxonomy): Eukaryota > Metazoa > Chordata > Amphibia > Anura > Aromobatidae > Anomaloglossus > Anomaloglossus baeobatrachus. The sequence continues at coordinate 175,708,168 of NC_134355.1, read as the reverse complement.
TGCACTCTTTGTCCTTGTCGCTGGTCAGCGTAAAGGGTCGCAAGCTTCCAAATCCACCCTTGCGCGTTGGATCAAGGAACCAATTCTTCACACCTACCGTTCTGCTGGGCTTCCGATTCCATCAGGACTGAAAGCCCATTCTACCAGAGCCGTGGGTGCGTCCTGGGCATTACGGCACCAGGCTACGGCTCAGCAGGTGTGCCAGGCGGCTACCTGGTCGAGTCTGCACACTTTTACCAAGCATTATCAGGTGCATACCTACGCTTCGGCGGATGCCGGCCTAGGTAGACAAGTCCTTCAGGCGGCGGTGGCTCACCTGTAGGAAAGGGCTGTTTGACGGCCCTATCACGAGGTATTCTTTTACCCACCCAGGGACTGCTTTTGGACGTCCCAATTGTCTGGGTCTCCCAATTAGGAGCGACAAAGAAGAAGGGAATTTTGTTTACTTACCGTAAATTCCTTTTCTTCTAGCTCCAATTGGGAGACCCAGCACCCGCCCTGTTTTTCTTAGGAAATTTGTTTTTTTCGGGTGCACATGTTGTTCATGTTGAACAGTTCAGTTCTCCGAGGTTGTTTCTCGGGTTGAATTTGTATTTAAAACAGTTATTGGCTTTCCTCCTTCTTGCTTTTGCACTAAAACTGAGGAGCCCGTGATCCCACGGGGGGGTGTATAGCCAGAAGGGGAGGGGCCTTACACTTTTAAGTGTAGTACTTTGTGTGGCCTCCGGAGGCAGTAGCTATACACCCAATTGTCTGGGTCTCCCAATTGGAGCTAGAAGAAAAGGAATTTACGGTAAGTAAACAAAATTCCCTTCTTTTTTGCCTTGTGGTTTCTTGCCGTCACTGTAAATTTACAATTTTACATAATCGCATAAGAAATGTCAGTCAGCAAGCGATGGGGGCGATTATTAGGGCCGCTGATATTACAGCCTGTCTTATCTGATGTCTTTTTGTGTTTTCTTCTACAGGATATGAGCCTGGCATTGTGCAACTGGTAAATTACTATCGCGGAGCAGATAAACTTTGTCGTAAGGCTTCCTTAGTAAAGTAAGTGCCCCCCTTCTTTAGCTCTTTTTCTTTGAAATCTGTTTATTGAATTTTATGTTTTAACAAAGTGAAATATATCACTTTAATATATTAACAAAGAAACAAAAAAAAGGGGGGGGAATAAGGGGCACACAGACAATAGATAGGGAAGAATCAGGAATGGATGAGGAGATTGTGTCTGATTAACAAAAGAAAGACCGGTGGTTGGTATATGGGGATGTGCATGTGTTATCATCCATGGGTCCCTGAGTCTGAAGGATTTTACCGGAGTGTGATTTAAGACTTTTATTTCCAAGCATAAGCTATTGTCTGTTTTGTTGGCAAGAAGAAAATGAGGAGTATGTCTTGGGGTGCGGAAGATTTGTGGTGTGACAGCTTTCCAGGGATCTCTTATCACGGGGGAATGGAAACTGGCTCACGGCAATTTATGTACTCAAGAGGAGAAACGAGAGACCTGAGGGCCAGTCCACCACAAGTGCAAATTATCACCTTTTGGAAGCACATCCTCAGAAACAATAAGCGGGATATCCAGGTGCCATATGTTTTTTTTTTTTTTGTTTTTTTTTGGGGTTTTTTCTCCCCGCATAATTCACTGTTAAATTGAGATGTGTGGAAATAGGCACTTGAAGACACAGTAAAGAGGTGGCTTTGAGGGTAAAGACATGTCGGGAGGGACAGAGACAAAGCTTCAGGCAATCATCATAGATCCTTAATGGGGTGTAAATATGAGGGTTTTATTAAAATGCAAGAGCAGAGTTATTTAAATGCACTGTATGTGTGTTACAGTAGAGGTGCTGCATAGAAATGCACTTCAGTTTAAACTCGAGATAAGAAACTCTGGGTGCTATTGTAGGACAGTACCACTAGATGGCAGCAGAGTACTGTATATTGAAGATGCGCAAAATAAGCAGGATCTTCACAGTTCAGGAATAGAGCTGCAGTTTGTGGAGAACCAGGATATATGGAGGCCAGGAATTGTGTCCAAGAGGACTGAAAAGGAGCTACATCAGCAGCACAGGATTCTGTGCTGGAAGTCAGGGGGCCCAGGCAGGCAGACGAGCTCTCCTAAGGCAGATATCTTGCAACAAATGCTCCACATAGGCTCTGGATGGTCACCGCCACGTGAGGTGAGGTTCTACTGCTCCTGATCTACGGAGAAGGGTCAGGCAGCCTCAAGCAGGCACGAGGGGATGCTCTACTCCCTTATTACAGAAGGGATATGGACTCCACTCCACTCAGTCCCCTTAGAATCCGGATTATTGTGGGGCCCTAGGCATGAACAGGCCACAGGTCCCCCAAGGCCCCATCTACCACCCACCTGTCCTTGAACAGAGCGTAGACTCGCACCACCAGGGACCATCAGGTGGCCCTGAGCTCTAAAGCGTTTGGCATGGTGAGGATCCATCCACAGGATCTTAGCCTCACAGGCTAGTCTGTGGTTCCACCCTATCATGTAGTTCACATTCAAAGAGGATGAATCTAATAGATTAAATTAAAAAAAAAACAAGCAAAAAAACAGAAGTTCATGACACTGATAAACTCCTACAAATCTGAGCCATTATGTCAAATTGTGCTGCTTAAATCGTGGAAAAAAGTGAAACCTTCAAGTAGGAACATTAACGGTATATCTTTGTTTTTTTCTGTGCATTTTTTGCTGCAAAAACACAGCGTTATACTGTGCCAGTAAATTTTGGAAATCTCATGCTCCTTCTGCTTATTTTTTTCTTGATGGAGTTTCAAATGAAGGTGGGAAAAAGTGCATGCAAAAAAACCCTGTTTCTCTTGCCAAGAGCCGTGTTCTTGTCTTGATGTAGAAATTTCTGCTGCGTGTGTTAAGTATAAAGCGGGCTTTACAGACAGCGACAGAGCTAGACACAGCTAGTACCCATCACACATACTTGCCTGCCTAGCGACATCGATGTGGCCGGCGAACCGCGGCCGAAAGGTGGCTCGTGTGGCGTCACTAAGCGTCCGCCCAATAGAAGCGGTGATGAGCGGGCCGAACATCCCGCCCACCTCCTTCCTTCCGCATTGCGGGCGTCCGCAGGGACGGTGATGATCCTCGTTCCTGCGGTGTCATATGTAGCGATGTGTGCTGCTGCAGGAACGACGAACAATCTGCGTCCTGCAACAGCAACGATAATCGGGATTAGAACGACCGATCAACGATTAGGTGAGTAATTTTGATCATTAACGGTCGGTCGTGCGTTTCACTCGCAACGACATCTCTAACTAGGCAGGATGTATGTCACGAATTCTGTGACCCCAAAGACATCTCGTTAGTGATGCGTTGCGTGTAAAACCCGCTTAAGTCTCTTGTCAAGAAGAATGCTGTATATAAAAAAAGACAAAAAAACGCATTTATTTTTTTTACTTTTCCCATTTTTTTGGAATGTATGAAAAACGCTGCAAAAAAATAAAAAATTAAAAATTGACATGCTGCGGCTGTGAAACTGCTTCAAATCTGCAAGGAAAAAATAGGCAACTTCTGCATGAGATTTCCAAAATCTCAGGAAAATGCTGCATTTTTTGTGGCAAAAATGCACATGGTAAAAACTTTGCAAAAACACAACATCAGCCTGTATTTCCCAAGGGTTCATGAGACTAAGGCTGGAATCACACTTGTGCGTGTAAAATCGGTCCGATTCTCATGCTAGAAAGTCGGACGATTTTAGTTCACTTTTCATCAGTGTGCTGTCAGTGTGCAATCAGTTTTTACCCTCAGCAGCTGCTATTCATGTACTGTTATGTACAGAAGCATTTACAGTGTTCTCTACTACATGCGTGAAATGTATTGAGAAAAACGCATGTCACTAGGATGGTGTAGGTGCCGTCCGTGTGACATCCGTTTTTTTTTTCACGCACCCATAGACTTGCATTGGACTGACTCGTGCGAGAAGCTCACCAAAACGCAGCATGCTGCAATTTTTTTCTCAGTCCGATTTGGAGTGAGAAAAAATTAGCAGATAGGAGCTGCCTCATTGATTAACATGGGTCCGAGTGCAATGCGAGTTTTTCTCGCATTGCACTCATGTGAGTTAATCGCAAATGTGAAGCCGGCCTAATCCAGATATCCATTGATCAGAATCAGCAGAGCCTGAGACGGGGGTCATTAGCATATCACATTTGTTTATCTCGCATCGGATGCCATACGCTAATGTGACTCCACCCTTAGGGTTCTTTTCCACTTGCGTACCGCATCCCATGTGAGAGCATCAGAAGTGATATGCTAATGACACTCTGCTGCGGGTATCAGCCGAGGGTCATGCGACTGTGATGTGATCTTGCAATCGTATCACAGGAGCGGAGAAGATGGAGGAAACACTCCCATCTCCTCTGCTGTCTGTCTCTTCGTATATCGCACTGCACTCTGATTACATGTGGGTGCAGTGCGATGTTTCACACACTCCCATAGGCTTGTATGGGGGTGCATGCATAGGCTTGTTTGGGGGTGCATGCTGCGATTGCACAGAGAGAGCGATTCGTGTCGAGAAATAAAATACAAGAGGACTGCCTCATTGATTAACACTGGTGCGAGTTTTATCGGATTGTACTTGCACATGAAAATCGCATGTGGAAAAGAGGCCTACAGACCATCTTCAGCATTGGAGGAGAGCAGCACTCAGCTTAGAGCTTCTGCTCTTTTATTTTAGACATCAGTTGGGGTTTGGCACTAGTGAATGGTCGTTCATGACCAATCCAGCAGAAAGAGCAGACTCCTTTCTGTGAGCGATAGTAGTCACTCTGGTGAGAGCCACTTGCAGTTCCTGGTGTAAAATCTAATGTTCAGATGTGGATTAAATGGAAAGCTGGCCTACCAACCCTGAAAAATGCGCTAATGGCTAGCTGTGGTTGGGTGGGGTTTTGACCTAATCAGACCCCATTAAAAAGGGGGTTTCCCTGTGGGATCCAAAATAATTGCCTCTTTTTGATACACAGAGCTAACTGAGCCAGACTTCCTACTAGCACACAGACTTCTACCGATCAGGACATCTAACATATCAAAAGTCTATTCAAGGAGCAGTTACACTTTAACGATAAGTGTTATTTCGGTGTTCAGCATAAGATTAGTGTCTAAACATAACGGGGAACATCCTCTGCAGCTTATTAAATGAGCATAAGTGTGTTTCGCTAACTACAGACCCGTCTCTAATCTCCCCTTCATATCCAAACTCCTGGAACGTCTGGTCTACTCCCGTCTAATCCGCTATTTGTCAGATAACTCTCTCTTCGACCATTTACAATCCGGTTTCCGCTCCTTGCACTCTACTAAAACTGCTCTTACTAAAGTCTCTAATGATCTACTTACAGCTAAATCTAATGGTCATTACTTCCTGCTGATCCTCCTGGATCTGTCTGCTGCATTCGATACTGTGGATCACCAGCTCCTCCTGACTATGCTCCGCTCTATCGGGCTCATGGACACCGTTCGCTCGTGGTTCTTCTCCTACCTCTCTGACCACTCATTCACTGTATCCTTTGCCAGCTTCTCTTCCTCTCCTCTTCCCCTTACGGTCAGGGTTCCTCAGGGTTCAGTCCTAGGCCCCCTCCTTATCTCTCTATACACAGCCCGTATTGGACAAACAATCAGCAGATTTGGTTTCCAGTACCATCTCTATGCTGATGACACCCAACTGTACACATCTTCTCCTGACATCACCCCTGCACTATTACAAAATAGTAGAACAGATCTCCATAAAACCATTTTAGAAAAATTTGGCAAAAGGGTACCTATGTCAAGGTCCCTTTAAAAGCCAGCATAAACTCCATATAGAACATTGAGACACAGAAGGAAAAAGGAGTTTTTGAATTCAAAAAATTTTATTTTAAACAAGGAGGGGTTTTGGCAGAGACATTAAAAACAGGCATAGAGGGCAAGAGAGGCAGCAAATAAATATAGATATCACAGGCTATTACAAAGATGTATACATGTCTCATGTCTCTGCCAAAACCCCTCCTTGTTTAAAATAAACTAATTTTGCATTCAAAAACTCCTTTTTCCTTCTGTGTCAAACTATTACAAAATACTAGCGATTGTCTGTCCACTGTCTCCAACATCATGTCCTCCCTCTATCTAAAACTGAACCTGTCAAAAACTGAACTCCTCATGTTTTCCCCCTCCCCCAACCTTCCGAAACCCAATATTACCATTTCTGTGTGTGGCTCTACCATTACGCCCCAGCAGCACGCCCGCTGTCTTGGGGTTATATTTGAATCCGATCTCTCCTTCACTCCCTATATTCGTTCACTTGCTCGTTCATGTCAATTCCACCTCAAAAAGATCTCGAATTCAACCTTTTCTTACCATTGACTGCAAAATCTCTTACTGTCTCTCTCATTCATTCTCGCCTGAATTATTGTAATTCTTTACTAATTGGTCTCCCTGTTTCTAAACTCTCTACTCTCCAATCCATTCTGAATGCCGCAGCCAGGATAATTTTCCTCTGCAACCGCTTCACTGATGCCTCTGCTCTTTGCCAGTCGTAGTGTGACGCCGTGGACTAGCCAGGTAGTCACAGCGCCCCGCACAACACCTGTCCCCTAATAAGGTGTCAGCAGCCAACCAGTAAAACCCTAGTCACGCCTCTCAGGGCTTGATGTTCACACCAGGGGGCGGAGCCAGGCGGTTGGCCACGTCAGTCAGTCAGTCGTCGTAGTAGTAGTCAGATCAGTGAGTGGAGGGCAGGCCTGTGCCAGGTCTGCAAAAATCTGACAGGTGCCGGGGTTGGAGCCCGGGCACCTTTGGCTAGGAGGCAAGCGGTGGCCTCAGCCTGCAGGAGCCGGGAAGACTGCTCGGTGGAACCGTGGTGGACCGGGACAGGGTAGTGGACCACTGGTACCGACCCGGGGAACCGACTCGGAAACCAGAGCACAAAGGGGGGTACTCAGACCCTGAAACGAGGTCCAGAAGCCACTGGACTAAGTTAATTAACTGATTGGGTGGGAAATGACCTATAGTCCAGACCGCAAAATCCCGACTGAAGACAACAGCCCAACAAGGGGGATGGAAAGCCACCTCACAGGCAGAGAGATCCCACGGGCCAGCGTCTGCGGGCAAAAGGGCTCTCCCGACATCCACAAAGCCGGTGAGCGGACTCGCGTCGCTGAAGCGCAGGCAGTCCACCGATACACAACACGGTGCAGGAAAAAGGCAGAGACCACCAACCGGGTGGGGGACCCGACTCAACCAGCTGCGGGCACCGACCACCATCAACTTGTTTTACAAGAGACTTGTGTGTGTTACTAATCGTGAGTACAACAGTGCCCTCCGGCCGCGCACCTCCCTGCACCGCCCAACCACACAACACCCAACGGGTCCCGGGGCCATCATCCCTACCCACGGAGGGGTTAACATCTTGCTTCATAAACATCTCCCCCCTAACTGCAGCGGTGGTGTCTACCTTCACCACATCCCGTGAGTGGCGTCACGAACTTAACCACGGCTCCGGCCGTACATCTATGTCCCCTAAGCTGCCAGCCCCTTTCAGATCGAAGTGACCACAGGGCCCCCCGGGTCCGGAGACGCTCGAGCCACCTACCAGCGAGCCTGGATCCGAGTGGCTCGGCTGCAGCCGAGCGTGGGGCGGTACAATTGCACTGGTTGCCTATCCGCTACAGAATCCAACATAAACTTATCACTCTCACCCACAACGCTTTCCACGGTTCCACACAACTCTACATCTCCTCCCTCATCTCTGTCTATCACCCCACCCGTGCCCCCCGCTCTGCTAATGACCTAAGACTAGAGTTGAACGGATCGGTCATAATCCGGGTCCTCCGGATCGGGTTGCCGCCGAAGTCCGGATCCGAAATCCGCGGCCATACAAATCTCTGACACTCTGACACTCTGACACTCTGACACTCTGACACTCTGACACTCTGACACTCTGACACTCTGACACTCTGACACTCTGACACTCTGACACTCTGACACTCTGACACTCTGACTCGGATCGGGCTCTCAAACCGTGCGGATCCGGATTTTGCGGATCTGGGGCCGCTCAACACTACCTAAGACTGACATCCTCAACAATTCAAACCTCCCACTCCCGCCTGCAAGATTTCTCACGAGCTGCGCTTATGCTCTGGAACACACTACCAAGAGCAATCCGATTAATTCCCAACCTCCACACCTTTTAAGCGGGCCCTAAAAACGCATTTCTTTAGCCTAGCCTATCACCTCACCGCCCTAATCTAATCTAGTTCCTTTCTGCCATTCATAAAATTTACTTCCAATTCTTGTCCCCTGTACCTGTATAAATTCAGCTCTGCTACATGCCAGCTGACGGCACACACAGAGTCGCGTGATGAGAATGAACTCGGGTGAACTGCACCCGACTTCATTGTCGTACCGCGGCTCTGTCTGTGTGTGGCGTCCTGATTAGCATCTTCACCGCACACACCCCGACATCACCGCACACACCCCGACATTACTGCAGACATCCCCCGCACACATTCCGACATTACCGCCGACATCCCTGCACACATCCCGACATCCCCGCACACATCCCGATATTACCGCCGACATCCCCGCACACATCCCGACATTACCGCCGACATCCCCGCACACATCCCGACATTACAGCCCTCATCCTCACCACACACACCGGCATTACCTCAGTGATGTCTCCGCTGACAGCGCGATTCACTTCAGTTGCTGCGTGGAGCTCACAGGAGCAACGGTGTTCTACTGCCGCTCCTGTCAGCTTCATGTAGCAGAGCTGGATGTGTCGCGGGACCTCTGGATTATACCGGATCTGGAGGGGTATTTGGAGATTTTAATAAAGTGGTGCAAGAGGGGATTTTTTTTTTTTTGTCTTCCAAATAAAGGATTTTTTCGGGTGTATGTGTTTATTTACTTTCACTTACAGGTTAATTATGGAAGGTATCTCGGGGAGACGCCTGTCATGATTAACCTAGGACATAGTGGCAGCTATGGGCTGCTGCCATTAACCCCTTATTACCCTGATTGCCACCGCACCAGGGCAAATCGGGATGAGCCAGGTAAAGTCCCGGGACTGTCGCATCTAATGGATGCAGCAATTCCGGGTGGCTCCTGGCTGATATTGTTAGGCTGGGGGGCTCCCGATAACGTGGCACTCCCCATCCTGACAATACCAGCCTTCAGCCCTGTGGCTTTATCTTGGCTGGTATCAAAATTGGAGGGGACCGCACGTTGTGTTTTTTTTTTTTTTTTTTTTTTTATTTATTTATTTTACTGCACGATATAGACCCGCCCTCCTGCGGCTGTGATTGGTTGCAGTGAGACAGCTGTCACTCAGCATGGGGGCGTGTTTGACTGCAACAAATCATAGGTGCCGGTGGGCGGGGAATACGAGATTGAATAATGAGCGGCCGGCATTTTCAAAAGAGGAAAAGCCGCCGGAGTAGTGTGAACGCAGTGCCGGTGATCGGGGATCAGTGAGTATGAGAGAGGGGGAGAGACCGACCAACAGAGAGAGAGACAGACAGAGCGACCAACTGACAGAGAAAGAGACCGACCGACCGACCGACAGACAGAGGGAGATTCACCGACCTCCAGACAGAAATTGACCGACATTGACAGACTGAAAAGACATGCGTTTTGCTGCAGTCTAAGTGCATTTTGTTGGCGTTCTGACCCACATCGTTGATTTCAATGGGTGGAGAATGCAGCTACAATGCACAAAAAGTGCCATGCTGCTTTTTTTTTTCCGCAGCGATTTTTGGGCACATCCAAAACGCAGCGTGTGCATTGATTTTTCGGCTTTCTCATAGACTTTGCTGGGGAAGCTGAACGCATGCAGTTACGCTGCAGTTCAAACCGCAGCTTTTCGGCGGAAAAAAAAGCAACGTGCGCACATAGCCTTATGTGTGCACTTTTTATGCATTCTAAGGCTAGGTGCGCACTGACATGTTTGCATGTCTCAAAAACGCTGTGTTTTTGGCCACAAAGAATGCACAAAAACGAACCCACAGCAAAAATGCGTTTCGCTGCGTTATTAGCTGTGTTTTGCTGCGTTTTTGATTACTGCATTTTGCTGTGTTTTTCCAAAGCATTGCATGGGTGAAAAACGCAGGAAAGAGTTGACGTCCTGTTTTTTTTTTTTTTTTTAAGCTCAAAAACACAGCTAGAAAAAAAGTTGTGTGCAGACAGCAAAAATGAAAAGTCATAGACTTTGCTGAGCTAACTAAGTCATGCAGTTTTGAGTCCAAAAAAACGCGCCAAAATGCTCAGTGCACTCATATCCTAAATTGCATTTTGATGGGGGTTTCTTTAATTTATTTGAATGAGCTTCCGTTTTCTACATCCTTGTGCACATGTGCACTGTCCACGTGACCTCCACATGACCCTGAAAATAATGGTTTGAATTTTGTAAGAGATGTGCAAAGATGGATGACTGATAGATGGATGACTGATAGATGGATGACTGATAGATGGATTGATGACGGATGGATAAATGGATTGTACTGCCATTTAGCCAAATAAATAACTAAATGAAAGAAACAAAATGGAGTCCCCTCCATTTTTGATAACCAGCAAAGGTAAAGCACTACCGGCTATCATGTTCGGAAAGTCCATGGTTATTGGGCACTTCCCAGCCTAAAGTAGCCCGTAGATTCCCCAGAAGTGATTCATCACATTAGATGCTCCAATTCTGGATCTTCCCAATTGCCCTGGTGCCTTGGCAATCGGGGTAAATGGTATTTTGAGCTGATGCCAGCTGTGTAATTTCCAAAAACACATATGGCATCAAGCCCTCGTGCTACTTATGGAAAGGGATTATTCTAGCTGCGTTTTTGGACACTTAACAGCTAACGTCAACTGCAAAAACCATTACCCCGATTTCAATCGCACCAGGGCATCGGGAAGAGCTAATGCGAAGCACCAAAAATTGGAGCATCTCATAGTGTGCTACTTCTGGGGCACCTGCAGGTTTGTATTTTTAGGCTGGGAAGGAACCAATAACCATGGACCTTCCCAGCCTGATAATATCACTTCACAGCCGTCTTCTTTACCTTTCGCTAGATATCAAAAAAGGGGGGGACACCATGTCTTCTTTTTTTTTTTTTTTTTTTTTTTCTTTAAATTATTTAAATATTCGATTAATAGCTGTAAAATCTATCATCTTTATCACATAAAAATCATTAAATTATCTGAATGCATTTAATTCTGGTACGTGTCACACGGACTGCACACGAATGTCATCGGTGTGTGGGTATGTGTTTTTCACAAACCAATAGACTTCTGTTGGCTCTTTTTCATCAGTGTAAAAAAAATAAATAAATGGAAATTCCTTCGTGTGGATCAAACAGACACATGTGGTTCACATGGTCCGTGTAAAACAAAAAACAGAGGGGAGAAGATCAGCTGAGATTGGGCGTCTCCAGTACATGTGAAAACGTGCACCACACCCACTGGAAACACTGATGTATGAAGGGGGCCTAAGGTAGAAGAGCTTGGAAGCATTTCCAGTGTCTTAAATTTTAGTTATAATGTTTTGATAATTTATTTTACAGATTAATAAAAACCAGTCCCGAGCTTTCTGGGTCCTGCCCGTGGTTCCCAGAATCCTATGTGATTTATCCAACTAATCCAAAGTCTCCTGTGGCAAAAGGAAGGAATGGGCTCCAAGATCTAATCAATAGCAGCCGTACAGATGAGCGAGAGGAATTTCTAGAATCATTTAATGGAAGGCAGGAGAGTGGAAAAGGAAATGTGTGGATCGCTAAAGCCTCATCAGGTGCCAAAGGTTTGTCTAAACATTCAGAAAGTCTACCTTGCCATCTTCTCATTATTGGTAGTTAAGTCTTCATATTAGTGCATTTTTATATGTGCAGCGTCCTATTCTCTTCCTAATTATTCTGCTGATGGTACCTGTGAGGAAGCTGTGATTTCTTATTAACGCTGCATGGTGACTTTAGACCTCACTTCACATCTACTCAGCTGAAGTGTTGAGGGAGGGATGAGTGAAGAGCGCCAATCCTAAGTGACCTGCACAAAAGTGACTGCTACAGAAGAGATCAATGACATCCCAGCCAGTGAACGTGAGGGGCAGGATGCTCTGAGGATGGTCTGGGTACACCATCGGACTATTGGGGGGGTCATTTGCCTATAGCGCAGTACAGTAATAACGGCTGTTAAAACTACCCCGGGCTGCGGTGGTAAACCAGAGGCATATGTAGGGGAGCTGGCGGGGCATGTGCCCTGGGCGCAGTGTCAGGGTGGGCGCTGTCGGGCCGACTGATACAGAACTGAGTCTCCCGGGTGGCCAGGGCCTGCTTCAGCACATGTCAGGAAGGGCGGTGATGTATGCTTCGGGCCGAATTCCGGGGACCTCAGTGCTCATGTCGGCAGCCGCAGTTCCCTGGCTGCAGGCTCTTAAATCCTCACCTGCCCGCAGCTTTCACCGCTGCGTGTAGGGTCTAAGTTCATCTGTGCACAGCGCTCCCACAGATGAAGGTAGATGCTAGAATATACGGGCTCCTTCCAGGTATGACTTAATTTGTCATGAAGCTGGTCACGCCCACTAACCTGGAAGGAGCCCATACATTCTAGGCTCAACCCACAGATAAAGAGAAGAGCCGAAGCATTAACATCCCGACGAGCTGTATGTCCTGTCCCCCCAGTGCTGTATACCCTGCAGAATAGTCTATCCCTCCACCCCAGAGTTGTATACCATGCAGGACTGTCTATCCCCCCACCCCAGAGCTGTATACCATGCAGAACTGTCTATCCCCCCACCCCAGAGCAGTAAACCCTGCAAAACTCTCTATTCACCCCACCCCAGTGCTGTATACCCCGAGGACTGTCTATCCTCTGACCCCAGTGCTGTATACCTCCAGAACTGTCTATCCCCCCCCACCCCAGAGCAATAAACCCTGCAAAACTCTCTATTCACCCCACCCCAGTGCTGTATACCCCCGATAACTGTCTACCCCCCCCCCCCCCCTCACCCCCACACCGGGGCTGTATACCCCCAGAACTGTCTATCCCCTGACCCCAGTGCTGTATACCCCCCAAAACGGTCTTTCTCTTTCGTTTCATTGGGGGACACAGGACCATGGGACACAGGACCATGGACCATGGGTGTATGCTGCTGTGACTAGAAGGCTGACACTAAGTAGACAAAAAAGGTTAGCTCCTCCCTAGCAGTGTACACCCTGAGTCGGAGGCGGACTTAAATCAGTTTTTTGCTTAGTGTCGTAGGAGGCTGATGTGGGCCGTCTCTGCCCCCCTCAGTTATTTGATTTTTGCATTTTTTTTTCCCTTTTTTTTTTTTCGGCGCCGCTCATCGCTCTCATACCTGTCTTCTCGTTTCTGCAGGTATCTTCTTCATCACTCATACTCTACAGCCCTGTGGGTACCACTCCCCAGGGTCGCAGAGGCTTGAGACATCGGGCCCTCTCCCCCGTCCATCCCCGTGGTACCACTCCCGGGTTTGCGCGTGGGGCAGAACCTTCATGGGCACCCCTGATCCACCCTGCGGTATCACCCCAAAGGGTGCACAGGGACATGCAGCAGGGACTGGACCTCCGCAGCGCATCTGGAATCTGTTGGGACCCGCATCGCTGCCTTCTCCTGCAGGGGGGCTCCTTTCCCCCCTCCCGACGTCCACTTCCCTGCCTCTCCACGCTGCCTCCCTGGAGCCCGCAGTCTTCCATGAGGTGGGCGCTGCACACAGGCAGGGGCAGAGCGCCCTGCCTGCACCGCATTCATTGCTGGGCCCAGCGCCGCCGAGATCAGGTAGGATCGACCTTCTCCTACCTTCTTCCCTCGGCTGCTGCAAAATTTAGGCCCCAGTCTCGGCCTAGTCGCCCCTGCGTCCTAGCCACGCCCCCCCGCTGCAGCGCTATTGGCCGCCGAACGTCAGGCCCTGTCTCCTCCCACCGCTCAGCCTCCTGGCTTACTGTGCCGGCGTTTTCCACAGTGTGGGCGGTGGATGCCCTGTTTCCCACCCTCACACGGCCCCTCCCCCAGCCCCTCCCCCAGCCAACTCCAGCTTCCCATCCCCATTTTGCTCACACAGGCAATTAGCTGTAATCTGTCAGTTATGTGGTTGTAAGCAGAGTGTAAAAGATCTCTAATCACACAAGATCGATTTCATGTGAATGGACTGCTGATGTATGACCACTCACGATATAATACATGTAGAATTCACAAATTAGGTGAAAAATCTCAGTTTTATGTGGTTTTTAACCCCAGAAGTTTTTTCTACAATTTTAGTAAAAAAAAAAAAAAAAAAAGATTATTTCCAGATTTCATGATTCACTTTCAGCATGTCTATAGCACCGTCCTGCGGTGCATCGGCCAAGATGCCGCCTCCTATTGGTTTCTGCAGGTCTCTGGGTATCATTAGGATTTAATTGCCCTAATGTTGGTTCTTGATTCTCTCATATTGTTAAATAGACAGAATCTGACAGGAACTGTATTACCAGGAACGCCCGCAGGGGAAGGCTACTGCTTCTAGCAAACAAGTAGAAATGCTTAGTTCCAGACAACCCCTTTAGATCATATATCTGTGGGGCCTCAACCCTGTCTTTCCTAACAATGACGCAGCAGCGCCCTGATTCCCTGGCTCCGACGTGACCGGGATCCCTTTCTCCCGACTGGTAGGCAGCACACAGGATCTGGGTACGATTTGCTCCTACGGAGATAGCCCTCATGTATGAGCGACAGTTTAGTCGTTCTCCTGTCTCCGGCCTAGCAGTCCCAGCGAGAGTACCTTTGCATAATCCTGCTCCGCCCGACCCAAACAGTTTCCCGTGCCTTGGTGTAGTTCCCCTAGGTCAGGATGTCCAGCTATGCTCTGGCTGCTCTGCAGACCCGTAGCATCCACAGGACTCCTCTACCGACGCCTCAGATGCCGCCATGCAGTCTCAGATCCTGCAGGGCCCTGCGTTCCGCCCCCTCCCGACTAGTTGGCGCCCCTGTCGCAGTCCGTAGGTTCCCTCTCTGAGGTCTCTCGGACCATCGCGCAAGCTCTGCGTCGCCTGTCGTCGCGTAATCAGCCCTCCACAGGCCTAGCGCAGTCTCCTAAGTAGGAAGTGAGCTCCGGCCCACGGTCCTCTGCTACTCGGAAGCGGACCCGCCAGGTCTCGTCTTCAGCACCTTCCCAGGCTTCACTCTCATCCCCAGGTCCAGACTACCACTCCTTCCTGGAGTCCTCCGACCTTCCGGGTGATGATTCAGATGCAGCACCTCTGCTGGATTCCGTACAAGCGGCTGATGTTCGGCGCATGGTGGATAGCCTGGTAGAAGCGGTGAATCAGTCTCTGAGGATACAGGTAGATCCCGTCTCTTTTCAGAGCACCCGTGTCCCCTTTCAGTGGACGAGGCGAGTCCATAACGCATTCAGTGGACGTCATGAGTTCGCTGAGTTACGAAGCAACCACAGGCAACAGCCAGTCACGGTATGTACCGGCGGTAAGTCCATTATTTTACATTATCCCTTCTCTGAAGGGCTCCGAGAAGAATGGGCAGACTCCCCTGTGGTCAGCCCGCCAGCTCCCGCCTGACTTCTCACTCCTAACAGCGCATCTCTCAGGGACTCCACAGACTGTACCATTCACAGGTGGGCGCGCTCTGCCTTCGAGCCATCAGGAACTTCCCCTGCCCTTGCCTTGGTTGGGTTGCGAAGCCGCTATGTCCTGGACAGACATGCTGCGCAGGGACTCTGTGCCTTCTCTGCCGTCCCGGAACTGGCTAACATCTCTTCGCAGATCACACTCGCGGGTGAGTACCTTCGCTACGCAGCCTTGGCGCCTGCCAATGGAGCGGCCCAGGTCCCTGCAACAGTGTAGCTATCCGCCGAGCCCTCAGGCTCAGGACCTGGAACGCGGATCTGGCTCTGAGGGTAGCTGGCTTCCCCTCCGTCTTAGGGGAGCGCCTTTAGGACCTAGGCTAGTCCAACTGATATCCTAGGCTACGGGAGAAAAGTGTACTCTTCTTCCCTATTTTCGGCCCAAGCCGTCCGGAACTCCTCAAAAAACATCCTCCCCTTGGAGGGACAAGGGGGCCCCGTCTTTTATGCCCAATCCCTCCTGGTGATCGCGTCCCCACTAGTCCACGAAGTTCCACTTCTTCCAGGTCTCAGCGCCGCTTCTCCAAATGACTTCCGGTCTGCGGACAGCTGCGCCAGTCTCGTGGGGGGCTTCTGTCCCCCTCCAGCAGATCTGTCTCCCATTAGAAGCAGTTCGTAAGTCAGAGAGATCAGTCTCAGACTACGATATAGATTCGATTCATTGCCACAAGACGTTTTTTTCCGTTCTCGCCCTCCTGTGTCTCCTGTGCGTGGGCGCGTGTTCCTCCCCTCCATGGGGTCGTTCCTCCACTCTGGACTTGTGGCAACAGTCCCGCCATCAGAACTTTTCCAGCGTTTTTTATTGCAGTCTCTTGTGGTCCCCAAGAGGGTCGTCTCGGTCCATTCCCTCCTCGACCCGGAGTTTTTCTAGCAGGTCCGTGAGACCTTGAGCATTTAGCATGGAGTTCCTCCGCTCCGTGTTCACATCCATTGAAGTCGGTGAGGTTCTGACGTCGCTGGACATTCAAGACGCCTACCTGGCAGGTAGTCCTTGCTTCAAGCAAATGGTCCCTCAACAGGGAAAGCCTCAACCAGATCGGCGGCAGATAAAAGACTCCAAAGGTGGTCCTAATGACCTCCCGATTCGACTGGCAGGTTCCATGGTTCATCGCGGGCTACCACGACCACCTGCCACTAGGGGTCGACGTGTGGACCCAGTGCAGGCCCCGTACTTCTTCTTTCCACTGCGGCCCCTGATCCCGAAGGTTCTTAAGAACATCAGGGCGGAAGGTTTTCCAGCCATTCTAATGGCTCCAGAGGGGCCCAGACTAGCATGGTTCGCGGAACGTCTTCAGGACCCACGCTGTCCTCCCGGGACGCCTTCCAGACCGTCCAGCTACTGGTTGGCAGAGCCTTCTCTCTCTCTTCTCTCCTACGAGAACCCAGAGGTCCTAAAATTTGACAGTCTGGCCACTGTATCCTGGGTAATACCTCAGGCAGGCTTTTCAACAGAGTTAATGCAGACAATGATTACAGTCAGGTTTATATCTTCTGCGAGAATCCACTACCGCACGGGGAGCATTTTTCCTTCGGTGGTCTGAAGAACACAGCATCTCTTCTCCCTCCCATCAAGGCAGGTCTAGATGCGAGTCTCGCATTCTCCACACTTAAAAAGCCAAGTGTCGGCTCTGTCAATCCTGTTTCAGAAGTCTATCGCTTCTCGTCCACGGATCAAGGCCTTCATTCAGGGATTTGTCCATCCAGCTCCGCCGTATCGTCGGCCACTAGAACTGTGGGATCTTATGCTAGGGCTGGATTTGCTTCAAGGTCCGCTGTTTGCACCGTTCGAGATTCCTTCCTTCTCACCGGTTGTGGAAGAGTGGTGTTCCTCGTTGCCATCACTTCTCTGCGAAGTACGTCAGAGCTAAAGGGTCTTTCGGTACTTACCCCTTTTCGGATTTGTCTCCAGGACAAGGTCGTGCTCGGGCCAGCTCCCTCCCTTCTGCCTAGGGCAGTCTCGCCATTCCAGTCAAATGAGGAGTTTGTTTTCTCTGTCCTCCGGTCCTGGTCCTTCTCACAGCCTCAAGAAAGTCTTCCATACTCTGGACCTGGTGCGAGTCCTCACACTCTGTGCCTACAGGACCGCACTTTCCCGTAAAACGGTCGTGCTGTTCATAATCCCATCCGGACCCAAAAGGGACATGCTGGTACCCAGGGCCTCAATTGCCAGATGGATTCGTTCCGCCATTTCCGAGGCCTCTTGGATAAAGGACAAATCTCCACCACGGGCAGTAAAGGCACACTCAACTAGTGCAGTGGGAACCTTTTTGGCCGATTACGCATTAGACGTCGGCCGACCAGGTCCGTAGCACCGCCGCCTGGTCTGGTCTGCATTCCTTTAACAACTCCTACCAGGTTCACATCCAAACATCGGCAGAGGCCAGTCTTGGGAAATAGCTTTTGCAGGTGGCAGTAGCACACCTGTACAAGGCGGGTACATTCACTTCTTGGGCAAGCCCGCCGAGGGAGGCCGTTTTCCTTCCTATCCGCGGGGCTTGCCGCTCCCCACCCAGGGACTGCTTTTGGACGTCCCATGGTCCTGTGTCCCCCAATGAAACAAAAGAGAGAGAGGATTTTTGTGTACTCACCGTAAAATCTCTTTCTCGGAGTCTTCATTGGGGGACACAGCACCCACCCTGCTTGTTTTGTTACATATTGACTGTCTATCTCAGTGGCCCGTGTTCCCTGGTCTTGGGTCGCACTTCTACTTTGTTGAAGTTATTACCTTGACTTATGTATGGTTGTGTTTTTGTTCTCCTCCTACTGCTTGTGCACTAAACTGATTTAAGTCAGCCTCCGGCTCAGGGTGTACACTGCTAGGGAGGAGCTAACCTTTTTTGTCTACTTAGTGTCAGCCTCCTAGTCACAGCAGCATACACCCATGGTCCTGTGTCCCATGGTCCTGTGTCCCCCCCAATGAAGACTCAGAGAAAGATTTTACGGTGAGTACACAAAAATCCTTCTATTTCCCCCCACCATGCCATACGCTAATGAGGCTACAGCCTTTATTTGTGATAGTGACTAATTCTCATCATTAGGCCTCAGTCCCACTTGCGCATTGCTTCCCATGCGAGAGCATCAGATGCAATATGCTAATGACCCTTGGCTCAGGCTCTGCTGCGAGCCTACGCCGAGTGTCATGCGACTGTGATCCAATCTTGTGATCGGATCACAGGCACGGACTAGAGGAAGGGAGGGGGTAATTCTCCCCCTTTTACATGGCCTGTCTGTGCGTAAATCGTACTGCACTCTGACATCCAAGTGCAGTGCGATGTTTCACACGCTCCCGTAGACCTGTATGGGTGTGTGAGCTGAGATTCGCTGCCAAACGCAGCATGCTGCAATTCTTTTCTCATGCCAATATATATCATGAAAAATCAATCGCAGATGGACACTGCCCCATAGTTTTACACTGGTGCAAGTGCAATTCGATGTTTAATCTGATTGCACTCGCCCATGCAAAACGCAAGTGGAACTGAGGCCTTACTGTAGTTGCTGTATAGTCCGCAGTCTGATGATGATTGATAACTCCCAAGTATCTCCTTACCATTGTTAAAAGGAATCTGTCACCAGGTAATTGCTCCCTTATATGAGAGCAGCATAATATAGTGACAGAGACCTTGATTCCAGCGATGTGTCACTTACTGAGCTCTTTGCTGTTATTTTGATAAAATCAATGTTTTCTCTGCTGCAGATCTGGCAGTTATACAGAGCTGATGCATATGCTGGACTACCTGGCAGCATGCCAAGCAGTCCTGTAATGATAATATATTGCTGATTAAACAGTGATTTTATCAAAACTTCGCTAAGCAGCACAGTAAGTGACACACCGCTAGAATCAGGATTTCTGCTGCTCTCAGATTAGGTGTTAAAATCCTGGTGACAAATTCCCTTTAAGGATGTAAGGAGCTAACATTACAATTGATGTACCATGTACTGCTTGTGGTTCTGATTATGTATTTCTATACTGATGAGAGTTTTGATGCTGTGTTTTTGAACTGATGGGGTTATATGGATGTATTTCTGTAATGCTGGTTGTTCTGATGATGAATTTCTTTGCTGCTGGTGGTTGTGATGCTGTGCTTCTGTATTGATGGGGGTTCTATTTATGTATTTCTGTACCTCTGGTGGTTCTGGTGCTGTTACTAGTTCTGATCCTGTACACAAGTATCAATTAGTGTTGAGCGGACCCGCACTGTAAACGTCCGGATCCGCGCGGTTTCAGCGCTATCGCCGGGCTGGACCCGGGATTCCGGCTGCATGACCCGGAATCGGCAATTAATAAAAATGAAAAAAAAAAAAAACCTAAATGAGCGTTTTATACTTACCGAGACTCTGTCATGGCGGCACTCTGCTTCCGGGCTGCGCTTTCACTTCCTCTGCTGTGCACACAATCACACAGCTTTCCGTGCTTTCCCCGCCCACCGGCCGTCCTCTCAGCTGTGAGAGGCTAAATCACATACTTGCAGTTTCGTGACCTCCCACTCACCGCCGGCACCAGAGAATCCTGACAGTGTGCAGTTTGAGAATTCAGAAATCTGTAGTCACATAGTGATACACAGTGACTGCAGATTTTTATCTTGTACCTGGAGAAGCCCTTTACTTATAAAATTAAGCACTGTAGCCCAATCCTAACAGCATGTAATATACTCTGTCAGGATTCAGCTCTGCTCTCTGGTTCCAGCAGACACCACATGGCCTCTCCACTCATATGTGATTTTCATACTTGATTGAGACAATTAGGAAGAAAAGCTATGTTTCTCTTTATACATCGAGAGAATTATTAAGAGCAGCTCGTCATCACGTGACTAAGTGTGCAAATCACATATAAATAATTGGTCACATGAGGGGGGGGCACCAAATTGAATTCTTGCCCCGGGTGCCGGAAAGCTTAGATACACCTTTGGGTAAACTAAGCATATCTTTTAAAAGGTGCGTGAAGTAAGAACACACCAGTGCGGGTTATTTAGAACAATAACATCTGACTAGAGATGAGTGAACCCAGAGTTCAGGTGCATTACATGTGTAAACCACTTTTGCAAGCATCACTGTCCTCGGGTATGCTCGGAGCTCAGCCCAGTATGAGCCGCTTGTTGTTTGATCGGCTCTCACTGGGGATAACAACATGATCAGATGTAGTGTGCATTAGATAAAATGGAAACACCCTGCCCAACCTCCCCCCGGAAGTGATCTGTTTATGGCTGGCTGCATGTGAGTGGAGACCTGAACAGCCCAATTAGTGACTTAGTTCCAGCCGAACCAAACTTCAACGAGTCCGCTCATCTCTTCTGTTAACGGTTTCTTTCGAAGGCACTGTTGCACTAGAAAAAGGAATTTTGTTAAGAAAATTCTGGAGGCTCAGTAAGATTTCCACAGCTGCGGGAAAATACCGCACCGAAATCCGCATGCGGTTTGTTGCGTTTTGTGCGGATTTGTTGCGGAAATGCCGCAGCCAGCGTTGGACTGGCACCTGGAGGAATCTCAAGTAATACCAGGCCTGGCCGCGGTTTCCTGCACTGAACTCCGTAGCTCCCACCTGAGCTCTGGAGTGCAGCCTAGACTAAACTGCGAGCGCCGAGTGATTGATTCCCCGGCGATGGCAGCCTAGACTAAACTGCGAGCGCCGAATGATTCCCCGGCGATTGCTGTTTAGTTCAGGCCGGGCTGATCTCCGGAGCTCAGGTGACAGCTCCGGAGTGCAGCCCGGCCTCTCTACAGCTGTCACCGGAGATCAACCCAGCCTGAACTAAACGGCAATCGCCAGGGAGACAATCACTTGGCGCTCGCAGTTTAGTCTACGCTGCACTCCGGTGCTCAGGTGACAACTCCGGAGTTCAGTGCAGGTAACTGAATCCAGGCCTGGCATTACTGGAGATTCCTCCGGTAGCCAGTCCCGCAGCTACCTGCGGAAAAGAAGTGACATGCAATTGTTTTTGCTGAGGGAATCCCGCAGCAAAACATGCAGCTGTCAAAATCCGCCCAGTGCGCACAGCATTTTTTTTTCCCATAGAATTTGCTGGTGCATCACTGAAGAGATGTTATGAACATTTTCTGCAGCGAAACATGCAGCAAATCCGCGGGAAATTCCGTCTAGTGCACACAAGGCCTAAGTTGTTCCCATGCCTTTTTTGCTAGTAGGAGTGGATCTTTTAAGGGACCTTGTCATATGGAAAAAAAAGCTTTTAACTCACAGATAATGGGTTAATCTGCTGGTTAATAGTGATCTACAGCTGGGCAGCTGTTGTACTTTAAAGGGCTTGACCACTACTTTTACATTAATGACCTATCCTAAGGATAAGCCATCAATGTCTAATCGGCCTCGGTCTTATTCCCAGCACCCACGCTGTTCTTGGTGCCGATAGCTGCCCCGTCTTCTGATTGTGGTCGGGTACTGCACATCCCTTGCCTGTTGATTTGAATCAGAGGCAGATGTGCAGCAAACAGCCGCGGCGACGATCAGGTGACTGGGCAGGTCCAGAAGTGAGTATTTTTGGCTGCCTGCCACAGTCAGAGAAAACAACTAATTGAGGGGGGTGTCTGATGTCAGACCCCAGTCAGACATTGATGTCCTATCCTAAGGATAGGCCATCAGTGTAAAAGTAGTGGCCAACCTTTCTAAGTCCAGACACCGGGAAGGAATGCTCTTTATTCCTCCCGACAGATTCCAGCTTTCAGTCATAGAGATGTGTCCAGTGCGACTTCAGTCACTGCTCAATACATAGCAGTGGCAGCTGCAACTGCTCCCGTCACTGACTGACAGCTGAGTAATGTTCACGTCCTGCTTGTAGCCGGGCTGTCAGTGCAGTGGTCCGGTAGATACAACACCATGTCCACAGGTAGTTTGGGGACATGATAGATTCCCTTCTAATGATAGTGGAATGTAGTCTGATACAACCTGATATGCATGTAATGCATCTGATGTATATTCCAAAGAAGGCGGTACAGTGTGTGACTATGGATGTCATTATTTATTTATTTTTTTTTTTTTTTTTTTTTTTTTTTTTTTAGTTCTAATCTGTTGTATGCTGTGTATGTATATTGTATACTGTGTGTGTGTATTAGCCTTTAGCAGGGCTGCAGTGTAAACGGAATGAATGTAAGAGGCTTTCTCATGAACTACATGTAACCGCTATGTATTGGATAGGTGATAAATGCTCCATTCCTGGGGACTCCTCATTTGGATTTCTGCTGATTGTGAAAATAGGGGTCCCAAATTCCCAGTGATTGGAATGGTAGTGTATGTCTATGAGACAGGTAGTTTATAATAAGTAAGACCCGGCTCACTGCTGCAAGGCTTAATGAAGCCGTAAAAAAATCAATCAAAACTACAATAATGTATGACCCCGGCACAATTAATAAAGTAGAAAAGGAAGACTGGCACCAGTATAATTTGGAACAAAATTTGTTTCTTTATTGTTTTTATTTCACAAAACGTGTCCAAAAAAAAGTGTTCAAAAATTTTCAGTCAACAATATAAGACGTTTCGACAATATTGACTAATGAATAACAAAAAAAACATTGTATTAATATTTTTCATACAATATTAAAAGCATAAATGAGAAAAAAAATAAAAAAATCATTAAATACATTATAACTGATAATAGTGACTGCAATCCTTGTTTGAGGCACTCTCTCTAGTGTCCATAAATCAGTACTACACAGACAAATCCATAAATAACAATTGCCTAATAAGAAAGAAGAACTTGCTTGATTCAAATAAACCGAGAAATCGTCTCAATATGAATTATTTCAATGTTGCCAGCATTTACCTAATAAAGATAGAGACCACTATCATGAAAATATTAAAATTAGAAGGAAAATAACAAAAAAAGTAAAAAAATATGGGAAAAAAATGGCCTTATTGCAGTAACTGTACATAACATTATCGTATATCATAACCGGAAAACCGTGAAGGAATATTTATCAACTGAGTGATATACCGTTTGACATATATTGATATATATGAGACTTCTTAATGTTGTGAATATCCAGACGTCATAATGCAAGACTAGAAAATGGTCATGTGATCTGCTCCTTCTTGGGACAAGTAGTCACTAGAGATGAGCGAGCCTCTGAAGGCTCGAGTTCGGTTCGTCGAAC
The DNA here is from genome assembly GCF_048569485.1 of Anomaloglossus baeobatrachus. NCBI lineage: Eukaryota > Metazoa > Chordata > Amphibia > Anura > Aromobatidae > Anomaloglossus > Anomaloglossus baeobatrachus. The sequence continues at coordinate 175,684,457 of NC_134355.1, read as the reverse complement.
TGAGGCCCCGTTCGAGTTCGGTTCGACGAACCGTTCGACGAACCTCTCAAACCGCATTGAAAACAATGGGAGGCAAACACATAAAAACACATGTACACATACAGTTAATAAACATTGCCATAACACTTACAGGTCCCCGCGATGCGTCCTGCACGCGGTCTCCCGCCGCTTTTCCTTCCGATAATCGCTGCGTCCTCCCGGTAACCAGCACTGATGATAGGACCTATCGTGACGTCAAAATAGCATGTGACCAGTCACGTGTCTATTATCTCATTGGCTACAGACTGGTCACATGGCTATGACGTCATGCTAGGTCCTGTCAGTGCATCTCTCCGGTACGCGGTGATCGTTCCAGCATGTCCGATTCTTAATGTCTGGGTCAAACTTGCCTGACATTAAGAATCTCTGGCTTCATACTACCTAGTAAAACAAAGCTAGCATTAACTCATTTATTACCCAACGAGCCACCCGGCTTCAGGGCAGCTGGAAGAGTTGGATACAGCGCCAGATGATGGCGCTTCTATGAAAGCGCCATTTTCTGGGGCAGCTGCGGAGTGCAATTCACAGCAGAGGGACCCAGAAAGCTCGGGCCAACCTGTGCTGCGGATTCCAATCCCCAGCTGCCTAGTTGTCCCTGGCTGGACACAAAAATGGGGCGAAGCTCATGTCGATATTATTATTTATTTATATATATATTTTTTTTTTTTTTTTTTTTTTATTCATGAAATTCATGAAATAATTTAAAAAAGGGCTTCCCTATATTTTTAGTTCCCAGCCGGGTACAAATAGGCAGCTGGGGGTTGGGGGCAGCCGTACCTGCCTGCTGTACCTGGCTAGCATGCAAAAATGTGGCGAAGCCCACGTCATTTTTTTGGTGTACAAAAAACTCCTGCATACAGTCCTGGATGGAGTATGTTGAGTCTTGTAGTTCTGCAGCTGCTGTCTGCTCTCCTTACGTGGGCTTCGCCATGTTTTTGTATGCTAGCCAGGTGCAGCTACGGGCTGCCCCCAGCTGCCTATTTGTACCCAGTTGGGAACCAAAAATATAGGGAAGCCCTATGTGTTTTTTTTTTTTTTTTTTTTTTTTTTTTTTTATTTCATTAAATTCATGAAGTAATTTAAAAAAAAAAAAAAAAAAGTGGGCTTCGCCCAATTTTTGTGTCCAGCCAGGTACAACTAGGCAGCTGGGGATTGGAATCCGCAGCTCAGGGTGCCCAAGCTTTCTGGGCACCCCTGCTGAGAATTGCAGTCCGCAGCCGCCCCAGAAAAGGGTGCTTCATTGAAGCGCCATCTTTTGGGGTTGTATCCAACTTTTCCAGCTGCCCTGGTGATGGGTGGCTCACTGGGTAATAATGGGGTTAGGGCTAGCTGTATATTATCAACTGGCCCTAAGCCCAAAATTCATGGTGTCACGCCAATACTAAACATGGCCACATGAATTTCTAGTACAGATAAAAAAAAAAAACACAACACACAGAAAAATATTTTTATTAGAAATAAAACCCAACACAATTAGTGACTCCATCTTTATTGAAATAAAGAACCCCCCCCCCCCCCCCTCCGCAGTAATCCTGGGTCAAGGGTCCCACGCCGTCCAATCCGGATCCAATATCATCTGATCGGTTTGCTGATCATCGCCAGGTCAGAGAGAGAGAAAGAAAAGGGAGAGGGAGACTGACTGACTGAGAGAAAGAGAGCAATGCAGCCTCATTCCGTGAACTGCTCCGATTTTAGAGGTGTGGCTCACAGCTGATATCCGGCTCCTCCCCCCCAGTGCATAATTAAATTTAAATTAGAATTTTATAAATAAATAATTCTAATTTAAAATTAAAAATAATTTTTTTTTCCCGGTACAGCCGGGGCTAGAACTCATGAAGTACTGCTTCTTAGACGGGATCTCTATCCATTCAGCCACTAGCTCTAATGAAAAACATTCGGCAGATTTGGTAATCTTGACTTCTGCATTGCAGACTGAAGTCTCAGATTACAGCGTGGTTCACTTCAGGTGCTGCTGGAGAGAACACAGATCGCTCCCTGTCATCTTCATATAGCAGAGCTGACAGTGTCGTGGGGATTACTTCGGACCTGGATTGTTGTTTTGGGATTAATAAAGAGGTAAATGAGGTGGGTTTTTTTGTCTTTTATTCCAAATAAAGGATTTTTCGCTGTGTGTTTCTTTACTTTCAGTTTAATCATGGAAGGTGTCTCTGGGAGACGCCTGGCATGATTAACTCATTATTACCCCGATTGCCACCACACCAGGGCAATTCGGGATGAGCTGGGTAAAGTCGCAAGACTGTCGCATCTAATGGATGCGGCTATTCCGGGCCGGCTGCTGGGTGATATTGTTAGGCTGGAGCAGGGGTGGGCAATTAATTTTCCCATGGGGCCGCATGAGAAATTGGGATTGGTTTAGAGGGCCGGATTAATATAATTACCTCAGTTCTACCCAATATACTACATCACTACACCCCCTCCATATACTACACCTGTAATAAACTACACCACTACACCCCTATATACTACACCTGTATTATACTACACTCCCTCCATATACCTGTAATATACTACACCCCCATATACACCTGTATTATACTACACTCCCTCCATATACCTGTAATATACTACACCCCCATATACACCTGTATTCTACTACACCACTATATAATACACCTCCGATATACTACATCATTACACCCCTATATACTACACCTGTAATATAGTACACCTCCATATAGCACACCTGTAATATACTACATCACTACACCCCTATATACACCTGTAATATACTACATCACTACACCCCTATATACACCTGTAATATACTACATCACTACACTCCATATACTACACCTGTAATATAGTACACCTCCATATAGCACACCTGTAATATACTACATCACTACACCCCTATATACACCTGTAATATACTACATCACTACACCCCTATATACACCTGTAATATAGTACACCTCCATATAGCACACCTGTAATATACTACATCACTACACCCCTATATACACCTGTAATATACTACATCACTACACCCCTATATACACCTGTAATATACTACATCACTACACCCCATATACTACACCTGTAATATAGTACACCTCCATATAGCACACCTGTAATATACTACATCACTACACCCCTATATACACCTGTAATATACTACATCACTACACCCCTATATACACCTGTAATATACTACATCACTACACTCCATATACTACACCTGTAATATAGTACACCTCCATATAGCACACCTGTAATATACTACATCACTACACCCCTATATACACCTGTAATATACTACATCACTACACCCCTATATACACCTGTAATATACTACATCACTACACTCCATATACTACACCTGTAATATAGTACACCTCCATATAGCACACCTGTAATATACTACATCACTACACCCCTATATACACCTGTAATATACTACATCACTACACCCCTATATACACCTGTAATATACTACATCACTACACCCCATATACTACACCTGTAATATACTATACCTCCATATAGCACACCTGTAATATACTACATCACTACACCCCTATATACACCTGTAATATACTACATCACTACACCCCTATATACACCTGTAATATACTACATCACTACACCCCATATACTACACCCCATATACTACACCTGTAATATACTATACCTCCATATAGCACACCTGTAATATACTACATCACTACACCCCTATATACACACCTGTAATATACTACATCACTACACCCCATATACTACACCTGTAATATACTACATCACTACACCCCTATATACACCTGTAATATACTACACCTCCATATAGTACACCTGTAATATACTACATCACTACACCCCATATACTACACCTGTAATATACTATACCTCCATATAGCACACCTGTAATATACTACATCACTACACCCCTATATACACACCTGTAATATACTACATCACTACACCCCTATATACACCTGTAATATACTACACCTCCATATAGTACACCTGTAATATACTACAGCACTACACCCCATATACTACACCTGTAATATACTACATCACTACACCCCTATATACACCTGTAATATACTACACCTCCATATAGTACACCTGTAATATACTACATCACTACACCCCATATACTACACCTGTAACATACTATACCTCCATATAGCACACCTGTAATATACTACATCACTACACCCCTATATACTACATCACTACACCACTATATAGCACACCTGTAATATACTACACCTCCATATAGCACACCTGTAATATACTACATCACTACACCCCTATATAGCACACCTGTAATATACTACACCTCCATATAGCACACCTGTAATATACACCTCCATGTAGCACACCTGTAATATACTATGCCTCCATATAGTACACCTGTAATATACTACACCTCCATATAGTACACCTGTAATATACTACACCTCCATATAGCACACCTGTAATATACTACACCTCCATATAGCATACCTGTAATATACTACACCTCCATATAGCATACCTGTAATATACTACACCTCCATATAGTACACCTGTAATATACTACACCTCCATATAGCATACCTGTAATATACTACACCTCCATATAGTACACCTGTAATATACTATACCTCCATATAGCATACCTGTAATATACTACACCTCCATATAGCACACCTGTAATATACTACATCACTATACCCCCATATACTACCCCACTAGCCTGCACCCCCATATCACACACACTACACCCCCATATGTCACACACCATGCCCACATATCTCACCCTGCCTGTACCCCAACTTACCCCTCTCAAACACTCTGCACCCCTTCACATCCTTCTGTCAGTCTGCAGCCCTCATATGCACTCACCCTGCAACTCCATCTTTCCACATATGCACTCACCCTGCAGCCCTCCTCCCCCTCATGTCCCCTCTTTTCTCATTACCAGTCATCATGTGTCCACATCTCCTTCAGCATTCAGCATGTCTTGCTTTCTGCCCGGCATCCCGTGTCTCCTCCCACACAGTCACATGGGCGTGACATCATCGCAGGTCCTGCAAGATGAATTATTCCGTCTGCTGTGCTGCTCCTTCTCCTGCAGGGCGGGCGGGAACTTTTGAAATGACACACGCAGCGCAGTACTGACAACGTCAGAGCGCTCGCGTGTGTCACTGACAATTAGTGCCGGCAGGGAACAGAGGAAAGACTCCTGCGTTCTGCTGCCTGCACTGACTGTGCGGACCTGCACAGGCTCTCTCCCTCTCCCTGCTCGGCACGCTGCAGCCCGGCTCCACTGCACAGGCTGAAGACGGGCGGGCCGGTCACAGAGAGCAGGCGGGCCGGATGTGGCCCGCGGGCCGCCCCTTGCCCAGGTCTGGGCTGGAGGGATCCCCATACCGTGGCGCTCTCCATCCTGACAATACCAGCCTCCAGCTGTGCGGCTTTATCCTGGCTGGTATCAAATATGGAGGAACCGCATTTTTTTTTTTTTTTTTTTATTTATTTTACTGCAAAATGTAGACCCGCTCGCCGGCGGCTGTAATTGGTTGCAGTCAGACAGCTGTCACTCATTGTGGGGACGTGTCTGACTGCAATCAATCATGGGCGCCGGTGGGAGGGGAAAGCACGGAATAACTGAATAATAAAGTGTCAGCCATTTTAAAAAGAGGAAAAGACGCTGCAGATTTGTGACAGCCGTTCAGCGAGCCGCCCGTGGTCGGTGAGTAGGAAAGAGCGGGATTGTGCTGGGGACGCAGGACGCATGCAGATAGCAACGTGTGCACATAGCCTTACTGTGAAAAGCCACGCTTTTGTTGATCGAACCGTTCTCGAACGCTACTCTAACTGTCGAGCTTTTAGCAAAAGGCTCAAGTTCGTCGAACAGCCCCCAAAATCACTCGAACATGAAATTGGCGAACCTCGAACATTGCTCATCTCTAGTAGTCACACTTTCACAGCACCACTATGGTACATCACTAGGAAAGTCTGAAGCAGCAGAGTCTCATGGACACCAGCACTTCATAGTCTCTTTGCAATGTTTTCTAGAATTTTTGTCCGTAGCAAGCAGCAGGTTTCTGGAATGGCTATGCAATTCCAATTATAATTAATATATTATGTAAGACCTCGATATTTTTTAATATTTTTATTTTTTTTTATGCTTCCTTTCCAGGAGAAGGAATCCTTATATCCTCTGATGCTACACAACTCCTAGACTTCATTGACAACCAAGGTCAGGTTCATGTGATCCAGAAGTACCTAGAAAACCCACTGCTTCTAGAACCAGGACACCGCAAATTTGATATCAGGTGATAGGATCCCCTTACTGTTCTGGTCTGTTTTATTGATATTGATTTTGTACTACATTAATATTCCCAATTGTTCATAGAATTGACTTAAAGAGGTTGTCCACTACTTTAACATTGATGGCCTATCCTTAGCTGTTCTCATTGCCCCGGTGGAGGCTGGAAATGCTCAGATCTGGAGCTGCCCTGTCAACGGATAGTGGCCGCAGCCGGGTACTGTACATCCGCCTCCAGTTCAAAACAGTAGGAGGATAACTGCAGTGCCCGGCCACAGCCACTAAGGGGGCAGCTCTGGAACTGAGCATCTCCAGTCAATCAGACAATGATGAGGATAGCCCATCAATGTTAAAAGTAGCGGACAACCTCTTTTAAGGTTTTTTTTTTTTTTTTTAAGTAACCCAACATGAATGTTATGAACACACAAGGCATAGTCACCCATGGTTCCCTTTCAATTTTATCTCGAAAGGGAACCTGCCACTTGATACATACTGCTCAAACAGCAGACATGAAACCCAGCCTATCTATACAATTGCAGGAAGATATATTTTTCTCTAAAATGCTCCAGAGACGTTTCAGAGACAGCTTTTAAAAATCCCAACTCTACTACAGGTAATTGAAAGGTTTCTCGGTTGTGTATACATAGTGAGACCTGTCAGTCACCTGCATCAATGCTCAGAAGAGTGGACCAGTGGCGGCATCGGATTAAACTGGTCTCTCGCCATTGTTCCCGGCTGAATCTGTACAGTGTATTATCTCTGAAATGCCAGGGCTTTTCAGAGGAAAATATACCTGGCTGCCGTCTTGTAGCCAGGCTCGGATACATGGTTTGAGCCGGATTAAATGTATCCATTGACCACTTCCCTTTAACATCTTTTATAGAACACAGCAGGTATTTACGTAATGTTTGTGGCCACAAGGGTTGTAGAGTCAGAGTATGTGTCCATTTTTTGTGAAGTCGGAATCTGTCTAAAATGGACAGACTCCTAAAATATATAATAAATTGGATACAGTAATTCAGTGCTGAATAGTGTTTTTCATAAGAATTTGGGAAAGTTAAGAAATGTCCTATAAATGACTGTTCTATTCCTGATCAAAGGATCTAGGCTTTTAGTTGAGATGAATCTGTGCTGCAATTTATGTACATAAGATAAGAGTAAAAATCACACTGGGAAGGAAGGAATGTCTGCACTCATCTCAGAACTGCTAGAACAGGTTCTTGCTATTGCAACTGACAAATGCTTCAAGCATGATAAGTACAATTAAACTGATGAATGAGAATAATGAAGGGGAACGGCAGATGGAAGAAAACGTCAGATTCAGTGTGATTGAGATGGAGCCACAGTCCTATTCCTGTAATTGAGGAGGAACAAATATATATTATTACAGAAGAACAGCAAATAAAATCATCTTTTTAGAATTAGATGATCTTGTTGAAGCTGCTTCACATCGCTGTCCTCTTCGTCCCATGCTCTGTGTGCTGCACACGCTGCAGCCGGCAATAAGACATGCAAGAGGGACATGCTGGAACATTGATTGATTGGCAAAGTGAGAAAATTAGTTATTTCTGCCAGAACCCCTAAAATTGATTCCATCTTGGAGACATATGGAAAAGGTGGTTTGGCTTACCGAGTCCACAGCCCTGGTGGTCACTAACAAAAATCCTGAACATTTTTTTAGTAAACGTAACGTTGTAATGTTAAGATAAGAATAGGGATAAGTCAGTTGTGGAAATATGGTACCGAATAGACAAAAAAATAATCTGTATTGTTTCAATATTGATGTCTTGCAGGAGCTGGGTCCTCGTGGACAATCAGTACAACATTTTCCTGTATCGTGAGGGAGTCTTAAGAACATCGTCTGAACCATACAATGACTCTGACTTTGAAGACATGACAAGCCACTTAACTAATCACTGCATCCAGAAAGAACATTCTAAAAACTATGGGCGATACGAAGAAGGAAATGAGATGTTTTTTGAAGAGTTCAGTCAATACCTTCTAACATCCTTAAATATCAATCTAGAGAACAGCATCCTTTATCAGATAAAGCAAATAATAAGGTATCTGACCTAAGTTAGAAGTTCTGATGGCGGTATATCTGTATCTATACGTGTTCACATAGTTAGCATTGTATTTAGAGTACCGACCATTTCTATGTCAAATTGTGTAGATCTTTATTTTTATGCATCTTTATTTTTATATATATATATATATATATATATATATATATATATATATATATATATATATATATATATATATATATATATATATATATATATATATATATATATATATATATATATATATATATATATATATATATATATATATATATATATATATAAACCACTTCACTACGCATTTACGAAGCTTGACATGGGTATAGTGCAGGTAAGGTGATGAACCCGCACCATTATCAGCAGATGATGGCTATGTTATACAGCCCTTATCTGCTGCTAACAATGGCGAGTGGAGCGCCGCCCGCTTCTGTTAACCTATTAGCCTGTGACTAGCTTTCATAATAGACCCTGTTTTTTTTACTAGGTTTTACAATACATTTGCAAAGAAGTTTTTTTTTTTTTTAAAAAAAAAAGTTAAAAATACTAAACATATATAAAATAAAAATTTGAATCACGCTTCTTTTCCTATTTAAAATAAAAAAAAAAATAAAGATAGATATATGTGGTAGTCTGCACAACTAGTGCACATTGCAGCTTGGTTCCTGGTGCCTATTAAAAAGTATGTTGAAAAGAAGTTGATGGTCAAAAAGTGGGGAAACCAGCAGGTGGCACCACAACACAATGTCAGGAGGGTATTTGGCAGTATAATCATATAAAATTTCCCATATAGTATTTATTGGATCCACTGTAGATACATGTATAGCAGAATAGACCAAAACACAGCCAGATAATGTAAAGTAGTATACAAATGATTATGACGTTAATAAGAACCATTAAACAGCTGTTTGAGATATATAAATAAAAGGAAAGGGTGGAAGAGAAAAAGTGTATATAACAACATGATCTCCCGCACAGTATGGTGCCAGGCCCCGACGTACGTTTCAGTTTCACTGCCTTCTGGCTACTGGTCTGTGACGTGCTGCTCACTTGTTAGTACAGTCTTGTTTGGCGACTGCACAGAACTACATTTTACATCATGGCAATCAGACAGGTCTGTTCTCATAAAAAAAAAATAAAATGTATACTTACCTTCTGATCAGCACCGCTCCTCCATGATGAACCCTGTGTCTTTTGCTTGTGTCATCCCTTTTCAGACAGTGTTCTGCCCTAGCTTGAGATACAAAATGACAAAGGGCTGTACTCTCCTTCCTCGTTAGCACTGGTGAGTCTCTGCCCCTGCTCCCAGTATCTTGAATTTGCTATGACGTTATCATCGATAGCATGGCAGGCGATCAGTGAACTAAGTGGCACTACTCAGGCAAAGCTCACTGATTGGCTATCGGCGTGATTTAAGCCCTCAGCCATTGTCAAAAATCAGGAGCAGCAGAGACTCACCTGTAGATCCAGGGAAGCGGAGTACATTATGGTTTGTAATTTTATTCACCGGGGCAACATATTGTCTGAAAGGGGACATACTCTTAAGACTTGGACTGAAAGCCATTGATATTATGCTCTAGAATTTAGTTGAGAGAAAATAACATTAATCGCATAAAAAAAAAAAAAAAAAAAAACCTCACAAAACTATATTAACGAGGCCTGCTCTCTGGAATCCTCTATCAAAAACCTTTCCTGAATGTAAGGACAGTATCCAATCTTCTGACTGGTATGTAAATGCTATATGGTTAAGTGATCTGTATATTCATAGCTGTGACTTTTTTCAAAAATGCTGTCTGTGAACCCAAACAGCATTTTCGGGGAAAAAAAGACACATTTTGTTGTCATTTGTATGGTTGTTTTTGTATTACTTCCCTAGGCAACACAAATCCTGCTAAAAGGGGTGAGCTATATGGCTATATTCACATGTTGTGTTTTTGTAGCGGATTTTTTTTTTCCCGCAGGCAAAATCTGCTCTCTTGGTAGTAAAAAAGCAGCTTATAAAAAGTAAAATTCGGTCCGTTTTTTTGCTTGTTTTTTTTATGCTGTTTGAGGAGCTGGCTGCGAATAAAGTCTATTGGACCAATGGACGTAGAGCAGAGTCCTCGGCTTTAAGGGATGCAGACTTTTTCAAGCATGGAGCACTGGTTCTGTCACTCTCATTGCTACCTTTTTATTAGATATTTTTTTGCTCGACAGTTTAAGGTTCACAATAAAATGGTAATGGATTGAAAGGAGCACCGTGGGAGACACAGTTCACATGTACGCATATCGTGCTCATCCAAACCCCTGGAGTAATGAGGCAGAAATGTGCTGGCTGGATTTTATGTACACAGAAGGCCAGGCACAAGACTGGTAATTAGACACACAATCATTCCTTTACTCACGTTAGTGTCACAGGCGCCTCAATGAAGCCATTGTTCACCCATTATGTGGATGGTGATAGTAGACCCAGTGGAGCCATCACTGCAGGGGCTCATATGCAGTCCCAGGTGAGGGGCTCTGCTTGAAGAAAACACCTCCACCAATGCACAGTTTGCGTTGGCGGGGGTGGGTGTTTCCTGGGGGCCTGACTCGATCCCAGGGGGCGGCTTGGACTGATGACTGGATGGGAGATGTTGCTGGCTGGAGCTGGATACATGTGCTACGGTTGTGGTATTCATCGTCTAGATGAGTATAGGCTATGACTAAGACCATACTGGAAATAGAAAAACTGTGGGCCTCCCAAATGTTGGGAGACAAGCAGCTACCGCCTCGTACGGGGGCAGTAGAAGTACTGGTCCCAGTTTGGGATCTCGTTTTGACCATCTACCCGGAGTTGCTGTAAGTCCTCAGCTCCACTTGTGTATTGCTTCCAATGTGAGAGCATCAGATGTGATATGCTATTGACCCTCAACTCAGGCTCTGATGCGAGTCATGTTACTGAGATTCGAACTTGTGGTCAGATCACAGCTGCGGAGAAGAGGGAGACAGTACTTTGTCCCTCTTCTCCACTGCCTGTCTCGGCATCCATCGCCTTACACTTGGATGACATGAGAGTGCAGTGCGATTTTTCACACGTTCCCATAGACTTGTATGGGTGCGTGTGAGCTGAGACTCGCGGCCAAACGCAGCATGCAGTGATTATTTTCTTATGCCAATATGGCATAAGAACAAAAATAGCAGATGTAAACGGCCTCCTTGTTTAACACTGGTGCGAGATGTTTTATCAAATTACACTGGCCATAGTAAAACGCCAATGGAGCTGACACCTAAGACCATGGATGGAAGAATAATTATGCAATTATTTTTAATCTGCCTAGATGATTAGGCCCGTTTCACACATCCGGCATTTTGCCGGATGTCTGATCCGGCACGCACGCAGTACAGTAGATTAATTTACATGGGAAGCGCGACACCATGCGGACAAATGGGGTTGTGCATGAAGCATACAACCGCATGGTGTCGCGCTTCCACTGTAAATTAATCTACTGTACTGCATGCGTTCCAGATCCGGCATCCGACGAAATGCCGAGTGTGTGAAACGGGCCTTAATACAACCCACAACCTCATCTTCACATGCAGATTAGGAATTTGTCTACGATACATGTTTAATAAAGTTAGTTTTATTCACCAAAAATGGCAATTATATATAAACGCATTATGTGGACATTGCCTTAGTGAGTAGGAATGTGCTAAACACAGTACAAATGGGAAAAAGTGTCATGTCTGCCTTAATGAATATGTTTCAATCTTCATAATATGCCGGCTAACCTGTGGATATTGCTGTAACTTTTGTATAATTCTTTCTCCATTTAGGATCTGTCTGACTTGTATAGAACCTGCAATCAGTACAAAGCATTTACCCTACCAGAGTTTTCAGCTCTTTGGCTTTGACTTCATGGTGGATGAAGAGTTGAATGTCTGGTTACTTGAAGTCAATGGTGCCCCTGCCTGTGCACAGTAAGTATATCATCAAACAGAGGTCCTGTGCATGGAATGACATTTTCAAATCCTGTTTGGGGATTGATAGGAGTGATATACTTCAGCCTCATGATCTCCTATGAATGTCAGCTCGTAGCCAGCTTTCACAGGAGGATCGTAATGATGGAGACAGGTCTCATCATCTGGTGCTCCAAGATCACGTCACGTGCACATTGATGGGAGTAAGGAATGATGCGCCCCCCCCCCTGCCGACACATGTTAAATCCTGTTGCCCAAGATTAACAGTGGGATTTAACTGGAGCTCCAATCCACGCACTGCTGTCAGAGGCATATGACAGCAGATTAAATCCGCCATCATGTGCAGGGAATGATGCAGGTTCTGCGTGTGAGCCTGCATCAAAGGCAGAATCATGACTTTTGACGTACATATATGTCAAAAGTTATGAAGGGGCTCATCATTTACAGCACGATTAATAGTTAACTATGCTACAGAATTGCTGTTACCATATAAATCAGATGGCATCCAATTTTTATTTTTTTATTGCATTTGAATAGGTGAGTCTTGTCTGTTTTCAAAGTCAAATCGCAGCCTGCAGTTTTTTTTTGTTTTCTCAGACACAGATTAAATGTGAGAAATATTGCATTCAGTACCGCTTCATTGAATATCATTTGATCTGAGTTTAATCCCTTGTTTGTTTTCTTTTCTTTTTTTTTTTATATGTATAACTTGTCTGACTTATGTGGTGGTGTAACCAAGCTCTAACTTTTGGAAATGTAGTGGCGAGCACAAGTATTTCTAATATTTGTATTTTTCCTGATTTCCAGGAAGCTTTATGCAGAACTTTGCCAAGGCATTGTGGATCTGGCCATCTCTATGGTCTTTCCTCTCAGTGACACTGTGCAGCAGACCCAGGATAATGCCTTCATCAAACTCTGAAGACTCAGCCTTACCTATATACTCGCAAGCACTGCTGCCTCATGTTACTGTCTGATATCCAAATCAATGATTTCGCCACTGTCATACCAATTACAGTAATTGGTAATTGCACTGGATAGAAAATGAGGCAAAATGAACTGAAAGATGCTTTTATGATTTTAGACACCATGCATTATCTTTTTTTATATATATATAAATACTTAACTTATTAATTTTTTATTTAACGCACCACTCTCTCAAAACCATTGACTGCCTTAATCTGTCTAAATATATATTAAAGGGAATATGTCAGCAGGTTTTTGTTACCTCATCTGAGAGAGCATGATGTAGGCAAAGAGATCCTGAGTTCAATGTGTATGCAGCCGTTCTGACAGTGTCTGATTTGAGATTTTGCATGTAGTAGAGCGCTGAGAGCTCTCCCCGCCCACACAGACATTTCCATAGACAGAAGCTGCTGATCACAGAAGGAGACTGAGTCGGACTACAACTCAAGCACCGCTTAGACCCACTATTGATAAAGATAAGAGGCTTAAGCTAACATTGCAGGGAAACAAAAAAAGACTAAGGGGTGCTTCACACACAGCGAGATCGCTGCTGAGATCGCTGCTGAGTCACGGTTTTTGTGACGAAGCAGTGACCTCATTAGCGATCTGGCCCCTGCTGTGAGATCGCTGCTCGTTACACACAGCCCTGGTTCGTTTTTTTATTGTTGCTCTCCCGCTGTGACGCACAGATCGCTGTATGTGACAGCGAAAGAGCGACGAAATGAAGCGAGCAGAGAGCAGGAGCCGGCATCTGGCAGCTGCGGTAAGCTGTAACCAGGGTAAACATCGGGTAACCAAGGTGGTTACCCGATATTTACCTTCGTTACCAGCCTCTGCAGCTCTCACGCTGCCAGTGCCGGCTCCCTGCTCTCTGCACATTTAGCTGCAGTACACATCGGGTTAATTAACTCAATGTGTACTGTAGCTAGGAGTGCAGGGAGCCAGCGCTAAGCAGTGTGCGCGGCTCCCTGCACATATAGCGACGTTATGATCGCTGCTGCGTCGCTGTGTTTGACAGCTAAGCAGCGATCATAACGGCGACATACAAGGTCGCTGTTGCGTCACAGAAAATGGTGACGTAACAGCGACGTCGTTGTCGCTGTCGCTATGTGTGAACCCAGCTTAACATAACAGATGCAGGGATAAGTTCTCTGTTCTAACCTTTGCAGCATGCTGTCATCAGATTACATTGCAGAAATCTGCTGACAAAGTGTTAGGCTTTGTGCGCACACTGCAAATTTGTTTCTCCGGCGAAAAAACGCACCCAAAAAACACATGCGGTTTTACCACGTTTTGCTGCGTTTTTGTTTCTGCGTTTTTTAAACATTAACAATGGAAAAATGCGCAGGGACCTGCGGAAAAGAAGTGACATGCTTCTTATTTTCACTGCAGAAAATCTGCAGTAAAACCTGTAATTCAAAAATAAGCTATGTGCGCACAGCATTTTGGATTTCTCATAGACTTTGCTGGGAAAGGACTGCATGAAGTTCATGAACACAAACTGCACCAATTCTACACTCAAAACTGCAGCAAATCCGCGGCAAAAAACGCAGTATGCGCACAGGGCCTAACATTGTAAAAGTGACTTCCAGGCCATATATAGACCCCAGTGTGATCAGGCGAGTCAGAATAGAAGTCACATGACCCAGAAGAAGATCGGAGCAGGAAAATCGACGATCAGTGGTTGTAGTACCGCACTGCCACTACACTATGAATACATTTAGACGGGTTTAGTCAATAATTTTCGTGGGAGTGTTTACCTAAGAGCTAATGAAGTATAACCGTTTAGACAGAACTCGAGTTTTTCTGGTTTGTTTCTTTTTTAATATGAATGTTTAGCGCTTAAATGCTTTCTTATCAATACATTTTTACCACGTTATATGGAATAAAGGCCTTAAGAAAGCAATTTTGTATCTGACTTCTGATTTCTCCTGTGAGTATAGGTTAAAATATAGGGCTTTCCTTAACAAACGCAGTGTTTTTCAAAAGGAATTTAAAAAGATTATATAGAAAAGTAAATTGGTTTTAACTCTTCTCATTTCCCTTATTTGTCTGGAAGGAGATGGTGTTAGTATATATTTTGGCCAAAATAAGCAAGCTCACAACACGCGTCATAGGAACTCAAAGTATTGCCAGTCCTTACACTGTAATTACGAGCAATTCACTGAAAAAGACATCAAATCTAAAACACATCACTGTGAAAAAAATGTATTTAACTATTTTGAGAATTAAAGAAGTTAACCACTACCATAATTAATTTATTTTTTTTAGTCATGAATCATACTAGTATGTGCCAAATAGATCCATACTCTTATTTTATCATGCAGATTGCATCACTTGGTGTCTGACAGTAGCAGCTCTGATCCCTTCCTCTTCCAAGGCTAACTGTTCTCTATTACTATAATTTCTATAATGCACTGTAGTAGCCTGTGATCCAGCACTTCGCACTCCCCCTCCCTTCTTCACTCTGCTGCTGAATATATTGGGAGATACCAAGTGTCATCAGAGCAGCCCAAGGTAGGTACCAGCCCATCTGGAAATTGCGTGATGACCAATAAAATCCTGTCACTGTGTGTGTTATGCAAATTTTGGCGATTTTTCAGCTGTCCATGTCTGTGATTAGATTACTTAAACCCTTTCCTAGTGAAGTGCTACAATCTGCATTTCAAACGCAAAGGCCTTTGCTGTTACTGCTAAATGAAACTGTCAGCTTAGCTTTTGTGATGCAGACTAATTTATGATTCATTCTAAAACATCTACACCCACCATCAGGAGCCCAGTGACAGCTTCCTTTCATATGGTCTGATTTTTGTACTGGAAAATGAAGCATCGGAGAAGGAAGAATAATTTGCATAACAATCTAGCAATATGTGATCCCTGCTAAGATGCATTCATAGAAGATATTCATCCAAGTATATTACAAAAGGTATTGCTATGATATATGCAAGTAGGTAAAAAAGTAGTGAAAAACACCTTTTAATGCCTTTTTCAGTGATGGTATGTGGATTTGTTGTCCTTCTCAGTGAATTTTAAACCTGATTGCAATTACCCTGCTGAAGAAAAAAACACAACCAGGACACTTCTGTATGGAAGTGGTTCCCTCTCTAGTGGATTAATGCCATATATGTATTATACATTTGAAACCAGATGTTTACATACACTATCTAAAAAGACACATCTGCATGTTTTTCTCACTATCTGACATGAAATCAGAATAAACCTTTCCTGTTTTAGGTTAATTAGGATTATCAAAATTATTTATATTTGCCAAATGCCAGAATAATGAGAGCGAGGGAGAATGTTATAAGGCGTTTTTATTACTTTCTGCAAAGTCAAAAGTTTACATACATTTCATTAGTATTTGGTACCATTGCCCTTAAACTGTATGACTAGGGTGAAATGTTTTGGATATCCTTCCACAAGCTTCTCACAATAGTTGGTAGGAATTTGGGCCCATTCCTTCTGACAGAACTGAACCATGTATGTAGGTCGCCTTGCTCGCTCCGGTCTTTTCAACTTTTTGCTCATAAATTTTCAATAGGATTGAGATCAGTGTTTTGTGATGGCCACTCCAAACATTGACTTTGTTATCATTAAGCCACTTTCTAACCAGTTTGGCGGTATGCTTCGGGCCATTGTCCATTTGGAAGACCAATTTCCGCCCAAGCTTTAAGTTCCTGGCTGATGTCTTGAGATGTTGCTTCAGTATTGTCACATAATGTTCTTTCCTCATGATGCCATTAATTTTGTGAAGTGCAACAGTCCCTCCTGGAGAAAAACAACCCCACAACATAATGCTGCCACCCCCCCCCCCCCACCCCATGTATCATAGTTGGGATGGTGTTCTTAGGCTTCAAAGCTTTTCTCTTTTTTCCTCCAAACGTAATGATGGTCATTATGGCCAAACGGTTAAATTTTAGTTTCGTCAGACCATAGGACATGTCTCCAAAAATTAAGGTCTTTGTTCCTGTGTGCATTTGGGCATTTTTATGTTTCTTTTGGAGTAATGACGTCTTCCTGGCAGATTGGCCTTTCAGCCCATGTTGATACAGTAGTCATTTCACTGTGGATAAGGACACAATCTTACCGGCTTCCGCCAGCATGTTCCAAAGGTCTTTGGCTTTTGTTTTTGGGTTGATATGCACATGTCTGAAAAAAGCACCTTCATCTCCGATACACAGAACCCATCTTCTTCTTAAGCAGTATGCTGACTGGACATTCGCATCTTGTTTGTACCTTCAGGTATCTAGAAGAAGCTGTGGAAAAATAAAGCGCAATAGGGTCTTTGGTAGATTTGATGTATGCTTGTATCTGATGGTCCTGAGGAAGGGAGCAGGGCTCCTGAAACGCGTAGACCGATGCAACAATAAAGCTTCATTGATCTGATCCTTTGGCTGGTGATCATTGGCGCGGCTTTGAAGAACCCGGTTTCTACCTCTTTCTGTTATCTACCTTCAGGTATCTGGAACTTGCACGCAAAGATGAACCAGACTTGTGCAAGTCCACAATTCTCTTCCTGAGATTTTGGCTGATTTATTTCGAGTTTCCCATGATGATACACAAAAAAAGTAGTGTTTCATGTGTGCATTAAAATATATCCACAGGTGTGTCTCTAACAAAGATGTTGCCTATAAATCTATCAGACGCTTCCAAAGGCATGATATCATCATATGGGCTGTCCCACATTGTTTAAAAGCATAGTACTTTTTGTGTATGTAAACTTTTTTGACTTTGCAGAAAGTAAAAAAATGCCTTAAAACATTCTCTCTCATAATTTTGACATTTGGCAAACATACATAATTTCTCTAGTCACCCTCCAAGACAGCACCACAGGAGGTTAACTCTCTGCCCTAATAGGAACAGGAGACACAAAGAGGTTAAATAACCTCTCCCATCTCCAGTGTTGTTTCCTGTCCCTTTGGGGCATGAAGAGGTTACCTGCAGTGCTTCTGTGGCCAGTGACCGGAACGCTGCTGCCAAAGAGAGTTCACCCGCTTCCTCCTCCAACGCTGCTTCCATCTCCTGGCATTCGGGACCTTCCTGTTTTTCCTGCTCCTCGCTGAGGTAAAGCAGAGCAGGCTGACTCGCTGGAGGCCTCCCTGAGCTCTCCGGCACCTCCTCCTCTTCCACGTGCGGCGGCCGTGTGGGCGCATAGGAAGTGACGTCACCGGCGTGCGGCGCTTACCTGACGTCACTTGTAGCAGTATGTGTTCCACAGTGGAACGCACGTGCTGTTCCAGGGTCGCAGCATTTCCATGTGTACACCTCATCCCGAGGCCTACACTCCTGACCATCAGTAGGAGGAGTCATCCACGTGGTCGAATTGGAGCTGATGACCAGAACTTATACATAGGAACCCCCAGCCTGAAGACACACTCAGGTAGGACTGCAATGTAGGGTGATCGTTCTGCTCGCTCTGCATCTGTGGAGCCCAGTGCTGTCCCCGGTTCAGTGAGTATACTGTAACTTTGGGGGTCGGGTCGCATGTATATATGCATTGTGTGTAGACTCTTACATATGTAGGAGTTCTTCAATCCGTTTGGGGCAGGTTCTTGCATACTCTTCTCTCCCCCTTTTAAGGAGACAAGAATCCTGCACCCAAAAAGGAGAAAACTTCAAGCCACAAATGTGCCATGTGCGCCAAGAAGCTCCCATCCTCCCATAATAAATTATGCCAACCCTGCACTGATCATGTAGTTAGAGAAGAACTGTCTTCCCTCATTGAGCAAATTAAAAATTTTGTGCGTCAGGAAGTACAGTCTTCTATTGCATCCCTCTCCCAGTCTCTCTCCTCAGTAATCCCAACACCAAAAAAAAGGAAGTTTAATTCCAAAAAAGAGTTTGACTCTTTGGAGGGTCCATCTTCAATGCCTGATGAAATGAAAGATGAAGACAACTTTATATCCGCCTCAGATACAGGGCTGGAAAATAAGAAGTACTTCTTTTCAGCAAAAGACATAGAAGAACGTCTGGGAGCAGTGAAAAGCACTATGGGGGTTGAGGAAGAAAGGACACCTAGATTAGTGCAGTACGAAATGTTCGGCAGTTTAAGACCCCAAAAGGAAGTGGGATTCCTGGTACATCTGTTACCTAATTCTTCAGGAATTGGGAGGCTCCAGAAAAGCGCCTAGGAGTCCCTCCAGAGTTAAGAAACAGGTTCCCACTAGATGATGATCCTGCCAACTGCTGGGAAGTCCCGAAGGAGGAGATTCAAGTGTCCATAGTAGTCAAGAGAATGACTCCCATTTGAAGATTCTTCACAGCAAAAGGATCCGATGGATCACAAAATGGAGAGCCTACTGAGAAAGGCCTGGGAAATGTCGGTGGTCCTATGGAAAACTAGCTTGGCTTCCACATGCGTAGCCACATCTCTGTTTTAAATGGCTGGGTCAGCTTGAGCAACACCTCACCCATTGTACCCCTTGAGAAGACTGCTGGGCTCACACTGCTACAGAAAGGTACAGGATTCCTGGCGGATGCTTCTACTCAATCAGTACAAGTTCCTGCAAAGGCAGCAGTGTTATCAAACTCTGCAAGAAAGGCCTTATGGCTCAAGGTCTGGATTGGCAACCCTACATTAAAGCTCAAGCTCTGTTCCATCCCCTTTCAGTGAGAGCAGAATCCGAAGTTTTTTTTTTTTTTTGTCCCCCTCAGAGTCAACCCTCTTAATATAGAGGTAAAGGGAAGAGAGGACGTGGAGTTAGTCGAAAGGAGGGAACGGCAGAACCCTCTTTGCCTCCCAGGCATCAATTGAGGCGAGCGTCAGGAGAAGCAATGGTGCCCTCACAGTAGAAAGTCGTTTCTCGAAGTTCCTTCACCAATAGCAAATTATTTAATCAAGCCAATAGGTCCTAAATACCATCAGGGACGGGTTGAAGATTGAGCTCACCTCTTATCCTCCCCGATGTCTGAAAACCACCTCTACTTCCTCTCAGGGGTCGCAGGACGCTCTCATGTTAGGTCTTTGAGATCTTTGGAAGTCAGGGGTAATATCGCCAGTTCCCAGGACAAAGTTCGGACAGGGTCACTACTACTTATTTCTGGTAAAAAAAAAACAAAAACAAATGGCTCACATAGGGTGATAATAAACTTAAAACCTTTGAACCAGTGCATTACCTATAAATGGCTCAAAATGGAATCAGTCAGGTCCATAATTCCTCTGACTGAACACAACGTCGTAATAGTCACAAATGACCTAAAGGATGCGTACTATCGCATCTCAATCCATCAGTCTCACAAAAAATGTTGGCGGTTTGTGGTATCCCACAAAAGGCAAATATTTTACTACCAATACAACACACTCCCATTTGGCATCTGCTCAATTCCTTTGGTGTTCGTCAAACTAATGACAGAGGTTGTGGCCTTCATTGGCATTGGGGAACAAAATGTCTACATCAACAATACTAGGATTGATGACGTCATGTACCCAAGCAGTAGCCTTGGTCCAGGTCCACACGAGAACCCTGCAGACATACATCCTGGCCTCTGGAGATGGATCTCCCAGCTCCTTGAAACAACAAGGTCCTCCTGCATGGGCAGGTAAGAGCATCTCTTTTATGGTGGATGTCTCCAAGAAACCTTCAAAAAGGAATCAGCTGGAGCAAGTCTCCTTGGTGATGGTCACAACGGATACCAACCAGAGTGGCTGGAGAGCCATGATCTCGCAAGTCTCCTTTCAAGGTTTATGTTCTCAGGAAGTCAATCTCAAATCTTCCAATTTCAGGGAACTATGAGACTCTCAGGGCTGCAGTTACCCTAGTCCAGGGAAGTCACGTTAAACTGTACTCAGACAACATGATGACAGTATACAAAATAGGTTACATATGTAAGGATGGTTGACCTTAGGGAGATCAACATCCAGCACCGCAGAGACACCATCACATGTTTCTCAACGCTGGCAGGAAACTAGCCAGGTCTTTCACCGGGAAGGAACAACCACAGGAAGGGCAGACTCCAGTCAAGGAAACCGCCTATGCCAAAACATGGTATCCATCCACAGACAGCTGTTTCGGGGTATTTGCCCCTCATCAGTGTGGAGTAGGAAACTGGCTAGTGGGAGCAATGCCTATTAAAAGGCTACATAGGTAAAGATGGTTGACCTTGGAGATCAATATCCAGCACCGCGGAGACACAATCACGTGTTTCTCAACGCAGTGATTCTAGAACAATGCCCCCTGGGAAATATGCAAAACATATTTTTAGTATACAAAATACGGTCTGGCTCAACAGGATATAAATAGGTTCTCTGGAGAAAATATCAGTAATCATAAAGGATAACTCCAGCACTCAAGAGATGACAAAGGCTCAAATAGAATGCTAAATTCCTGGAAGCGGAAACGTCGTTTTGCATAGGTTGAGGTGCACCCTTTTTGCAACAAAACAAATCAAAAAAAGAAAAACATGACTGTGGCCCACCTCCACCACCCAGGAAGCCCACTCCATGCAAGCCTGAACATGGTTTGCACGAGAATATTTTCCTGGGTGGAGAAATATCTTCTGTCTGTCAGCAGTCCATCTAAAAGGTTCTGCAAATGTTAAAGCGGACTTCCTCAGATGTCCATTAGGGCGAGTGGTCACTAAAATCTAGAAGTTTTCCAGGCATTAGTTGGAAGATGGAGCTGCCCGGAAGTGGAACATCTTCGCAGACCAACAAAACAAAGGTGGGCCAGTACTTCTCACTGAACCCAGGAGATCAATGCCTAGCAGTTGATGCATTATTTCACCCATGGGATTTCAAACTAGCCTACACCTTCTGGTTGCACCAATCTGGCCCAGGAGAAGCTGGTTTGGGACTCTCATCACTCTGTCTCAGGATGTGCCCGTAGTACTACTACAAATACACGACCTTCTTCATCAGGGTCCACTCTTCTACCAGGACCTCCAGAGTTTGAACTTGGTGGCATGGCTTCTGAAGCCATAATCCAGAAAGCCAGGGGCTTTTGAAGGGGTAATCGAAACCCTTCAAAAGAGCTGCAAGCCAGTGACATGCCATATATAACAAAATATGGAAATCCTTTACCACCTGGTGTAAACTTAACATTCCAGACCCATTCCACCTTAACGTACTGTAGCTGAAATTTTAGAGTTTATGTCAGAATGTGCTAGAGAAAGGACTCAAACTGGGGACACTTAGGTTATGTGCCCACGGGACAACGTACCCGCGGATTTTACGGCGGAAAACCTGCGGATTTATCTGGATTTTCTAGATAAATCCGCAGGTTTTAGCAAGTACAGACACCTCCCATGTTATTCTATGTTGCAAACAAGAACAAGTATCCAGCAGATCACAGACGTTTTTTCTTTAAAAAGTAGATTTTATTGCTTACAATTAAAATCCATCACAGATGGTATCTGACAGACAAAAGGTACAGTGCATCGAGTTTATCCAACACGTTTCAGCATCATAGTGTTATAGTCTTATTCATGGATGTTAATATAATGTTGAAACGCGTTGGTTGAACTCTATGCACTGTATCTTTTGTCTGTCAGATACCATCTGCGATGGATTTTAATCATAAGCAATAAAAGCTACTTTTTATAGAAAAAAACGTCTGTGATCCGCTGGATACTTGTTCTTGTTTGCAACTTCGGATGCTCCTGCCAGGGATTCTCCGTGCAGGATTGAGTGTTAAATCCTAGATGGTTTATTAGCAGAGAGCTGCACTTTTGTTTAATGTTATTCTATGGGATTTGGGGAGTGCTGTATCAATGGTGCAGTATGTGCGGCTTCGGAATATGCTGCGGAGGTCCCACAGCCGCATGTAACTGCATGTCAGTTATTCATGCGGAAATATCTGCGGAATACCCGCTCCTCCACTATGGAGATACAGGGCAGGAATTCCGCATTTATTTCCGCACTTGTCCCGCAGGTTTACCGCAACAAAAATGCTCGAATCCCGCAGCAATGGATTTTGCGGATTCCGGGCTGCAGCTGCGGTAAACCTGCGGACAAACCTGCGGCAATATCTGCGGGTACGTTGTCCCTTGGCACATAGCCTAAAGGCCACTTTACATGCTGCGATATCGGTACCGATATCGCTAGCGTGGTAAATCGCTGCCCGTGCCGCACAACATCGCCCAGACCTGTCACACATACTTACCTGCCCGGCGACATCGCTGTGACCGGCGAACCGCCTCCTTTCTAAGGGGGCGTTTCGTTCAGCGTCACAGCGACGTCACAGCTGCGTCACTGAACCGCCGCCGAATAGAAGCGGAGGGGCGGAGATGAGCGGGACGTAACATCCCGCCCACCTCCTTCCGTCTGCATAGCGGCCGGGAGGCAGGTAAGGAGAGCTTCCTCGTTCCTGCGGTGTCACACGGAGCGATGTGTGCTGCCGCAGGAATGAGGAACAACCTCGTTACTGCTGCAGTAACTATTTTTGAGAATGGACCCCCATGTCACCGATGACCAATTTTGCACGTTTTTGCAACGATGCAAAATCGCTCATAGGTGTCACACGCAACGGCATCGCTAATGCGGCCGGATGTGCGTCACCAATTTCGTGACCCCAACGAGTTTACATTAGCGATGTCGTAGCGTGTAAAGCCCCCTTAAGAGTTCAAATCTCAGTGCTAGCTTCCTACTTTAATAAAGATCTCGCAGTCCACTGTTGGATCAGAAGGTTTATGTCGTCTGCTCTTAGATTGTGGCTCAGACAAGTCATCCTAGTTCCCCCCCTGGGACTTGAATGTAGTTCTCAAAAGACTAAAGGGCTATTTACACGCTGCAGCATCGCTAATGATATATCGTCGGGGTCACAGTGTTTGTGACACACATCCGGCATCGTTAGCGACATCGCAGCGTGTGACAGGCTGGAGCGACCTTAAACGATCGCAAAAGAGGCAAAAATCTTTTGTCTGAGAGGTAGTTTATTTATGGAAAATCGTCTGGTCAGTAGCGATGTTGTTCCATGTTCCTGCGCCCTCACACATCGCTTTGTGTGACACCGCAGGAGCGACGAACATTTCCTTACCGCCGTCCACCGGCAATGAGGAAGGAAGAAGGGGGGGCATGTTCCAGCCGCTCATTTCCACCCCTCCTCCGCTATTGGATGGCTGCCGTGTGACGTCGCTGTGACGCTGCACGAACTGCCCCCTTAGAAAGGAGGTGGATCGCCGGCCAGAGCTACGTCGCAGGGAAGGTAAGTCCGTGTGATGGGTGTTAGCGATGTTGTGTGCCACAGGCAGCGATTTGTCCGTGACGCACAACCGACGGGGGCGGGTACGCTCGCTAGCGATATTGGTACCGATATCGCAGCGTGTAAAGTACCCTTTACACAACCCGCCTTTGAGCCAATTAGATCATCAGACCTAAGAATCCTAACCCTAAAGACTGCTTTCTTAGTGGCAATCACCACAGCCAGATCAGTAGGCGAACTTCGGGCCCTATCTATAAGGGAATTGTATATAAGAATTCTCGATGACAGAATTATTTTCCACCTGGATCAGTCGTTCCTTCCAAAGGTAGTGTTTGAATTTCATAGATCTCAGGACATCGTATTACCATCCTTATGCCAGAACCCTACCAATGAGAAAGAATTGGCATTACATTCCTTGGAAGTGCGCAGAGCAGTAATGAATTACCTCCAAAGGACTTAGCCTTTGCGTAAGGACTTAAACCTGCTCATCCAGATCATTGGTCAGAACACAAGCAAAAAAAGCTGCCAAAAGCACAATCGCCAACTAGATTAAGAATACAATCAGCGAGGCATACAAGAACCAAGATCGACCTCCTCCTGGGAACCTTACAACTCATTCTACAAGATCAGTGTCCGTCTCTTGGACCAAGAAAGCAGACGCTTCCATTGAGCAGATTTGCAGGGCCACTACCTGGTCGTCAGTCCATAACTTCGTAAAACAGGCTAGATTTGCTATCTAGTAAAGATCTAGCCTTTGGTTGGAAAGTCCTTCAAGCTGTTGTCCTCCCCTAACTATATTCGTTGGTACGCCTCCTGTGGTGCTGTCATGGAGGGTGACTAGAGAAAATAGAATTTGTCTTACAGGTAATTTTGGTTTCTAGTAAACCTCCATTATAGCACAGATAGGGAGGGAATATGTTTTTTTTTTGTTCTGCATTTTAATGGATTACTTCTGAAAATAAAAGATTTAGACCATTCATGCAGGTGTGGTTACTTGGAGAAACACTGGAGATGGGAGGTGGGGCGGGGGTTATTTAACCTCTTTGTGTTTCCTTTCCATGTTAGAGCGGAGAGTTAACCTCCTTTGGTGCTGTTGTAGAGAGTTCCTGGAAACCAAATTACCTGTAAGACAGCTGTGAGCTGCTATTAACCTGTTATCACCCTGAATGCCACCGCACTAGGGCAATCGGGAAAAGCCGTGTACAGTGCTGGGATTGTCGCATCTAATGGATGCGACAATCCTGGATGGCTGCAGGCTGCTATTTTTAGGCTGAGGGGGCCTAATAAGCATGGGTCTCCCCAGCCTGACAATACCAGCCCCCAGCTGTTGGGCTTTATCTTGGCTGGGTATCAAAATTGTGGGAGGCCGCGTGCTGGCTTATTTAATTATTTATTGAAACAATTAAAAAAAAAAAAAAATCTGCATTTGGGTGCTCCTATTTTGATACACAGCCAAGAGAAGTGCATGACTTTGGGCTGAAGCTTGTAGCTGTGGTCTTTATCTGAACTGGTATCAATAGATGGGGGGGACAGAACAGCATTTTATTTATTTATTTCATACCACAATATAGATGTGCAGACAGGGTCTGTGATTCCAACCAATAAAAGATGCTGTCTGGGGGCGGTATCTGACTGTGGGTGGGGAAAGCAGGGAATATGGATGAGGGATAATCAGCAGCCCTGGAAGTGCAGCCACGGAAGCAGTTAGATTTACAGGGAGACTCTTTGTATGGCATGCTTGGACCCTTTTGCTTCCTTATTTTACAGTGATTTCCATGGCCAATCACCGCCATGCCAATACTTAACATGGCTGTGGTGGGGCCAGGAGTAGGTTTTCTGCCAGCGAACACATACTGAACATTGTCGACTTTTGAGCAAAGTGTTCAGTAAGCCAAGCCCGAACAAACTCGTACCGAACCTGAAATAGGGAATCTGTTCTGTTCATGTTTGCCTATCTCTAGTAATCACATTACACTGATCAGAAATCTAAAAGCCAGAAAACATGGAGTCAAAATCCATAATATTAGAAAACTGATGAATTTTATTTAGACAAAACATAAAACACACACACACACACACACACACACACACACACACACACACACACTACCTAAATGGAGAGATTGGAGTACAGAACCAGTGCTGGATCACACATTCCCAAGGAACATTGTAAGGTTGGGGTATATGTGAATGGATCAAAAATAAAATTAATATATACTGTATATTGCACTTAGCCCAATTTCACATTCAGAGAAGATATCTTTTCTGATGCTTCCGAACTTGTCCTGTCCACAGGTCCCTGGTCTGCCTTGACTCCGTACCCATGAGCCTTCTGTGGATTGGATATCCGAAGAGGTACTTCATTGGGGCAGAATTGCCAAAAGAAATGTCTGATTCCTGCGACCTCAGTGATAACTTCTCTGGAAACTGTTACGGTCTGTCTTTTTGGGTCCTGGAAGAAGCCTCTCAAGGAAAAAACATTCCCCCTACGCCTTACACCAGCCAACATCTTGCTGGAGAAAGAACTTCCTTCAGGCTAGGTGCACAGGGAGCATAAGGGAGGGTACTGTAGCACTGGTCTCCCTGCACTACACCACATGTCCCCAGTAGGGACACCAACTCACTCACCGCCCCTGCCCCACCCGAGGTGCGTCCTCCTCTAAATTCCCATGGCCGTCCACATATGCTCCTGCTTACTCCTCCTCCAGGGCCTGTGCATGCAGCACATGTGCCTTAGAGCAAGCTTAGGGCACGCGCACACCTGTCTTCCTCTTAAAGGGCTGGCACCATTTCCCGAAAGTGCCTCTGTGGGTTTACGCTGACAATCTTGCCTGTGTGGGTAAACTGGGAATACAGGCTCTGTAAGGGGCTCTTTTTTTTTTTTTTTTTCTTTTAATTGTTGGTTTGTGGAGAATTTCTGAAATCCATCTCCATGGGGTCACTGGTAAAATTTTTAGTATATTCATTTACTTGCTATGTAACCCTGATTGCTTTGGTGATAAACCTCCTTAAGTAATTTACCTAGCCATATTTGTTTGCAAGGCAATTGTCCTGCTCTTACCCCATTTTGCTACTTTTTGCAGCCCCCTAGCCTTTATTATAACAATTTTAGCCTTTATTATAGCAATTTTATAGTTATTATTCAGCATAGAAGTTCAGGTCCCCATTGACTTGTATGGAGTTTGGAGTCCGGTGTCAAGTCCAGTTCCTGAACTGAATGTTTTTAAAAGTCCGGCCAAACCTGGCGAGCCCGAACATCCATGGGTCCGCTCATGTCTAGCTAGCACAACACATTTTCCGTTTTATAGATAGGTAGATAGATGCTTTTGGCTGAAATTCTCAGAGTGAACAGCTTGTAGTGTACTAGGTAAGTGAAGCTGTATTTTTTTCCAAAACACATTGTATGAGGCTTACCTTAGTAATAAATAAACCAGTGAGCTCTCAGGTCACGATGGTAAATTGTCCTTACACAGTTGCTATGAGACCGCTCGCTTCCCCCAGTTGAGGTGAGTGACGTATTATCATGATTTATTTATATGCTTCATCTGAACTAGACAAGCTTTACACTTAAAGGGCATGGTAAGTGGCAAGCCGGCTCCACTTTTATAGCCTTTTCTATACTTTCACCCAGAATTTTTCTTTCTATGACCTTCTATAGTCTGGAACTCTGCTATTCACGTGTATATAAGCTGTATTCACAGAAGTGTAGTGTATTACCTAAAGATCTGGCAGCTGCTTCATTAGGATTTTAGGGGGCAGTATAGCATTATTATTATAAGTCCTATCTTTTCTGTATACTATGTGTATGGTAAAGATCGTTCAGGGCAAACACAGATTAAGAGTAGACATACAGTACAGACCAAAAGTTTGGACACACCTTCTCATCTCTAGAACAACTATTAAGAGGAGACTTTGTGCAGCAGGCCTTCATGATAAAATAGCGGCTAGGAAACCACTGATAAGGACAGGCAACAAGCAGAAGAGACTTGTTTGGGCTAAAGAACACAAGGAATGGACATTAGACCAGTGGAAATCTGTGCTTTGGTCTGATGAGTCCAAATTTGAGATCTTTGGATCCAACTACCGTGTCTTTGTAGAAAAGGTGAACGGATGGACTCTACATGGCTGGTTCCCACCGTGAAGCATGGAGGAGGAGGTGTGATGGTGTGGGGGTGCTTTGCTGGTGACACTGTTGGCGATTTATTCAAAATTAAAGGCATACAGAACCAGCATGCCTACCACAACGTCTTGCAGCGGCGTGCTATTCCATCCGGTTTGCGTTTAGTTGGACCATCATTTATTTTTCAACAGGACAATGACCCCAAACACACCTCCAGGCTTGGGTAAGGGCTATTTGACGAAGAAGGAGAGTGATGGGGTGCTACGCCAGAGTCCAAACTTTTGGTCTGTACTGTACATTAGAGCAATAATCCATGTAACATGATTATATTACGTCTCTCAAATGTCTTTTTTTTTATTTTTTAGTCAACATAGACTTATAGAATTGTAGTTTTGGATTGCACCATTCATTTTACCCCCCAAACAACAGTGTGATGAAATGGTGAAAAAAAATTACCTGAAAGCCTCATTGTCTAGGCCAAAGGTCCTAATCATGTGGCTCATGGGCTCATGATGTATGGCTCATGGCTGTCTTTCAGTTTGGTGCATTAGCACCTGGTCTTGCAAACAGTTATGAAGAGCAGGTCTTTAGATGGTGATTTTTGTGATAAGCCACACATAGAAGAGCAGATCTAAATGGGGATATTGTGGGAACCCTGGATTATTTGGCTGCCATTATACCGGTAATGGGTGCTCTGGGTGTCACTACTGTTAGGGGGGTGGGATCTGGATGTGGATTGCAACACTCTCAGAACTGGATGTGGCTCTCAAGGTCAGAAAGTTTGGGGACCTTTGGTCAAGGTCAATTCATTTATGGCAATACCAAACATGAAAGAGATTTTTTTTTTAGTTGTGATAAAAGAAATCGGAATATTATAAAGTGAATATTTTTATTTTGTGTTGATATTTTCAAGACTTGTAACATTTTTATTTTTGTGTTGATGGGGCTAAGTTAGGGCTATTTTACTCGCTGAGCTGACATTTTTCTAGAAACCAATTTTGTGTACATATTAGGCTTTGATTGTTTATTATAATATTTTAGGATTGTCAGGTGACCAAAAATAACGCAATTTTGGCATTTTGCTTTTGTTTCTCTTTTCGTCATTTACCAATTGGGTAATTATTTTCATATTTGAATAGATCGAACTTGTACAAACACAGTAATACAAAATATATATTGTATATATTTTTCTTGATTTTTAGGAAAAGAAGAGTAATTTGAACTTTTTAATTTTTAGATTTTTTTTTTCTTTATTTTGACATTATTTTTAAGTACCCTTAGGGTACTCCAAACTCTTATTGTTTGATTTCTTATACTATACCACAGAATAGCAGAATATAGCTTATATCTCGGACTCCTATAGAGTTTAGCCTATAGCTGAACTTTATAGGATGACAGAGATGAAAGTGATGGGGGTCTTCAGCAGACAGCTGGCTGTCATAGTAACTCTTAAGTACCTCACAAACATGTCATGGAGGGCTGATAGGAGTTGTGGTATGTGGGCACCAGCGAGCATTCTACTTAAATGCCACTATCTGAGATTGACTGCAGCATTTAAGCGATTAACAAACGGGATCAGAACTTGGCACCAGCCATGGCTGATAGAGATAGATGCTGGCTAAATAATATAGCAGATATGTATCTGTGTGTGGAGGGAGCTTACCTCCTGAGCCCCCTCCAAAGCTGAGGACCCCTTCCCAGGATGTGACTTTTTGGAGAAAAGTGTTAACATGTCATGTTTTGGACCACACCAGGTTAATGCCTTCCTCAATTTGCAAAGCCTTGTTTCTGTAATATTAGCAAATATGGTTTAAAACACATCCAACTGTGATGAAATATTGAAACTAATGCAATTCTACCAGTTTCTTTGCTTTTGTAGCATATGTGGTGTGGTAAAATTGACCTGGAAACATGAATGTCCAGGGCAGTCACTCACCGAACAGGAGCATCTGTCTCAGCTGCATAGAGATACATGCAACCGACCTGCTCCTGTTAGGAGACTGTGCAGCCGTGCAGGGTGATTCAATGCGAGACTCGCAAGTGTGACTCCAGCCTAAGTGATGAAAAATATTAGAATATTGTAAAAAAAAAATGTTTTTGCTTTGTGTCGTCCTTTTCAAAGACCCATAACCATAATATTATTACTGTTCTTTTGATGGTGGTAAGTGAGGGCTTGTCTTTGTGCAATGAGCTGATGTTTTTATTAATACTAATAGTATGTACATAAGATGCTTTGATTGTTTATTACATTTTCAGTGACAAAACTGGAAAGAAACAATTTTTTTTCCTCTGTCCTGTCCCTATTATGAGGCCTGGTGGCACATAGCGAGGAGAAAAATTGTGATAGGGACCATTCTGATGGGTACACTTTGTCGTAGTGAGACAACTTTTGAGCTTTTTTGATCAAAAATTTTTTAACTAAATATATTGTGTTTTTTATGTGCGTTACTATTTATATACAGTACGGACCAAACGTTTGGACATACCTTCTCATTCAATGAGTTTTCTTTATTTTCATGATTCTGAAACATGTAGATTCACATTGAAGGCATCAAAACTATGAATTAAAATATGTGGAATGAAATACTTAAAGTGTGAAACAACTGAAAATATGTCTTATATTCTATGTTCTTCAAAGTAGCCACCTTTTGCTTTGATTACTGCTTTGCACACTTTTGGCATTCTCTTGATGAGCTTCAAGAGGTAGTCACCGGAAATGGTTTTTCAACAGTCTTGAAGGAGTTCCCAGAGATGCTTAGCACTTGTTGGCCCTTTTGCCTTCTCTCTGCGGTCCAGTTCACCCCAAACCATCTCGATTGGGTTCAGGTCTGGTGACTATGGATGCAAGGTCATCTGGCGTAGCACCCCATCACTCTCCTTCTTAGTCAAATAGCCCTTACACAGCCTGGAGATGTGTTTGGGGTCATTGTCCTGTTGAAAAATAATGATGGTCCAACTAAACGCAAACCGGATGGAATAGCACGCCGCTGCAAGATGCTGTGGTAGCCATGCTGGTTCAGTATGCCTTCAATTTTGAATAAATCCCAAACAGTGTCACCAGCAAAACACCATCACACCTCCTACTCCATGCTTCACGGTGTGAACCAGGCATGTAGAGTCCATCCGTTCACCTTTTCTACAAAGACATGGTGGTTAGATCCAAAGATCTCAAATTTGGACTCCTCAGACCAAAACACAGATTTCCACTGGTCTAATGTCCATTCCTTGTGTTCCTTAGCCCAAACAAGTTTCTTCTGCTTGTTGCCTGTCCTTAGCAGTGGTTTCCTAGCAGCTATTTTACCATGAAGGCCTGCTACACAAAGTCTCCTCTTAACAGTTGTTCTAGAGATAAGAAGGTGTGTCCAAACTTTTGGTCTGTACTGCACTTACTGCTGTGCTTCAACAGATTTGGTTTTATTCAAGGTTATACAGTGCCTACAAGTAGTCTTCAACCCCCTGCAGATTTAGCAGGTTTGATAAGATGCAAATAAGTTAGAGCCTGCAAACTTCAAACAAGAGCAGGATTTATTAACAGATGCATAAATCTTACAAACCAACAAGTTATGTTGCTCAGTTAAATTTTAATACATTTTCAACATAAAAGTGTGGGTCAATTATTATTCAACCCCTAGGTTTAATATTTTGTGGAATAACCCTTCTTTGCAATTACAGCTAATAATCGTCTTTTATAAGACCTGATCAGGCCGGCACAGGTCTCTGGAGTTATCTTGGCCCACTCCTCCATGCAGATCTTCTCCAAGTTATCTAGGTTCTTTGGGTGTCTCATGTGGACTTTAATCTTGAGCTCCTTCCACAAGTTTTCAATTGGGTTAAGGTCAGGAGACTGACTAGGCCACTGCAACACCTTGATTTTTTCCCTCTTGAACCAGGCCTTGGTTTTCTTGGCTGTGTGCTTTGGGTCGTTGTCTTGTTGGAAGATGAAATGACGACCCATCTTAAGATCCTTGATGGAGGAGCCGAGGTTCTTGGCCAAAATCTCCAGGTACGCCGTGCTATCCATCTTCCCATGGATGCGGACCAGATGGCCAGGCCCCTTGGCTGGGAAACAGCCCCACAGCATGATGCTGCCACCACCATGCTTGACTGTAGGGATGGTATTCTTGGGGTCGTATGCAGTGCCATCCAGTCTCCAAATGTCACGTGTGTGGTTGGCACCAAAGATCTCGATCTTGGTCTCATCAGACCAGAGAACCTTGAACCAGTCTGTCTCAGAGTCCTCCAAGTGATCATGACCAAACTGTAGACGAGCCTTCACATGACGCTTTGAAAGTAAAGGTACCTTATGGGCTCGTCTGGAACGGAGACCATTGCGGTGGAGTACGTTACTTATGGTATTGACTGAAACCAATGTCCCCACTGCCATGAGATCTTCCTGGAGCTCCTTCCTTGTTGTCTTTGGGTTAGCCTTGACTCTTTGGACAAGCCTGGCCTCGGCACGGGTGGAAACTTTCAAAGGCTGTCCAGGCCGTGGAAGGCTAACAGTAGTTCCATAAGCCTTCCACTTCCGGATGATGCTCCCAACAGTGGAGACAGGTAGGCCCAACTCCTTGGAAAGGGTTTTGTACCCCTTGCCAGCCTTGTGACCCTCCACGATCTGGTCTCTGATGGCCTTGGAATGCTCCTTTGTCTTTCCCATGTTGACAAAGTATGAGTGCTGTTCACAAGTTTGTGGAGGGTCTTAATTAGGGGTGCTTCACACACAGCGAGCTCGCTGCCGAGATCGCTGCTGAGTCACGCTTTTTGTGACGCAGCAGTGACATCATTAGCGATCTCGCTGTGTGTGACACTGAGCAGCGATCTGGCCCCTGCTGCGAGATCGCTGCTCGTTACACACAGCCCTGGTTCGTTTTCTTCAAAGCCGCTCTCCTGCTGTGACACACAATCGCTGTGTGTGACAGCAAGAGAGCGACAAATGAAGCGAGCAGGGAGCAGGAGCCGGCGTCTGACAGCTGAGGTAAGCTGTATCCAAGATAAACATCGGGTAACCAAGGTGGTTACCCGATATTTACCTTAGTTACCAGCCTCCGCAGCTCTCACGCTGCCTGTGCTGCCGGCTCCGGCTCTCTGCACATGTAGCTGCTGTACACATCGGGTTAATTAACCCGATGTGTACAGCAGCTAGGAGAGCAAGGAGCCAGCGCTCAGTGTGCGTGGCTCCCTGCTCTCTGCACATGTAGCTGCATTACACATCGGGTTAATTAACCCGATGTGTACTGTAGCTAGGAGAGCAAGGAGCCAGCGCTTAGTGTGCGCGGCTCCCTGCTCCCTGCTCACACTGGTAACTAATGTAAACATCGGGTAACCATACCCGATGTTAACCTTAGTTACCAGTCTCCGCAGCTTCCAGACGGCGGCTCCGTGCAAGCGCAACGTCGCTTGCACGTCGCTGCTGGCTGGGGGCTGTTCACTGGTCGCTGGTGAGATCTGCCTGTTTGACAGCTCACCAGCGACCATGTAGCGATGCAGCAGCGATCCTGACCAGGTCAGATCGCTGGTCGGATCGCTGCTACATCGCTAAGTGTGAAGGTACCCTTAGTCAGAAAAGGCTGGAAAAAGAGATAATTAATCCAAACATGTGAAGCTCATTGTTCTTTGTGCCTGAAATACTTCTTAATACTTTAGGGGAACCAAACAGAATTCTGGTGGTTTGAGGGGTTGAATAATAAATGACCCTCTGAATAAACTTTTCACAATTTAAAAAAAAAAGAAATAACATTCTTTTTTGCTGCAGTGCATTTCACACTTCCAGGCTGATCTATAGTCCAAATGTCACAATGCCAAGTTAATTCCGAATGTGTAAACCTGCTAAATCTGCAGGGGGTTGAATACTACTTGTAGGCACTGTACATATTTGATGTCGCTGCTTTCCCAAATTACCTAAACTGTAAAATGTATATATTTAAGGACTGCTGTAAAACATAATTCCTAGAATCCTGCCTCCCATAAAAGACTGAGAAATGGCCCAAAAATTTGCCCAAAATGATACCCCTAAAAACTACTAGTCATGGACAAGAAAACATATCATCATTAGAGCTCCATCAGCTGAAAAAATCGGAACTGAAATGTGCAAAAGCAAAAATATTTTTTTCTGAAAGGATTTTGTTAAAAGTGTGTAGAAATAACAATTTGGTATCGGGATATCCGTTCTTACACCAAGGATAAAGTTACAACATTGTTTATTCTGAAGATCATGACCTAGAAGTTAAAATTAGACCATGTATATAATTCTTTATGGTTTTAAAAATGTTCTGAATAAAAAGACATGTATTTTGGGGGATGGTGTCTATGTTTTTTGCAGGGTTTTTTTTTACATCATTTTAGGGTACATATGATTTATTGCTTGAATTTTATTAGGGGGCACTATTTTTTATGCTATTTATCATATATAAGGTTTATATTTTCTATTTAAATTTTTTTTTTTATAAAAAGAATGTTTTCTTTAATTGAGGGCTTACATTATTATTAGTAGTAGTAGTAGTAGTAGTAGTATTATGTTTTTGGATATTTTATAAAATAAACACATATAATTAATTAAAAAAAATGTAGCATTCCAAAGCACTATCGCCTGTCACTATTAAGTTTTAATAGGCAAATTCTTCTGACAGTGTCGGACTGATAGCCTGACATAACCTAGCAGTCTAGACCAGGGGTCTCAAACTCAGCTGGGTGCATGGGCCGCATATAGAAAATAAAAATTGAGGGGGGCCGCATTATTTGCAGGACAAAGTGAACATTTTTAATGAATCCATGTTTTTTTTTTCTATACATCTTTGGATCACTTTTTTTAAACATTTTTTGCTTGTAACAAACGTGCACTTTTTTTTTGTTACGTTTATATATAAAAAAACATTTTTAATGTAAAAAAAAAAATATTTCATGCTTTTATTATGAATTTTGTTTTTTACATTTTATCACCTTCTTGTAATATTGTTTTACAATTAGCAGCATCATATAGTAATCTTAGCCAACATCTTGTAGTAATGTGCCCATGCTGCAGTAATGTCCCCATCCGTGTGCCCTGTAGTAAGGTGCTCATCCTTGTGGTATTGTGCCCAGTAGTATTCTGCCCTTCTTTATAGTATGTGCCCAGTAGTATAGTGCCCTGTAGTATTGTGCCCATCCTTGTGCCCTGTAGTATTGTGCCCAATAATATTGTGCCCATCCTTGTAGTATTGTGCTCATCCTTGTGGTATTGTGCTCATCCTAGTAGTATTGTGCTCATCTTAGTAGTATTGTTCCCTGTAGTATTGTGCTCATCCTTGTAGTATTGTGCTCTGTAGTATTGTGGCCATCCTTGTAGTATTGTGCTCTGTAGTATTGTGCTCATACTTGTAGTATTGTGCCCATCCCTGTAGTATTTTGCCCATCCCTGTAGTATTGTGGCCATCCCTGTAGTATTCTGCCCATCCTTTAGTAATACGCAAACAAAAAAAAAATTTCCTCACCTTTCCTCCATTCCCTGTGTGCCCACGATCAGTATTTGCAGAGTTTTGGACACAGCATGCTTAAGCTGCGTCCAAAACCCTGCTATGTACAGTACAAGCATAGTGGGCATGGGATTTCTAAAAACCCCATGCCCACTGTGCGTGCACTGCCCGCAGTGAAAACGGACCTGCAGTGTGGCTTTGAGAGGCCGCAGCATGTAATTTTATGCTGCGGAGTCGGAAGCGTCCTCCCTAGGCAGAACACAGCAAGGAGACCGCAGCC
Source organism: Anomaloglossus baeobatrachus (assembly GCF_048569485.1). Classification (NCBI taxonomy): domain Eukaryota; kingdom Metazoa; phylum Chordata; class Amphibia; order Anura; family Aromobatidae; genus Anomaloglossus; species Anomaloglossus baeobatrachus. The sequence continues at coordinate 175,648,184 of NC_134355.1, read as the reverse complement.
GCCCGAACCCTCATCGTGGGCACGGGCAGCCTCGGTCTCCTAAGGAGGAGGAGACTTGCGGCCCCGCCAATCAGGACCCACTGTGTCCAGGACTCAGCGGGTCCTGATCTTGAGCACGTACCTTACCTGCTTGTTGCGGCCTGTGACGATTGTGGCTCCTGCGCTGGCAGGACTTTACTGCATTTAAATCCATTTGCGATGCCGCGCACAGGAGCTGTGTCTGGACCAATGGCTGCTGCCTGCCAATCTGATGCAAGGAAGTGACATCGCTGTATGACGTCACCTCCTTGCATCTGATTGGCAGGCAGCAGCAGCAATTGGAATAGAGCTGACAGCTCCTCTGCGCGGCACCACAAATGGATTCAACTGCAGTAAAGTCCTGCTGGCGTCGACCATCAGCATAGAGCCGTGATTGTCACGGGGTCTGCGGGCTGCAACAAGCAGCCTCAGGGGCCACATGCGGCCCACGGGCCACATGTTTGAGACCTCTGGTCTAGACTATCTACATTGTTATCTGTTAGTCTGGACCAGCCCTGAGCAGAGAGAACATCTCAGACTTAGGCTGAACTCAGACGAGCGTATGGCATCTGATGCGATATGCTAATGACTCCCGACTCAGCCTCTGCTGCGAGCGTGAGCCGAGTGTCATGCGACTGTGACCTGATCCTGCAATCAGGTCACAGCTGTGAAACTGAGGGCGGGCCCTGCGAAGGAGAGGGAGAGCTTAATCCTCCCATTTCCTCCATTGTCAGCCTGTGCGTATATCGCACTGCACTGGGTTAACATCCGAATGTAGTCCGATGTATCTCTCGCACCCATTCACTTGAATGGGTGCGTGGGATACAGCTCTAGCAGAAAATTGCAGCAAGCTGCCACTTTTCTCGCATCCAGAATCTGTATGCAAGAAAAGCTGACCAACTGCTCGCCCTCATTGACTAACATAGGTCGGAGTGCAATGCGAGATTTTCTCGCATTGCACTTGTTTGATTTTCATGCTCGCGTGAGAGTACCCTTACAAACACAGTGTACAAAGATGAAGCCGACAGTCATTTTACAGTAGATACAAAAAGTCTACACACCCCTGTAAATATGACAGGTTTTGGTTATGTAAAAAAGTCACACTAAGAAAAATAATTTCAGAACTCTTTCTACCTTTTAATTTCATCCATAATCTGAACAAATCCATTAAGAGACAAACTGAAATTTGAAAGGGGAAAATAAAACTAAAACAATGTGGCTGCAAAAGTGTGAACACCCTCATATAATTAGGGATGTGGCTGTGCTCAGAATTAGCCAATTATATTTAAACCTTTAAGGACCGAGACCCTTTGTACGTTAATGACCTCATCTTTTAAATCTAGCATCACTTTATGAGGTATTAACTCTGGAAGGCTTCAACATTATCACAGTGATTCTGTTCTTTCGTGGCATGTTGTACTTCATGATAGTGATACATTTTGGTTAATATTATTTGTGTTTCTTTATGAAAATGTTGAAAATTTGGCAAAAAATTTGAAAATTTTCAGTTTCATTTTTTTTATTTTGATGCCCTTAAACCAGATAGTTATACCACAAAAAAATAGTTAATAAATAAGATTTCCCACATGTTTACTTTACATCATCTCCATTTTTGAAATATTATTTTTTTTTGTTTAGAATTGTTAAAAGTTTATCAGCAATTTTTGCAGCAAGTTTTACAAAACTATTTTTTAGGGACATCATCACATTTGAAATGACTTTGAGAGGCCTAGGGGACAGAAAATACCCAAAATTGACACCATTCTAAAAACTGCACCCCTCAAAGTACCACATTTAAGAAGTTTATTAACCATTCAGATACTTCACAGTAACTAAAACAATGTGGAACGAAAAAAATAAATTTTACTTTTTACCATAAAAATATTATTTTAGCCCCAATTTTAGCATTTGCACAGTACAATAGGTTGTAAAATTTCTCCTGAGTATACTAATATCCAATATGTGGTGAAAAGCTACTGTTTGAGTGCACAGCAGGGCTCGGAAGAGAAGAAGCACCACTTGAGCACAAAATTGGCTCAAATACATAGCGGGCGCAATGTCTAGTTTGCCGAGCCCCTGATGTTTCTAAATATTAGAAATAGAGTTGAGCGCGGTTCGCGGTTCGTGGTTCTCCTGTTTGCGGTTCGAGTGATTTTCGGGGCTGTTCTAGATCGAACTAGAACTCGAGCTTTTTGCTAAAGCTCGATAGTTCTAGTTACGTTCGAGAACAGTTCTAGCAGCAAAAAGGCCAAGGTAATTACTAGCTGGCTTTCCGCTGTAATAGTGTAAGTCACTCTGTGACTCACACTATTATGAAATTTCAGTGTATAGTGTGCGGGAACAGCGCATTCAGATCACTGCTGCTGGGATAATGGCGATCGCCATTTATTTTTTTTTTCCTTGTCTTTATTCCCTAAGCGCGCATGTGTAGTGGGGCGGGCCAGCATGTCAGCCAATCCCAGACACACACACAGCTAAGTGGACTTTTAGCCAGAGAAGCAACGGCATGTGTGATAGGATGTCCATGTCACATGTCCCTGCATTATAAAAACGGGTATCTGCCCATCCGGACGCCATTGTCTGCCTTCTGCGTCTGGGTGTCAGTCATCGCTGGCATAGCTCCTGTCTCCGATACAGCTGTGTACGCTCTACACACAGCGCTACACAGAATAGGGATAGAAGTTTCTATTAGCCCTTATAAGGGCTAATAACAGCAGGCTCAGAGCCATAGGTGACAGTCAGTTCCGTGGAAACAGATTTTAACAGCTACAGAAGATAACAGCGTCTGTGTAGCTAAGCTCAGGGACTTCCTCGCTGCATTTCCCCATTAGGAGTGATAGAAAGTGAGGCTTCCTTTCCTGTACACTGACCCACAACCCTGCCACTGTACCCTCCTGCCCTTTGCACACTCAAGCTCATTGTTACTAAGCCATTATACTAGCAAACACTGAGTAAACTTAGTGGCATCCTAAAAGTGGCTGTTGGACTTCCATTAGTGTCCCAATAGTGCAAATCTATTTGTAGCACCTCTGTATTGCACACTCAAACTCATTGTTACTAAGCCATTATACTAGCAAACACTGAGTAAACTTAGTGGCATCCTCAAAGTGGCTGTTGGACTTCCATTAGTGTCCCACTGGTGCAAAGCTATTTGCAGCACCACTGCATTGCACACTTACAATCATTGTTACTAAACCATTATACTAGCAAACACTGAGTAAACTTAGTGGCATCCTAAAAGTGGCTGTTGTACTTCCATTAGTGTCCCACTAGTGCAAATCTATTTGCAGCACCTCTGCATTGCACACTCAAACTCATTGTTGCTAAGCCATTATACTAGCAAACACTGAGTAAACTTAGTGGCATCCTAAAAGTGGCTGTTGGACTTCCATTAGTGTTCCACTGGTGAAAACCTATTTACAGCACCTCTACATTGCACACTCAATCTCATTGTTACTAAGCCATTATACTGTCAAACTATGCTGCCAGTTTAAGGGCCGTAGTTGCATTGTCAGGGATAGTTATTGTTGTTTATTCTGCTGTTAATAAAGATAGTCCACTGCTGCAATCTACACCACTTCTCAATTTTTACTACTACATTTTAAGTGCACAATCTTGTCGCAATCAAAATGAGTGGCAAAATGACAGATGCTGGTGGAAAGGGGAAGAGGCGTGTTGGAAAAGGAAAAAAAGGGTTTGTCCATGGGGAAGGTGGCAAAGCTCCATTAACATCTGCTGAAGATAGACCATCTTCCAGCAAAAGTAAGATGTCTACTACTTACCGTGGACAATCCGATGTGCTCCCTTTTTTACGGACACGAACAACTGGAACAAAGGTAGATGATGGCCAAAAAAAGAAAATGCTTGGATGGATCTCAAGTGGTCCAACAACTGCCCTCTCCGCCACCTCGACTACCGCATCCAAAAAAACACCAGTCCTCTGAGTTGTCATCCCAATCACACTTGCTTCTCCCAGCTCTGAAGTCTCCATCCGCCCTGCACAGTATGGTGGAACTGAGATGGCTGAGTCTGCAGAGCTGTTCAGTCACACTATAGCCTGGGAATCAGAGGTCTGCTCCCAAGCTACAGTGAGTACAGACCAGGAAATGGTCTGCAATGATGCCCAGAACCTTTGTGACTCAGATTCAGGCCGTGATGAACAAGTTTCTGAGCATAATGTTGACCTTTATTCACAAACTGAAACACCTGTTGTAATAGACAATGAGGAACATACTGATGACGATGAGACGCAGATACCAGATTGGGATGACAACTTAAATATTCGGTCAGGGCAAGAAAAGGCTCGGTCTGAGGATGAGGGGAGTGCAAACACAACAATTGATGAGGAAGTTCTAGATCCCACCTACTGTCAACCCACAGTCAGGCACTCGAGGAGGTCAACAGAGGCGGTGGAGGAGGATGCAACCGACGACGAAGTTACCTTGTGCCTTCCTGGACAGAGTCGGAGTACTGGTAGCACGTCTACAACTGCATCCTCAGCCACCACTGTGCCTCTGAGCACTAGTCGGGGTGGATCAGCAGGTCGCATGCCCTCTAAGCCTTGCCTAGCCTGGTCCTTTTTTGACATAGCAAAAGATTGCCCAAATTATGTGATCTGTAAAATTTGTCGTGATTCTGTTAGTAGAGGGCAAAACCTCAGCAGTTTGACAACTTCTTCCATGAATCGTCACATGAATAAATATCATATGTCCCAGTGAGAAGCTCACCGTGCTGCAATGCGGCCTAGCGGAGCGAACCATCCACCGCCTGCTCCTTCCAGTGCATCCGCGCGCTCTTCATCTTCTAGGACTGTGGGGACAGCTGTCACACCTGGTTTTCCATGCACAACTTCCACCACTGTAACCGCAACAGGCAGTTTGCTTGGTAGGTCGTCAGTTGGTTTGGAAGGGGAAACAAGTGCGTGTGTACAGCTCTCCCAGACATCGTTAGCACCAAAGTTGGATGAAGGCAACATCATGTCTACGCCTGCAATTTCCTCACAAACCTGCATTTTTCCAGGGACGCCCTACTCAACACCGTCTACACACTGCAGGTTCCATAATATCGTTTAATTTAGTTGTTCATCGTTTCCGGGGTAGCACACGCCGCTCCGTGTGACACCTCGGGAACGATGAACAGCAGCTCACCTGCGTCACGCGGCCGCCACCGGCTATGTGAAGGAAGGAGGTGGGCGGGATGTTTACGTCCCACTCATCTCCGCCCCTCCGCTTCCATTGGCCGGCGGCCGTGTGACGTCGCTGTGATGCCGAACGTACTTCCCACTCCAGGAAGTGGAAGTTCGCCGCCCAGAGCGTGGTCGCACGAGAGGTAAGTACATGTGACGGGGGTTACCGACTTTGTGCGCCACGGGCAGCGATTTGCCCGTGACGCAAAAAGGACGGGGGCGGGTACGATCGATTGTGAAATTTCACAATCGGTCGTACCGTGTAAAGCAGCCGTAACGTTCATCAAAATGAACAAGTCATGGATCCACAAGGAATTTACTACCCCTGTGTCATCCTGGGGAGAGTAAATGCTTGTGGATGTTGAATGTGCTTGATGCAAATCTACCTGTGAAGTGTACAACTGGGACACAAGTGCTACCACTGAAGGGGTGGGTGTGTGTGGGGCCCAATTTTTGGAAAAAAGAGAGACTCCGCTTGGAGTAACCCTTGCTTGCTGTGTTTTTTAAAAGGAGCCAAGATGAACAAGTCATGGTTCAGCAAAGACTTTGCTACCTACCCCGGGGTCATCCTGGGGACGGTTAAGTATGGCGTATTTTTGAATGTGCTTGATGCAAATCTAGCTGTGAAGGGTACAACTGGGGCACAAGTGCTGCCACTGAAGGGGTGGGTGTGTGTCGGGCCCAATTTTTGGAAAAAAGGGAGACTCCGCTTGGAGTAACCCTTGCTTGCTGTGTTTTTAAAAATGATCCAAGATTAACAGAGCTGGGATCAGGAAAGACTTTGCTACCTACCCCGGTGTCATCCTGGGGACGGTTAAGTATGGCATATTTTTGAATGTGCTTGATGCAATCTACCTGTGAAGTGTACAACTGGGGCACAAGTGCTGCCACTGAAGGAGTGGGTGTGTGTGTGGCCCAATTTTTGGAAAAAAGGGAGACTCCGCTTGGAGTCACCTTGTGGTGTTTTACATGATTTTAGAAGGGCATGCCATGTCTATACAGTGGTACCTCGCATAACGAGTAACCCTCTTAACGAGAATTTCGCTTAACAAGCAAAGCTTTCTGTAAATTTGTAACCCGCTTTACGAGAAAGCTTTGCTGTATGAGCGAAATTCTCACCGCACACACTTCCGGTTTCGTCCATCCACCACATGACCATTGAGGAAGGATTCTCCAGTCGTGCTGTATGTGTGTTACCCACCAATACCATCTGTAAATAATACACGAACTGCATGTGACTTGGTTTAAAATTGGCCACAGCAGCCTTTATTACCTATTATTTACATACTAACACAAGGGGGCGCCGTCCAACGGGCGACCCCAACAAATAACAATAGGTAACACAGTAACCAATACAGTAAATATACAACCCTGAGTAGGCCCAGTCCAGGAACCACTTCTCACCCCAGTATCCCTGGCCGCAACACACCGACCCAGAGATGAGGTATTAATCACCTACGGATTAACCCCCCAACTTTGCAGAACCCCGTGCCTGCAACATCCCGGAACCTGGAGCCACCATACCAAGATGGTGTCTCTCTGTCCAGTTACCATTGCCTTCAACCGCCTCTGGACCAGACCTACCCCCCGCTGCTGTGACAAAGAAACAACCCAGACCAAATTCCCCTCGGCATTAAACACAAGGGAGGGTGGGCGGGGATCGTTCCATATCCGGAAGTCAAGAGAGAGGGGGTAAGTCAAAGTCCTTTACTTACACCCCTCAACTGTCCCACCTCTTCCTCCAGGGAACTCCTCCTACCCACCAATCCCTTTACTCTGCCTTATAAACAAACCATTCCTGTTTCCATTAACCCTATCACTCCTTCCCTTCCCTCTAGTCATGTCGCCCCTCCACCCTATGGGTTCCATGGCTTTCTTGACCATTGAGGAAGGATTCTCCAGTCGTGCTGTATGTGTGTTACCCACCAATACCATCTGTAAATAATACACGAACTGCATGTGACTTGGTTTAAAATTGGCCACAGCAGCCTTTATTACCTATTATTTACATACTAACACAAGGGGGCGCCGTCCAACGGGCGACCCCAACAAATAACAATAGGTAACACAGTAACCAATACAGTAAATATACAACCCTGAGTAGGCCCAGTCCAGGAACCACTTCTCACCCCAGTATCCCTGGCCGCAACACACCGACCCAGAGATGAGGTATTAATCACCTACGGATTAACCCCCCAACTTTGCAGAACCCCGTGCCTGCAACATCCCGGAACCTGGAGCCACCATACCAAGATGGTGTCTCTCTGTCCAGTTACCATTGCCTTCAACCGCCTCTGGACCAGACCTACCCCCCGCCACAGGACAGGGCACGTGACTCCTTACGTGGCCTGGACCCGCCACACACCAAAAGCTTGTACCACACCTCCACGCAATCCCAGCGTCCACAAAACAGCACCAAGCACGTGAAGATGCACCCCCATCGCATCCCCAAAACCACCAGTTCAGCGCCACCAACTTTTGGCGCCGCCCCCCCAATAAGGCTCGATTGATACTGCCTATCGCACGAGCCACACGCCATTCCAACCTGGTCACACTATCAAAACTACCCCACGATTAAGCTCAGGTATGTCTTACACAATGCAACAACCAACTATTTTTTTTTTTTTTTTTTTAAACATTCATAAATAACTTCTTGAGATACCAAATCGCTGCCTCCAATTTACTGGACCAGTACCATCGACCCGTCCAGACCCAACTGGCAACATTCAGGCGAGCCTCAGACCGTCGAGGCCCCGAGAACCAACGAATGCCCAAATATCCAAATGAGGCACACCCTCACCACAAAAACCCAGGGGTTATAAACCCACAGATAACACCAACCTGTTACGCCAACCCATTCCACTCCCAAAAGACTCAAATGCCCCCATTGCCTTAACCCGATAACAACTGAGGCCAAACGTAACACCGAAACAAGAGGACTCCCACCTCCCAATACTTCTCACAACCCCTTTTCTGAGCCCACCGAGGGGCCTCCGTGGCAGCCCAATCCAGAAGGAATACGACCCATAGTATTCCGGGCGCCCACCCCCGCCACCTGCAATCAAGTCTGCAGCACTGCCACAAAATGGTACCTTAAACGCGACACAATAATGAGCCTGGGCGCCCTCACAACATAATTCCGCACCTGGGACCGCGTATAACAACACCAACCTTCACCACCCGCCTAATCTAATTCGGTGAGCGACAAAGCCGGCGCTCAACCCACTGCACCACCTCGGACACATCCTCCAACATCCAACCTCCGCTCTTGACCGTAGATGGGCTGACCAACCCCACAATCTCAAAGCCCCCCAAAAGGCTAACACAAACCGTTTTGGACAAGGGAAACAAAAACCCGCTCGTGCTCAGATGAACATAGCCGCCACAAACCACTCACCAAACGCTGCCACAAAACAACGGAGACGGACCCTTGTATCCCGCTCCCTCACACCCTTACGACCAAACCCTTCAAGGCCTGCCGCGCCCTAAGATCCTGCAAAAACATCTCTCCACATCTAATCCTTAACAAGACAGCCACAGCCGCCACCCTCTGCTCCACTGCGGACGCCGGCCTAGCAGCCTGAAAACCGTTACTCACCACTGCCAACGCCACCATCAAATACTCCACCGGGCCTTCCTCACACATTGTCCCAAACGTTATCCGCGCCACCCATACTTCTGAATATCAGCCCCAAATAACCTCAGTCACTGGGCACCGAGCCGCTCCCCAACACATCCACACCAGACTCCACAAGCCCTCCGGACACACCGTGCCCACCTCGTCTGCTACCCGGCCTCAACTCCCGAGACCTGCAGAACTGGAAGGAAACACAGCAGCTGCTATTCCCTTGGCGAACCCCAGTACTGGTTGCGCCACGCAGAACATTTTTTTTTTTATTTTTTTTTTTTAAAACACATCCAATTGAGAAACCAACTGTCGCAAGTACGCCACCCTTAGCCCCAGGATTAGCAAACCAACTATTAATCGAATTCTCCACCAACTGATAGCCAGAATGACAGCACACCTTCCTCTTGGAAAAAACTGCCAACCTCCACTACCCAACCACTACCACCGCTTGGAAGCGCTACCCCACAATGCCCAACCAGAAAACAACTGGACCCGCTGCCTCCGAGTACCGCAGCTACGTTCCATCAGGTAGCACCTTACCCAGCCACAATCCGCGGCCACTAAATCGCCGTAAGAAAAAACCTCCTACACCATCAGATCATCATTGATCTCCCTCGTGACCACACACAAAGGATCCGATGGCTGCACCCTTGGCGCAGCCATCGCCAGCCGTCCAGCAGACACGCACCCCAGCGGCGTAACTCTGCACCCGTGGTTCGACCGCCCCTGCAAAGACTGCACCGCCTGAAACCGCACCGTCTTAGCTGACCTAACTGCCTCTATCGCAGCCCATAGGACCACACCATTACCCACGAATCCTACCACTCTGACCATAACATCCAACTTTATCCCCACAAACCGTATCACTGGCGTTGGACCCTCAGTCTTCGCCTGCGCCAACAGGCCCAAAAGAGTATCCACCACCATCTGTAATAAAACAATCAACCTCAACGAATCATCAACCCGCCAACCCGATGTAAAGAGAATCAACCTATAATGAATAAGAGGTGTAAGCTGGGACACACCACGCACAAACCACTCCACCAAGAAATAACCGCCTCCAAAGGAACATAAAATGGGACAACAACCCATTAGCACCCACCGATCAACATAATAATAACTCCCCTCCCCACCGCAGCACCAGAACTGCTAGCTAGCAGGGTGGACCAGTAACAACCTAAATGCCGCCTCCAAATTCGCCTTTGCCATCAATGCTCCCCGGCTCACCGCCTTTACCAAATCCCACCCTCTGTCAAACGACACATAATAAACCGCCGACAATTCTGGAGCCAAGCAGGCATACACCGATGACTCCTCCAGATAAGATACGTTTTGAACAAGCCGAAATATATACATCTATATACGGCTCATTTCCGGCACTACCCCCCAACAGAGAAACCCAATCGTGACAAGGAGGGCCCCGAATGGCCCACCCATCCTGCCCAACACCACTTCCTGACCCCTCTTTCCACTGACAACCACCAGGTGTCCCCTAGCCCAGCGCAAACTTCCAATAAGGAGGCAAAGATCCACCAATATAAATAGAATGACGCAGAATTACTATGTTCCTTACCACAACCCAACACTTATGCTTAAGACAACCGTCCGCGCCAAATCTGCACCACCCATCCTTCTATTCCCCCCAAAAAACCCTCATCGTCCGTGTCGCCGGGGTTCCAAGCCCCGAACAGCCAACTACCCCCCAAAAAGGGGGGGGGCTGACTAGGAGCCGCCATCCACTGCAGCCATAAGGATGTGCCCGTATGATCCTACCGCATACTGGCACGCAACACCTTCCCTTGCTGAAATTACTCGGCGTACTGAAGCCAGACTAAACCGCCATATGACCTAACAAGCCACCCCAAATGGATCCATATAACCGAACCAATTACCCAATTCCTTCCCCCGATACCCTTGCCAAAAAACGCAAATGCCCGCAGCCACGTTGCAAATGTACGAGGGTGAGCCTCTACCGGCGCTCCCCTCCCTCTACTTATCCTTCCTGGAATCACTTGGCTTAACCTAATCCAGGTGAAACTGTTCCCGGGGGAGCAGCGAAACTATTGCTACACGTTCCCCATTCAAATCTTATCCCTCACATCCTCCAGCAAGTGAGCCCCCCCAGCGGGCCTTTGAAGCACCCATACCTCTCACACTTGGCCACTATCAGCCAGACGCACCACCTCATCACCCTCTTCGTTCCTCACCACTCACTCTGTCACAGCCCTTGCCGCCTCTGCCCGAAAATGCTCCCCTGCCGCCTCATGCGCCCTCACTCTGCCTGCCGCACCTGCGCCTACTAACCACCGATCCCGTCCATGCCGCCGGCGGTGCATGCGCACTCTCCACAACCGTATACACCACTTCAGTAAACCCCATACCTGGTCAAAACACCAACCCACTCGGCGCTGCCGTGTCCGCAGCCGCCCCCCCCCAGCCCTGCCAAATCCACGGCCGTCTCACCCGACCGCGACCCGGCATATCCTGGAATAAAAATCACGCCATCCGGACGTCTGATTCATCCATCGCTGCTTCCTCCTCCTCCTCGCTGGAGCCGACCGCCTCTGGCTCATGTAATGCAGACGCCGCCGAAGCGCTGCCACCACCACGGCCGTCCTCCTGGTACGCCGCGTGGGCACCATCCTCCAAGCTCCATCTTCTGTCCCGCGGCGACAACCCCGGAAACCGTCCCGTCCTACGGGCTGCCACCGCGGGCCTTATCTTCTGGCCTGACCCCCCCTTGCTACCTGCAAGGACAGGGGGTACCTGTGGCCCGACCCGCTGCCAGCAGACTCCCATCCAGAGCCGCCAGCCTCCTGCCCTCCTGGGCCCAGAAGGCATCCGTCCGCCGGGCCCTCCCCCCCTTGGGGGAGACCGCCGCTGCCGGGAGCTGCACGCCTGCTCTGGGTGACCAGGCGGGGACCGCAGGGCCCCCGCCGTCACCCCCACGTACCGACGCTTCCCGGGCATCCGTCGCACCATGCTCGCCTGCCCTGGTGCCGGACCCCTTGCTGGCTGCAGCCCCCCGCCCCCCCCCTCCACCCGCGGGGGGGGGGGGGGAAGTAACGCTGGCCTCCGTCCTCGCCGGGCGCTCTCCTGGCCAGGAGCCGCCGCATCCAGCCCTCCTGGGCCCCATGAAAGCCTCTGTCCGCTGGGCCCTCCCCCTCCTGGGGGAGACCGCCGCGGCCGGGAGCTGCAACCTGATCTGGGTGACCAAGCAGGAACTGCAGGGCCCCTGCCGTCACCCCCACTCACCGACGCTTCCTGGGCACCCGTCGCCCCAGGCCCGCCTGCCCTGGTGCCGGATCCACCACTGGCTGCAGCTCCGCGGCCCCCCCCCGCCTTCCGCGAGGGGTAAAGCTGGCCTCTGTCACCGCCGGGCGCTCTCCCCGTCCGGGAGCCGCCGCATCCAGCAATCCAGGCCGCGGCTCGGACCGGAAGTAGGCCGCAGCCAAGCCACGCCCCCCTCCCGGCTGCCGCGGCCCGGACGGAGATTCCTCCCGCGGCCGGAGCAGCAGCTGAGTACTGCCCTGCCCACGTCCTACCGCGGAGGGTCCCCGAAGGGGCTCTCGCATCTCCTCCTCGCTCCCCCCGCACACGGCAAGTACCTGAGATATGAGGGAGGGGGGACGCCCCCCGCAGCTGACAGGGGAGCGAGGGGAAAGTGCCAACGGGTTAACCCCCAGCAGCCAAGACGTGGGACCGCGCTGCCAGGGGCCCGTGCACTGCCATGATGAATCCGCTGCTCCCGGGTAGCAGTTATCCTGTCGCACGTCCGGATCGTTCCATATCCGGAAGTCTGGTGATGTGAGGGGCTGGGGAACCTCCATCATGACGTCCTTGTACAGATCTTTGTGTCCTTCTAAATACTCCCACTCCTCCATGGAGAAATAGAAGGTGACGTCCTGACACCTTATAGGAACCTCTCCAGTCAGATCGTTCCATATCCGGAAGTCAAGAGAGAGGGGGTAAGTCAAAGTCCTTTACTTACACCCCTCAACTGTCCCACCTCTTCCTCCAGGGAACTCCTCCTACCCACCAATCCCTTTACTCTGCCTTATAAACAAACCATTCCTGTTTCCATTAACCCTATCACTCCTTCCCTTCCCTCTAGTCATGTCGCCCCTCCACCCTATGGGTTCCATGGCTTTCTCTCTGACCCACACTTGCAGTCCACACAAACACACACATGTACGCATAAACACACACGCACGCACACACATACAGTATTATGCTCACCTTACCTTCCGTTCCACCGCCGGTCTCATGGTTCTTGTAGTTCCCGGGTACATCGCAACGCCCTCGCGGCGAACTACAAGACCCAGGAGGCATTCGATGGAACGGAAGGTAAGGTGAGCATATAATATAACATAATATGTTTACCTTTCATTTCATCGACGGCCTCCTGGGTGCTGTAGTGCGCCGCTCCGCTCCAATCCACGCTGTGTATCTGCATCCATAGCGACGAGGGAGGAACTTTCTGTCATCGCTAATGAAAGGCAAAGCGCTGGCCAATCAGAGGCAAGCGGCTCTGCCTTTGACGTCAGCACTCTGGCCGGGAACTTCCTGCCTCGTCGTTATGGTAACGCGTTACACAGCCCGGCCCCGTACCAGAGAACACCAAGTCCCAATAGACCGGCGATGGAACGGAAGGTAAGGTGAGCATATAATATGTGCGTGTGCATGCGTGCATGTGTGTTTGTGTGTGTTTGTGCATGTGTGGAATGACAGAATAGGGGACCAGGATGGGACATTTTAGAAGTTGTGGAACGGATCGTCAGCATTGCAATGATTTCCTATGGGAAATCTTGCTCTGCTGAACGAGTACCTTGATTAACAAGCACAGTCCCAGAACAGATTGTTCTCGTTAAGCAAGGTACCACTGTATCTGTGTCTTGTAATGGGATCAACCATTCAGACTGCATCATCAATGTAGAAATGGATTTGAACATTGCTTCAGCACTTGCCCACAAGGGGGCAGTGTCAGACTGTGCAATCACAGACACAGAGGTGGGAAATCCCCTACAGCTCATGTGTTTTGACCAAGAAGAAAAAGAGAGGCAAGAGAGTACAGACCCAGAGCTCAGCCAGGACAGAGCTACGTGTGGTCTCCCTGAACAGAGAGCTCTTTTGCAACCGGATTCTTGGAAGAATCACCCTGTGGAAGTGGTTTCTACCATCCCCGGTCTGCAGGACTTTGTTTTCACCAAGGATCTAACCGGACTGCAGAGCATCGCGCCCGGAGTGCATATCCAGGGGCTGTGACAACTTGACTGCAGAGCATCGCACCCTGAGTGCAAGTGCAGGGGCCGTTACCGACACAAGGGAGCCATCCGTACAACCGTGACCTCCCTTTTTCTGCTCGGTGTGCCCCGGGACTAAGAGACTGACTAGAATCCGTTACCAGCGGGAGAAGATCAAAGGAGAAAACCGAGGAGCTGCATCCCTTCAGCGCTGCACCGAGACCCATCATCGTGAGACTCCAGGCCTGCGACGTGGGAGCGGCATCTTCTTCTAGGATAGACTGGTACGTGATTGTAGGGAAAGTTAGGGAAAGTTGCCGCCATTTCTTTGTTTTTTTCTCTTTTCTTTTTTTCTCCTTGCTGCGTACCCGGAAGGAGTGAAGATCCGGGGGCTCCACCATACACATGTGCGCAGATAGTTCGGTTGACTGTGTTATAAATATGTTTCATAGTAAAGAAATGTTACTACCGGTAAAATCTGAGTATGAGGATTTTGTTGGAATAGAGCATACACACACACCCGCGGCCCTACCACCGGTCGCTTCATGTGGCGTAGTCGGCAGGATGTGTGACCAACAAAATCATCCCCTGGTAGTAACTTATAACCGGACAGCTCCCCCGACGTCTATTGTCAATCAGGTGAGAAAGTTTAACGGACGGAACTATCCTGTAACTGAATGGACTGAACAACTTAAGATAGTGGGGGAAATGTATAACACTGATCCTAAGACCTTTGCAGAAATGGCCATGCTAACATTAGAGGAGGAAGCGTGGACGACAGTCAGGCTGGAGACGGTTAGGGGCCAGCGTACGTTGGATGACTTGGTGCGGGTGCTGGAGAACACCTATGGGCCGACCACATATGCGGGAACATTGCGCTATATGTTCTTCCGGCGTACTCAGCTCGAGTCGGAGGACATTCCTCAATATGCCAATGCCCTTCAAGTGCTGCTAGAACAAGCCTGTAGAAAAGAAGAACAGATAGCTAGTACGGGTGCCCGTGACCTGGTGTTGAGAGATCAGTTCGTGACCGGATTGAGAGACCCGTACCTTAACCGCTCATTGCAAGATCTACTCCGGATAAATCCGGCCTTTACGTTCGCTGAGGTCAAACAAGAAGCTATAGAACGTTCAAGGGGACCTGTCGTGGAGACACAGACATATACCGCGGCTTGCAGGTCCATATCTGGTATCGGGACTCCGAACAGCGACACGGAAGAACTGAAGCAGATGGTGGCAGAGTTGCAGAAACAGGTGTTACAGCTCACCCTAGACCAACAGGCGGGCCGGCAAGCGAGACAACAACCCAGCCGGCCGATGGGAAGATGCTGGACATGCGGCGACCCCCGCCATAGAGCAAACCGTTGCCCCCAGAACTTTCAAGTTCATCCACGGTCCGATCTACCAGAACCAGCAAGTCATGTCTCACAACAGCGGCCGCCTTTAAACTAGATGCCCCTGCCAAAGAGGCTCACTCGGCAGGGGAGGCCAAAGAGAGGGGTGTGGGAAAACAGAGCCAGCCACGGAACAAACTTGCATCAAATAGCCCCACCCTGGAAGTATTACTGGAAGGGATCGCCGTACAAGGGTTAATGGATACTGGGTCTCAGGTATCCACCATCTCCGAGCAGTTCTACGAAGAATGTCTAAAGCCGCGGGTTGCCTTTGACCCTGATACCGCCATCAAGATCAAAGCAGCCAATAATCTACCCATTCCGGTGACGGGAGTTGCCTGGATGAACACCGAAATCTGTGGCCAAGATCTCGGGAAGAGAGGGATAATCGTGGTCAGGGAAGGCTTTGGATCAGAAACGCCCATGATTATTGGGATGAACATCTTGAAAGACCTGAATCTGGTGTTGTTTACCAAGAGGGGGCCCAAGTACTGGCAAGAAGTGACCGCACATAGGGCCACCCGCCGTGCCTTTCAGCAAGTGGTCCGGACCTGCAACCTCCAGTGAATGACAGAAGAACAACTGCCACTGGCCACGATTACCGTACCCCGCCATACTAGGATCACCTTACCGGCTGGGAAAGAGACAGTTATCTCACTACCCCTTAGCACCACGAGACAGCTTGAAGGCGTGGAGGTGCTGATTGAGCCGCGCACCCCGAAGGAAGGGAAGCTGAATCCACTAGTCGCTCGAACTCTAGCAGTAGTGAGAAAGGGAAGAATTCCTGTCAGGCTGGGCAACACGGCTAACGTGAGCGTTGACCTAGAAGCTGGGACACAGCTCACCCGAGTCTACGCTCTAACCGAAGAGGTGAACCCTATGAGCCCCCTCCAGTTTGTACCATCTACAGAGGGAGAGTGGACAGTGACGGTCTCTGCCATGGCCGCTGTCGCGTGTGACACCAACGCGGGGCGAGAACTACGAGAGAAGTGTCAGTTGGACGTATCCCAATACTCCAAACGGGAGGTGTCCCAGGTGGAAGAGCTACTTCAAGAGCATCAGGCGTCCTTTGCCCGGCATGACACCGACTTTGGGTGCACCACCAGTATCAAGCACGAAATCCCCACAGGTGACGCTGCTCCTATCCGTGAAAGGTACCGCCAAATACCTCCCCAGCAATACCAAGAAGTGAAAAATCTCCTGAATTCCATGCTACACGCTGGAGTGGTACGAGAAAGCCAGAGCCCCTGGGCTGCACCGGTGGTGATAGTCAAGAAGAAGGACGGGTCCCTGAGGTTCTGTGTGGACTACCGCCGTTTGAATGCTTGCACCACCCGGGACTCATACCCTTTGCCAAGGATCGAAGAATCCCTGACAGCCCTGAAGAAAGTCAAATACTTCTCTTCGTTGGATCTGGCCAGCGGATATTGGCAGGTACCCATGCACGAGAAAGATAGAGAGAAGACTGCTTTCATCCTACCCATGGGCCTGTACGAGTTCGACCGGATGCCCTTTGGTCTGAACAACGCGCCGGGGACTTTCCAGCGGCTGATGGAGCGCTGCTTGGGAGACTTCAACTTCGACTTCACCCTCATCTACCTGGACGACATTGTAGTCTATTCGGCCACATTTGAAGAACACCTGCAGCAGCTGGGCCGTGTGTTCAGTAGGTTGAGAGAACATGGCCTGAAGTTGAAACTCAGCAAGTGCCGTCTTCTGCAGCCCGAGATCAATTACCTGGGCCACCGGATCTCAGCCGAAGGTGTTCAGCCGTCTTCAGAGAAGATAGCCGCCGTACGGGATTGGCCGCAGCCCACAAACGTCAAGGAGGTCAGGGCTTTCCTGGGGTTGGCCGGCTACTACCGCCGGTTCGTCAAAAACTTCGCCCGGCTTGCTGCACCCTTGCATGACCTGCTTCGAGGGACCACCAACAGCCCCAGAGGACGACCCATCAGCTGGGGACCCAGCCAGGAAGAGTCCTTCCAAGCCCTAAAGGGTGCCTTAACGTCTCCCCCCATCCTGGCATATGCGGACTACAACCTGCCCTTCCAACTACACACCGATGCCAGTCTACAGGGTCTAGGGGCAGTACTTTCACAGGTACAAGAAGGCAAGGAACGGGTCATAGCCTATGCCAGTCGGTCCCTACACGAGGGCGAGAAGAACCCCACCAATTATAGCTCGTTCCGGCTGGAGCTGTTGGCCCTAACGTGGGCTATGGCGGAGAAATTTGCAGGGTACCTCACGGGGACCGAAGTACTAGTCCTGACTGATAACAACCCGTTGGCCCACTTAGAAAATGTGAAGCTCGGAGTCATGGAGCAGCGTTGGATGGCTCGGCTCTCCAAGTTCAATTACAAGATCAAATATAGGGCTGGAGCTGAGAATCAAAATGCGGACAGCCTGTCTAGAGTGTCATACCCCTTACTCAACCGAGACCGGGATGAAGAATTAGAAGGGGACGAGACTCCTGACTTTGCAAAGCTCGCCCAACAGATGATGGATTACCGCCAGTTCGTTGTGGGCGAAGCTGGAACTCCAGTGGGGGTCGCCTTGCCACCCCAGGAGTGGTGCAGGCTCCAGGACCAGAACCCTGAATGGGCTCTACTCAAACAATGGGTGAAGCGGCAGCAGAAGCCTCCCGCCGATATACGGGCACGACTGTCTACCGGGACCTTGATCCTGCTCAGTCAGTGGGACCGGCTGATTCTGAGAGAAGGAGTGCTATACCGAAAGGTTCTCTTGTCGCACATGCTGGAGGAATGCACACAAGTTGTGGTGCCTGATCAATTGGCTCGTGAGATGGTGGCCAAAGCCCACAAAAGGAATGGACACTTCGGAATAGACAAGACCTTTCGGTGGATTCAACAGTCCATCTATTGTCCGGGGCTCCGCAAGCTGGTTGAAGACGTCTGCCAAACCTGTCGCACCTGTGAACTACACAAGTCCCCTGAGCAGCGTGCACCTGTCCAGACAATTAAAACATCCAGGCCCCTTGAGCTGTTGATGGTGGACTATCTGCTGATTGGGACGGCGAGCAGTGGCTATCAGTACTGTCTAGTCATGGTGGATCACTTCACAAAATTCGCTGTCGCTGTTCCTACCAAAGACCAGACGGCTGAATCGGCTGCACGGGCCCTCTGTCGACAGTTCATCCATGTCTATGGGTGTCCGGAGAGGTTGCACTCCGACCAGGGGGCTTGTTTCGAAAGCCGAGTCATCGAAGAGCTGCATCGGATGTATGGGATCCAGAAGTCGAGGACCACTCCTTACCACCCACAAGGGAACGGTGCATGTGAACGCTTCAACCGGACTCTACTCCAGCTGATCCGCACCTTGGCCGATGATAAGAAAGACCAATGGCCCCAATTCCTTCCCGATCTAGTATGGGCCTACAACAACCAGGTCCACTCCGTGACTGGTTACACCCCACACACCCTTCTCTTTGGCTGCCCCGGAAAAGGGGTCCATGACCTGAACCTATTCCGCCCTGGAGATGATGTCTGCCATAACTACCCCTCCTGGCTAAATGCTCACCAACAGAAGATGGAGACTGTACACCGGCTGGTGAGCCAACAAATCCAGGGCCAGATACATGCTGACCCACTCCCCGTGCAAGAGCACCCCTTGAAGTTGGGACAGCTAGTCCTGCTCCGTATCAAGAAGCCACAAGGGAAACTTCGAGCCAAGTGGGAGACTGAGAGGTCTACCGGGTAATCGAACGCCCCTACCCCAACGGGTATGTATACCGAGTGCGGGGTGAAGACAGTCGCAGCATCCGCACTGTGCACCGAAATATGTTGCGTCCCTGCCGATCCCAGCCTGACTCCCCTACCACAGTACCCGGAGGGGGTGACGCTGCCGACACGACTGACGTCACGGACGTTTCCCAGCATAGTGATCACGTCGACTCTGAGACCGGTGACCCACCTACACAACCCAGTTCTTCCCCCGGAGTGCTGACTGAAGTGGGGCGTAAAGACAGTGACGGGGAGGGGAACAACCGACCCTTGAGACGCACTGACCGCACCACTGCTGGGATCCCGCCCGGGCGGTCTTACAGGGACCAGTATATATGGCCCACTTCTCAACCAACCCCGGTGACATCTGCAGTCATCACTGCCTGGGAACCGACGGTAGTTGACAGGGACTGCCAACCTTTAAGTGGGGGGTATGTAATGGGATCAACCATTCAGACTGCATCATCAATGTAGAAATGGATTTGAACATTGCTTCAGCACTTGCCCACAAGGGGGCAGTGTCAGACTGTGCAATCACAGACACAGAGGTGGGAAATCCCCTACAGCTCGTGTGTTTTGACCAGGAAGAAAAAGAGCGGCAAGAGAGTACAGACCCAGAGCTCAGCCAGGACAGAGCTACGTGTGGTCTCCCTGAACAGAGAGCTCTTTTGCAACCGGATTCTTGGAAGAATCACCCTGTGGAAGTGGTTTCTGCCATCCCCGGTCTGCAGGACTTTGTTTTCACCAAGGATCTAACCGGACTGCAGAGCATCGCACCCGGAGTGCATATCCAGGGGCTGTGACAACTTGACTGCAGAGCATCGCACCCTGAGTGCAAGTGCAGGGGCCGTTACCGACACAAGGGAGCCATCCGTACAACCGTGACCTCCCTTTTTCTGCTCGGTGTGCCCCGGGACTAAGAGACTGACTAGAATCCGTTACCAGCGGGAGAAGATCAAAGGAGAAAACTGAGGAGCTGCATCCCTTCAGCGCTGCACCGAGACCCATCATCGTGAGACTCCAGGCCTGCGACGTGGGAGCGGCATCTTCTTCTGGGATAGACTGGTACGTGATTGTAGGGAAAGTTAGGGAAAGTTGCCGCCATTTCTTTGTTTTTTTTCTCTTTTCTTTTTTTCTCCTTGCTGCGTACCCGGAAGGAGTGAAGATCCGGGGGCTCCACCATACACATGTGCGCAGATAGTTCGGTTGACTGTGTTATAAATATGTTTCATAGTAAAGAAATGTTACTACCGGTAAAATCTGAGTATGGGGATTTTGTTGGAATAGAGCATACACACACACCCGCGGCCCTACCACCGGTCGCTTCAGTCTCATCCTCTTTTCCTTGTAACGCTGTTTTGTTTTCGCATGAGAATTTGTTCTTGTCACTTTCCTATGTGTTTGTGTTGTGTTGTGAGTTGTTTGTCACCTTTTGGACACCTTTGAGGGTGTTGTCTAGGTGTTTTTATGTGTTTGTGATTGCCTCCCATTGTTTCCTATGCGGTTCAAGTGGTTCGCCGAACCGGTTTGCCGAACCGAACTCGAACGAGACCTCCGTTCGCCAAACCGAACTCGAGCCGAACCGCGACCGGTTCGCTCATCTCTAATTAGAAACCCCAAATAAGTGATCCCATTTTTGAAACTACAACCTTCAAGGACTATCTAGGGATGTGTTTTTTTAACCCATTGGTGTTTCACAGAATTTTATAATATTGGGCAGTGAAAATGAAAAATTACTTTTTTTTTTTTTTTCAAAAATGATGTTGGAGGCGCAACTTTTTAATTCTCACAAGGGTAGCATGAGAAAATGGACCACAATATTTGTTATGCAATTTCTCCTGTGTCAGGCAATATGCTACATGTGGTTGGAAACTACTTTTCAGGCAAGATGCAAAGCTCAGAAAGGAAGAAGAGCCATATAAGAGTGCAGATTTGGCTGGAATTGTTTGCGGGTGCTATGTTACATTAGCAGAACCTCTGCGGTGGCAGGACAGCAGAACCCCCCCCAACATAAGTGACCTCATTTTACAAACTACACCTCTTAATGAAATCTTGCTGTGCAGTGAGAATATTGACACCACATATGTTCCACAAAATGTTTTACCGTTTGACGGTGAAGAAAAAATAATTAGATTTTTACCAGTAATAGAATTTACATTTCAAAAGGGCAATAGGCTTCATAAGTGTTACACCAATTTTCATGAATGTGACAATACCCCATATGTGACTGTACAGAACCTTTTGTCCACACGATGAGACTCGGGAGGGAAGGAGAGCTATATGACATTTGGAGCGCAGAGTTTCCTAGAATAGTTTGCAGACTCCACATACATAGTCCCTAAGTGCCAGAAAAGCAAAAACCTCCCTCAGTGCCCCAATTTGAAAATTATCACAGGAAGCAATTTTCTGCTCCAGTGGTGGACAAACTAGTTGCTGCATTTAAAGAGCTCATAGTTGGTTGGATTGGAATCGAGATGGAGGTATGCCAGCTAGACTTGCTACTGCCAGTCCCAGCCATTTACACTTAAAGCTGCTCACCCATGCTGCTGAGTGTCTATCCCGGGAATCCAAAGCATTTATTTTGAAAAAAATATTGCTCAAAGCAGGCAGCTCTGTCTTAATATGACACTTTTGAATAATGGAATAAGACTCTGTTTCCATTTTTGGCTTTGGTAGTACTGCGGCTACTAATAGAATATATTGCCTGTACGCTGCTGTTTTTGATTGCAACGCAAAGCTGCATGATGCAAAGCAGCATGAGGTTTCAGATATAAGCACCACAGTTGCACCAATTGTGGGATAGCTGCGGACGGCTATTTTTAGGCTGGATAGGGCCTCATAACCATGGACCATCTCAGCCTAAGAATACCAGTCCCCAGCTATCTGCTATATCTGCACTGGTTATTAAAATGTTCATGAGACCATGCCAGTTTTTTATTATTTATTTAAACAATTAAAAAAACTCATTGTGGGGAGCCTCTATTTTTGATAACCAGACAAAATAAAGCACCCCGTTTGAGGCTGCAGCCTAAAGCTTTCTATTTTATCTGCACTTGTTATCACAAATAGGTGAGGGACCACATGTCAAAGGGCATATAACTCTGACAACATTGTTCCCATAAGCAACCTGTGTTTCAGAGACATATCCAGGCATCTTTCCCATGCAGTTCCCATTTAATTTTGGCACGTTTCCATCTATTTCATCATTTTTACAGCCCCGTAAGACATCCTGGAAGGGTCCGCAGGAAAATTATTCAAGCTTCCATTGAGTTGCATTAGATTCGTTATTCGTGATGAACACACAAATAGTATAAAATATTCGAGACAAATAATACAAACTTGAGTATATCACTATTTGCCCATCACTAATTAACAGGTAAAATGTCTATGTAGAGTAGCAGTAGGGTGGGTCTTGTGGAATCAATTTCTCCTTTGGGCCCTAGATATTTCAGTATGACACTGGGTTTTAGTGAGAGAGGCCAAAAAATTAAAAGTAATAAAACCGTTTATGGTAACTATAGTGTGGGCCCTGGAGTCAATTCCACTGGTGGTCCCCAGGAACCCCAGTCCAACCCTGACTCTGGAACACTGTAAAGATAGTTATCAAGAAGTGACAAATTTGGCTCAACAGTGACTTTACCTCGAACTTAACATCCCTCAAAAATTGATAAAAATAAAAGAGAAAATTGGTCTGGGAGGCTGCGAGGGGCTGTTTTTTGGCAGCTGTAATTGGGGCTTTAGTTAAGGTGGAGGGAATGTTGAACAGTTCCAAAAACCAGTCAATTTTGAAATAAAGTGTTCATACCTTTGTTAAAACACTGAAGATGAAGAGGAATTTTACCCTTCCACATGACAATTACCCTAAGGATACCTCCAAGTCAACAAAAGAATGGTGTTTTGCCAGTAGATCGAAGTTTTGAAAGGCTGAGCCAGAGCTCAACCCTGAATCCAATTGAAACTCTGTGGGTGACCTGAAGAGGGCACTGTACACAAGAGATGCCCTTGCAACCTTATAGATATGGCGCTTCTGCAAGGAGGAGAACGCAAAGATCGACAATTCTAGATGCGCCATGCTGATAGACGCCAACCAAAAACACTCAATACTGTCATTAATGTAAAGGGTACTGCAACAAAGTATTAGTTTAAGGGTGTGCATATTTATACAACCAAATTATTTTAGATCTTTTCCTTTTTCCACCTGAACATTCAGTTTATTTTTCAATTGAATTGTGCAGATTATAGGTGACATTAAAAGTGGATAAATCGCTGATATGATTCTTTTTGGGACAAATACCCAGCATTTTAACAGGGGTGTGTACACTTTTTATTGCCACTTAATATACATCAAGAAAGAAGTGAGAAGAAGAGGATCTGTACCAGATGGAATAAAAAACAGGACAGGCATGTTAACTATGTATTATGGATTAATGGTGACAATTTTATTGCGAGATGGAGGGTTGCTGTAATGTAACAATTATCATCAATGCAATTGGTAATTGTTATTGAATTAGTCGATAACAGTTGCATTTCACATCAGTAACCTCTACAATGCTTCTAGCTTTTTCATAACTGCTGAAAAATCATATTCCACCTTTCAATTATAATGATAATCAGTTAGAAGTATATAGAGATATATGAAATGAAAAGTGATTTTTATAGAATTTTGATAAATTATTGTCTATGGGGGATGGTTACTACAAAATACAGGCATAGTAAATAATGCTAAAAAAAATACAGACTAATGGTGTGTTCACAAGCAGGAAAAATACAATGGAAATTCTGCATTAAAATGTACGTGTTTGATGCTTTTTTTTTTCTACTTCAAAGCGCAGCAAAAATGTAGAAAGAATTGACATTCTACATTAATAAGACAAAAAAAGACAGCATCTCAGGTCACAAAACTCAAGAAACAAAAGGGTGAATGGGATTTCAGATATTATTTTTTCTGCTACTGTAAAACACTGCTTTTTTCCAAACTTTTCACTGGATTTTTTTAGTGGGAGCACGTTTGGGCCAGAGATTCCCAACTCTCACGGAAGGAAGAATCTTCCACCGGAAAAGATGGGAATATCTGGACCCGCAGTCCTCGGGGGACAATGTCTCTGTCAAGGTATTTAACCAGTAAGGCACGATTCCAACAAATTCTCAGTCTCCTCTTCAACAACTCCTTATATTTAAAAATCAATGTATCACAATTAGAAGAACTAGCATCACTGGTGACGTTCTTGTTGTGGTCGTTCAGAACGGTATCAAAATGTAGAGACCATGCCCGGTCTCGAGCGCGGAAGTCCATGCTCAATTGAGAACAATCTGTGAGAAGCACAGAAACACATATTATTAACACATATCTCAATTTAAGAGCCATTTATATAAACACCGTACCCGCCAAGATAGACGGGAGGGGTGTCAGCACTACTCATAGTACTAATCAAACACAGGAGGAAAGAGTAAAGTGCAAAATCTATACTTTATTAGAACAGACACAACAAGACAAATTAAAAGAGGTATACTACCAAGTCAATAGGGATACAAGTAGTAGTCGCATTGTCATGACAGATTGCAGCCCAAATATTGTATATAGATTCTACCAATAATGGAGTAGAGGATAGATGAAATAAGGACTGGCCAAAGTCTTTAGTCAGGACTACAAAGAGTAAAGGGAGTGTGAGCAAGGACTATATAGGATTGCGGTACAATTAAGTCGTCACGGAGTCTCCAGCAGGAGGCGAGGAGAGGCCGTGGTGGCTAGTAAAGGAGGCACCAATAGTAATCAGTAGTACAATTCAAGTTACATGATACATAAAGTGACTATTATAGCAAGGCACAGATGAGGTACGCTTCGCTTACCTAAAGTGCAAGTGCAGGATCAAAAAGTCCACAGTGCGCCTGAGGTGCCAGCAATCCAAATGCAGTCCCTGGACAAAGTGGTGTCCCTAAAAAACGCCCAGGATCTCCATCCAACGCGCGTTTCGCGGGTGGGTTTAGCTTTTTCAAGGTGGGGAGCCTAAGTGGTGAACCTGGATTCTGAGGTCCCTTTAAAAACCCTCCTGTAATAGCATCATGTGATGCAGGTGTGCAATCGGATCAGCCAAAACCGGAAGTGACATATGTACTAAATTAGCTGCTATAGCTTTCTAAAAAGTTCCGTGCAGTGATAAAAGACACATTTCCATAGTAACCGCCGCACCGGAAATCATAGTCGTGGCCCAAAACAACCGGTTGCAGACACCTCAGGGACACAGGGAGTATGGTAACTAAGGGGAGATGTATTTCCCTAGTGCCCGCTATCCCGGAAGTTGTCACCTATCACATGGCCTCAATATCTCCTATACTATTGGTGCCAAGTATATTGACAGGTATCCCTGCCAATGGCGATCAAAGTATGATGTGATGCCTATGCATCATGCCGCACTGCCCGGCCCGAGGGCCCCACGTGGTCCGGGAGATGCATCAGCCCCTTAGCCACGCCCCGCCACTCAGGACCAAGCTGGGAGAGGGGGCGTGCATTGCTACACGCCCCCCTCCCACGTGATCTCCGAAGCCGGCGCTCCCTCCTGATCCGAGGGACGCGTAACCTCGGAAACAAAGCGGGAGCGCGCAGCCACACAGTCTCACGCGCAGGCAGAAGACCAAGGCATCACATCAGGGCAGATCAAGGCAACTAAATCACCATGTTACGTCACATTTGCTCAGTGATTAAATCGGAGCCATAATATTGGAATTAGAGCCAGGTGGGGAGCCCAGGGCACAGTAAAGGAAGTTTTTAAGACAGAGAGGCCAGCTAAAGGGCTACACAGAGGTATATGCCCATAGCTGAAGGCACCAAAATATAAAAACATTAAAAAGAGGCACCGTAAACATGCATATAGATAGAAAACAATGCATGCTCTATAGGAAATGGAATATCTTCGTCCCGATCTTCAAATTGCAGCGCAGCGATGTCAGGTGTCTTCATCCGATTCATAGGATAAGATTTCAACATATCACGAGATCGATCCGCACCAAAAATTAACTAATGTATAAAGGAGGAAGAAATTAGTTCTCAAAAACAGGAACCACCAGTCTGTGATCACCACTTGTGAGCCAAAACATGCTCGCGGTAGTAACAACAGAAAAGGATGCAATAAAATAATACAAGATTAAAAAAACAACATAAATAAAAAATGGGGTATGTCAAAGAGGAGACACAAGAATAATGACGGAACTAGTGCGCAAGTTATAAAAAGGACACAAAACTGATATTTTCATTAAGTTCCTTAGGGACTAAAGTGTCCAAGACAGTAATCCATCGGGCCTCCACCTGGGCAAGTCGTTTCTTCAAGTCACCGCCGCGAGACCCACCACGAACAACATCAATCCCCCGTACCTTTAAACCAGATGGATTGCTGTTATGGAATCTCCGAAAGTGCCGAGGGAGCGTTTTAAGCATTGTTGTATCTATTGCATCTCTAGCGGCATTTATGTCCCTTACGTGCTCTCTCGTGCGCACCCGCAACTCACGCGAGGTGAGGCCGATGTACACGAGGGAACACGGACAGGTGGCATAATAAATCACGTGTGTTGTAGCACACGTGATATGGCACCGAATGTTCAGAGTTCTAGTTCCATCGGAAGAAGTAAACGAGGTGGCACGGAGGATGTTCGGGCAGGCCAAGCAGCGACCACATGGATAACAGCCCATCAGGGGGCCGCGAGTACTGAAAGGGTTAGATATTGGAGGGACATAATGGCTTCTCACCAGAATGTCGCGGAGGTTTTTGGATCGACGGGCCGTCATCAGAGAACCAGGAGGGAGCAGTTCCGCCAAGATAGGATCTGATCGAAGAACAGGCCAATACTTCTTAAGAATTTCCCGCATGGTTTGCCAGTGGCTATTATGGGTACCTATAAATCAAACAGGAGGGTCAGATTGTTGATGTTTAGGAATATAGTTCAGCAGTTGTTGGCGTGGGGTCAGCTTTGCCCGTAAATAGACTCTCCTGATACAGCGATTGCTGTAGCCTCGGTCTCTAAAGCGGCCACGAAGATCGTCCGACTGTGACTCAAAGACGGCATCGGAGGAGCAGATCCGCCTCGTCCTCAAGAATTGGCCGGTCGGGATGGCGCGTATAGTTGATGGTGTATGGGCAGAAGACGCATGCAGCAGGGCATTGACAGAGGTGGATTTCCGATGAACACTAGTTTGTATAGTTGACAACTGATCCACCTCAATATTGATGTCTAAAAAGTCAATGCACCTGCTGCTATGCTTATAAGTCAATTTGATGTTTAAATTATCGGAATTTAAGTGCCCCATAAATTCATCGAGCTGCTCCACCGTGCCCTGCCAAAAGAAAAGAACATCATCAATATACCTAAGCCAGCACTGCACATGGGAGCTAAGTCTGCCACCACCCTCGCCAAAAACCAACCTCTCCCACATACCGAGGAAGAGGTTGGCATACGAGGGGGCACAGGCCGCTCCCATGGCAGTGCCGCGTTGCTGTAGATAAAATTGATCTTTGAAAATAAAAAAATTGTGGGTAAGGACAAAGTGGAGCAGCTCGAGGATAAATTTATTGAGTTCGCCATCCCGACCGCCCATCTCAAGGAAGAGGCGAGTGGCCTCCAGTCCATCTGAGTGTGAAATGCAGGTGTATAGGCTCTCCACATCTGCCGTAACAATCAGCATGTCTTTATCCATAAAGATGCCGTCAATCCGCCGGAGCACATCAGTCGTGTCACGGACATATGAGGGCAGGGTTTCCACTAATGGTTTCAGATGGTAATCGATAAATTTACAAATAGGGTCACACATGCCCCCTATGCCGGACACGATGGAGCACCCCGGAGGATTAAGAGCATCTTTATGGATTTTAGGTAGCAAATAAAAGGTAGGTACCTTAGGATATTTGGTGGAGTATTTGGTGGAGAGCCCTTCTGCCATCTTGCTAGTAATCACACCGATCTCCGACGCCGCCTCCAAGATCCTTGACAAACCAAGCGAAAAAGACTGTGCTGGATTAAAAGACAACTTAGAATAAGTGTTCTTGTCACGCAGCTGTCTAAAAGCCTCCCGCTCATAATTTTCCACAGCCCAGACCACAATATTGCCCCCCTTGTCTGCCGGTTTTATTATAATATTTTGGAGGTCACTCAATTCGTTTAATGCTCGTCTCTGTCTGTGGGTGAGATTATCTCTCTGTCGCCTAACTGGGATTTGCTTGAATTCTTCAGACACAAGACGAGTAAAGACCTCAATGGCAGGGCAAAGAGACAAGGGGGGAAAACTTGTAGATCTGGGCAATAGTGACCGGGGGCACACACCTGCTGTAGTATCGGCCTGTTCAAGGAGCAGATCCTCCAGGACACGTAATGCTTCCCTCTCCTCCGGACTGTCCAACCCCCTGGTCTCTCGTCTGTGATGTAACCTCTTCAGAATGAGCTTGCGTGCAAATAAATGGATATCTTTTAGGGCTATGAAAAAGTCAAAATTGTTGGTTGGGGAAAATGTTAGGCCTCTTGACAACACATCTAGTTGGTCATTAGAAAGTGTATAAGCAGATAGGTTAATCACCTGAAGCCTATTTTTTCCCCCTTGCTTGACAGCCTGCCTGTTACGGGATGATTTAACCCGAGCACCAACACTTGACTCTGCCTCATTGCCACCCCCCGAGGTCTCAGATGAATCTCCAAACGAGGTTAGTGATGTTAAGGAGGCGGACTGTCCGCGAGAAAAGCTCCTCCCACGAGGGCCCGTCCTGGATCTGGTCTGCCACCTATATACTGTGGAGCTGGTATAATCTCCCAGGTCTCTGTTAAATTTCTTCAGTTTCTGGCTACAGATCTCCTTCTCCAATTTACAAAGTTGTTTTTCTATTTCCGCTTCCATCCTAGTGACAGTATCAGTGGAGCAGTTGTTTTTAATGGTTTTTTCAAGCTCCTCCAATTCAGCCTCCATAGTGGTAAGGGATATTGTATTATGGTCCCTTAACAGAGACAGGAATCCCAGGGAGCACGTTTGGGCCAGAGATTCCCAACTCTCACGGAAGGAAGAATCTTCCACCGGAAAAGATGGGAATATCTGGACCCGCAGTCCGCGGGGGACCATGTCTCTGTCAAGGTATTTAACCAATAAGGCACGATTCCAACAAATTCTCAGTCTCCTCTTCAACAACTCCTTATATTTAAAAATCAATGTATCACAATTAGAAGAACTAGCATCACTGGTGACGTTCTTGTTGTGGTCATTCAGAACGGTATCAAAATGTAGAGACCATGCCCGGTCTCGAGCGCGGAAGTCCATGCTCAATTGAGAACAATCTGTGAGAAGCACAGAAACACATGTTATTAACACATATCTCAATTTAAGAGCCATTTATATAAACACCGTACCCGCCAAGATAGACGGGAGGGGTGTCAGCACTACTCATAGTACTAATCAAACACAGGAGGAAAGAGTAAAGTGCAAAATCTATACTTTATTAGAACAGACACAACAAGACAAATTAAAAGAGGTATACTACCAAGTCAATAGGGATACAAGTAGTAGTCGCATTGTCATGAGAGATTGCAGCCCAAATATTGTATATAGATTCTACCAATAATGGAGTAGAGGATAGATGAAATAAGGACTGGTCAAAGTCTTTAGTCAGGACTACAAAGAGTAAAGGGAGTGTGAGCAAGGACTATATAGGATTGCGGTACAATTAAGTCGTCACGGAGTCTCCAGCAGGAGGCGAGGAGAGGCCGTGGTGGCTAGTAAAGGAGGCACCAATAGTAATCAGTAGTACAATTCAAGTTACATGATAAATAAAGTGACTATTATAGCAAGGCACAGATGAGGTACGCTTCGCTTACCTAAAGTGCAAGTGCAGGATCAAAAAGGCCACAGTGCGCCTGAGGTGCCAGCAATCCAAATGCAGTCCCTGGACCAAGTGGTGTCCCTAAAAAACGCCCAGGATCTCCATCCAACGCGCGTTTCGCGGGTGGGTTTAGCTTTTTCAAGGTGAGGAGCCTAAGTGGTGAACCTGGATTCTGAGGTCCCTTTAAAAACCCTCCTGTAATAGCATCATGTGATGC
This sequence comes from Anomaloglossus baeobatrachus, assembly GCF_048569485.1. NCBI lineage: Eukaryota > Metazoa > Chordata > Amphibia > Anura > Aromobatidae > Anomaloglossus > Anomaloglossus baeobatrachus. The sequence continues at coordinate 175,617,915 of NC_134355.1, read as the reverse complement.
AGGTGTGCAATCGGATCAGCTGAAACCGGAAGTGACATATGTACTAAATTAGCTGCTATAGCTTTCTAAAAAGTTCCGTGCAGTGATAAAAGACGCATTTCCATAGTAACCGCCGCACCGGAAATCATAGTCGTGGCCCAAAACAACCGGTTGCGGACACCTCAGGGACATGGTGAGTTATGGAGTATGGTAACTAAGGGGAGATGTATTTCCCTAGTGCCCGCTATCCCGGAAGTTGTCACCTATCACATGGCCTCAATATCTCCTATACTATTGGTGCCAAGTATATTGACAGGTATCCCTGCCAATGGCACACCTGCATCACATGATGCTATTACAGGAGGGTTTTTAAAGGGACCTCAGAATCCAGGTTCACCACTTAGGCTCCCCACCTTGAAAAAGCTAAACCCACCCGCGAAACGCGCGTTGGATGGAGATCCTGGGCGTTTTTTAGAGACACCACTTGGTCCAGGGACTGCATTTGGATTGCTGGCACCTCAGGCGCACTGTGGACTTTTTGATCCTGCACTTGCACTTTAGGTAAGCGAAGCGTACCTCATCTGTGCCTTGCTATAATAGTCACTTTATTTATCATGTAACTTGAATTGTACTACTGATTACTATTGGTGCCTCCTTTACTAGCCACCACGGCCTCTCCTCGCCTCCTGCTGGAGACTCCGTGACGACTTAATTGTACCGCAATCCTATATAGTCCTTGCTCACACTCCCTTTACTCTTTGTAGTCCTGACTAAAGACTTTGGCCAGTCCTTATTTCATCTCTCCTCTCCTCTCCTCTACTCCATTATTGGTAGAATCTATATACAATATTTGGGCTGCAATCTGTCATGACAATGCGACTACTACTTGTATCCCTATTGACTTGGTAGTATACCTCTTTTAATTTGTCTTGTTGTGTCTGTTCTAATAAAGTATAGATTTTGCACTTTACTCTTTCCTCCTGTGTTTGATTAGTACTATGAGTAGTGCTGACACCCCTCCCGTCTATCTTGGCGGGTACGGTGTTTATATAAATGGCTCTTAAATTGATATATGTGTTAATAATATGTGTTTCTGTGCTTCTCACAGATTGTTCTCAATTGAGCATGGACTTCCGCGCTCGAGACCGGGCATGGTCTCTACATTTTGATACCGTTCTGAATGACCACAACAAGAACGTCACCAGTGATGCTAGTTCTTCTAATTGTGATACATTGATTTTTAAATATAAGGAGTTGTTGAAGAGGAGACTGAGAATTTGTTGGAATCGTGCCTTATTGGTTAAATACCTTGACAGAGACATTGTCCCCCGAGGACTGCGGGTCCAGATATTCCCATCTTTTCCGGTGGAAGATTCTTCCTTCCGTGAGAGTTGGGAATCTCTGGCCCAAACGTGCTCCCTGGGATTCCTGTCTCTGTTAAGGGACCATAATACAACATCCCTTACCACTATGGAGGCTGAATTGGAGGAGCTTGAAAAAACCATTAAAAACAACTGCTCCACTGATACTGTCACTAGGATGGAAGCGGAAATAGAAAAACAACTTTGTAAATTGGAGAAGGAGATCTGTAGCCAGAAACTGAAGAAATTTAACAGAGACCTGGGAGATTATACCAGCTCCACAGTATATAGGTGGCAGACCAGATCCAGGACGGGCCCTCGTGGGAGGAGCTTTTCTCACGGACAGTCCGCCTCCTTAACATCACGAACCTCGTTTGGAGATTCATCTGAGACCTCGGGGGGTGGCAATGAGGCAGAGTCAAGTGTTGGTGCTCGGGTTAAATCATCCCGTAACAGGCAGGCTGTCAAGCAAGGGGGAAAAAATAGGCTTCAGGTGATTAACCTATCTGCTTATACACTTTCTAATGACCAACTAGATGTGTTGTCAAGAGGCCTAACATTTTCCCCAACCAACAATTTTGACTTTTTCATAGCCCTAAAAGATACCCATTTATTTGCACGCAAGCTCATTCTGAAGAGGTTACATCACAGACGAGAGACCAGGGGGTTGGACAGTCCGGAGGAGAGGGAAGCATTACGTGTCCTGGAGGATCTGCTCCTTGAACAGGCCGATACTACAGCAGGTGTGTGCCCCCGGTCACTATTGCCCAGATCTACAAGTTTTCCCCCCTTGTCTCTTTGCCCTGCCATTGAGGTCTTTACTCGTCTTGTGTCTGAAGAATTCAAGCAAATCCCAGTTAGGCGACAGAGAGATAATCTCACCCACAGACAGAGACGAGCATTAAACGAATTGAGTGACCTCCAAAATATTATAATAAAACCGGCAGACAAGGGGGGCAATATTGTGGTCTGGGCTGTGGAAAATTATGAGCGGGAGGCTTTTAGACAGCTGCGTGACAAGAACACTTATTCTAAGTTGTCTTTTAATCCAGCACAGTCTTTTTCGCTTGGTTTGTCAAGGATCTTGGAGGCGGCGGCGGAGATCGGTGTGATTACTAGCAAGATGGCAGAAGGGCTCTCCACCAAATACTCCACCAAATATCCTAAGGTACCTACCTTTTATTTGCTACCTAAAATCCATAAAGATGCTCTTAATCCTCCGGGGCGCCCCATCGTGTCCGGCATAGGGGGCATGTGTGACCCTATTTGTAAATTTATCGATTACCATCTGAAACCATTAGTGGAAACCCTGCCCTCATATGTCCGTGACACGACTGATGTGCTCCGGCGGATTGACGGCATCTTTATGGATAAAGACATGCTGATTGTTACGGCAGATGTGGAGAGCCTATACACCTGCATTTCACACTCAGATGGACTGGAGGCCACTCGCCTCTTCCTTGAGATGGGCGGTCGGGATGGCGAACTCAATAAATTTATCCTCGAGCTGCTCCACTTTGTCCTTACCCACAATTTTTTTATTTTCAAAGATCAATTTTATCTACAGCAACGCAGCACTGCCATGGGAGCGGCCTGTGCCCCCTTGTATGCCAACCTCTTCCTCGGTATGTGGGAGAGGTTGGTTTTTGGCGAGGGTGGTGGCAGACTTAGCTCCCATGTGCAGTGCTGGCTTAGATATATTGATGATGTTCTTTTCTTTTGGCAGGGCACGGTGGAGCAGCTCGATGAATTTATGGGGCACTTAAATTCCAATAATTTAAACATCAAATTGACTTATAAGCATAGCAGCAGGTGCATTGACTTTTTAGACATCAATATTGAGGTGGGTCAGTTGTCAACTATACAAACTAGTGTTCATCGGAAATCCACCTCTGTCAATGCCCTGCTGCATGCGTCTTCTGCCCATACACCATCAACTATACGCGCCATCCCGACCGGCCAATTCTTGAGGACGAGGCGGATCTGCTCCTCCGATGCCGTCTTTGAGTCACAGTCGGCCGATCTTCGTGGCCGCTTTAGAGACCGAGGCTACAGCAATCGCTGTATCAGGAGAGGCTATTTACGGGCAAAGCGGACCCCACGCCAACAACTGCTGAACTATATTCCTAAACATCAACAATCTGACCCTCCTGTTCGATTTATAGGTACCCATAATAGCCACTGGCAAACCATGTGGGAAATTCTTAAGAAGTATTGGTCTGTTCTTCGATCAGATCCTATCTTGGCGGAACTGCTCCCTCCTGGTCCTCTGATGACGGCCCGTCGATCCAAAAACCTCCACGACATTCTGGTGAGAAGCCATTATGTCCCTCCAATATCTAACCCTTTCAGTACTCGCGGCCCCCTGATGGGCTGTTATCCATGTGGTCGCTGCTTGGCCTGCCCGAACATCCTCCGTGCCACCTCGTTTACTTCTTCTGATGGAACTAGAACTCTGAACATTCGGTGCCATATCACGTGTGCTACAATACACGTGATTTATTATGCCACCTGTCCGTGTTCCCTCGTGTACATCGGCCTCACCTCGCGTGAGTTGCGGGTACGCACGAGAGAGCACGTAAGGGACATAAATGCCGCTAGAGATGCAATAGATACAACAATGCTTAAAACGCTCCCTCGGCACTTTCGGAGATTCCATAACAGCAATCCATCTGGTTTAAAGGTACGGGGGATTGATGTTGTTCGTGGTGGGTCTCGCGGCGGTGACTTGAAGAAACGACTTGCCCAGGTGGAGGCCCGATGGATTACTGTCTTGGACACTTTAATCCCTAAGGAACTTAATGAAAATATCAGTTTTGTGTCCTTTTTATAACTTGCGCACTAGTTCCGTCATTATTCTTGTGTCTCCTCTTTGACATACCCCATTTTTTATTTATGTTGTTTTTTTAATCTTGTATTATTTTATTGCATCCTTTTCTGTTGTTACTACCGCGAGCATGTTTTGGCTCACAAGTGGTGATCACAGACTGGTGGTTCCTGTTTTTGAGAACTAATTTCTTCCTCCTTTATACATTAGTTAATTTTTGGTGCGGATCGATCTCGTGATATGTTGAAATCTTATCCTATGAATCGGATGAAGACACCTGACATCGCTGCGCTGCAATTTGAAGATCGGGACGAAGATATTCCATTTCCTATAGAGCATGCATTGTTTTCTATCTATATGCATGTTTACGGTGCCTCTTTTTAATGTTTTTATATTTTGGTGCCTTCAGCTATGGGCATATACCTCTGTGTTGCCCTTTAGCTGGCCTCTCTGTCTTAAAAACTTCCTTTACTATGCCCTGGGCTCCCCACCTGGCTCTATTTCCAATATCATGGCTCCGATTTAATCACTGGGCAAATGTGACGTAACATGGTGATTTAGTTGCCTTGATCTGCCCTGATGTGATGCCTTGGTCTTCTGCCTGCGCGTGAGACTGTGTGGCTGCGCGCTCTCGCTTTGTTTCCGAGGTTACGCGTCCCTCGGATCAGGCGGGAGCGCCGGCTTCGGAGATCACGTGGGAGGGGGGCGTGTAGCGATGCACTCCCCCTCTCCCAGCTTGGTCCTGAGTGGCGGGGCGTGGCTAAGGGGCTGATGCATCTCCCGGACCACGTGGGACCCTCGGGCCGGGCAGTGCGGCATGATGCGTAGGCATCACATCATACTTTGATCGCCATTGGCAGGGATACCTGTCAATATACTTGGCACCAATAGTATAGGAGATATTGAGGCCATGTGATAGGTGACAACTTCCGGGATAGCGGGCACTAGGGAAATACATCTCCCCTTAGTTACCATACTCCCTGTGTTCCTGAGGTGTCCGCAACCAGTTGTTTTGGGCCACGACTATGATTTCCGGTGCGGCGGTTACTATGGAAATGCGTCTTTTATCACTGCACGGAACTTTTTAGAAAGCTATAGCAGCTAATTTAGTACATATTCAACATCCGTGTAAAACACGTATAGGAGACTCATTTATTTATAAAAATTTAAATTTTTATTATATTACAGAAAGGTAAAATTCATTTTCCATAAATTATACACATGAGGTAAGGTGGATTCATCACACGCTCACCCACTAAAGAGCCACCCAAAATGGACCCATCATATCCCTAGCAAGGAAAGTATACATAGCCAGTGCAAGAAATGTAAGGGAAACACCAAATGGTCAGAAATCAAGTCACCAGACAGCAGTCTGCAGACTTACCCATGGTAGGGGCCAATCAAAGGTGGTTCAAAAGTGGGTAGGCGAGTGTCCTTCAACCCGGACGCGCGTGTCGCCAAAGCTTCATCAGCGGGGTGCAGGCGAATAACTTGGTCCAGGGACTGCATTTGGATTGCTGGCACCTCAGGCGCACTGTGGACTTTTTGATCCTGCACTTGCACTTTAGGTAAGCCAAGCGTACCTCATCTGTGCCTTGCTATAATAGTCACTTTATTTATCATGTAACTTGAATTGTACTACTGATTACTATTGGTGCCTCCTTTACTAGCCACCACGGCCTCTCCTCGCCTCCTGCTGGAGACTCCGTGACGACTTAATTGTACCGCAATCCTATATAGTCCTTGCTCACACTCCCTTTACTCTTTGTAGTCCTGACTAAAGACTTTGGCCAGTCCTTATTTCATCTATCCTCTACTCCATTATTGGTAGAATCTATATACAATATTTGGGCTGCAATCTGTCATGACAATGCGACTACTACTTGTATCCCTATTGACTTGGTAGTATACCTCTTTTAATTTGTCTTGTTGTGTCTGTTCTAATAAAGTATAGATTTTGCACTTTACTCTTTCCTCCTGTGTTTGATTAGTACTATGAGTAGTGCTGACACCCCTCCCGTCTATCTTGGCGGGTATGGTGTTTATATAAATGGCTCTTAAATTGAGATATGTGTTAATACAGACAAAGCCATGTAGCAGAGCTGAATGGCCGCTGACAGCGGACACAGACAGAGCCGCGGGATCAGAATGAAGTCGGATGATCTTCACCCGACTTCATTGTCATCCCGCGGCTTTGTCTGTGTGTCATGGCCTGATTTTCGGTCACCGGTGAAGGTCTCACCGGTGACCGGAAATCCTCTGAGTGACTTAAGTGGTCTGCGCTATCAGCGGTGCCATCACTGAGGTTACCCGCGGCCACAGCTGAAGTCCTTCACCTGAGATCTGTGGCCGCGGGTAACCTGAGTGACAGCACAGATGATAGCGCGACTCACATCAGTTGCTGTGGGGAGCATACAGAGAGCGATCGTGGTCTGTGACCGCTCTCTGTCAGCTTCTGATGTAGCAGAGCTGAAAGCGTCGTGGGACCTCTGTGGATTACGTCGGACCTGGATGTGTATTTGGGGGTTTAATAAAGTGGTGAAAGAGGGTGTTTTTTTTGTCATTTATTTCAAATAAAGGATTTTTTGGTGTATGTCTTTATTTTCTTTATCTTACAGGTTAATCATGGAAGGTATCTCGGGGAGACGCCTGTCATGATTAACCTAGGACTTAGTGGCAGCTATGGGCTGCTGCCATTAGCTCCTTATTACCTCGATTGCCACCGCATCAGGGCAATTCGGGATTAGCAGGGTACAGTCCCAGGACTGTCGCATCTAATGAATGCGGCAATTCCGGGTGGCTGATGGCTGATATTGTTAGGGTGGGGGCTACCCATAACGTGGGGCTCCCCATCCTGAGAATACCAGCCTCCTGCAGTATGGCTTTACCCTGGCTGGTATGAAATTTGGGGGGAACTGCACGCCGTTTTTTTTTAATTATTTATTTATTTAATTTACTGCACAATATAGACCGGTCCACTGGCAGCTGTGATTGGTTATAGTGAGACAGCTGTCACTCAGCGTGGGGGCGTGTCTGACTGCAACCTATCATACGTAGGCGCCGGTGGATGGGGAAAGCAGTGAATACTAGATAGAATAAGGAGCGGCCGACATTTTTAAAAGAGGAAAAGCCGCCGGAGCTTTGTGACAGCCGTGCAGCGCTGCACCGGTGATCGTGGATTTGTGAGTATGAGAGAGGGGGGGAGAGGGATAGACCGACAGACAGAGAGAGAAGACCGACTGACAGAGATAGAGATTGACCGACATCGACAGACCTCACTCATTTCCAGTGTTTTCTGCAACATGCGATAAATGTATTTAGAGAAACGCATGTCACTAGGATTGTGTGTGTGCCGTACGTGTGACATCCGTTTTTTTTTTTCACACACCCATAGACTTTCATTGGAGTGAAACTCACGTGAAACTCACCAAAACGTAGCATGCTGCGATTTTTATTTCTACAGTCCGATTTGGACTGAGAAAAAAATAGCAGATGGCAATAGCAATCTACCTCATTGATTAACATTTGTCCGAGTGCAATGCGAGATTTTCTGTCAGTCAGTGCAGGGGCAGTTACAGTCACCGCTCTCCATGCATAGAGCAGTGACCGAATCCGCCCGTGCACCACCTCCATGACTTAAACCTGTACACTGTCAGAGGGAAGAAATTAATTTTCTCCACAGATTGACGTGCAGATGTAGTGACCCAGAGTAGATACTACTAGAATGTCCCCGATGGGCCATGTGTTTCTCTATAATGTTGGACATTATCTGTGCCTTCTGAAGCCTTTCTCTAAGAGTTATAGCATTTTCTAATCCTAATTATATGGTAAAAGGAAGTGAAGCAGCAGTGAGAAAATTTCCAGGTCCATTCTGACAGGAAAAAAGAAAGCTGTCTGTGGCTGACGACTCAGGAGGAGATGACTCAGTTTAGTGGGAGAGGTGTATAAATGTTGGTCAGGGCCACCACCAGGAATTTCAGAACCCCATACTGGCAAAATTTTCAGGCCCCTTGAGACCAAGTTCCACCCCAGCTTCGCCTTCACTCATCAAACCTTCCACAGTACCACCGACATTATTAGAAAAACTCCACTTCTGCAAACCGTCCTCACCAATCAAACATCAACCGCTGTTTGGCTCTGCTATGCAGCGCAGTCGTGATTTTGACAGCCTGAAAAAAGCTGCATGCACCACTTTTTCACTTTTTGGGTTAACAAAATGACAAGCCCCCGACAGAATCAACAATCATATATAGAGGCTGCTGGGTGCATATATATATATATATATATATATATATATATATATATATATATATATAAAAAATATGGAGGCTGGGAGCTGTATATAGTGTATACACAGCACTATATTGTACACACATGTCCACACTATATACATATAGTATATACAGACATAATGCAGACTATAGTGTGCACCTCTATATACAGTGCCTACAAGTAGTATTCAACCCCCTGCAGATTTAGCAGGTTTACACATTCGGAATTAACTTGGCATTGTGACATTTGGACTGTAGATCAGCCTGGAAGTGTGAAATGCACTGCAGCAAAAAGGAATGTTATTTCTTTTTTTTTTAAATTGTGAAAAGTTTATTCAGAGGGTCATTTATTATTCAACCCCTCAAACAGCAAGAATTCTGTTTGGTTCCCCTAAAGTATTAAGAAGTATTTCAGGCACAAAAAACACACAGGTAGAAGAAAAGACCGGGTTTATGCCGCGCTGAAAACCACTGATGCGTGTAAATTAAAAGATTTCCTTTTTATTGGATAGTTCCTATACGCGTTTCAGAGACATCCGTCTCCTTCCTCAGGAAAAGAAATGTTGATTTCTTTTCCTGAGGAAGGAGACGGATGTCTCTGAAACGCGTATAGGAACTATCCAATAAAAAGGAAATCTTTTAATTTACACGCATCAGTGGTTTTCAGCGCGGCATAAACCCGGTCTTTTCTTCTACCTGTGTGATACAAAATTCCTCTCCCGGGGCTGCAGCTAAACCACCAGGCACTCACAGGCTATCATAAGGGGTTGTGACTGGCACAACCTCATCAGGTGAGTGCTTCTTTGTCTTGTTTGTCCACCCTCATACCGGGTAAGACCCTATTGCGCTTTTTTCCCCTTTACAGTTTTACAAGGCACAAAAAACAATGAGCTTCACATGTTTGGATTAATTATCTCTTTTTCCAGCCTTTTCTGACTAATTAAGACCCTCCCCAAACTTGTGAACAGCACTCATACTTGGTCAACATGGGAAAGACAAAGGAGCATTCCAAGGCCATCAGAGACAAGATCGTGGAGGATCACAAGGCTGGCAAGGAGTACAAAACCCTATCCAAGGAGTTGGGCCTACCTGTCTCCACTGTTGGGAGCATCATCCGGAAGTGGAAGGCTTATGCAACTACTGTTAGCCTTCCACGGTCTGGACAGCCTTTGAAAGTTTCCACACGTGTTGAGGCCAGGCTTGTCCGAAGAGTCAAGGCTAACCCAAGGACAACAAGGAAGGAGCTCCGGGAAGGTCTCATGGCAGTAGGGACATTGGTTTCAGTCAATACCATAAGTAACGTACTCCACCGCAATGGTCTCCGTTCCAGATGAGCCCGTAAGTTACCTTTACTTTCAAAGCGTCATGTCAAGGCTCGTCTACAGTTTGCTCATGATCACTTGGAGGACTCTGAGACAGACTGGTTCAAGGTTCTCTGGTCTGATGAGACCAAGATCGAGATCTTTGGTGCCAACCACACACGTGACGTTTGGAGACTGGATGGCACTGCATACGACCCCAAGAATACCATCCCTACAGTCAAGCATGGTGGTGGCAGCATCATGCTGTGGGGCTGTTTCTCAGCCAAGGGGCCTGGCCATCTGGTCCGCATCCATGGGAAGATGGATAGCACGGCCTACCTGGAGATTTTGGCCAAGAACCTCCGCTCCTCCATCAAGGATCTTAAGATGGGTCGTCATTTCATCTTCCAACAAGACAACGACCCAAAGCACACAGCCAAGAAAACCAAGGACTGGTTCAAGAGGGAAAAAATCAAGGTGTTGCAGTGGCCTAGTCAGTCTCCTGACCTTAACCCAATTGAAAACTTGTGGAAGGAGCTCAAGATTAAAGTCCACATGAGACACCCAAAGAACCTAGATAACTTGGAGAAGATCTGCATGGAGGAGTGGGCCAAGATAACTCCAGAGACTTGTGCCGGCCTGATCAGGTCTTATAAAAGACGATTATTAGCTGTAATTGCAAACAAGGGTTATTCCACAAAATATTAAACCTAGGGGTTGAATAATAATTGACCCACACTTTTATGTTGAAAATTTATTAAAATTTAACTGAGCAGCATAACTTGTTGGTTTGTAAGATTTATGCATCTGTTAATAAATCCTGCTCTTGTTTGAAGTTTGCAGGCTCTAACTTATTTGCATCTTATCAAACCTGCAAAATCTGCAGGGGGTTGAATACTACTTGTAGGCACTGTATAGTATGGTGCTGTGTATAAGCCAGAAGATACATACACATAGATTATACTCAACACCCACGGGTGACTCCGACGCTGAAGACAGAAGGTTCAGATGGAGTCCTGGAGCTCGGCGTTGATTGGAGAATTCTCTCTCCTCGCGGTGACATCCTTAGTCTTCCGGGACGGTCCTGTTTGTAATGCACATGGCAGACTCTTTAGCGCATGCACACTACAGACTAAATAATGAACAGAGGAACAGAGGGCATGCCAGCAGAAAATTAAAAAATAAAAATGTTTTCCTATTAAAACTTCCTTGGCAGTGTATTACTAATTTTAATGTACTAGGGTAGAATAGGGAGGTAATAAATCTATTGTTAGGCTATGTGCGCACAGTGCGTTTTTCGTGGCGTTTTTGAGCGTTTTTCGGGTACGTTTTTGCTCAGAAAACTGCATGACTTTGCTTCCCCAGCAAAGTCTATAGCGGGCTTTACACGCTGCGATCTCGTCGTAAGCGAGATCGCAAGCGATCGTACCCGCCCCTGTTGGTTGTGCGACACGGGCATATCGCTGCCCGTGTCGCACAACCTTGCTTACCCCCGTCACACGCACTTACCTGCCCTGTGACATCGCTCTGGCCGGCGAACTGCCTCCATCCTAAGGGGGGGGGTCGTGCGGCGTCACAGCGACATCACACAGCAGGCGGCCAATAGAAGCGGTGGGGCGGACATGAGCGGGACGTAAACATCCTGCCCACCTCTTCCTTCTGCATTGCCGATGGAGGCAGGTAAGGAGATGTTCCTCGCTCCTGCGGTGTCACACACAGCGATGTGTGCTGCCGCAGGAACGACGAACAACATCGTTAACATCCTGAAAACGATTTTTTGTTTCAGGACGACCTCTCCACGGCAAACGATTTTGCCCTTTTTTGCGATCGTTTAAGATCGCTCTTAAGTGTTACACTCTGCGATCTCGTTAATGACGCCGGATGTGCGTCACAAACAACGTGACCCCGACGATAATTCATTAACGATATCATAGCGTGTAAAGCCCGCTTATGAGTTTTCATTTTTGCTGTCTGCATACAGCGTTTTTTTTAGCTGCGTTTTTGTGGTGCCCACAAAAACGCAGCATGTCAAGTATTTTTTGCGTTTTTCACTGCGTTTTCCACCCATTGAGTTCAATGAGATGTTCAAAAGCGCAATGAAAAACTCAAATTGCAAATACAGCTGCATTTTAGTGCGTTTCTATTACTAAAATGCAGCTATAAATGCAAGGGGTGGGTACTACAGTGACATGTACAGGAAGAGGATTCCTTCTGTTGGTAAACACAGAAGCGTGAATCCTCCCGGTACCACCACCGCTGCTTCCACCGCCTGTCCGGCGCCATGTCTGCTCCCGTGCGGCACCATGGCCGGGCGGGAGGTGGGAGCAGCTGCGAAATCAAAACTGAACAGTAGAAAAAAAAATGTCATACTCACCTGTCTGCAGACTCCCGACATGTCCGCTCCCAGCTCCTCTCCTGGTACCGCCACCCCTGCTCCGGCTGTGTGCAGTCTCCCGGGCACGTCCGATAGCTGCAGGACCTGGCGGTGATCAGTTTATGCGGTCACCTGATGCGGTCACCTTACGGAATAAGCTAATCATATAAGTGCAGCGGTGAGGCCGGCTTTTTACCGCCCGGCCGGCTTAAACTATAAGCTGATGCAGGAGACTTCATCAGCTAATTACCGCTGGGTCCTGCATTGGACGGGAGTCTGCACAGAAGTGAGTAGTGTTTTTTTGTTTTTTTTTGCACTGATGTATCAGCTGATTATAGAAATGGCTTTTATACAATCAGCTGATGTATGATGTGATTCATGTCCTTGAACCTGACACATCATCTGATTGCATTGCCTTCCAGCAAACCAATCAGATGATATTCGATCCGGATTGGATGGCACGGGATCCTTGACCCAGAATACTGCGGAGGGGGGAGTTCTTTATTTCAATAAAGATGGAGTCACTAATTGTGTTGTGTTTTATTTCTAATAAAAATATTTTTCTGTGTGTTGTTTTTTTATCTTTACTAGAAATTCATGGTGGCCATGTCTAATATTGGTGTGACACCATGAATTTCGGGCTTAGGGCCAGTGGATAATACACAGCTAGCCCTAACCCCATTATTACCCAGCAAGCCACCCGGCACCAGGGCAGCTGGAAGAGTTGGATACAGCGCCAGAAGATGGCGCTTCTATGAAAGCGCCATTTTCTGGGGCGGCTGCGAACTGCAATTCGCAGCGAGGTTGCCCAGAAAGCTTGGGCACCCTGCGCTGCGGATTCCAATCCCCCAGCTGCCTAGTTGTACCTGGCTTGACTCAAAAATTGGGCAAAGTCCACTTAATTTTTTTATAATTATTTCATGAAATTCATGAAATAATTAAAAAAAAGGGCTTCCCTATATTTTTGGTTCCCAGTCGGGTACAAATAGGCAACTGGGGGTTGGGGGCAGCCCGTACCTGCCTGCTGTACTTGGCTAGCATACAAAAATATGGCGAAGCCCACATCATTTTTTTGGGGCGGCAAAAAACTCCTGCATACAATCCTGGATAGAAGATGCTGAGCCTTGTAGTTCTGCAGCTGTCTGCTCTCCTGCATACACTAGTGAAGAATGAAGAACATATTGAAGAAGGAAATTACATCAGACCTTTTTTTATTTTCAATAATCTTTAATGGCATTGTTACTAATATAAAAACGCAGTGAGCAAAAACGCAGCAAAAAACGCACAAAAACGCAGCGTCAAAAAAACGCAGTGTGTGAACTTACCCTTAGTGTGTTTCTGCAGAGTATATGACTCGCCCTATAACACACAAACAACAGTCTCTTTACCTTCTCCTCTTTTACTGTGCAAACGGTTAGTCCTGGGAGACCGTTACAGGTGGTAGAGGGCTCCGGCCGGCCTGGAAGTAGCTGGGGTCGTCTCTTTGGCCAGTCGAGTATGAGGCCTACTCCCTGCTCTTTCAATGCTGTTAAAGGACCCTGCACTTTGGATTAGCAATGGCCCTCTTGCTGCTGGGACCGGTGGTTCGTCCCTCTCCCTGTGTGGTAGGCTGCGCAGGCCCTCTCTGGTGCTTCTCTATTGGAGTCCACACCGGGCCCTGGTGGTGCAGCTGTACCTTCAGGTTGCTTATGGGCCAGGTGCTTGCAGCTCTCCTGCCCTTCGGATTCGGCTGCCAGGGAAGGGTTTTACACCCTAGCAACCACAGACTCCGATGTCTGATTCTCTCCTGTGCCTCTCTGCCAATCCTGCTTCACTGGGCCAAGCTATTCCAGCTCCAGGCCCCAGTTCCACAGGACAGCACACTCTGCGTCTTCACTCTCTGGACTCTCTTCACAGACTGAACACTAACTCCTCCCTCAGGTCAGGCTTGAGGAATGCTCCCTGTAACTCCAGGTTCAGAGCTCCCTCTGCTGGCCTGAGGGAGAAACTGCATTGGATGTTGGTACCTACTGGCCAATGATTTCCCCAATTACCTCCAGCCTCAGCATTAACCCTTTGGAGAGGCAATGCTGTTGTGGCGACCAGGTCCTGGGGCGCCACACTCCCCCTTAGTTAAAACCAGTACTCCCGGACTGAGGAAACAAAAACAAGAATATTTGACCATTTCATCCTATGGTTGGAGGCACATTTTCTTAAACGTTACAACTTAAATAACAACTATAAGAGTCTAGTGTGGCTCCCTGCCGGGTGTCCATTACACTGCTCCATGGGGGACCCGCCGCGATAAAACCCCCAACGTAGGCTCTGGGCATGCATCAGAGCATTGATGACCCCACTCTATGCACGCAGAACGGGTTTTTCTTCAGGGGTGAAGAGCACAATAGGTTCGAACTATAAACAATTAAAATGTTGGCCACCCATAGTCCAGTGGCCCAATTGTCCATTTACTTAATTAACCTAAAATAAAAAGCATTTTATATGAGACATTTTAAATAACTATATACACTCTGTTAGGTATTCTATTTTCTATGTTCTATACCTTGGAGGGGGCTGTCCCCGAGTGCTGCGTTGGGACCTGCGTAGCTCTGGTGTTTGTCTCTGACTACTTGGAGTGTCTGCCATCTCAGTGCTACTGGTAGGCCTAACCCTGATAGGTATGCGTGATGATTGCCTATGGAGTCTTAGATTTGCCAAGGGTACGACAGGTTCACCACTGGCAGGCGGTTGATTCTCCTGTTCCACTGCTGGCGGGACATCTATTGTTGGGACCGACTTGTCTTCAGGTGGATCCGGGACCTCTTCTGCTGCTGGTTCGACCATTTGCGGGAATGTCAATACTGGTACCACTATAGCATTATTTATTCGGGTCCATGTTTTAGGGAACTTTCCAAGTATTGTTTGGATCATTTCTTCCTCTTTTTCTTGAATTTGGGGATTTTCTTGTACTTCTTCTACTTCTTTTTGGATTTTGCACCATTCAGGGCACACTTTCAGGCGGTCTCTAGAAACTGCTTGGTAGGTCTTGCCTTCGTCTTTGCTTATGCAACACACTTTACTATTGTCAAAATTGGAGGGAATAATGGTGTAGGGTTCATTCTCCCACTGATCATCTAATTTATGGGTTCTCCGCTTTTTCTTGAGGACCTGTTCTCCAGGTGCTAAGGGAGTTGCTGGGGCTGTTTGATTGTAGTTCTTTTCTTGTCTCATTCTGGCTTGGGACAGGTTCTTTTCCACGCATTCCTGAACTTTGCGGTACTGTTGTTGTCGCTCTGTATCCCAATCTTCTGTCTCTTGAACCGCTTCAGGTGACACAGTTCCCATTTCAAAGTCTACAGGTAACTTGCCAGGTCTTGCTCGCATCAGGTAAGCAGGGCTGCAGTTGGTCGAGTTTACTGGGATATTATTGTACAAGTCCACTAGATCTGGTAACTTCTCTGGCCATTGGTTTCTTTCTTCCAGAGGTAGAGTCTTGAGCATATCAATAACCACATGGTTCATTTTCTCGCACAATCCATTGGTTTGGGGGTGGTACGGTGTTGTTCTTATTTTCTTACAGCCATACATGTTACTGAACTCTTGGAACACTTCTGCCTCGAATGCAGGGCCTTGATCAGTCAGTACCCTTTCAGGATAACCGTGAGGTCGACAAAAGTATGCTTGAAATGCTCAAGCTGCTGTTCTGGCTGTATGGTCTTTCACAGGCACTACTACCAGGAAACGAGAGTAATGGTCCACAATGGTGAGGGCGTAAACATAGCCTGACCGGCTTGGTGTTAACTTAACGTGGTCCAGGGCCACCAACTCTAGGGGCTGCTTCGTGACAATTGGCTGTAGGGGAGACCTCTGACTGGTATCATCCTTCCGCCTCAGGTTACACGGACCACAGTCTCGGCACCACTTCTCGACTGCCTTTCTCATGTGCACCCAGTAGAACCGATCACGGAGTAGGACCTCCAACTTCTTCCACCCGAAGTGTCCTGCTCTGTCATGGTAAGCTGCTAGGACCATTGGAGCATCCCTCTGTGGGACCACTATCTGCCAGACAAGTTCATTCGTTCGCCAGTTGACATTAGAGTTGAGTGTGGTTCGAGGTTCAAGGTTCTCCAGTTCTAGGCTCGAGTGATTTTGGGGCCTGTTCTAGATCGAACTAGAACTCGAGCTTTTTGCAAAAGCTCGATAGTTCTAGAAACGTTTGAGAACGGTTCTAGCAGCAAAAAAACAGCTAATTCCTAGCTGGCTTTCCGCTGTAATAGTGTAAGTCACTCTGTGACTCACACTATTATGAAATTTCAGTGTATAGTGTGCGGGAACAGCGCCTTCAGATCACTCCTGTTTGTATAATGGCGATCGCCATTTTTTTTTTTTTTTTCCTTGTCTTCCTTCCTTAAGCGCGCGCGTGTAGTGGGGAGGGCCATTATGTCAGCCAATCCCAGACACACACACAGCTAAGTGGACTTTTAGCCAGAGAAGCAACGGCATGTGTGATAGGATGTCCATGTCACATGTCCCTGCATTATAAAACCGGACATTTTCCTCCAGCACGCCATTATCTGCCTTCTGCGTCCTTGGTGTCAGACATCACTGGCGCAGCTGCGTCCTAAATCCTATCGCCGATACAGCTGTATGCGCTCCATCCACAGCGCTGGACAGCTTAGGGAGAGCACTTTCTATCAGTCCTTTTAAGGGCTCGTACCGGCAGGGTCAGAGCCATAGGTGACAGGTCCTGAAAACAGAGACAGCGTCTGTGTAGCTAAGGTCAGGGATTTCGTCGCTGCATTTCCCCATTAGGAGGGAATAGAAAGGCAGGCTTCCATTCCTCTACCCAGAGCCCCACAATCCTGGCACTGTACCCTCCTGTCCTCTGCACACTCCAACTCATTATAACTAAGCCATTATACTAGCAAACACTCAGTGTACCTAGTGGCATCCTAAACGTGGCTATTGGACTTTGCTATAGTCCCACTAGTGCAAAGATATTTGCAGCACCTCTGCCTGCATTGCACACTCCAACTCATTATAACTAAGCCATTATACTAGCAAACACTCAGTGTACCTAGTGGCATCCTAAACGTGGCTATTGGACTTTGCTATAGTCCCACTAGTGCAAAGATATTTGCAGCACCTCTGCCTGCATTGCACACTCCAACTCATTATAACTAAGCCATTATACTAGCAAACACTCAGTGTACCTAGTGGCATCCTAAACGTGGCTATTGGACTTTGCTATAGTCCCACTAGTGCAAAGATATTTGCAGCACCTCTGCCTGCATTGCACACTCCAACTCATTATAACTAAGCCATTATACTAGCAAACACTCAGTGTACCTAGTGGCATCCTAAACGTGGCTATTGGACTTTGCTATAGTCCCACTAGTGCAAAGATATTTGCAGCACGTCTGCCTGCATTGCACACTCAAACTCATTGTTACTAAGCCATTATACTAGCAAACACTCAGTGAACCTAGTGGCATCCTAAACGTGGCTATTGGACTTTTGTCTAGTCCCACTAGTGCAAAGATATTTGCAGCACGTCTGCCTGCATTGCACACTCCAACTCATTGTTACTAAGCCATTATACTAGCAAACACTCAGTGTACCTAGTGGCATCCTAAACGTGGCTATTGGACTTTTGTCTAGTCCCACTAGTGCAAAGGTATTTGCAGCACCTCTGCCTGCATTGCACACTCCAACTCATTATAACTAAGCCATTATACTAGCAAACACTCAGTGTACCTAGTGGCATCCTAAACGTGGCTATTGGACTTTTGTCTATTCCCACTAGTGCAAAGATATTTGCAGCACGTCTGCCTGCATTGCACACTCAAACTCATTGTTACTAAGCCATTATACTAGCAAACACTCAGTGTACCTAGTGGCATTCTAAACGTGGCTATTGGACTTTGCTATAGTCCCACAAGTGCAAAGATATTTGCAGCACCTCTGCCTGCATTGCACACTCCAACTCATTATAACTAAGCCATTATACTAGCAAACACTCAGTGTACCTAGTGGCATCCTAAACGTGGCTATTGGACTTTGCTATAGTCCCACTAGTGCAAAGATATTTGCAGCACCTCTGCCTGCATTGCACACTCCAACTCATTATAACTAAGCCATTATACTAGCAAACACTCAGTGAACCTAGTGGCATCCTAAACGTGGCTATTGGACTTTTGTCTAGTCTCACTAGTGCAAAGATATTTGCAGCACGTCTGCCTGCATTGCACACTCAAACTCATTGTTACTAAGCCATTATACTAGCAAACACTCAGTGTACCTAGTGGCATCCTAAACGTGGCTATTGGACTTTGCTATAGTCCCACTAGTGCAAAGATATTTGCAGCACCTCTGCCTGCATTGCACACTCCAACTCATTATAACTAAGCCATTATACTAGCAAACACTCAGTGTACCTAGTGGCATCCTAAACGTGGCTATTGGACTTTTGTCTATTCCCACTAGTGCAAAGATATTTGCAGCACGTCTGCCTGCATTGCACACTCTAACTCATTATAACTAAGCCATTATACTAGCAAACACTCAGTGTACATAGTGGCATCCTAAACGTGGCTATTGGACTTTGCTATAGTCCCACTAGTGCAAAGATATTTGCAGCACCTCTGCCTGCATTGCACACTCCAACTCATTATAACTAAGCCATTATACTAGCAAGCACTCAGTGTACCTAGTGGCATCCTAAACGTGGCTATTGGACTTTGCTATAGTCCCACTAGTGCAAAGATATTTGCAGCACCTCTGCCTGCATTGCACACTCCAACTCATTATAACTAAGCCATTATACTAGCAAACACTCAGTGTACCTAGTGGCATCCTAAACGTGGCTATTGGACTTTGCTATAGTCCCACTAGTGCAAAGATATTTGCAGCACCTCTGCCTGCATTGCACACTCCAACTCATTATAACTAAGCCATTATACTAGCAAACACTCAGTGTACCTAGTGGCATCCTAAACGTTGCTATTAGACTTTGCTATAGTCCCACTCTTGCAAAGATATTTGCAGCACGTCTGCCTGCATTGCACACTCAAACTCATTATAACTAAGCCATTATACTAGCAAACACTCAGTGTACCTAGTGGCATACAAGAAGTGGCTGTTGTACTCCATTAGTGCCCCACTGGTGCAAATCTATGTGCAGCACCTCTGCATGACACCCTCCTGCTCTGTTTTTAATAAGCTATAATGATAGCAAAAAATACTGCCATTTAGTGGCATCATAGAACTGGCTGTTGTATTCCATTTGTGCCCCACTGGTGCCAAGCTATTTCTAGTACCTCTGCATGACACCCTCCTGCTCTGTTTTTAATAAGCTATAATGATAGCAAAAAATACTGCCATTTAGTGGCATCATAGAACTGGCTGTTGTATTCCATTAGTGCCCCACTGGTGCCAAGCTATTTCTAGCACCTCTGCATGACACCCTCCTGCTCTGTTTTTAATAAGCTATAATGATAGCAAAAAATACTGCCATTTAGTGGCATCATAGAACTGGCTGTTGTATTCCATTAGTGCCCCACTGGTGCCAAGCTATTTCTAGCACCTCTGCATGACACCCTCCTGCTCTGTTTTTAATAAGCTATAATGATAGCAAAAAATACTGCCATTTAGTGGCATCATAGAACTGGCTGTTGTATTCCATTAGTGGCCCACTGGTGCCAAGCTATTTCTAGCACCTCTGCATGACACCCTCCTGCACATTTAGCTATGCTAATTTTATAGCAAACTCAGGGAATTCCTTGCTGCATTTGATCATTAGGAGGGATAGAAAGTGAGGCTTCTTTTACTGTCCTGGTACCCACAGAACATGGCCACTGTACCCATCTGTCCACTTTTGCCACGCTATTTAATTTGCACAAAGAGCTGACTCTTTTTCTGCCTTCCTAAAATTGTCTGGAATACTAAGTTAGTGTTCCTTTGCTGCCAAGCAAGGTACAACACATGTGCATTCTACACTCCTTTCCATTTCTGGAATGCAATTATTAACTGCAGGTAGTCCAGGCAATCTGTGACGAAGGTGCAGGCGTGGTTATAATGTAGCCTGCATCCAATGATGGTTCTCTCGATGTCTGACAGCTCAACAATACGTTCTGTTTCCACTTCCAACACAAGTGATGACCTGCCAATCACACTCCCTGTTGCGGGTTAAGGAGTGGAAGTTCAGTGTGAAAAACCATGTGTGACTGCTGTCCCCACAGTCACAGAGGATGAAGAGCACGCAGATGCACTTGATGGGGCAGGCGGTGGTTGCACAGGCACGCTAGGCCGCATTGTAGCACAGTAAAATTCACATTGTGACTTATGCTTCATTTTAAGTCGTGTACAGGGTGGGCTCTCCAGTATTCAGCAAAACCAGGCAAAAGGAAAAGGACTCTAGGCAGTTGAGTTGATAAATGATAGTTTAACTTTACCTAAACAAACAATAAGAACCATGCATACAATTAAAATAATTGAACAATCTATTCTGTTGCCTACTACCTGCTAATCCCTCTGTGTAGCAGTAATTGTGTGTTTGTGCGTGTGTGTGTGTGTGTGTGTGTGCGAACACGACTTACCAGTGGCGCATCACAAGAGCTTACAAGTTATCTACCTAAACATAGACAAAACACATGACCCCCCCTGAATACCCTTGTTAGCTGAAGCCTCACAGATAATGCAGATGATAACAGTGTGAATGCAAACCACACAGCTCTGCAACACAGTCATGGAAATCTTGAAAAGCAACAGTCAATGCAAACATGTGTTGCTGTCCCTCTATGATTTAAACTGTACGTGACAATTTGACAGTGCAGAGGCAGCAAGTCTTATTGTCTATATAGTCGGCCTACCCAGAATAGATATGTGTTTTGCTAATAAAACAAAGTGCTGCGTGCCCGCATTATTGTATGGGCACAGCCTACCGTACCCGGGTACTGTGATGTCCAGTTGCCAGAAATACAGACTTTACGCTCCTCTCACGGTAAACAGTATAGACAGCACCGTAAGAATGTTGGTCTGTGACACAGGATGCTGCTCACTGACGTTACAGTGCTCATCATCAAAGTACAACACAACTCCCCTCACAATTGAACGAAGTGTTTCCGCGGTGGCTCCTTGCTGTAACACACACCTTTAGCTTTTCCTTCTGTTCATAGACAGCATCTCCAAGTCCACACCCGAAGAGCAATTTTATATTGCTATAGTGACCAAAGGCAGATCCAAAAAACAGCAGCCCCTTGTGTGTAGTCTGCAACAATGCATGCAATGAACGGCAAATAAGCATATTGCGTTGACAGTTGCTAAAGCTGAGCAATACACCTTCACGCTGTCAATTCATATCCATGTGATACTTCATGGAGGAAGTACTCAAAAGTGTGAGTTTTTGCCTTCTACTTACAGATTGTTGACAAATCTTACAGATTACATGACTTTGGTGATCCTTTGCGATGTCCAAAAATTCACAGGCTAGGAAAGGCTTACAGCCCATGCGACCTGCATAGCCAACACGACATCTGCTCAGAGTCAAAGTTGTGGTCCAGGATTCAGTTGTTGACGTGCTTCCAGTACTTTGTCTCTGGCCAGGAAGACGCAACGTAACCTCGTCGTCAGTAGCATCCTCCTCCACCTCCTCTGCTGACCTAATCGACTGGCTGACTTTGGTTTGACAGTAAGTGTTGTCTCCAACCTCATCAATAACCCTGTGTGTTTTCATTCCCCTCGTCCTGAGTCCTCTGAGACAACCTCTTCCTGCCCTGACCGAATAGTAAAGTTGTCCTTCCAATCAGGTATCTGTGCTCCTCATCATGTTCCCCATTGTCTCCACCAGGAGGATTTAATTTTTGGAAATGAGGGTGTAGATTAGGCACAGCACCTTCTTCATCGGGGCCTGGATCCCAGTCACAAAGCTTCAGGCTATCTGCGCAGATCATTTCCCCTGTCTCATGGAACTCGCTACCTCAACACGTTAGATTAAATGCTACACACGCAAGCTTCAAACTGAATCTGAAAACTCATCTGTTCAGAAATGACTATAACCTTCAATGACACCACCACCATACGTACTTGACGCTCAACCTAAACAACTCCTACTGTCTCCTCGCAAAAATCCTTTAGAATGTAATCCCGCAAGGGCAGGGCCCTCTTCCCTCTGTACCAGTCTGTCTATAGTTACTTGTATATGTATTCTGTATGTAACCCCCTTCTCATGTACAGCACCATGGAATCAATGGTGCTCTATAAATCAATAATAATAAAAATAATAATAACTTCCTTGCCTGTACTCATTGCAGCTTTGGAGCAGACCTCTGATTCCCAGGCTATAGTGCGACTGAACAGCTATGCAAACTCAACCATCTCTGTCACCCCATACTCAGCAGGGCTGGTGGAAACTTGAGAGCTGTTAGGAAGCAAGTGCGATTGGATTGACACCACAGAGGAATGGAGTATTTGGGATCTTGAAATTGGGGTGGAGGAGAGGCCACTTTATGGAGCAATTCAGATCCATTGAAGCAGCTGCTGATTTGGCCTCATCTACATTTGTTAGCGATGGTCGTGTCCATGAAAAAAGGGATCATATCAGATTATCCATGGGAAGAAGTACACCTGTTCTTTTTGATGTTATTTGTTGTTACAAAACGGTGACGCCTTAAACGCAAGCAGCCTGCTGCGGTTTCAGTTGCGCCCAGGCATCAGCTGCCATTTAGGCCTGTGCCTCGGGTGGTCCAGCTGGCTGCTTTCTCCTCCACGTCTAAGTGTGGAGAGGCAGCTAGTGCGCATGCGTGTGCCGATTTACCCCAGCCGCAGCCTAACTCCAGTGTTTCGCCTAGTGAGTATGCTCAGCCTGACTGTGCCATTCCTGAGGCTAAGTCTTCATTTCGGGCTACAGCGCATGCTCCCACACTTAGTGCGAAAAGCCTCTTTGCACAGGTACTTGCACTCCGTGCCGGGTCTAAGTCCTGTGTTGTGCATAGACACCATGCTAAAGCTGATAGTATTTTTTCAGAGACTGTATTTCATGCAACTGACCATGGTCAGGCACTTACTGCATCAGAAACTAGGTCCGGTAATGAACTCTTTGGCCCTGCCCCTGATGTGGGGGGCCCATTTAGACCACAGGGCATCAGGTGTCCTGACGATGTGGCCAGGCCACTCCCAAATGGCTTGCAGAGGCCCGCCCCTATGATTTGTCACCTCATTATTGATGGTCAGACGATGACTGGTGAGGTGTTTGGGTCATGACAGCCATGAGGTCATCATTGAAGTTGCGGTTCCAAATAGGACGCTAGTTATGCCACTCATGACGTATCACTCTGCTTTTGTCTCCAGGAGGTGCGTTGTGGTCCACCCTGGTTTGTGGCGGACCCAGGTTATAAAAGGGGCTGGAGACAACAAGGAGGTGCGCAGTCTTCTATTATGCTCAGAAAGAGCACACCTCCATGTGTTGAACCCATTGCGGCTTTAGGCCAGAGGTAGGCAGGGATAGGGCGTCGATGCAGGCCACCACCACAGTTGGTAACGCAGAACGGTTAAGACCACCTCCTGTCCTACAAGTCCTGCTTGTGCAGCCCAGTGGCATTAACAGGCCTGCTGCTGCTGATGCGCCTGCTGTTCACAGGTGTGGCCCCAATGCACACGGTCAGCGTCCTGAATGGCCCCTGTGATGTTAACAGGGAGTTCCTGGGCTGGGTGGGCGTGTGGACCCTGTTACGCTAACAGGGCTCCCAGTCTCAAGATCCGAGTGGCGTCTAACTTGGTTCAGGCTACTATTAGTTTCATAGCCACACAGCTCTGTATCCTCCACCGAACCTTCCAGTTGCCAACCTCTCCTTTTCCATCTGGGAGCACGGTGGACACTGACTGCTGATGGGGATATATACCTTTCTCTTTCTTTTCTTATTAATTTTCGTTATATAGCGGTAACATAGTATATACCACCTTATCCAAATCTGCCAGTCCCACCGTAACAGATGGTGTTTCTTCATCAAATGTTACTTTTGCTTAACCACCAAACCCACGGACCAAAACTTTTTTCCCCTTTCCAACACACCTGTTCCCCTTTTCACCCGCATCTGTCCTTTTTCAACTCATTTTGGTATATGACCAAAAGTGCAACTCTGCAGGGACACCGTACTCAATGGCATCTCAGCACAACAGCCAGCCCTCGGTCCCTCAGATGTGGACAAGTAAAAGACCATTTCCTCCTATCCATGACAAACCGTTGAGATTCACTCTGTGCAGCACTGGTGTTTAGTGGAAAAGCAGATCTAAGATTGCGTAACACCTTCTGAAGATACTCCTGTACACGTGCGTCCCTTTATATGGCAGGAATTATTTCACCAAATTTTGTCTTGTACCGGGGATCTAACAGTGTGGCAACCCAATAGTTAGCATTACTTCGAATTCCTACAATCCGAGGGTCATGTTGTAGGTAGTGCAGCAAGAAGACGCTCATGTGTCTTGTGCATCCAGGAGGACCAAGTCCTTGGTGTGTTGGTGGCAGAGAGGTGAGAATCGTGCCTCCTTCCTCTGCCCTCTCCCCCCAACCTCGCACAACCGAAATGTGAGCAAGCTCTCACTCATCTGCTGAGTCTTCCATGCCCATCGCAAGTTCGTCCTCCATTTCTTCATGGCTCCTACACCTTCCTCAACAATTTTTGCTGATACTATGCGCCCTTGTTAATCCCTATCCCCCACCATAACTGCTGCCTAGGTGCCGCTTACCGTATGGACCATGTAGATCTTATTATCCCTTCTGCATATGACTCCTCCTGTACTTCCTCACCTTCCTCTTGGACCAATACCTGACTCCGAATAATGCTTACAGTGTGCTCCATCATGTAGATGACCAGAATTGTCACGCTGAGAATGGCATTGCCAGTGCTAAACATCTTCGTCGACATTTGGAAACTGTGTAGAAGGGTGCATAGGTCCTTGATCTGACACCACTCCAGCAGCGTGATCTGCACCACCTCTGGATCAAGTTAGCCCAGGGTATACGTCATACCGTATTTCAGCAGGGCTCTGCGGTGCTGCTACACACGCTGCAACATGTGCAGATTCCAATTCCTGCGTGTCGGAACATCGCATTTCCGGCGTTTAACCGCCAGACCCTAAGACTTCCGGAGCGATGACAGTTGTTGAGCTGCTGGGTGCGAAGGATGAAAGTGAGCACACAGCAGCGTGCCCGCTGCACAAGGCCATGTAGGCCGGGATGGTATTTTAAAAATTGCTGGACAACCAGGTTCAACACGTGAGCCATACAAGGCACGTGTGTCACATTGCCCTGAAGAAGGGTCGCAGACTGGTTTGCATCATTGTCGCACCCGACCTTCCCTGACTGCTGGTTGACTGTAGACAACCATTGATGAAACTCGGTCTCACTCTCCAGCGCTAACCGTCCACAATTCCTCAGCGGTGTCTCACATTTCCCCTACATTTCAAAGTAAACATTTGACCGCCTGATGGCCTTGAGCTCTGCTGCCAGCATAGTAAGGAGGTGTGTGGGATTCCTTGGGCGCAGTTACAAGGAAGGGTGGCCTGACCACACAGGGTTTGGGCCGAGGTGGAGGACCCACACGAGGTTGAGGAGGCAGAAGCAGTGGAGGAACTTGTACATACAGAGGAAGGATTGACACACAAGTCGTGGGGACGGCAAGACTTGTACAGCAAACCCTTCTCCATCTCTCACCATAGTTACCCAGTGCCCAGTCAGCAACATGTAACTCCCCTGTCCATGCTTACTGGTCCAAGTATCTGTGTTGAAATGCACCCTGTCACACACAGAGTTTCTCAAGGAATTGGTGAGGTTTTGTGCGACCTACTGTGGTAGCGCGGGCACGCCTTTCTTGGAGAAGGAGTGACGACTGGCCATCGGCTCTTGGGGCACTGCAATGGGCATAAGGTCTCGAAAATCCTCGGTCTCAAAAGGGTGTAAAGGCAGCCTTTCTGTTGCCAACAAGTTGCAGATGATGAAACTCAACCTCTTAGGCATGTCATGCCCTTCGAAAATCATGTAAAACATAGCGAGGGGACTCCAACCACAGTCTCCCTCGTTGCCACTAATTGGGCCACACACACCCCACTTGACTGGCATCAGTTGACCCCCCCTTTTGAAAAAGAAAAAGATGCTTTGCATGAAGCACTCTCAAAAATACGCGTGCCCTGGGCTGACCCAGGGGAAGAAAAGTCCTCTGAGAGCCATGACTTGTTCATCTTGGTTCTTTTAGAAACACAGCGAGGGGACTCCAACCACAGTCTCCCTCGTTGCCACTAATTGGGCCACACACACCCCACTTGACTGGCATCAGTTGACCCCCCCTTTTGAAAAAGAAAAAGATGCTTTGCATGAAGCACTCTCAAAAATACGCGTGCCTTTCCCGTCCCCTGGCTGACCCAGGGGAAGAAAAGTCCTCTGAGAGCCATGACTTGTTCATCTTGGTTCTTTTAGAAATACAGCGAGGGGACTCCAACCACAGTCTCCCTCGTTGCCACTAATTGGGCCACACACACCCCACTTGACTGGCATCAGTTGACCCCCCCTTTTGAAAAAGAAAAAGATGCTTGGCATGAAGCACTCTCAAAAATACGCGTGCCTTTCCCGTCCCCTGGATGACCCAGGGGAAGAAAAGTCCTCTGAGAGCCATGACTTGTTCATCTTGGTTCTTTTAGAAACACAGCGAGGGGACTCCAACCACAGTCTCTCTCGTTGCCACTAATTGGGCCACACACACCCCACTTGACTGGCATCAGTTGACCCCCCTTTTGAAAAAGAAAAAGATGCTTTGCATGAAGCACTCTCAAAAATACGCGTGCCTTTCCCGTCCCCTGGCTGACCCAGGGGAAGAAAAGTCCTCTGAGAGCCATGACTTGTTCATCTTGGTTCTTTTCAGAAACACAGCGAGGGGACTCCAACCACAGTCTCCCTCATTGCCACTAATTGGGCCACACACACCCCACTTGACTGGCATCACTTGACACCCCTTTTGAAAAAGAAAAAGATGCTTTGCATGAAGCACTCTCAAAAATACGCGTGCCTTTCCCGTCCCCTGGCTGACCCAGGGGAAGAAAAGTCCTCTGAGAGCCATGACTTGTTCATCTTGGTTCTTTTCGGAAACACAGCGAGGGGACTCCAACCACAGTCTCCCTCATTGTCACTAATTGGGCCACACACACCCCACTTGACTGGCATCAGTTGACCCCCCTTTTGAAAAAGAAAAAGATGCTTTGCATGAAGCACTCTCAAAAATACGCGTGCCTTTCCCGTCCCCTGGCTGACCCAGGGGAAGAAAAGTCCTCTGAGAGCCATGACTTGTTCATCTTGGTTCTTTTCGGAAACACAGCGAGGGGACTCCAACCACAGTCTCCCTCGTTGCCACTAATTGGGCCACACACACCCCACTTGACTGGCATCAGTTGACCCCCCCTTTTGAAAAAGAAAAAGATGCTTGGCATGAAGCACTCTCAAAAATACGCGTGCCTTTCCGGTCCCCTGGATGACCCAGGGGAAGAAAAGTCCTCTGAGAGCCATGAATTGTTAATCTTGGTTCTTTTAGAAACACAGCGAGGGGACTCCAACCACAGTCTCTCTCGTTGCCACTAATTGGGCCACACACACCCCACTTGACTGGCATCAGTTGACCCCCCTTTTGAAAAAGAAAAAGATGCTTTGCATGAAGCACTCTCAAAAATACGCGTGCCTTTCCCGTCCCCTGGCTGACCCAGGGGAAGAAAAGTCCTCTGAGAGCCATGACTTGTTCATCTTGGTTCTTTTCAGAAACACAGCGAGGGGACTCCAACCACAGTCTCCCTCATTGCCACTAATTGGGCCACACACACCCCACTTGACTGGCATCAGTTGACCCCCCTTTTGAAAAAGAAAAAGATGCTTTGCATGAAGCACTCTCAAAAATACGCGTGCCTTTCCCGTCCCCTGGCTGACCCAGGGGAAGAAAAGTCCTCTGAGAGCCATGACTTGTTCATCTTGGTTCTTTTCGGAAACACAGCGAGGGGACTCCAACCACAGTCTCCCTCATTGCCACTAATTGGGCCACACACACCCCACTTGACTGGTATCAGTTGACCCCCCTTTTGAAAAAGAAAAAGATGCTTTGCATGAAGCACTCTCAAAAATACACGTGCCTTTCCCGTCCCCTGGCTGACCCAGGGGAAGAAAAGTCCTCTGAGAGCCATGACTTGTTCATCTTGGTTCTTTTCGGAAACACAGCGAGGGGACTCCAACCACAGTCTCCCTCGTTGCCACTAATTGGGCCACACACACCCCACTTGACTGGCATCAGTTGACCCCCCCTTTTGAAAAAGAAAAAGATGCTTGGCATGAAGCACTCTCAAAAATACGCGTGCCTTTCCCGTCCCCTGGATGACCCAGGGGAAGAAAAGTCCTCTGAGAGCCATGACTTGTTCATCTTGGTTCTTTTAGAAACACAGCGAGGGGACTCCAACCACAGTCTCTCTCGTTGCCACTAATTGGGCCACACACACCCCACTTGACTGGCATCAGTTGACCCCCCTTTTGAAAAAGAAAAAGATGCTTTGCATGAAGCACTCTCAAAAATACGCGTGCCTTTCCCGTCCCCTGGCTGACCCAGGGGAAGAAAAGTCCTCTGAGAGCCATGACTTGTTCATCTTGGTTCTTTTCAGAAACACAGCGAGGGGACTCCAACCACAGTCTCCCTCATTGCCACTAATTGGGCCACACACACCCCACTTGACTGGCATCAGTTGACCCCCCTTTTGAAAAAGAAAAAGATGCTTTGCATGAAGCACTCTCAAAAATACGCGTGCCTTTCCCGTCCCCTGGATGACCCAGGGGAAGAAAAGTCCTCTGAAAGCCATGACTTGTTCATCTTGGTTCTTTTAGAAACACAGCGAGGGGACTCCAACCACAGTCTCTCTCGTTGCCACTAATTGGGCCACACACACCCCACTTGACTGGCATCAGTTGACCCCCCTTTTGAAAAAGAAAAAGATGCTTTGCATGAAGCACTCTCAAAAATACGCGTGCCTTTCGCCTCCCCTGGCTGACCCAGGGGAAGAAAAGTCCTCTGAGAGCCATGTCCACATTGTCAGTGGACAGACACGTGTGCTTATCTGCCAGCAGACCCCCAGCAGCACTGAAGACAGGTTCCGAGAGAACGCTGGCTGCAGGACACGACAAGATCCCCAAGGCGTACGTGGCGAGCTCAGGCAATTTATCCAGATTGGAAGCCTAAAATGAGCAGGGCTCAAGTTGCACAATAATGGCATCGATGTTTCCTTGCATATACTCATATATCTGTGTGTCCTCCTTTTTTTCCTTGTCCAGCTCTTTTGTTTTCGCATGAGTATATGTCCTTGTCACTTTCCCATGTGTTTGTGTTGTGTTGTGAGTTGATTGTCACCTTTTGGACACCTTTGAGGGTGTTTTCTAGGTGTTTTTATGTGTTTGTGAATGCCCGCCATTGTTTCCTATGCGGTTCGAGTTCGGTTCGTCGAACGTTCGACGAACCGAACTTGAACGGGACCTCCGTTCGGCGAACCGACCTCGAGCCGAACCGGGACCGGTTCGCTCATCTCTAGTTGACATATCTCTTGCATAGCTTGCCTTTGTAGAGAAACAGTCGTCCCCTCTCCTTCCACAGCTGTTGGGCTTCTTGTGGAGCATCGGAACCAAGATTGGTTTCGGCTTGTGCCAGCTTTTCTTTAACTAATCGGACGTCCGGGTCACTGTCCTGGGTTTCTTCCCATTTATGGTGGAGTAATGGGTTGATAGAAACCTCTTGCTGACTCGAGCGCTTTCTTCTTACAGCATGCTCACACAGGGAGACACCTTGTCCATGGAAAGCTGGTAACTCTATCTCTTCGAGTTCATCCAGGTCTTCTCCAGACTCGAGTAAGTGAGGCATTCTGGACAGCGCATCCGCATTGTTATTCTTCTTGCCAGCCCGGTACTTGATGGTAAAGTCAAAGTTGGACAGTCGAGCCATCCATCGCTGTTCTAGTGCACCTAGCTTAGCTGTTGCCAGGTGAGTCAACGGATTGTTGTCTGTGAAGATGGTAAACTTGGCCGAAGCCAGATAGTGCTTGAAGCGGTCAGTCACTGCCCAGATGATTGCGAGGAACTCTAGCGTGAAGGAACTGTAGTTTTCTGGATTCCTTTCTGTGGGACGAAGCTTCCTACTAGCGTAAGCTATCACCTTCTCTCTGCCTCCCTGCACCTGGGACAGAACTGCTCCCAATCCCACGTTGCTGGCATCTGTGTACAGTACAAACGGCTGGCTGTAGTCAGGGTAGGCCAGAATTTCTTCTCCAGTGAGAGCCATTTTCAGCCGGATAAAGGATGCTTCTATTTGGCTGTTCCATTCAAATGAAGGGCTTTGCTTCTTAGCCTTCTTTGGCTGGTCCACCAGGAGATCTTGAAGAGGCGCTGCTATCTTTGTGAAACCATCTATGAACCTTCGGTAGTAGCCCACCAGCCCAAGGAACTGCCGCACCTCCTTCACCGTGGTGGGTCTTGGCCAGTCCTTGATTACTGTGACTTTCTCTGGATCAGGTGCCACATCTTCTGCACTGACCACATGACCCAGGTACTGTACCTTTGGCTTCAAGAGGTGACATTTGGACGGCTTTATCTTCAGGCCATTCTCTGACAAGGACTCAAACACTTCTGCTAAGTGCCTCAGGTGGTCTTCATAGGTCTTGGAGTAGACTATGACGTCATCCAGGTACAATAGCAGGGTTTCAAAGTTGTAATGGCCTAAGCAGCTCTCCATCAATCTCTGAAATATTCCTGGGGCATTGCAGAGCCCGAATGGCATACAGTTGAACTCGCAGAGGCCCATTGGTGTCGTGAATGCAGTCTTCTCCTTGTCCGCCTCTGCCACGGGAACCTGCCAATACCCACTGGTGAGATCCAAGGTGGAGAAATAGTTAGCTGATTTCAAAGCTGCTAATGATTCTTCTATTCTGGGTAGTGGATAAGCATCTTTATGTGTAATGCGGTTAATTTGCCTGTAGTCAACACACATTCTCATTGTGCCATCTTTTTTCTTTACGAGCACTAGTGAAGCTGCCCAGGGGCTACAACTATCTCTGATAACCCCAGCCTCCTTCATTTCCCGTAACATTTCTTTGGCACGCTGATACTGTGCTGGGGGTACAGGGCAGTATCTCTCTTTAATGGGATGATGGTCACCAGTGGGGATTTGATGTTTAACCCCTTTTACCTGCCCAAAATCTAGGGGGTGTTTGCTGAGGACCCGCTCGTATTCCTGTACCACCCAGTAAACCCCATGCTTTTGGTGTGAGGGGGTGAAGTCGGTGCCCACATGCAATTTTTGGCACCAGTCCTCCAGCTGTCCCTTGGAGCCATTGTCTTCCGCCTGGTCGGACGGGATCAAGGGTTCCACTGCTTTGATGGTATTATTACTGACAGTGTACAGTTTTGCTACAGTGGCGTACCGGGGCAATTTGGCTTCCTCCTCCCCACAATTCAGGACGCGGACGGGCACTCTTGCCTTGCGGACGTCTGCTACCCCTCTGGCTATCAGGACTCCAGGCCTACTTTCTGAATACACAGGTTCCACCAGGGCCTGGTAATCTTGACCCTTGAGGCCTATTGCTGCCCGACACCCTATCAACATTTCACTTTTTGGGGGAATTGCAATGGGGAGAGGGTCACTTACCCTTACACTGCCAATTTCTCCTCCGGCCAGCTCTACCTGCTGCATTCTCATCAGGGCTCTGATCTCCCTCTGTAGGGCACGCTGCTGCCCGGAGCTGGCATTTTCGGGTGCCTTCTGCAACAAAATTATCACTTCGGCAAGACAATTTTCCATCACATTTGTACCAATGGTTAGCAGTGGGTTAGATTCTTTGCGATCAATATCTACAATTATCATCCCCTGACATGGCAATTCTACCCGCCCCACTTTAATGGTTACTTCCTTATACCCAATTTGAGGCAAGGGCTGACCATTACTGGCCACAAATGTTAAATCATCATTTGGGCCATGGTCAATGTCTGAATCAGCCCAATATCTTTTGTACAGTTTATAAGGGATGGTTGTTACCTGGGACCCTGTATCCAGGAGGGCATTCAAAGGGATCCCATCCAGCACAATAGGAAGGACCGGTCATCCTCCCACATACTTGCTGCGACAGGGAGTTGAGGCGGGCTTCCTTACACCTGGGGGTTGGCTCCTGGCCCCAGGGTTGGCCAATTTAAAGGACAGTACCTCGCTATGAGGCCCGCCTGGCTGCAGCGGCGGCAGATCGGTTGTCCAGCTGAATCATACCGGTCTGTGTCTTTTCCTCAGGGCGGCGGAATCCTCCTCTGCCGCATCCATGGGACGTCATCTTGACTGGAGGCCAACTCGATTCCCGCCGGCGGTGGGGTCATTTGTAGAGACTGCACGGTCTTTGCAAGGGCAACCACAGTCTTTGTCAGTTCTTGGACCTGTTGTCTCAGCTCCGCAGCGGGATCTTTATCCATGGTCTGCGCCTCAGCCCCTGCAGCGGCTCGTGTTGCAGGCACCACCTCTGGGTATGTGATAGCAAGAGGCCGCAGGGGTACTGGGTCATTCGGTGTAGATTACCTCAGTACCCGGATGGCCTGGTCCTTAAACTTTGCAAAGTCCAGAGCAGGGTTCTGCGGGCGTCTGACAGGAGCCCTTCTATGAACTGCTCAGTCAGGAGCTTGTCTTCTTCACGTACACTCTCTGGGTCCACCTGTTTAACTGCTCTCAGGGCCTCCTGCAAGTTTAAGGCATAGTCCCGTATGCTGTCTGTGGCCCGTTGTTTGCACCCAAAGAATCTCATTTTTATTTCTGCTGCGGTGCGAGTGTC
Organism: Anomaloglossus baeobatrachus; assembly: GCF_048569485.1. Classification (NCBI taxonomy): domain Eukaryota; kingdom Metazoa; phylum Chordata; class Amphibia; order Anura; family Aromobatidae; genus Anomaloglossus; species Anomaloglossus baeobatrachus. Next base: position 175,584,964 of record NC_134355.1, on the reverse strand, counting down.
AAAAGTACTCTTTAACTTAGCCAGTATCTGGGTTGCTGTCCCTTTATCTGTGTCAGGCCAGGACTTCACTTCACGCTGGGCCGCGCCGGCTAGCTGCCCCATTAATATGCCCACCTTCTGGCTCTCAGTCAAAGGATACACTCTAAACAAGCTGTGCAGCCTTTCTCTGAAGTCGCTCAGGGTATGTGACTCCCCGGAGTTCTGCGGCAGCCATTCTGCTCCCGGGATGTACGGCATTGTGAGTGGCATTACCGGCGCTACAGTGGGGGCTGGGGCGACGGCGACTGGGAGTGCATCGGCCGGTGCTGCAGCGTCTCGGGCTATGGCAGCCACCTGCTCTCCCTCTGTGTCAGACACCTTCCTCCCCCTTAGTGGACCTTACCAGGCTCCGTTCACTTTTCAAATCTCTTCTGGGTAGCGTGGGGTTAACCACCCTCCGCTCTGCTGGCGCGCTCCCTTCGCGCTCTTTTTCGGGCACGCCCTCTTTCTTCCTGCGCTAAGTAGCGCTAATAGCGGCGGCATTTTCAGTAAAACACACAGTCTTTTCAAAGGCGCACAGTATCCTGTTTGTGACGCCAAAGTTGACTCGCCCTCCCCAGGGCTATGGGACACCCGATATGCCGGGCCGGACTAGTCCGGGGGACATCAGTGGTGGCTGGGCCCGACTCTGTACCCTGGTGGGGTCAATTAACATGGCTGGTGACTTGGGGGGTGATTAAAGTTTGTATTAGTCGTGACGCCACCTGTGGTTTGCGGCTATTAAGCCGCCGCTGCTGTATGGGGTCTCCGGGGCTGATGGAATGACAGCTTGGATGGTCCTGCTCCCCACAGGTGGAGCGGTGCCCCGGGGACACTGTTGGTGCTTGTGAGTGTCGATGTAGTTGCGGTGTAATGCAGGGCCGACAGGGCGGTGAAAGGACCGGACACAAAAAACAGTCTCTTTACCTTCTCCTCTTTTACTGTGCAAACGGTTAGTCCTGGGAGACCGTTACAGGTGGTAGAGGGCTCCGGCCGGCCTGGAAGTAGCTGGGGTCGTCTTTTTGGCCAGTCGAGTATGAGGCCTACTCCCTGCTCTTTCAATGCTGTTATAGGACCCTGCACTTTGGATTAGCAATGGCCCTCTTGCTGCTGGGACCGGTGGTTCGTCCCTCTCCCTGTGTGGTAGGCTGCGCAGGCCCTCTCTGGTGCTTCTCTACTGGAGTCCACACCGGGCCCTGGTGGTGCAGCTGTACCTTCAGGTTGCTAATGGGCCAGGTGCTTGCAGCTCTCCTGCCCTTCGGATTCGGCTGCCAGGGAAGGGTTTTACACCCTAGCAACCACAGACTCCGATGTCTGATTCTCTCCTGTGCCTCTCTGCCAATCCTGCTTCACTGGGCCAAGCTATTCCAGCTCCAGGCCCCAGTTCCACAGGACAGCACACTCTGCGTCTTCACTCTCTGGACTCTCTTCACAGACTGAACACTAACTCCTCCCTCAGGTCAGGCTTGAGGAATGCTCCCTGTAACTCCAGGTTCAGAGCTCCCTCTGCTGGCCTGAGGGAGAAACTGCGTTGGATGTTGGTACCTACTGGCCAATGATTTCTCCAATTACCTCCAGGCTCAGCATTAACCCTTTAGAGGGACAATGCTGTTGTGGCGACCAGGTCCTGGGGCGCCACATATATATTATACACATACAGCTCTGCTGCATGCCCATAGACCTACACAGCTCTGCTAAATGGCCATAGACATACACGGCTCTGCTGCATACCCATAGACACACATGACTCTGCTACATGCCCATAGACACACACCGCTCTGCTACATGCTCATAAATACACGGCTCTGATACATGCCCATAGACACACATGACTCTGCTACATGCCCATAGACACACACCGCTCTGCTACATGCCCATAGACATACACGGCTCTGCTACATGCCCAGAAACACACACGGCCCTGCTGCATGCCCATAGACACACACAGCTCTGCTACATGCCCAAAGACACAAACAGCTCTGCTACAGGCCCATAGACATACACGGTTTTGCTACATGCAAATATAGACACACACAGCTTTACTGCTTGCATCTATAGACACTGCCCTACTACATGCACGTATACAAACACATAGCCCTACTGCATGCACCTACACACACACATACACACACACACACACACACATACACTCACACACAGCTCTAATACATGCACCCTACATGCATCTATTCACAAACACAACTCTGTTAAATGCTCATATTTAGACACACACAGCTCTACAACAGACACATATACTTACACACACACACACACACACACACACACACACACACTATACATTACCACATCTTGCAGTTCATGATCGGTTCAGAGGTTCAGAGCAGGAGAGGAACCACTGGGGCCATCATGGAGACTGCAGCAGTTAAACAGCTGCAGAATCTTCCAATTCACTGGTCCTGTGAATGACACATGATCGGAAAGGTCCTGAATTTACTCAGGCAGAAGGTCCTTCACCTGCTTGGCTCCAACAGGCTTGTGGCTAAATCCCAGTGGCTAGAAGGACCTTGGGTGTGGTCTGCTTAGATAGTGGGTGTGGTCGGCTTGGTTGGTGGGCGTGATGATGTTCTTTCCTCCTGTCCACTATAATCATGCAAGGGGGGCTTTGCCACCCTGCACCACCCCATTTGGGGGTCTTTCCTCCACACCCCTGGTTTTATTATAATCAATTCCATGCCCATGTGGACGTATAACGTTAATTCCTATTAGCTATGTTGTTGGAGGCCCCTCCCCTTCTGGTCACATGGGCATGACATCAACAGAGGTCCTTCTGGCCACTGGGATTTAGACATTACCAATCCAACAGCCTCCGTTATCCTGGGTAGCTTCCTCTCCAGCTCTGCACCAATCACACAGATTAGTCCAGCGCAGGAGGGGGGATTAGCTTTCCGTAAGTGGCTGGGCCACCCTCCTTGCTTTTGCTCACTGGGCCTCATACACCAGTAAGAGCAGTAATGTCCTGATGGTGGCCCTGACGCTGGTGTCGGTGGGCTTACTGTCAGTCATTTCTATCCTTTAGTGACTGTGTCTGGTAAGGAGAAGGAAACTCTCTGTGGATAGGAAAATTCCAAGCTGCTATTTATTGTAAATCAAGGTAGGCCAAACACAAACTGCTCAAAGCTAAGACAGGTATAGATGCCTGATGCTAAGATCCTCTCAGTGCTTGGATGAGGGAGAGTTAATCCTATGGATAATCAAAGAACTTTAATATAGGCTGTGGAGACTGTTATATGGACCAGCTTACAGCGTGCATTATCAGCACTGCAGTTTATGGAGTAAATGTTCCCTCTCTTTGTTCATGAAACTTATGATGTCTGTATTTCTTGTGGGATTGCATTTGTGGCAAACCTGAGACTTCAGTCGCCACAGGGTACTGAACCTCACTTAAGGTGCGGTACTCATCCCGGGTAAGGAAGAGGTTAACTGCTGGTGTTTCTGACATTCACAAACCACACACAGTTAGGTGCTTTCCCACCAGGGCGTTGGCCTGGGGTAGATAGAGGGATGGCCATCACGAGGCATGGGACTTTCCCAGTCACTGAGACAGCCAACTGGGGTGCGGGCACCACTTGGGGAAAAGGAAGGAGCATCTTCACACATAGTCAGTTATCCCCGTGCACAGCTTGGGGTGAGTAGCAGAGTTGGGACTTCGATCCAGGCATATTCTCTCTACTTTCACACTTCTGGGAGCACTACAAGACCTGTGGCTTGGAGCAGGCAGCTCAGCCCGGGTTCTCAATGTAGCACCCAGGGATATGGGGTACTCGGTTCTGGGTAGTGTCTCTATTGGGAGTGTCACGGTGGTGGCCGTTCCCAGTTCCGTGCCCTGGGCCTTTTTTGTAATGGGGGATATTTACAGGGTATTTGTGAATAAAGTTATTTGTTATGCCACTTGCGGTGTTGCGGCTAAGTAGGGAGCTGCCGCAGCAGATTTTGCTGGGGCTGATGGAATGTGCAGCTCTGATGACTTGGGTCCTCCGCAAGTAGGGTGTTTCCCCAGCAGGTATATGGTGCAGTAGATGTCAGAAGAAGGAGTCCACACAGGTATTCAGTGCAACTGGTTTACTCACTTTTCAGGTGTCAACTGGTTGCCAGAGGTCAACAGGTTTCTCCTCCAGGTCCCCTATGTCCCAGTGCCAATCTGGTTCTCTGGTACCTTCTTCCCCTGCACCTGTCTCTGGTAAGTGGGTCCCCATGGTATGGAACACTGGGGGTCCATGGTTTTTGGTTTGTCCACCTCGGTCTGCCTGACGGTAGCGTGAACCCTGTGAGGATGGAGTCTCTGGTCCTGTCCCCAGCTCTCTCTTTGTTACTGAGTCTTCGGATTCTTTATTGTCAGTAAGGTCCTTGATGGTCCCCTTTGCTGTGCAGGTGTTAACAGGTCGGCGTGAAGCTCGTTCCTGTCCTAGGGTCCTGTACCCCGTTGGTGTGTAGTTCTGGGAGTACTCCACTGTACTCCACCAGCAACTACCTCTCCTGGGTACCAGGTCACCGTTAACCCGAGTCAGGGTGTCACTTCTCTCCCACTTTCACACTTCCACAGTCACTACTCAACTGACTACTCTCCATAGTCTGCCCCTCCCACCTGGTCAAATAGTGGACTGGACTGGACTAGTCCACCTGTAGGTGGCCACCCATGGTCCCACCCTAGCTACGTACCATTGCATGGGGGATTGTTGGTGGAAAACTGGGATTACCTGGGTTTTTGGTGATACCAGCACTGGGGTTCTGGGTACCTAACGGGGTAGGCCCTGCATCCTTGTAGGGATGCAGAACCTTGTAGCACTCTGATGGGTTTAGGGGTGCTACATCAACAACTACCGAGGATTCCAGGGCCTGCGGCGAGTGCAGGAAACACCCGCAGCCCATTCCACATTCCATCCACGATATTGGAGGGACCCCGACCAGAAAGGACACACAGTGGGAACACCGGCAGTGACATCCGAATTATCCGGGATTAGCATGGCCCCTTCGCCGCAGAGACCAGTACCCTGAGGCTGCACTTGAACCATGAGTAAAAAGACCTGGAACCGCAGCAGCTGACTCAGCCTCTTATTGCCGTCGCCGTCACCCCGCGCTTTAGCGCCAAAGGTTGTTATAGTCCATCATCATCCTCCCCGGGGCCTGCTCCACCTATGGGGAGCAGAACCATCTTTGCTGCAACACAATCAGACCCGGAGGATATCACCTGCAGCAGCGGCTAATCCCTGACCGCGCACCACAGGTGGCGTCACGAGACAAACTCACAAACTTCCATTCCATCATCCAATCCCCTTTTTATTGTACACCTCGGGGCCACGAAACCGGGCAAGGGCCTCCCGTGACATCCCCAGACCTGACATTATCGGCCCAGAGACAAGTACATTTAACCCCTTGCCCCGTGGGTGCTTCATATTCACCCCAGCTATTTCATGCCATATGATCTGGGTGTCTGCGCATGCCATGAAGCACATGAAAGTCAAACCAGACCAGGGAACTTAGCCACCACTACACATAGCTGGACTACGGAATCAGCCCTTGCGACCCCCTACTTATCTTCCTTGCCCTAATATAGTATTCCCTATTACATTTGCCTACCATCCTGTTGATTAACGGAGCCGTTGAAGGCATCGTGACAGGATTAGGCTCTGAGTTTTGAGGCGCTGCATTGCTGCTGGAGATTGCAGCACAGCCACCGGGCAGGTTCAGAATACTATTAACCTGAAGGTTAATAGCATTTTTCCCTTTTATGACCAGCGACTGGCAGGCATGTTACATAGTTACATAGTTACTTAGGTTGAAAAAAGACCTAGGTCCATCTAGTTCAACCTTCCTCCACCAGTTCTACATTTAGTCACTAAGTCATTTATAACCAACAATGTTGTGTGTACTGAGGAAATCATCCAGCCCTTTTTTAAAAGCTGTTAGTGTCTCCCATTACTACCTCTTGTGGTAGGGTATTCCACAGTCTGACTGCTCTAACTGTAAAGAACCCTTTCCTATTTAGCTGTTGGAATCGCTTTTCTTCCACTCGCAGTGAGTGCCCCCTGGTCCTTAGTACTGTCTTTGGAAGAAATAAGTCATGTGCCAGTCCTTTATATTGACCACACATGTATTTATACATATAAATGAGATCTCCTCTGAGACGTCTTTTTTCTAAGCTAAACATATCTAACTTTTTCAACCTGTCATCATATGGGAGGCCTTGTCGTTCAATTATTGGTTAATGCTGCATATCGCAGAATGCAAATGGTCGTTAGAAATAAATGAAATCAGCAAACAGATACTTTTATCCTGAACCCTTCGTTATGGTGTTAGTAGATTAATGCCACGTGCACAAGGTGAGTATTTGATGAGTGTTTTATCTCAGTATTTGTTAGCCAAAACCAGGAGTGGGTAGAAAATTCAGAAGTGGTGCCCGTGTTTCCTGATTGTTCCACTCCTGGTTTTAGCTGACAAATACTGATCTAAAATAATGACAAAAACCTGAACATGTGAACGTGGCCTAAGGGGATGGTTAGCAAATAAGGAGTGGTTCAGGGCTCCTGGTCTCTTATTGCAGACCAAAACCTATGTGGCAACACCTTTTCTGCACATGTTGTTTTAGGCTAGGGTCACATGACAGTATAGAAATTGGCTCCATTTTCAACTAGAAAAGTGGGATGATTTTTTTTCCCTCACTTGTCATCCATGTGCTGTCTGTGTGCTGTATATACAGTACATGCAATCCATTTTTTTTGCTCAGCAGCTATTAATAATTTATAGGACCATTTACAGTTTCCTATGTTACAAAATTTTAATGTATCCGTAAAAATTGGATTCCATACTGTGACTCAATGTACCATCTGATTTTTTTTTCTCATACCCATCCGATTTCAGAATGATATCACAGCATGCTGCAATTTTTTCACAGACGAATTCGGTGACTGAAAAAAAAATGGTTATCTGCATTGCCCTATTGAATAACATTGGTCGATGGTGTTGTAAAAGGTGATTTCCAAAGACCCTTAGGCCTAAAACACACTTCCGCAAAAAATGTGACACTGTACGTTTTTCGGGTCCGTGTTCCGTTTTTTGGGGCGTTTCTCCGGTACGTATGGCATCTGTGTGATGGCGTATGCGAGCCGTGTGTACGTGTAAAATGTCAGTGTTTGTGTGTAAAATGCCCGTATATGTGTACGTGGAATGTCCGTGTGGAATGTCCGTTTGTGTGTTGCACAATGTCGTTGATACATGTCGGCTGACAGCAGACAGAGTTGCGCGATGAGAATGAACTCGGGTGAACTTCACCCGACTTCATTGTCATGCCGCGGCTCTGTCTGTGTGCCGCGTACTGATTAGCGGTCACCTGTGAAGGATTCACCAGTGACCGCTAATCCCCCGAGTGACTGAAGTTAGCAGCCCTCTCTCATACTTACCGCTCCCCGATCACCAGCGCGGCGAGGAACAGCTGTGCAGAGAATGCGCGGCAACAATTACTTTGAATATGCCGGCCGCTCATTAATCAATCTCGTATTCCCTGCTTTCCCCACCCACAGATGCCTGTGATTGGTTGCAGTCAGACACGCCCCCCACGCTGAGTGACAGCTGTCTCACTGCACCCAATCACAGCAGCCGGTGGGCGTGTCTATACTGTGCAGTAAAATAAATAAATAATTAAAAAAAACGGCGTGCGGTCCCCCCCATTTTAATACCAGCCAGATAAAGCCATACGGCTGAAGGCTGGTATTCTCAGGATGGGGAGCCCCACGTTATGGGGAGCCCCCCAGCCTAACAATATCAGTCAGCAGCTGCCCAGAATTGCCACATACATTATATGCGACAGTTCTGGGACTGTACCCGGCTCTTCCCGATTTGCCCTGGTGCGTTGGCAAATCGGGGTAATAAGGAGTTTTTGGCAGCCCATAGCTGCCAATAAGTCCTAGATTAATCATGTCAGGCGTCTCCCCGAGATACCTTCCATGATTAATCTATAAGTGACAGTAAATAAACACACACACGCACACACACATGAAAAAATCCTTTATTAGAAATAAAAAACACAAACATATACCCTGGTTCACCACTTTAATAAGCCCCAAAAAGCCCTCCATGTCCGGCGTAAGCCAGGATGCTCCAGCGTCGCATCCAGCTTTGCTGCATGGAGGTTACCAGAGCTGCAGAAGACACCGCCGCTCCTGTCACCTCCACGCAGCTAATGAAGGCAATAGCGCGATCAGCTGTATTCAGCGTTGGCCGCGAGTAACCTCAGTGACAGCTCAGCTGATCGCGCTATTGCCTTCATTAGCTGCGTGGAGGTGACAGGAGCGGCGGTGTCTTCTGCAGCTCCGGTAACCTCCATGCAGCAGAGCTGGATGCGACGTTGGAGCATCCTGGATTACGCCGGACATGGAGGGCTTTTTGGGGCTTATTAAAGTGGTGAACCAGGGTATATGTTTGTGTTTTTTATTTCTAATAAAGGATTTTTTCGTGTGTGTGTGTGTGTTTTATTTACTGTCACTTACAGATTAATCATGGAAGGTATCTCGGGGAGACGCCTGACATGATTAATCTAGGACTTATTGGCAGCTATGGGCTGCCAAAAACTCCTTATTACCCCGATTTGCCAACGCACCAGGGCAAATCGGGAAGAGCCAGGTACAGTCCCAGAACTGTCGCATATAATGTATGCGGCAATTCTGGGCGGCTGCTGACTGATATTGTTAGGCTGGGGGGCTCCCCATAACGTGGGGCTCCCCATCCTGAGAATACCAGCCTTCAGCCGTATGGCTTTATCTGGCTGGTATTAAAATGGGGGGGGACCGCACACCATTTTTTTAAATTATTTATTTATTTATTTTATTGCACAGTATAGACACACCCACCGGCTGCTGTGATTGGGTGCAGTGAGACAGCTGTCACTCAGCGTGGGGGGCGTGTCTGACTGCAACCAATCACAGACATCTGTGGGTGGGGAAAGCAGGGAATACGAGATTGATTAATGAGCGGCCGGCATATTCAAAGTAATTGTTGCCGCACATTCTCTGCACAGCTGTTCCTCGCCGCGCTGGTGATCGGGGAGCGGTATGAGCCGGGGGAAGAAAAAAAACCGAGCGCCAATGTAAGTATGACTGAGAACAGCAGAAAAAAGGTAAGTATACTGAATTTAATTAAAAAAAAAAAAAATAATAAGATCGCTAGTGTAAAAACGCACACGCACGAAACGTGCTGAACACGGACATACTCCGTGTGCAGTACGTGCAGGCACGGACCCATAGACTAAAGCGGGTCCATGCCTGCGTGCTGCCGGCCAAACACGGACATGTTGTCTGTGTAGAAAAGCGCACACACGTACTTACCTCACGGACACACGTTCCGTGTGATTTTACGTGTGTGTGCCATCTACCATAGAACAACATGGGTTTCCGTGTGTACGTGTCTCCGGTACGTGCAAATACGTACCGCACACGTACAAATTAAACGGATGTGTGTTGCGGGTCTTAGAGGAGAATTCTTTATACATCCCTCTCAGTGGTGATTTCAGGATGAAGCTATGGTCCATGTACAATTTTTGTATTTTATGTTAATGACATTTATGTTTTTTTTTGATAGGAGATAATGGATTCCTTCTCTTACTGTGATATCCGCTCAGTGTTTATAACCAAGACCATCAACCGGATTATATCCCCTATGGCGGTACAGCTCTGCCATTTGATCATTTCCCTGGAGTCTGATGGCAACAAGTGTGCGGTGATGAGTGATGACCTGGAACAGTTGGCTCAAGAGTTAGCCGAATTTACAGAGCATTTTGCAAACACTTCACTCAGGTTTGGTGTTTTTCTCAACACAATAATTTAAAGCACATAGCTGTGTATAAATTAAGAAAAATGACTCTTAATATGAAATTTTAGCAGAAATTCACTTATTTGTTACTGTGAACAATTCTGTTTTTTACTTTTCTGGGATTGTAAAATTTACTTTTACAATAACTTTAACACTAAAAAACACAAAGGTGACAGGAGGTCAAATTATCTGAGCCTGAAATCACACAGTTAAAATGATAGGTCATTTGAAAATTGCATTTGTGACCGCTGTCCGATGTATAACCTCAGAAGGCCACTACAAGTACCCATTGTGAAAAAAAGTAAACCACACAGTATTTTTTATTTTCAGTGATGATCTGTGTAGGAAAGAGTCCACTTATATGGTGTCAGAGGACGGTAATTGTGGCCAAGCTGCGACTACAATATAACGCTCTGACACTCTACAGATAAGTCAGGTTCCCGACTAAGTGTGTGGGAGGCGTTGCACTCACTTGCTAACCACCGCCTTCAGTTTCCTCCCAATCCTCTTTCTCAGGATGTCCCCCATACATATATCAGGCAACACTTCACTTGCTTTATACAAAAAAACTTTATTTGACAAAGCGTTATCATCCACTTGATAGACATAACAATGGGCACATTTCCTTCTACAGTTCAGTTCCAAGTTACTGTGCACATCAAGGGTTATTTTCTGTTCTTTATAGACTGCCTCTGTGCTAACTGTTCCCAGCAGTTGTCAGGTTTCTCAGCTCCAGGTCTGCTATACCTTCAGAGTCCTTTCTTTCTCCTACCGACAGGTCCACATCTGTACTCCTCAAGGAGTGGGTTCAGGAGCCTGATGTAGGCCACTGTACTTGAGCCTGGTGTCCCTGATGTGAGTGGTGATATCACTAAGTTTATGTGCGCCCACAGCTGGAGGTTCCCACGGTATCCCTCCTGTGACCGCAGGTAAATTTACCTCAGTTGACCTCACTGAGCTCAGTGACCTCCCCTCAGGTCAACTGAGTTCAATCAGACCCACATGTCCTGGCAGAAAACCACTTTATTTTGGCCAAGAGATATCGATTTGACCCAATAACCATGGGCCTCTATAGCCTGAGAATGCCAGCTCCCAGCTCTTTGCTTTATCTTGGCTTTGTATCAAAATTGGGGGGGGACCACATGCCGTTTTTTAAAATTATTTATTTAAATAATTTAAAGCAGCATAAGGTCCCTCGTATTTTAGTACACAGCCAAGATAACGCGTACAGCTGGTGGCTGCATCCTGTAGCCATCTGCTTTATCTGCGCTGGGTATCCATATACGGGAACCTTTATAGTTCGGGTTGGCCAATCACTAGAAATGAGTTACAATTTTGCAATAGTTTTTTGAATTTTGTTTTTATGGTGTCACTAATGATGAGCGAGCATACGCTAGACTGCTTGATTCTCGATTGAGCATCAGTTTGCTCGAAACGCTCCTTACTTAATCGAGTATCCTGTGCGTGCTTGACCTCTCACTCTCTCTCCCCCCACCCAAAGTCTTCCAGAAAAATGCTTGAGTTTCCTTTTCACTTCCATTATGCTCGGTACTCGAGTTGAGCATGTCTGAGAGTCCAATCTGCTCGATACAAGTACCAAGCACTTGAGCATTTTCCTGCCCGCTCTTCATTGGTGTTCACTGTAAAATGACTTGGAAATATCATTATCCAGGTTAGTCCGGGTGATATCAAACATGCATGGGATTATTTCTATTTGAATAGTAAAACAATGCTGAATATTCTAAAAAAGAAAAAAAAATAGTGTTTCGCCATTTTCCATAAACTGCAACATTTTTATCTTGGTCCAAGATGACAGCTATGAGGACTTCAGTAAGCCCCCAGCTGTTATGGGAACCTACCGGCCCTCTACAATCGTGTGACATTGGGGTTGATGGGTACCAATCCACGTGAACACTGCCGTGCATCTATTTAAACACCAATGTCAGAGATTTGTCAAAAACTTCTCTATGCTTTTTTTCTTAATGAATACTCTTGGCTGTGTGTGTGTCAGGCAGGAGCTGTGTGCTCTACACCACTCAGGGGAGTTTTGAGCGATCGGTGGGGTTTCAGGACCCAGACCATCACTGATCTGCTTGTAAATATAAACTGAATGAAATATGAAATATGAAAATACATTACAAAAAGATGAAAGATGATTTCCTTCCCTGACATGTCTATTTTGGAAAATAGTTACATTATTCATAAAGTAGACCTGGATCACTATTCCTGCAGGTCTGCATTTTCTTATTCCAGTGATATCCAGTGATATCCTTTTGCAAATGTCTGCGAAAAATGGGAATTGCATTTTCCCTCTTGTCTACAGGGAGATTTACTAAACAATCATGAGGAAGCTGATCATGAAATGCACAATAGGGTATAGTTGATGATTCAGTTTTTACTTACTCTAAGGGCCTCATTCAGACGTCCGATATTCTCATACGAGTGCTCATTGTGGTTTTCACGGATAACGCTCATAGCTGTAATAGTTTAGGGCGAATTTATGGAGAATTATTAGGCAAATGAGTATTTTGATCACATGATACTTTTTATACATGTTGTCCTACTCCAAGCTGTACAGGCTTGAGAGCCAACTACCAATTAAGTAAATCAGGTGATGTGCATCTCTGTAATGAGGAGAGGTGTGGTGTAATCACATTAACACCCTATATAAGGTGTGCTTAATTAAGAGGCAACCTCCTTTCCTTTGGCAAAATGGGTCAGAAGAGAGATTTGATGGGCTCTGAAAAGTCCAAAATTGTGAGATGTCTTGCAGAGGGATGCAGCAGTCTTGAAATTGCCGAACTTATGAAGCGTGATCACCGAACAATCAATCATTTCATGGCAAATAGCCAACAGGGTCGCAAGAAGCGTGTTGGGCAAAAAAGGCGCAAAATAACTGCCCATGAATTGGGAAAATCAAGCATGAAGCTGCCAAGATGCCATTTGCCACCAGTTTGGCCATATTTCAGAGCTGCAACGTTATTGGAGTATCAAAAAGCACATGGTGTGTCATACTCAGGGACATGGCCAAAGTAAGGAAGGCTGAAAAACAACCACCTTTGAACAAGAAACATAAGATAAAATGTCAAGACTGGCGTAAGAAATATCTTAAGATTGATTTTTCAAAGGTTTTATGGACTGATGAAATGAGAGTGACTCTTGATGGGCCAGATGGATGGGCCAGAGGCTGGATCAGTAAAGGGCAGAGAGCTGAACTCTGACTCAGACGCCAGCAAGGTGGAGGTGGGGTACTGGTATGGGCTGGTATCATCAAAGATGAAGTTATGCAACCTTTTTGGGTTGAGGATGGAGTGAAGCTCAACTCCCAGACCTACTGCCAGTTTCTGGAAGACAACTTCTTCAAGCAGTGGTACAGGAAGAAGTCAGTATCGTTCAAGAAAAACATGATTTCCATACAGGACAATGCTCCATCACATGCATCCAACTACTCCACACCCCGTGGCTGGTCAGTAAAGGTCTAAAAGATGAAAAAATAATATCATGGCCCCCTTGTTCACCTGATCTGAACCCCATAGAGAACATGTGGTCCCTCATAATAAAATGTGAGATCTACAGGGAGGGAAAACAGTAAACCTCTTGAAACAGTGTCTGGGAGGCTGTGGTGGCTGCTGCACGCAATGTTGATCGTAATCTATGGATGGTAGGCTGTTGAGTGTCATCATAAAGAAAGGTGGCTATATTGGTCACTAATTTTTGGGGGTTTTGTTTTTGCATGTCAGAAATGTTTTTTTTTAAATTTTGTGCAGTTATATTGGTTGGTGAAAATAAACAAGTTAGATGGGAATATATTTGGTTTTTATTAAGTTGCCTAATAATTCTGCACAGTAATACACCGTGTGCAGAATTATTAGGCAAGTTGTATTTTAGAGGATTTTTTTTTATTATTAATCAACACCTATGATCTCAATCAACCCAAAAGACTCATAAATATCAAAGCTTAATATTTTTGGAAGTTGGAGTGGTTTTTTTTTAGATTTGGCTATCTTAGGGAGATATCTGTTTGTGCAGGTAACTATTACTGTGCAGAATTATTAGGCAACTTAATAAAAACCAAATATATTTCTATCTCACTTGTACAACATGTATAATAATTATCATGTGATCAAAATACTCATTTGCCTAATAATTCTGCACACAGTGTAGTTATCTGCACAAACAGATATTCTCCTGGTGAAAATAAACAAGTGAGATGGGAATATATTTGGTTTTTATTAAGTTGCCTAATAATTCTGCACAGTAATAGTTACCTGCACAAACAGATATCCTCCTAAGATAGCCAAATCTAAAAAAAACCCACTCCAACTTCCAAAAGTATTAAGCTTTGATATTTATGAGTCTTTTGGGTTGATTGAGAACATAGTTGTTGATCAATAATAAATAAATCCTCTAAAATACAACTTGCCTAATAATTCTGCACACAGTGTATGTCCGTGATTTTTTGCAAAGCAAGGGGCCAAATGAAAATTGTGGAGACATGTTCAATTTTGAGCCAAAGGTGACTGCAAGTATATGGGTCAGTGAAAAAAATATTGGACCTCCATCAATTGACATCTGAGCGCTGTCTGATTTTTTCCTGACTGTCAGAAAGGAAATGGTGGAAAAACTTTTACTTTTTTTCATAACATATAAGAATAACTGATGACACTTGGATCACACTCTGACCAATCTCTCATCATATGTCTGATCCAAAAAAATATCCGTTTTTGTCTTACGTCAAAAGGAGCTCCAAGGCTACTTTCACATCAGAGTTTTTTTTAATGCGGCGCAAATGGATTTTTTGCCCCAAAGCTGTATCCTTTACAAATGCGTTGTCATTTCAATGCATTTGCAATGGAATTGTGGCAATATGCGGTCACATGCCATTGCGTACAGCATACACTAGATCCGTTTCTTTGCGGTATTTTACCTTTTTTCAGAAATGCTACTTGCAGTGCCTTCCAATGGGCGCCGTATCCTTCTGCAGTCTGCACCGGACGTCGCCGTAGCCTGATAGACACAGGATCCTGTTGTCTGTACTGAGCATGCCCAGAAAGCAGCCTGGCATGGTCAGTACAGAAATATCTCTCTCTCTCTCTCTCTCTCTCTCTCTCTCAGACAGACAACCAGGATCGTGGAGGGGTGAGATGGAGTAATAAAGATGGAGTCCCTAAGTGTGTCTGTGTATTTATTTCTAATAAAGTATTTTTTCTCTGTGTGATGTCTTTTTTTTAACCCTTTATTGGAGATTCTTAATGGCCGAGTCAAACTTGGCCTGACATTAAGAATCTCAGGCTTAATACCAGCTGTTAAAACAAAGCTGTTAGTACTCCTTATTACCCAGCGTGCCACCCGGGCCGCTGGAAGAGTTGGATACAGCACCAGAGATGGCGCTTCTATGAATGTGCCATTTTCTGGGGTGGCTGCAGACTGCAATTCTCAGCGGGGGGGCCAGAAAGCTTGGGCCAACCTGCGCTGCGGATTCCAATCCATAGCTGCCTAGTTGTACTTGGCTGAACACAAAAATTTGGCAAAGCCAACTTCGTTTTTTTAATTCTTTCATGAAATTCATGAAATAATTAAAAAAAAGGGCCTTCCTATATTTTTGGTTTCCAGCTGGGTACAAATAGGCAGCTGGGGGTTGGGGACAGCCCATACCTGCCTGCTGTACTTGGATAGCATACAAAAATATGGCAAAGCCCACGTCATTTTTTTTTTTTTTTAGTTTTTGGGCAAAAAAAGGGCTTTCCTTGAGTTTCCATTGCCAGTGAAGAAAACACCAAGCAGTGAGGGTTAGCAGCCAGTAGCTGCTTGGGTTACCCTTAGCAATAGAAAATGCGGTGGGAGCCCACACATTTTTTTTTACCCCTAACCCTAGGGATAGGGTTATGTGTTTGGGATTTTTTTTTTTTTTTAATGAATTAAAAAGAAAAAAAATTGACATGGGCTTCGCCCATTGAGCACCCGAGAATTTTACTGCTCACTCATCCCTACTCCTGACCACACAGCCAGTAGAACAAGTAATCAGATCAGATGACTCCTGTGCCGGACGATTAGTTGTTCTGTGTCCCGCTGCATTCATCGCAGCATGTGCGGGCTGAGAGGTTAAATGAGTTCAGATCAGCTGACTCCTTTGCCGGCCGATTACTTGTTCTGTGTCCCGCTGCACCCATCGCAACGTGTGCGGGCTGTGAGGTCAGCTGAGTTTGGCCGGCACTGGAGTCAGCTGATCTGAACTCAGTTGAACTCAGTTGAACTCCAGCCCACACACTCTGCGATGGATACAGGGGGACACAGAACAAGTAATCGGCCGACACTGGAGTCAGCTGATCTGATTACTTGTTCTGCTGGCTGTGAGGTCAGGAGTTCAGCTAAGTTCAGATAGGCTGACTCCAGTGCCAGCCGAACTCAGCTGACTTCACAGCCCACACACGCTGCGATGAGTGCAGCGGGACATAGAACAAGTAATCGTCCGGCACAGGAGTCAGCTGATCTGAACTCAGCTGAACTCCTGACCACACAGCCCGCACACAGTCACACGTGATCACAGCATGTGCGGGCTGTGGGATCAGGAGTTCAGCTGACTCACGATCAGTTAACTCCAGTGCCGCCGATAAATTCTGTGTCCCACTGCATTCAGGATCCGGTAAAAAAGCAATTGCAGTTGCATGCGTTGCACATTCAATCCACAGGATCCGGTTGTATGTGGTTTGTGGGTTTTTTTGCTTATAATTAAAAAAACGCTGATGTGAAAGTAGCCTAAAGCGGGCTTTACACGCTACGACATCGCTAATGCGGAGTCGTTGGGGTCACGGAATTCGTGACGCACATCCGGCCGCATTAGCGATGCCGTTGCGTGTGACATCGATTAGCGATTTTGCATTGTTGCAAAACAGTGAAAAATCGCTAATCGGCGACACGGGGGTCCATTCCCAACTATCGTTACTTCAGCAGTAACGAGGTTGTTCCTCGTTCCTGCGGCAGCACACATCGCTGCGTGTGACGCCGCAGGAGCGAGGAAGCTCTCCCTACCTGCCTCCCGGCCGCTATGCGGAAGGAAGGAGGTGGGCGGGATGTTACGTCCCGCTCATCTCCGCCCCTCCGCTGCGATTGGGCGGCGGTTCAGTGACGTTTCAGTGACGTCGCTGTGACGCCGCATGGACCGCCCCCTTAGAAAGGAGGCGGTTCGCCCGTCACAGCGACGTCGCCGGACAGGTAAGTATGTGTGACGGCTCTGGGCGATGTTGTGCGGCACGGGCAGCGATATGCCCGTGTCGCGCAACAGATGGGGGCGGGTACCCACACTAGCGATATCGGGACCGATATCGCAGTGTGTAAAGTAGCCTTAAGTCTTTCTCTGGTTGATATTGGCACATTTTCTGTGGCTAATTTTTCTTGCACTTTTTTGTGTACATTCTCATCAGAGCATATGTGCTTTTATGTTTCATCCTTTATTGCGATCATTTGACAAGAGCTGTGTATTGTGCTTTTGACACTTGTTAGTATTACGTAAATTACATTTTATTGACAGATTTTTTACATTATACTGTAATCATGTATTCTTTTTTCATCATGCGTGACTTGTTATGTGTTAGGCATGCTTTATATATACACGTACTAGAGACACGGATGTGGAAGGAGGCCTTATATGCATGGTCATGAACACTAGATGTTTTTCTTCTTAGACTGGGAGTAGAGTGTGATGATGGAATTTTGGGAGAAAAAATAGAAAAAGCAGCAAAATCTCTTTTAATCATTGGGAAAAGCATCCTGTTGTCAGTACAGAAACAAACCATTCAACCTGCAGTTCGGAAGCACCAGGAGGAATTGGTTGCTGCAGCAAAAAACATATTGATGGCAACTCTTAAGGTAGGAAAATATTTTTTATTATATGGTTAAAGTTCTACTGATTAACTTAAGAACATGTAAAATATTTGCATACAATTTGGAAGGCTTTCCATTAATACATTTTTAACCTCTTCAGCTTGCTCTAGATAAAAGTATTTTTATGTTTCATTTAAGCTCCACATCACCACCCTACAGCCATCCATAGGACAGGGTCATGACTTTTTTACTGCACACATCCCTAACAACCACCTTCAATGCCTGCCCAATGCACTCACAGACTTCATCTTGAGAATGCACTCACAGACGTCTTCTTGAGACTGCTATAAAGTCTCAAGATTAAAAAAACCCAGCATGGACCACTCTAACATGCCTGATCTTTCTTATCATCCACAGCCTCACTCTAATACAGTCCCCTCTCAGTGCTGTTCCCAACTGCCATCCTCCTCCATTGCAGCCTCCCTTTGCCACCTTTTCCCCTCTGCTATGTGCCCAGCCGCATGTCCTCATACCCAGACATCCTACGTAAGTACAACAGTTTGTAGATCTGTGCTGAGGGTAATGGGTGTGAAGAGGGGGAAAGAGGCTGTGAGTAGTGCCGTAGATGGATTTGGAGAACATTATTGTGGAAGGATATAGAGCATGGGTCGGGAACCTATGGCTCGCAAGCCATGTGTGGCTCTTTTGATGGCTGCATCTGGCTCACAGACAAATCTTTGTTAAAAAAATACCGTATATTCCGGTTTATAAGACACACTTTTTTCTCCCAAAACTGGGGGAAAAATGGCGGTACATCTTACAAACCACATATGGCTTACCGGGGCGGCAGTGGTGATGCAGGGTCAGCGATTCTGCGGGCTCGTGGGTGTTGCGGTGGCAAGCCCACAGTAGCCGGCGAACTACGAACTGCTTTGAATCTCCCACAGTTGACGAGAACGACTTCAAGAAAATGGCTACGGAGGTGTCGCGTCCGCAGATAGGACTCTGCAGCCATTTCCTTGAAGTCCATGGCGTCGATCTGTGCACGCACCACAGCCATTTTCTTGAAGTCAATTTTGTCAACTGCAGGAGATTCAAAGCAGCCCGCCGGCAGATCAATGGTGTCCGCCGCCGTGACATCCCAGGAGCCGGCAGCAGCAGTGTCACCTACCCTCCGCACACTGACCCTCTTGTGCCGCGACACCCCCTCCTCCGTGATGACAGCATTGACAACCCTGCCTCCTGGGACCTTCGGAGCTACTCCAGCACCACCACTCCCCCTGGTGAGTATGGCTCTCGCGGAATTACATTTTAAAATATGTGGCATTCATGGCTCTTTCAGCCAAAAAGTTTCCTGACCACTGATGTAGAGAAAGAAAGCAGCTAGGAGCAGGTAGTCTTTTATTGCACATCTGCAGCATCTGACGATGACCTGCTTTACAGTCTCATCACCCTCTCTCCCTGTTCACATCAAGATTCACAAGCTACACACTCTATAATATTATCATTCACAGCTCACTAATCTTATGGCTCCTGGCTGTGACCCGTCCCCTGCATTAAGGGCTTGGAACAAGCCATGTTCCAATCAAAGAACAGACTTGGAAAGCTGTATACACTGAGATTTGAACAGATAGTAGCAAGAAGTAGGGAACTATCATGTGACAGCTCAGAAACAAACAAGAATGTTAACAGAAATTAAATTACTATTTTTCTTTATTTCTCACAGGCTTTAACCCCTTCCCCCCGGGCGATTTTCCGCTTTTATTTTTTGCTCCCCTTTTCCTGAGAGCCATAACTTTTTTTTTCATCAATCTTGCCATATGAGGGCTTATTTTTTGTTGGACGAGTTGTACTTTTAAATGAAACCATACGTTTTACCATATAGTGTGCTGGAAAACAGTAAAAAAATTCTAACTGCATAAAAATTGCAAAAAAAGTGCGATTGCACAATTGTTTCTGGGGACTTTATTCACTGTATTCGCTCTATGGTAAAAGTGATGTGTCGGTGTGATGCCTCAGGTCAGTTTGTAAATACCACACATGTATAGGTTTACTTTTATCTAAAGTGCTTAAAAAATTCAGAAGTTTGTCCAAAAAAAGTGGCACACTTTTTGTGCCATATTCCACGACCCATAGCATTCTCATTTTTCGGGATATGTGGCTCAGTGATGGCTTATTTTGCAGTTTCAAGCTGACATTTCTAATGGTACAATTTTTGGGCAGATGCTACCTTTTGATCGTCTGTTTTGATTGCGGATCCACCTGCGCTTGTTAGCCACACATGCCTGCTGTTCAAATCAGCAGACATGTGCAGGGATCACTGCTGGCTCATCGTAGCAGCCGACGATGATTACCCCTTCATGATTTAGGATGTGCCGGTACATCCTTGGTCATGAAGGGGTTAATCCGCATGTCCGGACATCTAGTACAGGTCACTGAAACTAATGCACTAACAGGATGCAGAGGCAACACAGGTACAAAATATTGATGAAAAAAACACTCACAACTTACTAGTTCACGGAAGGAGTGACTGCTTACTATTGAAACTGCACACAGATAACACTTGTATAGGGCTCCAGTCATACAGATTACAGCCACGTAGTGACGTCCATATTAATAAAGCATTCCCCAAAAAAATCAAAACTAACATAGCGGTTAATAAAGCCGCTATGTTATTTTTTTTTTTTTTGGGGAATGTTTAGAATTAATTTTTTTTGTGGGTTTGCTTTTGATTTTATGTCTAAGAATGTTGACCACTTAAATGATATGTCCACCTTTGCAAATGTTTTTTTCTATTATTGTACTAATACAACTAAAGTAAAAAAAAATTAAGAAACTTGACTTACATGACTCCATGAGTTGCATCTCTCAAATATTTTTTCCATCTCTGACCAAAATCTCATATTGGGCCACCAACCTGTGAAAAAAATTGTATTTTCTGCTCTCCATATGCTTTGTTAAGTCATTATTTCATTGTTCTCTTTTTAGCAGGCATATTTTACTCTTTAAAAGTAACTTAAAGAGGTTGTCCACTACTTTACATAGGTCATCAATATCCCGATCAACTGGCGTCCGACACCGTGTCGATCAGATGCTCTCAGTGCCAGCGGCGGCAGCAGGTGGCCAGAAATGCTCAGTTATGGAGCTGCTCCATCTTCTGATAGCAGTTGTGGCCAAGTACTGCATATCCTATCTCTTATTCAAATTAATAGGAGGCGGATGTGCTGTACCCAGCCACGGCAGCTATTAGACGATAAGGCAGCTCCAGAATTGAGCATTTCTGTCACCCTCCTGCTGCCGCTGGTCACCCAGTACAACTGATCGGTAGGGGTGCAGGGTGTTGAACCCCAGTCAATCAGACATTATGACCTATCCTAAAGATACCACAAAAAAGATAAGACCTCGCATCACCTAGGGCAGGTGCTCTGGAAAATTAAACGTAGTACTCAGAGGAAGAGAGTTCCGGCACACTGCTTCTGTTTCCCAAATAAGAGGAAATACACTGATTCAAGTATTCTTAATCTGTTTTTCTTTATTGAAAAAATATTGTAGGGCTGTACATGAATAGAAAGTCCGCCAGGACGTTTCGGCCCTAGGCCTTCATCAGGTCGGACAATCAGACCATGTCAAGCAAAGATCCGTAATTAGGGGAAATAGTGTTTAGCCGATCGTAATAAGCACAAATGTAGCAGCATGGAATCTAGTCCTGTGGAGAGATAGAAATCTTAGGAGAGTCCTGTGAAGAGACCCTGTGGGCTGTGTGGACTAAAATGTCCTGTGTAGATGTAATAGGGCTAAAGGCCTATTAGTTATTAGGGCTAAGGATCCGTTAATTTCAGATTGGGTAATCAATGTACTATCCCCGTTATATGTACTGCTGTTGCCCGTAGTAATGGATATGTCAATAAAGGAGCTGCTAGTCCACAAGAATACTGGTTAGAGTAGAGCAGGGGTCCCCAAACTTTTTACACAGGGGGCCAGTTCACTGTCCCTCAGACCGTTGGAGGGCCGGACTATAAGAAAAACTATGAAAATCCCTATGCACACTACACGTATCTCATTTTAAAGTAAAACAAAAAGGGAACAAATACAACATTCAAAATAAAGAAATAGTAAATATAACACTTACATACACTGTACCCCCAAATACAGCACAGTGCACCTCTGAAATGTGCTTCTCTCTCCCCATATAGGTCCAGGACTCTGTCCCCATATAGGTCCAGCTCTCTCCCCCATATAGGTCCAGCACTCTGTCCCCATATAGGTCCAGCTCTCTCCCCCATATAGGTCCAGCACTCTGTCCCCATATAGGTCCAGCTCTCTCCCCCATATAGGTCCAGCTCTCTCCCCCATATAGGTCCAGCTCTCTCCCCCATATAGGTACAGCTCTCTCCCCCATATAGGTCCAGCTCTCTCCCCCATATAGGTCCAGCTCTCTCCCCCATATAGGTCCAGCACTCTGTCCCCATATGTCCAGCTCTCTCCCCCATATAGGTCCAGCTCTCTCCCCCATATAGGTCCAGCTCTCTCCCCCATATAGGTCCAGCACTCTGTCCCCATATAAGTCCAGCTCTCTCCCCATATAGGTCCAGCACTCTGTCCCCATATAAGTCCAGCTCTCTCCCCATATAGGTCCAGCACTCTGTCCCCATATAAGTCCAGCACTCTGTCCCCATATAAGTCCAGCACTCTGTCCCCATATAAGTCCAGCTCTCTCCCCCATATAAGTCCAGCTCTCTCCCCCATATATGTCCAGCACTCTGTCCCCATATAAGTCCAGCACTCTGTCCCCATATAAGTCCAGCACTCTGTCCCCATATAAGTCCAGCTCTCTCCCCCATATAAGTCCAGCTCTCTCCCCCATATATGTCCAGCTCTCCCCCATATAGGTCCCATCAATCCCTCATATAGATCCAGCTCTCTGATTCTCCTCCATGGCCAGTAAAAAAAAAGTGAAACTATGCTTTACCTAGCACTGCAGCCGCTCCCGCGCTGTGGTCCCGGCTCCTCTGTCTTCGGCTGTAAGGCCTAGATGAGCACGTCGTGCGTCATGACGTAATCATTCCAGGTCCGGACAACGTGTGCCGAGCGTCTACACAGGAACGAGACTTCCCGTGTAGCGCTCGGCGGGTTATTTCAATTGTAAGCGCCTGTGCGCTTGCAATTGAAATAACACAAGGAAATTGTGAGGCGGGCCGGGTAAATGGCCTCTGGGGTCCGGATGCGGCCCGCGGGCCGTAGTTTGGGGACCCCTGGAGTAGAGTGTTTAAACTGGTAGCAGTCATATATCTTTGTGGATGTATTAAGGCTAAAAGCCTATTTGTTGCTATGAATCCAGGTCCAACGGATATGTTACTGCTGTCAGCAAAAGCTATTTTTCTTACATAGTATTCCTGCAAACTAGAAGCTCTCCTATTGGTAATATACCACCTCATTATATTGCATATGATGGTTTCTGATTCACACGATATACTACGCTTATTCATTGTTGTCCGCAGACATTTTATTGCTTCTGGCCAAAGCAGTGCATTTAATGTGGCAGATTCACTGAACATCTAACCTGAGGTTAACGGACCTGGATCCATAACAACAAATAGGCTTTTAGCCTTAATACATCCACAAAGATATATGACTGCTACCAGTTTAAACACTCTACTCTAACCAGTATTCTTGTGGACTAGCAGCTCCTTTATTGACATATCCATTACTACGGGCAACAGCAGTACATATAACGGGGATAGTACATTGATTACCCAATCTGAAATTAACGGATCCTTAGCCCTAATAACTAATAGGCCTTTAGCCCTATTACATCTACACAGGACATTTTAGACCACACAGCCCACAGGGTCTCTTCACAGGACTCTCCTAAGATTCCTATCTCTCCACAGGACTAGATTCCATGCTGCTACATTTGTGCTTATAACGATCGGCTAAACACTATTTCCCCTAATTACGGATCTTTGCTTGACATGGTCTGATTGTCCGACCTGATGAAGGCCTAGGGCCAAAACGTCCTGGCGGACTTTCTATTCATGTACAGCACTACAATATTTTTTCAATAAAGAAAAACAGATTAAGAATACTTGAATCAGTGTATTTCCTCTTATTTGGGAAACAGAAGCAGTGTGCCGGAACTCTCTTCCTCTATCCTAAAGATAGACCATCAATTTAAAACTAGTGGATAACTTCTACATTTTAGAACATTGTTGGATACTTTGCATTGTTTACCCTAGGAATCACGATTTATGTAATTCTATGATTTTACAATAGATACTACAGCTAGAAGATGACGCAGGAGTGAGAAAGATTCATCAAGCTGCAGATTGGCTTCTTGAGTGTTTGACATATTTACAAAAAGCAGACAGCATTTCTCACCTTCAGACTCATTTCTGGGAGTTCTCAGAAGCTCTTCTTTTGTTGAACAGCCTGACTGAAAATAGAATTCTTGACTTAAAGGATTTTCAACATCAGAAACATTTGGCAGAAAAACTGCAAGTCCTACACAAATGTGTCCCAATGTTATGTACAGCAACACAAAGCTGTATTAAACATCCATGTAACGATCAAATAATTGATTCTAAGTTGTATATATTTAATCAAACAAAACAAACAGTACAAGAGCTCAAAGACTTGCTGAGAACTGACTCAGGCAAGCATGAAGAAAAGAAACAAGGCTCATTTGCTCAAGAATTCCATAATTTACTTTACATATTAACAGATCCCAAGCCAAATGAGCTTCAAAACGGTGACTTTGACTTTCTTGTAGGAGCAATCATTTTCTACTCCATGTATGTGGCTGATTGTTCAAGGCCAAATATAAAACTACAACTGGTAAAGCACTGCCAAAATCTTCTGGTGCAAAGGAAAGGGCTTTGCAACCATTTAAAGGAGTTGCAGGAAAATACATTTAGAAATGTGGGTTTGAACCAAATAGAACAATGTGCATCAATGAGAATCCAGCTAAAACATATAAATGAACATTTAATTTCTTCTATATTTTATCAGATTTTAGATGCTTTTACTGTCAAGGATCCATTAAAAAAACTGTTAAAAGCTGCTCTCAAAATTAATAAGAAAGCAAGTTTCCACTCAGAACATTTTTTTGCTTCAAGCGCTTTTCATCCACTTCTCCAAGCCTTTCAAAACCATATGGATCAGTTGTTGAAGATATCTAGTCTTGTCTTAGCCCAATGCTCTGAAGAACAAATTATTGACGAGATACAGAGTTCGGTTGATTGCCTATGTCGAGTGAGGGACGAAGTAATTGCACTTGTTTTCGATATCAATAAGTCTTACTATGAATGCAAAATGTTTGAGAAGGCACAATCCATTTATTATAAATGGATTCAGGCTACCGAAAGCTTAATAATGAGTCTTGATGGTATTTTAACTGTACACCAATTTTTGGACTTGTCCATTAGAGAGATTGAGGAGAACAAATACCGTTGTGAAAAACACCTGAGGAGTCAAGAACCAGAAATCTTTCAGCATCATGCTGCAGACTTATGTGATTTGGCAGAACGCGTAGTTCAGGTTGTTACTAGACATGTTGACCAGAGCAAGAGCCCCATATTCAGGAATGGCTTGCGAGTGTTAGTAAGACAGTTGGAAACTTCCGTGCTTGAAACCAGAACAGCTATGGTAAACTGCGTTGAGAAGATGTCTTGTTTTACAACTCACAGTCATTTCTTGGGAAAAGCGAATCATTTGTTTCAATCTCTACATGATGTTCAAGAGGGGGTTTCTGGAAGTAAACATCCAGATCTACTTAGTCCACTAAGAAATGAAGGTGGTCCAATCAGACATAAAGTTCTGACAATTGATTTAAATGAAATTGAGGAGTCCAAAGAGGATAATGAGAAAAACCTTAAAGAGCAGCATAAAACCTGTTTATCCTATGAAGGATACTTGAGCAAACCTGTTCCTTCAGCCAGCATAGGAAAAACAATAGGTCACTGTGAAAGTGATGAAAACATAAGACAAGTAACAGATTTTCAACCACTATTAGGTGATCTTTTAAGTGCAATAAAGACATCAAACTCTAAGGAAATCCACACTTGCAGTTCTCTTCTACATGAAATCTGCAGTATATATATGGAGTTGGTAAACGATGCATCCCTCGATAGAAGTAGCATTGGAAGAAGAGAACTTAAGTGTAAAGACACTGAAGCACTGATACTAGGTATCGTCCAGTTTGGAAAAAAAGAAAATATAGAACCAGCATTAGAAATTGGATGTCTTATAAGAACAGCTACTTTCCTGTCACATCACATTGAAGAGATGAAAACTTACCTTATATCCTTGGGGAAATTTTGGTATATTTTTTCTTATAATTTGTTTTGCAATTTAAAAAATACAGAATGCATTAACACCAATATTGAACTGTTTAACAGATTGATGCAGTGTTTCACAAGAATTGTACAATCAGTAAGAGAGCATTTACTTGACAACCATGATGATGACCTGAAATTTATAGATTGGTCTGAAAAGCAAGACTATGTGGTAGACGTTCAAGTCCAATTCTCCAAATGCCAGGCCGCTGCTAATCGGCTACTCACAGAAGCTCTTTGTGGTGGAATGCAGTCAAAGAATCATAAACTAGAATATGTTTGCATTTTCTGGGCAATATCAGCTCAAAAATTATCCACATTATTAGATGAGTTTATTTGTGCTAATAAATTAGCAATCACTACACCAACTGATTGGGCACAAGTCTATGACCGTGAACATCTAGTTCTTCTGTGTGAAACGTCATTGTGGCTGCAAGAAGCTACTGTTCTCTCAATTCATAATTTTAGAGAGGAAAAAGAACAGAAAAAAGTTTTTTTACTCAAAGAAGAGATGGGCTCTCTGACTGAGGCAGTGTTGAAGTTAAGAGAAGACTTTAACACAACGTCTCCCAAAGTGTCCATTAGTATAGACTATGTGCTATTGCGAATAGAACTTATGTTAAAAATAAAATTACTTATGGACCACTTAAGAAAGTTGTATAGGGGAAATCGAACTTTAATACAGGGTATACATTTGGACATTTGCTCATTTACCTCTAGTGATAAATTACTTGCAATGAGTTCTTTTGAAAAAAACGTTAAATCACTGACTGACAATGTTTCTTTAGTGGAAGAAACACTTAAAAGCACTCCTGGTGTCACAAACAAAGAAGATTTACTACTTTTAGTAGACCATTTGCATTCCTTCACTTGTGATTTTACCGCAAGATCAAGACAATTTTTGGAGAACCAATGTGACTGGGAACTTTTAACACTTGAAGCAATGGTCTTGAAGTGGTCAGCCGAAGCTGACCAATTAATTTCACATATATGTTCTGATACAGAATTGGAGGTGTCAGTCCTAAAGTTTATCACACAGTGTCTAAGACCTGCGGAAACAACTGCAATCACAATGACTGATTCTGCGGTCTTTGAAAATGATACTTCAAATGTGTCAAAGCAAACAATGAATATTAACGTAATGGAACAAAGAGCAACCACACAATATGAACAAAAAAACTCCACTCCCAAAGATCAAGATACAGATCATAGAGATGGCAGTGTGACTTGTTACAAACTAATAGGAGCTTGCAGTGATGAACAAAGTAATGTCAACGGCAATGACAATTTTAGCTCAGAAAGTAAATTGATTAGCCAAGAACAAAGTGAAGCTGATGGAACACAACACATGAAATTAAGCAATAGAAGAATATCTACTGTCAGAAGATCAATGAAGGTAGCCCGTTCCAGGCGAGGAATAGCAAATAATAATGAACACAATAAAAATGTCACTAAAAAATTGAAAAAGACAGAATCAGATGAATCTCCTCTTGAGGTTAACAAAGAGAAGAATGATGAAAAAGATTCAACTAGAGAAAATGTTCATGATGACAATGGATTAGAAAAAAATAGTTTGGTCAGTAAGGAATTATCAACATTTGCAATAGATACATTCAGAGCTGAGAAAGAAACAACCGAGCAGGAAGCAAAAAATCTAAAAACACACACCCTACTAACAGTTGTACGGAAAAGAGTAAGCCAACAAGAAATGCAACATGAAACACACAAGGTACTTACAGAACTACAGAAAGAAACACTCAGTCAGGAACTAAGGAATGAGAAAGCAAATACTACAGAAAAAATGCCACCAATATCCAGCCAAGAGAAGAAGGATCAGCAAACAAATAGAGATAGCGGAATGGTACAATCTGAAGGATCCACTCGGAATGCAAATAAAAAAATAACTTTAAATCGTGAAATACAGAACAAAGTAACCCATCACAAAACAAGCGATCAATTAATAGACTTTGTACAAAGTCTGAGAGTTCAGACAAATGAAGAGAACCTAGAAACAAGAACCTCCCTCAAGAAGAAACCAACAATGTGTTATCATAAAATAAATAAAATAAATTATCCACAGGAATTAACCAATACTAAAATACAGTCATATCAAAAAGAAGGGCCGACGGGACTTATCAAGCAGGTATTAACTAATACCAAAGCGTATATGACATCGACTATGGCGCAGAAAGAAACTTTCAATAAAGATAAGATTACCATGGATAATAGAGGGCAGAAGACAAATAAAAGTGATCCAAAACTGGAGACTCAGAATAACCATTTTATATGTAATAAATCAACGGAGAAGAAATGTAATGAAACACCACAGGAAAGTAAACCGAAACAAAAAGCATGCCCAACATCACAACCAGGTATAAACATACTGATGATGGCCGACAAGAAGCCAGAAGTCGTGGTCAAGGGAAACCTCAGCAGCACCAACGTTATTATAGAACATGCAAAGGTAAGACTCTTCATTTGAACTGTAACATTGCACTTGGTGGGTGAAGGAAATTGATGGGAGAAACATAGCTGAGAAAGACAAATATCTAACCAAAAAGTTTTTTATGATGTTTTAAAAACCATAATATATTTAAAGAGGACCTTCCACCGAATGTTTCATGTTGAAGTGAACACAAGATGTAATAATGGCTGCAGAGTGAAATAAAATGTCTTTATTTACTTTTTTATTTTTGCCTCTCCATTGAAGACAATCGAGTTGATTTGATAAGCAATCAAAAACTTTGGCATCTCATGTGTTACCTTTTTTCAAGTTGGTGTTATCAGACAATTTGTACTGGGGGCATATACTTCTTCCACCTGTAAGATGCTGACCAATCATAAGCAGGCAGAAACACTAAAAGGAAAGAAGCTTAGAGCTAGTTTCTCTCTCTGTGTAGGATGTAATGGGAAAGTTCAGATAACCTTTATCCAGTTCAACATGAACAATTTGGCGAAACGTTCTCTTTAAAGGGAATATGTCTCCAGGTTTTTACTACCTCAGCTGAGAGCATCATAATGTAGGAAAAGAGACCCTGATTCCAACGATGTATCACTTAGTTTACTGGGTTCCGCAGTGATTCAGAGTTTTTATATATAGCAATGTAGCAGAGCTCAGAAAACTAGCCCTGCCCACACCCTTGATTAGACGTTTTTTGTGCACATTGTATATTGACAGGAAACTGCTAATGAATGCTTGGGTATGGTTAGACCAGGATTCGTGAGGGCACTTTAGGCTGGCAGTGTTAATCTCTTGCTGATAAGACAGTGATTGTATTGAAACAACAGGACACAACCTAATAAGTGACACATCCGTGAAATCAGTGTATCAGCACCTACCTCATGCTCCCCTCAATTATATAGCAAAAACCTACTGACATATTCCCTTTAAGACTTGTCAGCAGATGTGAAGTGGGCTATTCTTTTAAGCAAATATAGTTCCCATTTTCTATTATAGTAAGACAATCATAATTCGTGATGAGTGAGCACTACCATGCTCGGATGTTCAGTACTCATTAAGAGTAGTTGGATGCTCAGATTGGCACGACTCGAGCACCGAAGTATAATAGAAGTCAATGGAGGATTCAAGCACTTTTCCAGGAAATCTTCCAGAAAATTGGTTGAGTCCCTCATTGACTTCAGTTATACTTGGGTGCTCGAGTTACACCAATCTGAGCATCCAACTGCTCTTAATGAGCACCGAGCACCCAAGCATTGTAGTGCTCGCAAATCACTAATCATAATAGATCATAAATCTATCGAACAACTTAACATTATTAACCATCATGTGAAGCTACCACCAATGAAACCATCACGTCTTTCTGTGTTACTTATTTATGTTTGTATTTTAACAAATAATTTTTGCATAATTGTAGGTAAACGGCACATCACTTGAAGATGTGCGAAATGTAGAGTTGCATTCCCAAAGATTTGCTAAATGTCTTCTAGCTGAAGAAGTGGAGACATGGGAGGATGAGACAAACACAGTTGTAAAAATCACAAAAGAAATGGCAACCCAAATGTCTTACATGATACAATATTTAGATAGAAAAGGACCGATAAAGGTAAAATACTTTTTCAGAGTGGATTTTGATGATGGACTGTTTTGCAGTAAAAAGTATACTTTTTGTATGTTTCGAGTAGTTAAGCTTAAATAGAGGTTTATTCAAGGTACACTAGAGTACCGGGAAAAAAGGTAGATCTTCCAGACTCCTGGAGGAGATGGTAAACTTTCTTGAGCTACAAAGCTTCCTAAACACCTCATAGATACCAGGGTACTTGTGTGTGCTTCTGAGATCATCTGTCATCCACATTATTCCCAGACTTAGTCTGACTATACATGTAACCTTTAACAGGTTGTCCACTACTTTGACATTGATTGCCTATCTTTAGGATAGGTCATCAATGTCTGATCGGCTGGGGTCTGACATGCTGCACCCCCGCCTATTAGCTGATGTTGGCAGCAAGTGGACGAAAATGCTCAGTTCCGGCACTGCTCCATCTTCTGATAGTGGCTGTGGCTGGGTACTGCACATCCACCTTCCATTCTAATCAATAGGAGGTGGGCGTGCAGTAACCAGCTGCGGTCACTATCAGAAGATGGAGCAGCACCGAAATTGAGGATTTCTGGCCACCTGCTGCCACCACCGAGAGCAAAAACAGCTGGGGGTGTGGCGTGTCAGACCCCGACCAATCAGACATTGATGACCTATCCTAAGGGTAGGCCATCAATGTCAAAGTAGTGGACAACCTCTTTCAGTGACTGCTGCAGTAGAGATGTAGAATTACAAGCCAGTTATTCAAATGAATGCCCAACCACATGTTACATGGACAGCCGGGGCCTGCTAGAAAGGAAATGGGGGGTTCTCTTCTGGTTCCTCAATGTGCCTCCTCCATGATGTCCAAATGTTCTAAACAGAAATTACAGTAAAAGTAATACGAAATATAGTCATACTATATTTTTGAGCGTAGATTTCAGCTACAATGTATGGCATTTTCGTAAATACATTGTACTAATTTTGCTAAGTCCTGCCCACTTATGAAAAAGCAAGACGGCAAGAAGTTACAGTTCGTTGCGCAAAATATCACTTATAACAAATTTTGTACGTTTTTTAATGTCAACTTCCTCTGGATAGTCTTTATTCCAAGTAAATAAAGATAATTAGGAGAATTTATTAATACCATTAACAAAGTACATTTTAATCGCCGTAATTTTTGAAATTTTTTTCACCAGTTTTCCTAAAGGCAACGATAAATTCCCTTCAATAAGTTATCAATTTAGATAAATTAACAAGCCGTTGATATGTTTTTCTGAGGCTCTCATATTTTCTTGCATGCAGATGTGCAGTGTGTCTCCTTTTCTTATACATGTTGAATCTGAATATAAGAAACATACACAAATTCTGTAAATTGCTTTTCTCTAACACAGAGCCCAGAGCAGTTCATTGCTTCTGCTAAATGCATAGCTTCACTTGGGCAAAACTTTGTAAAGTTTGTCGGAATCATGGCTAAAAACTGTGCTGATGAGAGGAATACATGTGAGCTGCTGTGTGGTATGGAGCAGGTCCAAACAATTAGCAATCAACTCAACATAATTTCAAGGTATAACAATCTTCATTTTATTTCTAAGTATCCAGTGTATGAAAAGAAAGAAATATTTAATTATATTTTATAGTGACAATTTCCAGAATATGATGACTTATTAATGAATTACAGATGTTAATTTATTGTTTAAACCAAATTTATCGTGGAAATATGAAATTAATACCTTCAAAATCTGAAATGTCAAAAATATGTAGGGTAAATCTATAGTTGTAACCCTTGTACAAATACAACAGATATCTACAATATATAAAGAATTCCCCACAAGTTAAAACCACTTTTGTAGCACATAGTAGTCTAATATGTCTATGAACTGTCCCGAAGCTCTGTAGAATACCATTCACTCTTTTTAGTGGGCAGTTATTCTTTAGCAGCATTCTGACAGCATTATTGGTGCTGGAATACCATTTTGTCTCACTTTCCAGCATGCATTGTATTAGTTACTAGAAGGTGGCCCGATTCTAAAGCTGGGTTTACACACTGCAACATCTCAAACAACATCGCTGTAACGTCACCGGTTTTGTGACGCAATAGCGATGTTGTTTGCGATGTTGCAGTGTGTGAAACCTATCAGCGACCTGGCCCCTGCTGTGAAGTTGCTGATCGCTACAAATCGTTCAGGACCATTCCTAGGTCCTTTGTTTCCCGCTGTGCAGCATGCATCGCTACAAAGTTTCAGTGTGTGAAAGACTTTGCAGCGACTTTGTTAGCAACTTCCCTTTCAAAAAGCTGCTTATCAACGTCCCCAACAACCAGCTAGGTCGCTCTGCAGGTCCGGATCGCTGTTGTGTTGTTGGCCAGGTTTGCCTGTTTGACAGCTCACCAGCGACTCACCAGAGACTTAGGGAGGTCGCTGTTACGTCACAAAACCGGTGACGTTACAGCGATGTCCTTTGCGATGTTGCAGTGTGTAAACCCAGCTTAACGCATCGGGTATTCTAGAATTCATTGTGTAGTTAATGTATGATTTTTGTTATATATATAGATGTTGTTGTGTGTAGTTGCCAAGTGTTTGTGTAGGGCGCTGTAAATGTTCTGGGTGTTGTCTGGGTGTGTGAGAGCGGTGTTGTTTGTGTGTTGCGTTGTGTGTGTTGCGTTGTTTGTGGAGCGCTGTGTGTCTGCAGTGTTGTCTGTGTGTGGTGCTGTGTGTGTTGCATGGTTTGTGTGGGTGTGTGGGTGTGGGGTGCGTGTGTGTGTTTTGGGGGAGGTATGTTTTTTTCAATGTGTGTGTGTTGCGCGGTATGTGCGTATATTTGTGTATGCCGCGGTGTTTGTGTGTTGGGTGTTGTGTGTGTGCGGCGTTGTCTGTGTGTGGGTGTCTGTGTA
Source organism: Anomaloglossus baeobatrachus (assembly GCF_048569485.1). NCBI lineage: Eukaryota > Metazoa > Chordata > Amphibia > Anura > Aromobatidae > Anomaloglossus > Anomaloglossus baeobatrachus. The sequence continues at coordinate 175,552,046 of NC_134355.1, read as the reverse complement.
GGGCGGTGTTTGTGGTTCCCAGTGTGTGTGGTGTGTTGTGCGGTGCGCGTGTGGCAGTGTGTGTGTGTGTGTGTTTTGGGGGGAGGGGTGCACCCCCATCGTGCTCCATCCCCCATGCTGCGCATCCCCCATCGTGCTCCATCCCCCATGCTGCGCACCCCCCATCGTGCTCCATCCCCCATGCTGCGCACCCCCCATCGTGCTCCATCCGCCATGCTGTGCACCCCTCATTGTGCTCCATCCCCCATGCTGCGCATCCCCCATCGTGCTCCATCCCCCATGCTGCGCACCCCCATAGTGCTCCATCCCCCATGCTGCGCACCCCCCATCGTGCTCCATCCCCCATGCTGCGCACCCCTCAGAGAGGAGTATAATAGGAGGACTATAATAGGAGGACTAGTCCTGAGGAGAGAGAAGTATACTGGGAGGAGTAGTCCTGGAGGTGAAGAGTATAATGGGAGGAGTAGTCCTGAGGAGTATAATAGGAGGAGTAGTCCTGGGGAAAGAGGAGTATAATGGGAGGAGTAGTCCTGGGGAAAGAGGAGTATAATGGGAGGAGTAGTCCTGGGGGGAGAGCAGGATAATAGGAGGAGTATTCCTGGGGAAAGAGGAGTATAATGGGAGTAGTAGTCCTAGGGAAAGAGGAGTATAATGGGAGTAGTAGTCCTGGGCAAAGAGGAGTATAATGGGAGGAGTAGTCCTGGGGAAAGAGGAGTATAATGGGAGGAGTAGTCCTGGGGGGAGAGGAGGATAATAGGAGGAGTAGTCCTGGGGAAAGAGGAGTATAATGGGAGGAGTAGGCCTGGGGGTAAGGTGTATAGGTGCCCAACGTGTGCCAGGGCAGGGCCGAGCGGGCTAACGTGTGCCGGGGGCGGGGCCGAGCGGGCCAACGTGTGCCGGGGGCATGGCCGAGCAGGTCGCCGGGGGCGGGGCTGAGCGGGCCAACGTGTGCTGGGGGAAGGGCCAAGCGTGCCAACGTGGGCAGGGGCGGGGCCGAGCGGGCGAGGCATCAGCGTATGCCGGCTCCCTGCACATGTGTTCCAGGAGCCGGTGTACACTGGTAACCATGATACACATCGGGTAACTAAGGGAAGCGCTTCCTATAGTTACCCGATGTGTATCATGGTTACCAGCGCACACTGGCTCCGTCACAATCCCAGCGTCGCAAGGTTATGTCTGGGCTGGGTTGCCAGTGTGGACTCCTGGGAGTGCAGCAGTCACCTGGGAGTCGGGGTTTCGTTTGAATTCGGGGGAATGGGCATGGCTGAGCGGGCGATGCATATGGAGGGCTGGGGCGAGCGGCCAATCCGTGCGGGGGGCTGAGCCTGGGCGAGCGGCCAATCCGTGCGGGGGCGGAGCCGAGGCGAGGCTAGCAGCCAATGCGACGGTTGTCACTGTAACGACATAATTTTGGAGCAACACAGACAGACAGACAGAATAAGGCAATTATATATAGACTAGAAGGTGGCCCGATTCTACGCATCGGGTATTCTAGAATTTACGTATTGTGTAGTTAATGTATGATTTTTGTTATATATATATCTATATATATATATATAGATGTTGTCGTGTGTAGTTACCAAGTGTTTGTGTAGGAGCTGTACATGTTCTGGGTGTTGTCTGGGTGTGGCGGGGGGTGAGAGCGGTGTTGTGTGTGTGTTGCGTGTGTTGCGTTGTTTGTGGAGCGCTGTGTGTCTGTAGCGTTGTGTGTGTATGTGTTGCACGGTTTGTGTGGGTGTGGTGTGTTTTGGGGGGAGGTATGTTTTGTGCAATGTGTGCCTTCCCCAGCATCAACTTTCCCCTCCCAGCTTCCCTCAGCATCAGCCTTCCCCAGCATCAGCCTCTCTCCTCCCAGCCTCAGCCTCTCTTCTTCCAGCCTCCCGCAGCATCAGCCTCTCTCCTTCCAGCCTCCCTCAGCATCAGCCTCTCTCTCCCAGCCTTCCCCAGGATCAGCCTCTCTCCTCCCAGCCTCCTTCCTCCCAGCCTTCCCCAGCATCAGCTTTCCCCTCCCAGCCTCCCTCAGCATCAGCCTCTCTCCTCCCAGCCTCAGCCTCTCTCCTTCCAGCCTCCCCCAGCATCAGCCTCTCTCCTTCCAGCCTCCCTCAGCATCAGCCTCCCCTTCCCAACCTTCCCCAGGATCAGCCTCTCTCCTCCCAGCCTCCTTCCTCCCAGCCTCCTTCTCCCAGCCTCCTTCAGCATCAGCCTTCCCCTCCCAGTCTCCCCCAGCATCAGCCTCCCCCTCCCAGCCTTCCCCAAGATCAGCCTCTCTGCTCCCAGCCTCCTCCAGCACGCCGTGCTCCTCTGCCGACACTCACACACACGATCGCATACACTCACACACACCCGATCCCGACACTCACACACACCCGATCCCGACACTCACACACACCCGATCGCATACACTCACACACACAGACACTGACGATATCGCACATACGCGCTCACATTCACAACATCCGGAGATACCACATGCTTCTGGCCATGTGATCCTCCGTCAGGTCCTGGAAGGTCACAACAGCACAGTATCGAGGCCGAGAAGCAAGCGATATCGCCGGATGCTGTGAGTATGTGGATGCGATGTGTGTGTGAGGTGTTTGTGAGAGTGAGTGTGATCTGATGTGTGTGTATGTGTGTGTGTGTGCTGTTATGTGCGTGCGTGTGGATCTTCCGCCGCTGCAGGACCTTGATGTGCTGGTAACTATGCTAGGATGGTTACCAGCGCATCACGTCCCCCACTCGCACGGGAGCCCACACCAGCATACGGCGGCAAGGCCAGCAATGCGAGGGTAAGTGTCGGCTGGGTTGGCGGCGTACGCTGATGTGGGCTCCCGTGGGGGGGGGGTGGGGTGGGGGGGTTGTACAGTACTCACCTGGGAGCCGTGACCGTGTCAGTTCGGGGAATGCGTGGGGGGGGGCAAAGCTAGCGTCCATTGCGTGAGGGGGGCGGGGCGTGGCGTGGCCGAGTTGCCAATGCCTGCAGGGTGCCGGGGCGAGAGGCCAATCTGTGGGGGGGCGGAGCCTGGGCGAGCGGCTGGCCAATCCGTGTGGGGGCGCAGCCTGGGCGAGCGGCCAATCGGTGTGGGGGGGCGGGGCCATGGCGAGCCCAGTGGCCAATCAGCTTTGTGTCACCGTAAGGACACAATGTCACCGGAAGGACACAATTTTGAAGCATGACAGACAGACAGACAGACAGAATAAGGCAATTATATATATAGATTACACTTGAGAAAAGGTAATGTGGGCCAGTCTTGGATTAGATCTGCTGAAAGATTGAACTTTTGAATCTAAGAATGGAACATATTCCTAGGCATGGAATATTGGTTATGGACAGTGCCGTATTTAGTCTTCAGGCTATGCCAGGCACTTTAAGTCATTATGCCGTCTTTTGGTAAGCCAGATGTAGGTATATGCACAAGACATATGTTGCACATGGATCCACTCCATAACGTGCCTGAAAGAGTGCAAAATAAACGCCAAAAACATGTCTCTTGTACATGTGTTGACCATTTATAAATGTACTGGAGACATGTTCACACGCATATTAATTAAAGTCAATAGAGAGCTTCACACCTCCGTGTTTTCACATGAACCATGTGTCCTTCTGAAACAACTGTGTGTCTTGGTGAATTTCACAGAGACAAGTCAGTTTTTTTACGGAAGCACAGGTCAAATATGGACATCACACGGATGGCAACCGTGTGACATCTGTGTGACACATGCTGGAAAAAACAGGATGACACTAAAATGAAAGGTTTGCTTTGTTTAAACTACGTGCAAAGCTAGAAATTTTCATAACCAGCACAAGTAGAGCAGCAGCTGCGGGCTGCAACCCTCAGCTGGCAGCTGTATCTAGGCTGGTTTTGAAAAATATAGAGGACCCCACACATTTTTTTAATTATTTCAAAATATAATTAAATAAAATGGAGTAGGGTTCCATCCATTTTTTTTCTTAAAACTGGCCAAGTGACAGCAGACAACTGGGGTTTGATATTATTAGGGTGGGAAGAGCTATGGTTATTTGGTTTTTCTCAGCCTAAAAATAGCAGCCCGCAGTCGCTCCAGAAGTGGTACATCCATGAGATGAGCTAATTCTGGAGCTGTAGTTGGCTCTTCCTGTTGCCCTGGTGTGGCGGCAAATGGAGTAATACATGTAGTTGCTGACTGCTGTGAATTGACAGCTGGAATCAAGCCCTGGTATTAGTAATCGGTGGGCATCTAGCAGACACCCCCATTACTAATCCAGTAGTTGGAAATAGAAAAAATAAATATTTGAAAAATCACTGACTACAGCCCTCAATCACCAATTTATTTAAAATTTTAGCAAAAAAAGGTCTGTCATAATCATTCCTGAGGTTCCATAACAATCCCCAAAATCAAATCTGAAAGTCATAAAAGAAAAAATGGTAAAGAAATATAGACAAGACACCCTCATTCATCAATTTATTTCCCTGCAAAATCCCTAATCCAGGTCCGCTGTAATCCATAGCGAGGTCCCATGACATTCTCAAACTCAGTGTCCCAGCCAATGAAGAACAGAACATTCCCCAATAGCTGGGACAGCAGTCACTCATGAGGTCAAAGGATGGGTCACACAGTAGCATGTGACCCGAAGCGGGCGGTGACATCATGAATTCATCTCCGGTCACTGCCCGCCATGGTTCTCACACGAAGAGTCGCAAATGCCAGTCACTGTGCCCTGAGGTGACTCTTGTGATTCTTCATGCAAGAGCCCTTTTTTTCCTTAAATATTTATTAACTCTGCTTAATAGCTGTACAAGCTATTTATCTATTTATCATCTACACATGTGGTCAAAATTGTTGGTACCCCTCGTTTAATGAAAGAAAAACCCACAATGGTCACAGAAATAATTTGAATCTGACAAAAGTAATAATAAATGAAAAAAAAAATGAACAAATGAATGTCAGACATTGGTTTTCTGCTTCCACGTAATTTTTTAAAAATAAAACTCGGGAAATAGGCTTGGACAGAAATGAAGGTATCATTAACTTAATATTTTGTTGCACAACCTTTTGAGGCAATCACTGCAATCAAACGACTCCTGTAACTGTCAATGAGACTTCTGCCCCTCTTTACAGGTTTTTTGGCCACCCCTCAAGAGCAAATTGCTCCAGTTGTCTTCTGTTTGAAGGTTGCCTTTTCCAGACGGCATGTTTCAGCTCTTTCCAAAGATGCTCAATAGGATTTAGGTCAGGGCTCATAAAAGCCACTTCAAAATAGTCAAATGTGTTCCTCTTAGCTATTCTTGGGTGGTTTTAGCTGTGTGTTTTGGGTCATTATCCTGTTGCAAGACCCATGACCCTTGATAGTCTTGAGATTTCATTGTACCCTGCACATATTCAAGACACACTGTGCCAGATGAAGCAAAGCAGCCCAAGAACATAACAGAGCCTCCTCCATGTTTCACAGTAAGGACAGTGTTCTTTTCTTGATATGGTTCATTTTTCCATCTGTGAATATAGGGTTGTTGTGCCTTGCCAAAAGTCCATAGTACATTCTCCCAGAAGCTTTGTGGCTTGTCAACATGTAGTTTGGCGAATTCCAGTCTGGCTTTTTTATGTTTGTTTTTTCAACAACGGTGTCCTCCTTGGTTGTCTCTCATGAAGTCCACTTTGGCTCAGACAATGACGGATGGTGCCATCCGACACTGATGTTCCTTGAGCTTGAAGTTCACCTTTAATCTCTTTAGACGTTTTTGTGGGCTCTTTTGTTGCCATTCGTATTATCTGTCTATTTGTTTTGTCCTCAATTTTCCTCCTGCAGCCACGTCCAGGAGGTTGGCTACAGTCCCATGGATCTTAAATTTCTGAATAATATGTGCAACTTTAGTCACAGGAGGACATCAAGCTGCTTGGAGATGGTCTTATAACCTTTACCTTTAACATGCTTGTCTATAATTTTCTTTCTAATCCCCTGAGAAAACTCTTTCCTTCGCTTCCTCTGGTCCATGTTGAGTGTGGTACACACCATGTCATCAAACAGCACAGTGAGTATCTGTAGCCCTATATACAGGTCCACTGACTGATTACAAGATTTTAGACACCTGTGATGCTAATAAGTGGACACACCTTGATTTAACATGTCCCTTTAGTCACATTATCTTCAGGGGTACCATCATTAATGTCCAGGCCTGTTTCATGAGTTTTATTTATTTTTTTAAATTCTGTGGAAGCATGGTTGAAAAGCAATATCTGACTTTCATTTGTTTATTTTCATAGTTTTTTTTTATTTATCATCACTTTTATCAGATTCAAATTATTTCTGTGACCATTGTGGGTTTTTCTTTCATTAAATGAGGGGTACCAACAATTTTGACCATGTGTGTATTATCTATCTATCTTGTGATTAGGGGGGTATCATTTGGGGTGATGCAATTCAAGTTATGCATCCACGTTTTAAACCGGTTTGCATGCCAAATCATGAGTCATTTTTCGGGCATGCATGCTATTTTAAACTACACAGACCAGAGAGATGACCACTAGTCCGAGTGGAAAAGATAACTGGTTTAATCACAGAAATTTAGATACATTTATACAAATCATTTCAATACTAGCCAAGAATAAGTAACACTTCTATTGGGTAAACGGCAAAAAGAGCTTATTCTGAGATATATATGTATATGTGTTTCACCATTTTATATTAAGCTAAGTCAGCATGAATCACGAAAGTCTTATGATCAGAAAGTCTCATGTCTGAGTACAGTTTAAACACCACTTTGAGTCCTGTTTTGGATATCTTCATATAATACTGAATACTGATTGTGAAGCTACACCTGGTGCAGTTGGCAACTACACCACCAGGTGTCGCCCAAGCACAACCAAACAGGATCTAATAGCAGAAACCCTAGGTGTTGCTGCACCTAGGGGAGAGTAATACAGTAGAAACAAGCCAAGGTCGATACAGAGGTACTAGTCCAGACAGAAAGGGGAAACCGAAGCAGAGTCAAAACACTAGCTGCAGTCGGTACATAAGGCCGGAGTCACACTTGTGAGAGACTCGCGCGAGTCTTGCATCACATCACCCAGCATGGCTGCACACTCTCCTGACAGGAGCAGGTTGTTTGCATGAATTTCTATGTAGCTAAGATGCTCCTGTCTAGAGAGTGGGTGGCCGTGCCGGGTGATACGATGTAAGACTCGCGCGAGTCTCTCGCAAGTGTGACTCCGGCCTAAGGGAGTCAGCGGAGGGAGGGGATGAGATCAGACAACAGAGGTGGGACTGAGTGGAGAATGTGGGTAATACAGAAGGGGGGAAAACTGAAGAGAGAAAAGGACAGAACACCACTATGAGCAGAGATGCGGAGTTGAGATGGAGGGTGTCACGGGGAGGTGAGGGAAACCAGAGACATGGGCAGAGTCAGGAAGTCGGGGGAGCTGGAGAAGGGGAACAATAACGGAACAGGATCAGGGAAGACACGAGCAGAGCCAAACCGAGCTGAGCACTTGTCGAAGCCAGGAATATCACTGGCAGCACAGCAGCAGGGTCGACTCCGTAATAAAGCGGAGGGGAGTCCAAATTGAGGTCCGAAGGACCCCTCCCCCAGCGTCAGGGATAGGCCAAAAACCCGGAGTTGACCGAAAGGGTTAAACCAGCTCTGCAGGGAGCCATCCAGCAGAACAAGGCGAGAAACCATCTCTGAAGGACGACAGTCATGCAGAGCATGGCATGGTCATGACACTGATCATAACAGTCTATAACCATGTCCACAACATTTGCATTTATCTGGCATTGCACATCTTTTACACATAAAAACTATTCATTTCAGTATCATGCATTTTTTCCCCTTACCAGTCACATGGATGACACACAGACCTGTAATAGGGATGGCGCACGGATGTCACACTGATGACACACAAGGCCATACGGATGTCGAAAATAGACCATGCAACATTTGCATCTTTTACAAGGATATGTGAAGGAAACCTTAAAAGGGAATCTGTCAGCAGCATAATATAGGCAAAGAAACCCTGAATCCAACAATGTATCTCTTAGTTTACTGATGGCAGTGGCTCTAACACAATGAGAGTTTTTAGATTAACATGTAGCAAAGCTAAGAAAGCTAAACCTGTCCACACTACACTCTTTATGTACAATGTCTATAGACAATGAGATGCTTTTTGCAGGAGAAGGCGTGTCAGACTACCAGTCATGCTGATTTAGTCTGCGCAATGATAAGCTTGTTGTGCTAAAACACTCATTTCAAGTAAACAACAGCATATAAATTCAGCCAAAACATACATGCAAAACTTAAAGTAGAGCAGTAAAAGGATTTTTTTTTAACTAGCTTATAACTAGGCACAGGTGTTTATTATGAAGGTCCTGTTAAATTGAAAACTTTTAAATATAAGACAGGGAATGCCACATTATGTTAAAAATATTTCATAATTGTTAAGTATTCACAATAGAAGGTTTAAAATTGTATGTGTCCCACAGATGGAGGGAAGCAACATTAAACAGCAGGAGGAGATGAAGGAATTGTATAGGTATAATCAATCCAAAAATTACTAGATGTAAAGAAATATATTCCGAAGTAAAATAGTTCATATAAAGTGCTGAGCAGGGCTAGATGTAGACGAGTAGGTGACAACAGGGTCAGGTTAGTAAAATGGTTATATGATACTAGAAGGTGGCCCAATTCTAACGCATCGGGTATTCTAGAATTCATTGTGTAGTTAATGTATGATTTTTGTTATATATATAGATGTTGTTGTGTGTAGTTGCCAAGTGTTTGTGTAGGGCGCTGTAAATGTTCTGGGTGTTGTCTGGGTGTGGCGGTCTGTGAGAGCGGTATTGTTTGTGTGTTGCGTTGTGTGTGTTGCATTGTTTGTGGAGCGCTGTGTGTCTGCAGCGTTGTGGGTGTGTGGTGCTGTGTGTGTTGCACGGTTTGTGTGGGGTGCGTGTGTGTGTTTTGGGGGGAGGTATGTTTTGTGCAATTTATGTGTGTTGTGTGGTATGTGCGTATATTTGTGTATGCCGCGGTGTTTGTGTGTTGGGTGTTGTGTGTGTGCGGCGTTGTCTGTGTGTGGGGGGCGTTGTCTGTGTGTGTGGGTGTTTGTGTAGGGCAATGTTCGTGGTTCTCAGTGTGTGTGTGGTGTGTTGTGCGGTGTGCATGTGGCGGTGTGTGTGTTTTGGGGGGAGGTGTGCACCTCCATCATGCTCCATCCCCCATGCTGCGCACCCCCCATCGTGCTCCTTCCCCCATGCTGCGCACCCCCCATTGTGCTCCATCCCCCATGCTGCACACCCCCCATCGTGCTCCATCCCCCATGCTGCACACCCCCCATCGTGCTCCATCCCCCATCGTGCTCCATCCCCCATGCTGCACATCCCCATCTTGCTCCATCCCCCATGCTGCGCACCCCCCATCATGCTCCATCCCCCATGCTGCGCACCCCTCAGAGAGGAGTATAATAGGAGGACTATAATAGGAGGAGTAGTCCTGGAGGTGAGGAGTATAATGGGAGGAGTAGTCCTGGGGAAAGAGGAGTATAATGGGAGTAGAAGTCCTGGGGAAAGAGGAGTATAATGGGAGGAGTAGTCCTGGGGAAAGAGGAGTATAATGGGAGGAGTAGTCCTGGGGAAAGAGGAGTATAATGGGAGGAGTAGTCCTGGGGGGAAAGGAGGATAATAGGAGGAGAAGTCCTGGGGAAAGAGGAGTATAATGGAAGTAGTCCTGGGGAAAGAGGAGTATAATAGAAGGAGTAGTCCTGAGGAAAGAGGAGTATAATGGGAGGAGTAGGCCTGGGGGGAGGTGTATAGGTGCCCAACGTGTGCCAGGGCGGGGCCGAGGGGGCTAACGTGTGCCGGGGGTAGGGTCGAGCGAGCCAACGTGTGCCGGGGCTGAGCGGGCCGGGGGCGGGGCCGAGCGGGCCAACCTGTGCTGGGGGCGGGACCAAGCGGGCCAACCTGTGCTGGGGGCGGGACCAAGCGGGCCAACGTGTGCCGGGGCGGGGCCAAGCGGGCTGCCGGCCCCGCCCCGCATGCGAGGCGACAGCGTATGCTGGCTCCCTGCACATGTGTTCCGGGAGCCGGTGTACGCTGGTAACCATGATACACATCGGGTAACTAAGGGAAGCACTTCCTATAGTTGCCCGATGTGTATCATGCTTACCCGGCTCCGTCACGATCCCAGCATCGCAAGGTTATGTCTGGGCTGGTTTGCCGGTGTGGACTCCTGGGAGTGCAGCAGTGACCTGGGAGTCAGGGCTTCGTTTGGATTCGGGGGAAGGGGCGTGGCCGAGCAGGCGATGCGTGCGGAGGGCCGGGGCGAGCGGCCAATCCTTGCGGGGGGCGGGGCCTGGGCAAGCGGCCAATCCGTGCGGGGCGTGGAGCCGAGTGAGGCGAGCGGCCAATGCGACGGTTGTCACTGTAACGACATAATTTTGGAGCAAGACAGACAGAATAAGGCAATTATATATATATATATATAGATTACCCATGTTCTACTCCTTCTGCTGGAATGGTATCTGGGCCCATTAACCCAGTTAAATGACGCTGTTTATCACTAACAACATTTAACACAATAGACAGGGAGCGAGTAATTGATCCTGCCTATCGTCGCACCAGTCAGGTGAACGCTGGGTGACACTGGGTTATCATGACAGCCGGCGTTCAGCTGATGACCCTCATGCCTGTTGTGTGCGATGTACATAGGAGATCATAATTTCTGCTATAGAGTGCTGTGCTGATACACTGCTCTTAATAGCACAGGCGACTAGACAATCCTAAAGGGACTATTAAATACATTAAAATATAAAAAAAAAGTTTAAAGAAATATTTAAAAAATAAATAAACACAGAAGTTGAAATCACCTCCCTTTTTTGCCCCATCAAAAATAAAACATTTATCACCGCATTCAGGAAATATCTGTTCTAACAAAATATAAAATTAATGGCCATAAAGAGAAAAAAATCAAAACAGAATTATTTTTTTTGGTGGCCACAATATTGCAATAAACTGCAATGAAAGGTGATGAAAACATTCTATCTAGCCCAAACTGGTAACAGTAAAAAAGTCAGCTCAGGGCACAGCAACCCCCCCCCCTCCCCGACACAACTCCAGATCCCCAAAAATGTGAATGTTACGGATGGAGGAAAATAGCGACTAGTGATGAGCGAGCATGCTTGTAACTACTCGGTACTCGCACGAGTATCGCTGTACTCGGGCTGCTCGGCGGGGACCGAGTAATCTCGCGATACTCGTGCTGTACTCGTGGTCTTCATTTCTGCATGTTGGCGCTCTTTTGAGAGCCAGCCCTCATGCAGGGATTGGCTGGCAGACCACTGCAATGCCACAGCCCTGTTAGTTGTGGAATTGCAGTGATTGGCCGGCCTGCACAGCGTGACCGAGCCTTTATACCGGCCGGCGCGCTGTGCTCTGCTCACAGCTATCCAGACAGTCAGTGCAGGGAGAGTGTCGCTGATTCAGGGAAAGCTTTGCGGCCCTTTATAGCTTTTTCAGTTGCAGGGCTGCAAACAGTGTGACCAAAAGTCCTTCTCAGGACTATTCTAGTTGTATACAGGCAGGCAGGGTATAGCCAGGTCGGAGTACAGTAGCAGAGTCCTTCTCAGGACTATTGTTGCTATATACAGGCAGGGTATAGCCAGGTCTGAATACAGGCTAGTGACCAGAAGAGTCCTTGTCAGGACTATTGTACCAGTATACAGGCAGGCAGGCAGGCAGGGTAGTGGTGACCGTATACCAGCCTTCATCATATCTGGGGCTGGTGTACACAGTGTAAAACAGTCCAGATAGTGTCTGACTTGTCTGTAATTGTCGCTCCCCAAAAAAACCTGTTAGGTTCTTATTGCGTCCGTGCTTGGTTTTTAAAACCGCACGTGTGTGCCTGTTGGTGGCAGCGTACAGGTGCACTTGTGTGCAATTTCCACAAACTTTGATATAACGCACAAGTAGTGAATATACACGTCAGCAGTGCACAGCATTGCAAAATGCGCAAGGGCATTGGCAAGGAACAAGGAAGTGGACGTGATGGTGGTGCAGGCAGAGGCCGAGGTCGTGGGCAAGCTCTAATTTCGCCACAACAAAGGGCCACATCTAGTCGCTCGCACGTCCTGTCCCAAATTCTTGGGGACCGCAGCAGTACACCGCTCTTGAACCAAGACCAGTGTCAACAGGTTGTTAGTTGGATAGCAGATAATGCTTCCAGTCAGATTGGCACCACCACAAACACTCTGTCTTCCACACGGTCAAGTGTCAGTAGCCGTGATACTGCACCGCACATTTCTGAACCTGATCCTCCTTCCTACCACCAGGCTGAGTACACGTCCTCCTCGGACATTAATGATCCCACACTTGGACACTCGGAAGAGCTGTTCACGTTTCCATTCACACATTCTGGCCTCTCGCCAGCTCATATTGAAGTGGGTCATGAGGAGATCGTCTGTACAGATGGCCAAATATTTGAGCAGCCACGTTCTCACGAAGTTGGCAATGTGTCTCAACAAGTGGTGGACGATGATGAGACACAATTGTCAGGAAGTCAGGAGGAGGAGCAGGGTGCGGAAGAGGAAGACGACGTGGTGGATGATCCAGTAACTGACCCAACCTGGCAGGAGGATATGCAGAGCGAGGACAGCAGTGCACAGGGGGAGGGAGGCGTAGCATCACAACAGGCAGTAAGAAGCAGGGTGGTGGCCCCAGGCAGAAGTCAGGCAACCGTTCCCCGGAACAACACGACGACACAAGGTGCCTGTACAAATGTTAGGTCTTCCCGAGTCTGGCAGTTTTTTAAGTTGGATCCAGATGATTCAAAAAAGGCCATTTGCAACACCTGCCGTGCCAGCATCAGCAGGGGTACCAAAACTAGCAGCCTGACCACCACCAGCATGATCAGGCACATGTCAGCCAAGCACCCGACTTTGTGGGAAGTACAACAGAGTCGAGGAGCAGTGCTTGCTGATGTCACTGCTACGTCTTCGCTGGTTGTGCATGCGAGCCAATCCCCTGTCCATGCTGCCTGCGAACAAGCCTCCTCCACTCCTGCACCTGCAGTTGCCTACGCAGAAAGAACACCATCATCAAGCACGTCCTTGTCCCAGCGCAGCGTTCAGTTATCCATTCAGCAAACCTTTGAACGCAGGCGCAAATACACTGCCAACACCCCACATGCCACAGTTCTAAATGCTAACATTTCGCGACTGCTTGCGCTGGAAATGTTGCCTTTTAGGCTGGTGGAGACAGAAGCATTCCGTGACCTGATGGCGGCAGCTGTCCCACGTTACTCGGTCCCCAGCCGCCACTATTTCTCCCGGTGTGCCGTCCCTGCGTTGCATAACCACGTGTCACAAAACATCACACGTGCCCTGAACAACGCTGTTTCACCCAAGGTCCACCTAACCACAGACACGTGGACAAGTGCTTGTGGGCAAGGCCGCTACAACTCGTTGACGGCACACTGGGTTAATATTGTGGAAGCTGGGACCCAGTCTGAGCGAGGGACGGAACACGTCCTTCCCACACCAAGGTTTGCAGGCCCTACCTCAGTCAGTGTTTCACCCACACTCTACAGCTCCGGAATGTCATGCTCTTCAGCCTCCTCCTCCTCCTGCGCATCCTCATCCACTGTACCCTCCACACCAGTCACAAGCTGGAAGCACTGCAGCACTGCCTCGGCGAAGCGGCAACAGGCTGTGCTGAAGCTAATCTGCATAGGTGACAAACCCCACAATGCAGAAGAGCTGTGGACAGCTCTGAAACAGCAGGCAGATCACTGGCTCACCCCTCTGAACCTAAAGCCAGGAAAGGTCGTGTGTGACAATGGCCGGAACCTGGTGGCGGCTTTGAGGCGAGGCCAGCTGACACATGTTCCATGCGTGGCCCATGTGCTCAACCTCGTGGTTCAGCGGTTTCTAAAGTCATACCCAGAGCTGTCTGATCTGCTGGTAAAAGTTCGCCGCCTGTCTGCACATTTTCGAAAGTCACCTACTGCTTCAGCCGGCCTTGCCGGCTTTCAGCGCAGTTTGCATCTTCCGGCTCACAGACTGGTGTGTGATGTCCCCACGCGTTGGAATTCAACTCTGCACATGTTGGTCAGGATATGTGAGCAGAAGAGGGCAGTTGTTGAGTACCTGCATCACCTAAGCCGTCGGGAAATGGGTCAAACTCCACACATAACACCTGAGGAGTGGAGATGGATGTCAGACCTATGTACCATCCTCCAAAACTTTGAGGACTCCACCAAGATGGTGAGTGGTGATGACGCCATTATTAGCGTCACCATACCGCTACTCTGCCTTCTAAAACGGTCTCTGCTGAAAAACAAACATGATGCATTGCAGGCGGAGCGCGATGAGTTGCAGCAAGAAACAGTAGTGGGTGTGGGTGATGATAACACACAGCCCAGCCTCGTCTCATCACAACGTGCAGTGGAGGACTATGACGAGGAGGAGGATGAAGACATGGAGCAACTCTCCGGCCAAATTGAGGATATGACATGCACACCAGTCCTATCCTCGGTTCAGCGTGGCTGGCCAGAGGACAGGGTAGATGAGGAGGAGGAGGAGGAGGAGGAGGACAGCATGTTCAGTCATCTTGTTGGTCAGGCTACTGAAGTCCTGGCTGTTAAGAGTCTGGCGCACATGGCTGACTTTATGGTAAGCTGCCTGTCTCGTGACCCTCGCGTTAAGAACATCTTGGCCGACAATCATTACTGGTTGGTAACACTGTTAGACCCACGCTACAAGGAGAACTTTTTGTCTCTTATTCCCGTGGAGGAGAGGTCAACCAAAATGCAGCAGTTCCGGAAGGCCATAGTCACGGAAGTAGGCAAAGCATTCCCCTCACAAAACGCTAGCGGCATAGGTCATGAATCAGTGGACAACCGAGGCGTACAGCCGAGAGAGGCACAAGTCCAATCCGCCAGAGGTAGGGGAACAGTCTTTAAGATGTGGGACAGTTTTCTCAGCCCCTCACGTACCACAGCCCCTGAGGTGCGGGGTAGTGCCACAAGAAATCCTAAGTTTGCCCAGATGCTGAAGGAGTACCTTGCAGATCGAACAACTGTACTCCGACATTCCTCTGTGCCTTACAATTATTGGGTATCCAAGCTGGACACGTGGCATGAATTGGCTCTCTACGCCTTGGAAGTCCTGGCCTGCCCTGCTGCTAGCGTTTTGTCAGAGCGTGTTTTTAGTGCCGCAGGTGGAATCATTACAGATAAACGCACCCGCCTGTCAACTGAAAATGCTGACAGGCTGACTCTGATCAAGATGAACAAGGGTTGGATTGGGCCAGACTTCACCACACCACCAGCAAATGAGAGCGGAATTTAAAGTTTGCCATGTACCTCCACTCACCCATGGGTACACACTTCTGGACTTTGGATAATCGCTGGACTGCTCCTCCTTCTCCTCATGCGCCACCATGATGATGACCGTTACAAATTGCAATACTTAGGCCTTTGTTTCAGGTATACCCCCAGTGGTAAATTTTTTCGCCCATTCTTTGCAGAATGGACATTACAACGACAGGAGACCCGCTCCTTTGCAATGGGAACAATGTTTTGAGGCCCTCATGCACGTCTCTACCCAGGGACAACGTGGAGCCTCCCAATTTTTGGCTGCCCTGCCTAAGGGCTATACTACAATAGACCCACTTCCTTACAATGGGCACTTCAGGTTTACAGGCCATCATGCACGTCTCTATCCAGGGACAACGTGGAGCCTCCCAATTTTTGGCTGCCCTGCCTAAGGGCTATACTACAATAGACCCACTTCCTTACAATGGGCACTTCAGGTTTACAGGCCATCATGCACGTCTCTATCCAGGGACAACGTGGAGCCTCCCAATTTTTGGCTGCCCTGCCTAAGGGCTATACTATAATACACCCACTTCCTGACAATGGACACTTAATGTTTTGAGGCCCTCATGCAAGTCTCTACCCAGGGACAACGTGGAGCCTCCCAATTTTTGGCTGCCCTGCCTAAGGGCTATACTACAATAGACCCACTTCCTTCCAATGGGCACTTCAGGTTTACAGGCCCTCATGCACGTCTCTACCCAGGGACAACGTGGAGCCTCCCAATTTTTGGCTGCCCTGCCTAAGGGCTATACTACAATAGACCCACTTCCTGACAATGGGCACTTCAGGTTTACAGGCCCTCATGCACGTCTCTACCCAGGGACAACGTGGAGCCTCCCAATTTTTGGCTGCCCTGCCTAAGGGCTATACTACAATAGACCCACTTCCTTCCAATGGGCACTTCAGGTTTACAGGCCCTCATGCACGTCTCTACCCAGGGACAACGTGGAGCCTCCCAATTTTTGGCTGCCCTGCCTAAGGGCTATACTACAATAGACCCATTCCTTCCAATGGGCACTTCAGGTTTACAGGCCCTCATGCACGTCTCTACCCAGGGACAACGTGGAGCCTCCCAATTTTTGGCTGCCCTGCCTAAGGGCTATACTACAATAGACCCACTTCCTTACAATGGGCACTTCAGGTTTACAGGCCATCATGCACGTCTCTATCCAGGGACAACGTGGAACCTCCCAATTTTTGGCTGCCCTGCCTAAGGGCTATACTATAATACACCCACTTCCTGACAATGGACACTTAATGTTTTGAGGCCCTCATGCACGTCTCTACCCAGGGACAACGTGGAGCCTCCCAATTTTTGGCTGCCCTGCCTAAGGGCTATACTACAATAGACCCACTTCTTTACAATGGGCACTTCAGGTTTACAGGCCATCATGCACGTCTCTATCCAGGGACAACGTGGAGCCTCCCAATTTTTGGCTGCCCTGCCTAAGGGCTATACTACAATAGACCCACTTCCTTACAATGGGCACTTCAGGTTTACAGGCCATCATGCACGTCTCTATCCAGGGACAACGTGGAGCCTCCCAATTTTTGGCTGCCCTGCCTAAGGGCTATACTATAATACACCCACTTCCTGACAATGGACACTTAATGTTTTGAGGCCCTCATGCACGTCTCTACCCAGGGACAACGTGGAGCCTCCCAATTTTTGGCTGCCCTGCCTAAGGGCTATACTACAATAGACCCACTTCCTTCCAATGGGCACTTCAGGTTTACAGGCCATCATGCACGTCTGTATGCAGGGGCATTGGTGAACCTCACAATTTTGGACTGCCCTGGCAAAGGAAAATACTACAAAGACTCACTTCCTCAAAATGGGCACATTAGACTCAAGAGGCCTTCATGTACGTCTCTTCTCAGGGACATCGGAGTGCCACACAATGTTTTCACGTAAAATCTTTCATGTATATTAATCTCAAAAAGTAACATACACCAGCTCTATCTCACTATTGGGTATGTGCCCTTAACATTTCTGCCATGAAAAATCATTTTGGGGTCATTTTGGAAGGTTTTCTGGTGAGTCCGTAAAAATGGCGTAAAACGCGGACAAAATTGTTCACAGCTGTGACTTTTCAGTGATAAATGCTTCAAGGGGTCTTCCCCATGCTGTTGCCATGTCATTTGAGCACTCTTCTGAGACTTTTGTGACATTTTTAGGGTTTCTCCATGCTGCCGGGGGGTCATTTCACAAAAATACTCGGGTCTCCCATAGGATAACATTGGGCTCGTTGCTCGGGCCGAGTACACGAGTATCTTGGGAGGCTCGGCCCGAGCTTCGAGCACCCGAGCTTTTTAGTACTCGCTCATCACTAATAGCGACAAAATCAAGTTAATATTTTTTTGACAAATTACTGATTTTTTTTTTCCACCACTTAAATAATAAAAAAAAGATACATGTTTGAATCACATTGCCAAGTCAGTTTTACCATATCATGGTAGATAAGAAAAAAAAACACTAACTCATTGTGGATTGCACTTTTTATTCAATTTCACCGCACTTGGATTTTTTCCCCCTATTTTCCAGTATCGTGGCAGAATAAATGGTGTCAGTTAGAGGTACAACTCATTGCGTAAAACTCATTGTGCTACTAGCCCCCACTATTTTTACGGGGTCGCCACACATGAGGGCCATAACACAATTTGAAAATAAAAAAAAAATATATAAACATCGAATACTCACCTTCCCCCAGCAAGTCCAGCAGTAGATAGCAGCAGGTTCCGCGTACACAGTAACGTTATGGCGCCCAGACTCATGTCCTGTGAGTGTTGCAGCACGATGGTATCATCACTTCGCTCTGCTCTGGACCAGTCGTTCTATAAGCCACATTACTAAAGCGACCTACAGCCTACCTACAGATAGCGGCAGTGCAGGGAGATCGAGTCTACCTGCTCCGCTGCAGAGATTAACTGTATCAGCGCTACAATAGTGTAAAGTGTCAGGGAGGGCAGTCATGGGAAAAGGTTGCAGTCCTCAACCCACCCCGGCACAGTACAGACACGGGAGGCAGAGGGGTGTATGGAGTGAGTGTGAAGGTGTTACCAGTCTGCAGGTGCTGCTCAGAGTCTGCCGCTGGCTTCTCAGGATCCTGTTCACTACAATCGGCCTCACACGCCGCAGAGTCAGTAATGAATCCACAACTGGTTACAACTTCAATAACTTTACTAAACAGTTGATTTGCAAACAGTTTCCATTTCTTCAAGGCAGACTTGGCATCATTGGCAGTTACATGCATTCTTTCCCGTACCGGGCTTGGCTCTGCAGTTACAGCAACCAAGCAGCTTACCCTCTCCCCTCTGACCCAATTAATAAACATGATGGCGGGTCTGACAATTCGGCTTTCGATCAGCGGTTGGACTCTTGATGATGCCCCTGCTGTGCTAGGGTTCCACAGGTACTAGTAGCTACCCGCCTAAGAAAGGAACGCCCTTCTTCTTACTAGAATTGACGCCTCTCTGCAAACAAGCTCCCACTCCAATGCATATGCCTCTCTTCTTACTCCTGTCTTCTCTCTTTCTGTCTGTCACCTCCATACTACCCAGTCCACTCTGCTTCATCCGACCCTGCAGGTCCTTTTTCTTGTCCTATTCACTGTCTCACCCTTTCCCTATCTGCCCTTACTCGGGAAACATCTGCCCTATATCTCCTTCTGTCCTGGGGACCGTCCCTCCCTACTTAACTCTTGCCATTGCGTCACTCCCTCTGCACTCCCTCTCTATAGGGGACCAGGGACCAGTGACATCTGGGGCAGCCAGCCATATTACACAAGAGAATACATGTAAAAAAAATCCAATTCAGTAAAAACACGAACATATACATTAATATAGAACATTGCAATAACCCAATTCACCATACATATACGGGGGCAGTAAGGCACTGGACACCCTATTACACTAGTGCCTCTCATCTGTATCCAAATGTCTGCTGTACTTGCTGCACCTGTGGCGCCCCTGACCTGGTCAGGCACCACTGAGTACTGCACCCATGCTGGGGACAGTACAATACAGGTAATCCAGAAGGCTGACCGAGGTGTGACTACACAGGCGCATAGTGATCAGGTCTCACACATGTACCTTTGAGAGGACCCCTGGGGATCCCAGGAGGGGGAAAAGCCTTCACCTCCACTTGAGGAGTGGAGGGGGCGAAGCCTCCATCTCCACTCAAGGGGTGTGGTAGAGAGCCTGGTTGCTAGGTGGCGTAGGCAGGCACAAAGGGAAAAGAGAGGAGTCTGAAGCAGAGTGTGGAGGAGTGAGGAGCATGGAAGTGGAGCTCAGACAGGAGCAGCAGAGCAGGTCCCACGAGTGAGCCAGTTTAGTGTGCAGCTCAGGAAGAGCAGAAGCAGACCCTGGAGCTGTTGCAGTCTAACAGCGTCCGCGCAGTGACTACCGACGGGGGAGAACGGTCACCTGGTAGTGCTGCCCGAACACCACACACAGCTGGAGAGAGAGCAGTGTAGTGGAAAGTAAGGAGACTGTCAGGGAGTACCAGGCCCAAACGGGCGGCAGATCCCGGTGCGGGGATAGATCCACCTTTCCTTGCTAAACCTGCCGGTGTGGGGCCCTTAAAGCCCACGCCACAACACCACAAAAGCCGCAGCCACGTAGCCACAGTTAGGGCCCATAGTTCACAGGAGGCAAGCAGCTGGAGTGATCTGGTCCAGGCGACAAGCAAACGGCAAACAAACGAGGGGAGCAGCTACTTCCCTGGGTGACCCCCATAGGGACTAAAAGTCGGGGTTACCACAAACCACAGAAGGGCTAAGGAAGGCGAGTCGGTAGCCACCCTCATCAGTCAGCCTGAAGGATACCTGGTTCCAGCCTGGTTCATCCCAGCTACGCCCGAGTTACTCACCCTGCCATCAACAGTGAGTAAAACCCCTGAAAGACATTCTGCTTGTGTGGAGTTATTCTGCGCCTTGTGGTTCTACACACCTACACAGGGCCCTGGGGCTTGCCTCACTCTCAGGAGGCTATTACAACTGGCTGCACCCACCATCAGCCCCAGGCATCCCTTAACCTGCAGTGGCGGTCTCCACTGACCGCAATTCTGAGAGTGGCGTCACGACAATCCTAAAAGAAGATCTCCTACCTGTGACAAGATCCAGCCGAGTGGAGTCCCTGAAGGTAATGCACCGACACTGCACTTGTGGGGCTTCACATCTGGCGTCACGAACAGGATAAGGACTAGACCTGTTCAGACAGGTGACCATGTGCCTGGGCGGTCCGCTTGAAAAATTGGAAGCGCCGCCATATTGCCACCATGAAAAGCGCGCTGAAAAACAACAGCAGCCCGCGCTGGGAGAAGTTACCGCCCACGAAGAGGTGTGGCTACCCAGAGATCCCCTGCAGAGTCCTGACCTCGCAAGTGAAGAGAGCGGAAGCGTTCAGAGACGTCGGGACAGAAAGGGAGCCAGAAGCCTGCTGTTAGAGGAGATGGCGTCTGGACGCAGAGACCCAGAGCCAGGCTCCACTGCCTGGTGGTGTCGGGAGCTTGCCGAGTTCTGCGATCAACTGGAGGCCAGGGTCGGAAGGCAGGTCAGAGAGGGACGTGCGGAGTTTCTGGAAATGACCGCGGCGGTTCGGGCCTATGAGGGGAGAGCCGCGCGCCGAGTGCCAGACCGGGCGGTGACGACTCAGACCCCGATGCTGCCAACGATGGGTGAGTCCAGTGTTGCCCCTGCCAGCGCGAGTGCCCCGACCCCTGCTGCCACGCCCGCGGTCCCTGATGAGATGCCCGGCGACGCTGGACCAGGCCGCAGCAGCGATGCCCTGCCCGGCCCGCCAAGCTCAGGCCGCCGCAGCGATGCCTTGCCCGGCCCGCCAAGATCCGGCTGCCACCGCGACCCTCATCCATGCCGCGGGTGTGACGCTGACCCAGGCCGCAGCCACGCCAGGTGCGGCCCGCCAAGCTCCGATCGCTGCAGCGACGCCCAGCCCAGCCTGCACAGATCCCATCGTAGCTGCGATGCCAATCCAGGCCGCCGCAGCGATGCCCTGCCCGGCCCGCCAAGACCAGGCCGCCGCCATGTCAGGCGCGGCCCGCCAAGACCAGGCCGCCGCCATGTCAGGCGCGGCCCGCCAAGACCAGGCCGCCGCCATGTCAGGCGCGGCCCGCCAAGACAAGAATGTACCACTGTTTACCCCGGCCTGCAAGGCCAGAGCAGACACCGCTCCCCAGTCTAAGGAAGTCCCTGCTAGGAAGTCCCTGATAGGAGAGGACCCTGAATACTGGAAGCTGAAGGCTGACCTAGAGGCCCAGTTCCCACAGGAGATGGTGGATCGGTATCTGCTCCCCCCGCACACCCCCAAGGCGACTTCTGCAGCAACCACGCCAAAGAGTCCCCCGCCCGGGCCTGCTGATGACCACCCATCCCCGGCGCTGCCACAACAGGAGTGCTCCAAAGAACTAAGGGGGAGAGGAGGCCAGGAAGCTGAGGAGCTGACCCCGGAGCCATCAGCAGTGGATCCATGCCCAGAGCCAGAGATGCTGCCGTATTCCCGCTGGGATGATGAGGAAGAGTTGCCTAGAAACCTCACCTGGGGGCCTGCAGGCAGTGAAGTAACAACCCAACAGAACCCAGCCCGTAGGACACGGCGCCGTAGCAGAACCAAGCTTTCCCCTGCACCGCAGTCTCCAGAGCAGAAAGACGAAGTCATGGCCAGAGACTTGGAAGAGAAACGGTTCCTGAGAAGGGCCAAATCCCAGGTTAGAGGTCCACTTTGTCGTGGTGTAGTAGAGGATTTCAGTTTGAAGAGTGGATATGGTTTCATAGTAGCTCCTGGTATAAAAGAAGGCATATTTGTGAATAGAAGGGATGTTAGAGCCCATTTGCCCAGAGGACATCCGGGAAGGAACTTACAGATGGGAGATACAGTGGAATTCACAATGCATCAGGGAGAAAGAGGATGGTATGCACTTGACGTTACGCCATGTACCAGAGATTCCTATAGCAACCCAGTTGTCTCCATACCACAAGAAAAAGAAACAGATACAGAAGAAGAAAGGAAAGATAAAGGACCCACTGATGAGACTACCTCCGATGATGAGAGAAATTAAGAAAACAACAGGTGCCGCAGCCCTACAGGCCCAAGCCCTGGTAAGGAGGAATCTATGTAAAGTAAAGAAAGAAGTACAGCAAGTTACAGTTTTGACCAGTTTGCAACGTTAATGTTTAAGAAATGTGCCCACATGAACTAGTGTGAGAAACCCATGAACCTTAAGGCTATGAACTGGCTATAGCCACAAACTCTCGCAGTGTACATAGTTACCCCAGAGGTACCACCACCAGAGCCAGCCTGTTTAGGGGCTTGGCTCACCTGCAACCAGGGAGCACGTCCGTTTATGGGGCCTTGGCTCGCCTGCAACCAGGGAGCATGCCTGTTTATGGGGCCTGGCTCTCCACCACAAAGAGGGTACCTGGTCGGCACCAACTGTGGAGGCCGCCTCTACATCCTGCCAGAAGAGGCTGAAGGCGCGGCTTCACCAGGCCAGGTATGCCCTGAAGACCACCAGCCCATGAAAGCCGCCTCTACATCCTGCCAGAAGTGGCTGAAGGCGCGGCCAACGTGAGAGGGTTTTGGGTGGGTTAACGGACTTGTGGGTGGAGGGTGGTGATGTATGGTACCTGGTGGTTTTAAAAGTTTTACCATGTTTTACTGTTTTATGCATTTTAAAATGTTGTCTTGCAGCCCGAGGACGTGCTGGTGATAACTAAGGGGGAATGTGGCGCCCCTGACCTGGTCAGGCACCACTGAGTACTGCACCCATGCTGGGGACAGTACAATACAGGTAATCCAGAAGGCTGACCGAGGTGTGACTACACAGGCGCATAGTGATCAGGTCTCACACATGTACCTTTGAGAGGACCCCTGGGGATCCCAGGAGGGGGAAAAGCCTTCACCTCCACTTGAGGAGTGGAGGGGGCGAAGCCTCCATCTCCACTCAAGGGGTGTGGTAGAGAGCCTGGTTGCTAGGTGGCGTAGGCAGGCACAAAGGGAAAAGAGAGGAGTCTGAAGCAGAGTGTGGAGGAGTGAGGAGCATGGAAGTGGAGCTCAGACAGGAGCAGCAGAGCAGGTCCCACGAGTGAGCCAGTTTAGTGTGCAGCTCAGGAAGAGCAGAAGCAGACCCTGGAGCTGTTGCAGTCTAACAGCGTCCGCGCAGTGACTACCGACGGGGGAGAACGGTCACCTGGTAGTGCTGCCCGAACACCACACACAGCTGGAGAGAGAGCAGTGTAGTGGAAAGTAAGGAGACTGTCAGGGAGTACCAGGCCCAAACGGGCGGCAGATCCCGGTGCGGGGATAGATCCACCTTTCCTTGCTAAACCTGCCGGTGTGGGGCCCTTAAAGCCCACGCCACAACACCACAAAAGCCGCAGCCACGTAGCCACAGTTAGGGCCCATAGTTCACAGGAGGCAAGCAGCTGGAGTGATCTGGTCCAGGCGACAAGCAAACGGCAAACAAACGAGGGGAGCAGCTACTTCCCTGGGTGACCCCCATAGGGACTAAAAGTCGGGGTTACCACAAACCACAGAAGGGCTAAGGAAGGCGAGTCGGTAGCCACCCTCATCAGTCAGCCTGAAGGATACCTGGTTCCAGCCTGGTTCATCCCAGCTACGCCCGG
The DNA here is from genome assembly GCF_048569485.1 of Anomaloglossus baeobatrachus. NCBI lineage: Eukaryota > Metazoa > Chordata > Amphibia > Anura > Aromobatidae > Anomaloglossus > Anomaloglossus baeobatrachus. The sequence continues at coordinate 175,528,066 of NC_134355.1, read as the reverse complement.
GTTACTCACCCTGCCATCAACAGTGAGTAAAACCCCTGAAAGACATTCTGCTTGTGTGGAGTTATTCTGCGCCTTGTGGTTCTACACACCTACACAGGGCCCTGGGGCTTGCCTCACTCTCAGGAGGCTATTACAACTGGCTGCACCCACCATCAGCCCCAGGCATCCCTTAACCTGCAGTGGCGGTCTCCACTGACCGCAATTCTGAGAGTGGCGTCACGACAATCCTAAAAGAAGATCTCCTACCTGTGACAAGATCCAGCCGAGTGGAGTCCCTGAAGGTAATGCACCGACACTGCACTTGTGGGGCTTCACACACCTATCTATACATGCTGTGACTGCTGTACTAGTTGTACCCGCTGCACTCGCTTGTACCATCTGTTAATGCTGTACATGCCAAATCTTACATCTCTGCCGTTCCTCCTATCCAGTCTGCATCAGCCGACCCGACTTCACCTGATTATATCAAAAACTTTCCGTATCCTAACCGATTCCTGGGGTCAGCTGTCACAGTACCGTGTCTCCCTGAGTAGCACCTAGTGGCTATTAGTAACCAAGCCAGCAGAGGCTCTTGTGAAAACCCAGAAAGCACCTAGTCACGTCCCTCAAAATGAACTAGTGCTGCGGCTTATTTGGCCAACTCCCGCTCACACCTGCTAACATTACAGGCAGTGTTGGACTGGCTACCGGAGAAACCTCCAGTAATACCAGGCCTGGCTGCAGTTACCTGCATTGAACACTGGAGCTCTCACCTGAGCTTCGGATTGCAGCCTGGGCTGAACTCAGGGTTTGCGGGACTGAACTGCGAGCGTCGACTGATTCCCTGGCGATTGTGGTTCAGTTCATGACAGCTACGGACAGGCCGGGCTGCAATCCGGAGCTCAGGTGAGAGATCAGGTGAGAGCTCCGGAGTTCAATGCAGGTAACCACAGCCAGGCCTGGTATTACTGGAGGTTTCTCCGGTAGCCAGTCCGACACTGATTACAGTTTACCAAATAGACACTGGTGCTGCACTCTTTACAATAGAATATGGAGCTGTAGGTAGAAAATCGGCTCTATATGATAGCTGATCAAAATGAAATGCACTGACTGCTAAAAGTTCAACTACTGCTATTCCTATAGGTAACCACTAGAGGGTGACAAATACAAGGCAATAGACAAAAACTAAATAGCATACTTGCTCTAAAAAGTGATTAGTTCCATTTTAAGGAAAATTACAACCGATAATATACAAATAAGAAAACAATCTTGAGTGAATGTACGCTACAAATAAATAAAATAATTAATGATATCTGATATCCTTATACAAAGGAGATAGGTGGGTGTACATTCATTGGTTGCAATACAATATGTTTGACCAACTAAACCACAGCAGTTTATGCATAGATAAGTGCTGTAATAGCGATAGAGAAAATATTAAAGGTACACTGTGGGGTGCACCAGTAATGGATTGATTTGTGCTTACATGTGCTGCATGATGATGATCTCCCCACAATCCAGCTTTGGTTGGGCTGCTTGGTGATTCTTAAGGGGGCTTTACACGCTGCGACATTCCTAACGATATATCGTCGTGGTCACTGTGTTTGTGATGCACATCTGGCGTCATTAGCGACATCGCAGCGTGTGATAGCAAGGAGCGATGATCAATGATCGCAAAAACGTCAAAAATCGTTGATCGTTGACACGTCGCTCCTTTTCATAATATCGTTGGTGGTGCATGCCGCTGATTGTTCATCGTTCCTGCGGCACCACACATCACTATGTGTGGCACCGCAGGAACGAGGAACATCTCCTTACCTGCGTCCACCGGCAATGAGGAAGGAAGGAGGTGGGCGGGATATTCCGCCTGCTCATCTCCGCCCCTCCGCTTCATTTGGACAGCTGCGGTGTGGTGTTGCTGTGACGCCGCACGAACTGCCCCCTTAGAAAGGAGGCGGTTGGCCGGCCACAGCGACATGGCAGGGAAGGTAAGTCCGTGTGACGGGTGTAAGCGATGTTGTGCACCACGGGCAGCGATTTGCCCGTGTCGCACAACCGACGGGGGCAGGTACGCTCGCTAGCGATATCGATAGCGATATCGCAGTGTGTAAAGTGCCCTTTATTCTTTTTTTCTTATATGTATATCATCTGTTGCTGTTTTCTTTAAAACTGCTGAACTAATCACTTTTAACTTTCTAGGGCAAGTGTATGTAATTTGTTTTTTGTCTATTACCTTGTAATGGTTACTCTCTAGTGGCTGAACTTTTAGCAGTCAGAGCATTACAGTTTGCCCAGGCCATGGATCCTGCTGGCTCCAGTGCTGTCCTCCTTGTAGGTCTTCAGAGAATTACAAGACCAGATCCTGACCTATCTGCAGTCAGTGGACATCCTCTCCTGTTTTGGCTGCAGTCCCTACTCCGGCAGCTAATCCAGGTCGAGGCACCGATCCTTGTTTATCTTCTCGTGACCCAAAGCAATGTAGGGGATTTGTAAATCAGTGCTCCTTGCACTTTGAATTTTTGTCCCATCAGTTCATCTTGGACTGGACCAAAGTAGCTTTTATTGTGTTGCACCTGACTGCCGAGGCCCTTTCTTGGATAAATCTATTATGTGAGAGAGAGGATCTTGTTGTCCTGAAATTGCAAACATTTCTAGAGGCTTTCAGCAAGGTATTCGATGAACTGGGCTTGGTCTCGTCAGCGACATCGTCACTCCTTAGACTCCACCAAGGAAGTCTAACCGTAGGCCAGTATGCCATCTGGTTCCGCACCCTGTCCTCCAAACATGGCTGAAATAATGAGGCACTAGTGGCTACATTCTAAGAAGACCGCTTGGTAGAATTAAGGACAAACTGGCCGTCTGTGATGTGCCTTCTTGCCTGGATGACCTGGAATCTCTGGCTATCCGCATTGATCTCAGGTTCCAAGAACTTTCCAGAGAGGCAAACTGAGAGAGGAGATTGTTGCACCTGGCTCTTACATTCCAGAGATCCACCATGGTACGACTGAGCCCATGGTGGTAGATCATGTGAGTGTACCACCCCCGTGCGAGCAGCCGGGTTGCTGCTGCCGCTCGGATCCGCAGTGGCTCGAGGGGTCTCCGGACCCGGGAGTCGCGCGGCCACTCAATTAAAAGAAGGGGGGAAGATATGCACAGGAGGATTTTGGAAAGTTCGTGATGCCATCTACGGTGCGTGGTAATGTGAGGGACCACCGCTGCCGTTGGGGAGCCCGGTGATAATGGTGTGGCAGCCTGATGTTTAACCCCTCCGTGAGTAGGGTTTTTTTGTTCCAGGGGCCCGTTGATGATGGGATGGTGTTTGGGTGCCGTTGGGGGATAGGTGCAGGGGTTTCCAAGGTACTCACTAAGTCCCAGAATAACCACACCGACAGCTTGTAAACCAAAGTTCTGAGCACCACGGTAGTCTGCGGGGAGCACGCCTGGATCCGTGCCCTTGGTGTTGTTGTTTGTCTGTGACCCTATCCCTGGCACCTTAGTCTCGATTGGACCCGTTGGTATGAAACTCTCGGGTCCTGCTCACCCATATGGCTAACAGGGTTCACGCGTAGGATTTCTTTGGACAGTAGTGAAAAATTCTTATCCCATCGGTGCGCTAGTACCCTGATTTTGGAGTGGGTTGGGGATGACACTTGAAGTCTTCACCCCCATAGGGTAAATTACCGAAACACGTGAAGCTACTTTCCGGCCTGGGCTCCACGTACCCCGTCGTGCCCTGGCTCCTGCCCGGTGATAGCTCAAGGCCGCCGACTGCCCACCTCGGCAGTCCGTGCCCCTTGACACTGTCCCCTGCGACCGGGTTCCAGCTCCTACCAGGCCCAGACAAACGTCTGCCACCTAGTATACAGGTGCTCTCCTCAGTGGCCTCTGCTCACGAGAGCCACTTCACCTCCTCTCTCCTTCACTCTCAACTCTCAACTCTCAACTGTCACTGTCTTCACTTTCTCCTCACCAACCCACCATGTGGGCGGCCCTATTCCCTTCAGGCCCCCTAAGGGTGTGTCTGGTAGGTTCAAGTGGGAAGTGTTCCTAGAATTTTGATTGGACAAGCTGTTAACAACACCAAAGGACTAGGATCCGTTAACCAAGGATGGTGGATACTGTGCAGAACTTGAACTTGTCAAAGTCTCGCCGGGAGGACTGTCGTGCCATAGAGGGATGTTTCTACTGAGGAAATGCTACTCACCATATTCATTTGTGTCCTTTCAAGCTGGGAAACTTACAAGCCTAGGGTCTGTAGAAGAGCCTACCCTAGATGAGAGAAAGACCTCTCCCTCCGTATTCATATGTGTCTGTATCCTGTGGTAACACGCAATTCACAGAATCATCCTATCTGGACTCCGGTTCAGCTGGGAACTTTTTACAAGGCATTGTGGATCTCTATCAAATTCCCATCCAATGACTTCAAGCTCCCATAGATGTGTCATCCGTGGATGGAAAATCTCTGTCTGAGGCTATTCTAATCATCACTGATCAACATGTTTACTTTTTCCACCCCTCCCCACGATGGAAATTATATTATATGTGCTTTAGAGCCCATAGAACTTGGAAGTACCAATGCTTGTGTTCCACAATATGGTGTGGGGGCATGCGCAGATGAATTTGCAAGTTGATAGGCATCTTATATGTTCCTGCATTCCATTCAGCACCTGTGCAGTGGATGGAAGCTTGTGATATGTTTAATTCATGTAGATGCATGAACAGATAAAATGGCATATTAATACTTGTCTCATCTTCTGCACTCTACTAGGTACCTATGTAAAGGGTGTCTGGGGCGGTGGCTGTGGTCGAGGGGTTCCCTCCAGTTGTCTGCGCCCCAGGCTCGGGCAGCCGGCATGTGTGTTACAGTACCCCCTTATGCCCCCCTCTTTCCAGAAACCTCTTAAGGAGAAGAGAGGCATTAATATTCTCCCTTGGCTCCCATGATCTCTCCTCAAGGCCAAACCCCTTCCAGTCCACCAAGTAGAATGTTTTACCTTGGACATGTTTTACAGGTAAGATGGCTTTTACCTCAAAGGTGTCTTCATCACTGACCGGAGGAGTTGAGCTACCTGGATCCCTGTAGTTGTGACTCAGGATGACGGGGTTGAGGAGGAACACATGGAACTAGTAGAATATGTGTAGGAAGGAAGGGAGCTTAAGCATGTAGGATACCGCGCTAATCTGCTGGAGCACCTCGAAAGGACCGATTAAGCTGTGACACAACTTGTAGGAAAGCACCGTTAGACTAATGTATCTGGAAAAAAGCCATACATTGTGTTCGGTCCAGAATGAAGTAGGGTTTAGGGTCTCTTGTTCGTGTGCTTCTTCATATGGATGGAGGATTGCTCCAGGGAAAACTTTATCTTCGCCCAGATGTCAGAGAATGTCTTGACGAGGGAATCCGCTGGAAGATTTCCGTAGGTGAGCGCCAATGGGAATGGGAGTTTGGTTCACTGTCCATACACTATGTGAAATGGAGATTTGGCGGAAGATTTATTCATGTGATTGTTATATGACCATTCCGCCACGGAAGGAAATTGACCCAGTCACTATGATGCTCGTAGATGAAGTGCCGCAGTAAATTTATCAGGATATGATTCACCCGTTCCACTTGGCTGTTGGACTGCGGATGATAAGCTGACGAGAAGTCCAAGGTGACATCCGGCAACTTACAGGTAGCCCACCAGACTCAAGATGTAAACTAGACACCTCTGCCGAACAAGATGTGGAGCGCATCCGGAAGATATGCTGGATGAAATTCTTAGCGAGCACTGGCGCCAAGGGCAATCCAGTCAGAAGCGTGAAATGGGCCATTTTAGAAAACCTGTCTACCACCACCAAGATGGCAGTGCAACCTGAGGACTCTGGCAGGTGAGTGATAAAGTCCATTGCAATATGCTGCCAAGGGGCAAATGACACCAGTAAAGGAAGCAGTTGTCCCACAGGAAGGTTCTTCAGGGTTTTGTTGTGGGCATATGAAAGACAGACAGAAACAAACTGAAGAATATCTTGTTGCAGCATTGGCCACTAATAATGCTGAGAGATCAGCTGCAGGGACTTGTTCTGTCCAGCGTGGCTGACCAGCTTGGAGGAAGGACCCCACTGAAGAACTCTCTCTGTGTCTGTGACACCCTGCCCTATCAGGTCATCACAGGGTATTCTGCAATCTGACCTTCTGCACGGTACCCAAATCCTCCTTGGTTACGGGTCCCTGTCCTTCGGTGTTGCTAACAGCAGAGCCAGTCAAAATCCTAGGAACACTCTGCACCACGCCCACCAGACACACCATTGGGGGGGCCTGAAGATAATAGGGCCACCCACTTGGTGGGGTTGGTAGAGGAGAAGGTGTGAGAAGTGTGAGGAGCAAGAGAGGAGGTCAGGAGCAGGGCTCCCTGTAGAATACTAGGTGGCAGACGTTGGTCTGGGCATGGTAGGAGCTGGAACCCCAGTCGCAGGGAATCATGTCAAGGGACACGGATCTGCCGAGGAGGGCAGCCAGCGGCCTTGAGCCATCTCTGGGCAGGGGCCAGGGCACGACGGGGTACGTGGACCCTAGGCTGGGAAGTAGCTTTATACAGCCTGGTAATTTACCCGACAAGGGTGAAGTCTTCAAGATTCATCCTCCACCCGCTCCAAAATGGGGGTACTAGCGCAACGAGCAGATAGGACTTTCCCAAAACATAGTCCAGAAAATCCCAAGCGTGAACCCTGAGAGCAAGCTCACTCCGTTAGCCATATGGGTGAGCGGGACCCGACTAGTTCCACACTACAGGGTCCAAATAGTGAAGAGAGTGCCACGGAAAAGGTCACAGGCTAACAAGAAACACCAAGGGGCATGGATCCACGCGTGCTCCCTTTCCTGCTGCAGCGGTGCTCAGAATTCTGGTTTACAAGGTGTCAGTGTCAGTATTCTTGGACTGAGTGAGTACGCAGAAAACCCTTTCCTCCCCAACGGCACCCCTTCACTACCATCATCGGGCCCCGGGGCAAAACCCCCTACCTACGGAGGGGTTAAACACCTTGCTGCCATACCACCGCCACCGGGCGCTCCCAACAGCAGCGATGGTACTCCATCTTACCACGCACCGTGGGTGGCATCATGAACTTTTAACTACCCTGTATATATCCCCCCTTTTTAAATTCGAGAGTCCGCACGACCCTTCCCCGGGTCTGGAGACCCCTCGAGCCACCGCGGTTCCGGATCTGAGTGTCTCGGCCGCTGACACGGGGCGGTACATGTCTCTCTGTGTGTGTCTCTGTCTCTGTGTGTCTCAATGTGTCTGTCTCTGTGTGTCTCTCTGTTTGTCTGTCTCTGTGTGTCTGTGTCTTTGTGTATGTCTCTGTGTGTGTGTTTTTGTGTGTATCTGTGTCTGTCTCTGTGTCTCTGGGTGTCCATGTCTCTTGGTGTCTGTGTCTCTGTGTGTGTTTCTGTCTCTGTGTGTGTCTGTTTTTGTGTCTCTCTGTTCCTGTGTGTCAGTTTTTGTGTGTCTCTGAGTGACTGTGTGGGTGTCTCTGTTTTTGTCTGTGTCTGTGTGTGTCTCTGTCTCTGCCTCTCTCTCTGAGACTCAGACTGTATGTGTGTCTGTGTCTCTGTGTGTGTCTCTGTCTGTCTCTGTCTCTATGTGTGTCTGTTTCTCTGTGTGTGTGTCTGTGTGTGTGTCTCTGTGTGTATGTCTGTGTGTGTCTCTGTATTAGTCTCTGTGTGTGTGTCTGTGTGTCCGTCTCTGTGTGTCTCTATCTCTGTATCAGTTTCTGTGTCTCTGTGTATCTCTGTGTGAGTCTCTGTGTGAGTCTCTGTCTGTCTGTTGCTGAGTGTCTATCTCTGTGCGTCTCTGTCTGTCTGTGTCTCTGTGTGTCTTTGTCTCTGTATGAGTCTGTATCTGTCTCTGTGTGTCTCTGTCTCTATCACTGTGCCTCTTTGTGTCTCTGTATCAGTCTCTGTGTCTCTGTGTGTGTGTCTCTGTGTGTGTTTCTGTCTCTGTGTGTCTCTGTGTATGTGTCTGTCTGTTGCTGAGTTTCCCTGTCTCTGTGTGTCTGTGTCTTTGTATGTGTCTGTATCTGTCTCTGTGTGTCTCTGTGTCTGTCTCTTTGTGTCTCTGTCTCTGTGTCTCTGTCTCTGTATGTCTCTGTGTGTCTGTCTCTACTGATATCATATTAAATGACACTTAAGCTGTCATAATAATTATGACCTTCGTTGCTTGTAGCAACCAATCAGAACTCCTATTAAAGACCTGTAGCTCCCAGCTCCATTGACTTTAATGGAAGTGGGGTTTTTGATGAACAACTGTAAAGTGCAGGGTTAAATTTTCCCCTCAAAACATAGTCTATGACATTCCCCGAGTCAAATGAGGTGTCTGTGCAAAATTTTGTGATTGTAAATGTGACAGTGGGGATGATTCCTTCAGTGGACACACACACACACACACACACACACACACACACACAGCTTTATATATTAGATAAATAATGGAGGAAAAGCATACAAAATGCAGCAAAAATGGATTGTGTAGTTTGGTGCGGAGAGGAGCAGAACCCCCCCCCCCCCAGAATTTATGCAACGTGTGAACACGGCCTTATAGACAGACATAAGCAATATGTCGTATAGTGACACATACAAAAGGAAGAACATTTTGGCTGCTATGACTATGAAAGAACGGTCTGAGGCAACTGCTGAATGACCCTTACTGCCAAATGGGTGTGGCTAGAGGTGTGGCTAAAATTAGCAGCGGCGCGTGTAGCGCGCCACTCACTTTGTCTCTCTTTCCTTTCTTCAAAAGTTGGGAGGTATGCTCTATCATTGCACTCCACCGGGACAGACACCCTAGTTTACAAGACCAACATAGATGGGATTGGCTGAAATCAAGAATCATGTACATTAAAATATGATAAATAAATGAGGTATTGGTTAATATTTTGGCCAAAATACGCAAGCTCAGAACCCAATGTCCTCATTATTTTTTGAGTCCGTATACTAAAATTATGAGCAAAGCCACAGAAAAATTAAAATTTCCCAAAATTTCATAAGTTTAATATAGCAAAAAACGGGCAAAGATATTCATCTGCCCAGGATACCGAATCTAATGCTGATGAGACAACCACTCACAACCTGCCAAATTATGGAGGGGTGATTGCTCAGTATTAAGATTGCACACAGATAAGGCCTGTATAGGGCAGTGCCTGGCTTACAGCCTATTAGTGACGCCCATAGTATTACATTAGGCGGGCTGCCCAACACTATCAGTGCACCCCACCATCACAGACACCCTAGTTTACAAGGCCAACATAGATGGGCTTGGCTGCATCCTTCATAAAGAGATATAACGTGCAAAAATATATAATAAATGTATGTGGCATGGGTCAATATTTTGGCCAAAATATACAAGCTCGCAACCCACGTCAAGGGTCCTCATTATCTTGCGAGTCCCTACCTAACATTAAATGCAAAGCCACAGAAAAAGGAATTAAAATTCCCTGAAAGCTCATAAGTTCAATATAGCAAGAAAAAACCCTAAATCTTTCTGTGGCTTTGCTTTTAATTCACCCTTAAAGGGGTTTTCCCATGAATAAAGTTAAACTTAATCAATTAAACAGGATCCCAGCTGATTCTTTTTGTGACGTAAAACATTTCCCTACTTGCTTTTAAAAATTTTTACCTCAAAGAGAGAATAATTTACGATCAAGTCCTCCCCTGCCTAGGAGCATGATCAGACCATGTCCCTGTACGGTCAGACACGGCCATTACAGTAGCAGGGGCACATATATAAGATTATCTCCGCACAGGAACATTTTTTTTTAATTACATCCAATTATGGAAATTATTATTATTCCAAGATTTGATTAAAATTTATGTTAAAATTAAGATTGCTCAAAAACGCCTTTAACTAACTAAAGCTTTTTTTCCCCCCTAAATGTTGGGATCTGTCTAAGGACGTCAGCTCAAAAAGGCTTCCTGGGATAGACTTGGAGCAAAACACTCCATTAATGCTGGTCCCAAAGAAACCCCGGCCTACACCCTTGAGCCTCAATACAAAGACAGTTTCATAGCTTTAAGGTTGAAAAACTTAAGTCCATCAAGTTCAGCCTAAAAGCTAATGTGTTGATCCAGAGGAAGGCAAAAACCCCATGAGGCAGATGCTAATTGCTCCATATTAGGGGAAAAATTCCTTCCCGACTCCACATACGGCAATCAGACTAGTTCCCTGGATCAACGTCCCATATAACAAAATCTAGTAACAATAACCTGCAATATTCTATTATTAACAAAAAGCACATATGCTATCCATGAACATTTTTCTTTCAGCCGGGGAAGTAATGGAGATGTCTGATAGACACCTCTCCATTACTAACCCCCGGGGTTGATGCCAGCTGTCAATTCAAAGCTGACATCAACTGCAAAAGTATTAAACAGATTGCCACAACACAAGGGCAATCAAGAAAAGCCAGGCAAAGCACCAGAATGGCTGCATCTAATGCATGTGCCACTTCTGAGGTGACTGGGGGCTGCTATTTTAGGCTGGGGGCTGCTATTTTAGGCTGGGAAGGGCCAAATAACCATGGACCTTACCAGCCTGATAATACCAACTCCCCGCTGTCTGCTTTGCCTTGGCTAGTTATAAACATAGGGGGAGCCCGCTCCATTTTTTTAAAATTTATTAATTTTTGTTCACAGCAATCTTCCTCATGCAATAAAGTTTGTTAATTGGTTGCACTGCAGCCTTTCAACAAACTTTATTAGCAAACTAACAGCATTCAAATTCGGACAGAGTTTTTTTTAAAACTCTGTGTTGGAGTTCGAGCCCTGAACACCCAGTGTCTGGTATGATCCCCAAACTTTACAGTTCAGGTTCGCTCCTCTCCAATCATAACACAATATGTTATAACTGACATGCAGACACTTAGCCAATATAATATTAGAACTTGTGAAATATTTTAATCTGGTACCTTGCAATTTAGTATAAGATATACCATATCTGTTGATAATAACACTCAAGGGTAATTCCCTTCAGTAATTAAGACAATGTCTCCAGCAACAGACAAGGACAATATACAAGACAAAATGAGATAAAAGTTCCCTCGCACTCCTAGACCTGAAGTGCTAAGATTAAGGGTACCGTCACACTTTAGCGATGCAGCAGCGATCCGACCAGCGATCTGACCTGGTCAGGATCGCTGCTGCGTCGCTACATGGTCGCTGGTGAGCTGTTAAACAAGCAGATCTCACCAGCGACCAGTGACCAGACCCCAACCAGCAGCGACGTGCAAGCGACGCTGCGCTTGCACGGAGCCGGTGTCTGGAAGCTGCGGACACTGGTAACTAAGGTAAACATCGGGTATGGTTACCCGATGTTTACCTTAGTTACCAGCGCACACCGCTTAACTTAGCGTGTGCAGGGAGCAGGAGCCGGCACTGGCAGCGTGAGAGCTGCGGAGGCTGGTAACGAAGGTAAATATCGGGTAACCACCTTGGTTACCCGATGTTTACCTTGGTCACAGCTTACCGCAGGCTGTCAGACGCCGGCTCCTGCTCCCTGCACATTCAGGATTGTTGCTCTCTCGCTGTCACACACAGCGATTTGTACTTATCAGCGGGAGAGCAACAATAAAAAAACGAACCAGGGCTGTGTGTAACGAGCAGCGATCTCACAGCAGGGGCCAGATCACTGCTCAGTGTCACACACAGCGAGATCGCTAATGAGGTCACAAAAAACGTGACTCAGCAGCGATCTCAGTAGCGATCTCGTTGTGTGTGAAGTACCCCTAAGTCCAACGACACCGCCTCTTTATATCCAGAGACGTTCCAGTTCCTAAAATCAGCTATTCAAAGCACCACCGGCGCGGACTCTACTAACTCCACAGTGATCGTGACAAGGTCCCACTCGACCGCCGTAGGTGTGACAGTGCGTCCAGGTCCCACTCGACCACCACAGTTGTGACCCCGCGTCCACTTTTTAAACGTGGAGGTTTCAGTCACCCAGTGTTACTAAACGAAATTCACATATAACAATACCTGTTCCTAAAATCAGCTATTCAGAGCACCACCGGCGCGGACTGTACTAACTCCACAGTGATCGTGACAAGGTCCCACTCGACCGCCGCAGCTGTGACAGTGCGTCCAGGTCCCACTCGACCACCGCAGTTGTGACCCCGTGTCCACTTTTGAAACGTGGAGGTTTCATTCACTCAGTGTTACTAATAGAAATTCACATATAACAATACCTGTTCCTAAAATCAGCTATTCAGAGCACCACCGGCGCGGACTCTACTAACTTCACAGTGATCGTGACAAGGTCTCACTCGACCGCCGCAGGTGTGACAGTGCATACAGGTCACGCTCAACCACCGCAGGTGTGACCCCGCGTCCACTTTTGAAACGTGGAGATTTCAGTCATCCAGTGTTATTAATAGAAATTCACATATAGCAATACCTGTTCCAAAAATCAGCTATTCAGAGCACCACCGGCGCAGAGTTTATTAACTCCACAGTGATCGTGACAAGGTCCCACTCGACCGCCGCAGGTGTGACATTGCGTACAGGTCACGCTCAACCACCGCAGTTGTGACATCGCGTCCACTTTTGAAACGTGAAGGTTTCAGTCACTCAGTGTTACTAATAGAAATTCACATATAACAATACCTGTTCCTAAAATCAGCTATTCAGAGCCCCACCAGCGCGGACTCTACTAACTCCACAGTGATCGTGACAAGGTCCCACTCGACCGCCGCAGGTGTGACAGTGCGTCCAGGTCCCACTCGACCACCGCAGTTGTGACCCCGCGTCCACTTTTGAAACGTAGAGGTTTCAGTCACTCAGTGTTACTAATAGAAATTCACATATAGCAATACTTGTTCCTAAAATCAGCTATTCAGAGCACCACCGGCGCGGACTTTACTAACCCCACAGTGATCTTGACAAGGTCCCACTCGACCGCCGCAGGTGTGACATTGCGTACAGGTCACGCTCAACCACCGCAGTTGTGACATCGCGTCCACTTTTGAAACGTGGAGATTTCAGTCACCCAGTGTTCCTAATAGAAATTCACATATACCAATACCTGTTCCTAAAATCAGCTATTCAGAGCACCACCGGTGCGGACTCAACTAACTCCACAGTGATCGTGATAAGGTCTCACTCGACCGCCGCAGGTGTGACAGTGCGTACAGGTCACGCTTAACCACCGCAGTTGTGACACTGCGTCCACTTTTGAAACGTGGAGATTTCAGTCACTCAGTGTTACTAATAGAAATTCACATATAGCAATACCTGTTCCTAAAATCAGCTATTTAGAGTACCACCGGTGCGGACTCAACTAACTCCACAGTGATCGTGACAAGGTCCCACTCGACCGCCGCAGGTGTGACATTGCGTACAGGTCACGCTCAACCACCGCAGGTGTGACACCGCGTCCACTTTTGAAACGTGGAGGTTTCAGTCACTCAGTGTTACTAATAGAAATTCACATATAACAATACCTGTTCCTAAAATCAGCTATTCAGAGCCCCACCAGCGCGGACTCTACTAACTCCACAGTGATCGTGACAAGGTCCCACTCGACCGCCGCAGGTGTGACAGTGCGTCCAGGTCCCACTCGACCACCGCAGTTGTGACCCCGCGTCCACTTTTGAAACGTGGAGGTTTCAGTCACTCAGTGTTACTAATAGAAATTCACATATCACAATACCTGTTCCTAAAATCAGCTATTCAGAGCACCACCGGCGCGGACTCTACTAACTCCACAGTGATCGTGACAAGGTCCCACTCGACCGCCGCAGGTGTGACAGTGCGTACAGGTCACGCTCAGCCACCGCAGTTGTGACACTGCGTCCACTTTTGAAACGTGGAGATTTCAGTCACCCAGTGTTACTAATAGAAATTCACATATAGCAATACCTGTTCCTAAAATCAGCTATTCAGAGCACCACCGGCGCGGACTCTACTAACTCCACACTGATCGTGACAAGGTCCCACTCGACCGCCGCAGGTGTGACATTGCGTACAGGTCACGCTCAACCACCGCAGTTGTGACATCGCGTCCACTTTTGAAACATGGAGGTTTCAGTCACTCAGTGTTACTAATAGAAATTCACATATAGCAATACCTGTTCCTAAAATCAGCTATTCAGAGCACCACCAGCGCGGACTCTACTAACTCCACAGTGATCGTGACAAGGTCCCACTCGACCGCTGTAATTGTGACATTGCGTACAGTCACGCTCAACAACCGCAGTTGTGACATCTCGTCCACTTTTGAAATGTGGAGGTTTTAGCCACCCAGTGTTACTAATAGAAATTCACATATAACAATACCTGTTCCTAAAATCAGCTATTCAGAGCACCACCGGCGCGGACTCTACTAACTCCACAGTTATCGTCACAAGGTCCCACTTGACCGCCGCAGGTGTGACAGTGCGAACAAGTCACGCTCAACCACCGCAGTTGTGACCCCGCGTCCACTTTTGAAATGTGGAGATTTCAGTCATCCAGTGTTACTAATAGAAATTCACATATAGCAATACCTGTTCCTAAAATCAGCTATTCAGAGCACCACCGGCGCGGACTCTACTAACTCCACAGTTATCGTCACAAGGTCCCACTTGACCGCCGCAGGTGTGACAGTGCGAACAAGTCACGCTCAACCACCGCAGTTGTGACCCCGCGTCCACTTTTGAAACGTGGAGATTTCAGTCATCCAGTGTTACTAATAGAAATTCACATATAGCAATACCTGTTCCTAAAATCAGCTATTCAGAGCACCACCGGCGCGGACTCTACTAACTCTACAGTGATCGTGACAAGGTCCCACTCGACCGCCGCAGGTGTTACAGTGCGTCCAGGTCCCACTCGACCACCGCAGTTGTGACCCCGCGTCCACTTTTGAAACGTGGAGGTTTCAGTCACTCAGTGTTACTAATAGAAATTCACATATAGCAATACCTGTTCCTAAAATCAGCTATTCAGAGCACCACCAGCGCGGACTCTACTAAATCCACAGTGATCGTGACAAGGTCCCACTCGACCGCCGCAGGTGTGACATTGCGAACAGGTCACGCTCAACCACCGCAGTTGTGACATCGCGCCCACTTTTGAAACGTGGAGATTTCAGTCACCCAGAGTTAATAATAGAAATTCACATATAGCAATACCTGTTCCTAAAATCAGCTATTAAGAGCAATACCGGCGCGGACTCTACTAACTCCACAGTGATCGTGACAAGGTCCCACTCGACCGCCGCAGGTGTGACATTGCGTACAGGTCACTCTCAACTACCGCAGTTGTGACATCGCGTCCACTTTTGAAACGTGGAGATTTCAGTTACCCAGTGTTAATAATAGAAATTCACATATAGCAATACCTGTTCCTAAAATCAGCTATTAAGAGCACTACCGGCGCGGACTCTACTAACTCCACAGTGATCGTGACAAGGTCCCACTCGACCGCCGCAGGTGTGACATTGCGTACAGGTCACGCTCAACCAACGCAGTTGTGACATCGGGTCCACTTTTGAAACGTGGAGGTTTCAGTCACCCAGTGTTACTAATAGAAATTCACATATAACAATACCTGTTCCTAAAATCAGCTATTCAGAGCACCACCGGCGCGGACTCTACTAACTCCACAGTGATCGTGACAAGGTCCCACTCGACTGCCGCAGGTGTGACATTGCGTACAGGTCACGCTCAACCAACGCAGGTGTGACACCGCGTCCACTTTTGAAACGTGGAGGTTTCAGTCACCCAGTGATACTAATAGAAATTCACATATAACAATACCTGTTCCTAAAATCAGCTATTCAGAGCACCACCGGCGCGGACTCTACTAACTCCACAGTGATCGTGACAAGGTCCCACTCGACCGCCGCAGGTGTGACAGTGCGTACAGGTCACGCTCAACCACCGCAGTTGTGACATCGCGTCCACTTTTGAAACGTGGAGGTTTCAGTCACCCAGTGTTACTAATAGAAATTCACATATAACAATACCTGTTCCTAAAATCAGCTATTTAGAGCACCACCAGCGCGGACTCTACTAACTCCACAGTGATCGTGACAAGGTCCCACTCGACCGCCGCAGGTGTGACAGTGCGTCCAGGTCCCACTCGACCACCGCAGTTGTGACCCCGCGTCCACTTTTGAAACGTAGAGGTTTCAGTCACTCAGTGTTACTAATAGAAATTCACATATAGCAATACTTGTTCCTAAAATCAGCTATTCAGAGCACCACCGGCGCGGACTTTACTAACCCCACAGTGATCTTGACAAGGTCCCACTCGACCGCCGCAGGTGTGACATTGCGTACAGGTCACGCTCAACCACCGCAGTTGTGACATCGCGTCCACTTTTGAAACGTGGAGATTTCAGTCACCCAGTGTTCCTAATAGAAATTCACATATACCAATACCTGTTCCTAAAATCAGCTATTCAGAGCACCACCGGTGCGGACTCAACTAACTCCACAGTGATCGTGATAAGGTCTCACTCGACCGCCGCAGGTGTGACAGTGCGTACAGGTCACGCTTAACCACCGCAGTTGTGACACTGCGTCCACTTTTGAAACGTGGAGATTTCAGTCACTCAGTGTTACTAATAGAAATTCACATATAGCAATACCTGTTCCTAAAATCAGCTATTCAGAGTACCACCGGTGCGGACTCAACTAACTCCACAGTGATCGTGACAAGGTCCCAATCGACCGCCGCAGGTGTGACATTGCGTACAGGTCACGCTCAACCACCGCAGGTGTGACACCGCGTCCACTTTTGAAACGTGGAGGTTTCAGTCACCCAGTGATACTAATAGAAATTCACATATAACAATACCTGTTTCTAAAATCAGCTATTCAGAGCACCACCAGCACGGACTCTACTAACTCCACAGTGATCGTGACAAGGTCTCACTCGACCGCCGCAGGTGTGACATTGCGTACAGGTCACGCTCAACCACCGCAGTTGTGACCTCGCGTCCACTTTTGAAACGTGGAGATTTCAGTCATCCAGTATTCCTAATAGAAATTCACATATAGCAATACCTGTTCCTAAAATCAGCTATTAAGAGCACCACTGGCGCGGACTCTACTAACTCCACAGTGATCGTGACAAGGTCCCACTCGACCGCCGCAGGTGTGACATTGCGTACAGGTCACGCTCAACCACCGCAGTTGTGACATCGCGTCCACTTTTGAAACGTGGAGATTTCAGTCACCCAGTGTTCCTAATAGAAATTCACATATACCAATACCTGTTCCTAAAATCAGCTATTCAGAGCACCACCGGTGCGGACTCAACTAACTCCACAGTGATCGTGATAAGGTCTCACTCGACCGCCGCAGGTGTGACAGTGCGTACAGGTCACGCTTAACCACCGCAGTTGTGACACTGCGTCCACTTTTGAAACGTGGAGATTTCAGTCACTCAGTGTTACTAATAGAAATTCACATATAGCAATACCTGTTCCTAAAATCAGCTATTTAGAGTACCACCGGTGCGGACTCAACTAACTCCACAGTGATCGTGACAAGGTCCCACTCGACCGCCGCAGGTGTGACATTGCGTACAGGTCACGCTCAACCACCGCAGGTGTGACACCGCGTCCACTTTTGAAACGTGGAGGTTTCAGTCACCCAGTGATACTAATAGAAATTCACATATAACAATACCTGTTTCTAAAATCAGCTATTCAGAGCACCACCAGCACGGACTCTACTAACTCCACAGTGATCGTGACAAGGTCTCACTCGACCGCCGCAGGTGTGACATTGCGTACAGGTCACGCTCAACCACCGCAGTTGTGACCTCGCGTCCACTTTTGAAACGTGGAGATTTCAGTCATCCAGTGTTCCTAATAGAAATTCACATATAGCAATACCTGTTCCTAAAATCAGCTATTAAGAGCACCACCGGCGCGGACTCTACTAACTCCACAGTGATCGTGACAAGGTCCCACTCGACCGCCGCAGGTGTGACATTGCGTACAGGTCACGCTCAACCACCGCAGTTGTGACATCGCGTCCACTTTTGAAACGTGGAGATTTCAGTCACCCAGTGTTCCTAATAGAAATTCACATATAGCAATACCTGTTCCTAAAATCAGCTATTCAGAGCACCACCGGCGCGGACTCTACTAACTCCACAGTGATCGTGACAAGGTCTCACTCGACCGCCGCAGGTGTGACAGTGCTTACAGGTCACGCTTAACCACCGCAGTTGTGACACTGCGTTCACTTTTGAAACGTGGAGATTTCAGTCATTCAGTGTTACTAATAGAAATTCACATATAGCAATACCTGTTCCTAAAATCAGCTATTCAGAGCACCACCGGTGCGGACTCAACTAAATCCACAGTGATCGTAACAAGGTCCCACTCGACCGCCGCAGGTGTGACATTGCGTACAGGTCACGCTCAACCACCGCAGTTGTGACATCGCGTCCACTTTTGAAACGTGGAGATTTCAGTCACCCAGTGTTCCTAATAGAAATTCACATATACCAATACCTGTTCCTAAAATCAGCTATTCAGAGCACCACCGGTGCGGACTCAACTAACTCCACAGTGATCGTGATAAGGTCTCACTCGACCGCCGCAGGTGTGACAGTGCGTACAGGTCACGCTTAACCACCGCAGTTGTGACACTGCGTCCACTTTTGAAACGTGGAGATTTCAGTCACTCAGTGTTACTAATAGAAATTCACATATAGCAACACCTGTTCCTAAAATCAGCTATTCAGAGTACCACCGGTGCGGACTCAACTAACTCCACAGTGATCGTGACAAGGTCCCACTCGACCGCCGCAGGTGTGACATTGCGTACAGGTCACGCTCAACCACCGCAGGTGTGACACCGCGTCCACTTTTGAAACGTGGAGGTTTCAGTCACCCAGTGATACTAATAGAAATTCACATATAACAATACCTGTTTCTAAAATCAGCTATTCAGAGCACCACCAGCACGGACTCTACTAACTCCACAGTGATCGTGACAAGGTCTCACTCGACCGCCGCAGGTGTGACATTGCGTACAGGTCACGCTCAACCACCGCAGTTGTGACCTCGCGTCCACTTTTGAAACGTGGAGATTTCAGTCATCCAGTGTTCCTAATAGAAATTCACATATAGCAATACCTGTTCCTAAAATCAGCTATTAAGAGCACCACCGGCGCGGACTCTACTAACTCCACAGTGATCGTGACAAGGTCCCACTCGACCGCCGCAGGTGTGACATTGCGTACAGGTCACGCTCAACCACCGCAGTTGTGACATCGCGTCCACTTTTGAAACGTGGAGATTTCAGTCACCCAGTGTTCCTAATAGAAATTCACATATACCAATACCTGTTCCTAAAATCAGCTATTCAGAGCACCACCGGTGCGGACTCAACTAACTCCACAGTGATCGTGATAAGGTCTCACTCGACCGCCGCAGGTGTGACAGTGCGTACAGGTCACGCTTAACCACCGCAGTTGTGACACTGCGTCCACTTTTGAAACGTGGAGATTTCAGTCACTCAGTGTTACTAATAGAAATTCACATATAGCAATACCTGTTCCTAAAATCAGCTATTTAGAGTACCACCGGTGCGGACTCAACTAACTCCACAGTGATCGTGACAAGGTCCCACTCGACCGCCGCAGGTGTGACATTGCGTACAGGTCACGCTCAACCACCGCAGGTGTGACACCGCGTCCACTTTTGAAACGTGGAGGTTTCAGTCACCCAGTGATACTAATAGAAATTCACATATAACAATACCTGTTTCTAAAATCAGCTATTCAGAGCACCACGAGCACTGACTCTACTAACTCCACAGTGATCGTGACAAGGTCTCACTCGACCGCCGCAGGTGTGACATTGCGTACAGGTCACGCTCAACCACCGCAGTTGTGACCTCGCGTCCACTTTTGAAACGTGGAGATTTCAGTCATCCAGTGTTCCTAATAGAAATTCACATATAGCAATACCTGTTCCTAAAATCAGCTATTAAGAGCACCACCGGCGCGGACTCTACTAACTCCACAGTGATCGTGACAAGGTCCCACTCGACCGCCGCAGGTGTGACATTGCGTACAGGTCACGCTCAACCACCGCAGGTGTGACACCGCGTCCACTTTTGAAACGTGGAGGTTTCAGTCACCCAGTGATACTAATAGAAATTCACATATAACAATACCTGTTTCTAAAATCAGCTATTCAGAGCACCACCGGCGTGGACTCTACTAACTCCACAGTGATCGTGACAAGGCCTCACTCGACCGCCGCAGGTGTGACATTGCGTACAGGTCACGCTCAACCACCGCAGTTGTGACCTCGCGTCCACTTTTGAAACGTGGAGGTTTCAGTCACTCAGTGTTCCTAATAGAAATTCACATATAGCAATACCTTTTCCTAAAATCAGCTATTAAGAGCACCACCGGCGCGGACTCTACTAACTCCACAGTGATCGTGACAAGGTCCCACTCGACCGCCGCAGGTGTGACAGTGCGTACAGGTCACGCTCAACCACCGCAGTTGTGACATCGCGTCCACTTTTGAAACGTGGAGGTTTCAGTCACCCAGTGTTACTAATAGAAATTCACATATAACAATACCTGTTCCTAAAACCAGCTATTTAGAGCACCACCAGCGCGGACTCTACTAACTCCACAGTGATCGTAACAAGGTCCCACTCGACCGCCGCAGGTGTGACAGTGCGTCCAGGTCCCACTCGACCACCGCAGTTGTGACCCCGTGTCCACTTTTGAAACGTGGAGGTTTCAGTCACTCAGTGTTACTAATAAAAATTCACATATAACAATACCTGTTCCTAAAATCAGCTATTCAGAGCACCACCGGCACGGACTCTACTAACTGCACAATGAACGTGACAAGGTCTCACTCGACCGCCGCAGGTGTGACAGTGCGTACAGGTCACGCTTAACCACCGCAGTTGTGACACTGCGTCCACTTTTGAAACGTGGAGATTTCAGTCACTCAGTGTTACTAATAGAAATTCACTTATAGCAATACCTGTTCCTAAAATCAGCTATTCAGAGCACCACCGGTGCGGACTCAATTAACTCCACAGTGATCGTGACAAGGTCCCACTCGACCGCCGCAGGTGTGACATTGCGTACAGGTCACGCTCAATCACCGCAGTTGTGACTTCGCGTCCACTTTTGAAACGTGGAGGTTTCAGTCACCCCGTGTTACTAATAGAAATTCACATATAACAATACCTGTTCCTAAAATCAGCTATTCAGAGCACCACCGGCGCGGACTCTACTTCTAACTCCACAGTGATCGTGACAAGGTCCAACTCGACCGCCGTAGGTGTGACAGTGCGTACAGGTCACGCTCAACCACCGCAGGTGTGACACCGCGTCCACTTTTGAAACGTTGAGATTTCAGTCATCCAGTGTTACTAATAGAAATTCACATATAGCAATACCTGTTCCTAAAATCAGCTATTAAGAGCACTACCGGCGCGGACTCTACTAACTCCACAGTGATCGTGACAAGGTCCCACTCGACCGCCGCAGGTGTGACAGTGCGTACAGGTCACGCTCAACCACCGCAGTTGTGACATCGCGTCCACTTTTGAAACGTGGAGGTTTCAGTCACTCAGTGTTACTAATAAAAATTCACATATAACAATACCTGTTCCTAAAATCAGCTATTCAGAGCACCACCGGCACGGACTTTACTAACTCCACAGTGATCGTGACAAGGTCTCACTCGACCGCCGCAGGTGTGACATTGCGTACAGGTCATGCTCAACCACCGCAGTTGTGACCCCGCGTCCACTTTTGAAACGTAGAGGTTTCAGTCACTCAGTGTTCCTAATAGAAATTTACATATAGCAATACCTGTTCCTAAAATCAGCTATTTAGAGCACCACCAGCGCGGACTCTACTAACTCCACAGTGATCGTGACAAGGTCCCACTCGACCGCCGCAGGTGTGACAGTGCGTCCAGGTCCCACTCGACCACCTCAGTTGTGAACCCGCGTCCACTTTTAAAACGTGGAGGTTTCAGTCACTCAGTGTTACTAATAGAAATTCACATATAGCAATACTTGTTCCAAAAATCAGCTATTCAGAGCACCACCGGTGCGGACTCAACTAACTCCACAGTGATCGTGACAAGGTCTCACTCGACCGCCGCAGGTGTGACAGTGCGTACAGGTCACGCTTAACCACCGCAGTTGTGACACTGCGTCCACTTTTGAAACGTGGAGATTTCAGTCACTCAGTGTTACTAATAGAAATTCACATATAGCAATACCTGTTCCTAAAATCAGCTATTCAGAGCACCACCGGTGCGGACTCAACTAACTCCACAGTGATCGTGACAAGGTCCCACTCGACCGCCGCAGGTGTGACATTGCGTACAGGTCACGCTCAACCACCGCAGGTGTGACACCGCGTCCACTTTTGAAACGTGGAGGTTTCAGTCACCCAGTGATACTAATAGAAATTCACATATAACAATACCTGTTTCTAAAATCAGCTATTCAGAGCACCACCAGCACGGACTCTACTAACTCCACAGTGATCGTGACAAGGTCTCACTCGACCGCCGCAGGTGTGACATTGCGTACAGGTCACGCTCAACCACCGCAGTTGTGACCTCGCGTCCACTTTTGAAACGTGGAGATTTCAGTCATCCAGTGTTCCTAATAGAAATTCACATATAGCAATACCTGTTCCTAAAATCAGCTATTAAGAGCACCACCGGCGCGGACTCTACTAACTCCACAGTGATCGTGACAAGGTCCCACTCGACCGCCGCAGGTGTGACAGTGCGTACAGGTCACGCTCAACCACCGCAGTTGTGACATCGCGTCCTCTTTTGAAACGTAGAGATTTCAGTCGCCCAGTGTTACTAATAGAAATTCACATATAACAATACCTGTTCCTAAAATCAGCTATTTAGAGCACCACCAGCGCGGACTCCACTAACTCCACAGTGATCGTGACAAGGTCCCACTCGACCGCCGCAGGTGTGACAGTGCGTCCAGGTCCCACTCGACCACCTCAGTTGTGACCCCGCGTCCACTTTTGAAACGTGGAGGTTTCAGTCACTCAGTGTTACTAATAAAAATTCACATATAACAATACCTGTTCCTAAAATCAGCTATTCAAAGCACCACCGGCACGGACTCTACTAACTCCACAGTGATCGTGACAAGGTCTCACTCGACCGCCGCAGGTGTGACATTGCGTACAGGTCACGCTCAACCACCGCAGTTGTGACCTCGTGTCCACTTTTGAAACGTGGAGATTTCAGTCATCCAGTGTTACTAATAGAAATTCACATATAGCAATACCTGTTCCTAAAATCAGCTATTCAGAGCACCACCGGCGCGGACTCTACTAACTCCACAGTGATCGTGACAAGGTCCCACTCGACCGCCACAGGTGTGACAGTGCGTACAGGTCACGCTCAACCACTGCAGTTGTGACCTCGCGTCCACTTTTGAAACGTGGAGATTTCAGTCATCCAGTGTTACTAATAGAAATTCACATATAGCAATACCTGTTCCTAAAATCAGCTATTCAGAGCACCACCGGCGCGGACTCTACTAACTCCACAGTGACCGTGACAAGGTCCCACTCGACCGCCGCAGGTGTGACAGTGCATCCAGGTCCCACTCGACCACTGCAGTTGTGACGCCGCATCCACTTTTGAAACGTGGAGGTTTCAGTCACTCAGTGTTCCTAATAGAAATTCACATATAGCAATACCTGTTCCTAAAATCAGCTATTCAGAGCACCACCGGCGCGGACTCTACTAACTCCACAGTGATCGTGACAAGGTCCCACTCGACCGCCACAGGTGTGACAGTGCGTACAGGTCACGCTCAACCACCGCAGTTGTGACCTCGCGTCCACTTTTGAAACGTGGAGATTTCAGTCATCCAGTGTTACTAAAAGAAATTAATATATAGCAATACCTGTTCCTAAAATCAGCTATTCAGAGCACCACCGGCGCGGACTCTACTAACTCCACAGTGATCGTGACAAGGTCCCACTCGACCGCCGCAGGTGTGACAGTGCATCCAGGTCCCACTCGACCACCGCAGTTGTGACGCCGCATCCACTTTTGAAACGTGGAGGTTTCAGTCACTCAGTGTTACTAATAGAAATTCACATATAGCAATACCTGTTCCTAAAATCAGCTAATCAGAGCACCACCGGCGCGGACTTTACTAACTCCACAGTGATCGTGACAAGGTCCCACTGGACCGCCGCAGGTGTGACATTGCGTACAGGTCACGCTCAACCACCGCAGTTGTGACATCGCGTCCACTTTTGAAACGTGGAGATTTCAGTCACCCAGTGTTCCTAATAGAAATTCACATATAGCAATACCTGTTCCTAAAATCAGCTATTAAGAGCACCACCGGCGCGGACTCTACTTACTCCACAGTGATCGTGACAAGGTCCCACTCGACCGCCGCAGGTGTGACAGTGCGTCCAGGTCCCACTCGACCACCGCAGTTGTGACCCCGGCGTCCACTTTTGAAACGTGGAGGTTTCAGTCACTCAGTGTTACTAATAGAAATTCACATATAGCAATACCTGTTCCAAAAATCAGCTATTAAGAGCACTACCGGCGCGGACTCTACTAACTCCACAGTGATCATGACAAGGTCCCACTCGACCGCCGCAGGTGTGACAGTGCGTCCAGGTCCCACTCGACCACCGCAGTTGTGACCCCGTGTCCACTTTTGAAACGTGGAGATTTCAGTCACTCAGTGTTACTAATAGAAATTCACATATAGCAATACCTGTTCCAAAAATCAGCTATTAAGAGCACTACCGGCGCGGACTCTACTAACTCCACAGTGATCATGACAAGGTCCCACTCGACCGCCGCAGGTGTGACAGTGCGTCCAGGTCCCACTCGACCACCGCAGTTGTGACTCCGTGTCCACTTTTGAAACGTGGAGATTTCAGTCATCCATTGTTACTAATAGAAATTCACATATAGCAATACCTGTTCCTAAAATCAGCTATTCAGAGCACCACCGGCGCGGACTCTACTAACTCCACAGTGATCGTGACAAGGTCCCACTCGACCGCCGCAGGTGTGACAGTGCATCCAGGTCCCACTCGACCACCGCAGTTGTGACGCCGCATCCACTTTTGAAACGTGGAGGTTTCAGTCACTCAGTGTTACTAATAGAAATTCACATATAGCAATACCTGTTCCTAAAATCAGCTATTCAGAGCACCACCGCCGCGGACTTTACTAACTCCACAGGGATCGTGACAAGGTCCCACTGGACCGCCGCAGGTGTGACATTGCGTACAGGTCACGCTCAACCACCGCAGTTGTGACATCGCGTACACTTTTGAAACGTGGAGATTTCAGTCACCCAGTGTTCCTAATAGAAATTCACATATAGCAATACCTGTTCCTAAAATCAGCTATTAAGAGCACCACCGGCGCGGACTCTACTTACTCCACAGTGATCGTGACAAGGTCCCACTCGACCGCCACAGTTGTGACAGTGCGTACAGGTCACGCTCAACCACCGCAGTTGTGACATCGCGTCCACTTTTGAAACGTGGAGGTTTCAGTCACCCAGTGTTACTAATAGAAATTCACATATAACAATACCTGTTCCTAAAATCAGCTATTTAGAGCACCACCAGCGCGGACTCTACTAACTCCACAGTGATCGTGACAAGGTCCCACTCGACCGCCGCAGGTGTGACAGTGCGTCCAGGTCCCACTCGACCACCGCAGTTGTGACCCCCGCGTCCACTTTTGAAACGTGGAGGTTTCAGTCACTCAGTGTTACTAATAGAAATTCACATATAGCAATACCTGTTCCAAAAATCAGCTATTAAGAGCACTACCGGCGCGGACTCTACTAACTCCACAGTGATCATGACAAGGTCCCACTCGACCGCCGCAGGTGTGACAGTGCGTCCAGGTCCCACTCGACCACCGCAGTTGTGACCCCGAGTCCACTTTTGAAACTTGGAGGTTTCAGTCACTCAGTGTTACTAATAAAAATTCACATATAACAATACCTGTTCCTAAAATCAGCTATTCAGAGCACCACCGGCACGGACTCTACTAACTCCACAATGATCGTGACAAGGTCTCACTCGACCGCCGCAGGTGTGACAGTGCGTACAGGTCACGCTTAACCACCGCAGTTGTGACACTGCGTCCACTTTTGAAACGTGGAGATTTCAGTCACTCAGTGTTACTAATAGAAATTCACATATAGCAATACCTGTTCCTAAAATCAGCTATTCAGAGCACCACCGGTGCGGACTCAACTAACTCCACAGTGATCGTGACAAGGTCCCACTCGACCGCTGCAGGTGTGACATTGCGTACAGGTCACGCTCAACCACCGGAGTTGTGACATCGCGTCCACTTTTGAAACGTGGAGGTTTCAGTCACCCAGTGTTACTAATAGAAATTCACATATAACAATACCTGTTCCTAAAATCAGCTATTCAGAGCACCACCGGCGCGGACTCTACTTCTAACTCCACAGTGATCGTGACAAGGTCCCACTCGACCGCCGTAAGTGTGACAGTGCGTACAGGTCACGCTCAACCACCGCAGGTGTGACCCCGCGTCCACTTTTGAAACGTGGAGATTTCAGTCATCCAGTGTTACTAATAGAAATTCACATATAGCAATACCTGTTCCTAAAATCAGCTATTAAGAGCACTACCGGCGCGGACTCTACTAACTCCACAGTGATCGTGACAAGGTCCCACTCAACCGCCGCAGGTGTGACAGTGCGTACAGGTCACGCTCAACCACCGCAGTTGTGACATCGCGTCCACTTTTGAAACGTGGAGGTTTCAGTCACTCAGTGTTACTAATAGAAATTCACATATCGCAATACCTGTTCCTAAAATCAGCTATTCAGTGCACCACCGGTGCGGACTCAACTAACTCCACAGTGATCGTGACAAGGTCCCACTCGACCGCCGCAGGTGTGACAGTGCGTACAGGTCACGCTCAACCACCGCAGGTGTGACATCGCGTCCACTTTTGAAACGTGGAGGTTTCAGTCACTCAGTGTTACTAATAAAAATTCACATATAACAATACCTGTTCCTAAAATCAGCTATTCAGAGCACCACCGGCGCGGACTTTACTAACTCCACAGTGATCGTGACAAGGTCTCACTCGACCGCCGCAGGTGTGATATTGCGTACAGGTCATGCTCAACCACCGCAGTTGTGACATCGCGTCCACTTTTGAAACGTGGAGATTTCAGTCACCCAGTGTTCCTAATAGAAATTTACATATAGCAATACCTGTTCCTAAAATCAGCTAATAAGAGCACCACCGGCGCGGACTCTACTAACTCCACAGTGATCGTGACAAGGTCCCACTAGACCGCCGCAGGTGTGACAGTGCGTACAGGTCACGCTCAACCACCGCAGTTGTGAACTCGCGTCCACTTTTGAAACGTGGAGGTTTCAGTCACTCAGTGTTACTAATAGAAATTCACATATAGCAATACCTGTTCCAAAAATCAGCTATTCAGAGCACCACCGGTGCGGACTCAACTAACTCCACAGTGATCGTGACAAGGTCTCACTCGACCGCCGCAGGTGTGACAGTGCGTACAGGTCACGCTTAACCACCGCAGTTGTGACACTGCGTCCACTTTTGAAACGTGGAGATTTCAGTCACTCAGTGATACTAATAGAAATTCACATATAGCAATACCTGTTCCTAAAATCAGCTATTCAGAGCACCACCGGTGCGGACTCAACTAACTCCACAGTGATCGTGACAAGGTCCCACTCGACCGCCGCAGGTGTGACATTGCGTACAGGTCACGCTCAACCACCGCAGTTGTGACCTCGCGTCCACTTTTGAAACGTGGAGATTTCAGTCATCCAGTGTTCCTAATAGAAATTCACATATAGCAATACCTGTTCCTAAAATCAGCTATTAAGAGCACCACCGGCGCGGACTCTACTAACTCCACAGTGATCGTGACAAGGTCCCACTCGACCGCCGCAGGTGTGACAGTGCGTCCAAGTCCCACTCGACCACCGCAGTTGTGACCCCGCGTCCACTTTTGAAACGTGGAGGTTTCAGTTACTCAGTGTTACTAATAGAAATTCACATATAGCAATACCTGTTCCAAAAATCAGCTATTAAGAACACTACCGGCGCGGACTCTACTAACTCCACAGTGATCGTGACAAGGTCCCACTCGACCGCCGCAGGTGTGACAGTGCGTCCAGGTCCCACTCGACCACCGCAGTTGTGACCCCGTGTCCACTTTTGAAACGTGGAGGTTTCAGTCACTCAGTGTTACTAATAAAAATTCACATATAACAATACCTGTTCCTAAAATCAGCTATTCAGAGCACCACCGGCACGGACTCTACTAACTCCACAGTGATTGTGACAAGGTCTCACTCGACCGCCGCAGGTGTGACAGTGCGTACAGGTCACGCTTAACCACCGCAGTTGTGACACTGCGTCCACTTTTGAAACGTGGAGATTTCAGTCACTCAGTGTTACTAATAGAAATTCACATATAGCAATACCTGTTCCTAAAATCAGCTATTCAGAGCACCACCGGTGCGGACTCAACTAACTCCACAGTGATCGTGACAAGGTCCCACTCGACCGCCGCAGGTGTGACATTGTGTACAGGTCACGCTCAACCACCGCAGGTGTGACACCGCGTCCACTTTTGAAACGTGGAGGTTTCAGTCACCCAGTGATACTAATAGAAATTCACATATAACAATACCTGTTTCTAAAATCATCTATTCAGAGCACCACCAGTACGGACTCTACTAACTCCACAGTGATCGTGACAAGGTCTCACTCGACCGCCGCAGGTGTGACATTGCGTACAGGTCACGCTCAACCACCGCAGTTGTGACCTCGCGTCCACTTTTGAAACGTGGAGATTTCAGTCATTCAGTGTTACTAATAGAAATTCACATATAGCAATACCTGTTCCTAAAATCAGCTATTCAGAGCACCACCGGCGCGGACTCTACTAACTCCACAGTGATCGTGACAAGGTCCCACTCGACCGCCACAGGTGTGACAGTGCGTACAGGTCACGCTCAACCACCGCAGTTGTGACCTCGCGTCCACTTTTGAAACGTGGAGATTTCAGTCATCCAGTGTTACTAATAGAAATTCACATATAGCAATACCTGTTCTTAAAATCAGCTATTCAGAGCACCACCGGCGCGGACTCTACTAACTCCACAGTGATCGTGACAAGGTCCCACTCGACCGCCGCAGGTGTGACAGTGCATCCAGGTCCCACTCGACCACTGCAGTTGTGACGCCGCATCCACTTTTGAAACGTGGAGGTTTCAGTCACTCAGTGTTCCTAATAGAAATTCACATATAGCAATACCTGTTCCTAAAATCAGCTATTCAGAGCACCACCGGCGCGGACTTTACTAACTCCACAGTGATCGTGACAAGGTCCCACTCGACCGCCGCAGGTGTGACATTGCGTACAGGTCACGCTCAACCACCGCAGTTGTGACATCGCGTCCACTTTTGAAACGTGGAGATTTCAGTCACCCAGTGTTCCTAATAGAAATTCACTTATAGCAATACCTGTTCCTAAAATCAGCTATTAAGAGCACCACCGGCGCGGACTCTACTTACTCCACAGTGATCGTGACAAGGTCCCACTCGACCGCCGCAGTTGTGACAGTGCGTACAGGTCACGCTCAACCACCGCAGTTGTGACATCACGTCCACTTTTGAAACGTGGAGGTTTCAGTCACCCAGTGTTACTAATAGAAATTCACATATAACAATACCTGTTCCTAAAATCAGCTATTTAGAGCACCACCAGCGCGGACTCTACTAACTCCACAGTGATCGTGACAAGGTCCCACTCGACCGCCGCAGGTGTGACAGTGCGTCCAGGTCCCACTCGACCACCGCAGTTGTGACCCCCGCGTCCACTTTTGAAACGTGGAGGTTTCAGTCACTCAGTGTTGCTAATAGAAATTCACATATAGCAATACCTGTTTCAAAAATCAGCTATTCAGAGCACCACCGGCGCGGACTCTACTAACTCCACAGTGATCGTGACAAGGTCTCACTCGACCGCCGCAGGTGTGACAGTGCGTACAGGTCACGCTTAACCACCGCAGTTGTGACACTGCGTCCACTTTTGAAACGTGGAGATTTCAGTCACTCAGTGTTACTAATAGAAATTCACATATAGCAATACCTGTTCCTAAAATCAGCTATTCAGAGCACCACCGTTGCGGACTCAACTAACTCCACAGTGATCGTGACAAGGTCCCACTCGACCGCCGCAGGTGTGACAGTGCATCCAGGTCCCACTCGACCACTGCAGTTGTGACGCCGCATCCACTTTTGAAACGTGGAGGTTTCAGTCACTCAGTGTTCCTAATAGAAATTCACATATAGCAATACCTGTTCCTAAAATCAGCTTTTCAGAGCACCACCGGCGCGGACTCTACTAACTCCACAGTGATCGTGACAAGGTCCCACTCGACCGCCACAGGTGTGACAGTGCGTACAGGTCACGCTCAACCACCGCAGTTGTGACCTCGCGTCCACTTTTGAAACGTGGAGATTTCAGTCATCCAGTGTTACTAATAGAAATTCACATATAGCAATACCTGTTCCTAAAATCAGCTATTCAGAGCACCACCGGCGCGGACTCTACTAACTCCACAGTGATCGTGACAAGGTCCCACTCGACCGCCGCAGCTGTGACAGTGCATCCAGGTCCCACTCGACCACCGCAGTTGTGACGCCGCATCCACTTTTGAAACGTGGAGGTTTCAGTCACTCAGTGTTACTAATAGAAATTCACATATAGCAATACCTGTTCCTAAAATCAGCTATTCAGATCACCACCGGCGTGGACTTTACTAACTCCACAGTGATCTTGACAAGGTCCCACTCGACCGCCGCAGGTGTGACATTGCGTACAGGTCACGCTCAACCACCGCAGTTGTGACACAGCGTCCACTTTTGAAACGTGGAGATTTCAGTCACTCAGTGTTACTAATAGAAATTCACATATAGCAATACCTGTTCCTAAAATCAGCTATTCAGAGCACCACCGGTGCGGACTCAACTAACTCCACAGTGATCGTGACAAGGTCCCACTCGACCGCCGCAGGTGTGACATTGCGTACAGGTCACGCTCAACCACCGCAGTTGTGACATCGCGTCCACTTTTGAAACGTGGAGGTTTCAGTCACCCAGTGTTACTAATAGAAATTCACATATAACAATACCTGTTCCTAAAATCAGCTATTCAGAGCACCACCGGCGCCGACTCTACTTCTAACTCCACAGTGATCGTGACAAGGTCCCACTCGACCGCCGCAGGTGTGACATTGCGTACAGGTCACGCTCAACCACCGCAGTTGTGACCTCGCGTCCACTTTTGAAACGTGGAGATTTCAGTCATCCAGTGTTACTAATAGAAATTCACATATAGCAATACCTGTTTTTAAAATCAGCTATTCAGAGCACCACCGGCGCGGACTCTACTAACTCCACAGTGATCGTGACAAGGTCCCACTCGACCGCCACAGGTGTGACAGTGCGTACAGGTCACGCTCAACCACCGCAGTTGTGACCTCGCGTCCACTTTTGAAACGTGGAGATTTCAGTCATCCAGTGTTACTAATAGAAATTCACATATAGCAATACCTGTTCCTAAAATCAGCTATTCAGAGCACCACCGGCGCGGACTCTACTAACTCCACAGTGATCGTGACAAGGTCCCACTCGACCGCCGCAGGTGTGACAGTGCATCCAGGTCCCACTCGACCACTGCAGTTGTGACGCCGCATCCACTTTTGAAACGTGGAGGTTTCAGTCACTCAGTGTTCCTAATAGAAATTCACATATAGCAATACCTGTTCCTAAAATCAGCTATTAAGAGCACCACCGGCGCGGACTCTACTTACTCCACAGTGATCGTGACAAGGTCCCACTCGACCGCCGCAGTTGTGACAGTGCGTACAGGTCACGCTCAACCACCGCAGTTGTGACATCGCGTCCACTTTTGAAACGTGGAGATTTCAGTCATCCAGTGTTACTAATAGAAATTCACATATAGCAATACCTGTTCCTAAAATCAGCTATTCAGAGCACCACCGGCGCGGACTCTACTAACTCCACAGTGATCGTGACAAGGTCCCACTCGACCGTCGCAGGTGTGACAGTGCATCCAGGTCCCACTCGACCACCGCAGTTGTGACGCCGCATCCACTTTTGAAACGTGGAGGTTTCAGTCACTCAGTGTTCCTAATAGAAATTCACATATAGCAATACCTGTTCCTAAAATCAGCTATTAAGAGCACCACCGGCGCGGACTCTACTTACTCCACAGTGATCGTGACAAGGTCCCACTCGACCGCCGCAGGTGTGACAGTGCGTCCAGGTCCCACTCGACCACCGCAGTTGTGACCCCCGCGTCCATTTTTGAAACGTGGAGGTTTCAGTCACTCAGTGTTACTAATAGAAATTCACATATAGCAATACCTGTTCCAAAAATCAGCTATTAAGAGCACTACCGGCGCGGACTCTACTAACTCCACAGTGATCATGACAAGGTCCCACTCGACCGCCGCAGGTGTGACAGTGCGTCCAGGTCCCACTCGACCACCGCAGTTGTGACCCCGTGTCCACTTTTGAAACGTGGAGGTTTCATTCACTCAGTGTTACTAATAAAAATTCACATATAACAATACCTGTTCCTAAAATCAGCTATTCAGAGCACCACCGGCACGGACTCTACTAACTCCACAATGATCGTGACAAGGTCTCACTCGACCGCCGCAGGTGTGACAGTGCGTATAGGTCACGCTTAACCACCGCAGTTGTGACACTGCGTCCACTTTTGAAACGTGGAGATTTCAGTCACTCAGTGTTACTAATAGAAATTCACATATAGCAATACCTGTTCCTAAAATCAGCTATTCAGAGCACCACCGGCGCGGACTCAACTAACTCCACAGTGATCGTGACAAGGTCCCACTCGACCGCCGCAGGTGTGACATTGCGTACAGGTCACGCTCAACCACCGCAGTTGTGACATCGCGTCCACTTTTGAAACGTGGAGGTTTCAGTCATCCAGTGTTACTAATAGAAATTCACATATAACAATACCTGTTCCTAAAATCAGCTATTCAGAGCACCACCGACGCGGACTCTACTTCTAACTCCACAGTGATCGTGACAAGGTCCCACTCGACCGCCGTAGGTGTGACAGTGCGTACAGGTTACGCTCAACCACCGCAGGTGTGACCCCGCGTCCACTTTTGAAACGTGGAGATTTCAGTCATCCAGTGTTACTAATAGAAATTCACATATAGCAATACCTGTTCCTAAAATCAGCTATTAAGAGCACTACCGGCGCGGACTCTACTAACTCCACAGTGATCGTGACAAGGTCCCACTCGACCGCCGCAGGTGTGACAGTGCGTACAGGTCACGCTCAACCACCGCAGTTGTGACATCGCGTCCACTTTTGAAACGTGGAGGTTTCAGTCACTCAGTGTTACTAATAGAAATTCACATATCGCAATACCTGTTCCTAAAATCAGCTATTCAGAGCACCACCGGCGCGGACTCTACTAACTCCACAGTGATCGTGACAAGGTCCCACTCGACTGCCGCAGGTGTGGCAGTGCGTACAGGTCACGCTCAACCACCGCAGTTGTGACATTGCGTCCACTTTTGAAACGTGGAGGTTTCAGTCACTCAGTGTTGCTAATAGAAATTCACATATAGCAATACCTGTTCCTAAAATCAGCTATTCAGAGCACCACCGGCGCGGACTCTACTAACTCCACAGTGATCGTGACAAGGTCCCACTCGACCGCCGCAGGTGTGACATTGCGTACAGGTCACGCTCAACCACCGCAGTTGTGACATCGCGTCCACTTTTGAAACGTGGAGATTTCAGTCACTCAGTGTTACTAATAGAAATTCACATATAGCAATACCTGTTCCTAAAATCAGCTATTCAGAGCACCACCGGTGCGGACTCAACTAACTCCACAGTGATCGTGACAAGGTCCCACTCGACCGCCGCAGGTGTGACATTGCGTACAGGTCACGCTCAACCACCGCAGTTG
Source organism: Anomaloglossus baeobatrachus (assembly GCF_048569485.1). Classification (NCBI taxonomy): domain Eukaryota; kingdom Metazoa; phylum Chordata; class Amphibia; order Anura; family Aromobatidae; genus Anomaloglossus; species Anomaloglossus baeobatrachus. The sequence continues at coordinate 175,493,988 of NC_134355.1, read as the reverse complement.
TGACATCGCGTCCACTTTTGAAACGTGGAGGTTTCAGTCACCCAGTGTTACTAATAGAAATTCACATATAACAATACCTGTTCCTAAAATCAGCTATTCAGAGCACCACCGGCGCGGACTCTACTTCTAACTCCACAGTGATCGTGACAAGGTCCCACTCGACCGCCGTAGGTGTGACAGTGCGTACAGGTTACGCTCAACCACCGCAGGTGTGACCCCGCGTCCACTTTTGAAACGTGGAGATTTCAGTCATCCAGTGTTACTAATAGAAATTCACATATAGCAATACCTGTTCCTAAAATCAGCTATTAAGAGCACTACCGGCGCGGACTCTACTAACTCCACAGTGATCGTGACAAGGTCCCACTCGACCGCCGCAGGTGTGACAGTGCGTACAGGTCACGCTCAACCACCGCAGTTGTGACATCGCGTCCACTTTTGAAACGTGGAGGTTTCAGTCACTCAGTGTTACTAATAGAAATTCACATATCGCAATACCTGTTCCTAAAATCAGCTATTCAGAGCACCACCGGCGCGGACTCTACTAACTCCACAGTGATCGTGACAAGGTCCCACTCGACCGCCGCAGGTGTGACATTGCGTACAGGTCACTCTCAACCACCGCAGTTGTGACAACGCGTCCACTTTTGAAACGTGGAGATTTCAGTCACCTAGTGTTCCTAATAGAAATTCACATATAGCAATACCTGTTCCTAAAATCAGCTATTCAGAGCACCACCGGCGCGGACTCTACTAACTCCACATTGATTGTGACAAGGTCTCACTTGACCGCCGCAGGTATCACATTGCGTACAGGTCACGCTCAACCACCGCAGTTGTGACATCGCGTCCACTTTTGAAACGTGGAGGTTTCAGTCACTGAGTGTTACTAATAGAAATTCACATATAACAATACTTGGTCCTATAATCAGCTATTCAGAGCACCACCGGCGCGGACTCTACTACTAACTCCACAGTGATCGTGACAAGGTCCCACTCGACCGCCGCAGGTGTGACAGTGCGTACAGGTCACGCTCAACCACCGCAGTTGTAACACTGCGTCCACTTTTGAAACGTGGAGATTTCAGTCACCCAGTGTTACTAATAGAAATTCACATATAACAATACCTATTTAGGTATATAATATACTATTACCAGGAGACAAAATCCAACAAGGTAACGGAATAAAATATAAAAATTCATCTCAATTAGTATTATGTTTTCTTGGTTTAGATAGGTGACATCACCCATTTTTAGTCAGCAGATTGTATAATATATACACCTGTTGTACTGTAATAACATAAGGGTATATAAGCGAGTCCGGACCAGGGGACCAGAGAATCTCTTCTGTAGGAGAATGCAGGAGACCGCAGCGGCCCGTGCCTACATTCAGGGTTCTGGGCGCTGTGGTCTCTTGCTTGTGTTCTCCCTATGGAGGACATTTGCTACTTCGCAGCAAACAATCGACATGCTGCAACTCAGGAAAGCCGCAGCACAGGTCAGTATTTGCTGCAGGCCGCACACGATGGGCCTGGGATTCCTAGAAATTCCATTCACTGTGCTTGTACTGTACAACGCAGCGTTTTGGACAAAGCTGAAGCATGCTGCATCCAAAACGCTGCCAACACTGATCGTGGGCACACACCCTAAGGAGTTCACTCCTCAAGCTGTTTGCACCAGAAAAGTTTACAAGGATAACTATTTAACTTTAATAAAATGGATTTCCAGTAGGAAACCATCATTTTAATTTATGTAATATATAATAAAATGTAACTTTTGTCTTAAAGGGGATGTCCAGGCTTGAGGTTAACAGACTTTTGAATCCTAACAGGGAACTGTACTGTGCGCTGTGAGGGTTCGCCTGTGCCAGTAGCTGGCAGTCGTCACCACAAGTATGTGACTTGCATACATGCGTTCAGGTGCTGACACCTAGAGCAACTGCAGACTTTTACCCTCAAGCCTGGAAAACCCCTTTTACAAACCCGAATTAAAATTCGGAAATAAAATATTTACACAGAGTTTTTCACAGGACTTATCACCAGAAATCTCATAAAAAAAACGCTAATTGTTTTGCATATTTTACACTGCACCCTGTACATGAGTCTCCCAAGGAGCTGAAGATACAGGGAGAAGTCACAAGAGACCTTGAATCCAGCGATGTGTCACTTACTGAGCCTGTTTGCTGTCAATGTTTTCTCTGCTGCAGATGTAGCAGTTATACAAAGCTCATGAATATGCTGGACTACCTTCAGCATGCCAAGTAGTCCTGTAGTGATAACCTCCTGCTGATTACACAGTGATTTTATCAAAACTACACTAAGCAGCACAGTAAGTGACACATCATTGAAATCAGGATATCTACCCATAAATTATGCAGATTACGCAGCAAAAACCTCCTGACAGATTCCCTTTAAAAGATTAGTCAAATTCATTAAGAGGAAATGAATTTGGTGCATCTTACTCCAATGAGCGCTTCATGAAGGTTGGTATAGAAAAACACCAGCCTTGATTAAACGCCACCAAAGGGCTACATGACATCAGCAGATACAGAGGAGGTGGGTGGTATACGTCACCAGCTCGCCTGATGCTCGTGGTCCTAGGTCGTCCTCCATCGGCTCTTTTTCCATTCTGATGAAAATGTAGCGTCCTTATCCCGTTTCTCTCCAAAAAGGCAAGAGCTCCAGTTATGTCTTTCTGGCTGCCAGAGTTCGGCTCTATCGTCCTGTCTCTATAGAAAAAAGTGAGAAATGGCTGTAAACCTCCCAGGAGCAGTTTGTTTAGAGCCTTTGATCATTGTGACATCACAAAGTGATGACATAGTTAAACGTATTTACTTAACGAGTGTGATCGTGATGACATAGACAGCCGAGTCACCTTTATTTACTTAACGAGTGTGATCGTGATGACATAGACAGGCGAGTCACCTTTATTTACTTAACGAGTGTGGTCAGATGGAATTTGCATATTATATAACGTTGGATGGAATCTGCATATTTCATGATGCCATAAACCGCTGATGTCACCACAATGAGAACAGACATGAACATTCCATTCAGGGCCCGGTCATTAGTATCATCTGAACCATCCGTGAATGCGGCGCACAGATGTCAGTGTTCAGTTTTCGTGTCTAGCTACAAAGCAGAGGACTTATTGCTATAAAAAGCAAATGTGCGATCAATGGTTCCCCTGAATTCACAGCTCTAGAGCCGGAGGATCAGCCACTAAGGATTCTGGGAAAATTCAGTGACAGATGTGGAACTAAATAAAAACTGAGAAATTTTTAGAAATCCGGGAGAGACCCCTGGAGATGTAATAGCGCCCGTGTCTTGTGCTATACAGCCTTGTACAATAAAATATATATATATATATATATATATATATATATATATATAAATAAATGACACTATATTATGGGTGTAGAGTCTCACAACAAGTCTCCTTTTGGTGATTTTTGGTCCTGCGGTCAAGAAAGCCACGGACCCACTTGGGGGGAGGGGCGACATGACAAAGGGGGAGGTAGGGAGTGATGGGGTTAATAGGGACAGTTGGAGGTATGCCTAATATGGCATTTGGGGATGGTCTTAGCTTGGGAGGAAGAGGAGGAGTAGGGAAAGGGTTAGTCCGGGAGAGGGAAGAGTTACCTCCTCTTCTGTTTCCGGACACCGAACGATCTGCACGTGGACCTCCATGGCGGACCTTCAGGAACTCCAGCGTCTGATCCAGGCAGCGGTCGCAGTGCACGGGCCCCTGGCAGTGCAGACCCACATCAGGGCTGCCGGGGTTAACCCGTCGGCGCTTGCCCCTTTCCCCCCAGTAGCGGCGGGCGCCAGTCACGGCCCCCCCGCAGGTATTCCCCGGGCGCGGGGGGGGGGGGGGCGAGGAGGAGATGCAAGAGCCCCTCCAGGGACCCTCCGCAGAGTGCAGAGCAGCAGCAGCGTCTGGCTGCTGCAGAAGCCGGCGGGAGGAATCTTCGTTCCAGCCGCGGCGGTCGGGAGGTGGGAGTGGCCAGCACGGGGCCTACTTCCGGTCCCGGCCTCCGGGCTGGATTTACTGTGAGTGCAGCGGCTCCAGGTTGGGAGCGCGCTCGGCGCAGGAGAGAGGCCAGCAGATCCCCCTGCAGTCGGCGGGGGGACCGCGGGGCTGCAGGTGGCGGTAAGTCTGGCGCCGGGGGGACGTCTGCGGTGCCTGACCCCGGTGCGGCTGAGGGAAGGAGTGACGGCGTGAGCCCTGCGGCGACCGCCGGGTCACTCAGTACCGCTGTGCAGCCCCCGGATGTGATAGTCTCCCATGGGAGCGGGAGGACTCGGCGGACGGAGGCCTGCAGTAGCCCAGGAGGGCCAGAGGCGACGACGGCTGGGATCCGGAGCCGGGCGTCTGTCCGTCCGCGTCCAGAGGCCCCTTGCAGTTGGCAAGGGGGCGGGCGCAAGAGATCGAGGCCCGGGGTGCCGGCGCGGGGGACAGGACGGTCTCCTGGGTTGTCACCCCGGGGCAAGAGACGGAGCGGGGATGACTCTGCCCACGTGGCGGCCCGGTCTGGCGGCCGTGGTGGGGGGGTGCTGCGGCGGCGCCCCCCGGATGTCGGATGGAAGATGAGGCCAGCGGCGAGGAGGAGGAAGAGGCTTTCGTTTCGGAGGAGTCGGATGGACGACAGACGGAGGACAGCGAGGCGGCGGTCTCGGGGGACGCCGAGCTGCGGTCGGGTGAGACGGCCGCGGAGGTGGCAGGGGCTGCGCTGGCGGGGGGCTTCAGGGGGGGGGCGGCTGCGGCTACGGCAGCGCCTGTTGGTTTAGCTGTGTGGAGCCAATTGTTGGGGCTGTTGCAGGGGCTGGCGGCGGCTTCGGGGGCAGCGGGGGAGGGGGCTCAGGCGCCGGTGGCGGCGTGGGTGGGAACGGCCGGTTTAGGGGCCACGTCGGTGACGGAGGGTGACGGAGCGGGCGTGAGTAAAGGGGGGGGGCGAGGGGGGGAGTGAGACGGGGGGAGAAAAGGAGAAGGAAAAGGAGAAGGAGGATGAGGTAGTGCGCTTGGATGATAGGGCTAGAAGCGAGGTTTATATTTGTTTTGAGGGCCCGCTGGGGGCCCATTTAAAGAAGGAGGTGCGGGAAAAAATTTGGAAAGGGGAATATGTAGAGATATTTTCTCTGCTTCCCCTGGAGAAATTTAATCTGGATAGGGTTAAGCCGAGCGACTCCAAAAAGGAGAAGGACGAGGAGGAAAAGCGCCGTTATAGGCTTATTCCTCGGACTTTTGCCAACTGGTTACAGGCATTTGCGATTTTGGCGAGCGTGGTCGGGGAGAAGGAGCCGGAGCATTGTTCGGCTTTGTTCGGTTACATGGATGCGATAGGGGAGGCTTATCGGGTTTACGGCGGGCTGGCGTGGCTGCGTTACGACGAGCAATTTAGGCAGCGGAAGGCGCTGCGGCCAGGTATGCGATGGGACCATAAGGACATTTCCTTATGGATGCGACTGATGTCGGCACCGACTCAGCCCTTTCGGGGGGGCGCCGGGGGTCCGGGGGCTGGGTCCCCGGCAAGTTTCAAAAAAGGTTTCTGTTGGCAGTACAATGAAGGGCAGTGCAGGTTTGGAGCGGCGTGCCGTTTTAAGCATGAATGCTCCGGATGTGGGGGAGGACATAGCTTGTCCAAATGTTTTAAAAAAGGAAAGGGAAAGGCTGGTGACGGGGCTGGTAAGAGGGACGACGCCGGTGAAGGTAGAAGTGATGGTTCCGTTTTTAAATAGGTATCCGGACGGGGAGGCTGCGGCATTGTTATGTTCTGGTATTTCTGATGGTTTTCGTATCCCGTCGGTTGTTAATGCATCGGTTCCGCCGTATCGTAATTTGCGTTCCGCTCGGGATCATCCGGAAGTGGTGGATGAGAAGCTGAAAAAGGAGGTGGCTTTGGGCAGGATGGGTGGTCCTTATGTCGCCCCGCCGTGCTGGAATTTGGTGGTTTCGCCGTTGGGGGTGGTACCAAAGAAAGAGCGGAATAAATTTCGGCTGATTCATCATTTGTCTTACCCGGAAGGGTTATCGGTGAATGATGGCATTGCACCGGAGTTATCGGCGGTATATTATGTGTCGTTCGATAAGGCGTTGGACCTGGTCAGGGCGGCGGGGCGGGGTGCATTGATGGCAAAGGCGGATGTAGAAGCGGCATTTCGGTTGTTACCGGTTCATCCAGATAGTCAGCATTTGTTGGGTTGCTGGTGGGATGGCAGTTATTATGTTGATCGTTGTTTGCCAATGGGCTGTTCCATTTCGTGTTCGTACTTCGAGGCATTTAGTTCGTTTGTTGAGTGGGTGGTTCGGGACGTGTCCGGGCTTACGTCCATCATTCATTACTTGGACGATTTCCTTTGTGTCGGGCCGGCGGGTTCGATGGTTTGTGCGGGTTTGCTATTTGCGTTGCAAAAAGTTGCGGCCAGCTTCGGGATTCCTTTGGCGCCGGATAAGACGGAAGGCCCGACGCCGGTGATGTGTTTTCTGGGAATTGAGATTGACTCCATTGCTATGGAATGCAGGTTGCTGGCGGAGAAGGTCCGTGATTTGAGGACCGCAGTGACGGGGGTGAAAGCGGCGAAGAAGGTGCGGCTTAAGGCGGTGCAGTCCTTGCTTGGAAAATTGAATTTTGCTTGCAGAATTGTGCCGATGGGGAGAGTGTTTGCGAGGCGTTTGGCGACGGCGACGGCCGGTGTAAGGTCTCCGGCGCATTTTGTGCGGATCACGAAGGCGATCAGGGACGATCTGGAAGTATGGGATCAATTTTTGCAGCATTTTAACGGCCGGGCGCTGGTGATGGAGAAGGTGGCGTCTAACGGGGCGTTGCAGCGGGGTCGGCCGGGTTTGGGGCCGTCTTCCGAGGTCTTTGGTGTGTCGGGCAGTGGCCACAGGCGTGGCGGGAGAGCGGCTTGGTTAGGAATTTGGCTCTGTTAGAGCTATTCCCCATTGTAGTGGCAGTGGAGCTATGGGGGTCGCACTTTGCCGGAAGGAAAGTGTGTTTTCATTGTGATAACCAGGCGGTGGTGCACGCGATTAACAACTTGTCTGCTAAGTCGGAGCCGGTGGTGGTGTATTTGCGGCATTTAGTGTTGAGATGTCTGCAGTTGAATGTGCAGGTAGTGGCAAGGCACGTTCCGGGTGTTGACAACGAGGTGGCTGATGCTTTGTCTCGTTTTCAGTTCAGCAGGTTTCGGGCGCTGTTGCCGTGGGCGGACGAAGTCGGAGTGGAGTGTCCCGAGGATTTGTGGCATCTGGTGAGGCGGTGATCTCAGACTTGATTCGGAACTCGGTGACCGAGGTGACTTGGTGCCGGTATGCTAAGGTGTGGGCTGAATGGGAGGAGTTGTTGTGTCTGATGTTTGGTGGGGAGAGCGTGGATTACTTGGTGGCTTTGTTGTCATTGGTGAGTACGGATTTCTCAGCCGGGCGATCGGCATCGGCTGTGGCACACCGGGTGTCGGCAGTGGCGTTTTGGTTAAAAATGAGAGGGGAGCGTGATGTTTCGCAGGATTTTCAGGTTCGTCAGGCTTTGCGGGGGTTTCACCGCGGCGTACGGGAGAGGGACAAGAGGCGTCCTGTATCATGCGGTTTGTTGAGACGGATGGTGGGTGGCCTGAGCGGCATTTGTGAGTCGGTGTATGAGACGGTTCTGTTTACAACAGCTTTCGGTCTCGCTTTTTATGGGGCTTTCCGGATAGACGAGCTGGTAAGCCCGTCCAGGGTGACGGGTGGTGGTTTGATGCTTGAGGATGTGCGAGTGAGCGGTAGTCAGGTGGAGTGCCGGATTCGCCGGTCAAAAATGGATCAGCTGGGCCGTGGTAGGTTGGTGGTGTTATATGCGGTTCCAGGAGAGGAATTGTGCCCTGTGCGTTTAGTCGAGAGATTTATGGCCGTGAGGGGAGGCTTACCTGGCCCGTTGTTGCGGCATTTGAATGGGTCGTTTTTGTCGAGGTTTCAGTTTGTGGCGGTTCTGTGGCTAAGTCTACGTAACGCGGGGGAACGCCCGGAGGAATTCGGGTCGCATTCATTCCGAATTGGTGCAGCGACGGAGGCAGCTCGTTGGGGGCTTGGAGATGAGGTGGTAAAGCGTATTGGCAGATGGGAATCTTCTTGTTTTCGGCGGTATGTGAGACCGCAGTTGTTGTAGCATCATGGTAATTTGGTTACGTGCGGGAGGTTTGCGAAAGGGGGTGTTTCTAGCCGTGTTGGTGGTTGTGATGTTATTGGTTTTGATTTTTTCGTTCTGTTTTATTTGTTGTAGGGAAGTGCCTGATCTGGATCTTGGGGCACTCCTTCGTATTTTGGGGTGCCCGTCGGGCTGAGGTCCGCCCGAATGGTCGACAGCTGGGTTTGGATCGCGCGCAGGCGACTGTTCGATGGATCGGAGTTCGAGGCATGGAGTGGGGCAGGGTGGTCCCGGAATTTTGTTTCCATTGTAAAGTTGAGCGGCCCCCGGATGTGCTGGTATTACATGTGGGGGGTAATGATCTTGGTGCCCGGGCGTCGCGGGATTTGATCCGAGATATAAAGATCGACTTACTGCAGTTGTGGAAGCGGTATCCTGGTTTGCTGGTCGTATGGTCCGACATAGTGACCAGGTTGGCATGGAGGGGGGCTCGGTCGGTGAAGAAGGTCAACAAGGCCAGGGCCCAGGTGAATAGGGTGGTGGCTAGGTTTGTGACCAGGAATGGTGGGATTGTGGTAAGGCACAGAGATTTGGAGCCGGCAGATTGGCGATTTCGGAGGGGTGATGGTGTGCACCTCAACGATGTCGGTGTGGATTTATAGGCGTTGGGCCTGCAGGATGGTGTGGAGCGTGCTTTTGGTGTGTGGCGGGTCCAGGCCACGTAAGGTGTCACGTGGTCTGTCCTGTGGCGGGGGGGGGTAGGTCTGGTCCAGAGGTTTGGAAGTGATTGGTGGCTGGACCGGGAGTCATTGTCTTGGTATGGTGGCTCTCGGTTCCGGGATGTGGCAGGCACGGGGTTCTGCCAAAGTGTGGGGTGTCAATCCGTGGGTGATTGGCACCTCGTCTCTGGGTCGGTGTGTTGCGGCCGGGGACAGGGGGAGTAGTAGTTAGTGGACTGGGCCTACCCCGGGGGGTATTGTAAATGTTATTGTTCATTGTTACCTTTATGTGGTTGTTTTGGGTCGCCCGTTGGACGGCGTCCCTAAGGTGCTAGTTTGTAAAACAATAGGCAATAAAAGGCTGCTGTGGCCATTTGAACCAAGTCGCATGCAGTCCGTGTGTTTATTCTTAGAGGATAAGGGGTTTGGTTACACAGACATCACGACCGGAGAATCCTCCCTCCGCTGGTCATGGTTTACAAAGTACATCTCCTCTCTTATCCCGTTATATACATCTTGCAGTACATGGCTCCTCTCATCTATATACAGATTCATCCTGCAGTACTGTACATGGCTCCTCTCAGCTATATACAGCCTACTCCTGTAGTACATGGCTACTCTCATCTATATACAGCCCCATCCTGCAGTACATGGCTTCTCTCATGTATATACAGCCTCATCCTGAAGTACATGGCTCCTTTCATCTATATACATCCCCATCCTGCAGTACATAGCTCCTCTCATCTATATACAGCCCCATCCTGCAGTACATGGCTCTTCTCATCTATATACAGCCTCCTCCTGCAGTACATGGCTCCTCTCATCTATACACTGGCGGACATACTGCATGTGCAGCACGTGCAGTCGCACAGGGGCCCTGAGCGGTAGGGGGCCCCCAGGCCTGAAAACATGTGCTGCTTTACTTTGCCGGCGGCAGTTTCACTCCTAACAGGAGAAGTAGGGGCCTGATCAGCTGAAGGCATATCATTATGCTAACCTGACACAAGCCCCTCACCACAGAGGTGTAGCTAGGGGTTCGGCTCAGAGGGGGCGAAACGTCTGAGTGGGCCCCTAACCAGGTAACCATATTTACAACTATGATGTCGCAGCCTAATAGCTTGTGTAGACAACCGTATTTTTGGTCCAAGTGTGATCCAACAAAATATTGGATCGCACTCGGACCAATGTTATTCAATGAGGAAGTGCACATGTTCGATTTTGTGCTTGGACCGAGTGGTCTGAGAAAAAAAAAATAATGGCATCATGCATGCACAGACTGGTAAGGTTAAGTGTAGCGGCAGGGCCAAAGTTGGCGTTCATGATGTTTTAAGCACTTAAAGGGAAGGTGTCACGGTTTTTTATTTTTGTATTAAAAATAGTGATTATGAAATCAAGTATTTCTAATACAAAATGAAAATCGCAGCTTATTTAGTTTTTATGTAATTCTTATTTTACTGGAGGCACTGGTGGCTGCCATGCTGGATTTGCTGTGTGTGTAACTACAGTAATTCATTCCTTTATGGCAGCCCCTGTGCATAGACTCTGATAGTCGGACTCCGACCCCATGCCATACGTTACAGTGAGCGTCTGCTGTGAACTGGACGCGCCACCTGGGCTGTCCAGAACACAACAGAGGGAGGAGTTCAGTGCCATTATTGTAGAGCTCACAGCATGTGCTGTTTGCTCCACTTTACCCCTGTCACCCGCCGGGATGTGTGAGTACGGGTCGCCTCCCCTCCCCTTGTTACAGTCTCCGATGACATCCCATCCCTCCGTTCTCCCCAGCCCCTGCTCTGTCCCAGATACAGACGCCGCCCCTCCCCCCCGCCGTTACCGTCTCCAATGACACCCCCCTTTCTCCGTTCTCCCAAGTCCCCGCTCTGCCCGCCGCTGCTGTGTGTGTGTGTGTGTCAGTCAGTCACAAGGTCCCCATCAGGGGTGATTGTGAGTGTGTGACGGCGCTTGCGATGCTGTGCAGTGAGCTTCCAGGACCTGCGAGAGGATCACATGGGAAGCATGTGATATCTCCGGATGTTGTGAGTGTGCGCGCGCGATTGTACAGGTATGTGCGATATCGTGAGTGTGTGAGTGTATGCGATCGGATGTGTGAGTGTATGCGATCGGATGTGTGAGTGTATGCGATCGGATGTGTGAGTGTATGCGATCGGATGTGTGAGTGTAAGCGATCGGATGTGTGAGTGTAAGCGATCGGATGTGTGAAATGTCGGCCGGACGCAGGGGAGGATGGCATGCAGCACAACTGTCTGGAGCGCCCACCGGAGGTCACAGGGAAGAATGATGTGAAAGGTGGGTGTGTGTGTGTGGCACAAGGTCCCCATCAGGGGTGATTGTGTGTGTGTGTGGCACAAGGTCCCCATCAGGGGTGATTGTGTGTGTGTGGCACAAGGTCCCCATCAGGGGTGATTGTGTGTGTGTGCACGCGCGCGCCACAGCATGTGAGTACCTGTGTGTGTACCGGTGATACTGTCTGCAGGGTTGTGTATCTAATCCTATCCTGTGTGATACTGTCTGCTGAGCCGTGTATCTAATCCTCTCCTGTGTGATACTGTCTGCTGAGCCATGTATCTAATCCTATCCTGTGTGATGTCTGCAAAGCTGTGTATCTAATCATCTGCTGTGTGATATGGTCTGCAAAGCTGTGTATCTAATCCTCTGCTGTGTGATATGGTCTGCACGGCTGTGTATCTAATCCTATCCTGTGTGATACTGTCTGCAGAGCCGTGTATCCAATCCTATCGTGTCATACTGTCTGCAGAGCTGTGTATCTAATCCTATCCTGTGATACTGTCTTCTGAGCTGTGTATCTAATCCTATCCTGTGTGATACTGTCTGCTGAGCTGTGTATCTAATCATGTCCGGTGTGATACTGTCTGCTTAGCCGTGTATCTAATACTCCTGTGTGATACTATCTGCTGAGCCGTGTATCTAATCCTATCCTGTGATACTGTCTGCACAGCTGTGTATCTAATCCTCTCCTGTGTGATACTGTCTGCACAGCTGTGTATCTAATCCTATCCTGTGATACTGTCTGCACAGCTGTGTATCTAATCCTCTCCTGTGTGATACTGTCTGCACAGCTGTGTATCTAATCCTATCCTTTGTGATTCTGTCTGCTGAGCTGTGTATCTAATCCTCTCTTGTGTGATACTGTCTGCTGAGCTGTGTATCTAATCCTATCCTGTGATACTGTCTGCATGGCTGTGTATCTAATCCTATCCTGTGTGATACTGTCTGCTGAGCTGTGTATCTAATCCTCTCCTGTGTGATACTGTCTGCTGAGCTGTGTATCTAATCCTTTCCTGTGTGATACTGTCTGCACAGCTGTGTATCTAATCCTATCCTGTGTGATACTCCTGCTGTCCTTGGTGACACTTTATATAATACAAAAAAAGACAGTTTGCACTCTGATAATGCTAAAGTATGGAAACCATGAATGTGTGAACATGGACCTGCATTACTGCTAAGGAAAATCTAAGAAAAATGAGATATTTAGCATATATAAATGGCCATTTGTATATCTGCCCAGTTGCCCCTTCACGGCATATCTCGTAACTGGGTACCTAACGCTATTCTGAAGCCTCTCTCTGGGTTAAAAACCTTCTGTGTATGGGCACGTAGGAACCTGCTATATAGAATGAGATATCAGAGCGCAAACTGTCTTTTTTAGTATTTTATGTCATGTTCAGTTACCGTATTTTTCGGACTATAAGACGCACCGGACTATAAGACGCACCCTTGTTTTAGAGGAGGAAAAAATAGAAAAAAAAATTAAAGTAAAAGAATGTGGTCATGACACACTGTTATTTTACTGCTGACAGTGTTGCTGAGGTAATAATATCCGCAAATTCTGTATATATGGCCCCCATCGTGGAATATGTAATGTTCCCCACCATTATATGTGTGATCCTCCAACCTGATGTGTATGTGTGTGTGGTTATATAGTTATATTGTGTGTGTTTGTTTGTGTATAGAGTTATATACTGTGTGTGTGTGTGTGTATATACATATATATATATATATATATATATATATATATATATATATATATATACAGAGAGAGAGAGGGAGAGTTATATAGTGTGTGTGTGTGTGTGTATATAGAGTTATATACTGTGTGTGTGTATATAGTTATATAGTGTGTGGGTTTGTGTGTGTGTGTGTGTTAGTTATATAGTGTGTGTGTGTATCTATTAGTGATGAGCGAGCATGCTTGTTACTACTCGGTACTCGCACGAGTATCACTGTACTCGGGCTACTCGGCGGGGACCGAGTAATCTCGCAATACTCGTGCTGTACTCGTGGTCTTCATGTTGGCGCTCTTTTTAGAGCCAGCCCTTATGCAGGGATTGGCTGGCAGACCACTGCAATGCCACAGCCCTGTTGTGGAATTGCAGTGATTGGCTGGCCCTCACAGCATGACCGTGCCTTTAGCCCGACACTTCCCCGCTCGGCTACGGCCCCTCCCGCACTCCACTCCGCGTGTACATATATATGCACGCTTACACACACACGCACGTTTTTTTTTAAATTTACAGTTTTATTGTTTCTACATGCTGCCGGTGGTCATTTCAGAATAATACTCGGGTCCCCCATAGGATATCATTGGGCTCGGTGCTCGGGCCGAGTACACGAGTATCTTGGGATGCTCGGCCCGAGCCTCGAGCACCCGAGCTTTTTAGTACTCGCTCATCACTAGTATCTATATATATATATATATATATATATATGATCCAACCCCATCTAGGTGTACAGTAATGCCTTTATATACTATATTATTTATTGCCTTTTACTGATGTGCTGCTCACCATGCTTCAGTTTGGTCCTGGCATTACAAACAAAGTTTCCCATATCTGAAGGACCTGCAGTGATGTAATGAAGAGGCGGGCACTGTGCTTTTCTGTGCTGCTCTGGTTCACCCCTCTGCATTACATCACTTGTCAGCTATGGAAGACTGTTTCTAGTGCAGAGGCAGCAGGAGCAAAGTGAAAGTAATTTGAGCCCTCAGCACAGAGACTGCGGCTGTGCTGTGAAGGTATGCCGTGCTCTGGCCCGGACACTGCAGTGATCTGCACTTCCCCCGGGCCAGACATGACAGCAGCGGCTCCCTGCTCCTGCCTCCTTCACAGCGGACACACAGTCTCCCCAGCCGCTGGAGAACCCACATGTGACCGCTGTTTACATTAAACTATTGATTTGCTGCTGCTCACCCCCGCTGACTGCAGAGAGAGGTGGGCGGGGAGCAGCTAATGAATATTCACTTACTTTAAGCAGCGGGCACACGTGGTTTCTCCAGCAGCCGGCATCCTGCAGCAGCGACACTCCCTGCCTCTGTCGCGGGCGGGGAGGAGGGTGTCAGCACACCGCGCTCACCCCTTCTGCTCGGGTCCGGCGGCTGCTCAGTGGTGGCTCGAGCCGTGGGCCGGATCCCGGGGGTTTCTTGAGCGGCGCTCCTCGCCCGTGAGTGAAAGGGGTGTTTGGGGTGTTGGGATAATGTCCGTGACGCCACCCACGGTTGTGGTGATTGAGTGTACACCACCGCTGCTCTATGTGGGGGTCCCGGGGATGGTGAGGCGGAGCAGCCAGTTGTTGCGTTGCCCCTCCGTGGGTAGGGGTTGGTGATCCCGGGGCCCAGTGGGGTGCAGGGGCGCAGGGGCAGCGCTGTGCCTTGCGGCACGAAGGTACTCACTCAGCCAGTAAACACGACACAGTTCTCGGTAAACAAACGGCTGGTTGGACGGGTCCCTCGGACGGTTCACGGTGCTGCGGTTCCCTGCAGTTAGCGGTGACGGTCTCTTCCCTGCACCTTGGAAATGTTTGTTTGGTAGGGATGGATTCCCACCGGTTACCCGCTCCCCGACTGCAATCTGGGCCGGAGGAGCTCCACACTTTGCCCGCAGGCGCCGGCCCTGGAAAACTGGTGCCTTGGCGGTGGCGGTGTTTCCCCGTTGTGGTTGGACCTTTGCCGTCAATCAGGACTTGCTTGTTAGGAGATCTACGTCCCCTTCACTAACGGATTTAGCAATTTACAGCGACTCCAAGCCTTGCTGGGATCCGAAAAGCCCCTGCTCTGGTGCTGACTGCCCTTTGTATCTGCTCCAGACCACCGGGCACACAGCCAACGGGGTCCTTCCAGTAACCTCCAGACAGTCCCACTGCAGACCTTCACCGCCGTCTGCTGACCTTGCTGGCTCCGTCTGGGCACACAGCCACAGACCAACTTCAGACTTTCTGTCACTTCTCTGCTGTTTCACTTCACTCTAGCTCCCTCCTGAGCTACACTCCGTTGTTTTCTCCTTCCACTTCCTCCTCCTTTCTCTCTCTCCCCTTAACTGCGTTGTTTACACTTGCCCTCCCTGGGCTCAACTCCTGGAACTTCCTGCCTCCAGAGCTGTGGCCTCCTAGGTGGGCGGACACCAACCGCCTGGCTCCACCCCCTGGTGTGGACACCAGCCTCTGGAGGAAGGCAACAAGGATTTGTAGGTTAGCTGGTGTACCTGCAGGGAATGTGGGGTGTGTGTGTGTTGTTGTGATCTGTGACCCCTGGCTTGCCCAGGGCGTCACATTCCCCCTTAGCAAAACGCAGACCGTCCTCGGGCTGCCCGTCCAACACCGGTTTTATTTTCCTTTTTGTTTTCTGTAAAGTAAAAGGTATAACATAATACGGTAGAATACATTTTTAATAATAACTCTTCCCAAAACGGGAGGCACATCACTTTAACGTTGCAACGGTGTACGGTTACGGTTTCCGCTCTCTCCCACCCAAGTAACCTGGCCCTGATGCTGCCCCTAAAACACAGGCAGCACCCCTTGACCCACTGTCCAGCACACAGTACCCGAGCGGGATCTGTCCTTGCCCTCCAGAGGGTAGCCACCGGTTCTTTTGGTGGCTGGGCCCCAGCCTGCTCTGCTCAGGGCCCTCCCTCCAACCTGCCTCTCCGGAGGCGGCCTGCGGAAAACGGTAACGGTACCCAACATATTTACAAGCCACTCACGTTTGTGGTTGCCCTGCAAGTTCACGGGCTTGTCCATGGATAGTTCCCATGCATTTTTAAACGGTCCCCACGGGGACAACGGTGCCGGCTCCAGCCGGTTGCAAATCAACAAACAAATCAGGTGACTTCTTCGGTAATTTTCATTTTTCCTTATCATTCTTTTCCAAAACTTTTAAACAACAAACAAACAACTCAGTGGTGGTCCCAACGGGGAACGGTGCAACGGGCATCCGCTGCCCTACTCCGGTCCTTCTGCTGCTTCATCCGAGGGAGGGGGTGCAGAGCTCACCTTGCTCTCCGGGCTGCCCCTCAGCTTTACATCCAGGGCAAACCACCCCCTCTCTCCGCAGTGCCGGGTAATCCGCACCATGTCTCCCGGTATGAGATTGCGGCCAGGATGCTCCTCGGGCAGGTGGGCATTCACATCCCGCCGGGCTACAAACACCTCGGCCTCCAGGCCCGGTTCGTATATGAACCCGTAGCCCCGGCGGACATCAAACCGCCTCACCTGCCCCTCGTAGAACGGGCCCCGGACACGGAAGGTCGCTTGCCGCAGGTTCTCTTTTTCCCGTATGGCTCGGGCCACCAGCTCGGCTTTCCTTCGCTCCCTCTCCGCGATCTCCAGGCCCAGCTTTGTCGGCTCCCTGTCCCAGTATGGCGCTGCTGCCAGCGCTGGCGCACGGGTCGGGCCCCGCGGGACATCCAGAACGTTACCCACTGTCAGGAAGGTGGGCGGCGTATCCCGCGATGTCATGGCCTTGGGCGCTGCCTTGCAGCAACAACCCGGCGCCACCTCAGCCGAGGTGTGGGGGATGGGCACAGGGGCTTTCCGCAGCTGGGCCTTCGGCTCGGAGCGGGTCATCGGCTCCGGCTCGGGAAACTGCTCAGGGACTGTCTCTGACACAATCTTCGGGGCCTTCCATGGTAATGCCTCCGGTTTGCTTCGGGCTCTGGCTACAGGTCGGTCCGCTGGGGCGGACGGGCTGGGTATCGCTACCGGTTGCGGTGGCAGCGGGCCTAGTGGCGGGGTCACGGCCTCCGAGACGGGTGGCGAGGGAGGCAACGGGGGGAGAGGGCTTGGACCGGGTCCCTCAGCCGCAGCGACCGGTCCCTCCGGGACATAGGGGCGTGGGTCACTCACCCTCCCTTCCTCCGCTTCCTCCTCGCGTCTCCGCACGGTGGCTATAACGTCCGCCATGTCGGTCTCCCACTCCTCCAAGAGGAGCTGCATCTTGACCTGCAGCCTTAGATGGAGCTGCGCGGTCCGGATTTCCACCCACGCTGCGGTTCCCGGCGCGGGGGCCACGGTGTTTCGAGACGGCATCCACATGGTGACTTTCTCTCTTTCTTCCAGGAACGGTATGCTTGCAGGGTCCTGGCGTCCCTGCCTTTATAGCCGCGGCTACATGCGGCCAGCCGCCATCGCGTCCCCCTTAGCTCTTTCCGGCCCCTCCTCCTTCGGGGCGGGGTCTTGGCCTTCGCGCCTCTACTGCTCGAGAAGACGCTCGAGCGGGAACTTTTCGCGCCAAAGATGGCGGCTTCTGAAATTTTTCTGCCGGATACCTCCGGCGGTAACAAGGCGCACCTCTACCAGACGGCAGAGCGGTAAGATCCTGTTCGTGACGCCAAGTTGTCGCGGGCGGGGAGGAGGGTGTCAGCACACCGCGCTCACCCCTTCTGCTCGGGTCCGGCGGCTGCTCAGTGGTGGCTCGAGCCGTGGGCCGGATCCCGGGGGTTTCTTGAGCGGCGCTCCTCGCCCGTGAGTGAAAGGGGTGTTTGGGGTGCTGGGATAATGTCCGTGACGCCACCCACGGTTGTGGTGATTGAGTGTACACCACCGCTGCTCTATGTGGGGGTCCCGGGGATGGTGAGGCGGAGCAGCCAGTTGTTGCGTTGCCCCTCCATGGGTAGGGGTTGGTGATCCCGGGGCCCAGTGGGGTGCAGGGGCGCAGGGGCAGCGCTGTGCCTTGCGGCACGAAGGTACTCACTCAGCCAGTAAACACGACACAGTTCTCGGTAAACAAACGGCTGGTTGGACGGGTCCCTCGGACGGTTCACGGTGCTGCGGTTCCCTGCAGTTAGCGGTGACGGTCTCTTCCCTGCACCTTGGAAATGTTTGTTTGGTAGCGATGGATTCCCACCGGTTACCCGCTCCCCGACTGCAATCTGGGCCGGAGGAGCTCCACACTTTGCCCGCAGGCGCCGGCCCTGGGAAACTGGTGCCTTGGCGGTGGCGGTGTTTCCCCGTTGTGGTTGGACCTTTGCCGTCAATCAGGACTTGCTTGTTGGGAGATCTACGTCCCCTTCACTAACGGATTTAGCAATTTACAGCGACTCCAAGCCTTGCTGGGATCCGAAAAGCCCCTGCTCTGGTGCTGACTGCCCTTTGTATCTGCTCCAGACCACCGGGCACACAGCCAACGGGGTCCTTCCAGTAACCTCCAGACAGTCCCACTGCAGACCTTCACCGCCGTCTGTTGACCTTGCTGGCTCCGTCTGGGCACACAGCCACAGACCAACTTCAGGCTTTCTGTCACTTCTCTGCTGTTTCACTTCACTCTAGCTCCCTCCTGAGCTACACTCCGTTGTTTTCTCCTTCCACTTCCTCCTCCTTTCTCTCTCTCCCCTTAACTGCGTTGTTTACACTTGCCCTCCCTGGGCTCAACTCCTGGAACTTCCTGCCTCCAGAGCTGTGGCCTCCTAGGTGGGCGGACACCAACCGCCTGGCTCCACCCCCTGGTGTGGACACCAGCCTCTGGAGGAAGGCAACAAGGATTTGTAGGTTAGCTGGTGTACCTGCAGGGAATGTGGGGTGTGTGTGTGTTGTTGTGATCTGTGACCCCTGGCTTGCCCAGGGCGTCACACCTCCCCACAGCTCCCTACCCCGCAGCTTCAGACCATAAGACGCACCCCACACTTTCCTCCCAAATTTGGAGGGAAAAAAGTGCATCTTATGGTCCGAAAAATACGGTATGCGCCTGTTCACACGTCAGGTCGATGAGGCTGAGTGCAGGTAGTCTTTTTTGTCTATATCAAGAGGGTCATACCTTCTGACCGTGCACCCCTCCCCCAGTTGCCACAGGTAATCTCATTCTATATAGCAGGTTCCTACGTGCCCATACACAGGAGGTTTTTAACCCAGAGAGAGGCTTCAGAATAGCGTTAGGTACCCAGTTACGAGATATGCCGTGAAGGGGCAACTGGGCAGATATGCAAATGGCCATTTCTATATGGTAAATATCTCATTTTTCTTAGATTTTCCTTAGCAGTAATGCAGGTCCATGTTCACACATTCATGGTTTCCATACTTTAGCATTATCAGAGTGCAAACTGTCTTTTTTTGTATTATATGTCATGTTCAGTTATGCGCCTGTTCACACGTCAGGTCGATGAGGCTGAGTGCTTGGTGACACTTTAGACATTTCTGGTCACCAGGAAAATGGCTGTGCATTGTGTCCTTACATGTCATTCTCTGTTATCTGTTGTAAACACTCACATTAGGAGGGGGGAGGCGACATCACACACAGGAGAGCAGACTCCGCCCACTTTATGGGAGGCTGTAATCTGAGCTTTTTATACAGTGGAAATTCAGTAGGATCTCACAAGCTGCTCCCCCTAGTGTTTAACAGTGGAAAATATCAAACTTTTTTTTTTTTTTTATATTTTGCACAATTAAAAAAAAAAAATAATATGTAAACAAAACATTTAAACATTATTACTTTACATTTTTTCAGTTATTATTATTTTTTTTTTTGACGATACCTTCCCTTTAAATTGATCATGTACCCTACCAATAAGTCAGACTAAATCCTCATGCAGATGAGGCTAGAAGTATGCCAATCGCACTCTTGTGCTCACATGACGGCCGTTCTCACCACCGGCACTGGAAAACCATGACAGTGCACTGTGTGCATGCTATGAGGATTCACAAGGCTGCAGTCACAGCTGCCAATCTGCTTCATATAACCAAACGGTCGACTATCATTTAAAGGGAATCTGTCACCAGGTTTTTGCCCTCTAATCTGAGACCAGCATAATGTAGGGCCAGAGATCCTGATTTCAGCGGTGTCACTTACTGACCTGCTCAGTTCAGTTTTGAGAAAATTACTGATTAATCAGCAGTAGATTATCATTAGAGGACTACTTGGCATGCTGCAGGTAGTCCAGCATATACATGAGCTCTGTATAACTGCTAGATCTGCAGCAGAGAAAACATTGATTTTATCAAATTGACAGCAAACAGCTCAGTAAGTGATTTCTGGAATCAGGGTCTCTGTCTCTACATTATGCTGCTCTCAGATATGGGAGCAAAAAACTGGTGACAGATTCCCTTTAAATGCAGCAATTGTCCAGTATAAATGCTCCCTTAGATCCAGGTACCGTATTGGCGACTTCTTATCTGATTGGTTTTGTCTCATCCCATTCTTCTTCATCTGATCCAGACGACATGATGACTTTGGACGTACATAGCTTCTTTCCGCAGACTTCCATTTTCTCTGGTCTTCCACAACATATCCCAACACAATGCCCTAAAAAATGAGTGTCATTATTACATCTAAATAAAAAATATCCGCACATACTGTGCACATAATAACCCTTATACTGTGCACCTGAAAAAATATTTTCCCTACTTTACTCCCTGACCAAAAAGTGACCCCAACACTGTCCCTCTAATGACACCTGGCCTCCACATTGTGCCTCTCATATACTACAACCAGTGCACCATCCCTCCACCATGAATTATGGCCGTCACACTGTGTTTCTTTATGAAAAATATCTATAAAACCATCCCCCCTCATTAACCATGTCCTATACACTTTCCATACAAAATAATGTACCTGTGATCTGAACAATGGCCTCCACATTGTCCACACCTTCCATGCCCCATGCCACAGTATCCCCTCTCTATACTCTGCTGTCTTTTCACACCGTACAGCCTTCACAATGTGCCCTCATTGTCCCTCGTGTACTGCTCCTCTCATACTGTGCCCTCACATTGTCCCTCATATACTACTCCTCATGCTGTGCCCTCACATTGTCCCTCGTATACTGTTCCTCTCATACTGTGCCCTCACATTGTCCCTCGTATACTGCTCCTCTCATACTGTGCCCTCACATTGTCCCTCGTATACTGCTCCTCTCATACTGTGCCCTCACATTGTCCCTCGTATACTGCTCCTCTCATACTGTGCCCTCACATTGTCCCTCGTATACTGCTCCTCTCATACTGTGCCCTCACATTGTCCCTCGTATTCTGCTCCTCTCATACTGTGCCCTCACATTGTCCCTCGTATACTGCTCCTCTCATACTGTGCCCTCACATTGTCCCTCGTATACTGCTCCTCTCATTCTGTGCCCTCACACTGTCCCTCGTATACTGCTCCTCTCATACTGTGCCCTCACATTGTCCCTCGTATACTGCTCCTCTCATACTGTGCCCTCACACTGTCCCTCGTATACTGATCCTCTCATACTATGCCCTCACACTATTTCTTGTATACTGCTCCTCTCATACTGTGCCCTCACACTGTCCCTCATACAGTCATATGAAAAAGTTTGGGCACCCCTATTAATGTTAACCTTTTTTCTTTATAACAATTTGGGTTTTTGCAACAGCTATTTCAGTTTCATATATCTAATAACTGATGGACTGAGTAATATTTCTGGATTAAAATGAGGTTTATTGTACGAACAGAAAATGTGCAATCCGCATTTAAACAAAATTTGACCGGTGCAAAAGTATGGGCACCTCAACATAAAAGTTACATTAATATTTTGTAGATCCTCCTTTTGCAAAAATCACAGCCTCTAGTCGCTTCCTGTAGCTTTTAATGAGTTCCTGGATCCTGGATGAAGGTATATTTGACCATTCCTGTTTACAAAACAATTCCAGTTCAGTTAAGTTTGATGGTCGCCGAGCATGGACAGCACGCTTCAAATCATCCCACAGATTTTCAATGATATTCAGGTCTGGGGACTGGGATGGCCATTCCAGAACATTGTAATTGTTCCTCTGCATGAATGCCTGAGTAGATTTGGAGCGGTGTTTTGGATCATTGTCTTGCTGAAATATCCGTCCCCTGCGTAACTTCAACTTCGTCACTGATTCTTGCACATTATTGTCAAGAATCTGCTGATACTGAGTTGAATCCATGTGACCCTCAACTTTAACAAGATTCCCAGTGCCGGCATTGGCCACACAGCCCCAAAGCATGATGGAACCTCCACCAAATTTTACTGTGGGTAGCAAGTGCTTTTCTTGGAATGCTGTGTTTTTTTGCCTCCATACATAACGCCTTTTTGTATGACCAAACAACTCAATCTTTGTTTCATCAGTCCACAGGACCTTCTTCCAAAATGTTACTGGCTTGTCCAAATGTGCTTTTGCATACCTCAGGCGACTCTGTTTGTGGCGTGCTTGCAGAAATGGCTTCTTTCGCATCACTCTCCCATACAACTTCTCCTTGTGCAACGTGCGCTGTATTGTTGACCGGTGCACATTGACACCATCTGCAGCAACATGATGCTGCAGGTCTTTAGAGGTGGTCTGTGGATTGTTCTTGACTGTTCTCACTATTCTTCTTCTCTGCCTTTCTGATATTTTTCTTGGCCTGCCACTTCTGGGCTTAACAAGAACTGTACCTGTGTTCTTCCATTTCCTTAGTATGTTCCTCACAGTGGAAACTGACAGATTAAATCTCTGAGACAACCTTTTGTATCCTTCCCCTGAACAACTATGTTGAATAATCTTTGTTTTCAGATCATTTGAGAGTTGTTTTGAGGAGCCCATGATGCCACTCTTCATAGGAGATTCAAATAGGAGAACAACTTGCAAGTGGCCACCTTAAATACCTTTTCTCATGATTGTAACCTCATTGAGCTTTGAACTTCATAGGCTGGTGTATCCAAAACCAATTTAGTGATTTAGTAAGTCAGTAAAAAGTAGTTAGGAGTATTCAAATCAAGAAATTGATAAGGGTGGCCATACTTTTGCACCGGTCAAATTTTGTTTAAATGCGGATTGCACATTTTCTGTTAGTACAATAAACCTCATTTCAATCCAGAAATATTACTCAGTCCATCAGTTATTAGATATATGAAACTGAAATAGCTGTTGCAAAAACCCAATTTGTTATAAAGAAAACAGGTTAACATTAATAGGGGTACCCAAATTTTTTCATATGACTGTATACTGCTCCTCTCATACTGTCCCTCGTATACTGCTCCTTTCATACTGTGCCCTCACACTGTCCCTTGTATACTGCTCCTCTCATCCTGTTGGACTCAAGGAACTCATATAATGACCATTGCCATATTTTCCTTGGCGTTGGAATACCGGGAGGTGCCCCTGGATCTTTTGTTTTGTTGTGGACTCCTTGCAGACTTTAAGAATATATATTTATGTTTGGTGCTTTATCTTTGTGGTTCCAATAAAGCCCTTTGGATTGTTCCTTGGCCTAGCGTCCCTTACTGCTCTGTCGCATACCCCGTCACAATTACGTATGGGTAGGTTTTTCCTCATTATAATATTTGTAATATTTATATTTCTTGTAAATACAGATAAAATAACTTTGATGAAAGCATGTTGCTGAAACGTCAGTTTTGAAGTTTTTTTGAACGTACCACAATAAAACACGATTTTTCTTGGAAACCTCTTTTGTCTTTTGACTCTGGTGTGTACAGGATTTTTCTTATTTTACAAAAATTTTTCCTGTTACACACAAATTCATAATTAATAGCAAATACAGAATAATTATAT
Source organism: Anomaloglossus baeobatrachus (assembly GCF_048569485.1). NCBI lineage: Eukaryota > Metazoa > Chordata > Amphibia > Anura > Aromobatidae > Anomaloglossus > Anomaloglossus baeobatrachus. The sequence continues at coordinate 175,470,372 of NC_134355.1, read as the reverse complement.
TTCCGCATAAGGCACAATGGCTGACAGATCTCAATATGTACATACGCATCAGGCGCAATGGCTGACAGATCTCACTGTACACGCGCTTCAGGCACAATGAATTAATTTAGCCAAACAAACTTTCTTTAATGAATATGGCCAAAAGTAGCATAACCTCCATCTGTATACGTTGTGCATACCAGATACATTGAAGAAAAACAAAAAGCCAGCACCAAATGTGCACTTCAGCACTAAAAATTTCAAACTGTACTTATTATAAAAAATTTTTAGATTTTTGGCAAAAAATTGCAATTTCTTGAGCTGCCTCGCCACGTCACGGCAAATCTCATTTGAGGCAGTCCTACACTAAAATATTTTTATAAAATGTGCCATACGGCCTCACATATGAATAGTAGAACTGCTCTTAGCAGCACTCACCTGGCCTATTTCAATCCCGTACCCATGACTGAGTCATGGCTGTGGGCGGGACAGGTCCAAGTAAATGCTGCATGAAGTAAATAGCCTGTGGACAAGGCCTGATGACAATGTGAACAGTCACCAACCGCCAAAATCTAGACAGATAGAATACATCCCAAATTGGGGTGCATAGCAAGGTGGAGGTCAGCCACCGACCAATTCAATGAAGAAAAACAAAAAGCCAGCACCAAATGTGCACTTCAGCACTAAAAATTCCAAACTGTACTTATTATAAAAATTTTTGAGATTTTTGGCAAAAAATTGCAATTTCTTGAGCTGCCTCGCCACGTCACGGCAAATCTCATTTGAGGCAGTCCTACACTAAAATATTTTTATAAAATGTGCCATACGGCCTCACATATGAATAGTAGAACTGCTCTTAGCAGCACTCACCTGGTCTATTTCAATCCCGTACCCATGACTGAGTCATGGCTGTGGGCGGGACAGGTCCAAGTAAATGCTGCATGAAGTAAATAGCCTGTGGACAAGGCCTGATGACAATGTGAACAGTCACCAACCGCCAAAATCTAGACAGATGGAATACATCCCAAATTGGGGTGCATACCAAGGTGGAGGTCAGCCACCGACCAATTCAATGAAGAAAAACAATAAGTAACTGGTGTTTTTGAGGGGTTAAATGGCTTTGGGCCACTCATATCTCACCATAAATACAAACATTCTCATTCACTTTGGTGCATCAAAAGCCCCGTCATAATTTTGTACAAATCTGCACAAGTCAAAATCTTCACAATATCCCACTCATTTAAGACAGACTGGAGTTAGTTGACTTTGATGCCAGTTCTGATGCCCAGAACCAGGGCCGGCGTCAGCACTTGGCAAGCCCGGTCAAATGCCGGGGCCCTGGGCTATCGGGGGGCCCACTCGCAGTGGCAGGACAATTGCCAATACAATTGAAAGCAATGAATGATGAGATGTAGCGGCGCGCTCCCTCTCTTACCATTCTCCCGCTGTATCTGTCGGCTCTGACAGCTCAGCAGTGCAGTGTGGTGACGTCAACACTGCACGCCTGCTGAAGAGACTGGAGCAGCAGGGAAATGAGGAAAAGTGAGTATGTATTAATCACTGTGGCCTGACAACTATGTTTACTACAAGAGGGTGCTGTGACAGGGTCCTTTTCCATTATCACACAATCAGCAGAGGGAAAGATGGCTGTACAATCCAATAAGCCTTTATTCCAAGCAAATCGAATGGTCCATAACATAATCAACCATACAGAGGGTAAAATTAGTCCAGAAATATGAATATAATCCAATAAGCGATAAATGTCCTGGGGATAAGTCACAATCCTCCAGCAGTCCTTTTCCAGGGAAATCGGGGATTCTCACAGTCTCTCAGGGGTGTCACCTTCAGCCCAGAGGATTAATCTTCGTCCTTCTCTCTTCAAGTTCTCAAACAGACTGCCAAATCCCGCAGGTAAGCAGAGAGTTTACAGTAGGTGGATTCAGGCCCCCTCCCACCACACCTAGGGACAGAAGCGCTTCTAGGAGTTGTAACCCTGCAAACAATACAATGTACACACAAGCAATACAAACAATGGACAGTGAACCACGCCTAAACATTAACCCACACAAAATGGTACATAACCCACAATATCACACCATCACAGGTGCCTAATGCTATCTGGGTCTGCACTGTGTTATATGGGGGCTGTATACTACCTGAGGATGCCTAATGCTATCTGGGTCTGCATTGTCCTATATGCGGGTTGTATACTACATAAGGATGCCTAATGCTATCTGGGTGTTATGTCACCACCGGAGTCCGCTCCATCGACTTCTGCTCCGATCGCCAGGCGACGCCATGTTCCTGCCGTGGATGGTGCTGGTGATGGGAGAGGAGTCGATGCCAGCGGCGCTGGTGGGCGTAGGCTCCGTTCATCCACTGGTTTGGGTTTCCTGGGGATCTTCAGTGCCACTGGCTGACTGTAGGTGGCGGGTGTCTCCCAGCTGAGGTACCATCATTCAACTACAGCCTATGGGAAGACACCACACCCTTTTTAATTCCCCTTCTGTCTGCTGACCTCTGCCAGAGATAGTTCTGAGAATTCTGGCTCCTGTTTCGTCCTGTGATTTCGTGTGCTGATTACCGCCTCTTTCCTGACTACCTTCCTGCCTGCTGTTTTTGTACCTCTCTGCCCGATCCGGTTTTAACCTCTGCTTGTTTCTGATTATGTATTTGCCTGCCGATTCTGTCCCTGTTCCGCAACTCCTGGTTTGACACTGCCTGACGACTACTCTCTCAGACTGCAGCCTTCAACAGGTAGTGATCTCCAGGGCCCTGTGTAATTCCTCCAAATCCCTGTACAGGGGTTAAAGGGCTTCAGGGTTCTGGCGGTCCTGCTTGGCGAGTGGCTTTCCTCTAGCCTGTCCATTACAGCCCGTCTAAGTCTGTGGATACAGGCAGGCGTTACATTTTCTCTGGCCCATCTAGCACACACACAAAAAAAAAAAACTGGATTCTCTCTATATTATGTTAAACCAGGTGCACACCCTATCTGGCCTTGTTCAGGGACTTGCACAGCAAGTGCAAGAGCTCAAGTCTGCTCAGGTTCAAGTCCCTTCAGCACCTACCTCAGCATGTCCAGAGTCCCGTAAACTTCAAGGGAGAAGATCACATTGTGGAGCCAATCGTGGAGAGCCTGGATCTCCGAGGCAATCGCTTCCAAAGGAGCAGCAACAGCACCTCAGTGAGCCCCAGGATTTTCACTCAGGTGCTCAGGTACTCTCTGCAGATGATATGAGGTTAATATTACCTGTCCTATTGTCTCACCAGGGAACATCTGTATGGCTGCAGGCCTTTATTGATTGTGGCTCTGCAGCTAATTTCATAGACATTATTGTCGCAAAAGAGCTGGGTTTGCCTTTGCTAAGATTGAATGCTCCCATTAAAATCTCTGCAATTGATAATACCCCTCTCACTCAGGGTGTGGTTAACTTTGTAACTACAGAGATCTCCATGCTTGTTGGTGCTTTGCATGTAGAATGTGTCATTTATTGTTCTTGAGAATCTGATGTCTGCAGTGGTATTGGGCATGCCATGGCTGCGCAAACATACCCCGGTCATAGACTGGCACCAGGGTGAGATTGTGCGCTGGAGCCCTGAGTGTCAGGAGACGTGTATGTCTTTATCTATTAACATGACTAGAGCTGAACCTATCTTCATATCTCATGTATTCATGGATTTTGCTGATGTGTTTTCTGTTTCTGGCTCTGAAAAATTACCTCCACACAGAGATTATGACTGCCCCATAGATTTGGTCCCTAATTCCTAACTCCCCAAGGGTAAAATTTATAATCTTTCAGGTCCGGAGCGTCAGGCCATGAAAGATTATATAGCAGACAGTCTGCAGAAGGAGTTAATCAGACCATCCAGGTCACCAGTCGGCGCTGGACTCTTTTTCGTTGATAAAAAAGACGGTGGCCTTAGACCTTGTATTGACTACAGTGAACTGAATGCTATTACTGTAAAGAATCAGTACCCTCTGCCACTCATCCCTGATCTTTTTAACCAACTCATAGGAGCCCGGTGGTTCACCAAGCTGGATCTCAGGGGTGCATATAACCTAATCCGCATCAGAGAAGGAGATGAGTGGAAAACAGAATTTAATATTCCAGAGGGACACTATGAGTACCTGGTAATGCCTTTTGGGTTAAGTAATGCGCCGGCTGTCTTTCAGAACTTTGTCAATGACATTTTCAGAGATATCTGTGGTCAGTATGTGGTGGTCTATCTGGATGACATTCTGATTTATTCTCCTGATGCTACGTCACATGTACAACATGTTCGCACTGTGCTCCAAAGACTCAGGGAGAACTCCCTATTTGCTAAATATGAGAAATGTATTTTTTTTGAGGCAGAGGTTAATTTCCTAGGTTATATTTTGTCTGCAGAAGGCTTCCGCATGGATCCCTCTAAGCTTCAATCGATTAAGGAGGGGGTGCAACCCGAGTCTCTGAAAGCCTTGCAGCGTTTCCTTGGGTTTGCTAATTATTATCGCAAATTTATTAGAGATTTTTCCAAAATTGCCAAACCCCTCACCAATTTGACTAAAAAGGGGGCTGATGTGGTAATTGGAAGCCAGAGGCAATCCATGCCTTCTCAAAATTAAAAGACTGTTTTTCCTCAGACCCAATTCTGGTTCAGCCTGACCTTATGCGTCCGTTTATTGTAGAAGTCGATGCATCTGAGGTTGGAGTGGGAGCGGTGCTATCCCAAGGTACTCCGTCTCTCACTCAGCTTCGTCCTTGTGCCTTCTTTTCCCGCAAGTTTTCTTCCACGGAAAGAAATTATGATATTGGTAATCGAGAGCTGTTGGCCATCAAATGGGCCTTTGAGGAATGGCGCCACTTCCTCAAAGGCGCCAAACATAAGGTCACAGTTCTCACAGACCATAAAAATCTCACTTATCTGGAATCTGCTAAGAAGCTCAATCATAGCCAAGCCAGGTGGGCATTGTTCTTCTCCAGATTTGATTTTGTGGTAACGTTTCGGCCCGGTACCAAGAACACCAGAGCTAATGCACTTTCCCGTAGATTCTGTCCCTCTCAGTCTGAAAACTCTGAACCAGTCCCTATTTTAGCTAAAGGCATTATTATGGCATCTGTTTCCTTCGATCTGATAGAAGAGGTCCAGAATACCCAAGACAAAGCTCCTGAAACCATGCCTGACCGTAAACTGTTTGTCGTCCCCTCACTTCACCTACGGGTACTCCAGGAATCCCACAATTCTGTGCTGGCAGGTCACCCTGGTATCGACAATACCCTCCGACTAGTAACCAGGTATTTTTGGTGGCCAACCATAGCAAAGGATTGTAAGGAATATGTACTTGCTTGTGAAACTTGTGCACGAGCCAAGGCACCCCGTACCCGCCCTGCCGGATTTCTCCAGTCCCTACCTACTCCAGCAAGCCCTTGGACCCACCTCTCCATGGACTTCATCACTGACCTTCCACCCTCAGAAGGGAAGACTTGTATCTGGGTAGTAGTGGATAGATTCAGCAAACAGTGTCATTTTGTTCCTCTGTCCAGATTACCTACTGCTGAAACTCTTAGCAGGTTGTTCATGAGGCATGTTGTGCGGTTACACAGGGTTCCGGAAAATATTGTTTCTGACCGAGGAACACAATTCGTCTCAAAATTCTGGAGGGCGTTCTGTAAAAAGATCAATATAGAATTATCTTTTTCATCTGCCTACCACCCAGAGACCAAGGGTCAGACTGAACGTTCCAATCAAACCCTTGAACAATATCTCCGGTGTTATGTGTCTGACCGTCAGTCTGACTGGGTGGAATATCTGCTGCTAGCTGAGTTTGCCATCAATAATCAGTATCAGAAATCCATCCAGACTACCCCCTTTTTCTGCAATTTAGGGCTGCATCCACGTTTTGGTTCCTTTTTCTTCCACTGCAGTGGATACTCCTGAGGCTGAAATAACTGTGGACAAGCTGAAGGCTATCTGGTCTGAGGTGAAGGAGAACTTGAGGAAGGCACAGGTTGGTCAAGCCTCCTCTGCTAATAAGAGTTGTTCCATGGGCCCAAACCTTAGCATTGGGGACAAGGTATGGTTATCCACATGGAACATTAAACTCAAGGTCCCTTCTGCTAAGCTGGGTCCCAGATTTATTGGACCTTACGAGATAATTGAGGTCATAAATCCCACGGCTTTCCGCCTGCGACTCCCCCCATCCTTTAAGATATCGAATGTGTTCCACAAGTCCCTCCTCAAGTTATATTGTGTCCCCATTCATCCAGTCAGGGCCCCCCTCCTCCTGTTTTGGGTGAAGGTAACTTGGAGTATGAGGTACAAAGAATACTTGATTCCCGTGTTGTCCGAGGGACGGTACAGTATTTGGTGCATTGGAGGGGTTACGGCCCTGAGGAGAGGTCATGGGTCCCTGCAAGCGATATTCATGCTAAGGGTCTGGTCAGGCGGTTTCACCTCCAATTTCCTAGCAAGCCAGGTTTTGAGGGTCCGGATGCCCCTTGTGTAGGGGGGGTACTGTTACGTCACCACCGGAGTCCACTCCATCGACGTCTGCTCCGATCGCCTTCGACACCGTGTTCCTTCCATGGATGGTGCTGGTGATGCGAGAGGAGTCGATGCCAGCGGCGCCGGTGGGTGCAGGCTCCGTTCATCCACTGGTCTGGGTTTCCTGGGGATCTGCAGTGCCACTGGCTGACTGTAGGTGGCGGGTGTCTCCCAGCTGAGGTACCATCATTCAGCTACCTCCTATGGGAAAACACCACACCCTTTTTAATTCGCCTCCTGTCTACTGACCTCTGCCAGAGATAGTTCTGAGAATTCTGGCTCCTGTTTCGTCCTGTGATTTCGTGTGCTGATTACCGCCTCTTTCCTGACTACCTTCCTGCCTGCTGTTTTTGTGCCTCGCTGCCCGATCTGGTTTTGACCTCTGCTTGTTTCTGATTCCGTCTTTGCCTGCTGATTCTGTCCCTGTTCCGCAATTCCTGGTTTGACCCTGCCTGATGACTACTCTCTCAGACTGCAGCCTTTGACAGGTAGTAGTGATCTCCAGAGCTCTGTGTAATTCCAAATCCCTGTATAGGAATTAAAGGGTTTCAGGGTTCTGGGGGTCCTGCTTGGCGAGTGGCTCTCCTCTAGCCTGTCCATTACAGCCCGTCTGAGTCTGTGGATACAGCCAGGCGTTACACTGGGTCTGCATTGTGCTATATGCGGGCTGTATACTACATAAAGGTACTTAATGCTATCTGGGTCTGCACTGTGCTATATGCGGGCTGTATACTACATGAAGGTGGCCAATGCTACTGGGTCTGCATTGTGCTATATGCGGGCTGTATACTACATGAGGGTGCTTAATGCTATATGAGTCTGCATTGTGCTATATGGGGGCTGCTTAATGTTATATGGGGGTTGCATAGTGCTATATGGGGGTTGCATAGTGCCATATGGGGGTTGCATAGTGCCAAATGGGGGCTGTATAGTGCCATATGGGGGCTATATAGTGCCATATCGGGGCTGCATTGTGCAATATGGGGGCTGCATAGTGAAATATGGGGGCTGCATAGTGCAATATGGGGGCTGCATAGTGCAATATGGGGGCTGCATAGTGCAATATGGGTGCTGCATAGTGCAATATGGTGGCTGTATAGTGCAATATGGGGGCTGCATAATACTATACGGAGGCTACATAATACTATAGGGAGAATTATGGGGGCGTCATAACACTATATGGAGGAATATGGGGGTTGCATACTACTATACCCCCAGAGTTGTATGTCCCCTCCACCCCGCTGCTGTATACCCCCTCAGAGCTGTATGCCCCCCCACCCCAGTGCTGTATATTCCCAGAGTTGTATGTCACCCCCCCACCTCAGAACTGTATACCCCCAGAGCTGCATGTCACCCCCACCTCAGAGCTGTTTGTCCCCCCCAGGCCCCACCCCAGAGCCATTGCCTCCCTTTAAAGCTGTATACCCTACTCTTAAGCTGTATACCCCTCCATTGCTGTCTACCCCTTTCCTCAGTAATATGTGTGCCCCACAGTAATGTGTATGTCCCCAGCCTCTCTTTTGATGTATATACAGCAGTGTCAGTGTGCTCTATGTGCAGCTATATCTGTTAGTGACTGCCACCAGTCAGCGTGGCACAGACACATGCCCAGGAAGAGCTGGACGGAGACAAGTAGGGAATGTGAATGGGGCTGTTTCCGGCTTCCCAATTTTAGAAATATCTCTAATGTGTCTGTGTGTGCATGTATGATGTGTATCTATGTACAGTATGTCAGTGTATATGACTGTTTCTAGATTTATGTCTATTTGTATGTGTTTTTGTGAATTTCTCTTTAAGGCTATGTGCGCACTAGTCCGTTTTACCCGCGGATTTACCTGTGGATTTGCTGCGGAAATATCTTGAGAAATGTCTGCAATCTTTGTGCAGACATTTCCCAGCAAATCCTATGAGAAAAAAAAATAGCTGTGCGCACGCTGCGGATTTTTCTCAAGAAATTTCCTTGAGAAGATTTTCTTGAGAAAATTTCTTGAGAAAATGAGCATGTCAATTCTTTTCCGCGGGTACCTGCGGATTTCTGCAGTACAGCCTGCAAAATCCGCAGGGAACAACCTGCGGGAAAATTGCGGCTAATCCGCGGCTAATCCACGGCAAATCCATGGATTTTTTCCGGAGGTCCGGAAATCTTCCACTCCCAGAAGTTTCTCAAGAAATTTTCTTGAGAAACTTCACATTTCTAGTGCGCACAAAGCCTAAATATGTATGTGTACATATGCCTGTATGTGTATGTATCTGTGCATGTGTATGTGTGGATGGGGCCCACTGAGACACTTTTGTAACGCCCTGGCCTATCAGGTCGTCACAGGTTATTGTGCAATCTACCCTTCTGTGCAATATCAACCTCCTCCTTGGTTATGGGTCCCCAACTACACGGTGTTGCCTACAACAACCATTTAACACTAGAACTACTGAGGTAGTCATTTTGACTACTTTGCACCATGTATTTCTATATAGGTGTCACGAGTCCAGTAATTCTAGTGTTAAAGTCATAGATACACTCTGCACCACACCCACCAGACACACCAGTGGACGGCCTGAGTGGAATAGGGTCGCCCACTTGGGGGGTTGGTAAGCGGAGGTCAGGAGTGTCAGGAGTAGGTCAGTCAGTGAATGGAGTTTGAGAGTGAAGGTTGAGGAGGTCAGGAGCCGGGCTCCTTGGAAGTGACTAGGTGGCAGACGGTGGTCTGGGCCTAGTAGGAGCTGGACCCCCGGTCGCAGGGGATCGTGACAAGGGACAAGGAACTGTTCAGGAGGACAGCCGGCGGCCTTTTACCATCACCGGGCTGGGACCAGGGAACGACGGGGTACGTGGACGCTAGGTCAGGGAGTAGCTTCAGGCAACCTGACAATTTACCCTATGAGAACGGAGCCTTCAAGATCCGCTCTCCACCTGCTCCAAAATCGGGGTACTAGCGCAACGAGGGGGATTGGACTTTCCACAAAAACGGTCGAGAAATCCCAAGCGTGAACCCTGGGAGCAAGATCCCCCAGTTAGCCACACTGTGGAGACGGACCCGATTAGTTTTATGCTACCGGAGCCAACCAAAAAGTAAACTAAGTGCCAGGGAGAAGGTCACAGATCATCAGGCAACACCATCGGGGACGGGACTCAAACTAGCTCCCCTCAGCGGCAGCGGTGTCCAGAACTTTGGTTTACCCAGTTGTCGGTGTCAGCTTTATGGACTATGTGAGTACAAAAGTGTCCCTATTCGCTCCCCACGGCACCCCCCAAACACCATCACAGAGTCCCGGGGCATCCCCCCTACCCGTGGAGGGTTCTAACATCCGGCTGCCCCACTCCATCACCCCCAGGTACTCCCAACTGCAGCGGTGGTACTCCACATTACCACACACCACGGGTGGTGTCAAAAACTCTACAACTTCCCTTGTAAACAACCCCCTTTATTTGAGTGGCCGCACGACCCCCGGATCCGGACGCTCCTCGAGCCACCGCGGATCCGGATCCGAGCAGCCCGGCTGCTGACACGGGGGCGGCACACTTTGCCCAGAGCCCACAAAACCCTGGAGCCGGTCCTGCCCAGAGTTCATTTGGGTCAGGCTGAAGTGACATGAATTTGATGTGGGGCATCACTGGATATGTATTTATGTCGAGATATCAGTGGCCCAAAGCCATTTAACCCCTCAAAAACACCAGTTACTAAATCTTTGCAAACTGGCCATTTGCCCACTTTGATGCCAGTTCTGATGCCTAGAACCCATTTGGGTCAGGCTGGTGTGATCTGAATTTGATGTATGGCATCACTAGGTATGTAAATATAGGGTGAGATTAGTGGCCCAAAGCCATTTAACCCCTCAAAAACACCAGTTACGTATTCAAATCTGTGAAAACTTGTGTTTTGCCCACTTTCATGCCAGTAGTGATGCCCAGAACCTGTTTGGGCCAGGCTGGAGTGATCTGAATTTGATGTGGGGCATCACTAGGTATGTAAATATGGGGTGAGATCAGTGGCCCAAAGCCATTTAACCCCTCAAAAACACCAGTTACTTATTCAAATCTGTGAAAATATGCCGTGTGCCAAGTTTGATGCCTGTTTTGATGCCCAGAACCCCTTTGGGCCAGCCTGGAGTCACTTGAGTTTGATTAGGGGCGTCACTAGATATGCAATTTTGGTGTTAGATCAGTGGCCAAAAGCCATTTACCCTTTCACTTATATTACTCGGTGCCTACTTTGATGCCCATTTTATTGCCAGTTTTATAATTTTCGCAGCTGATTTTAAGTGTTTTATATTAGGGCACATCAGTGCATTGTATTTTATTATTGTGATGTGTTATTTTTGTTGAGAAACCTGTAAAAACTCGAAAATACTAAATTGTCGAATAAGAAACTGACGAATAAGAAACCAACTTCAGCCCCGAATAAGAAACTGGACGAATAAGAAACCAACTTCAGCATTGTGAGGTAACACGTCTTATTGATGAACGTGGTCAAACAAAAGAAAACAATACACCCGGTTGGACTTCAGTGTGACTGATGTCCTGATTGCTTCCTCTGAGTCACTGCAGGGATTTCAGCCCAATGACATATTTTTCAAAGTATGATTGATAGATTTCCAGTGTGCAGTTAGGAAGACTGTGTATCCTGACAAAATTGATTGGTTGTACCAGCTTTTTTTAAATCAGTGATACCCATTATATTAATGATTAATGCACTATGCTAGCACATTCATTCTCTAATTGATGGAGTTTTGTCATCCAGTCCCACCATTATTCTCCAGGAAAGGGCGCAGTATGCCCAGCCCCCTGCAGAGCCCTCTTCACTTCTAGTGCTGTGTTGCGGTTTCCTGATTTTTCTCCCTACATTATCCAGAGTGTTGGGATACCCAAAGGTGGTCCCCACTATGCCATACTGTACTGATGGGAATGCTCCGATAGTGAGAGCTGGCTCTTAAATGTAGCATTCTAGAATGATGTATACAAGTGCTCAGGCCAATCTGTATATGTCGCGGGCGGGGAGGGGACGCTGCGCTCACCACGCTCGGGTCCGGCTCGGGGCTGGTTTGCTTGCTGCTCGGTGGCTCGAGCGGTGGGCCGGATCCGGAGACTCGAACGGCGCTCCTCGCCCGTGAGTGAAAAGGGGGAAGGTTTTGGGGTTTTGGAGGGTATTGTCCATGGCGCCACCCACGGTTGTGGTGAGGTTGTGACACCACAGCTGCTCTGGACGGGGATCCCGGGAGTGATGACAGGGAGCAGCTTGGATGTTGTTTTCCCCCCTCCGTGGGTAGGGGTTGGTTGTCCCGGGGCCCGGTGAGGGTGAATGGAAGATGGGTGGCGGGGTTTGGTGAGGTGCAGGGTCGCGGGGGCAGTGCGGTGCCGCACGGCACGGTAGTACTCACTCAGCCAATGATGAATGCAAAGTCTCCGGTAAAACAAACGGCTGGATGGACGGGTCCCACAGACGGCTGCGGTGGCTTTACTCCCGTTAGGTTGGCGGTGACTGCCTTTCCCTGCACCTGTATATTTATGGTTCTGATGGCTTCCCACCGGTAACCCGCTCCCCAGCTTGGATGGATGCTGAGGGAGCCTGTCACGAACAGCCGGGGAAGTCCCTCAGAAATCCGCAGCTGTTCACTGATTTGTTACACACGACTACTCTCTAGCGCCCCCCTTGTCTGCAGGCCACTTTTGGTACTGCAGGACAATGCATAAGATGAGGCTGCTGAGCTGATAATGCCAAATATTGGAGGTCTCACAGCAAGGGTAAATGTATATCTCTGATTCCTGCTAATGGAATATTTATATACCTCGGTACCCTTAATGATAGCACTCCAATAATTCTATGCAATAACAATTACGCTGCCACCACCCAGACTTTCTACAGGTAGCTGGGAACCCGTTTCAGATAGCATAAGGCCCTTCGGGGTTTTGGATTCGTATATAAAGCATAAGGAAAGAAACTCTTAAATTTTTATATATTTAATCCGAAAATAGGCAGTGTTTAAAGAATATACAGGAATTTACAAAAGGGAACAATACACATTACGGCATAACAGTTACATAAAATAAAAGGTATAAACGTGAAACTTACTAAGCTTGTGCCATAGAAGTGACGTCTGCTTAGGGAGTAGGAGGGAACTCCAAGAGATGTTAGAATCGGCCAGCATCACCCTTCATGATGCCCTCCTCGTGCTGACTGAGCCCCCAAGACAGGAACTGTCTCTTATGCTCTTGCTAGCCCCCCTTGCCTGTGACATCATTTTACAGTCACTTGTGGGCTGGGCTTGAGATGGTCACAAAGTTCCATAATTCTAGGGTTTTTCATATCTTTGCCCCTGGGTCACACAGGTGAAAGATATTAGCGTCATATTTAATATCTCGATTTTACAGTTACATTGATACCAAACACAACGCCTCTAGCACAATTTTACTGGCCAATACTAATTTGTCGTGATTCCGTCGATCTCCTCGTCAGGTGAGACGGTGCGCTGGGTTCCGCACGACGCAGGGATTCTGGCAATGTGTTTTTCATCTTTCTAGCATTAAAGTCGCACTTCAAAACCTGCTTTGGGAGTTTTCCCGCCAATATTACAAAGAATTGTCTTTCTCTGCAGCTTTTGGCTTTGGTTCTACCATCACCCAAAGTCATAAATACCTTAAGCTTCCAGGCCAATCAGATAATCGCCATGACGACCTGTGGCTGGTGAAGAAGAGGGGGATGAAGTCCCTTCAACAGCTCTACATGACACCTCCCCCTTTTTGAGGTAGCATGGGAGATTGATTTGCCAATCGTCTCCTAAGCCTACCTCGCTGGCATCCCCCTGCCGGGACAGCCCATCAGCGTTGCCATGCTCAACACCCTTCCTGTGTTGAATGGTAAAGTCATACTGCTGTAGTGCCAAGCTCCACCGCAGTAGCTTACCATTGTCGCCGGCCACCCGATGTAGCCAGCTGAGAGGGTTGTGGTCTGTCACTATGGTGAAGTTGCGTCCATATAGGTAGGGCTGCAGTTTCCGCAGGGCCCACACTATAGAGAGGCACTCCTTCTCCACAGTGGCGTAGGCCACTTCCCGGGATAAGAGCTTGCGGCTGAGAAACATCACCGGATGCTCTTCTCCCTTCCCATTTACCTGGCTGAGTACTGCACCAAGGCCAAACGCACTGGCATCTGTCTGAACTATGAACCGTCGGGTGAAGTCCGGAGCTTGTAGGATTGGGGAACTGGCGAGGGCAGCTTTTAGTGCCCTGAAGGACCGTTCACAGTCATCTGTCCAGGTGACTACTTGCGGTAGCTTCTTTTTGGTGAGGTCCGTCAACGGCTTAGCAAGAGCACTATAGTTAGGAACGAACTTCCTATAGTACCCTGCCGTACCCAAGAAGGACATCACCTGCTTCTTTGACTTGGGGGTAGGCCAGGAGGTGATGGCGTCAACCTTCCCTGGCTCTGGTTTCAGGGTCCCGCCACCCACTCTGTGTCCAAGGTACTGTACCTCAGTCATGCCGATCTGACACTTCCCTGGCTTTATAGTCAGACCAGCGCTTTGGATCCGCCTGAGCACCTGTTCCAGGTGCCCCAGGTGTTCCTCCCAAGTGGGACTAAAGATGGCAATGTCATCCAGGTAAGCTACTGCAAACCCTCCTAGTCCCTCGAGCAGCTGGTCGACCAATCGCTGGAAAGTGGCAGGAGCATTTCTCATGCCAAAGGGCATGACAATGGATTCATACAGCCCGAATGGGGTGATGAAGGCGGACCTTTCCTGTGCTTCCTTGGACATAGGAATCTGCCAGTACCCTCGACTCAGGTCCATGATGGTCAGGTACTGGGCCCCGGCTAAGCAATCCAGTAACTCGTCGATGCGTGGCATTGGGTACGCATCGGGTGCTGTGATTGCATTTAGCCTCCTGTAGTCCACACAAAACCGGGTTGTCCGGTCCTTTTTGGGAACCAAGACTACAGGCGAGGCCCATGCACTTTTGGACCTCTGGATCACTCCCAGGACTAGCATTTCATCGATCTCCCTTTTTATGTCCTTTTGTACCTCTAGGGAGACACGGTATGGGGGTTGACGAACTGGGGAATGACTCCCTGTGTCCACCTGGTGGGTGGCTAGGGATGTCTTCCCTGGGACATTCGTGAAGGTCATCAGGTAGGGCCGGAATACCTCCCGCAGCTGGGACTTTTGGTCCAAGGATAGCTGTGGGTTGAATGCCGCCTCCTCGATAGACCCTCCATCCCGGGCTGAGGCGAGCAAGTCCACCAAGACTTCACTTTCGCCTTCCTCGGGAAGACTACACACAGGAAGAGCAAAGGCTTCCCTGTCATGATGAGCTTTCATCATGTTGACATGGAAGACCTTTTGCCTCTTCCTGGCATGGTCGATGGTGACCACATAGTTTACGTCATTGAGGCGCTGATGCACCAGGTATGGACCCTCCCAGGCCGCCTGAAGCTTGTTCTGGGTCATTGGGACCAGGACCCACACCTTCTGACCCACTTCATACACCCGCTCTCGAGCGTGTTGGTCGTACCATCGCTTCTGGCTGGCCTGGGCTTGCGCCATATTCTCATGCACCATCTGCGTCATTGACTGCATCTTGTCACGGAGCCGAATGACATACTCCACAACGGACACTTCTGGGGAATTCAGTTCCTCTTCCCAGGATTCCCTTACCAGACCAAGAGGCCCCCGGACTCGTCTGCCATACAGGAGCTCGAAGGGGGAAAACCCCGTTGAGGCCTGTGGTACCTCTCTGTAGGCAAACAGCAGGTGTGAGAGATACCGCTCCCAGTCGCGTCCATGTGACTCAACCAGCATCTTAAGCATCTGCTTAAGTGTACCATTAAATCGCTCACACAAACCATTGGTCTGTGGGTGATAAGCGCTTGATATCAGATGCCGCACCTGCATTTTCTTACAGAGAGCCTCCATTAGACGAGACATGAACTGAGTCCCCTGGTCGGTAAGCATCTCCCTGGGAAATCCTACTCGGGAGAATATGGTCAAGAGGGCATCTGCCACCTTATCGGCTCTAACTGAGGACAGAGCCACTGCCTCCGGATACCGGGTAGCATAGTCTACCACAGTAAGGACGAACCGTTTTCCAGAGCTGCTGGGGACGGCCAGAGGCCCGACAATGTCCACAGCGACCCTCTGGAAAGGCTCCTCTATCACCGGCAAAGAGATCAGGGGAGCTTTGGGAGCAGGCCCTGACTTTCCCACTCTTTGACATGTGATGCAGGAGCGGCAGTAGTTGGCAACATCTGTCCCCATTTTGGGCCAATAGAAGTGGTGAGACAGCCGGGCCTTGGTTTTGCTAACCCCCAAGTGTCCGGCGAGTGGGATCTCATGGGCAATCCGCAGCAACTCACTCCTAAAGCGGTCGGTGCTGTCACCCGCAGTCAGAGTGCCCAGAACGCAAATGAAACCTTGCCTGCTGACACCTCTTCACCCAGAGGGATAACGGAACTGGTTACGGACCCAGAGCAGGTCCCAGAGGGTCCTGGTGAGGTTGGAACCTTAACGTCACTTTTGGCTGCTTCTAGCCAAGAGTTTCAGGTGGCTCTACGAACTGATGCCAGTCTAAAGACGTTAAGGGACCTCGCAGAGAAGCCCTCTTCCGAGACCGATAAGGAGAGGGTATTCTGGGACCAGGGAAAGTTGTACCGGGAGACAATTCCCTGTAACCCCCAACAAGAGTGGCTGAAGGAAAAACAGCTGGTGGTGCCTCACCGCTTTAGGAGTGAGTTGCTGCGGATTGCCCATGAGATCCCACCGCTGCCACCAATTTGTCACGAACAGCCGGGGAAGTCCCTCAGAAATCCGCAGCTGTTCACTGATTTGTTACACACGACTACTCTCTAGCGCCCCCCTTGTCTGCAGGCCACTTTTGGTACTGCAGGACAATGCATAAGATGAGGCTGCTGAGCTGATAATGCCAAATATTGGAGGTCTCACAGCAAGGGTAAATGTATATCTCTGATTCCTGCTAATGGAATATTTATATACCTCGGTACCCTTAATGATAGCACTCCAATAATTCTATGCAATAACAATTACGCTGCCACCACCCAGACTTTCTACAGGTAGCTGGGAACCCGTTTCAGATAGCATAAGGCCCTTCGGGGTTTTGGATTCGTATATAAAGCATAAGGAAAGAAACTCTTAAATTTTTATATATTTAATCCGAAAATAGGCAGTGTTTAAAGAATATACAGGAATTTACAAAAGGGAACAATACACATTACGGCATAACAGTTACATAAAATAAAAGGTATAAACGTGAAACTTACTAAGCTTGTGCCATAGAAGTGACGTCTGCTTAGGGAGTAGGAGGGAACTCCAAGAGATGTTAGAATCGGCCAGCATCACCCTTCATGATGCCCTCCTCGTGCTGACTGAGCCCCCAAGACAGGAACTGTCTCTTATGCTCTTGCTAGCCCCCCTTGCCTGTGACATCATTTTACAGTCACTTGTGGGCTGGGCTTGAGATGGTCACAAAGTTCCATAATTCTAGGGTTTTTCATATCTTTGCCCCTGGGTCACACAGGTGAAAGATATTAGCGTCATATTTAATATCTCGATTTTACAGTTACATTGATACCAAACACAACGCCTCTAGCACAATTTTACTGGCCAATACTAATTTGTCGTGATTCCGTCGATCTCCTCGTCAGGTGAGACGGTGCGCTGGGTTCCGCACGACGCAGGGATTCTGGCAATGTGTTTTTCATCTTTCTAGCATTAAAGTCGCACTTCAAAACCTGCTTTGGGAGTTTTCCCGCCAATATTACAAAGAATTGTCTTTCTCTGCAGCTTTTGGCTTTGGTTCTACCATCACCCAAAGTCATAAATACCTTAAGCTTCCAGGCCAATCAGATAATCGCCATGACGACCTGTGGCTGGTGAAGAAGAGGGGGATGAAGTCCCTTCAACAGCTCTACATGACAGAGCCCCTTTTGCCCGCAGGCTCTGGCCCTGGGAACTGTAGCCTTGGCGGTGACTGTATTTCCCTTCACGGTTTGAGCGGTTGCCTTCAATCGGGTCTTTGCTGCTGGGAAACTCAGGAGGTTCCCTTCGCTAACGGATTTGACCTGTTTTACGGCAACTCCCAGCCTGGTCGGGGTCCATAAGCCCTGCCGAATGGTGCTGGCTTCTCTTCGCTCCCCGGTCCGATACCGGCGGGCCACCGCCCGTCCCCGGTCCTTACGGTTTACGTCAATCGGCCTCTCCTGCAGACGATCACCACCGTCTGCCAACCTTGCTGTATGTGCCCGGGCCACGTACCCGGACACGGTCAGTCTGCTCCACTACTACTTCACTCTCTCCTTTCTCTTTCCCTCACTCCAACTACACTAACTTCCTTTCCCGCCTCCAGGACTGTGTACTCCTTGGCGGGCGGGGCCAACCGCCTGGCTCCGCCCCCTGGTGTGGACATCAGCCCCTGGAGGGAGGCAACAAGGATTTTTGTCTGACTTTGATGTGCCTAGCCGGGGTGTGGGGTGTGTTGTTGTAGTACCTGTGATGACCTGGCTTGTCCAGGGCGCCACATTTCCCCCTTAGTAAAATGCAGACCGTTCGCGGGCTGCCCGTCCATCACCGGTTTTATTTTTGCTAACTGTAGAAAAAAGGTATAAAACACATAAACATTAAAACACAAGCAGAGCCACACAGAGCAAAGCCGCCCCGCACAAAGCAGAGCCATAAAGAGCAGAGCCACACAGAGCCGCGCCGTACAGAGCAAAGCAAGCTGCACAGACCTGAGCCCTGCTGCGCCGCACAATGCAGAGCGAGCTGCACAGTGCAGAGCCGTGCTTCCTGACGCACAGAGCAGCGCTAGCAGCACACCGCATAGCATCTCCCATGCCTCCTGTGACCCCTCTCCACCCCCGGTAAGCTACATTCAGATTTTACGACGCACCCCTCATTTTCCTCCCAAATTTTTGGAAGGAAAAGTGCGTTTTATAATCCGGCATACGAGTATATATGTACGTATGCCTGTATGTGTATGTATCTGTATGTGTGTGTCTACGTGTGGATGGGGCCCACTGAGACTTCTTCACTTGGGGCCCACAAAATCCTGGAGCTGACCCTGCCTGCATCCCTGTGTCACACAGCCTATACACCAACTTACCCCTTTTTCAAACACCCTGCACCCTTCACACCATTTTGTCACAATCTGCACCCCTCATATGCACTCACCCTGCAACCACGCATTCCCATCTCCTTCAGGAATCAGTAACTCCTGATGCTTGTTTTCTGACCGGCAACTGTGGCGCCTCCCACTCGGTTACATGGGCATGACATCATCGCAGGTACTGGCAGCACCACTAGTATGTATTGTCGTCATCTGGGCAAGAGGTTCTGCTCTGCCCCTGCAGCACTGACAGCTCATAAACTCCTAGTGGGCACCCACTGAGCGCGGGGCCCGGGGAAACCGCCCCCTCCGCTCCCCCCCCGCTAGCTACGCTACTGCCTCCCCTGTTAGGGCCTGGAGGAGTGATGATTCATCACCTCTGCAGAAGCTGCCAGCCGCGCAGAGGATGACGTAATTTCTCAGAGACAGAGAGGAGGCTCCGCCCACCAGCTCCATCTCCAGCACAGCAGGGGCCTCTGTATACAAACTTGGCTCCCTGCCCCCCTCATTCCTGAGCTGCTCTCCCCCTCCTGCACTGGAAATATTTCAAGAACAGCAGTCGGGCCTCAGGAGGAGAAGAAGAGGCTGTACCACAGAGAAGATGGAAGAGCCGGCTCCAAAGAAGAACTGGGCCCCAAGTGCCATCTGCAGAGAGGGTGAGTCAATTTGTAATGTGTGATCATCTATCTATCCATTATTTATCTATCCCTCTATCTAGCTATCCATTATCTATCTATCCCTCTATCTATCCCTCTATTTATCTCTCTATCTGTCCCTCTATCCCTCTATCTATCTATTATCTATCTATCCATTCATCTCCATTCATCTCCACCGTGCGGAGCTGCCGCCCGACCACCGTGCGGAGCTGCCGCCCGACCACCGTGCGGAGCTGCCGCTCGACCACCGTGCGGAGCTGCCGCCCGACCTACACCCCACCTACTGTCTCCTCCCCAAAATTCTCTAGAATGTAAGCCTGCAAGGGCAGGGCCCTCTTCCCTCTGTACTAGTCTGTCTACTGTAACTTGTATATGTGTTCTGTATGTAACCCCCTTCTCATGTACAGCACCATGGAATCAATGGTGCTCTATAAATAAATAATAATAATAATAATCTATCTGTCTAATATGTTTGTATATGTCATGTCTATGTATTTTTGCACATATGTGTATATGTTGTATGTGTATTTATCTGTATACATCCTTGTATTTGTGGCACCCCAGGGTTCAGTTGCCACAAATATACCTGTACCTGGGCAGGGAAGGATCTCCACATCAGGTAATCCCACATACAACATTTCCACTCCAAGCCTGGAGGGGGAGCTCTACAAGTAGAGTTCAGGTGAGGTCCCCTTTAAAGCCAGGTTTGGAGGCGGAGTCAGAGAGACAGTTGACAGTTTGAGAAAAGGAGACTGTGCGAGCAGAGAGTGAGGGGAGACATCAAAATGGAGAGGGCAGTGCTTAGCCCGCACAAGTAACTGTGTGACCACCTGAGGGATCAAGAGTGAGGCAAAAGAGGAGTGACCGGGGAGGTGGAGCCAGACCGGTTCATCCCCAAGGAACAGCGCTGATTATCGGACACCAGCATCCGAGATTGTGAGGGATCTAATCTGCCCAGCAATAAAGACCAGGGGCCAGGGAGACTGCAGATCTCCTGGCCGCAGCAGCACCTGAAGGCAAAGCCGCTACACAGAGCTTAGGGATCGCAGTGAGTACAGCAGTGCCCCTTAGAGAAGCTCCCGCCGCCTGCCATACAGGTGAAGACAGTGAGAGAGGGACAAGGTATAGCTACAGGCAGCCTAGAACCAAGGAGAAACATAGCGTAGCAGGGAGGCCACACAACTGACCTGGTGCAGAGATCCTGAACTGTTCCCAGATCACCAAAAACTGTATCATCAGAAACTGAACCCATTTTTAACACCTGCAAGTAAAATCTGGTCAGAGTTAATGAATTGGTGTGACGCACTTTATTTCTTCATCTGAGGAGCCATAGGCTGCTGCACTAAAGTGACAGTTGAAAAGGCTGTGAAGAAAAACCGCCATATCTGTGTACTACAAAAACTGCCCTGGGGACCCCGCTTCACCTACGGGAAGCGTAAACAACTGGCTGCCTAACCATCACCCCAGAGGTCTGACCTGCAGCCCCAGTAACCAAACTGGAACCGTAGGTGGCGTCACGAAATACTTTTATTTATTTATTTTTTTTCTTTATTATTTTTTTTATTTATTTTTTTTATTATTTATTGACTTTCAGAGACCACCAGGGCCACGGAACCGGGCACAGGCCCCCGTGGCATAATCCCATTAACCAACACCCGAAACCGAGTACCCCACGGCCCTGGGGCGGGTCAGCTTTTGGCGTCACGAACAGGATCTGGACAAGGCCCAGTAACCCTGGGTAACGTGTGCCTTGAAAACTGTTTAATAATAACTGAACTTTGCCGCCATTTTGAGCATTTGAAAAACTAACTGCGCCACAGTGAGGATGGAGATGCAAGGTGATGCTGATGCCGCTGGAGCAGCTGCAGCACCTGAAGGTGTAGCCCCGATCATGCCGCTTGCTCTGCCGTATGTCCCAGGGGCGGCATGGTTACCGCAATATGCTGGGGAGCCCAATACCCTAGCTGAATTTAGAGAAAAGATGTGCAATTTCCTGGATATATACTCTATGACTGACAAGCAAAAAGTGTCTGTTTTGCTGGGGCAACTGACGGGTGCAGCAGAGCGAGAGGTTAAATCCTGGCTGAATACAGATAAAAGGACAATAACCCAGATATTTGCTAATTTAAAAGCTGCATTTGAAACTCGCACTGTAGCTGAGCTAAGAATGAGGTTTTACAACTGCAAACAAAGACCGCAGGATAGCATACGGGATTATGCATTGAACCTTCAGGAGGCGCTGCGGGCTGTAAAGAAGGTAGACCCTGAAAGTGCAGGAGAGGAAGATAAAATGTTAATTGAACAGTTTCTTGAGGGGCTACATTCACCAATTCATCAAACACAGCTGCGTCTATGGGTCATGGAGCATCCGAGTCTAGACTTTGTAACTCTGAAGAACCGGGCCATTAGAGCACTGCGAGTCCCTGTGACTACAGACCCCGCACCTCAACCGCGGCAAGCCATCACCTCTCCCTCAGAGGTGGCGTCCCTTTCCTTAACTCCAGCAGAAATCAATGGACAGGCTGTAATACCTGGTGCCTCTGATGACTAGCGTTCCCAGGTACAGCAGCTGACAAAAGATGTGGCCATGCTCCTAAAGGCCATGCATCTCCAGCAGAAACCACAGTCGTCGGAGAGGATCCAGTTGGCTGACAGCCCTGAGGACATCCCGTGGATGCGAGGAAGGAGGAACCCACCGCCCAGAGGAAGACCCAACGACCGCTACGACTCGTCAGGACAACCTATCTGCCGCCGTTGTAGCGAGGCGGGCCACTTTGCCAGGTCATGTCCTTTAAACCAGCGACTCCTGGGGCAGCGGGCTGACCACCAGGAATAAAACAACCAGGCCCATCGAACTGGCGCGATAGATATGTGGGAGGACGACCATTCCTATCTATCGTGCTAGATGGCATTCCCACACTTGCTCTATTGGACACTAGCTCACAGGTGACGACGATCCCGCATATCCTTTACAAAAGATTTTGGGCCGATTCTGAGCTCACTTGCCCAGACCCAGACTTTACTATATATGCTGCTAATGGACAGCCGGTATCACAAGTAGGGTACAAGGAGGTCACGATAAAGGTGGGGAGGGAGGAGCTAAAGGGCCAAGGACTTATTGTGGTGGATACTGATTGTCGTGAAAGAAATTCAACAATGATATTAGGTAACTAATGTTGTTGAAAATTGTCTAGGAGAAGTTCTTTTCTTGCTCCAGCAGGTTGCAGAAACTGCCAGCATCGGGCAGCAGAGGGTCCTACAGAAAGAAATCAAAGCCCTTCTGCAGAGACAACAGGTAGAGTTGTCTGGTGGAGAAATTGGCAGGGTAAGCGACCCATTCCCCATTGTGTTACCCCCAAGAAGTGAAGTGATGATTTGGTGTCGGGCAGCTATAGGCCTCAGAGGGCAGGATTACCAGGCAATAGTAGAGCCCATGTACTCAGATAGTAGGCCCACAGTCCTGACAGCCAGGGGGATAGTTGATGTACGCAAAGGGAGGGTACCTGTACGAGTTTTAAACTGTGGAGAGGAAGAGGTCAAGCTACCCAGATATGCTACTGTTGCCAAGTTGTTCACTGTCAACAACAACTCAATTCAGGCAGTGGAACCCTTGACCCCGTCCGACCAGGCGGAGGACAACAGCTCCAAGGGACAGCTGGAAGACTGGTGTCAGAAGCTGCATGTCGGCACTGATTCCACCCCTTCTTACCAAAGGCACGGAGTTTATCGGGTGGTGAAGGAATATGAACGGGTCTTTAGTAAGCATCTATTAGACTTTGGGCGGATAAAAGGGGTACACCATCGCATACCCACGGGAGACCATCCACCTATAAAAGAGAGATACAGGCCTATACCACCAGCTCACTATCAGTGTGCTAAAGATATGTTACGGGAAATGAAGGAAGCTGGGGTTATTAGAGATAGTTGTAGCCCCTGATCAGCCCCACTTGTCCTGGTAAGAAAGAAAGATGGCACAATGAGGATGTGCGGTGACTATAGGCAGATAAACCGCATAACACACAAGGATGCTTATCCGTTGCCCCGCATTGAGGAATCACTTGCTGCACTGAAAGCTGCTAATTTCTTTTCCACCTTAGATCTTACCAGTGGGTATTGGCAGGTTTCCATGGCAGAAGAAGATCGAGAGAAGACCGCATTCACGACGCCGATGGGTCTGTGTGAGTTCAACAGCATGCCGTTTGGGCTCTGCAATGCACCCGGCACGTTCCAAAGGCTGATGGAGTGTTGCCTGGGGCACCGAAACTTCGAGACTGTACTGATATATCTTGATGACGTCATCGTGTATTCCAAGACGTATGAGGAACATCTGGAGCACCTGGCCGAGGTGTTTGAAGCATTGTCAAAGTTTGGTATGAAACTAAAGCCTTCAAAATACCATTTGCTGAAGCCAAAGGTTCAGTATCTTGGGCATGTGGTCAGTGCGGATGGTGTGGCACCAGACCCTGAAAAGGTCACTGCTATCAGAGACTGGCCAAAACCAACAACCGTCAAAGAGGTGCGTCAGTTCTTGGGGCTGGTAGGATACTACAGGAGGTTCATAAAGGACTTCACGAAAATAGCGGCGCCTTTGCAAGATCTCCTGGTAGGCCAGACCAAAAAGGCCAAGACTTCCGGCCCTCCGTTTGAATGGGGTGAGAAAGAAGAAGACTCCTTCAAGCACATGAAGTGGGCCCTGACCGGTGAGGAAATCCTGGCCTACCCTGATTATAATCTGCCATTCGTGCTGTACACAGATGCCAGTAATGTGGGATTGGGAGCTGTGCTGTCGCAGGTGCAGAATGGCAAAGAACGTGTAATTGCATTTGCAAGCAGGAAGCTCCGTCCTACTGAGAGAAACCCCGAAAACTGCAGTTCGTTCAAGCTGGAATTCCTGGCCTTAGTCTGGGCCGTCACTGAACGATTCAAGCACTACCTGGCATCTGCGAAGTTTACCATATTTACGGATAACAACCCGCTTACTCACTTGGACTCCACAAAACTAGGTGCACTAGAGCAGCGATGGATGGCCCGGTTGTCAAACTATGACTTCACCATCAAATATCGGGCAGGCCGCAAAAACGCTAACGCTGATGCATTGTCGAGAATGCCCCATTTACCAGATGCAGGAGAAGACTCGGATGAGCTAGAAGAGATAGAGCTGCCGGCTTTTCACCGCAACAGTGCATCCCAGTGTAACCAAGGTGTTAAAGGCAAACGCCAAGAGGCCACGCTGAACCCGTTACCTTACCACAGGTGGGAGGAAACGCAAGACAGCGATCTGGCTGTTCGCCTAGTTAAAGAGCTAATAATCCAACCAGACTCAAGTCTTAGCCCAGATGCCCCACCGGAAGCGCAGCACCTGTGGAAGGAAAAGAGAAGATTGTTCATCTACAGGGGTAGGCTATGCAGACATTACATCAACCCCTGAACCTATGAGAGGGTGTGGCAAATAGTGGTACCGAAGAGAGATGTTCAGATGGTGCTGGAGGTGTACCATGACGGAGCAGGACACTTCGGGTGGAAGAAGCTTGAGGTACTGTTACGCCACAGATTCTATTGGGTTGGCATGAGAACTACCATTGAGAACTGGTGCCGAAACTGTGGCCCATGCAACCTGAGAAGAAAGGATCGTGACAGTCAAAGAGCTCCACTACAACCAATTGTCACCAAGCAGCCGCTGGAACTTGTAGCCTTGGACCTTGTGAAATTGACACCCAGTAGATCCGGTTATACGTATGCCCTCACTATGGTGGACCACTATTCCCGGTTTCTGGTGGTAGTACCTGTAAAGGACTTGACAGCAAGAACCGCAGCGAGAACCTTTCAAGCCTACTTCTGCAGACCACATGGCTACCCAGAACAGGTGTTGACGGATCAAGGTTCTGCATTCGAAGCTGAAGTGTTCCAGGAGTTTTGCAACCTGTATGGATGTAAGAAAATCCGAACCACACCGAATCACCCACAGACAAACGGCATGTGTGAGAAAATGAACCAGGTTGTTATAGACCTGTTAAAAACCTTGCCCTTAGAAGAAAGAAGCATGTGGCCAGAGAAGTTGCCTGATTTAGTGGACATGTACAACAACATCCCTGTGAGTTCCACCAATTGCACGCCAGCATACTTGATGAGAGCAAGACCCGGGAAGTTACCAGTTGACTTAGAAATGGGACTTGTTGTTCCTGAAACCAGTTCACCTGAAGCTGATTGGGACACTAAGCGCCAAGAGCAGTACAAAAAGGTACAGGAGTGCGTAGAAAGAAGCCTAGACCAAATTAGAGAAAGGCAAGAGAAAGATTATAAGAAGAATGCACCAGCTGCTCCTTTAATACCTGGAGATATGGTTCTAAAAAGAAAAAGAAAGACCCATAAGCTTGATGACCAGTGGGAAGCAGAACCATACACAGTATTGCCCTCTAAATTTGACAACAAAAAAATCTGCTTAATCAGCAAGGATAAGGGAAAAACATCAGCGGCAGTTTCTAGAGACCACCTTAAAAAATGTCCTAAAGAGTGGAAGCAAAAAGAAGTAATCCCCTGTATACCTCAACCTAAATAGGAAAAGAAAGAGAAGATGATAAGAACAGTACTTGGTGATTTTCCTGAAAGTTGGCCTCAGTACAATGGAGCCATAATTATACCATTATTGACTGGCGCTCAACCAGTAGAAGTCCCAGAAAGACTGGAAGAACCGGTCAACGTTTCAGAAGAACTACCTGTCGCAGTAGAACCAGAGAACCCTGCTATTGGGGATACTGCCAGTCCTATGGTAAGACTAAGACAACATTCACGCATACCAATATTGCGTAGATCCTCATGCAGACTAGTAGATAGTGCACGCATAGCACCAGCACTAGGTACCAGTACACTGCACCGACCAGTTGTGACACAGGCATTACGTAGGTCTAACCGTAGCAACTTTGGTCATCCCCCGTCCCGTTATATAGAAGAATATTAAATAGAAAGTGTAGTAGTTATTAAAATGTAAAAATATTTTATTTATTTGTTTATTGCAACTAAGTAAATCCGTAACCGTCAAGCGTGTTGAGCCTGCAGGACTTTTTGCATGAACTTTTGCATCTTCTTGAACTTTTATGGACCAATGGACCACAGAACTGGTAGTGGTCAAAAACGTTCTTATATATACCATACTCACATTTTGCAGCGGAAGGACTGCATTTTTCTGTTTTATTGGTTTTTGTAATTTTTATTTTTTTAAGACTTTGTACTACTCCTTATTGTTGCTAATGTTTATAAGTTTGCATTTCCAGTCCAGGAGTACTGAGTTTAACTAAGGGGGAATGTGGCACCCCAGGGTTCAGTTGCCACAAATATACCTGTACCTGGGCAGGGAAGGATCTCCACATCAGGTAATCCCACATACAACATTTCCACTCCAAGCCTGGAGGGGGAGCTCTACAAGTAGAGTTCAGGTGAGGTCCCCTTTAAAGCCAGGTTTGGAGGCGGAGTCAGAGAGACAGTTGACAGTTGGAGAAAAGGAGACTGTGCGAGCAGAGAGTGAGGGGAGACATCAAAATGGAGAGGGCAGTGCTTAGCCCGCACAAGTAACTGTGTGACCGCCTGAGGGATCAAGAGTGACCGGGGAGGTGGAGCCAGACCGGTTCATCCCCAAGGAACAGCGCTGATTATCGGACACCGGCGTCCGAGATTGTGAGGGATCTAATCTGCCCAGCAATAAAGACCAGGGGCCAGGGAGACTGCAGATCTCCTGGCCGCAGCAGCACCTGAATGCAAAGCCGCTACACAGAGCTTAGGGATCGCAGTGAGTACAGCAGTGCCCCTTAGAGAAGCTCCCGCCGCCTGCCATACAGGTGAAGACAGTGAGAGAGGGACAAGGTATAGCTACAGGCAGCCTAGTACCAAGGAGAAACATAGCGCAGCAGGGAGGCCACACAACTGACCTGGTGCAGAGATCCTGAACTGTTCCCAGATCACCAAAAACTGTAACATCAGAAACTGAACCCCTTTTTAACACCTGCAAGTAAAATCTGGTCAGAGTTAATGAATTGGTGTGACGCACTTTATTTCTTCATCTGAGGAGCCATAGGCTGCTGCACTAAAGTGACAGTTGAAAAGGCTGTGAAGAAAAACCGCCATATCTGTGTACTACAAAAACTGCCCTGGGGACCCCACTTCACCTACGGAAAGCGTAAACAACTGGCTGCCTAACCATCACCCCAGAGGTCTGACCTGCAGCCCCAGTAACCAAACTGGAACCGTAGGTGGCGTCACGAAATACTTTTATTTATTTATTTTTTTTCTTTATTATTTTTTTTTAATTTATTTATTTATTTATTTTATTATTTATTGACTTTCAGCGACCACAAGGGCCACGGAACCGGGCACAGGCCCCCGTGACATAATCCCATTAACCAACACCCAGAACCGAGTACCCCACGGCCCTGGTGCGGGTCATAGTCACCTATATGCTCATATTATTTCAGCTCCATTACAAGTGTGAGAAAGGCCGGATGTGGTGGTTGCATGTGACCATATAGGTGAATACATTCATATATAGAAGTCTCCTACTCACTTTTTTATTGATGGAGTATGTCTGTGCATGTAATGTAGTGTGAGTGTATTTATATATTCACCTAATGCCGTTCTTCTACTTTCCTGAGTGCAGTCACCACTCTCCGGTATCTCGGGTCACACTACACTCTGAGCCAGAAGTCTTTTACAGTTAAAGCCTATAGAGCCTCTGATACTCCATAGACTTACATTGTATTTCAGGTCCTGCAGAGCAGTGTAACCCACAGATACTGGAGGGCGGGGACGTCACTGAGAAGAGGAGCAGAACGCTGGATACTGGGAATTCTGGAGAGCGGTGACATCAGTGAGAAGAGGAGCAGAACAGTGCTGGACAGTGGAAATACTGGACGGCGGTGACATCAGTGAGAAAAGGAGCAGAGCAACGCTGGTCACCAGATAGTGCGGCGGTAGGTGAGTATATTATGACACTACATGCATATACACACATTCCATCAGTAAACAAATTAGTGAGACCTTCTTTAATGGTGTTTATGGTGCTGCTGTTTTTTGTTGTATTTCCTCTGTTTCTCTTCTGTACCCTCCTGTGGTATAGAGCACTGCTTACAAGGAACCTGACAGCAGATACATGTCCTCAGTGGATCGAGCAGTCTGTATCAGACCTCACATCTGTCTGACTAGTATATCATGTGGCTCAGTCCCTGACAACTATTAATGTTTTTCTCTGAATCTCCGCAGAATTATAGGGTCACACACCTGGCTATGATCATACAGCCACTGCCTGGTACAGGCTGCCCACGGCTCATGGGTATCAGCTGTCAGGATCACACATTCCTGGCTATGATCATACAGCCACTGCCTGGTACAGGCTGCCCACGGCTCATGGGTATCAGCTGTCAGGATCACACATACCTGGCTATGATCATACAGCCACTGCCTGGTACAGGCTGCCCACGGCTCATGGGTATCAGCTGTCAGGATCACACATGCCTGGCTGTGATCATACAGCCACTGCCTGGTACAGGCTGCCCACGGCTCATGGGTATCAGCTGTCAGGATCACACATGCCTGGCTGTGATCATACAGCCACTCCCTGGCATACGCTGCCCACGGCTCATGGGTATCAGCTGTCAGGTTCCCTTTAAAGGAGGTGTGAGAAATAATACATGCACTGTAAAGAAACTATCTGGAAAAAAGATCCAATGGGGGTTACATTTTTTAAAACTAACAAAATAAATTATTCACCTCTGCTGTCACCTCCTGGATCCTGCACCGGCTGTCCTGTGGTCTGTGCAGCATTACTTATGTCACCGCTCTACCAGAGGGCAAGTGAACCCTATAAGGGCGAATAAGCCCATGACAATCTGCAGGGGGCTAGGGTCTGAAGGGGTTAATGTTTGGAATGCAGAAGTGTGCATTCTATGGGGTTATGGGATTGGTGAAAAGGGGGCAGTTGTGATTGGGGGGATAGGGTAGGAGGCTGGCTGATCAGGGGGGTATATAGGTGGGGTGAGGCAGTGGTTACCTCCTCTTGCTGCAGGAAGATCAGCGTGGCCACATGCTGCTGGAAGTGCTGGTGGTCATCATCATCATCGGGAGAGCTGCAGGATTTCTGACTTGGAGGCCCTGATGGAGATGGTCCGGGGAGCCTCTGGAGTGCTGGGAGTCGAGACACTGCGTGAGCAGCTGGCTGCAGTGTGCGCTCCCGGTCCGGTGGTGCCTGATCCTGCACCTCGGCCTGAGCTGCGCGCTCAGGCTCGCGGCCACCGGAGCGCTACTCCCCGGCTGGTGGAATTAGAATACAGTTTCGGAGCCCCCTCGGGGACCCTCCGGGACAGGGGAGCCCGCGGATGTTCCCTGGTTCCCCTCCGGTCACCGGGAGGAATCCGCGTCTGTGACCCCGCGAGCCGGAAGTGGGCGGAGCTACACTGAGGCCTACTTCCGGTTCGCGGCCTGCAAGGACCCGGACCAGCCGTACGGCAGCCCCCGGTGACGTGCGGGCCGGGGGGAAGAGCCCAACTTGAGGTGGCAGCAGTGGAGACTCCCTGCAGGCCGCAGGGGAGCCACCCGCGGCGAAATCGGCAGTGGGCTGGAGAGAGCGAGAAGCCAGAGGACGTCACCCAGGGAGGAGGGCATGGTGGGTCCTGCAGTCGGCAGGGCCACAGACTGCGATCAATGGTGACGGTCCCCTCCAGCGGGGATCCGGCTGGAGGGAGGACCCGGCAGACGGCGGACTGGATACGGCCTTCCTGCAGCCGGCAGGGAGGGAGACCTCTGAGGACGGCCGATGGAGCGGTGGTTTCACAGATGGGCAGGGATCTGGCGAGGGATGATGGCGGCAGGACGCCGCGTCCGTTAAAAAGGCGAACGACCAGCAGGAGACAGTTGGCGGAGCAGGGGCGATGACCGCGGGGGTTGATGGCCGCCGGGAGCGGTTTGTCCCTCCGAGGGTCCCCCCTGAGGACGCCAGCAGCACCACGGATTCCGCCGATGAGGAACGTCGAATGAACGCATCTGGAGGAGAGGAGCCACAGCAGGAATATCTTGTCACGGCTGCTCCAGGATCGGACCAGAGGCGGCCCGGTGAGAGATCATCGATTGTGCATAATGTTGTGGGTTCTGGGGGTGGGGGGTTGGTTGCGGCTGTAAGTACATGTTTCAGGGGTTGGTGGCAAAGTGATCGGGATCAAGCGGGTCCATGTTTCCGGCGGGTGCATGAGTGGGCCCCACTGGGGCTGGGCAATCGGTTGCAGTGGTACAGGAGGAAGGGGTGCAGGGAGCTGGAGTTGCGTTTGCGGTGGAAGCACAAGTGGCCGGGTTGCTGCTGGGGTTGAGACGGCGAAGGAGAAGGATGCAGACAAGGAGAAAGAGGATGAGGTAGTTCATTTAGATGACAGGGCGCGGAGCGAAGTGTATGTGTACTTTGAGAGTCCGCTGGAGGTCCATTTGAAGAAGGAGGTAAGGGAAACAATTTGGAAGGGGGAGTATGGGGAAATATTTTCCCTGCTCCCCCTGGAGAAGTTTAATCTCGATTAAAGTTAAACTAAGCGATTCAAAGAAGGAAAAAGAGGATGAGGAGAAGGGGAGATAAAGGTTCATCCCCAGAACCTTTACTAATTGGCTGGAAACGTTTGCCATACTAGCTAGTATCATCAGGGAGAGGGAGCTGGAGCATTGCTCTGCCCCTTTTAGGCTATATGGATTCCAGTGGGGAGGCATATCAAGTGTACGGAGGTTTGGGGTGGTTAAGATATGATGAGCAGTTCCGGCAACGGAAGGCTCTGCGTCCTGGCCTTAGATGGGACCACAAGGATATATCCTTGTGGATGCGGTTGATGACGGCTCAGACTCAGCCCTTTCGTGGGGGTGCCGGGATCCCGGGTGTGAGCAACGGGTCGCCGGCTGGCAAAAGAAAGGGGGCATATTGACAGTGTAATGAGGGGCACTGCAAGTTTGGGGCCTCGTGTCGGTTCAAGCACGAGAGTTCCGGTTGCTGAGGTGCCCACCCGTTGGTCAGGTGTTTTATAAAGAAAAGGGGAAGTCAGGGGAAGGGGCTGGAAAGAGGGAGGATGCCAGTGAAAGTAGAGGGTTGCTTCCCTATCTAAATAGGTATACGGATGTGCAGGCGGCAGGGTTATTGCGGCACGGTTTTGGTTGACGGTTGCAGGTTCCCGTTTGTTTTTCGGGCATCAGTTTTTCGCCCAGGTAATTTGAGGTCTGCAACGAAACACCCGGAAGTTGGGAGGGACAAGCTAACTAAGGAGGTGGAGCTAGGTCGGATGGCGGGTCCGTGTAAGGACCCTCCATTCCCTAACCTCAGGATTTCGCCATTGGGGGGTTGTGCCCAAGAAAGTGCCGATGAAATTCAGGCTCTTACATCAGTAATCTTACCCGGCCGGGTTGTCGGTTACTGATGGGATCTCACCGGATCTGTCTGCAGTTTCTTGCATTTCATTTGCTAGGGCGTTTGAATTAGTGCGAGCAGCAGGACAGGGGGTGTTGATGGCGAAATCAGATGTGGAAGCGGCTTTTCGCTTGCTTCCGGTCAATCCAGATAGCCATCATTTGTTGCGGTGCATATGGAATGGAGAATATTATGTGATCTCTGCCTGCCCATGGGTTGTTCTATTTCATGTGCTTATTTTGAAGCATTTAGTTCCTTTCTGGAATGGGGAGTGCGGGACGTGGCAGGAGTTCATTCAGTAATTTACTCTCTGGATGATTTTTTGTGCATTGGGTCGGCGGGTTCCTCGGTTTGTTTCTTGTTATTGTTTACTTTGGAGCGGATTGCGCTGACTTTTGGTATGTCGTTGGCAAAGAAAAAAACGGAAGGACCAGCGACGGTTTTTATGTTTCTTGGGCATCGAAATCGATACGGTTGCCATGGAGTGCCGGCTGCCAGAAGAGAAGTTGGTGGATTTAAAGCGTTTGTTAGAGCGTTGTATCAGGCAAGAAAGGTAAGGTTGAGGGGTTTTGCAGCCGGTGTTCAGTAAATTGAATTTTGCATGTCGCATTATGCCGATGGGGCGGATATTCAATAGAAGATGGGCA
Organism: Anomaloglossus baeobatrachus; assembly: GCF_048569485.1. NCBI lineage: Eukaryota > Metazoa > Chordata > Amphibia > Anura > Aromobatidae > Anomaloglossus > Anomaloglossus baeobatrachus. The sequence continues at coordinate 175,438,044 of NC_134355.1, read as the reverse complement.
AGTGCGACCTCAGGTGTCGTATTGCCAAATCACTTTGTTAGAGTGGAAAAGGTGATTAAAGGGGACTTGCTGGTTTGGGACTCCTTTTTTGACAAGTACAATGGAAAGACGTTGTGGATGAGTATAACAATGTCCTATAGTCAGCTGGAACTGTTTACGGATGCGGCAGGAGCGGTGGGTTTTGGAGCGATTTTCAGACTCACTGGGGTGTTGGGGAGTGGCCACGGCTGTGGAAGGAGAAAGGGTTGGTAAAAAATCTGGCGTTGCTCGAACCCTTTCTGATTGTAGTGGCAATCGAGTTCTGAGGTTCAGAATTTGTTGGAAAAAAGGTTTGCTTACACTGCGATAATATGGCAGTGGTGCATGCTATTAACACTTTGTCAGCAAAATCACCCCCAGTAGTGAGGTATTTAAGGCATTTGGTGCTGCGTTGCTTGGATTTCAACATTTGTGTGGTGGCAAGGCATGTGCTGGGGGTACAAAATTGGGGTGGCTGACGCACTGTTTTGATTTCAGTGTCGCAGGTTCAGGAGACTGGTGCCGGGGGTGGACGAGGATGGAGAACAATGTCCAGGCTGGCTGTGTGATCTGGCATCGGTGTCCCTTTCGAACGGATTAGGAGATCGGTGACCGAGATCACTTGGTGCCGATATCAGTGGGTGTGGAAGAAATGGGAAGAATTGGAACGAGAGCGTTTAATGGGGCCTGGTTACAATGGACGGGTGTTGGGGGTTTTGACGTTTGTTAGCTGAGAATTTTTGGCGGGCCGATCAGTGTCGGTGATGGGCCACAGGTTGGCGGCACTAGCGTTTTTGTCTAAATTGCACGTGGTTACAGATGCTACAAAAGATTTTCTGGTGCGGCAAGCCATGGAAGGTTTTAGGAAAGGGCCGAGGGCTCGGGACGCAAGAAGACAAATTTCTATTCACTTGTTGGCACTTATGGTGCGTTGTTTGGGCGAGGTGTGTTCATCACAGTTCACAGTATGAGCAGGCATTGTTTGCGGTGGCGCTTGTTTTGTCGTTTTTTGGTGCTTTTCGCATTAGTGAATTGATTAGTCCTGCAAAGCAGGTGGCAGGAGGCCTTTTAATAGGGGATGTTGGGCTGGGGGACGGTCGAGTTGAATGTACTTTGCACCATTCCAAAACGGATCAGATGGGTCGTGGACATTTGACGGTGTTGTATGGCATTCCAGGACACCACTGGTGTCCGGTTGCACAGGTGGCAGGTTTTAAGGATGCGCGGGGGTTACCCTGGCTCCTTCCTGAGGCATGAGGACGGGTTATCGTTGTTCAAATTTAAATTTGTAGCAATATTGAAGTCTTGTTTGGCACGGGTGGGAGCAGTGCCAAGGAATCACGTGAGGGCGATCGATTCAGTTTGGAGGTTAATAGGGGATGTTTAATGGCTGTGCGGCATGTGGGTTTTTTCTGTTCTTAATGGTGTTTATAAGCTTATAGGTGTGTGTCTGGCTGTGTACTCGGGCACTCCTACGTGTACTGGGGGGCGTTGCGGGCGGACGTGCATACAGACGGTCAACAACTCGGAATGGCGAGAGGGAAGGCGCGAGTAAAATGGATTGGGATTCGTGGTTTGATGTGGGGGAGAGTATGCGCGGAGGTGGCATATTATGCTAGGGTTGACCAGGATCCCAAGGTTTTAATTTACATGCGGGAGGAAATGATTTGGGAGTGCGGGCAGCCAGAGATTTGAAGCGGAAAATTAAGTTGGACCTTTGGCTAGTGTGGTGAGAGTTTTCGGGTATCGTTATCGTCTGGTCAGATATCGTGGCTCGGATGAGTTGGCGTTTTGCCAGGTCAGTCTAGCGGATTAACAGGGCGCGTAGCAAGTTGAACAGGACGAGTGGCCAGTTTCTGGCGTGGAATGGAGGCTTTGTCGTGCGGCACAGGGACTTAGAGGAGTCGTCGGATCAATATTTGCGGCAGGATGGCAGGTTTGGATCTGTGGATGCTCGGTTTGCGGGAAGGTTTGGAGCACGCAGTGGGGGTGTGGAGGGCCCGGGCCATGTAAGCGGTCACGTGGCCTGTCGGTGGCGGGGGGAGAGATCCGTTGTCAGAGGCTGGAAGTACCGATACTCGGTTGGTGGTACGAAGTCACTCAGGGGTAGTGGCTTCGTAAGAAATTGGGAACTTGTGGGCGTAGGTCCTGCAGGTTCGGGGGAGGGGTATTTAACGATGGAACGTTAATACCTCTCACACCTCGGGTCGGTTTTGGTCACGGCCGAGGTGGTCCCTTGGGCTGGTTTTAGGATACGGCCAGGGGATAGGAAGAATTGGTTGCTTCTGGGACGGACCTATCGGTGTTTGGTTTGTGGTGTTTGGAATGTGTATATATATATATATATATATATATATATATATCAGTTATGGTTTTAATTAAAGCGGCGGCATGTTGAGCCGCGGGAAAGATATATATATATACTTGTTAAATAAAGCTGTGGCCATTCGTCCAATGGAAGTTGTCTTGTCATTATTTATAGATATAGTAATTAAGAGGGTATAATTTATGAAGACAGAAGTATCCCTCATAGAGATGTCAAGACACAGGACCGCTGCAGTTTGTGATCAGCTTCAGCGGTCAGGAGACTTAAACTGCAGGTATCACAAGCTGCAGCGATCCTGTGTCCCATAGAACGGTGACATAATGCTGGCACAGAGCACAGGGCGGCCTGCACTGGATCCAGGAGGTGACAGCAGGTGAGTACAATTTATTTTGTTATTTTTACAGAATCTGGCCTCCAGGCAATGACCTTTCTCTGGACAATCCCTTTATTAAACTATAATCCTCATCTTTCTTGCACCTGACAGCTCTAGTGGTGCATTCCCTGATGCTTCAGTTTACAGTGGCTGCAGACATCACATTCCAGGTGCCTCATGTGACCTCTGCAGACAATCACTGGCTTCAGACTCTTGTGCCGTATACCACTGACAAGCTGCAAAACACACAGGGTATCCAGTTTGTGCCATCTCCAATGTAAATAGAAGCATTGGAGACAGCGCTGAAGCTGCAGCAGATAGAAGGGTGGCAGGACTGTGCTGTGTTATAGTCAGATGGTAAATATGGAGCTTATTTATTGTTTAGATTTGATAGTTGTGTCGTCAACTAGGAACAAACAGTAGAACCTATATGTTTACATCATTTTGTTGTGGTATGAAAGAGGAAGGGGGAGGCCCAAAAAGATCTCTTGCACAGGGGCCCCCTGCAGTCTGTGTCCGCCCCTGCCCACACCCCTCTGCTACTGTGACGTACCACAGGTCCAGAGCTGCATCTACAGACTAACTGCGGGCTGGAAGAGCGAGCTTGAGACTAGAGTGGCTGAATCAACCCTAAATGAAAAAACGGTCTTCTGCGAGTCTTTTGTTAGGACCTGTCTGAGGCCGTCGGCTCAAAAAGGCTTCCCAGGACAGACTTTACACTAGCCACTCTATCCTACAGATTCCAAAGGAACCCTGACCTTCACTTTTACACCCCTGTACAGAGATAGAGACTTACCACAGGTAATGGGTTGCATGTACAGAGTAGCTGCTGGCCGGAGGAGCGAGCTTGAGGCTAGTGGTTGATTCAACAATAAGTTAAATATAGCAAACGAAAAGGCAACAGTATTTATCTGCCCAGGTCACAGAAACTGATGCACTAACAGGATACAGTAGCTCTCCTTGATATAGATGAAGGCAGCACAGGGGCAAAATACTGATGAGTCAACCACTCACAACCTACCAATTCATGGAGGGGGTGATTGCTCAGTATTAAAATTGCACAGGCATTAATTATGCGTGTATACGAGACTGGTAATTTAGTGCACAGTGTGTGACACCCTGGAAACCCAGGGGTCACAGGTCCCTACACTCACCACATACACCCCCACCCCAGGAAGGTACCATCAATCAACCAAAAGACGTGATTGCCTCCCTCAGAGTCAGACAGGCACACCAGGTGGGCGGAGTCAGGCGGAAAGACACGCCCACCGAGGAGTCTGCTGGCCTGAGGCAGGAAAACACAAGTAGATTGGGTAGAGGGAGTTGAAGTTTAGAGTTTGGAGAGTGAGGAGCTCAGCTCTGTGTGGGGCCTGGGTTGGAGCCTAGGACCCCAGATCAGTCAGACAGGCAGACGGTAGTGGCCGCCTGCAGGAGACCAGGAATATGACCAGCGGAACCATAAGGGACCGGGACAGGGTAGTGGCCCGCCGGAACCGAACCGGGGAGCTAACTGGATACCGGAGCACCAGGCAGGGTACTCAGACCCCGGACTAGGCTATAAGCCACCGCCATAGTCAAATCAACTGATCGCGGTCTGGACCTCAGGGGTTCATTCCCACCTAAGTCCCGATTGAAGGCAACAGCCCAACCCATCCGGATAATAGCCACCGCCAGAGGCTAGAGATCCAAGGGCCAGCGTCTGCGGGCAAACGGGCTCCTACAACACATACATGCCGTGGAGCGGGCTACCAGTGCCCAGGCACGGTAGCCAAAATCACATAAAGGTGCAGGAGAAAGGCGGACATTACCAACCTATCTGGAGAAACTGCAGCCGGCTGCGGGCCCCGTTCGTCACCCCGTTTGGTTTACCAGAGACTCTGTGTGGTTTAATCATGAGTACACCAGTGCCATCAGGCACCGCACCGCGCTACACCGCAACCCTGCCCCTGCACCCCGGCCTTCACTACCGGGCCCCGGGACCAACATCCCCTACCCACGGAGGGGTCAACACCTAGCTGCGCCCCTACACCGCTCCCGGGATTCCCCGTACCTTTGCCGCAGCGGTGGTGTCCACCATCACCACAACCCGTGGGTGGCGTCACGACCTTTCCCAAAAATAACCACCCCACAACCCCTGCGTGCACCGCCACTACTCCCTTCCAGAGCGATGTGACCCCCGGGTCCGCCGGAGGTGCTCAAGCCACCGACACACGCGAGCCCGGACCCGAGCGGCTCGGCGGTTGCAGCGCGGTACAAGTGCACCTGGCTTACAGCCTATTACTGAAGCCTCTACTATTAGATCAGATGGACTTCCCAGCACTCTATCATTGCACTCCACCGGGACAGACAACGTACCCAGCACTCTATCATACCTCACAACCGTCCTGGATTCTGTGAGACCGTTCCGATTTGCATCTGCTCTGGGTTGTCAGGACAGCTGGGACTCAAACTCGTGAACTTATTGTCCATAGGCATAGGCAGCAGCTCTACCACTGAGCTACTGCCTCTATTGAAAATCATAGGAAGATTTGGTAATCTTGACCTCTGTAGTGCAGTAGAGAAAAAGAAGCAGATCATTCAGCTAAAAGGATGGATGGATGGATGGATGGATGATTGGATGGATTTAGATAGATAGATATTGCATCTCTTTGTAGGTGAAGGAAAGAGTCAGATTCATTTGTTCCCATAAAACTACTATAAAGAAATGAAGAAATGAGGAAAAAAATACAAATAGATATAAAAAATTTTTCTTTATTTTCACCACCTTGGATTTAAACCAGTAATTTTCAAACATGTGTCCAGCAGCCCTTAGCTGGTGAACCACAAGGAACAATGATGTAAGAGGGAGGATTTTATATAGATGAACTTACAATGCAACCTCTGATTACAAGCTGATCACACAGGATACAGAGCTCCATTGTACAGAGCAGCATCTCTATGTTCTGTATTCTAGAGGGAGAAAGAAAAGAGATTTTTCTTTTCTTCTAATAAAATTACTAAAATAATTAAAAAAAATAGAATAATGTAATTTTATTACACTTTTTTTATAAAATAATAAACATCACAAATCAGCAAATAAAATGGACATATTTGGTGTCTCTGTAATTGTAACGACCCAAACAAGACAGCAATCAGATTATTTATGGGGATCAGTAAATAGAGTAAAAAAAATGCTGCGTTTTTTCTGCAGGTGTTATTGTTGTTATTATTATTATTAATAATAATTATTATTATTAATAATAACTAGCTATACTATCCGGCTTCGCCCGGGTTAATAACTGTTGTTAACAAAATAGAATGTATTAACAAAAATTTATTCTGCACACAAAAACCACAAAACAAATAGATAAAAATGTAATTATTAAAAGGCAAAAACTAAGCTAATAGAAGCATTTCACAACATATATTTCAACACCACAGATATTCCACACAGATTTAACTAAATGGGCCAAGTAATGTGCCCCGTCCGTCTCTTTCCCCGTCCGTCTCCTTCCCCGTCCGTCTCCTTCCCCGTCCGTCTCCTTCCCCGTCCGTCTCCTTCCCCGTCCGTCTCCTTCCCCGTCCGTCTCATTCCCCGTCCGTCTCATTCCCCGTCCGTCTCATTCCCCGTCCGTCTCATTCCCCGTCCGTCTCATTCTCCGTCCGTCTCATTCCCCGTCCGTCTCATTCCCCGTCCGTCTCATTCCCCTTCCGTCTCTGTCTGTCTCTATCTGTCTGTCTGTTTCCCCACCGACATCTTATTACCTCACATATAAGCTTCTTATACTATGAATGTCTTTTGTTCCTATAGCAACCAATCACAGCTCCTACTAATAACCTGTAGTTCCAGGCTCCATTTACTTTAATGGAGCCATGTTTTTTGGAGAGTAACTGTAAAGCGCGGGGTTACATTTTCCTGTCAAAACATAGTCTACGACGTTCCCTGGGTCACATGAGGTATCTGTCCAAAATTTCGTGATTGTAAATGTGACAGTGCGGATACACTTTTCGTTTCACTTTTTCCCATTATGTAGATAGGGGCAAAATTGATTGGTAAATTAGAACGCGCGGGGTTAAAATTTCGCCTCACAACATAGCTTATGACGCTCTCGGGGTCCAGAAGTGTGAGTGTGCAAAATTTTGTGGCTGTAGCTGCGACGGTGCAGATGCCAATCCCGGACATACACACACACACACACACACACACTTAGATTTATATATTATATATACAGTATTCACAGCGTTCATATATTATATACACAGCATGTATATATATATATATATATATATATATATACATATATACATGCTGTATATATAATATATAAATATATATATATATATATATATATATATAAACTATCCACACATATATATATATATACACAGTGCCTTGCGTTCGAAACGCGTCCTCTAGTGGGGCAGTTTGAAATATGACATGGACTCTTTTAATGATGATTTATAAATAAAACAAGAAATTTTAAATGAAGATTTTTTCCGTGGATTTGTTGCTGGAATTTTTCAAAACTTATGCTACGAGTTCTGCTACCTTCCTTTTCCTTGCACGGTCCTGGATAAGCGGTCTCCGATGAGAAGCAGGTGAGCTGGACAAAAGTTTGGTTTGTTTCTAGTGCCTTGCGACAGTATTCAGCTCCCTTGAATTTTTCAACCTTTTCCCACATTTCAGGCTTCAAACATAAAGTTAAAAATAATAATGTAATGGTGAAGAATCAACAACAAGTGGGACACAATTGGGAAGTTGAACGAAATGTATTGCTTATTTTAAACTCTTGTAAAAAAGAATAAACTTAAAATTGGGGCGTGCAATATTATTCGTCCCCTTTACTTTCAGTGCAGGAAACTCACTCCAGAAGTTCATTGAGGATCTCTGAATGATCCAATGTTGTCATAAATGATTGATGATGATAAAATAATCCCCGTGTGTGTAATCAAGTCTCCGTATAAATGCACCTGCTCTGTGACAGTCTCAGTGTTCTGTTTAAATCACAGAGAGCATCATGAAGACCAAGGAACACAACAGGCAGGTCCATGATACTGTTGTGGAGAAGTTTATAGCCGGATTTGGTTGCAAAAAGATTTCCACAACTTTAAACATCCCAAGAAGCACTGTGCAAGTGATCATATTAAAATCTAAGCAGTATCATACCACTGCAAATCTACCAAGACCCGGCCGTCCGTCCAAACTTTCATTTCAAACAAGGAGAAGACTGATCAGAGATGCAGACAAAAGACCCATGATCACTCTGGATGGACTGCAGAGATCTGCAGCTGAGGTAGGAGAGTCTGTCCATAGGACAACAATCAGTCGTGCACTGCACAAATCTGACCTTTATGGAAGAGTGGCAAGGAGAAAGCTATTTCTTAAAGATATCCATAAAAAGTGTCATTTAAAGTTTGCCACAAGCCACCTGGGAGACACACCAAACATGTGTAAGAAGGTGCTCTGGTCAGATGAAACCAAAATTGAACTTTTTGGGCACAATGCTAAGCGATATGTTTGGCGTAAAAGCAACACAGCTCATCACCCTGAACACACCATCCCCACTGTCAAACATGGTGGTGGCAGTATCATGGTTTGGGCCTGATTTTCTTCAGCAGGGGCAGGGAAGATGGTTAAAATTGAAGGGAAGATGGATGGAGCCAAATACAGGACCATTCTTGATGAAAACCTGTTGGAGTCTGTAAAAGACCTGAGACTGGGACGGAGATTTGTCTTCCAACAAGACAATGATCCAAAACATAAAGCAAAATCTACAATGGAATGGTTCACAAATAAATGTATCCAGGCGTTAGAATGGCCAAGTCACAGTCCAGACCTGAATCCAATTGTGAATCTGTGGAAAGAGCTGAAAACTGCTGTTCACAAACACTCTCCATCCAACCTCACTCAGCTCGAGCTATTTGCAAAGGAAGAATGGGCAAGAATTTCAGTCTCTCGATGTGAAAAACTGATAGAGACATACCCCAAGCGACTTGCAGCTGTAATCGCAGCAAAATTAAGGGGCCGAATAATATTGCACGTCCCAGTTTTCAGTTTATTATTTTTTATAAAAGCTTAAAATAAGTAATAAATATAGTTCAACTTCACAATTGTGTCCCACTTATTTGTTGATTCTTCACCATCAAATTTAAATTTTTTATCTGTATGTTTGAAGCCTGAAATGTGCGAAAAGGTTGAAAAATTCAAAGGGGCCGAATACTTTCGCAAGGCACTGTATATCACCTAAACTCATACATTCTAGGCACACACATACTCTTAATCCCTTTCAATCTCCTCTTCAAGCCTTTCCGATGCTGACATGATTGTGATGTCACCAACGTTCCTCAAGCAGTCTCGACATCAGAAGCTACACTATCAGTGTAGCTCCTGCTATAGACGCTTGGGTCTCCGAAGGAAGTGGGGACCCTGGACAACTACCCAGTTAGCCCTGCACTAACATCAGCCCTGCACCTAATCTACAGTAATAACCTCCCTACCACCCAGTGTTCAGTAATAAAGCACCTAAACCCTAATCTACAGTAATAGACCCCCTAACCATTAGTACAGTAATAGCCCCCTAACACCTATTCTACAGTAATACCCTCCGTAACAACCAGTGTACAATAATAACACCCCTAAACCCCAGTCTACATTAATAGATCCACTAATGATCATTCTATAGAAATAGCCCCCTAACACTCAGTCTGCAGTAATAGCTCCCCCAAGTAATATTCTTGTATACTAATTGAGTAAGACCCTAGATGTATCTGACGTTAGCTTGCCATAGGTTGAAGTGCTGTACAGCCATCTTCAAGGTCAGTGTATCTAGCAAAGTAGAGACCTTAGACTAGAAACTCATTTCATGTAAAGCTACTTTCACACTTGCGTTGAACAGCATCCGTGACAATGCGTTGTGTGACGCATGTGATGGGTGCGTTGTAAATAGTGTGATATAAAGGCAACGGATTCCTGTGAAATAAAGCATTGCGTTAAGCCGAGAGAGAGAGCGAGCCCCCATCATCACTGCACATAGCCCGACACTACCGCCCCCTTCATCACTGCACACACCGGCACTACCGCACTCATCATCATCACTGCACACACCCCGGCACTACCGCACTCATCATCATTACTGCACACACCTCGGCACTACCGCACCCATCATCATCACTGCACTGTAATGCCTGATAGGAGCCACAGACTCAGACTGGCGGTAAGGGGAATCTAGTGAAAAGCCGCTCACAAAGCAGGACCCAAAGAACTCTGCAACCCTTTAACCCCTGTACAGGGATTTGGAATTACACAGAGCCTCAGAGATCGCTACCTGTGGTAGACTGTAGTCCGTGGTCGTCAGGCAGGGTCAAAATCCAGGAGAAGCAAAACAGGAACAGAATCGGCAGGCAAGAGCGTAGTAAGGAGACAAAGCAGGGGTCAAACTGGCAGCAAGGTACAAAAACGACAGGCAGGAGGGTAGTCAAACACAAGCAAGGTCAGCGCACAGGAATCACAATACAAAAAGCACATGAGCCAGGAGAACAGAACTATCACTGGCAGTGATCATGTGACAGGAGAGGGAATAAGAAGGGTGTGGTGTCTTCCCATAGGCTACAGGTGAATGTTGGCCACTTCAGCCGGGAGACACACGCCACCTACAATCAGCCAGTGGTACTGCAGGTTCCAGGGAAACCCAGCCTAGTGGATGAGCGGAGCCTGTGCTCCGCAGAGCCACGGGCACCGACTCCTCTCCCATCACCACCACTATCCATGGTGGGAACATGGCGTCGTCTGGCGATCGGAGCAGAAGTCGCAGGAGCGGACTCCGGTGGGGACGTGACACTGTGCTCCGCAGAACCACTGGCACCGACTCCTCTCCCATCACCAGCACTATCCATGGTGGGAACATGGCGTCGTCTGGCGATCGGAGCAGAAGTCGCAGGAGCGGACTCCGATGGGGACGTAACATGCACACACCTCAGCACTACTGCACCCATCATCATCCCCGCACACACCCCGGCACTACCGCACTCATCATCATCACTGCACACACCCCGGCACTACCGCACTCATCATCATTCCCGCACACACCCAGGCACTACCGCACTCATTATCACTGCGCACACCCTGGCATTACAGCATTCATCATCACTGCACACACCTCGGCACTACCGCTCCCATCATCACTGCACACACCCCGGGACTATCGCTCCCATCATCACTGCACACACCTCGGCATTACTGCACTCATCCTCACCGCACACACGTAGGCACTACCGCACTCATCATCATCACTGCACACACCCCGGCACTACCGCACACACCCCAGCACTACCGCACTCATCATCATCACCGCACACACGCAGGCACTACCGCACTCATCATCACCGCACACACGCAGGCACTACCGCACTCATTATCACCGCACACACCCTGGCACTACCGCACCCATCATCACCCCACACACACCAACACTACTGCACTCATCATCACCGCACACACCCAGGCACTACCACCCCCATCATCACTGCACACATGCAGGCACTACCGCACTCATCATCACTGCACACACCCCAGCACTACCGCACCCATCATTACCGCACACACGCAGGCACTACCACACTCCTCACCGCATACACACCAGCACTACAGCTCCCACCATCACCGCACACATTACCTTAGTGTCGTTTCCGCTGACAGCGCAACTCCCTTCAGTTCCTGCGTGGAGCTGACAGTGAGCGGCGATATTCTACGGCTGCTCCTGTCAGCTTCATGTACTAGAGCTGGATGCGTCGTGGGACCTCGTGTGGATTACGCCGGACCTGGAGGGGTATTTGTGGATTAATAAAGTGGTGAAAGAGGGTGTTTTTTTATCTTTAATTCCAAATAAAGTATTTTTTCGGGTGTATGTGTTTATTTACTTTCACTTACAGATTAAACATTGTGGGTGTCTCATAGACGCCTGCCATGATTAATCTAGGACTTAGTGGCAGCTATGGGCTGCTGCCATTAACTCATTATTACCTCGATTGTCACCGCACCAGGGCAATTCAGGATGAGCCGGGTAGAGTCCCGGGTCTGTCGCATGTAATGGATGCGGCAATTACGGGCGGCTGCTGGCTGATATTTTTATATCATAACGTGGGGCTCCCCATCCTGAGAATACCAGCCTTCAGCCGTGTGACTTTACCTTGGCTGGTATCAAAATTAGGGGGGACCGCACGCCGTTTTTTTAAATTTATTTATTGTACTGCACGATATAGACCTGCCCACCGGAGACTATGATTGGTTGCAGTGAGACAGCGTGGGGGCGGGTCTGACTGCAACCAATCATAACAAGAAAGCCTGCGGAGACATCATCACATGTTTCTCAACGCTGGCAGGAAACTAGCCAGGTCTTTCACCGGGAAGGAACAACCAGGGGAAGGGCAGTCTCCAGTCAAGGAGACCACCTATGCCAAACCTGGTATCCATCCACAGAAAGCTGTTTCGGGGTATTTGCCCCTCATCAGTGTGGAGTAGTAAACTGGCTAGTGGGAGCATTGCCTAGTAGAAGACTACATAAGCAAGGATGGTTGACCTTAGGGAGATCAACATCCAACACTGCGGAGACACCATCACGTGTTTCCCAGGGGGCATTGCTCTAGAATCACTGCGTTGAGAAACACATGATGGTGTCTCCGCGGTGTTGGATGTTGATCTCCCTAAGGTCAACCATCCTTGCTTATGTAGTGCAACCAATCATAGGCGCTTGTGGGCGGGGGAAGCAGTGAATACTAGATGGAATAATGAGCGGCCGGCATTTTCAAAAGAGGAAAAGCCGCCGGAGCTTTGAGACAACTGTGCAGCGTCACGCCCATGATCGGTGAGTATGAGAGGGGGGGGAGAGAGACCAGGAGTGATTTTAAACGATTTTGATATTTCTGCTGGACATGCTGAGCATGCTCAGTGGAACGTGACGGAATCCGTCAGCGGATTCCGCCGCTTAGTGCATAGCGGCGGAATCCACCACCATAGACAATCGTTAGACACCTTGGCGGATTCCAATGGAATCTGTCAATGCGCATTATTTTAACGACCCAAAAAAACGCTACATGTAGCGTTCCCTCCGCTCGACGCTGCATCAAAATAACGACGCAGCGTCGTCCAGCGGATGAATCACAGACACTTGCGTTACAGTGCGTCCTGAATACAAGTCTATGGAGAATAGCACAGTGGGTTAACCGACTGCGCTATTTTCTATAGCGGCGGATTGCACTAAACGCAAGTGTGAAAGTAGCCTTAGGGGTTCAATATTTTTAAAATTAGAACATATACAACTCTACCCTTTCTTCTTATTTATTTTGCCTTCTTCTCAGAGGCCGCTTATTTTCCTTAATAGTTTTTCCTATATTCTTTCTTAGCATATGTGTTTGATAGAGTTAAATCATATTAGAATCATAATGCATATTATTTGCTATTAGATTGTAATTTGTAAATCTAAATAATAATAGAAGAGAACAAGTAATTCTTAGTAAATGACAAAAATTCATGTCTGCAACACATTTGTAAAAATAGGGATAAAATAACAATTCCTTTAACTTGGCTACTTGTGTGAGATGCTCCTAATGAAACCTATTTGAACAATATGCCTTTTGTTATAGGGAAATCACTTTTGAGCATGTGAACATTAGGCAGCACCAGATACACCATAAAAATAGAGTTGCATTAACCTATGTCCACCTATGATCTTTAAAGGAGCTTGTGCTAAACTGGTCTCAATGGAGAGGTGGATATACCGTCTGGTTCCTCTTCTTTGAAAACTTGGGTGTATGATATCCAAATGAAAGGTTATGTAGGTTATTGCTAGGACAACGTTTTGAGGGAGAGAATTTTCAGTGAAGACATGTAATTAAAATAAATAAGTATGGTAAATATATATATAAATAAAATGAAGAAAGGTAACAGAATACTAATCTTTAGGGCTCGCTCGCACCACCATATAACACGAACGACTCTTATCCAATATTTTATTTTATAGGATAGCACTTGCTCTGATGTTATTCTATAGGGTAGGGCTGATCATCAATTTTTTTCTTATGCCAATTCGTCATAACGCTTCCTGCAGCAATTGGCAATGTGTCTTTGATCATGCGCACCCATGCAAGTCTACGGGTGCGTGTGAAATATCGGACTGCACTGTGAAATATCGGATGACATTCGACTGCATTGCAATATATGCAGAGACAGGCTAGGGAGAAGACGTAGAAATTAAGCGCTCCATTTTCTCTGCACCTGTGATCTAATCCACTATCACACTAAAAATTATCATTTATTTCCATATTAGTGTCAAAGCAGCTACGGGATGTGATGACTACTCTGCGGAGGATGTGCTGCTGAAAAATGCGCAGAACCTAATTCATAGTGTTTTACAAACCTGGAGAGCAGCAGAAGCAGCATGCATCAAGGTAAACTGTCTGTCATGTCATACTTTAGGCTCACAAAATAATTTTAAAATTCATCCTTAGAATATGAGCTCAGCAATGTTCCTTTCTACATTCTAATACTGATAACCTGGAAGTCCTGCAGGATGACATCTTGCCATTGGGGATGATCGACCTCGAACTGCACAGTTTGGTGTTTATGTAGCTCCCCTGAAGCCATCAGGGAGCTACAAGGTAATGCATCCCCACTGGGATGCAGGGCCTATCCCCTAGGGCCACAGAATACCAGTGCCAGTAACACACAAACACTCCAGAAAATCTCAGTTTTCCCCAACATTCCCCCATAGAATGGTACAAAGCTAGGGTTGGACCAATGGATGGCCGCCTAGAGGTGCAGCCAGTCCAGTCCACTAGTTGACCAGGTGGGAGGGGCAGACTGTGGACAGTCAGGAAGACAGTAGTCAGTCCATCAGGGACAGAGGAAGTGAACAGAGTTAGTAGGAGTCAGGCAGTGAGAGAGGACGTGAGCAGACGCACTGACTACGAATGAACAGTAACCTGGTGCCCAGGAGGTTAGTTGCCGGTGGATTCCGGTGGAGTACTCCAGGAACTACGCACCAATGGGGTACAGGACCCTAGGTCAGGCAGAAGCTCCAGGCAGGACTGATAACACCTGCACAGCGAGGGGACCATCAAGGAACTCGCTGACCTTGAAGTCCGGGACTCAGTAGCGAAGGGAGAACCGGGAACAGGATCAGAGATGCCAACCCCACAGGGTTCACGCTACCATCATACGGACTGCAGTGGAAGACCACCAGACGTGGGGAATGTCATTTTGGTGGCCGTTGCCAGGTCCTGTGCCCTGGGTGCTTTTTAATGGGGAGTATTTACAGGGGAGATTAAAGTCATTGGTGTGACGCCACCTGTGGGTTAATATGGGGAAACTGCCGCTGCTGAGTTGGTCACCCCTAGGGCTGGTGGTAATGGCAGCTATGGTGGTAGGCCGTCCGCAGGTATGGCTTAACCCGGGGAGATGGATGATGGAGACTTTTGCCGTTAATAAGGGAGGCCACACCATGGGTTGTAGTTAACAGTCTCTACTCACTCTTGACCCTCTGACGGCTGGTTCAGGTCCTTGTAGTTACAGTTGATGACTCGGTTGCTCTGTCCCCGGCACCCTCAGTGTGGTTGGGTCCCTGTAGCTTGAAGCGGTTTGGGGCCCGACTGTCCCTTGTTGTGGCAGTCTCCTTGTCTGTACGGCGGGCAGTGTGGATCCTGTAGGGCTGGTCTGTGTCCCAAACCCTGATCCTTCCTTTACTGCTGGTGCCTCCAGATCTGTGGGTCAGTAAGGTCTGTGAAGGTCCCCTCACTGTGCAGGTAATTGCCAGGCCATATGAAACTGACGCCTGACATAAGGCCCTGTGCCCTGTCGGTGCCCTGGTCCCAGCGGTACTCAGTTGTACCTGCCTGGTGACCACTCTCCTATGCCCCCGGGTCACCATTACATGACCCAACTCTAGGCATGTCTTTCCACTTTCACTCACTACTGCTGTCCCCTCCCACCAGGTTGTCTAGTCCCCTGGTCTGGTCCCGCCCTCTAGGTGGCCATCCCCTTGTGTCTGACTAGCCAATTACCCCTTGGTGTGGGATGAGAACTGGGATTTTGGTGTGTCTAGGTGTTGCTGGCACTGGTGTTCCAGGTCCCTGGGGGTAGGCCCTGCATCCCGGTGAGGATGCAGTACCTAGTAGTGCCCTGAGTGGCTCAGGGACTCTACATTGGCACCTGTGTACTTTTGGGCACGACTAGGCAACTCATCCCCCTGACAGATGTCACTCTTGCACTGGCCAAGTCATTGCAGCTCCTAAGCCCTTCCATCCCACCCACAAGGAATTGCATCGTGCCTGGAAGGGACTTACAGCGTAGTCCTCATTGGCTTTTGCTCCAGCCGGGACCAGACATACCCTTCTCCAGAGGGCGCAACCGGCCTTCAGTCACCAGGGGGTTCTTCGAGTGTCCGCAATAGGGAACAGTCGCCCTCCTGACCGGCCAGATGATACCCACAACAGGGGACGAGGTTCAGACAATCCCACAACACAGGATCCCTCATTCTGCCGATCAAGGATTGGCCCTTAGGGCCCACTAATTCTCCGAGGTCAAGCCTCTACCACACACCACCCACAGGTGTGTTCACATGTACGACTCAGGGACTCTCCCTGCCATTAGATCTCCCTAGCCTGAGAGCACCAAGGGAAGTAGCTTAACCCATGTGGCCATCTAGTGGTCGCACACAGAATATATCATAAACCATATCTACAGTACACCCAGTAATACCCAACATAAAGAGTAGAACTACAAGTTGCAGCCAACTTGCAGGTCTGGGGTGGGCAGAGCCCAACACCCCCTTACACAGGTACACCCCATGCCTCCACCTGTATAAAAGCTGCACCAAGGGCCATGGTGTTATTTTGCCTGCACTAGGGAGAGTACGCTGTGGGAGTGAGGGACAGTGATAGATAGAGTTAAGAAAAATAAACACGTTGTAGGGATAGTATGCTGTAGGAGAGAGGGACAGTGATAGGTGCAAGTAATTGTAAATCAAATACAGCAGTAGCGGTACAAAACAGCAGTGTACAGGAAATGTTATCTTTTTTTTTTAATTCAATCTAGTTTTTCACAGTGTGCTTTGCTGTGGTAATATCTCTGCAATCTTATACTGCGTGACATCCACCCAGTCCCTGGTGCTAAGGAGAGGGATGGTGGGACACCTCCTGCATTCACCTCCAACTGTACCCTGCACTCCTAGCCAGTTCCTATACAGGTTCTGCACCTGTCGCCAAGCAGGATACCTAAAGCCCTAAGAGACCCTGAAATAATCATGGTTAGTGAGCTGGCAGCTGAGAATTGCTAGTCCCACTGCTGCACTAATCCAACAAGAAGGGAAGGTATAGCAGACAAGGGAAACAACAAGGATAAAGTCCAACTTCACGGCTGCAGTCAGATACCTGGACTGCACCTACACGCCTTCTCTGCAACAAAGGCTTCAACAGCTCCTTTTGCCTGTCTGTCTCTTTCTAGGGCTGTGTCTTTCCAAGGCTTTCTCTTTCCAAGGCTTTCTCTTTCCATGGCTGTCTCTTTCCAGGTCTGTCTCTTTCCAGGTCTGTCTCTTTCCCCATCTGTCTCTTTCCCCATCTGTCTCTTTCCCCGTCTGTCTCTTTCTCCGTCTGTCTCTTTGTCCGTCTGTCTCTTTGTCCGTCTGTCTCTTTCCCGGTCTGTCTCTTTCCCGGTCTGTCTCTTTCCCGGTCTGTCTCTTTGCCCGTCTGTCTCTTTGCCCATCTGTCTCTTTGCCTGTCAGTCTCTTTGTCCGTCTGTCTCTTTGTCCGTCTGTCTCTTTCCAGGTCTGTCTCTTTCCAGGTCTGTCTCTTTCCGGGTCTGTCTCTTTCCCCATCTGTCTCTTTGCCTGTCAGTCTCTTTGTCCGTCTGTTTCTTTCCAGGGCTGTCTCTTTCCCGGTCTGTCTCTTTCCCGGTCTGTCTCTTTCCCAGTCTGTCTCTTTCCCGGTCTGTCTCTTTCCCGGTCTGTCTCTTTCCCGGTCTGTCTCTTTCCCGGTCTGTCTCTTTGCCTGTCAGTCTCTTTGTCCGTCTGTCTCTTTCCAGGTCTGTCTCTTTCCAGGTCTGTCTCTTTCCAGGTCTGTCTCTTTGCCTGTCAGTCTCTTTGTCCGTTTGTCTCTTTCCAGGGCTGTCTCTTTCCCGGTCTGTCTCTTTCCCGGTCTGTCTCTTTCCCGGTCTGTCTCTTTCCCAGTCTGTCTCTTTCCCGGTCTGTCTCTTTCCCGGTCTGTCTCTTTCCCGGTCTGTCTCTTTGCCCGTCTGTCTCTTTGTCCATCTGTCTCTTTCCAGGGCTGGCTGTATCTTTGCCCGACTGTCTCTTTGCCCGACTGTCTTTGCCCGTCTGTCTATTTCTCCATCTGTCTCTTTCCCCATCTGTCTCTTTCCCCATCTGTCTCTTTCCCCGTCAGTCTCGTTCCTAGTCTGTCTCTTTCCCCATCTGTCTCTTTACAGAGCTGTCTCTTTTCCCATCTGTCTCTTTCCCCGTCTGTCTCTTTTCCCCGTCTGTCTCTTTTCCCCGTCCGTCTCTTTTCCCCGTCCGTCTCTTTCCAGGTCTGTCTCTTTCCCCGTGTCTCTTTGCCTGTCTGTCTCTGTCTGTCTCTTTCCACGTCTGTCTTTGTCTGTGTCTCTGTCTGTATGTCTGTCTCTTTCTGTCTCTCTCTATCGTCTCCCCACTGACATCATATTACCTCACACAAGTTTCTTATACTAACTGTTTATTTTGTTCCTATAGCAACCACTGACAGTTGCTATTAATAGCTAGTAGCTCCCACCTCCATTCAGTTTAATGGAGGCAGGATTTTGGAGAGTAACTGTAAAGCGCAGGGTTAAATTTTCCCGTCAAAACATAGTCTTTGACGTTCCCTGGGTCACATGGGGTGTCTGTGCAAAATTTTGTGATTGTGAATGCGACGGTGCAAATTCCTTTAGCGGACATACATACACACATACACACACACATACATACACTCAGCTTTATATATTAGACTATGGGGTGCATTGTAATATATGGAGAACTATGGAGTGAATAATAATATATGGAGAACTATGGAGTGAATTATAATACATGGAGAGCTATGTAACTGTATTCTAATATATGAAGGGTTATGTGGGACCCTTTATACTATATGGAATGCTATGCGGGGGCCATTATTCTATTTGGAAAACTATATACAAGGGGGGGACAAAGATACAATCATGGGATGGGAACGTTTTGTGCTGAGGGAAAAGGCTCTTTCCCTCAGCATCCAGCTTTCCCATGCTGTGCTATACATCTCTCAGCACCCAGCTTTCCCATGCTCTGATATGGGAAAGCTGGGTGCTGATGGAAAGATGTATAGCAAAGCATGGGGAAGCTGGGTGCTGATAGAGGGACTTCATATAATGGGAAATCTGGGTGCTGAGGGTAAGAGCCAAGTGTCAGCATCATTATCCCGTACCCCAAGTTTCAGTGTCATTGTCTCGTACCCCAATGTCGGTGTACATGGAGGAGGGGCCCAGGTCCAAACTTTGCACCGGGGCCCATCAAAGTCTAGTTACGACACTGCTCCTAAGATAGCCAAATCTAAAAAAAAAACACTTCAACTTCCAAAAATATTAACCCCTTAACGACCGCGGGCCGTAAAATTACGTCCTAGCGGTCATAATGCTACTGCCCGCGGTCTGCCGGCGGCAGCATGCTGCGATCGGCGCACATCTCAGCTGATTTTCACAGCTGAGATGTGTGCCTGCTAGGCACGAGCAGAATCGTTATGTGCTCGTGCCGTTTAACCCCTTAAATGGCGCTGTCAATATGTGACAGCGCCATTATAAGCGCGATCGCGGTAAACTTTTACTTACCGCCTGATACCGGAAGTCACGTGACGCGAGCACGTGTCTTCCGGTAGTTGTCATGGTAGCACAGGGTCATGTGATGACTCCTGTACTACACATGAATTGCTTTCACTTTCGCTGTGCCCGCGGCACAGTGAAAAAGAAAGTGAGCGTATCTGCTGTTTACAGCTATGTAGCTGTGATCAGCAGATAGTGCAGAGCGATCGGACTGCTGATCACACTAGCCCCCTAGGCGGACTAGTAAAATAAAAAAAAAAGTTTTAAAAAATAAAAAAAAAAAAACCTAAAAGTTCAAATCACTCCCCATTCGCCCCATTGAAAATTAAAGGGTTAAAAAAATAAAAAATATACACACATTTGGTATCACCGCGTTCAGAAATGCCCGATCTATCAAAATATAAAATCAATTAATCTGATCAGTATACGGCGTAGTGGCAAAAAAATTCCAAACGCCAAAACGACGTTTTTTTTGTCGCCACACCTTTTGCGCAAAATGCAATAAAAGGCGATCAAAATGTAGCATCTGCGCAAAAATGGTACCGTTAAAAACGTCAGCTCGAGACGCAAAAAATAAGCTGTCACTGAGCCATAGATCCCAAAAAATGAGAACGCTACGGGTCACGGAATATGGCGTAAAACGTGCGCCACTTTTTTCGGACAAACTTCTGATTTTTTTTAACCCCTTATATAAAAGTAAACCTATACATGTTTGGTGTCTACGAACTCGCACTGACCTGAGGCATCACACCCACACATCAGTTTTACCATATAGTGAACACAGTGAATAAAATATCTCAAAAATAATAGTGCTATCGCACTTTTTTTGCAATTTTTCTGCATTTGGAATTTGTTGTCGTTTTCCAGTACACTATATGGTAAAACTGATAGTTTCATTTAAAAGTACAGCTCGTTCCGCAAAAAATGAGCCCTCACATGACCATATTGACTGAAAAATAAAAAAGTTATGTCTCTCAGAAAAAGAATGGCGAAAAAAAAAACGGAAAGCAAAAAAATCGGCCGGTCGTGAAGGGGTTAAGCTTTGATATTTATGAGTCTTTTGGCTTGATTGAGAACATAGTGTTGATCATTAATCTAAAATACAACTTGCCTAATAATTCTGTACACAGTGTAGTTTGGCATTGTGCCCAAATAGTTCGATTTTGGTTTCATCTGAGCAGAGCATCTTCTTCCACATGTTTGGTGTGTCTCCCAGGTGGCTTGTGGCAAACCTTAAATGACACTTTTTATGGATATCTTTGAGAAATGGCTTTCTCCTTGCCACTCTTCCATAAAGGCCAGATTTGTGCAGTGCACGACTGATTGTTGTCCTATGGACAGACTCTCCCACCTCAGCTGTAGATCTCTGCTGTCATCCAGAGTGATCATGGGCCTCTTGGCTGCATCTCTGATCAGTCTTCTCCTTGTTTGAGATGAAAGTTTGGATGGACGGCCGGGTCTTGGTAGATTTGCATTGGTATGATACTCCTTCCATCTCAAAATAATCGCTTGCACAGTGCTCCTTGGGATATTTTAAGTTTTGGAAATCGTTTTGTAACCAAATCTGGCTATAAACGTCTCCACAACAGTACACAACCTGCCTGTTGTGTTCTTTGGTCTTCATGATGCTATCTGTGTATATATATATATATATATATATATATAAATATATATAAAATATATACAGCTCAGTGTATGTGTGTATGTGTGTGTGTATGTCCGCTAAAGGAATCCGCACCGTCGCATGTACAAACACGAAATTTTGCACAGACGCCTTATGTGACCCAGGGAGCGTCGTAGACTATGTTTGGGCAGGAAAATTTAACCCCGTGCTTTCCAGTTACGGTACAAAATCCTACAGCCATTAAACTGAATGGAGCTGGGAGCTATATATAGTAGGCTATAAATAACAACTGTCAGTGGTTGCTATAGGAACATAAACTGTTAGAATAAGATAGGATAGACGGATAGAGAGAGACAGAAAAAGACAGACAGACAGAGAGACAGACTGGGCAAAGAAACAGCCAGGCAAAGAGACAGCCCGGGAAAGAGACAGCCCAGGAAAGAGACAGCCGGGCAAAGAGACAGCCGGGCAAAGAGACAGACCAGGAAAAGAGACAGACCAGGGAAAGAGACAGCCCAGGAAAGAGACAGCCCGGGAAAGAGACAGTCCGGGAAAGAGACAGCGCCTGGCAAACAGACAGCCGGGCAAAGAGACAGACCAGGAAAAGAGACAGACCAGGAAAAGAGACAGCCTTGCAAAAAGACAGTTAGAAAAACCACAAAGAACTATATCAAAAAAACACCAAACATGGAGCCAAGACAAATGATATGTGCACACACAGAATGTGGTGAGCCTTCCTCATAAAGATGGCTGCAGCCGAGGTGCAAGATGCTGATGTCACAGCCACTCAACCTCCACACTAGGGGGGAGGGGCAGCTGCTTAGCATAAGACATGCACACTAATAAGGCTTGCACTGGGAGCCCATCATATAATGAGTGAAATGCACAGTGTCTGAACTGTGACCTATAAATGACGCCAGAAACCCAGGTCAGGCGGGCAAAACAGCACTATATAGGTGCATCTCGCACGGATACACGAGACGCACAGTGTCTGAATAATGGCCTATAAATGACGCACAACACCAGGTCCAGGCGGGTCAGTTAGCACTATGAGTACATAACACATGACAGGCTCACCATTTAACCACCTGAATTCAAAAGGTCCACACACATCCTGCCTTGCAAAAAGACAGCCTGGAAAAGAGACAGCCCGGGAAAGAGGCAGCCCGAGAAAGAGACAGCCCGAGAAAGAGACAGCCCGAAAAAGAGCTAGCCGGGCAAAAAAACAGAGAAAGAGAGACAGATACAGAGATTGAAACAGACTGATGGAAATACAGAGAGATAGAAACAGACAGACAACGAAAGAGACAGACAGACAGCGACTGGGAGAGAGACAGAGAGACAGTTACTATCCCGATGCAGATATTGTAGCAAGAGGGCGCTCTTGTGTTGGACGCTTCCATGAGGTCCATGTTGTGTTAGTTAGCTCTTAGCTTTGGCACGTGTAGGAGGAAATAATCCTTTTCTGTGACCAGAACTGCAGGACCAAGGGCTGGCTGGTGTACTGTGAGAGGGCAGAGTAGTGTGTACAGGACAAACTGGTGGACTGAAAGGGAAGTGCAGGCAGAGATGTTATTGTGGATTGCGGAACATATGGTGTGCTCTGTCTGTGAGATTGGTCAAAATCCTCTGGTATGTCCACTTCTGTAACAACTGACGAGCTCTCACTCACTCCAGCTGTAGTTGGTAAACAAGTAAAGGTTCTGTGGGCAGAGACCTGGGTGAGAACAGTTTCAAGAGCAATGCAGGAGGAAGAAGCATGAGATGCGGTTGATAGGGCGTCGGGTGGTTGGCTATACCCACTAGGCCATATTTTAGCACAGTAAGTTTCCCAGACTAATGGATTTTGCTTTGTCAGGTGACGGTTCATGCATGTAGTAGACAAATTATTTGTATTTCTGCCTCTACTGAGTCATGTTTTACAAAGTTTGCAGAGAACATGAGTTGGGTCATCTATTCCGGTCACAAAAAAGCCCAGGCAAGGCAACCCTTGCCAACCATGTGAAATGTAGACCTGCCACTGCTGCCAGTGTTATGGCTGAGGATGCAGTGGTTTTCCTGGTGGCATCACTTGTGCCTGTGTGGAAAGCACGTCATCTACCTTCTCCTCTAATTCATCTGCTGAAATACTCAGCTGCATGCCTCTGGGTTCACACTAAGTGGGATATACAAATTCATCATCTCTCCTGTCCCAATCCTTGCCCTGACAGTCACCCTCCTCCTATTCCTGACCTCTCATCACAGTACAGTATGCGTGAGCTTCAGGTATCTGAGTCTCATCATCATCATCTCCACACCTGGGGGTTAACGTCTACTTGGACCTGACTTTGTCTGGCCCTGGATCCAACTTGCAAAGTTTTTGGGCATCAGTGCAGATGCTTTTTTCCTCTTCAGTATTTGAATCTTTGGAGGAGACCTCTGATGACCATGAGATAGAATATGTGAACAACTCTGCAAACTCGCCCATTTGTGGTTTCCCACCATCAGTTGAGCGATTGGAAAGTTGTGACAGAGGGGGAAACAAGTGTAATTGGGGTGGCACCTCTGAGGAATGAGCTGTGTATGAAGTTGAGGTGCAGGACGTGGAGGATTAGCCAATTAATGCAGCACTTGCGATCCACTCAAGCAGATGCTGTTTTTGGCCCTCATTTACAAGTTGAAGCAATGTGCGGCTGGCATAGAAATGGAGTAGAGTAGCCTGCCCAGTAATGGAAATTGTTCTCAGTTCTCTTGGGATAGGACAAGCCAGTGTTTGCTCAGTAGAGCTTTGACTAACACTAGAACATCCCCCTTGTACACCCCGAATACTCCGCCTATTTCCCCTTCCGCCATGTCCTGACCTCGAGATTTACCACTCATGTGTCCCTCTTGCTGGGTATGACAAGCGTGGTGGTGCGTCAGACCTACATGCATTTGACGCACAGTAAAACACAACTAACAAAGGGGACACCAGGGACACAATAACAGCAGGGAACCCTAAAAGTAGTGAGAGGGGATCGTGGACACCTCCTATCCTCACCTGCAGCTGTCCCTACTCTCCTAGCCAGTCCCTATACAGTCTCTGCAACTGTTGCCGAGTAGGAACCTGAGACCCTGAGAAGAACCTATAAATGCCCTGGCTAGTGAAAAGCAGGTGAGGAACAATAGACCCCAACACTGCACTATCAAGAGATAAGTTAAGGTAAGACAAACAAGGGGAAAAGCAACAAATAGATAAGGCCTGAGAGCAGGAAACCTTCACTGCAGAAACTTCCTCCAAGGTGGCCAGAGAACGAGTTTGTATCTTCAGCAAGGATTGCTGGGAAGACACCTCTATTTAAAATTGAAGGGGCATGGTTACAGAGCAGTTGCTGCTGAAACATTCAGGTAGGAACTGCTGGACAACAAAACTGACATTAACTCCTGATGTACTAAAAGAAAAGAAACCATGTTTAAATGAAGAGTCCCAGATGGAAATGAGGGATCCCAAACACTGAATTCCTCACTAGTCTCTAGACGACTGTGACATCATGTTTGATGTACCCTTTCCTTTTCAAACAGATCTTTCACAACTCTAGGCTCACACCTGGCAGACACCTGGCACAAAAGTAAAATTCTGTATTTCTTGGCTGAGATAGCAATATTGGGATTGCGCACAGAAGTACTAATACCTAGTAAGAAGGTTCACTGGAAGATTTTTCCCAGGCACTAAAAAGTACCAATACCTATTGAGATGGCTCACTGAAAAAAAATTTGCAGGCACTAAAAAGTACCAATTCTTATTGAGATGGTTCACTGGCAAATTTTTATCAGCCAATTAAAAGTAGCAAAACTTACTGAGATGGTTCACTGGCAACTCTTTAGCAGGCAATAAAAAGTACCAATACCTTTTTAGAACATTCACTGGCAACTCTATAACATGCACTTACAAGTAGCAATCCCTATTTATATCATGAAATGCCGATCTGTGGTCAGACCTTTCCCTAAACTGCACATCCTTATTCGACACTATTGCTCTCCTATCTCAACTATCTATGATTAAACCCCTAGCTAAGCTAACAGTCTAGCAGCAATGTCAGCACTTTCCCTAAGCTTTAACATTCACAAAATGGCTCTGTCACTGCATGACCTCTTTTTTATATGCAGAAGGACATGTGACTTAGGCAGCCAATGACACAAGCCCTTGTGTCTGAACCTTGTGGATATTTTCTGTGCTGTGATTGACTGCAGGAACATCCACAAATAAAGTTAAAAAAAAAAAAAAATGTGTGCTGCTCATCTGGCCTCTCCCCACCCCCTCCCATCATTAAAGGGAACCTGTCAGGTCAAAAAAGCATTATAACCTACAAGCAGGAGCATGTGTGAGCTAGTAACCCCTTACTACCCATCCCTGTGTTGTAATAATGTGTAATATGAAAGTAATAAAATACATTTTATTAATTACATATTGGCTATGTAAATGAGCAGGGGCTCCAGCCCCATAGGCGTTGCATCGCCCTATATGCATTTGCATGCTTTCCATGGTAACACGCTCCTATGGGCATGATACCATGAATTTACATGAGCGACCTCACATCTGCTCCTTCAGAATCCTGTGTGTGCGCACTTACCATTCTCCTGGTGTTTACTTGCTGGGTTCAGACGCACACTGCACATGACCAGAACTGCAGGAGTCGTCTGACCATGCGCAGTGTGCGTCTGAAGCTGACAAGCAACCAGGATGAGAAGGCGGCGAGAATGGTAAGCGGGTAAGCGCGCACACGCAGGATTCTGAAGGAGGTGACGGTGGCGTGATGCCATGGAAAGCATGCAAACGCCCACAGGGCGATGCAACGCCCATGGGGCTACAGCCCCTGCTCATTTACATAGCGAATATATAAGTAATAATACGTATTTTATTACTTTCATATTACACATTAGTACAACACAGGTATGGGTAGGAAGGGGTTACTAGATCACACATGCACCTGCTTGTAGGTTATAACGCTTTTTTGACCTGACAGGTTCCCTTTAAACATAGCGGATCATTACTGGGTTTTCCCAAAAATGCTTGAGTACATGACCTAGAACTGGATAGGGAAATGCTTGTACTGAATTTGGAATTGGCAAAGGAGAACTGAACAAGTTGGCTCATCTCTATTAGAAACATACCTGTGGATATATGTTGATGCACCCCTGAAACACACTACTTCTTTGTGTAGCATCATGAGAAAGTCAAAAGAAATAAGCCAAGATCTCAGGAAGAGAATAGTGGACTTGCATAAGTCTGGAAAATCCTTGGGTGCAATTTCCAGATACCTGAAGGGGCCTCATTCATCTGTACAAACAAATATATGCAAGTACAAACAAGATGGGAATGTTTAGCCATCATACCACTGAGGATGGAGATGGGTTCTGTGTACCAGATATAAACGTGCTTTGGTCACACATGTGCATATCAGAACAAAAGCAAATGACCTTATGAAGATGCTAGCAGAAGCTGGTAAGATTGTGTCATTATCCACAGTGAAACGAGTACTTTATCAACATCGGCTGAAAGGTCACTCCATCCTGCCAGGAAAAAGCCATTACTCCAAAAGAAGCATAAAAAAGCCAGATTAATGTTTGGAAATGCACACAGGAACAAAGACCTTAATTTTTAGAGACATGTTCTGTGGTCTGACAAAACTAAAATTTAACTGTTTGGCCATAATGACCATCGTTACATTTGAAGGGAAAAGGGAGAAGCTTTGAAACCTAAGAACATCATCACAACTGTGAAACACGTAGGTAGCAGCCTCATGTTGGGGGGCTGTTTTGCTGCAGGAGCGACTGGTGCACTTCACAAAATAGATGGCATCATGAGGAAAGAAGATTACGTGGCAAAGGAAGACATCTCAAGACATTAGCCAGGAACTTAAAGCTTGGGAAGAAATTTGTCTTCCAAACAGACAATGACCCAAAGCATACTGCCAACCTGGTTACAAATCAAAAAAAGTCTGTGGAGCCTCTGTTAGGAGTCTCTATGCAGAAAATAGCCAGATATCCCTCTGGGAATGACCTAGCCAAGGAGTGGCTCTTTTAAGGAGACCACCTTTACCACCATATTAAGTGGCCCTTTTAGTCAATATCCAACTTTTGTCGAGTTTAAAGATATGACAAAGGAAATACCAAGACGAGGTATCCATCCCCAGACAGCTGTTTCGGGGTATTGCCCCTCATCAGTGTGGAGTAGGATTCTGGCTAGGTGGGAGCAATGCCTAGTAGACCAGCAAGACAAAACAATCACTGATCTTGGGGAGACCAGCCAGAGAAAATGCTGCCAACAGCAAGCAAAGGCGCTCAACACAGTGAAATCCTAGGTGCATTGCCCCCTGTGAAGTATACAAATCAAAAAAGGTCTGTGGAGCCTCTGTTAGGAGTTTCAACACAGAAAATAGCCAGATATCCCTCCAAGAAGGACCTAGCCAAGGAGTGGCTCTTTTAAGTAGACCACCTTTACCACCATATTAAGTGGCCCTTTTAGTCAATATTCAACTCTTGACAATCCACCTAGGATTTCACTGTGTTGAGCGCCTTTGCTGGCTGCCAGAAGTGTTTTCTCTGGCTGGTCTCCCCGAGATTAGTGATTGTTTTGTCAACCTGGTTACAAAGTGGCTTAAGGATAGCAAAGTCAATGTTTTGGAGTAGCCATCACAAAGCCCTGATCTCAATACTATTGAAAATTTATGGGCAAAGCTGAAAAGGCAGGTGCGAGCAAGGCAACCTACAAACATGGCTCAGTTACACCAGTTCTGTCAGGAGGAATGGGCCCAAATTCCTACCAAATATTGTGAGACTTTTGTGGGAGGATATCCAAAATGTTGGACCCAAGTCATACAATTTAAGGGCAATGGTACCAAATACTAATGAAATGTATGTAAACTTTTGACTTTGCAGAAAGGTACAAAAATACCTTAACTGTTTAAGGATGAAGCCAATTTTTACCTTAATGAGCAGGCCAAATTTTAGAAATCTGACCACTGTCACTTTATGAGGTAATAACTCTGGAACGCTTCAACGGATTCCAGTGATTCTCAGAATGTTCTGTCATGACATATTGTACTTCCTGATAGTGGTAAATTTTGGACGATATGTTTTGCTTTTATTTGTGAAAAATTAGAAATTTGTTGAAAATTTTGCAATTTTCAAACTTTCTTCTGAGCACATTGATACCCCACATGTGGCCAGAAACCTCTTTATGGACAGATGGGAGGGCCTGGAACAGAAGGGGCAATATTTGAATTTTGGAACAAATATTTGGCTGACATAGATTGCAGGCACCATGTTGTAATTGCCGAGCTCCTAAGGTACCTAAACAGCAGAAACCTCCAACAAGTGACCCCATTTTTGAAACTAGACCCCTCCAGGATTTTATCTAGGGGAATAGTAAGCATTTTGAACCCACAGGTACTTCATAGAATTTGATAACATTAGGCCGTCATATTGAAAATGTGCTTTTTTTTTACAAAAATGTTGGTTTAGCACCAAATTTCTCACTTTTTCTAGAGGTAACACCAAAAAGTGGACCAAACAGTTTGTTACCCACTTTCTTGTAAGTGTTATGATTAGAGATGAGCGAACCGGTTGCGGTTCGGCTCGAGGTCGGTTCGCCGAACGGAGCTCCCGTTCGAGTTCGGTTCGTCGAACGTTCGACGAACCGAACTCGAACCAATAGGCTATAATGGGAGGCAATCACAAACACATAAAATTGCATTATAAATGTACACATACAGTTAATAAACATTGCCATAACACTTACCGGTCCCCGCGATCCCTCCTGCACTCTGTCTCCTGCCGCTATTCCATCCGATGATCGCTGAATCCTCCCGGTGACCGGCACTGCCAGCAGAGATGCAGGACCTATCGTGACGTCAAAATAGCCATGTGACCAGTCACGTGGCTATTATCTCATTGGCTACAGACTGGTCACATGACCATGACGTGTCATGTAGGACCTGCGAGTGCATCTCTCCGGTACACGGTGCACATTTGTGTATCGCCGTGTACCGGCGACATGCTCTAGCACACGGTCGACTCCCCGTTCCGTTAGGGACCGGCTGACACAGCCGGTCATTAACGGAGATCACCGTTGCCATAGCAACGCAGTTAGCGGTGACGTCACCGCTAACCGCGGCTCCGAGAGCACCGTTGCTATGGTAACGCGTCTGTCAGCGTTACCGCTGTTACCGCTGACAGCCAGCAGCACTGATCTCTCATGCAGTGAAGGCTGCACGCTGCTTCCCGATTGTAGTGAGGATTGTAGTGAGGATGAGGTGCCCCAGCTCATCAAGTGATGAGCTGGGGTACCTCATCCTCACTACAATCCTCACTACTACTACACTAGTGAGGATTGTAGTGAGAATGAGGTGCCCCAGCTCATCAAGTGATGAGCTGGGGCACCTCATCCTCACTACAATCGTCACTACTACTACACTAGTGAGGATTGTAGTGAGGATGAGGTGCCCCAGCTCATCAAGTGATGAGCTGGGGCACCTCATCCTCACTACAATCCTCACTACAATCCTGAAGTGCAATTTCTTCAAATTCATTTAAAGGCACTTGGAACGCTGAAATTGCTGCTTATAATTTAAGCCTCTATTAAAAACCTCTTATCAGTGCTGGTTTATTGGGGATTTATTGGGCTGACAGGGGGTAATAAAGATGGAGTCTCTAATGTGTCTGTGTATTTATTTCTATTAAAGTATTTTTTCTCTGTGTGGTGTCTTTTTTTTAACCCTTATTGGAGATTCTTAATGGCCGGGTCAAACGTGCCTGACATTAAGAATCTCTGGCTTAATACTGGCTAGTAAAACAAAGCCAGTATTAACTCATGATTACCCAACAAGCCACCCGGCTCCAGGGCTGTTGGAAGAGTTGGATACAGCGCCAGATGATGGCGCTTCTATTAGAGCGCCATTTTCTGGGGCGGCTGCGGACTGAAATTCGCAGAAGAGGCGCCCAGAAACCTCGGGCTAACCTGTGCTGCGGATTCCAATCCCCAGCTGCCTAGTTGTACCTGGCTGGACACAAAAATGGGGCGAAGCCCACGTCATTTGTTTTTTAATTATTTCATGAAATAAGTGAAAAAATTAAAAAAAACGGGCTTCCCTCTATTTTTGGTTCCCAGCCGGGTACAAATAGGCAACTGGGGGTTGGAGGCAGCCCGTGGCTGCCTGCTGTACCTGGCTAGCATACTAAAATATGGCGAAGCCCACGTCATTTTTTTGGTGGGCAAAAAACTTTTGCATACAGTCCTGGATGGAGTATGCTGAGCCTTGTAGTTCTGCAGCTGCTGTCTGCTCTTCTCCATACAGACAGACAGCAGCTGCAGAACTACAAGGCTCATCCCGTGCCCTGGTGCAGTCGCAAACGGGGTAATAAATTGGGTTGATACTAGCTGTAAAGTCACCTGAGTTCAAGCCCAGCAGTTTGTGATGTCATGGCGTCTATTAGATACCCAACATCATAAACTGTCAGTACTAACAAAAAAAAAAAAATCAACAAAAGAAATTTATTTGAAAAAACAGTCCCCAAAATATTTCCTCTTTCACCAATTTATTGTAAGAAAAAAAATAAAGGGGTCCCACGACGACTCTGGACCGTCTAGAATATGGGGGGGAGACACTCAGGGAACGTATCCCCCATTTTCTAGGAGTGCGGACCCTTCATGTGAGGAGTGTGGGTGCAATGAATCTGCACTCTCCCCGGGTCCACAGCAGCAGAGTCCATGTCGTAATGGTTGCTACCAAAGCTGCAATGCCCTGCTCATGAGGTAAGGGCATGCCTAATCAGGAGAACTACTGTAGAGGAAGCTCTGCTCACTGGTATATAGGTGCTCAGAGGTAATAATAGATAAAATTAGTGAGTAACCTCGGCACTCTAAATCTCCCAGACTAAGTCAGTAAGTCACAACGGATAGTAATGCAAAATCACTCTTCATTGGTCCGTATTAAAAAAAAAAAAAATTTCATAAGCATATATGTTTTTGTCCAAAACAAGTTACAAATGACGTTTCGGCCTGAGCCTTCGTCAGATTGGACTTATCTGCATGTAATCATGAAAAATGACAATAATCAGTATCACATAAGAGTGAGAGAACAATAACATAAACTCGAACAATGTAGAGGTACAATTGGGATGCAGCAAAAAAATTGCAGCACAGCAAGAAATGAAACACATGATACAAATGTCATAATACAGACAAGGACAATATAGTAATGACAAATATGGGGTCAGAGTAGGCTTAGACAGCTCTAGTATGAAAGAGATGTCAATCATAAAGTAACATGTGCAGTAGGTATAGAGCTACACTATGCATGGCAGAGCTAATGGGTAGACCAACCATAGAACAAGAACATAGAAAAAGTGGAGAAAAAGTGGAGAAAAAGTGGAGAAAAAATGGAGAAGTGGAGAAAAAGTGGAGAAAAAGTGGAGAAAAAATGTAGAAAAAGTGGAGAAAAAATGGAGAAAAAGTGGAGAAAAAATGGAGAAAAAGTGGAGAAAAAGTGGAGAAAAAATGGAGAAAAAGTGGAGAAAAAGTGGAGAAAAAGTGGAGAAAAAATGGAGAAAAAGTGGAGAAAAAATGTAGAAAAAGTGGAGAAAAAGTGGAGAAAAAGTGGAGAAAAAATGGAGAAAAAGTGGAGAAAAAGTGGAGAAAAAATGGAGAAAAAGTGGAGAAAAAATGGAGAAAAAGTGGAGAAAAAGTGGAGAAAAAGTGGAGAAAAAGTGAAGAAAAAGTGGAGAAAAAGTGGAGAAAAAATGGAGAAAAAGTGGAGAAAAAGTGGAGAAAAAATGGAGAAAAAGTGGAGAAAAAGTGGAGAAAAAGTGGAGAAAAAGTGGAGAAAAAATGGAGAAAAAGTGGAGAAAAAATGGAGAAAAAGTGGAGAAAAAGTGGAGAAAAAGTGGAGAAAAAGTGAAGAAAAAGTGGAGAAAAAGTGGAGAAAAAATGGAGAAAAAGTGGAGAAAAAGTGGAGAAAAAGTGGAGAAAAAATGTAGAAAAAGTGGAGAAAAAATGGAGAAAAAGTGGAGAAAAGGTGGAGAAAAAGTGTAGAAGAAGTGGAGAAAAAGTGGAGAAAAAGTGGAGAAAAAGTGGAGAAAAAATGGAGAAAAAATGGAGAAAAAGTGGAGAAAAAGTGGAGAAAAAATGGAGAAAAAATGGAGAAGAAGTGGAGAAGAAGTGTTTGTTCATGCCAGATGGGAGATAAATAATTTTTTACCGGCGCTGTCATTTACTGTAACGTGATCATCGGTGTACGGTGTATACCTGTGAGCGGGGACCGGAAAAACCGTCTTGAATCATGATCTCCAGGGTCTCAGCTAGCCCTGAAACCCCGGAGATTTTCTGACGCCGGGGGGCGTTATTCACTTATTTCTGCCTGCTGTTTATAAAGGTCAGATCAGAATAAGGTTACATTAACACGACCGATCCATTTTGGCGGTCTGCAAAAAACAGTCCGTTTTTTTTCACGGGTGCATCCGTGTGGCATCTGTTTCCGTTCCGTAGACGGTCCGTATGTCATCTGTTTGTCATCCGTGTGCCTTCCGTTTTTTTGTGTACTGCAAAAAAACTGAAGGAGGGTAAATGCATAAATTTACCCAGGGTCCATAGCTTCATCCTACATGAGGCGGTCACATGTTCACTCCAGTGCCATTTTCTACTGCTTTTCACAGCGTAGAGCACTCTGGTGATTTTCTTGTGCTTGTGCACTTCATATCAGTCTTTTCTGTCATTATAATGGCAGAAAGACACATAATGTCCCACTCTCCTGCATTTTGTAATTTTGCACCCTTTGGTGCCTTTCATGTGGCACTAAGGGGTGCTTAGCTTTGTATTTAGCCAAAAAAATGAAAAAAAAAATGACGTAGGGTTCCCCCTAGTTTTGTAGCCAGCTAGGGTAAAGCAGACGGCTGCAGCCTGCAGACCACAGCTGGCAACCTCACCTTGGCTGGTAATCCAAAACTGAGGGCACCCCACGCTGTTATTTTAAATTAAATAAATAATAAAAAAAAAACACGTAGGGGTCCCCCCAAAATTGGATCACCAGCCAAGGTAAAGCAGACAGCTGGGGTCTGATATTCTCAGACTAGGGAGGTCCATGGTTATTGGACTCTCCCCAGCCTAAAAATAGCAGGCCGCAGCCGCCCCAGAAGTGGCGCATCCATTAGATGTGCCAATCCTGGTGCTTCGCCCCAGCTCATCCCGCGCC
Source organism: Anomaloglossus baeobatrachus (assembly GCF_048569485.1). NCBI lineage: Eukaryota > Metazoa > Chordata > Amphibia > Anura > Aromobatidae > Anomaloglossus > Anomaloglossus baeobatrachus. The sequence continues at coordinate 175,404,669 of NC_134355.1, read as the reverse complement.
CTGGTGCGGTGGCAAACGGGGTAATATATGGGGTTAATACCAGATGTGTAATGTCACCTGGCATCAAGCCCTGGGGTTGGTGAGGTCAGGCATCTATCAGATACCCGACATCACCAACCTTGTCAGTAATAAAAAAAAATAGACGACAAACACATTTTTATTTGAAAAAACACTCCCCAAAACATTCCCTTTTTAACCAATTTATTAGAAAGAAAAACAAATGCAGGTCTGGTGTAATCCAAGGGGTTGCCATGACGATCCACACTGTCCCAGTCAATGAAGAGCAGAATGTTCCCCATTGGCTGGAAGAGCAATGCAGTGACCTGAGCTAACATCAATGGGTCAGCCCAGGTCACTGCAGGGGATGACAAGTGCTGCTGTCAGCGAGGTACATTACCTGCGCTGATCTCCAGCACTGCCGACAGCACCTGTCACTGAGTTCAATGACCGCCGCCTTCACAGCCAAGTATCGCGAGAGGCCCGTGACGTCACCGCTAGTCAGTCTCGGGTCGGAAGCGAGAGAAGGTGATGTGACAAGCGGCGGCCATAGAGGACAGTGACAGCGCTGAGGTCGGGATGGCGGGACTACATCACCGCAGGTAAGCCGAGCGGGGCCATGTGTGCAGAGTGTGTGTGTGTGTGTGTGTGTGTGTGTACGTGTGTACATGCCGCGGGCAGGAGGGGTCGGAGCGAGCTGAGCAGGGAAGTGTGGGCTTCCTGCACGTAACTAGGATAAACATCGGGTTACTAACCAAAACGCTTTGCTTGGATACCCGATGTTTATCTTGGTTACCAGCTTGTGGCAGGCTGCCAGCGATGGCTCCTGCACACTGTAGCTGTAAAAAGCCCTGCTTTTTGCTGCTAGAACCGTTCTCGAACGTGTCTAGAACTATCGAGCTCTTAGCAAAAAGCTCGAGTTCTAGTTCGATCTAGAACAGCCCCAAAATCACTTGAACCGCGAACTGGAGAACCACGAACCACGAACCGCGCTCAACTCTAGTTATGATATCCCACATGTGTCAGAAAGTTCTGTTTGGACAAATCGGAGGGCTCAGAACGGAAGGAGCAATATTTGAATTTTGGAAATTAAATTTGGCTGAAATAGATTGCGGACACCATGTTGCAATTGTAGGGCCCCTAAGGTACCTAATCAGGAGAAACCCCTCATAAGTGACCTCATTTTGGAAACTATACCCCTTAAGGAATTTATCTAGATGTTTGGTGAGCACCTTTAAACACCCAAGTGCTATACAGAATTTTATAACATTGAGCCATGAAAATAGAAAATTTTTACCACAAAATTGTTACTTCAAACAGATAGCTTTTTTTCACAACAGTAACAGAAAAAACTCACTATACAATTTATTGTGCAATTTCTCCTGACTACACTGATACCTCCTATGTGTTGGAAATCAACTGTTTTTGCGCATGGGGAAGCAGTGAATACGAGATGGAATAATGAGCGGTCGGCATTTTCAAAAGCATGAGACGCCACTGGAGCAGTGTGACAGCCGTGCAGCACCGTGCCGGTGATCAGTCAGTGATCGGTGAGTATGAGAGAGGGGGTGAGAGGGATAGACCGACAGACAGAAAGACCAAAAGACCTGCATGCTGTTTGTCAAAAAAGCGATTACTTTGGTTTGAGAGCTGTTCTGGCGACTACGTAATTGCCGCGTGCTGCTCTAAGCACGTTATTCCAAGACACCAGAAATGCAATCACGCACCTTCTACAGGCTGTGCCCATACTGTTTCTGCCTTTTGCCATCCATTTCAGCCTTTTCCTCAGTCACTACAGTTTGCCATTAGGTCCAACGGGAAATTATTCGATTTTCCCATAGACTTAAATTGCGCATCGAATATTCGCGAATAGTGCCGACCTATTCGTCGGATATTTGTTTGAAGCGGATATTTTGGTATTCGATCATCCCTAATAGTGAACATTGTTAAACAAAAAGCAAAGCAAAAGAAATTAAAAAAAATTAACTGAATTGCTCATTGTTTAGATTTTTCAGACACAAAAATAACTAAAAAATATTATGTAGCCCAAAATAGCACCAATGAAAATTTCAACTTGTCCTACTATAAATAGGCCCTGATACAGCTGGTCAGCGAAAAAATAAATAGTTATAGCTGTCAAAATATAGAGACAAAAAATCTTTTGTATAAAAAAAAACCTGAACATAGAAAAACTATTTCAATTCGGTATTGTTGTAATTGTACTGACCCGAAGAATAAAGCTGTCCAATTACTTCTACCACACGGTGAGTGACCTAAAAATATAAATACTGTTGCTTATTTAAATGTTCATCCTACAATCTATTCCAGCCAAATTTGCACTCCAAAAATGAAAGCTCACTTTTTCTAGGTCCTGTAATGTGCCCAAACATTAGTTTTATAACCACATTAATATGATATTGTTTAATAAATTTTGGATTCAGTTTTCTCTTTCTCTTTCTCAATTACTTCTTGTAAAAATTTCAATCATGAAGCTAAAATATTTCACTGTTAAAAACTTAATTTTTCATTTTCACATCCAAATGTTTATAACGTTCTGGAAAGCACCTATAGGTTCAATATGCTGAACATACACCTAGATGAATTCTTTGAAGAGTCTGGTACCCAAAATGGAGTCATCTATGGGGACTTCTGCTGGTTTGTTAACCCAGGGGTTCTGCAAATGTGACTTAGCGTACACAGTCTATTCCAGCAAAATATACATGCCAAACATTGAAGAGCACTCATTCCCTTCCAAGCCCTGTCATGCGACCAAACAGTAGTTTTTGACCACATATGGAATTTGCCATATTCTGAACAAATTGCATTATACATGTTGAGGTCCTATTATCCCTTGTGAAAAATGAATTTTTTTATTGCTTAATTCCACTTTGCCATAAATGCTGTGTAGCACATGAAGGGTCAAACCTTTCCTGAGAGCAGTTTAGAATAATTTGAATGGTATCACTCCTAAGGGTTGTCCAATATATCAGCCCATCAAAGTCACTTCATATCTAAATAGGTCTATAAAAATTAGGATTTGCAAATTTACATGAAAAAATGAAAATGTGCTGTAAAATGTCAAGAAACAAATCTGAAAAATGATGTAGACATATGGGAAATGTTACTTATTATACTACTAACAAAAGGTTAGGGGTATTTGACTTTCAGATGAAATTGCAGGATGATCCTAAGATGCACTCTGACCTTTTTCAGGTGAACTGAATGTGACCTTCTCTAAATTTTTGAATGTACATGTCCAACTATTTAATGTTTCAGTACTTTTTGTACAACTTGCTGTTTTCTAACAAGAAGCTCAATGGCAACATTCACAAGAAGTGCTTGATCCATTAATCCTTCAATAAATGTTGGTGTTCACATTTTGACATCATGACAACCGAGATGACACCAACCAATTAATCAACAGTACCTCAACATTGTGAGGCTTCAACCAGGATGTTCTTAGATGGAATTGGCCTTTGACCTTTGAATGTCATCAGCCGGTTGCATCATAAATATAGAGAGGCTGGAAGAATTCCAGAAAGGCATAGAAGGGGACTACCTTTGGTCACATCCCACACTAATGACCACTTCATTGTGAACAGTGTCCATTGGAACCACATGATGAATGCCACACAACTTCAGGCATATTTAAGGGTGATGAGAGCCACCCATGTGTCACGTCAGACCACTCAAAACCATTTACATCACCATGGTCTGCGTGCTAGATGACCTGCAAGATTACCTGACCCCACCATCAGGCTAAGGTCTCATTGTCTTGCTGGACGAGGGACCATTGGTGGTGGTGTTACAGTGTGGGCAGATGTGCCTAGTCAATACAGAACTGCCCTACCCTTTGTGAATTGTACAGTGACAAGCCTCTACTGTTTGAATAATGTCATTAATCTAGTCATTGTGCTTTTTCATAAAAAAACACAGGCCTAATTTAATTTCATGAACAACAATGCTCTTGCTCATCAAGGTCGCATCATCAGGAAATGGCTGTTGGAGACTGGGGTACCTGAAAAGTAGTGGCCTTCACTTTCTTGAGATCTGAATTCCGTAGAAAACCTTTGGGATCAGCTGAGTTGCCAGGTAGAGGCTCGTAACGCTGTACCCCACAACCTCAATGACCTCAGAAGAATGGGATGTCATGCCTCAGCAGACAATAATGCCACTTGTGAGCAATATGAGATGTCATTGTCAAGCTGTAATTATTATTCAGACAGTGATTTTTTGGGTATACCCATCACTATTGTTGGCTTTTGTTTAAATAAATTGCTTGAGGAAATCACCATTGCATACTTCTACCTAAATGCTTTACTTTCATGATAAAATATCATGGTAGCGTGAACTTTTTAGATTTTGCATAACTGTCACCCAAAACCCAAATATTGCTAACTTTTTGTGAGTAGTGTAACTATTTTGTGTGGTATGACTATCTGGTCTGAGGATATAAACATTCAAAGTTTAAAAAAAAACACAAAACAAATCAACCTAAGCTGACCACTAACATAAAGTATAATGTGTCACGAAAAAACACTCTCAGAAGCACTGGAATATGTTAAAGCAGTACAGATTTTTTACTACGAAAAAAAGGGAACCAGCACGATCTGAAATTGGCATGCATCATATAAAAAGTGAAAATTCACAAATTTATTCCAACTGTACTATAATAAAAAAATGAGATTTTTAGCAAATAATTGATCAATTTTTTGAGCCACCCCTGCCAACGTCACGGCAAATCTCAATAGGGGGGTCCTACTCTACATTCTGTATTTCATGTGCCATGCGGCCTCCTAGATAAAGTTAAAAGCAGAACCATAATGGAGCACACATACCTGCAACCTGTATATAGCCGCTTCCATGTTGCAAAAAAGGCACTTGTGGATAGAGACCAGCCCAGGTCCCAGCATGTGGAGCAAGCCCTACACATACCAGGACTATATCAGAACTGATCCTCCCAGTGTCAAAAAGCAACCATTGATAAAGGCGGACCAGATCCAAGAATGGTGCTTAATTAGCATTGCCTGTGGAAAGGGGTGAGGTAACTGAGTCTGAACAGCTACCAACAGGAGGAATATATTGCAAGCCAAAATCAGGCGTGCATGGTATGGTGTTGGTCAGACACCAGATTTGTAGCATAACTACGGTCAAAACAGAGAAAAAAAGGGAACCAGCACGATCTGAAATTGGCATGCATCATATAAAAAGTGAAAATTCACAAATTTATTCCAACTGTACTATAATAAAAAAATGAGATTTTTAGCAAATAATTGATCAATTTTTTGAGCCACCCCTGCCAACGTCACGGCAAATCTCAATAGGGGGGTCCTACTCTACATTCTGTATTTCATGTGCCATGCGGCCTCCTAGATAAAGTTAAAAGCAGAACCATAATGGAGCACACATACCTGCAACCTGTATATAGCCGCTTCCATGTTGCAAAAAAGGCACTTGTGGATAGAGACCAGCCCAGGTCCCAGCATGTGGAGCAAGCCCTACACATACCAGGACTATATCAGAACTGATCCTCCCAGTGTCAAAAAGCAACCATTGATAAAGGCGGACCAGATCCAAGAATGGTGCTTAATTAGCATTGCCTGTGGAAAAGGGTGAGGTAACTGAGTCTGAACAGCTACCAACAGGAGGAATATATTGCAAGCCAAAATCAGGCGTGCATGGTATGGTGTTGGTCAGACACCAGATTTGTAGCATAACTACGGTCAAAACAGAGAAATGCTACAAATGTCTGGTGGCTGGTCACCACCATACTATGCACGCCTGATCTTGGTTTGCAATATATTCCTCCTGTTGGTAGCTGTACACATTCAGTTGCCTCACCCTTTCCACAGGCATTGCTAATTAAGCACCATACTTGGATCTGGTCCGCCTTTATCAATGGTTGCTCTCTGGCACTGGGAGGGTCAGTTCTGATATAGTCCTGGTATGTGTAGAGCTTGCTCCACATGCTGGGACCTGGGCTGGCCTCTATCCACAATTGCCTCTTTTGCAACATAGAAGCGGTTATATATACAGGTTACAGGTATGTGTGCTCCATTATGGTTCTGCTTTTAACTTTATCTAGGAGGCCGCATGGCACATGAAATTCAGAATATAGAGTAGGACCCCCCTATTGAGATTTGCCGTGACGTTGGCAGGGGTGGCTCAAAGAATTGATCAATTATTTGCTAAAAATCTCATTTATATTACAGTACAGTTGGAATAAATCTGTGAATTTGCACTTTTTATATGATGCATGCCATTTTCAGATCGTGCTGGCTCCCCTCTCTCTAGATTTTTTACTACGTAAAGTAACACGTCAAATTTGAAAATGGGGCTTAGTCAATAAGCTCAAAATTGGCACTAAGGGGTTAAAGCAATGTTTGCCAATGGATAAAAGCATATATTCTTTCTTCATTTTGTTTTCCTTTTTTTTATCCTTAGCAGAGCACTGAGAATCCCATTTACAGCAAAGAAGAGGAGGAAGTTGCTGCATTTTGTTCCCAGCTAAGAAAGAAATTGCTTTGTCACAGAGCCAAAGACACCGAATATTAAATCCTGAAATCCTGTAGAAGTATAATGCAATGAGATGTCCCCTATTGTATATCAGTCACACTGAGCTCTTTCTGATCTTTGAGCATTAAAATGTAATTCCACCAATGGGGACTTAATTAATTTCTGGAATATTTTGCCCCCATGGAAACTCCAATGATCTGTAAAGGAAAATTGGTTGTGAAAAGAAAGATTATTCAAATAAACAGGGAATTTTGGTAGATTTTTAAATTAAATACAAGGGTACCGTTTGACTTACATTTATGCAGGGATATCATGTTACACTTTAATTGCTTATAAAATTGTAGTCATATTTAATTGTTGTTAGTCAATAAAGTATTGTATTCCAATATTTTATATGGAACAATATTAATTGGAGACATGATGATAAATGTTTTACATTGTCATTTCACTATTAAATTCTGGGATCCATAGGCATAACAAATACTTAAATCATGTCTTATCGCTCATATTATTTTGGAAAAAATGTTTTATTTTAACCATGTTTATTGTTTTTAGTCTAATTAATTATGTTGTTGATGTGTGGACAAGACTGGCCACTGTATAAGTGCACCAGCTCTATAGTTTTGCCAGCATGATTAAAAGTGCCTTGAGCACCTGAAATGCGTAGATATTATGAAGGTTTTATTTGTCACCATTTTCTATCTATAACAAATAAATGAAGATCATTTGTTTGTGGAGCTGGATGTACTTTTTTTTAACTTATGATTAAAAAGCATAAATGACTAACACTTTTCAGATAAGACCCCTGTAGGGCAATAGAGAGCACAGCTAAGTTTAGCTGTGTCAAATTACAAACCCTTCTATCAGCTCTCCTCTTCTGGTAGCACTGTTACTTCTGTTGTACTGTCCCTCCCCCACACTGCCTGTCCAGATAAGTAGCGCACTGTCTGTTGTGCTCATGTAACTTTGAATAGCTATGCAGTGAAAGGGCTAATAACATTTCACACAGAAGTAGTCCAGAAAAGACTACTTCTGCATGAGATAAAATGACAACCTGCTCTCATTACAGAGTGATGACAAAGTTGTTTGAGTACAGCAAACATAAATGTGATAACTGACACACTTAGTAATCAGGAGAGGTGATAGAACGGTTTGTAATGTGACACAGCTAAACTCAGCTGCTCTGCCCCTTCCCCCCACAGTAACTCATGCAGGAGATCAGAGCTGTATCACATTGAGAAATCTGCTCTGAGCAAAGCTGGAGGTGTGATCTTTCCTTTTGAGTGTTGCTGCCTGCTTATTATTGGTCAGCATCATACAGATAGAACTATATGCCCTCAGTCAAAACTCTGATAACACTCACCTGGAAATAAAAAAGTTACCTTGTTAAATGCCAAATGCTTTGATTGCTAATATCTCCGAGATGTGAAGGAGAAAAACCCTTTTATTCTGCTCTGCAGCCACTATTACATCAGTTTAACATGAAAAAGTGGTGGAAGGTCCTCATTAAGGCTATGTTCGCACGTTGCGTTTTTTACCGCGTTTCTGCAGCGTTTTTGGCAGCAGCGTTTTTGGGCAAAAACGCATGCGTTTTTGATTTCCAGCAAAGTCTATGGGAAAAGCAGAATTCCTGTCTGCACTTTGCTTTTTTTCTGCAGCGTTTAATTTGCATATTTGTGGTCAAAAACCATGCTGAAAAAGAAGCAGCATGTCAGTTGTTTTTGCCATTTCTGCAGCGTTTCCTTAACATTGGAGTCAATGAGAAATGGCAAAACGCAACCAAAATCACAATTCCTGCGTTTTTCATGCTTTTTACCTGCTTTTCAACTGCGTTTTTGGCTCCAAAAACAAATGCTTTTCTGGCCAAAAATTAATGGGTTCTAATGTTCCTTTACACACACACAATAACCGAAAATTTAAATGTAAAAAAATAATAAACTTTAGCTATTTTTCTGTAAAAATGTGCATAACCACTATTATTACATTTAAATTGATAATTTCCCATTTAATTTTATTAAAAGTTAATTTTATAATTTTTTTCTCTTTTTTCAATCTTTTGACTATTTCAACTTTATTTCTCAGTGTCTTGATCTCAAAAACGCATCTGCAGAAACGCAGGTGAAAACGCAGGTAAAAAGCGCTAAAAACGCACTAAAAACGCGGTAAAAACGCATGCGTTTTTAGCGCTAAAAAATTGTCAAAAGCCATTTGGTCAAAAACCAAGGGAAGGAAAACATGCAGAATAAACTGCAGGTACACCGACGCAACGTGCGCACATAGCCTAAGAATTGTTTTGTTCAACATCATATCATGCATATGAAAAAATTAATTATAATATCCATATGCTTTGTTTATTTGAGATCACATTCATTTCTATCAGATGTAAACTATATATAAATGGTGTCCTCTAGTGTTGAGCGAGTATGCTTGTCACTACTCGGTACTCGCACGAGTATCACTGTACTCGGGCTACTCGGCGGGGACCGAGTAATCTCGCGATACTCGTGCTGTACTCATGGTCTTCATCCCTGCATGTTGGCGCTCTTTTGAGAGCCAGCCCTCATGCAGGGATTGGCTGGCAGACCACTGCAATGCCACAGCCCTGTTAGTTGTGGAATTGCAGTGATTGGCCGGCCCGCACAGCGTGACCGAGCCTTTATACCGGCGGGCGCGCTGTGCTCTGCACACAGCCATCCAGACAGTCAGTGCAGGGACAGTGTTGCTGCTTCAGGGAAAGGTTTGCGGCCCTTTATAGTTATTTCCGTAGCAGGGCTGCAAACAGTGTGACCAGAAGTCCTTCTCAGGACTATTGTAGTTGTATACAGGCAGGTAGGGTATAGCCAGGTCGGAGTACAGGAGAAGAGTCCTTCTCAGGACTTTTGTTGCTGTATACAGGCAGGCAGGGTATAGCCAGGTCGGAATACAGGCTAGTGACCAGAAGAGTCCTTGTCAGGACTATTGTAGCAGTATACAGGCAGGCAGGCAGGCAGGCAGGGTATATAGCCATTCCTAGTGGTGACCGTATACCAGCCTTCATCATATCTAGGGCTGGTGTACACAGTCTAAAACAGTCCTGCTAGTGTCAGACTTCTCAGTAATTGTCGCTCCTAAAAACCTGTTAGGTTCTTATTGCGTCCATGCTTGCATTTAAAAACCGCACATATGTGGCAGTCGGTGGCAGCGTACAGGTGCACTTAATTGTGTTTTACACAAACTATTATATAACGCACAAGTCTAGTGAATAATACACATCAGCAGTGTCTGATAGTGTCAAACTTCTCAGTAATTGTCGCTCCTAAAAACCTGTTAGGTTCTTATTGCGTCCGTGCTTGCATTTAAAAACCGCACGTGTGTGGCAGTCGGTGGCAGCGTACAGGTGCACTTAATTGTGTTTTGCACAAACTATTATATAACGCACAAGTGTACTGAATAATACACGTCAGCAGTGTCTGATAGTGTCAAACTTCTCAGTAATTGTCGCTCCTAAAAACCTATTAGGTTCTTAGTGTGTCCGTGCTTGCATTTAAAAACTGCACGTGTGTGCCTGTCGGTGGCAGCGTACAGGTACACTTGTGTGCGTTTTGCACAAACTAGTATATAACGCACAAGTCTAGTGAATAATACACGTCAGCAGTGTCTGATAGTGTCAGACTTCTCAGTAATTGTCGCTCCTAAAAACCTGTTAGGTTCTTAGTGCGTCCGTGCTTGCATTTAAAAACCGCACGTGTGTGCCTGTCGGTGGCAGCATACAGGTGCACTTGTGTGCGTCTTGCACAAACTTGGATATAACGCACAAGTCTAGTGAATAATACACGTCAGTCAGCAGTGTCTGATAGTGTCAAACTTCTCAGTAATTGTCGCTCCTAAAAACCTGTTAGGTTCTTAGTGCATCCGTGCTTGCATTTAAAAACCTCACGTGTGTGCCTGTTGGTGGCAGCGTTAAGGTGCACTTGTGTGCGTTTTGCACAAACTTGGATATAACGCACAAGTCTAGTGAATACACGTCAGCACAGCATTGCAAAATGCGCAAGGGCGTTGGCAAAGAACAAGGAAGTGGACGTGATGGTGGTGCAAGGAGAGGCCGAGGTCGTGGGCAAGCTCTAATTTCGCCACAACAAAGGGCCACATCTACTCGCTCACATGTCCTGTCCCAAATTCTTGGGGACCGCAGCAGTACACCGCTCTTGAACCAAGACCAGTGTCAACAGGTTGTTAGTTGGATAGCGGATAATGCTTCCAGTCAGATTGGCACCACCACAAACACTCTGTCTTCCACACGGTCAAGTGTCAGTAGCCGTGATACTGCACCGCACATTTCAGAACCTGATCCTCCTTCCTACCACCAAGCCGAGTACACGTCCACAGACATTACTGATCCCACACTTGGACACTCGGAAGAGCTGTTCACGTTTCCATTCGCACATTCTGGCCTCTCGCCAGCTCCTGTTGAAGTGGGTCATGATGAGATCGTATGTACAGATGAAGAAATATTTGAGCAGCCACATTCCCATGAAGTTGGCAACGTTTCTCAACAAGGGGTGGACGATGATGAGACACAATTGTCAGGAAGTCAGGAGAAGGAGCAGGGTGCGGAAGAGGAAGACGACTTGGTGGATGATCCAGTAACTGACCCAACCTGGCAGGAGGATATGCAGAGCGAGGACAGCAGTGCACAGGGGGAGGGAGGCGTAGCATCCCAACAGGCAGTAAGAAGCAGGGTGGTGGCCCCAGGCAGAAGTCAGGCAACCGTTCCCCGAAACAACAACACGACACAAGGTGCCTGTACAAATGTTAGGTCTTCCCGAGTCTGGCAGTTTTTTAAGTTGGCTCCAGATGATTCTAAAAAGGCCATTTGCAACACCTGCTATGCCAGCATCAGCAGGGGTACCAAAACTAGCAGCCTGACCACCACCAGCATGATCAGGCACATGTCAGCCAAGCACCCGACTTTGTGGGATGTACAACAGAGTCGAGGAGCAGTGCTTGCTGATGTCACTGCTACGTCTTTGCTTGTTGTGCATGCGAGCCAATCCCCTGTCCATGCTGCCCGCGAACAAGCCTCCTCCGGCCCTGCACCTGCAGTTGCCCACGCAGAAATAACACCATCATCAAGCACGTCCTTGTCCCAGCGCAGCGTTCAGTTATCCATTCAGCAAACCTTTGAACGCAGGCGCAAATACACTGCCAACGCCCCACATGCCACAGTTCTAAATGCTAACATTTCGCGACTGCTTGCGCTGGAAATGTTGCCTTTTAGGCTAGTGGAGACAGAAGCATTCCGCGACCTGATGTCCCACGTTACTCGGTCCCCAGCCGCCACTATTTCTCCCGGTGTGTCGTCCCCGCATTGCATAACCACGTGTCACAAAACATCACACGTGCCCTGAACAACGCTGTTTCAGCCAAAGTCCACCTAACCACAGACACGTGGACAAGTGCTTGTGGGCAAGGCCGCTACATCTCGTTGACGGCACACTGGGTTAATTTTGTGGAAGCTGGGACCCAGTCTGAGCGAGGGACAGAACACGTCCTTCCCACACCAAGGTTTGCAGGCCCTACCTCAGTCAGGGTTTCACCCACACTCTACAGCTCCGGAATGTCATGCTCCTCAGCCTCCTCCTCCTCCTGCGCATCCTCATCCACTTTACCCTCCACACCAGTCCCAAGCTGGAAGCACTGCAGAACTGCCTCGGCGAAGTGGCAACAGGCTGTGCTGAAGCTAATCTGCATAGATGACAAACTCCACAATGCAGAAGAGGTGTGGACAGCTCTGAAACAGCAGGCAGATCACTGGCTCACACCTCTGAACCTAAAGCCAGGAAAGGTCGTGTGTGACAATGGCCGGAACCTGGTGGCGGCTTTGAGGTGAGGCCAGCTGACACATGTTCCATGCGTGGCCCATGTGCTCAACCTCGTGGTTCAGCGGTTTCTAAAGTCATACCCAGAGCTGTCTGATCTGCTGGTAAACGTTCGCCGCCTGTCTGCACATTTTCGAAAGAAACCTACTGCTTCAGCCGGCCTTGCCGGCTTTCAGCGCCGTTTGCATCTTCCGGCTCACAGACTGGTGTGTGATGTCCCCACGCGTTGGAATTCAACTCTGCACATGTTAGTCAGGATATGTGAGCAGAAGAGGGCAGTTGTTGAGTACCTGCATCACCTAAGCCGTTGGGAAATGGGTCAAACGCTACACATACCACCTGAGGAGTGGAGATGGATGTCCGACCTATGTACCATCCTCCAAAACTTTGATGACTCCACCAAGATGGTGAGCGGCGATGACGCCATTATTAGTGTCACCATACCGCTTCTCTGCCTTCTAAAACGGTCTCTGCACAAAAACAAACATGATGCATTGCAGGCGGAGCGCGATGAGTTGCAGCAAGAAACAGTAGTGGGTGTGGGTGATAACACACAGCCCAGCCTCGTCTCATCACAACGTGCAGTGGAGGACTATGAGGAGGAGGAAGACATGGAGCAACTCTCCGGCCAAATTGAGGATATGACATGCACACCAGTCATATCCTCGGTTCAGCGTGGCTGGCCAGAGGATAGGGTCGATGAGGAGGAGGAGGACAGCATGTTCAGTCATCGTGTTGGTCAGGATACTGAAGTGATGGCTGTTAAGAGTCTGGCGCACATGGCTGACTTTATGGTAAGCTGCCTGTCTCGTGACCCTCGCGTTAAGAACATCTTGGCCGACAATCATTACTGGTTGGTAACACTGTTAGACCCACGCTACAAGGAGAACTTTATGTCTCTTATTCCCGAGGCGGAGAGGTCAGCCAAAATGCAGCATTTCCGGAAGGCCATAGTCACGGAAGTAGGCAAAGCATTCCCCTCACAAAACGCTAGCGTCATAGGTCAGGAATCAGTGGACAACCAAGGCGTACAGCCGAGAGGGGCACAAGTCCAATCCGCCAGAAGTAGGGGAACAGTCTTTAAGATGTGGGACAGTTTTCTCAGCCCCTCACGTACCACAGCCCCTGAGGTGCGGGGTAGTGCCACAAGAAATCCTAAGTTTGCCCAGATGCTCAAGGAGTACCTTGCAGATCGAACAACTGTACTCCGACATTCCTCTGTGCCTTACAATTATTGGGTATCCAAGCTGGACACGTGGCATGAATTGGCTCTCTACGCCTTGGAAGTCCTGGCCTGCCTTGCTGCTAGCATTTTGTCAGAGCGTGTTTTTAGTGCCGCAGGGTGAATCATTACAGATAAACGCACCCGCCTGTCAACTGAAAATGCTGACAGGCTGACTATGATCAAGATGAACAAGGGTTGGATTGGGCCAGACTTCACCACACCACCAGCAAATGAGAGCGGAATTTAAAGTTTGTAACGGGAATTTGCCATGTACCTCCACTCACCCATGGGTACACACTTCTGGACTTTGGATAATCACTGGACTGCTCCTCCTTCTCCTCATGCGCCACCATGATGACCGTTACAATACTTAGGCCGTTGTTTCAGGTATACCCCTAGTGGTAAATTTTTTTGCCCATTCTTTCAGAATGGACATTACAACGACAGGAAACCCGCTCCTTTGCAATGGCAACAATGTTTTGAGGCCCTCATGCACGTCTCTATCCAGGGACAATATGGAGCTTCCCAATTTTTGGCTGCCCTGCCAAAGGGCTATACTACAATAGACCCACTTCCTTACAATGGGCACTTCAGGTTTACAGGCCCTCATGCACGTCTCTATCCAGGGACAATGTGGAGCTTCCCAATTTTTGGCTGCCCTGCCAAAGGGCTATACTACAATAGACCCACTTCCTTACAATGGGCACTTCAGATTTACAGGCCCTCATGCACGTCTCTATCCAGGGTACAATGTGGAGCTTCCCAATTTTTGGCTGCCCTGCCAAAGGGCTATACTACAATAGACCCACATCCTTACAATCGGCACTTCAGGTTTACAGGCCCTCATGCACGTCTCTATCCAGGGACAATGTGGAGCTTCCCAATTTTTGGCTGCCCTGCCAAAGGGCTATACTACAATAGACCCACTTCCTTACAATGGGCACTTCAGGTTTACAGGCCCTCATGCACGTCTCTATCCAGGAACAATGTGGAGCTTCCCAATTTTTGGCTGCCCTGCCAAAGGGCTATACTACAATAGACCCACATCCTTACAATCGGCACTTCAGGTTTACAGGCCCTCATGCACGTCTCTATCCAGGGACAATGTGGAGCTTCCCAATTTTTGGCTGCCCTGCCAAAGGGCTATACTACAATAGACCCACTTCCTTACAATGGGCACTTCAGGTTTACAGGCCCTCATGCACGTCTCTATCCAGGAACAATGTGGAGCTTCCCAATTTTTGGCTGCCCTGCCAAAGGGCTATACTACAATAGACCCACTTCCTTACAATGGGCACTTCAGGTTTACAGGCCATCATGCACGTCTGTATGCAGGGGCATTGGTGAACCTCACAATTTTGGACTGCCCTGGCAAAGGAAAATACTACAAAGACTCACTTTCTCAAAATGGCACATTAGACTCAAGAGGCCTTCATGTACGTCTCTTCTCAGGGACATCGGAGTGCCACACAATGTTTTCACGTAAAATCTTTCATGTAATCTCAAAAAGTAACATACACCAGCTCTATCTCACTATTGGGTATGTGCCCTTAACATTTCGGCCATGAAAATTCATTTTGGTGTCATTTTGGAAGGTTTTCTGGCGAGTCCGTAAAAATGGCGTAAAACTCGGATAAAATTGTTCAAAGCTGTGACTTTTGAGTGATAAATGCTTCAAGGGGTCTTCCCCATGCTGTTGCCATGTCATTTTAGCACTCTTCTGAGACTTTTGTGACATTTTTAGGGTTTCTGCATGCTGCCGGGGGGTCATTTCATAAAAATACTCAGGTCTCCCATAGGATAATGTGAAGCCCCACAGGTGTTGTGTCGGTGCATTACCTTCAGGGACTCCACTCGGCTGGATCTGGTCACAGGTAGGAGATCTTCTTCTTGTCGTGACGCCACTCTCAGTATTGCGGCCAGTAGGGACCGCCACTGCAGGTTGAGGGTCGCCTGGGGCTGATGGTATGTGCAGTTAGTTGGAATAGCCTCCTGAGAGTGAGGCAAGCCCCAGGGCCCGATGTAGGTGCGTAGTACCACAAGGCGCAGAATAACTCCACACAGGCAGAATGTCTTTCAGGGTTTTTACTCACTTCAGGTGGCAGGGTGAGTAACCCGGGCGTAGCTGGGATGAACCAGGCGGGAACCAGGTGTCCTTCAGGCTGACTTGTGAGGGTGACTACTAACTCGCCTTCCTTAGCCCTTGGTGGTTTGGGGTGACCCCGACTTTGAGTCCCTATGGGGGTCACCCAGGGAAGTTGCTGAAGCCTCACTCCCCTTCGTTTGCCGTGTGCTTGTTGCCTGGGCCAGATCACTCCAGCTTCTTGCCTCCTGTGAGCTATGGGCCCTAACTGTGGCTACGTGGCTGCGGCTTTTTGTGGTGTTGTGGCGTGGGCTTTGAGAGCCCCACACCGGCAGGTTTAGCAAAAGAAAGCTGGATCTATCTCCGCTTCGGGATCTGCCGCCCGTTTGGGCCTGGTGCTCTCTAGCAGTCTCCTTACTTCCCACTCCGTTGCTCTCTCTCTAGCTGAAGATGGATTTCGGGTAGCACTCCTAGTTGACCGTTCTCCCCCGTCAGTAGCCACTGCGCGGGCGCTGTTAGACAGCAACAGCCCCACAGGTCTGCTCCTCACTGAGCCCTATGGAGTTCTGCTCTAACTGACTCACTGCCCCTCCTCTCCTGTTCTTGCCTACGCCACCTAGCAACCAGATTCTCTTACCACACCCCTTGAGAGGAGATGGAGGCTTTTGGCCCCCTCCACTATTCCAGTGAAGGTCAAGGCTTTTCCCCCTCCTGGGATCCCCAGGGGTCCTCTCATGGGTACATGTGTGAGACCTGATCACTATGCGCCTGTGTACCACACCCCTGTCAGCCTTCTGGATTACCTGTATTGTACTGTCCCCAGCATGGGTGCAGTACTCAGTGGTGCCTGACCAGGTCAGGGGCGCCACATTCCCCCTTAGTTATCACCAGCACGTCCTCGGGCTGCAAGACAACATTTTAAAATGCATAAAACATTAAAACATGTAAAACATTTTTTTAAAAGCACCAGGTACCATACATCACCACCCTCCACCCACAAGTCCGTTAACCCACCCAAAACCCTTTCACGTTGGCCGCGGCTTCAGCCACTTCTGGCAGGATGTAGAGGCGGCTTTCATGGGCTGGTGGTTTCAGGGTATACCTGGCCTGGTGGATCCGCGCCTTCAGCCTCTTCTGGCAGGATGCAGAGGCGGCCTCCACAGTTGGTGCTGACCAGGTACCCTCTTTGTGGTGGAGAGCCAGGCCCCATAAACAGGCATGCTCTCTGGTCGCAGGTGAGCCAAGGCCCTATATACGGACGGGCTCCTCCTGGTTGCAGACGAGCCAAGCCCCTAAACAGGCTGACTCTGGTGGCGGTGGTGCCCTCTGGTGTAACTATTTACACTGCGAGAGTTTGTGGCTATAGCCAGTTCATAGCCTTAAGGTTTATGGTTTTCTCACAATAGTTTTTGTGGGCACATGCTTAAACGTAAACGTTGCAAAACAAACTTTCCAAACTGGTCAAAACTTGCTGTACTTTACTTAAACTTATGCAGACTCCTCTTCACCAGGGCTTGGGCCTGTAGGGCTGCGGCACCTGTTGGTTTCTTGACCTTTTTCCTCATCTGTAGTGGTCTCATCATTAGGTCTTTGGTCTTTTCTTTCTTTATTACTGTCTTTCCTTTCTTCTTTGGGACATGGTACTACATCTAGGGCATACCAGCCTCTTTCGCCTTGATGCATAGTAAACTGTACGGAGTCCCCCATCTTTAGGTTTCTGCCAGGGTGTCCTCTAGGCAGATGAGCGCTCACATCTCTTCGGTTGACAAATATCCCTTCCTTCACACCAGGTGCTACAATGAATCCATATCCACTTTTCAAATTGAAATCCTCTACTACTCCTCTGCAAAGGGGTCCTCTGACCTGGGCTTTGGCTCTTCTCAGGAACCTTTTCTCCTGTAGGTCTCTGGCTGTGACTTCTCTCTGCTCTGGAGACTGTGGTGCAGGGGACAGCGCTGTTCTGTTGCGACGCCTTGTCTTGCGGGCTGGATTCTGCGAAGTGCAGCTTACAAGCTCCCAGGTGAGACTTTTAGGCAGATCTTCGTCAGCGGACGGTGTCAGGTCTTCCTCATCCCAACGGGAATAGGGTAACATCTCCGGCTCTGAGTATTGCTCCACTGCCGGTGGCTCCGGAGTCAGCTCCTCAGCTTCCTGGCCTCCTCTCCCCCTTAGTGCTTCTGAGCACTCTGGTTGTGGTAGCGCTGGAGATGAATGGTCCTCAGCTGGTCTGGGCGGTGGACTCTCCGGCGCGGCTGCAGGGGTTGCCTGAGTCTCCTTGGGGGTATGCGGAGGGAGCAGATACCGATCCACCATCTCTTGTGGGAACTGGGCCTCTAGGTCAGCCTTCAGCTTCCAGTATTCGGGGTCCTCTCCTATCAGGGTCTTCCTAGCAGGGACCTCTTTGGACTGGGGAGCGGTGTCTGCCCTGGCCTTGCAGGCCGGGGTAAATGATGAGGTAATCTCTTCTTGGCGGGCCGCGCCTGGCATGGCGGCGGCCTGGTCTTGGCGGGCCGCGCCCTGTTTGGCGGCGGCCTGGTCTTGGCGGGCCGCGCCCGGCATGGCGGCGGCCTGGTCTTGGCGGGCCGCGCCCGGCATGGCGGCGGCCTGGTCTTGGCGGGCCGCGCCCGGCATGGCGGCGGCCTGGATCGGCGTCGCAGCTGTGATGGAATCTGTGCAGGCTGGGCTGGGCGTCGCTGCAGGGACCGGGTCTTGGTGGGCCGAGCAGGGCATCGCTGCGGCGGCCGGGGCTTGGCGGGCCGCGCCTGGCGTGGCTGCGGCCTGGTTCAGCACCTCACTTGCGGCGCGGACGAGCGTTGCTGCGGCGGTGGGGTCTCGGCGGGCCGGGCCCAGCAGGGCGGCGGCCTGGGTCAGCGTTACGCCTGCGGCGCGGATGAGGGTCGCGGTGGCAGCCGGTTCTTTGCGGGCCGGACTGGGCGTTGCTGCAGGGACCGGGTCTTGGTGGGCCGAGCAGGGCATCGCTGCGGCCGCTGGGGCTTGGAAGGCCGCACCTGGTGTGGCTGCGGCCTGCTTCAGCGTCGCCGCACCGGACGCCTCTTCGGGGACCGCGGGCGTGGCAGCAGGGGTCGGGGCACTTGCGCTGGCCGGGGCATCACTCGACTCACCCACCGGTGGCAGCATCGGGGTCTGCGTCATCGCCGTCCTGTCTGGCACTCGGCGCGCGGCTCTCCTTTCATAGGCCCGAACCGCCGCGGTCATCTCCAGCATTTCCATTCGTTCTTCCCGGATCTGCTCCACAACCCGGGTCTCCAGTCGGTCGCAGAACTGGGCCAGCTCCCGATACCACCAGGCAGCGGAGCCCGGTTCTGGATTTCTGCGGTCAGACGCCATTTCTTCTGCGCCCTCTTCTGCACGACTCTCCAGCTGTGGACTCGCCGTTGCCTCTGATAGCAAGCTGTTCAGTTTCTGCTCTGCCTCTTTCAGCAGCTCCTCTCCCAGCAGCAGGCTTGTGGCTCCCTTTCTGTCCCGACGTCTCTGGACGCTTCCGCTCTCATAGCTGGCAAGGTCAGAACTCTGCAGGGGATCTCTGGGTAGCCACACCTCTTCGTGGGCGGTAACTTCTCCCAGCGCGGGCTGCTGTTGTTTTTCAGCGCGCTTTTCATGGTGGCAATATGGCGGCGCTTCCAATTTTTCAAGCGGACCGCCCAGGCACATGGTCACCTGTCTGAACAGGTCTAGTCCTTATCCTGTTCGTGACGCCAGATGTGAAGCCCCACAGGTGTTGTGTCGGTGCATTACCTTCAGGGACTCCACTCGGCTGGATCTGGTCACAGGTAGGAGATCTTCTTCTTGTCGTGACGCCACTCTCAGTATTGCGGCCAGTAGGGACCGCCACTGCAGGTTGAGGGTCGCCTGGGGCTGATGGTATGTGCAGTTAGTTGGAATAGCCTCCTGAGAGTGAGGCAAGCCCCAGGGCCCGATGTAGGTGCGTAGTACCACAAGGCGCAGAATAACTCCACACAGGCAGAATGTCTTTCAGGGTTTTTACTCACTTCAGGTGGCAGGGTGAGTAACCCGGGCGTAGCTGGGATGAACCAGGCGGGAACCAGGTGTCCTTCAGGCTGACTTGTGAGGGTGACTACTAACTCGCCTTCCTTAGCCCTTGGTGGTTTGGGGTGACCCCGACTTTGAGTCCCTATGGGGGTCACCCAGGGAAGTTGCTGAAGCCTCACTCCCCTTCGTTTGCCGTGTGCTTGTTGCCTGGGCCAGATCACTCCAGCTTCTTGCCTCCTGTGAGCTATGGGCCCTAACTGTGGCTACGTGGCTGCGGCTTTTTGTGGTGTTGTGGCGTGGGCTTTGAGAGCCCCACACCGGCAGGTTTAGCAAAAGAAAGCTGGATCTATCTCCGCTTCGGGATCTGCCGCCCGTTTGGGCCTGGTGCTCTCTAGCAGTCTCCTTACTTCCCACTCCGTTGCTCTCTCTCTAGCTGAAGATGGATTTCGGGTAGCACTCCTAGTTGACCGTTCTCCCCCGTCAGTAGCCACTGCGCGGGCGCTGTTAGACAGCAACAGCCCCACAGGTCTGCTCCTCACTGAGCCCTATGGAGTTCTGCTCTAACTGACTCACTGCCCCTCCTCTCCTGTTCTTGCCTACGCCACCTAGCAACCAGATTCTCTTACCACACCCCTTGAGAGGAGATGGAGGCTTTTGGCCCCCTCCACTATTCCAGTGAAGGTCAAGGCTTTTCCCCCTCCTGGGATCCCCAGGGGTCCTCTCATGGGTACATGTGTGAGACCTGATCACTATTCGCCTGTGTACCACACCCCTGTCAGCCTTCTGGATTACCTGTATTGTACTGTCCCCAGCATGGGTGCAGTACTCAGTGGTGCCTGACCAGGTCAGGGGCGCCACAATAACATTGGGCTCGGTGCTCGGGCCGAGTACACGAGTATCTTGGGATGCTCGGCCCGAGCCTCGAGCACCCGAGCTTTTTGGTACTCGCTCATCACTAGTGTCCTCTTAACCAAGTGAAAGCCCAGATCAGATATATTTGCAAACATAAGAGATTTATTTGTTTTGCTAAATTTCTACATTATAGAAAATTAGTATTCAGATGTACTGTATATATTCAGTGACCACAAGATGGTGCACATGAGATTTGTAAGTCCTTTATGCAGTCCAGACTTTATAATTCAAACTAAATATTGAATTTCTCTACAAATCTTTCCATACATTTCCTAGAAATAAGTTGCTCGCTTTTTTAACCTATTTCCAGATTTCTGTTTGTTACATTTCTGTTTTCATTTTGCTAAAGCAAAGCGTTATTGAAGAAAAAGGCATTGTTCATTTGTGGAATTTATCTTACATGTAATCCCAATTTATCTCCAGAATTTGAGAATAGCCAAAGAGGGACTTGCTGTGAAAGATTATATTTTAAGTTTTTATCTGTAATGTCAAAAGTTTTTATTAAAATATTAGAGCAATAAATCATTTAAATATCAAAACATTGTAACAAATACCTCTCACCATTTCAAAAGTGTCAAGTTTTTGTTTTTGTTTTCTATTTGCTGTTACTCTGAATATTCCATTGTTTTTAACCCCTTCATGACCTTGGGATTTTACGTTTTTTTCCTCCTCTTCTTACAAGAGCCATAATTTGTTGATTTTTCACACTATAACTGTACGAAGGCATGTTTTTTACTGAACAAGATGCACTTTTGAATGAAACCATTAATTTTACCATGTACAGTCATGGCCAAAAGTTTTGAGAATGCTACAAATATTAATTTTTACAAAGTCTACTGCCGTTTTTCTAATGGCAATTTGCTTATACTCCAGAATGTCATAAAGAGTGATCAGCTTAACAGCAATTACTTGCAAAGTCAATATTGGCTAAGAAAATGAACTTTAACCCCCAAAACACATTTCAACATCTTTGCATTCCTGCCTTAAAAGGAGCAGCTAACATTGTTTTAGTGATTGTTCCATTAACACAGGTGTGGGTGTTGATGAGGACAGGCCTGGCGATCAATCAGTCATGATTAAGTAAGAATGACACCACTGGACACTTTAAAAGGAGACTGGTGCTTGGTATCATTGTTTCTCTTCAGTTAACTATGGTTATCTCTAAAGAAACACGTGCAGCCATCATTGCTCTGCACAAAAATGGCCTAACAGGGAAGAGTATCGCAGCTACAAAGATTGCACCTCAGTCAACAATCTATCACACCATCAAGAACTTCAAGGAGAGAGCTTCCATTGTTGCCAAAAAGGCTCCTGGGTGCCCAAGAAGGACCAGCAAATGCCAGGACCGTATCTTAAAACTGTTTCAGCTGCGGGATCGGACTACCAGCAGTGCCGAGCTAGCTCAGCAATGGCAGCAGGCTGGTGTGAGTGCTTCTGCATGCACTGTAAGACGGAGACTCTTTGAGCAAGGCCTGGTTTCAAGGAGGGCAGCAAAGAAGCCACTTCTCTCCAGAAAAAACATCAGGGACCGACCGACCAACTCATGGTTCATAAAGCAGTCATTTTACGGGACGCCACTAGATGTCACTATAACCATGTGAGTGTGTATAACTCTCACCTGGTTAGTAGTAGCTCCCTATCTATGCTAAACGTATTTGCATCAATAGATGCACTCACATGGTTATAGTGACATCTAGTGGCGTCCCGTAAAATGACTGCTTTATGAACCATGAGTTGTAACCATGAATGAGATGGGGGACTCTGTGCTTTTGCATGCTTTTAGGTTCTCCAATATAGAATATATGGTTATCTATGTATCCTTGGCATATACAAGTCTAGTGAATAATACACGTCAGTCAGCAGTGTCTGATAGTGTCAAACTTCTCAGTAATTGTCGCTCCTAAAAACCTGTTAGGTTCTTAGTGCGTCCGTGCTTGTATTTAAAAACCTCACGTGTGTGCCTGTTGGTGGCAGCGTTAAGGTGCACTTGTGTGCGTTTTGCACAAACTTGGATATAACGCACAAGTCTAGTGAATACACGTCAGCACAGCATTGCAAAATGCGCAAGGGCGTTGGCAAAGAACAAGGAAGTGGACGTGATGGTGGTGCAAGGAGAGGCCGAGGTCGTGGGCAAGCTCTAATTTCGCCACAACAAAGGGCCACATCTACTCGCTCACATGTCCTGTCCCAAATTCTTGGGGACCGCAGCAGTACACCGCTCTTGAACCAAGACCAGTGTCAACAGGTTGTTAGTTGGATAGCGGATAATGCTTCCAGTCAGATTGGCACCACCACAAACACTCTGTCTTCCACACGGTCAAGTGTCAGTAGCCGTGATACTGCACCGCACATTTCAGAACCTGATCCCCCTTCCTACCACCAAGCCGAGTACACGTCCACAGACATTACTGATCCCACACTTGGACACTCGGAAGAGCTGTTCACGTTTCCATTCGCACATTCTGGCCTCTCGCCAGCTCCTGTTGAAGTGGGCCATGATGAGATCGAATGTACAGATGAAGAAATATTTGAGCAGCCACATTCTCATGAAGTTGGCAACGTTTCTCAACAAGGGGTGGACGATGATGAGACACAATTGTCAGGAAGTCAGGAGAAGGAGCAGGGTGCGGAAGAGGAAGACGACGTGGTGGATGATCCAGTAACTGACCCAACCTGGCAGGAGGATATGCAGAGCGAGGACAGCAGTGCACAGGAGGAGGGAGGCGTAGCATCCCAACAGGCAGTAAGAAGCAGGGTGGTGGCCCCAGGCAGAAGTCAGGCAACCGTTCCCCGAAACAACAACACGACACAAGGTGCCTGTACAAATGTTAGGTCTTCCCGAGTCTGGCAGTTTTTTAAGTTGGCTCCAGATGATTCTAAAAAGGCCATTTGCAACACCTGCTATGCCAGCATCAGCAGGGGTACCAAAACTAGCAGCCTGACCACCACCAGCATGATCAGGCACATGTCAGCCAAGCACCCGACTTTGTGGGATGTACAACAGAGTCGAGGAGCAGTGCTTGCTGATGTCACTGCTACGTCTTTGCTTGTTGTGCATGCGAGCCAATCCCCTGTCCATGCTGCCCGCGAACAAGCCTCCTCCGGCCCTGCACCTGCAGTTGCCCACGCAGAAATAACACCATCATCAAGCACGTCCTTGTCCCAGCGCAGCGTTCAGTTATCCATTCAGCAAACCTTTGAACGCAGGCGCAAATACACTGCCAACGCCCCACATGCCACAGTTCTAAATGCTAACATTTCGCGACTGCTTGCGCTGGAAATGTTGCCTTTTAGGCTAGTGGAGACAGAAGCATTCCGCGACCTGATGTCCCACGTTACTCGGTCCCCAGCCGCCACTATTTCTCCCGGTGTGTCGTCCCCGCATTGCATAACCACGTGTCACAAAACATCACACGTGCCCTGAACAACGCTGTTTCAGCCAAAGTCCACCTAACCACAGACACGTGGACAAGTGCTTGTGGGCAAAGCCGCTACATCTCGTTGACGGCACACTGGGTTAATTTTGTGGAAGCTGGGACCCAGTCTGAGCGAGGGACAGAACACGTCCTTCCCACACCAAGGTTTGCAGGCCCTACCTCAGTCAGGGTTTCACCCACACTCTACAGCTCCGGAATGTCATGCTCCTCAGCCTCCTCCTCCTCCTGCGCATCCTCATCCACTTTACCCTCCACACCAGTCCCAAGCTGGAAGCACTGCAGAACTGCCTCGGCGAAGTGGCAACAGGCTGTGCTGAAGCTAATCTGCATAGATGACAAACTCCACAATGCAGAAGAGGTGTGGACAGCTCTGAAACAGCAGGCAGATCACTGGCTCACACCTCTGAACCTAAAGCCAGGAAAGGTCGTGTGTGACAATGGCCGGAACCTGGTGGCGGCTTTGAGGTGAGGCCAGCTGACACATGTTCCATGCGTGGCCCATGTGCTCAACCTCGTGGTTCAGCGGTTTCTAAAGTCATACCCAGAGCTGTCTGATCTGCTGGTAAACGTTCGCCGCCTGTCTGCACATTTTCGAAAGAAACCTACTGCTTCAGCCGGCCTTGCCGGCTTTCAGCGCCGTTTGCATCTTCCGGCTCACAGACTGGTGTGTGATGTCCCCACGCGTTGGAATTCAACTCTGCACATGTTAGTCAGGATATGTGAGCAGAAGAGGGCAGTTGTTGAGTACCTGCATCACCTAAGCCGTTGGGAAATGGGTCAAACGCTACACATACCACCTGAGGAGTGGAGATGGATGTCCGACCTATGTACCATCCTCCAAAACTTTGATGACTCCACCAAGATGGTGAGCGGCGATGACGCCATTATTAGTGTCACCATACCGCTTCTCTGCCTTCTAAAACGGTCTCTGCACAAAAACAAACATGATGCATTGCAGGCGGAGCGCGATGAGTTGCAGCAAGAAACAGTAGTGGGTGTGGGTGATAACACACAGCCCAGCCTCGTCTCATCACAACGTGCAGTGGAGGACTATGAGGAGGAGGAAGACATGGAGCAACTCTCCGGCCAAATTGAGGATATGACATGCACACCAGTCATATCCTCGGTTCAGCGTGGCTGGCCAGAGGATAGGGTCGATGAGGAGGAGGAGGACAGCATGTTCAGTCATCGTGTTGGTCAGGATACTGAAGTGATGGCTGTTAAGAGTCTGGCGCACATGGCTGACTTTATGGTAAGCTGCCTGTCTCGTGACCCTCGCGTTAAGAACATCTTGGCCGACAATCATTACTGGTTGGTAACACTGTTAGACCCACGCTACAAGGAGAACTTTATGTCTCTTATTCCCGAGGCGGAGAGGTCAGCCAAAATGCAGCATTTCCGGAAGGCCATAGTCACGGAAGTAGGCAAAGCATTCCCCTCACAAAACGCTAGCGTCATAGGTCAGGAATCAGTGGACAACCAAGGCGTACAGCCGAGAGGGGCACAAGTCCAATCCGCCAGAAGTAGGGGAACAGTCTTTAAGATGTGGGACAGTTTTCTCAGCCCCTCACGTACCACAGCCCCTGAGGTGCGGGGTAGTGCCACAAGAAATCCTAAGTTTGCCCAGATGCTCAAGGAGTACCTTGCAGATCGAACAACTGTACTCCGACATTCCTCTGTGCCTTACAATTATTGGGTATCCAAGCTGGACACGTGGCATGAATTGGCTCTCTACGCCTTGGAAGTCCTGGCCTGCCTTGCTGCTAGCATTTTGTCAGAGCGTGTTTTTAGTGCCGCAGGGTGAATCATTACAGATAAACGCACCCGCCTGTCAACTGAAAATGCTGACAGGCTGACTATGATCAAGATGAACAAGGGTTGGATTGGGCCAGACTTCACCACACCACCAGCAAATGAGAGCGGAATTTAAAGTTTGTAACGGGAATTTGCCATGTACCTCCACTCACCCATGGGTACACACTTCTGGACTTTGGATAATCACTGGACTGCTCCTCCTTCTCCTCATGCGCCACCATGATGACCGTTACAATACTTAGGCCGTTGTTTCAGGTATACCCCTAGTGGTAAATTTTTTTGCCCATTCTTTCAGAATGGACATTACAACGACAGGAAACCCGCTCCTTTGCAATGGCAACAATGTTTTGAGGCCCTCATGCACGTCTCTATCCAGGGACAATATGGAGCTTCCCAATTTTTGGCTGCCCTGCCAAAGGGCTATACTACAATAGACCCACTTCCTTACAATGGGCACTTCAGGTTTACAGGCCCTCATGCACGTCTCTATCCAGGGTACAATGTGGAGCTTCCCAATTTTTGGCTGCCCTGCCAAAGGGCTATACTACAATAGACCCACTTCCTTACAATGGGCACTTCAGGTTTACAGGCCCTCATGCACGTCTCTATCCAGGGACAATGTGGAGCTTCCCAATTTTTGGCTGCCCTGCCAAAGGGCTATACTACAATAGACCCACTTCCTTACAATGGGCACTTCAGATTTACAGGCCCTCATGCACGTCTCTATCCAGGGTACAATGTGGAGCTTCCCAATTTTTGGCTGCCCTGCCAAAGGGCTATACTACAATAGACCCACATCCTTACAATCGGCACTTCAGGTTTACAGGCCCTCATGCACGTCTCTATCCAGGGACAATGTGGAGCTTCCCAATTTTTGGCTGCCCTGCCAAAGGGCTATACTACAATAGACCCACTTCCTTACAATGGGCACTTCAGGTTTACAGGCCCTCATGCACGTCTCTATCCAGGAACAATGTGGAGCTTCCCAATTTTTGGCTGCCCTGCCAAAGGGCTATACTACAATAGACCCACATCCTTACAATCGGCACTTCAGGTTTACAGGCCCTCATGCACGTCTCTATCCAGGGACAATGTGGAGCTTCCCTATTTTTGGCTGCCCTGCCAAAGGGCTATACTACAATAGACCCACTTCCTTACAATGGGCACTTCAGGTTTACAGGCCCTCATGCACGTCTCTATCCAGGAACAATGTGGAGCTTCCCAATTTTTGGCTGCCCTGCCAAAGGGCTATACTACAATAGACCCACTTCCTTACAATGGGCACTTCAGGTTTACAGGCCATCATGCACGTCTGTATGCAGGGGCATTGGTGAACCTCACAATTTTGGACTGCCCTGGCAAAGGAAAATACTACAAAGACTCACTTTCTCAAAATGGCACATTAGACTCAAGAGGCCTTCATGTACGTCTCTTCTCAGGGACATCGGAGTGCCACACAATGTTTTCACGTAAAATCTTTCATGTAATCTCAAAAAGTAACATACACCAGCTCTATCTCACTATTGGGTATGTGCCCTTAACATTTCGGCCATGAAAATTCATTTTGGTGTCATTTTGGAAGGTTTTCTGGCGAGTCCGTAAAAATGGCGTAAAACTCGGATAAAATTGTTCAAAGCTGTGACTTTTGAGTGATAAATGCTTCAAGGGGTCTTCCCCATGCTGTTGCCATGTCATTTTAGCACTCTTCTGAGACTTTTGTGACATTTTTAGGGTTTCTGCATGCTGCCGGGGAGTCATTTCATAAAAATACTCAGGTCTCCCATAGGATAACATTGGGCTCGGTGCTCGGGCCGAGTACACGAGTATCTTGGGATGCTCGGCCCGAGCCTCGAGCACCCGAGCTTTTTGGTACTCGCTCATCACTAGTGTCCTCTTAACCAAGTGAAAGCCCAGATCAGATATATTTGCAAACATAAGAGATTTATTTGTTTTGCTAAATTTCTACATTATAGAAAATTAGTATTCAGATGTACTGTATATATTCAGTGACCACAAGATGGTGCACATGAGATTTGTAAGTCCTTTATGCAGTCCAGACTTTATAATTCAAACTAAATATTGAATTTCTCTACAAATCTTTCCATACATTTCCTAGAAATAAGTTGCTCGCTTTTTTAACCTATTTCCAGATTTCTGTTTGTTACATTTCTGTTTTCATTTTGCTAAAGCAAAGCGTTATTGAAGAAAAAGGCATTGTTCATTTGTGGAATTTATCTTACATGTAATCCCAATTTATCTCCAGAATTTGAGAATAGCCAAAGAGGGACTTGCTGTGAAAGATTATATTTTAAGTTTTTATCTGTAATGTCAAAAGTTTTTATTAAAATATTAGAGCAATAAATCATTTAAATATCAAAACATTGTAACAAATACCTCTCACCATTTCAAAAGTGTCAAGTTTTTGTTTTTGTTTTCTATTTGCTGTTGCTCTGAATATTCCATTGTTTTTAACCCCTTCATGACCTTGGGATTTTACGTTTTTTTCCTCCTCTTCTTACAAGAGCCATAATTTGTTGATTTTTCACACTATAACTGTACGAAGGCATGTTTTTTACTGAACAAGATGCACTTTTGAATGAAACCATTAATTTTACCATGTACAGTCATGGCCAAAAGTTTTGAGAATGCTACAAATATTAATTTTTACAAAGTCTACTGCCGTTTTTCTAATGGCAATTTGCTTATACTCCAGAATGTCATAAAGAGTGATCAGCTTAACAGCAATTACTTGCAAAGTCAATATTGGCTAAGAAAATGAACTTTAACCCCCAAAACACATTTCAACATCTTTGCATTCCTGCCTTAAAAGGAGCAGCTAACATTGTTTTAGTGATTGTTCCATTAACACAGGTGTGGGTGTTGATGAGGACAGGCCTGGCGATCAATCAGTCATGATTAAGTAAGAATGACACCACTGGACACTTTAAAAGGAGGCTGGTGCTTGGTATCATTGTTTCTCTTCAGTTAACTATGGTTATCTCTAAAGAAACACGTGCAGCCATCATTGCTCTGCACAAAAATGGCCTAACAGGGAAGAGTATCGCAGCTACAAAGATTGCACCTCAGTCAACAATCTATCACACCATCAAGAACTTCAAGGAGAGAGCTTCCATTGTTGCCAAAAAGGCTCCTGGGTGCCCAAGAAGGACCAGCAAATGCCAGGACCGTATCTTAAAACTGTTTCAGCTGCGGGATCGGACTACCAGCAGTGCCGAGCTAGCTCAGCAATGGCAGCAGGCTGGTGTGAGTGCTTCTGCATGCACTGTAAGACGGAGACTCTTTGAGCAAGGCCTGGTTTCAAGGAGGGCAGCAAAGAAGCCACTTCTCTCCAGAAAAAACATCAGGGACCGACCGACCAACTCATGGTTCATAAAGCAGTCATTTTACGGGACGCCACTAGATGTCACTATAACCATGTGAGTGTGTATAACTCTCACCTGGTTAGTAGTAGCTCCCTATCTATGCTAAACGTATTTGCATCAATAGATGCACTCACATGGTTATAGTGACATCTAGTGGCGTCCCGTAAAATGACTGCTTTATGAACCATGAGTTGTAACCATGAATGAGATGGGGGACTCTGTGCTTTTGCATGCTTTTAGGTTCTCCAATATAGAATATATGGTTATCTATGTATCCTTGGCATATATATAATTATTATAAGGACCGTGCTATTGGATTTGTATATGTACGTGATACTAATTGGAGTACCTTGTATGCACAGGTACTAGAGTCCTCCCTTTGAATATTTCATACAAGTTGCAGGAATGTGCAGCCTTATGTAATGAATTGTATTGACAGAACCGCTGTATGTATATTTTGGCGTATGATTTTTCTGCCCACACTCACACTTGTTGTATTTATATGAAAAATACATAATAAAATATTAATAAAAAGTACATTGTACTGTAATTCCTGTCTATTGGTCTTTTGGGCTTTTATGATCGCTTTTTTCTCCTCCTTTTTCTCTAACATGTCCTGCGATTTTTGCCCATAATCATTTAAGTCCTATTTATCATGATTGACCCTATTCTAAGTGTCTTAATATGAATAATACATCACAACTTGCTCTTTTTTATAAAAAAGGTACAGGGAGTGGACTGCTGAGGACTGGGGTAAAGTCATTTTCTCAGATGAATCCCCTTTTCGATTGTTTGGGACATCTGGAAAACAGCTTATTAGGAGAAGAGGTGAGCGCTACCACCAGTCTTGTCTCATGCCAACTGTTAAGCATCCTGAAACGATTCATGTGTGGGGTTGCTTCTCAGCCAAGGGAATCGGCTCACTCACAGTCTTGCCTAAAAACACAGCCATGAATAAAGAATGGTACCAGAATGTCCTCCAAGAGCAACTTCTCCCAACTGTCCAAGAGCAGTTTGGCGCCCAACAATGCCTTTTTCAGCATGATGGAGCACCTTGCCATAAAGCAAAGGTGATCACTAAATGGCTCATGGAACAAAACATAGAGATTTTGGGTCCATGGCCTGGAAACTCCCCAGATCTTAATCCCATTGAGAACTTGTGGGCAATCATCAAGAGACGGGTGGACAAACAAAAACCAACAAATTCTGGCAAAATGCAAGCATTGCTTATGCAAGAATGGACAGCTATCAGTCAGGATTTGGTCCAGAAGTTGATTGAGAGCATGCCAGGGAGAATTGCAGAGGTCCTGAAGAAGAAGGGTCAACACTGCAAATATTGACTTGCTGCATTAACTCATTCTAACTGTCAATATAACCTTTTGGTACTCATAATATGATTGCAATTATATTTCTGTATGTGATGTAAACATCAGACAAACACAATTAAAAACCAGAGGGCAACAGATCATGTGAAAATATAATTTTGGTGTCATTCTCAAAACCTTTGTCCATGACTGTAGTGTACTGGAAAACGGGGACAAAAGTGTGATGAAATTGGAAAAAAAGTGCAATTTCAATATAGTTTTTTGTTTATTTTATCTATCATGTTCACTATATGGTAATACTGACCTCCAGGTCAGTACAAGTATGTAGATACCAAACGTGTAGGTTTCTTTCAAATTAAGTAGTGAAAACAAATTCAGGAGTTTGAGACCCGTTAAGCTTTTTTATTTTTCAGGATCCTGGGCTAAGTGATGGTGTATTATTTGTTCCCTGAGCTGACGTTTTTACTGATACTATTTTGGATAGATGGAATATTTTGATCGCCTCTAACTGTATTTTATTGCAATGTTGCTGCCACCCAAAAAACTTAATTGAGGTGTTTTTAATATTTTTTTTCGTTACGCTGTTTATTGATCAAATTAACTTACTTTATATTTTAATAGATTGGACATTTCCGATCCCAGCTATACCAAATATGTGATTTTTTGTATTGCTTTACTTTCAATGGGGCAAAAAAAGTTTTCACTTTTCATTTAATTTACTAGACCCCTTAGGTTACTTGAAGCTGCAATCTTCTGATCGCTTGCACTGTACAGAGTGGTGAATTTGTGTCACCCAGGGTTATGGGGTACTCTGTCCTGGGCGGTGTATACCTGAGGAATGTCACTTTAGTGGCCGTTGCCCAGTCCCGTGTCCTGTGTTGTTTCTGAAAAGGGGAATATTTACAGGGGATTAGAATAGTGTTCACACATGACGCCACTTGCGGTGTTGCGGCTATATAGATGGAGCCGCCGCTGCACAATGTTCACTACTGGGGCTCGTGTTATTGGCAGCCTGGATGTTAGGTCCTCCACAAGCAGGGCTGGGCCCCAGAGGGTAGGTGATGTGATGGGTGTTGGAAGAAGGTAGTCCACACAAGGGGTTCAGTGCAACTGGTTCTTTACTCACTTTCTGGTGGTAACTGATCACCCGAGGCCGGCTGGTTTCACCTTCAGGTCCCCTTAGTCCCAGTGCCAGTTTAGTAATCCGGTGCCTTCTTCCCCTGCACCTGTCTCTAGCTGATGGGTCCCCGTGGCGTAGAGCAGTTGGAGGTCCCCGTCTGGTGGTCTTCCACTGCAGTCCGTATGATGGTAGCGTGAACCCTGTGGGAATGGAGTCTCTGGTCCTGTCCCCGGTTCTCCCTTTGCTACTGAGTCCCGGACTTCAAGGTCAGTGAGGTCCTGGATGGTCCCCTCACTGTGCAGGTGTTATCAAGCCTGCATGGAGCTTCTGCCTGACCTAGGGTCCTGTACCCTGTTGGTGCGTAGTTCCGGGAGTACTCTACCGTACTCCACCAGCAACTAACCTCCTGGGCACCAGGTAACTGTTCACTCCTAGTCAGTGTGTCTGCTCACGTCCACTCTCACTGTCTGACTCCGACTAACTACTGTCCACTGTCTGCCCCTCCCACCTGGTCAACTAGTGGACTGGCTCCACCTCTAGGCGACCATCCATTGGTCTGACCCTAGCCTTGTACCATTCTATGGAGGAGTGTTTTGGAAAATTGGGATTTTCTGGAGTGTTTGTGTGTTACTGGCACTGGTCTTCTGGGTCCCTAGGGGGTAGGCCTTGCATCCTGGTGAGGATACAGTACCTTGTAGCTCCCTGATGGCTTCAGGGGTGCTACACATCAGCTGGCATTCACAGAAAGTTCTGCATGACAGACACAGGGGTCATCATCTCACCCCTGGATGTCGTGACAACTCATCGGTGCCCCACAGTAACATCATGGGGTTGCCTATGGGAGCAGGTAATGACGCACCCCCTGATGGCACATGTTAAATACTGCTGTCAGAGGATGACAAGTGGATTTAACTGGTTAACAACCGCGGGAGATCTCCGATCCACTAGCGCCTGTTAGAGGCACGTGTTGGCTGATCGGATCAGCTAACATGTGCAGGGAAAGATGCAAGGGACACTACATATGACGTCAATATATGTCATAGGTCATGAAGGGGTAAATTAAATCTCCATATGTTTGGAGAGATATGGGTCTTTTTATTCAGAGCCAATCTATATGGCCTTTTCCATTTGGCAGAGCTTACAGACACAACCCCAGAGAATCCTGTGAATATCACTCCTTTACTAAAGAGCTTTAAAATAGCACTAAAAAACCCCACATATTCCTGTAAAGTATGGCTAGTTTAAAAAAATAAAGAAAGAAATATAATACTCAAATGAGTAGTGGGAATAAAATAAGAGCAAAAACTGACAACTATTGACCTGGTGACAGGTTGTCTTAAAAACTGTGCCAAAAAAAACATCAAATTATAAAACTATTACAGCTTTACAAAATGTATTAATTGTAAAAATGATCAATTACGTAATGTTGGGGGTGTAATGAGGCTTGGACTGGCCCATAGGGGAACAGGAGAATCCCCCAGTGGGCCCCTGTGCTTGAGTGAGCCACTTACCCCCCAATATGAGCAGTATTTGGCTCCATTACATTATTCACTATGTTCAGAAAAAAGTAGCATCACATCAATCACTCAACAAACTACCCAATGCATTATTACATAGTAGGACAGATAAAGGTGTGAATGAGGCTCGCTGAACAGTGGGCCCCCAGAGTCAGTGTTACTGGTGGGCAATTGGCAGCTCAGTCCGACACTGAATGTAATAAACAGAAAACATTTTCTGGAGTTTTATCAATACAATTTTTTTCTCCAGGTCAAAAACAGGGACATTTAAAATGTTTGTCATACATATGTAAAAATTCCAGTTGAGGAAATCAATGGTGTAAAATGATAAATGAAGCTATACTTACCAGAATGAACCCCAATAACTCCAGTGCACACTGCTTAGTTGCTGTCTGCCGGCACCAGAAACATCTCGTTCTGAACGCCAAGGCCAGTCATACAGTATTTGGCTGATAACATGACATGTCATAGACTGTGCATTGGATGATGCGCTAATCCAATCCACTGACTGCTGCAGCCAATCACATTGGCAGTTAGGTAACCAAAGAATAGAATGTGAATTTTTTTTCTGATTAAAATATTATTCTTATTATTTATTATTATAGCGCCATTTATTCCATGGCGCTTTACAAGTGAAAGAGGGTATACGTACAACAATCATTAACAGTACAAAACAGACTGGTATAGGAGGAGATTGGACACTGCCCGAGAGGGCTCACAGTCTACAGGGAATGGGTGAGGGTACAATAGGTGAGGACAGAGCTGGTTGCGCGGTGGTGTACTGGACTGAGGGTTATTGTAGGTTGTAGGCTTGTTGGAAGAGATGGGTCTTGAGGTTCCTCTTGAAGCTTTCCATGGTAGGGGAGAGTCTGATATGCTGAGGTAGAGCGTTCCAGAGTATGGGGGAGGCCTAGGAGAAATCTTGTACGTGATTGTGGGAAGAGGAGATAAGAGAGGAGTAGAGAAGGAGATCTTGTGAGGCTCTGATGTTGCGTGCAGGTAGGTACCGGGAGACTAGGTCACAGATGTAAGGAGGAGACAGGTTGTGGATGGCTTTGTATGTCATGGTTAATGTTTTGAACTGGAGTCGTTGGGCGATGGGAAGCCAGTGAAGGGATTGGCAGAGTGGCGAGGCTGTGGAATAGCGAGGGGAGAAGTGGATTAAGCGGGCCGCAGAGTTTAGGATAGATTGGAGGGGTGCAAGAGTGTTGGAAGGGAGGCCAGAGAGCAGAAGGTTGCAGTAATCGAGGCGGGAGATGATGAGGGCATGCACTAATGTTTTTGCTGATTCTTGGTTAAGGAAAGTACGGATCCGGGAGATATTTTTGAGTTGTAGTCTGCATGAGGTGAAGAGGGCTTGGATGTGTGGCTTGAAGGATAGAGCAGAGTCGAGGGTTATTTCAAGGCAATGAGCTTGTGAGACTGGAGAGAGTGAGCAACCATCAAGTTTGATGGAAAGGCTTGTTGGAGGAAATGAGTGAGGAGGAGGAAAGACAATGAACTCTGTTTTGTCCATGTTAAGCTTTAGGAATCGTGCAGAGAAGAAGGATGAAATAGCAGACAGACATTGTGGAATTTTGGTTAGTATAGAGGTAATGTCAGGTGCAGAGAGGTAGATCTGTGTGTCATCGGCATAGAGATGATACTGAAAGCCGTGGGACTCTATGAGCTGTCCCAGGCCGAGGGTGTAGATGGAGAACAGCAGGGGTCCAAGAACTGAGCCTTAGGGGACACCTGTTTGGGTTGACACTTGTTTGCCTGTACCAAAAATCATGGCCAGAGATGGTATTTTTATATCCTTTACCGCCCTGTCGGACATGAGACCACTGCAACCAACAGACATTACAGATACCTGCAGGGGACCAGCAGCGCCAGAACAGGGAGCAGGAAGGCACATATGATATATTTTATTAGTTTAGGACATTTGGTATGTTTTTTTAAAAACATTTTTTTATTACAAGTGTGGAATCCCCCTTTAAAGCCCAAGTTTTAAAATAAAAAAAGCTTCCTGAGCTTATATAATGACTTCTATGCTATTTTACACCAACACTGCTTCTTTTCTGTACTCATCAATGCAAGCCTTATGGTCTGCAGTCAGGAGTTTACATTTAAGTCAAATATGTGAAGAATCTAAGCTCTGCCTCTGATCATCCATGCAGTATATCCCAGGTCTTTGATGGTTCGTACACAGTAAATTTTGCAAATCAACATACAAAGTAAATATTTTTTGTTATTAAATCCAAAGTAGGTTATAAGCCTTATCAGATTCTCAAGCATGCATCATATTTCTTAAACACACAATAAGCAGGAGATTAAAGAATTACTCATGTGGGAACCTTTCACGTGGTCTACACTACAAAACACTAAATGAAAAACATTATGTAGCAGACGGGATATAGGATGAGTAAGTAGTTGCCTGCTGTTGATCTGTCATTAATAAGTTGTACATTTTCCAGTATGGAAATATGGTGTAGAAAGACAAGTACCATTAGTAAGTATTGGAAATCAATGAAATATTTTTTAGTAAAACCAAACATTTGCATGTTTTCTTTGTTTACTTTTGGCTGCCATTAGACAACAGAAAGTATATATAAAGTCATGGCCGAAAGTGGTGTCACTTTTGAAATTGTTCCAGAAAATGAAGTATTTCTTCAAGAAAATTATTATAATTATACGTTTTGTTATAAACATGTTTACTTCTTTATATGTATTGGAATAACACAATAAAAAAACAAAGAAAAAAAGAAAGGGAAACTAGACAAAAATTCACACAAACCTCTAAAACATTGTTGACACCTTTCCAAAATTGTGAGTAACAACATTATTTCAAGCATGTGATGCTCATACAAACTCACCTGTTGCAAATAATATGTGTGGGCAATATAAAAATCACACTGGAAACCAGCTAAAAAGGGGAAAAGTTGACTATCTTTGCATTATGTGTCTGTGTGTGCCACACCAACCATGGAGAACAGAAAGAGGAGAAAAGAATTGAATGAGGACTTGAGAACCAAAATTGTTGAAAAATATCAATAATCTAAAGGTTACAAGTCTATCTCCAGAAATCTTAATGTTCCTTTGTCTACAGTGGGCAACATCATCAAAATGTTTACAACTGATGGCACTGTAGCTAATCTCTCTGGCTGTGGATGGCAGAGAAAAATTGATGAATGGTTGCAACACTGGATAGTGTGGATAGTGTATAAGCAATCAAGTTACAAGGAAAGTCCAGCAGACTCAGAATGCATCATTATAAGCGCAAACTATTTGTCCACTTTTGAATAAATGAAACTCTATAATTTCCATTATACTTGGTACTCATGTCAAATCGGGGCATCATGATGTTTGATTGAACAATGAACAGTGTCAAGCATGCTCACCCATCACTAGTAATAAACCATCTTTGTTTTCTTTTTGGGGAGTCTGGCTGCGCCTCATAACTGGCTCCCCCATCCCCAAAGCTGTATGATCTTCTGTAAGATGTTTACTCTGTACTGATGTCTTAAAATGTCATATTAGAGTAAAGTGTGGGCTACTGGACTCTTAGGGGCCCTTTGCACACTACGACATTGCAAGCCGATGCTGCGATGCCGATCGCGATAGTCCCCACCCCCGTCGCAGCTGCGATATCATGGTGATAGCTGCCGTAGCGAACATTATCACTATGGCAGCTTCACATGCACTCACCTGCCCTGCGACGTCGTTCTGGCCGACAAACCGCCTCCTTCCTAAGGGGTCGGGTCGTGCGGCGTCATAGCGACGTCACACGGCAGGTGGCCAATAGAAGCGGAGGGGCGGAGATGAGCTGGACGTAAACATCCCGGCCACCTCCTTCCTTCCACATAGCCGGCTGGGACGCTGGTAGGAGATATTCTTCGCTCCTGCGGCTTCACACACAGCGATGTGTGCTGCCGCAGGAACGAGGAACAACATCGTAACATCGGTCTTTCCCAAATCATGGGAATGTCCGACGCTACTCCGATGATACGATTACGACGCTTTTGTGCTCGTTAATCAAATAAAAAATGCTTTACACACTACGATTTCGACAGCGACGCTGGATGTGCGTCACTTTCGATTTGACCCTACCAACATCGCACCTGCGATGTCGTAGTGTGCAAAGTGCCCCTTATAGTCCATGTACAATGCAGAAGTAGTTAAGAAGTGATCAGGACCTTTGTATTAAATGTTTTATTATATAAGCAAATTACAATAATTTATAGGAGAACTTGGCAGCAATTTCCCTGTTGCACAAAGACAATTAATGATTTCATAGCACTAAAGATGAGCAGATCGGGCAAAATTAGAATTTGCCTTTTCACTCGAGATTTTGAATCCAATAATGTTTCACTTAGATTATTGGATGCAGCCTTTTTGAAGCAATCAAAGATTTTAGTTTAAGCAAAACAGCAGAGCTTAACCCCTTACGACCTAGGATGTACCGGTACATTCTAAATCATGAAGGGGTGATCACCAGCGGCTGCTGCAGTGAGCCAGTGGTGATCTCCACACATGTCTGCTGATTTTCAACAGCAGACATGGGTGCCTCGCAGGCGTGGGTGGATCTGTGATCCACCCACACCTGTTAAACCCTTAGATCATGCTGTATAAATGTGACAGCGCAATTTAAATGGCCATGGCAGGGAGATTGCCTTTCCCCGCCGCTATCGGAGGCCCTGTGACGCGATGAGTGAGCCAGTGGTTGCTATGGCAGCAACGGGTCATGTGATGACATATTCCTGTTACAGCCAGCAGTGCAGCGGCTCTAACAAGAATGCAGCATTTCTGCTGATCAGAGTTGTGCAGCTCTAGTCAAAAGAAATGAATGAGTGATCAGTTTGCTGATCCGTATAGCCCCCTAGGGTGACTAGTAAAATAAAAAAAAGTAAAAAAAAAGTTTTAAAACATTAACAAAATTAAAAAAAATAAAAGTTCAAATTACCTCCATTCGCCCTATTAAATATTAAAAGGTTAAAAAGATAAAAAGAATACACATATTTGGTATCGCTGGGTTAATAAATGTCTGATCTATCAAAATATAAACTCAATTAACCCGATCGGTAAACAGCGTAGCAGCAAAAAAAATCCAAACGCCAAAATTAAGTTTTTAGGTTGTCGTAAATTTTGTGCAAACTGCAATAACAGGTGATCAAAACAGCTTATCTGCACAGAAATAATACCATTTAAAACATCAGCCATTACTAAGCTTGATAGCCTGAAAAATGAGAACACTGTGGGTCGCAGAAAACGGTGCAAAAAGTGCACCACTTTTTTTGGACCAACTTCTGAATTTTATTTTAACCACTTAGATAAAAAAAAAACCTATACATGTTTAGTATCTACAAACTCATACCGACCTGAGACATCACATTGACACATCAGTTTTACCATACAGTGAACACGGTGGAAAAAAATATCCTCAAAATAATCGTGCAATCGCACTTTTTTGCAATATTTCCTCACTTGGAAAGTTTCAGCTGTTTTTTAGTACATAATATGGTAAAACTTATGATTTCATTTAAAAGTACAACTGGTTCAGCAAAAAACAAGCCCTCATATGGTAAGATTGATAGAACAATAAAAAGTTATGGCTCTTGGAAAAGGGGCATAAAATAGAAAAATGTAAAATTGGCCGGAAGAAGGGGTTAAAAAGCTTCCTCCGCCTATACCAAGCTTTCAGTGTGCATTTCTATACAGAGAAGCTGCTAATCACAAAGGGGGAGTCGGACTTGAGCTCAGACACTCCTCAGTCAGAATAATGATAAAGCTACTGAAGCTAAACTAACATTGCAGGTAAACAAAAATACTTTGTGATAAAAGACACATGGCTGAAAACTGTGTTAACCCTTGCAGCAACATGTCTTCAGAATACATAGCAAAAACATGCAGACAGATTACTTTAAATGAATAACTCCTTTCAGCCACAAAAGCTGTGTATGTTACTTAGAAGTATTTATATTTAGTGGCATTTCATATTTGCATCCTGAGATGACGTTTTTACTGATACCATTTCGGGGTAGAAGTGATATTTTGATTGCCTATTTTGCATTTTATTGCAATGTTGTGAAGGCAAAAAAATGAAATTTTCTGGCGTTTTTTTTTTTTATTTTTTCATTACGCTCTTTACCTTAGAAATTAATTTATTTTATATTTTGATAGATCGGACATTTCTGAACATAGCAATACCAAATATGCGTGTTTATTTTATTTTTTAATTTTCAATAGAGCTAAAGGGGGGTGATTTGAAATTTTGTATTTCTTTACTTTTCTCATATTCTCTATATCTTTTTTTTCCCACTTTTTATTGTTTTAGTCCCTTACTTGGAGCTGCATTCTTCCGATTGCTTCTGCTATACAGAGCAATGCATCATACTGACTTCCTATGAATGCCGGCTAGCAGGCAACGTTCAAAGGAAGCTTGCAATGACATTGATAGGGGTCGTTAGTTGACCACCGGCTCTCGTGATAACCCCTGGGCTTCCCACAATCACTTCACGAGGCAGCCAATGCGAGCTGGAAATGGCATGCTCCCCCCCTGAGTGTTAAATGCCCTCCAATCTGCCTGCCACTGTTAGAGCCACATTTCTGCTGATAAGGTCAACATGTCTGCGGACTTGACATGCAAGCCCGCTTCAAAGGGGGGGGACATGACCTTGGACGTGTCAGTATCTCCATGGTTGTGAAGGGGCTAAACACTTCACAAAATATAGATACAATATAATCAAGCATAAACAATAAGAAAAAGATCCTAACACATAAATACATTTCTTCTCTGTGCTGCCCTATAGATTAATTTATTTTCATATTCTCTTTTCGCTTAGAGTCCATCCATATTAGACAAATCATAAGATATCCCATTATTGTGTTCACATTGACTTTTAGTTCTGTTTTCCTGTGGTACTGCAACAAGTCAAAGTAGGAACTCCCAGCTCTCATTTAGGTCAATAGTAGAATGTGTAAAGCATGGAAGAACCACTTCTTCACGAGTAAGAGATTGTCAACTTACAACTAATCTTCTCTTTGTCTAGGACCTGCAGTGGCCGGATGAATATAGTCCATGTAGCAGAACACCACAGCTGCATTGATATATGGCCGCTAGTATCTACTGCAGATCAGCTCCTATAAAATGAATTGAAGATGATCTGCAGTACTATGGAGCGGCTACTAAATAGGGTCTTCCAGTTGGTGTTTCGCTTTGCCCACTGTTTTTATTTGGTTAATGGTGAAGCTGGTAACAACTGACTGGTATACGTGCTGGGTATGTTCACTGGTCTAATATTGATATCAAAGGTTCCTTTAACATTGAATTCTCTAACTAGAGATTTGAAAAAGGGCTTTTCTAATCCATACAACCCCCTTAATAAAATGTATTAGTTGGATATTACTTGTTTCTGGAAAAATGTGCATGCAAAGAATGTGGAAAGTTACAACTGGCCATAGCAACAACCAAAATACATAAAGAATAATATCTCAGATAATATGTTTCATTCAACATATATCAGGATTAAAAATGGTTAAGAGTCTTTGCTAATGTCCTAAATTTAGTAACAACTTTAAGCCAAGGATTTAAATTAAATGGAGAACAGAGGTTTATGTCATTATAATTGTTTGCACCCATGGGACGCAGCTATTTGAAACAGACTTGAGTGATCAGTGGTGTAAAGATAGATAAACTATTTAACGACATTTAACATCTGGCGGTATGCAGAAAAAGTAAGTAATTCTCCATGTTTTCACTATGTAATGCAAACATGCTGAGTGAAGCCTGAAGCAATTAAGTACTTGGACCAATTACCCTTACATTCTACTGCCGATCAAGATAGTACATCACTTGTTATGGCCAATTACATGACAAGCGCTGTTATGTCTTCCACATAAAGACACATTTCTTGTATCTAGCACCTGTATTTACAGTTGGCCATTAAAAGTTTTACTCCACTGCATTCCTTATCTAAGAGCAGGACAAAGTCTCTACTGGTTTTCAGACTCTGGATCTAAATAAGAATATTCAGTATTTATCCTCTGAAACAAGCAATATTTTAAAACTGATGAGTAATTAGACTGTGTATTAAAAAATTAAAACACGTTTTCTTATCTATTGATCAGACTTTATTTACATAATATCAGTAATAGCAAGATCTAATGATTTAATTTTTTTGTGACTTGCTTGTAATGATCTCAGCAATCACAACTCTAATCACTATCATTATGTTGTGTAGCAGTGACATGTTTTGTAGCATGACATACATGATACCAGATATTACAGCTAATATTAGTCACTGTGAGCTTTTTATTTTATATTCACTGCATTACTCAACGATAAAATAAAGATGGCACTTATGGGTATTTGTAACCTTAAGACTGCTTTACACGTTACAATTAATTGTGTGATCGCATTTGCGATCGCACCCGCCCCCATCGTTTGTGCGGCAATTTGTTGCCCGTGTCACACAATCCTGTAACCCCCCGTCACACGTACTTACCTTCCAAACGACCTCGCTGTGGGCGGCGAACATCCACTTCCTGAAGGGGGAGGGACGTTTGGCTTCACAGCGACGTCACACAGCGGCCGGCCAATAGATGTGGAGGGGCGGAGATGAGAGGGACGTAAACATCCCGCCCACCTCCTTCCTTCCACATTGCCGGCGGGATGCAGGTAAGCTGTGTTCATCGTTCCCGGGGTTTCACATGGAGCGATGTGTGCTGCCTCGGGAACATTGAACAACCGGACGCTCGATTTTTAGAAAATGAGCGACGTGTCAGCGATGAACGAGAAGGTGAGTATTTCTGCTCGTTCATAGCTGTCACATGCTACAATATCACTAACGATGCCGGATGTGCGTCACTTACGTCGTGACCCCGCCGTCATCTCGTTAGAAATATACAGGGCGGCATGGTGGCTCAGTGATTGGCACTGCAGTCTTGCAGCGCTGGGGTCCTGGGTTCAAATCCAACCAAGGACACCATCTGCAAGGAGTTTGTATGTTCTCCCCGTGTTTGCGTGGGTTTCCTCCGGGTACTCCGGTTTCCTCCCACACTCCAAAAGACATACAGATAGGGACTGTAGATTGTGAGCCCCAT
The DNA here is from genome assembly GCF_048569485.1 of Anomaloglossus baeobatrachus. Taxonomy (NCBI): domain Eukaryota; kingdom Metazoa; phylum Chordata; class Amphibia; order Anura; family Aromobatidae; genus Anomaloglossus; species Anomaloglossus baeobatrachus. The sequence continues at coordinate 175,362,389 of NC_134355.1, read as the reverse complement.
TGGGGACAGTGTTGCCAATGTATGTAAAGTGCTGTGGAATTAATAGCGCTATATAAATGAATAAAATTATAAAAAAAATATTATTATTATATATCGTAGCGCGTAAAGCCCGCTTTAGTCTCCTAGTAATTCCTTAGTGGGGTTCTCCAAAAATTTGATAAAATGGTGTCCCTGGAAAAATTAAAACTGAAGCGTCCTAGTCATGTGTCAGTACAGGCTGCAGACTGAAAATATATAGCTCCCAAGAGCTGTGTGTCAACTTACAAAAGCTGTATCACACATATCTCAGTCAGGCTGTTATATGTAAAGCAAGCTATATCTTCCTTGCTGAGCACAACGGGAAGCAGAGTGAGGCTGGGGGTTATCCAGGATCTCTAGGTTCATTCTCCCAAATGTTTACATGTTTTGCAGTTGGGCGCAGTCAATCTCCATGCACTGCTAAAAAGCTGTTAGACTGACAGAGGAGGAGGATGATGATAGAGATCTCCTCATCAAGCACAACATGGATTAAAATATTTCTTCATACATCACAGTTTGAATCTGAATGAGGCATGCCTTACAGCCTTTGGAGCTAAATACCGTATATATGCAATATTCAGCCCATACTGACACACGACTATGACAGGCTGCAGTTTGAATTATATCAGGGATGCTATTTTATCTCATTCTTAGAGAATCCCTTTAGAATATGAAACCATGAATTTATGTGCAACTCAAAAGGAGATAGAGGTTTAGAAACACAAGAGGAAACTTTTCCTTAGGTGTAATCATATCTAAAAATGTATATGTCAGCTTTTAATCATTAACTTGATTATCTTCTCAGACACAGACATGACATTTCATCAATATAGCCTACTAGATTTTGGGGTTCTTATAACCCATAGAAAATACCTCTAGGGCCCAGTGATTAGCTTCAAAACCAGCTTCAAATACTCCTGTCTTTTCTGCAGTCTGTCTTTGGTGTTACTTTTAGATTTGATCTATGAAAATCTGTAAAACAATTTATGTAAAGTTTAATGGAAGAATTTATAATGTGAACTGAATACATCTGTGTGTACTGAGTTTTCTTCAGGAGCAGCCACATGTAGCCTCTATTACAGTGTCACAGAAAGTAGGAAAGTATCATCTCCCATCTGTGGTCTGGTCCTGCAAAGACACAACCATATTCAATCTGCAAGCAGCGCATGTGATAGGGGCTGTCCAGCCACTGAGATTAAGGTAGTTGGGACCTGTACTTCTAGCAAGTCTAGTGTGCCGCCCCCATGGAAGCAGCCGAGCTCCTCGGATCTGGGTTCGCTGTGGCTCGAACGTCTCCGGACCCGGGGTCGTGCTGCAACTCAAATGAAAGGGGAGTATGTACAGAGGAATTTGGATACAGTTTGTGATGCCACCCGTGGTGTACGGTATTTGGGAGTACCGCCGCTGCCGTTGGGAGTACCCGGAGTGATGAAGTGGAGCAGCCAGGTGTCGTAGCCCACCACGGGTAGGGGGAATGCCCCGGGACTCAGTGTGGGAAGCCGTGGGATGCAGGGGTCACTCTCGTACTCACTTAGTCCATAAGCAAACGCTGACAACCAGGTAAACCAATTCTCTGGGTATCGCTGCCGCTGAGGGGAGCTCGTTCAGGTCCTGTCCCCTTTATTGTTGCATGGTGATCCGTGACCTGCCTCCTGGCACTAAGTTTAACTTCAACGTGGTGGCCCAGTAGTCTGAAACTTGCCGGGCCCCGCTCCCCACTGTTGCTAAGTGTAGGAGCTTGCTCTCAGGGCTCACGCTTGGGTTTTTCTGGACCATTTTGGATTGGAAAGTCCTATCCCCCTCATTGTGCTAATGCCCCGATTCTGGATTGGGTGGGAACAAATCATAAAGGCTCCGTTCTCCTCAGGTGAATTGTCAGGTTACCTGAAGCTACTCCCGGACCTAGGGTCCGAGTACCCCGTCGTGCTTTTGGTCCCGGACCGGGGACAATGCTAGGCTGCTGACTGTCCTCCTCAACAGATCCAGGCACCTTGCCACAATCCCCTGCGACCAGGGGTCCGACTCCTCTAGGTCCAGACCACCGTCTGCAACCTAGAGAGCTTCTCTTGGGAGCCATCGCTCCCGACCTCCTCTCACCCTCTTCACTCTCTGACTGACTACTACTCACTGACTACACTCCTCTCCTCCCCTCCCTGACCCCCCAGGTGGGCGACTCTATTCCACTCAAGCCGTCCACTGGTGTGCCTGGTGGGTGTGGTGCAGGGTGTATCTAGGATTTGATTTGCTGTTGGAGGCAACACTATTTAGATTGGGACGCAGAACCATGAGGGACTTGGAATACTGCACGGAAGGACAGTTTGTGCAGTACCCTGTGATGACCTGATAGTCCAGGGGCGTCACACTAGCAGTATGAGTTTTTGTGCTGTTTAGATAAAGGAATCAGCTAACTGTCTTTTCCAATGGGACAGCACCACACCCAATTAATACTTCCAGATTACTTTTGGAAGCTGCCAGATATAGTTTTACCTGACTAGTAGAGATGAGCCACACCCCTAGAGTTTGAGCTCGGTTCCGTTCGTCGAATGGAGGCTCCATTCGACGAACGTTCAACGAACTGTTCGACAAACCACTCGAACCCCATTGAAAACAATGGGAGGCAAACACATAAAAACACATTATACATGTACACATACAGTTAATAAACATTGCCATAACACAGGTCCCCGCGACGCGTCCTGCACTCTGTCTCCCGCCGCTTTTCCTTCCAATAATCGCTGCATCCTCCCGCTAACCAGCACTGATGATAGGACCTATCGTGACGTCAAAATAGCATGTGACCAGTGACGTGTGTATTATCTCATTGGCTACAGACTGGTCACATGGCTAGACGTCATGCTAGGTCCTGTCGGTGCATCTCTCCGGTACGCGGTGATCGTTCCAGCATCTCCGTGTGCCGGCGAAATGCTCTGGCACATGGTCGGCTTCCCCGTTCTTGCATGTGGGCGCTCTTTACAGAGTCAGCCACATGCAAGGACTGGCTGCCACAGTCGGTGAATTGCGGCACCGGGAATCACGTGATTGGAGCACCATTGCTATGGTAACCCGCCTGTCAGCGGTGACGTCAGCGCTTACAGCCCGCAGCTTCTGCTCACTCACTGAGTGATTAGACTGCACGGAGCAGCAGTGTCTTCCTCCCATGCAGTGCTGTCTGATGTAGCAGAGCTGCATGGGTTGAAGGAGAAAGAAGACAGAAGACCAGGATCGTGGAGGGCTGACAGGGAGTAATAAACATGGAGTCTCTAAGTGTGTCTGTGTATTTATTTCTTTTAAAGTATTTTTTCTCTGTGTGGTGTCTTTTTTTTAACCCTTTATTGGAGATTCTTAATGGCCGGGTCAAACTTGCCTGACATTAAGAATATCTGGCTTAATACTGTCTTGTAAAACAAAGCTAGTATTAACTCATTATTACCCAGCAAGCCACCTGGCTTCAGGGCTGCTGGAAGAGTTAGATACAGCGCCAGATGATGGCGCTTCTATGAAAGCGCCATTTTCTGAGGCGGTTGCAGACTGCAATTCGCAGCAGAGGGGCCCAGAAAGCTCGGGGTAACCTCTGCTGCGGATTCCAATCCCCAGCTGCCTAGTTGTACTTGGCTGGACACAAAAATGGGGCGAAGCCCATGTCGGGTTTTTTTTTAATTATTTCATGAAATTCATGAAATAATTAAAAAAAGGGCTTCCCTATATTTGGAGTTCCCAGCCGGGTACAAATAGGCAGCTGGGAGTTGGGGGCAGCCATACCTGCCTGCTGTACCTGGCTAGCATACAAAAATATGGCGAAGCCCACGTCATTTTTTTTTTAGTTTTTTGGCAAAAAAAATAAAAAATGCTTCCCTGAATTTTCCATTGCCAGTGAAGGTAACACCAAGCAGTGGGGGTTAGCAGTCAGTAGTTGCTTGGATTACCCTTAGCTAGCAATACAAAAAATGCAGCGGGAGCCCATATATATTTTTTTTAATTATTTATTTAAAGAACTAAAAAAAAATGGGCTTCCCTGTATTTTGATTGCCTGACATCACAGAACTGTAAAAATAAATCATTAAAAAAAGTGACGTAGCGCTCCTCGGTAGTTTTGATTCTCAGTGCAGATAAAGCAGACAGCTACGGGTTGCAACCCCCATCTGCCTGGCGTTACCTTGGCTGGCAATCAAAATACAGGGAAGCCCATTAATTTTTTTTATTTAAAAAATTGTTAAAAAAAAAAAAATGACGTAGGGTCCCCCCATTTTTGATAGCCAGCTAGGGTAAAGCAGACGGCTGTAGCCTGAAAACCACAGCTGGCAGCTTTACCATGGTTGGTGATCCAATGTGGAGGTCACCCCAGGCTCTTTTTTATAATTATTTTATAAATAATAATAATTACAAAACAAAAAGTAGGGTCCCCCCCAAATTGGATCACCAGCCAAGGTAAAGCGGACAGCTGTAGTCTGGTATTCTCAGGGTGGGAAGGTCCATAATTATTGGCCCTTCACAGTCTAAAAATAGCAGGCCGCAGGCACCCCAGAAGTGGCGCATTTACTAGATGCGCCAATCCTGGCGCTTCACCCTAGCTCATGACGTGCCCTGGTGCAGTGACAAACGGAGTAATAAATGGGGTTGATACTAGCTGTAAGGTCACCTGACATCAAGCCCAGCAGTTTGTGATGTCATGGCGTCTATCAGATACCCGACATCACAAACTGTCAGTACTAACAAAAAAAATAGACAAAAATAATGTATTTGAAAAAACACTCCCCAAAACATTCCCTCTTTCATCAATTTATTGTAAGAAAAAAAAAATAAGGGAGTCCCACGACGACTCTGGACCGTCTAGGATATTGAGGGACATGCTCAGGGAATGTATCCCCCATTTTCTAGAAGTGCAGACCCTCCATGTGAGGAGTGTGGGTGCAATGAATCTGCACCCACTCTCCCCGGATCCACAGCAGCAGAGTCCATGCCGTAACTGTTGCTACCAAAGCTGCAATGCCCTGCTCATGAGGTAAGGGCATGCCTAACTATACTAAATTTGCTAATAAAGGTATGTCCTAATATTATTACTATTCCACCTACTATATATTGGGGATAGGATCTTGGAGATGGAATACGTTATCCAGCTGAATGAATACTAAACAACAGAGCTCGCTTTTTAGATATGTTTTCTTGTGGCGTATATCGGACTCTCATGTTTGGTAGTCGTTCAGCAGGGCAACTATAAAATCAAATACCTCCATTTGGAAATGTAGTATAGTTCTCCTGATCAACTATGTTCCTTACCTCATGAGCAGGGCATTGCAGTAGTTTACAGATGCATGGTTACCACCACTCACTGTGTCTGAACACAGGAAGCTGAGCTGACAGAAGCTCTGTGTATGCGGCAGCATCTATTGTGAAGGAGGGGGCCGCAGGGGAATCAACACTGCACAGGTACCGTGGGACACCGGGGAACACCGGTGGTGTTGTAGGGGCTGACCTAGCAGGGTCTGGGGAGGAGTTTTCTGTCACATGTGTCATGGCACATGCGACAGAAGTCAGAGGAGTAGCGTGAATGCGGCCGACGCACTGTTGTGCGCACGGCGATGTTGGATTTCCGGGAGGGGGTCAGGGGAGAAGATTTATCTCCCATCTGACATGTTTGTTCATGCCAGATGGGAGATAAATAATTTTTTACCGGCGCTGTCATTTACTGTAACGTGATCATCGGTATGCGGTGTATACCGGTGATCACGAGAGCTGGGACCGGAAAAACTGGCCTGAATCATGATCTCCAGGGTCTCAGCTACCCCCTGAAACCCTGGAGATTTTCTGATGCTGGGGGGCGCTATTTACTTATTTCTGCCTGCTGTTTATAAACGGCAGATCAGAATAAGGCTACATTCACACGACCGATCCGTTTTTGCGGTCCGCAAAAAACGGTCCTTTTTTTTCACGGATGCATCCATGTGGCATCCTTTTCTGTTCCGTATATGGTCCGTATGTCATACGTTTGTCATCCGTGTGCCTTCCATTTTTTTGCGTACTGCAAAAAAACTGAAGGAGGGAAAATACATAAATTTACCCAGGATCCATAGCTTCAACCTACATGAGGCGGTCACATGTTCACTCCAGTGCCATTTTCTACTGCTTTTCACAGCGTAGAGCGCTCTGGTGATTTTCCTGTGCTTATACACTTCATATCAGTCTTTTCTGTCATTATAATGGCAGAAAGACACATAATGTCCCACTCTCCTAAATTTTGTAATTTTGCACACTTTGGTGCCTTTCATGTGGCACTAAGGGGTGCTTAGCCTTGTATGTAGCCAAAAAAATAAATAAATTAAAAAAAAAAAATGACGTAGGGTTCCCCCTATTTTTGATAGCCAGCTAGGGTAAAGCAGACGGCTGCAGCCTGTAGACCACAGCTGGCAGCTTCACCGTGGCTGGTAATCCAAACTGAGGGCACCCCACTCTGTTATTTTAAATTAAATAAATAATTTAAAAAAACAACCCGTGGGGGTCCCCCCAAAATTGGATCACCAGCCAAGTTAAAGCAGACAGCTGGGGTCTGATATTCTCAGACTAGGGAGGTCCATGGTTATTGGACTTTCTCCAGCCTAAAAATAGCAGGCCGCTGTCGCCCCAGAAGTGGCACATCCATTAGATGCGCCAATCCTGGTGCTTCGCTCCAGCTCATCCTGTTGCCCTGGTGCGATGGCAAACAGGGTAATATATGGGGTTAATACAAGATGTGTAATGTCACCTGGCATCAAGCCCTGGGGTTCGTGATGTCAGGCGTCTATCAGATACCCATCATCACCAACCCAGTCAGTAATAAAAAAAAATAGACGACAAACACATACTTATTTGAAAAAACACTCCCCAAAACATTCCCTCTTTCACCAATTTATTAGAAAGAAAAACAAATCCAGGTCTTTTGTAATCCAAGGGGGTCCCATGATGATCCATACCATAGTCAATGTCCCAGTCAATGAAAAACAGAATGTTCCATATTGGCTGGGAGAGCAATGCAGTGAGCTAACATCAATAGGTCAGCCCAGGTCACTGCAGGGCATGACAAGTGCTGCTGTCAGGAGGATAGCAGGTGCATTACCTGCGGTGATCGCTGCAGTCCTGATAGCAGCGCTGTCACTGAGTTCAATGACCGCCGCCTTCACAACCAAGTATCGCGGGTGCCTGTGACGTCACCGCTAGTGACAGTCTCGGGTCGGCAGCGAGAGGAGATGTGACTAGCGGCGGCCATGGAGGACAGTGACAGCGCTGACGTTGGGAGGGCAGGACTTCATCACCGCAGGTAAGGAACTTCACTAACCTATTGACGGCAGCGCTTGTCATCCCCGCGGCTGCTGTCACTGCAGTGTGGGCAGCTGCAGACACCGTACAGTGCGGGCAGCGGCGGACACTGCAGTGTGGGCAGCTGCGGACACCGTACAGTGCGGGCATATGCTGACACTGCAATGTGGGCAGCTGTGGACACCGTACAGTGCGGGCAGCTGCGGACACACTACAGTGGGGGCATAGGCTGACACTGCAGTGTGGGCAGCTGCAGACACCGCACAGTGCAGGCAGCTGCGGACACTGCTGAGCGGGCAGCCGCGGGGCTGGAGCTGGAGTGGGACACAGACTGCAGCAGCATCCGACGGAAGTCACACGGCAGTGCTTCTGTGTGGCTTTCGGGGATTTTTGCACACGTAGCCAGGGTACACATCGGGTTACTAAGCAAAGCACTTTGCTTGGATACCCGATAATTAACCCTGGTTACCAACTTCCCGCAGGCCACCAGTGATGGCTCCCTGCACACGTAGCTGTAAAAAGCCACGCTTTTGGTGATCAAACCGTTCTTGAACGTAACTCGAATTGCCGAACTTTTAGCAAATCGTTCGAGTTCGCCGAATGACTCAAACACCCCCCAAAATCACTCGAACATGAAATTGGTGAACCTTGAACCTCGAACATTGCTCATCTCTACTGACTAGCTCACATCCCTTTCTCACAATTCCTGTTGTTCTTGTGTTTTTAACCGATACTGACCTAGGCCCCTGTTTCCTGATTATTTTTCAATCTTCCTATATTGTACCTTGACTGTCCTCTTTGTTTTGACTCAGTTACCTGGCTATTCCTGCCACCCAGTACCATTGCCAGCAGTCAACTCCATGGCTCCAACCCAGGGGTCCCTGTGAAAGTCCAGATCCCTGTACAGTGGTTAAGGAGTGAAAGCCAGAATAACCTTAGGCTCTGGCAAATGGAGTGGTTTGTGTTAAGCCCGTCTGTGATAGCCATTTTTAGAGCTGGCAGGTGCCATGTTAAAGTATATTTTGTCACACATAACGGATTTTCTTCAAGTGGTGTTGGATCAGATGCAAGACCTGGCCCAGTTAATCACCAAATTGATGTCTATGTTGTTCCAAAATAACATAAAAACAATCAAGATGATTGTCAGGTAGAGTTTACCACAGGGAAAACTATAGGGACTTACAGGCTAAATTTCCGTAATATATATTTTTCCCTAAATTGTTTAATCCCTTCTTGTGTGCTTATGGTCTAATTCCCTATTTGTCTGGTGGTACCATAACATATGGGGGAGTTTGATTGTCTTGGACTATGCATATTTACAATGCATATTAGGGATGATCGAATACCAAAATATCCAATTTGACGAATATCCGACGAATAGGTCGCCGTTATTTGACTATTCGCAAATATTCGATGCCCAATGTAAGTCTATGGGAAACCCGAATAATTTCACGTTTCACCGAGTGGAAGCGGGATGGGAGCAGGAGCGAGAGATAGAATGGGAGCGGGAGAGAGAGCGGGAGTGGTGGGAGAGAGAGTGGGAGCGAGAGCGGGGGCGAGCGAGCGAGAGAGAAAGAAAAAAAAAGTATGCATCCTCACTTTTCTGCAGACTCATGGTAGACGTCAAAACACTCCAGGACCTGACGCTGATCAGGTATTGCGGTCACCTGACTGCATCACCTGATCACCAGGGAACCGCATCAGCTGATTACCGGTGGCTCCTGGAGCGATAGGATGTGAGACATGCACTTTCGCTGTGCAGCGTATGTGCGGCAGCTTCTCTCTGCCTGTACATTCACTGCAAAGCGAAATCAAAAGTGAACAAAACAAAAAAAATAGCATACTCACTTCTGTGCAGAATCCCGGGAGATGTCTGATCGCTGCAGGACCTGCTGGTGATCAGCTAATGCGGTCACCTGACGGCATCACCTGATCTCCAGGTGCCCGCATCAGCTGATTACCGGCGGCTCCTGGAGCGATGGGACGGGAGTCTGCACAGAAGTGTGTATTATTTTTTTCTGATGCATCAGCTGATTGTATAAACGGCTTTTAAACAGTCAGCTGATGTGTCAAGTGATTCATGTCTTTGAATCTGACACATCATCTGATCGGTTTGCCTTCCAGCAAACCGATCAGATGATATTCGATCCGGATTGGACATCGCGGGAGCCTCGACCCAGGACTGCGGCGGAATGGGGTTCTTTATTTCAATAAAGATGGAGTCACTAATTGTGTTGTGTTTTATTTCTAATAAAAATATTTCTCTCTGTCTTGTTTTTTTTTATCTTTACTAGAAATTCATGGTGGCCATGTCTAATACTGGCATGACACCATGAATTTCGGGCTTAGGGCCAGCTGATAATACCCAACTGGCCTTAACCCTATTATTACCCAGCGAGTCACCCGGCACCAGGGCTGCTGGAAGAGTTGGAACATCGCCAGTGTGACGCCCCTGGACTATCAGGTCGTCACAGGGTATTGCACACTCTGCCCTCCCGTGCAATTTCCACCTCCTTCTTGGTTATGGATCCCCAACTATATGGTGTTGCCTACATCAGCTAATCAAAATCTTAGGTACACTCTGCACCACACCCACCAGACACACCAGTGGACGGCCTGAGTGGAATAGGGTCACCCACATGGAGGGTTGGTTAGGAGAGGAGAGTTGTAGTTTGGAAGTAAAGGAGAGACGAGTTTAGGAGCAGGGCTCCTAAGAAGCTATCTAGGTGGCAGACGGTGGTCTGGGCCTAGAGGAGCTGGACCCCCCGGTCGCAGGCGATTGTGGCAAGGGTCACGGAACTGTGGAGGAGGACAGCCGGTGGCCTTGCACCATCACCGGGCTGGGACCAGGGCATGACGGGGTACGTAGACCCTAGGTCAGGGAGTAGCTTCAGGCAACCTGACGATTTACTCAACGAGAACGGAGCCTTCAAGATCCGCTCTCCACCCACTCCAAAATTGGGGTACTAGCGCAACGAGGCGGATAGGACTTTCCACTGAAACAGTCCAGAAAATCCCAAGCGTGAACCCTGAGAGCAAGCTACCACACTTACCCATAGTGGGGAGCGGGACCCGGCAAGTTCCATACTACCGGGACCAACAGATAAGTAAACTTAGTGCCAGGAAGAAGGTCACGGATCTCCAGGCAGCACCATTGGGGACAGGACCCGACCTAGCTTCCCTCAGCGGCTGCAGTATCCAGAACTTTGGTTTATCCAGTTGTCGGTGTCAGCTTAATGGACTGAGTGAGTACGCAAGTGACCCCCTTCAACTCAATGGCACTTCCCCTACTACCATCACCGAGTGCCGGGGTATTCCCCCTAACCGTGGAGGGTTCTAACACCTGGCTTCCCCATTCCATCACCCCTGGGTACTCCCAACTGCAGCGAAGGTACTCCTAGTTACCACATACCATGGGTGGCGTCATGAACTTTACAATCCCCTGTAAATACCCCCCTTCATTTGAGTGGCCGCACGACCCCCAGGTCCGGAGATCCCTCGAGCCACTGCAGATCCGGATCCGAGCAGCCCGGCTGGTGGCTCGGGGGCTGCACACCAGAATATGGTGCTTCTATGAGCGCGCCATTTTCTGGGGTGGCTGCGGACTGCAATTCGCAGCGGGGGGGGGCCAGAAAGCTTGGGCCACCCTGTACTGCAGATTCCAGTCCCCAGCTGCCTAGTTGTACCTGGCTGGAAGAAAAAATTGGGCGAAGCCCATGTCGTTTTTTTTTATTATTTTATGAAATAATTAAAAAAAGGACTTCGCTATATTTTTGGTTCCCAGCTGGGTACAAACAGACAGCTGGGGGTTGGGGGCGGCCCGTATCTGCCTGCTGTACCTGGCTAGCATACAAAAATATGGTGAAGCCCGTGTCGATTTTTTTTTTAAAATCATTAAAAAATAAAAAATAACCTAACCCAAGGGTTAGGGGTAAAAAAAAATGCGTGGGATCCCGCAGCATTTTCTATTGCTAAGGGTTACCCAAGCAGCTACTGGCTACTAACCCCTACTACTCAATGTTACCTTCACTGGCAATGGAAAATCCAGGGAAGCCCCTTTTTAACTTTTTTTTCCAAAAAAAACTAAACCCCCAGCTGCTTATTTGTACCCGGCTGGGAACCAAAAATATAGGGAAGCCCTTTTTTTAATTATTTCATGAATTTCATGAAATTAATAAAAATATGACGGGGGCTTTTATGTAGTCGTCAGAACAGCTCTCAAACCAAAGTAAAAGAGGGGAAATTGAGAAGAAATAATATGGGCACAGCCTGTAGAAGGTTGGAATTCATCTGGAATCATGCCTCGTCTCTCTCTCTCCTCATTCACGTTCTCTTTTGTCATGCTTTACACTGCAGCTCTGCTCATTCACATTCCCTTTTGTCATGCTTTACACTGCAGCTCTGCTCATTCACGTTCACTTTTGTCATGCTTTATACTGCTGCTCTGCTCATTCACATTTCCTTCCTCATACCTTACACTGCATGTGCGTTTCAAAAAGCATTCAAAACGCTGTGTTTTGGATGCATTTTGAATGCATTTTGGATGCATCTTTGATAGTGTGATCCCACTCGGCTCTGCTACATCCCCATAGAGCATGGCTGGCTGCCAGACAGAGCCGCACACTCAGAATGAATTCGGATGAACTTCCCCCGACTTCATTGTCATTGCGTGGCTCTGTCTGTGTGTCGCGACCTGATTTGCGATCACAGGTGAAGGACTTACCCGTGACCGCAAATTCCCTGAGTGGCTGCAGTGAGCCATGCGATCACTGGTGCTGTCACTCTGGTTACCCGCGGCCACAGCGCTCAAGTGGAGAACTGACATCATTCCTGATCGTACAGCTCACTTCAGTTGCTCCATGAAGCTCACAGAGAGCGGTGGTGTTCTACGGCAGCTCCTGTCAGCTTCATGTACCAGAGCTGGATGCGTCATGGAACCTCATGTGGATTACGCCAGACCTGGAGGAATGTTTTGGGAGTAATAAAGTGGTGAAAGAGGGTGTTTTTTTTGTCTTTTATTCCAAATAAAGCATTTTTTCAGGTGTATATGTTTATTTTCTTTAACTTACAGGTTAATCTTTGGGGGTGTCTTATAGATGCCTGTCATGATTAACCTACGACTTAGTGGCAGCTATGGGCTGCCATTAACTCCTTATTACCACGATTGCCAATGCACCAAGGCAATTTGGGATGCGTCGGGTAGAGTCCTGGGACTGTCGCATCTAATGGATGGCAGCTGCTGGCTAATATTTTTAGGCTGGGGGGCTCCCCATAACGTGGGGCTCCCCATCCTGAGAATACCAGCCTTCAGCCGTGTGGCTTTATCTTGGCTGGTATCAAAATTGGAGGGGACCGCACGCCATTTTTTTTTAAATTATTTATTTTACTGCACTACATAGACGCGCCTACCGGCGGCTGTGATTGGTTGCAGTGAGACAGCTGTCAGTGTGGGGGCGGGTCTGAATGCAACCAATCATAGGCGCCAGTGGGCAGGGGAAGTAGTGAATACAATATGGAATAATGAGCGGCCGGCATTTCAGAAGCAGGAGAAGCTGCCGCAGTGTGACAGCTGTGCAGTGCCGTGGCGGTGATCGGTCAGTGATCAGTGAGTATGAAGGAGGGGGTGGGAAGGAGAGACAGACAGACAGAGAGAGACCAACGGACAGTCTATCTATACCGCCAGCTCCCCAATGACTGTGTGTTCACAAAATGGCTGCAGGCGTATATAGCCCCTATGACGATGTGCGGCCAAGCCAATCGCAGTAACACCACAACAAAGATGATGATTATTTTTAAGGCATATCTATTAAAGAAAGATTTTTCACTGGGATTTTGTCTTGTTACTCATTTTTCTGGATCCCTTTATGATTCATTTATTTGTTATTTAACTTTTGTAGACACATCATCTATTTTAAAAAGGGAAAGTTCAATCACTATTTGTTATTTAGTCGAGTGAACAATTTGTCAAATTCTCTAAAATCAAAAAAATGATGCTCAAACTTATCTAAGAATACATCTAGAATATAATAAAATACTTCAGTTCTGAAGCAAGCTTGGCTTGCAGGGACTAAAAAGCAAATCAGGTTCGTCAGCCGAATTTGACCCTGAACAACGAACCCCATAAAAGTCAATGGGGATGAGATATTCTGGGCTGTAGAAGGACCGGAGTAAGCGCTAGGGGGCTACAAATGGCAGTTAAACGGTAGAAGAGCAGGAAAGTACCGAGTTTCCCGGAGGATCACGCTGCAGTCAGACTCTTTTCCAAGCCCGCTAATTTATCTTCATCAGTATTCACTGCTTTCATCACTCTCCCCCAGTGCCAGTATTTGTGATTGGTTGCAGACCGCTATACACGCCCCCCCACCCTGTGTCTGCGTCTGTGATTAGTTGCAGCCAGTTGCTGTATGGTAGTGTAAAAGAAATAAATAATTTAAAAAAATGATGCTTGCTCCCTCCATATTTAGATAGCCAGTGTAGGTAAAACAACAGCTATAGGCTCCATCCCCGACCTGTGAGCTTTTCCGTGGCTGGATATCAAAATAGAGAGAGAAAAAAAGGAGTAGGGTCCTTCCCTATTTTTGATAAATGCAGAGAGGGAGGGGGCTGGTAGGATCAGGATGGGAAGAGCCACGGATATTGCTCCCCCAGCTTAAAAATACCAGCCCACAGGTGCCCAGAATTGACACATCACATTAGATGTGCCAATGCTGGCATTTTACCCAGCTCATTCCGATTGCCCTGGTGCGGTGACAATTGGATTCAATATGAGGGGTTAATGACAGCTGTGATTTGTCAAAAAGTAACTGCCATGAAGCCCTGGATTGGTAATGGGAGAGGTCAATGAGACACCCCCATTATTAATCCTATAAGTGAAAAGAAATAAAATACAAACACCAAAAAATCCTTTATTTGAAATAAAATCCAGAATAAAATCCAGAGGCTGCTGAGAGTGAAAACAGGCCCACCTTCTGTAGGCTCCGGGAATCACTGACAGCCAAGGAGGACCCAGCTATGAGCAGGTTATGTTCCTCCATTCATTGGAGATCACATCTGGGTTCCCACGATGTGACCTCAGGCAACCTGACTGCTGGACTGTCAGACTGCGGGACATGGCCATGACTCGCAATCCGACAGTCCGGCAGTAAGGTCGCCTGTCACACTGTGGGCTCTTCCGCTGCCCTCAGTGAAAGTGATTCCGGATTGTTGGACTACGGGACACAGCTGTGACCCGTAATTCAACAGTCCAGCAGCGGCTTCACCTTTCAACTTTACGTTTCTTTGAGTTCACAGCTATTGGAAAACCTGGAGGCTTTGAACTCTGGTAACAGTTCACAGCCTCCAGATGTCCTAGCAGCTGGGAACTCAAGGAACCTTATAGGCTGTCTTAAAGGCTCTCTTAAAGGCTCCCTTGAAGTTACCAGGTTGAAAGCTTCTGCAAGACCCAGTGGCTGTGAGCTCCGGTAACCCTTATTTTCTTTCTTTTGCAGCCCCCCTACACCTTTTTTAGAACACATAAATTTTGCCACCAATTGAATTCAAACGGGGTTCAGACTGTTTGCGAACTGTTCAGCAAACACTGGGTCATTTGGTGAATCCATACTAAACTAAGCCTTGAAAGGTTAGGTCATACCTATTCAAGAGCCCTAGTAAAGAGTGCTCATGTTTTGCCCCCTTGAAAATATTAATTGCTCATGTGCCCCTTTGTTGGTCACAATACTCTCAATGCCCCTATAATAAAAATGTCTGTTAATTGCCCAATTAATCTTTAATAAGGTCCCCTGATTCCTTTTCCAGCCCTCCCCCACTTACAGTAATAATGTCTCCTGAGTCTCCCTTTCCCCCAGAGTCCAAAACTCATATGGTAATAATGGACTATGACTCCCTACTATTATAGAAGCAAGTAAGTGGTCATGTAACTGCAGGTATGCATTTTGATACCTCCCCTCTGACATCTCATTGCCCCTTCATGTGACTGGAACTGGGACAAAAGCTTTTTCTGCCGCCCAGTAGCCATGCTACTGCCCTGAACCCTTCCCGTCGTCTCTCCGTCAGTGCCATGGAGGAGATTACAGTCATTGCTCACTATTCACAGAGCTGTGACTAAAGTTGTGCAGGTGCCACCCCTTTTAGGCCGAAAACACACTTCCACATAAAAAACGTACGTGTATCACGTTCCGTTTTTTGGGTCCGTGTTCCGTATTTTAGGGGCGTTTCTCCGGTATGTATGGCATCCGTGTGATGGCCTATGCGAGCCGTGTGTACGTGTGGGATGTCTATATTGTCATAAAATACGCACGTGTGCTGTCCGTGTGCGGTCCGTCTTTTAAGAACCGTATTTTACCACTATTAACCTTGTTAACCCATCATGATGTGCTCCAGTTGTGTGTAATTGGACAATTAAGTTCCCAATTGTGTTTTTGTGTTTAAAAACCCTGTGAAAACAAGGCTTTTGGGCTCTTTATCACATCATACACACTCCAACATGTCTCTCTCCAATGAAGCAACCATGTATTTGCTGTGGTTGATATCTAGGAGATTTGGGGTTAGGCGACATATGATTGAAGGAGAGCCAGCACCGGAGAAAAGGATGTGGATTCACCCCCTTGTGAAGCTCAGGAAAACACATGGGCATTTCAATATTCTCTATCTCGAAATGCGGAAATTTCCTCTCAAATTGCAAGCCTACTGCCATCTCACCATTAATTCATTTAACAACATCCTTGGCCTTGTATATAATCGTTTGAAGCATCAGGACACCTCTATGCGCCTCAGCATCTCCCCTGAGGAATGACTGTTGGTTACTTTACGGTAGGTTTTGTTATGTATACTCATGTGTTTGGTAAAAATGTTGTAAAATTTAAAAAAAAAGAAAGACATGCATTTAGCTAAACTATGTTTTTTTTAATGTTCTGTGTGTGCTGAAAATGATTATAGACCACCTAACATCATTGTAAAGAATGATAATGGTCTGAGTGCTTACCCATAACATTCTATTGTTAAAAAAATATAACACACAAGAGACAAACATCAAACAATCTTGTTTATTAAACAGATCAGTGTTTTTGTTTCCAATATGGAAAGTAAATATCAACAAATATGTTGTAACCACAAAAACAATAAAATAATAGTCATACAGAGTGTGTTGCCAGCCATTGCATGACACAAATATTTGTATTGAAAACCAACTGTAATGATTACACAAAGTAATGTCTTGTTCTGTTTCAATTTCAGTTACCTTGCAACTGGGCAATCCATCAGCAGTCTACATTTCGAATTCTTATTGGGAATGTCTACAATAGGCAAGATAATCCTGCATACCTGCACTGTGCTATGGGAGACCCTTAGGCATCATGTCATGCAGCAGCCAACTACACAGGAATGGATGCACATTTCGGATGAATTTTTGGAGAAAACATCTTTCGCAAATTGTATTGGCGCCATTGATGGAAAACACATTAGAGTGAAGAAACCACCTAACTCTGCATCAAGATGTTATAATTTTCACAAGTTTTTTTCTGTAGTTATATTGGCAATGGTAGATGCAAACTACTGCTTTGTTTTTGCCGATATTGGGGCCTATAGCAGTGCCTCAGATGCGCGCATTTTCAGAAGCTCACGTTTAGCAAGACAATTAATGTCTGATAGTTTAAGTTTGCCTGCACCAAGACCATTGCCTGGTACTAATGGGCCTATTTTACCTTTTGTCATGGTTGCAGATCAGGGGTTTGCCTTGTCTAGGCATTTGATGCGTCCATATCCCAAAAGGGGGCTGGACAGATCAAAAGCCCAATTTAATAGCAATTTGGCAAGAGCACGTTGCTATGTTGAACATGCCTTTGGCATTTTGGCCTCAAGATGGCGCATTTATCAAACCACCATCCAACTCCAACCATCCACTATCAAGGCTGTCATGAAAGCTACAGTAGTGTTACATAATTACTGTAGATTACATGAAAGCAATGACGAAGACATGGAAGAGTTGCCTGTTTTAAATGCCCCATTTGTAAATAATGGTACTATTAGAACCAATTTGTCCTCTTCTGGTCTACAAGTGAGGAATCAGTTTAAGGATTATTTTAGTTTAAATCTCCATAGTCATGTATAAACTTGACATATATATTTTGTTATCTCAGGTACATAATTACAAACACATATGTAATACAAAAGAGAAAATCACCATACATAGGTATATTGTTTGGTGTACTTTGTTGTTTTGTTGTGTTTCAGCTACCAATAAGCTATTGTTTTTTTTGGGGGAAAAAAATTAAGTAAATATGGTTTTGACAGTGACGTTACTACTGAATGTAGCTGAGTAATTAAAAAATTGCTATATTTTTTAAAAAATTGTAGTCCTGATTGTTTATTGCACCTATGTATGTCTTTTTTCTTTTGCAAAACACACTGTATTCTATTATTTTATATAAAGAATTTTGTCAGGGACATAATCCCATACAAAACACCATACTGTATTATGCAATAATGTCACGCAAACATGATTTGCTTGACACTGTTGGAATACAAGTATGGGACCAGACCATATGCAGATACTGCATAATGGCTGGATTTTTAGTAATAAAGGTGTTTGAATGTTAGTGTAGTAGTTTATGTGCGTGCATTTTTTCTATAAACACAGTTTTGTCTGATGGATTGACTAAACACCATGTCCAGAGCAAGGCAACATTCTTACAGGTCGGTAATGTTCAGGAAGTGATAGAGTAACTTTCTGTTTAAATATTGGAAATATAATGTCAAAAAATTCCCCATGCATATAGAGTAATTAATGTTTAACATTTTGAAATGTTTTGAGACCATCTATAACCATGCAAACATAACAAAATGTTGAACAATGCATACTTAATCACATTATGAGTCAACTAAATCCTCTAGGCTAGTGATGCTTTCTTGTGTAGTCTCCATTGCATTGACACCTACTGAATATGTTTGTTGGCCAACAGTAGATGTTGTAGTAAGTGCCTGATCAGTGTTTCCACTAGTAACAGTTGTACTTGGAACAAATATTGATGCAGTTGTTTGAGCAGATGGAAGACCAAGTGTAGGTGGTACATATTGATGAGTTTGAAGAGGCTGAGTATGTGTGTATGTGTAGTTAGGTGGGTAAGGCTGATGTTGAAAGTACTGTTGTTGTAGATTGTTAGGCACATGGTAGGATGTAGGTTGTTGAATCATTTGAGTTAGTCTATGAACATTACTAACATTACTTGGATAGCTAAAAGAGGATTGTATTGGTGTCTGTTGGGGGCCTTGTGGGTTAAATGATGGCTGTTGAGATGGCCTTTGTATCATTAATGTACCAGTTTGATGTGGGACAATTGTTGGCCTAATTTGTACATCACTTCCCATAGATTAAGAAGGCAACTGTATATGTGTTGGTTGCACTACAGTATTTAGTTGTGTATTTGAGTCATGTTCATCTGTTTGGGTTTCCACAGTTTGTAGGATTGTGTTTGTGTGTGGGTCACATGGATTTGCTCTCCATTGCTCAATCACTTCAAAACAATATATGGGTTCAGGCTCACTCTGGGTAGCAGATATCAGTGTTATTAAGGACTCCCTTAACCTGTCCTGCCTATCAGCTTGGACCAATGCAAGAGAGGGTTAAAGGGAGCCGCAAAATCTCTCTCCATCACTCTCTGGTATCAGTGAGTTCATCATGTGTATTATTCTTGTATCAAGGATCTCAGGCAGGGACCGTAAATCTTCAAAATGCCTATGTCTGCGACCACAGATAGATTGGGCTATTGTGCGCATGGTATTAGTTGTTATTCTTGGCTGTGGGCCTGTTGGTTGCTGTGGAAAACTCTCTGCAAGAACTAGTGAAGGACCACTTTGTTGACCTGTAGACTGGCCTGGAATTACAGTAGTGGATTGACTTGTTCCCAAACCCAAATCAGATGACATTTCTTCTGTGTCTGGCTGGCTGGCGTTGGAGATTGGGGGTGGTTGGTAGGAGGTTGGCTCCATCTCGGAAGCAGAGGTAGTTGTAGCTGTTAAGACTTCTGACTGTGCCTCCTCACTGTCTTCTAGATTATCCTCTGTACTTTTGTGTAATGAAAAAAAAAAAAAATTAGTGTGTGCATTCAATAAAGACCGCCATGTGATATAATGGTTAAAACTTACTTTTGGACTTCCATAATGAGCATGAGGAAGCTGAGTCTTGCATAATGCACATATTTTTTTCTTTTTTGATGCTGCAGCTGTGGTTGGCACTGGGTTATATTCTCTTCTGAACTGGTCACGTGCAGACCGCCAACGGCGTTTTACAAGATCCACTGTTTAAAAAAAACCCATAATATATCAACATCATGAACACAATATTTTCCATTAAAAAAGGCACATAGATCCCAAACTATTTAATAATTAGGTTAACAAAATCATGTGGATTAATACTGCAATCCATAACAATCATATAGTGACCTAATAACAAAAATAACACGACGAAGTACACCAGTTCACCATTACACAGATTAAACCAATGTATAATCATTTATCACTTACAACTTGGTTTAAAAAAAAAATAAAAAAAGAAAAGCCATCAGTAAGCCATGAGACCCTAAATATCTCAAAACCCATGAAGTGCCATATGTTACGCAAATCTTGTACAATACAAACAACAATTTACAGTTACCATTACAGAAATGGTGGCAACAAGGGAAATGCATGTAAAAAAAACAATAAAAGATTAATGGATAGACATTTAACAGCACATTTTAAAAAGCCTTAGGAAAAAAAAATAAAAAACAACATGTTTGAATGATGCTTTAGCAGCCTGCAATTCCTTTTGTACATGCATGAAGTGCTTTGCAACCCATATACATAGGATGACATTACTACAAGACAACAAGGATTATTTTTAAAGCCAAAGTAACAACACTATCCTGTTGTGAGTCTCCAGTGTAGCTCAAAATGAGTCAGGCCCATTAATACATGCCAAACAAAGTCTACAATTATGGCTAGATTCTGCCTACAGAATGTGCACATGTAGGTAAAGACAGAAGTAATGAAAATATCTGTACTCACCATATCTATTTTTCCTTCAAGGGGTGCATTGAGACCATCCATTCCTGGGGTAGACTAGTTCAGCCACAGACATCCATGCTCTTTCTACCATCAACCTGTTATGGTAGCCATCAACACGTGTGTCCCACAGCTCAGGAGGCCTCTCTACTTCCCCAATCAGCCTCTCTGTATCGATTCTGGGTGCCATGATCAGTACCTGTGGTGTTCTCTGAGCTCAAAGTTCCCCTGCAGTGAGAGGACAGGTGCCCAGCTGCTGTCTGGCGTGCAAATGAGACAGGAAATGTATGTTTGGTGCCAAAATTAATGGCCTACAATTGACCTAATAGATTGGTAACAAATGTTTCAAATTTTTTTATTAAAAACGGACACGGACGATACGTGCTGAACACGGACATACTCCGTGTGCAGTCCGTGCAGGCACGGACCCATAGACTAAAGCATGTCCGTGCCTGCGTGCTGCCGGCTAAAAATGGACATGTCGTCCATGTAGAAAACTGCACACACGTATTTACGACACGGACACACGTTCCGTGTGATTTTACGTGTGTGTGCCATCAACAATAGAGTAACATTGGTCTCCGTGTCTCCGTGTCTCCGGTACATGCAAATACGTATCAAACACGTACCGGAAACACGGATGTGTGTTGCAGGCCTTACTGAAAGCCCAAGGCTGACGGGAGGAATAAAGTTCACTTCCTCCTGGGGCTGTCAGTGCAGCCGCTGGATGCTATTAATGCTCAGAATGCTATTAATCTGCAGATTATTACAAGCACAACACCTTTATCTGCAGGTTAAAAGCATTTTTTTTTACATGACAGGTTGCCTTTAAACATGTAACTCCCTCTGTCCTTAAAAATACCTAATGAGCTTCATAAGTCGCTACTCAAGTCCTCAAGTCATATCATTTGCTGGGTCAATCTTTCAGGACTCCTCCTCCCATAAAAGTCCAAAGCAACTTGAAGTATGAAGTGCAGAGAATCTTCAATTTTCATGTGGTGAGTGTAATGCTAGTCACTACTTATGGGTTGTATAGATGGAAGAGTAGTCAGACAAGCCAGGGTCAGGTAACAGGAGGACACGTCAGGACATAGAGAGTAAACAGTAGGGCAGTCAAGTCACAGGCCGAGGGTCAGAATTCCAGGAGAGTACGTATAGATTCAGGGAGCAGACAGACGTGGTCAGGGAGCAGTCCAAGGTCCAAAGCCAGGAGGTAATGACAAAAACAGGGCACAGGCAGAGACGTGGTCAGATAATGGTCCGGAGTCAAGAAACTTATATCAGAGCTAGCATAAACACGAGCCAAGAGCACAATTGCAGAAGCAGGAAGTACGACTAGCGACGTTCTGGGAGAGCTTGCCCAGTAAAGAAACAGAGCAATTACCAGGAAGGTGGAACACCTGAGTAACCATCACCTCCCAGACCTGCATGGAATCCTGTGCTGTCAAACAACCTGCCAGCAAGTACTCAGAGAAACACAGCAGAGCTTCTCCAAATATGCAAAATGCACTGAACAGAGGAATAATGTCACTGCCAGCTCTGTAATGCAGCAGAGCATCAGCTGAATGCAAGATGCTCCGCACAGAGGAATTGTGACAGTGAGAGGATACTTACACTACCTGATGCATTGGAGGGGTTATGGCCCCAAGGAGAGATCCTGAGTTACAACAAGTAACAAAAATAGCAATAATGTGATCAGTAGGTTTCATCTGCTGTTCACAGATAAACCTGGTACTCAGGGTCTAGATTCCCCTCTTAAAAGGAAGGAGTAATGTCAGATCTCCTCTGTGACTTACTCCTATGAAATCTGCTCCTGTTATCAAGTGCCTTCTTGCTAATTCTGCATGTGGCACTAGTGATGGGGGAGACATCGGGGCCAGAAACTCTGAGAGACTAAGGCAGCTGGGACCTGAAGTACTATCCAATGTGGCAGCATGGGTATCTGTGCTGTCTAGTTGGGGTCATCGGCTCCTTCTTTTGGCCAATGGGACAGTGACATACCCTACTAAAACTTCCAACTTATTTTGTTTCCAAATATAATTTTACTTGCATGTTTCACACTGCTTGATTACAGCTCATGATGTTCTTTCACTTTTTATTACCGACCTAAGCCAATTTTCTGACTATTCTTTCATTTTCTAATTTTGTATCTTGACTGCCCTCCCGGTTCTTGCTAGCCTGCACAATTGGCCTGCAGCCAACTCTGTGGTCTCAACTTGTGAATGTCCTGATCAAACATGTTAATGTAAAATGTATGTATTCCACTTGACTGTGAGTCATGATATTTCCTTTCAATGTTTTAGATCTATAGTGAAGTTCAACTCTACTTTACACATTTAAGCTCTTATTCATTTCTAAAATTGACTAAAAGTGACCTAAGAAACCTTAATGCCAAAAATCACTGAATTTCCTCCTAAAGACACTTTCTTTTTAGTAAATTTGTAAAAACAAATTCCTTGGCGGTTCCTCTTCTATGACATCCTTGAAGCTTAAGTGTGGATGTGAGTTTTGTGAAGCATTTATGCAAAAAATCCATAGGCATTTACAATGCTTACAGTCATATGAAAAAGTTTGGGCACCCCTATTAATGTTAACCTTTTTTCTTTATAACAATTTAGGTTTTTGCAACAGCTATTTCAGTTTCATTTTTCTAATAACTGATGGACTGAGTAATATTTCTGGATTGAAATGAGGTTTATTGTACTAACAGAAAATGTGCAATCCGCATTTAAACAAAATTTGACCAGTGCAAAAGTATGGGCACCTCAACATAAAAGTGACATTAATATTTGTAGATCCTCCTTTTGCAAAAATAACAGCCTCTAGTCGCTTCCTGTAGCTTTTAATGAGTTCCTGGATGAAGGTATATTTTACTATTCCTGTTTACAAAACAATTCCAGTTCAGTTAAGTGTGATGGTCGCCGAGCATGGACAGCCCGCTTCAAATCATCCCACAGATGTTCAATGATATTCAGGTCTGGGGACTGGGATGGCCATTCCAGAACATTGTAATTGTTCCTCTGCATGAATGCCTGAGTAGATTTGGAGCGGTGTTTTGGATCATTGTCTTGCTGAAATATCCATCCCCTGCGTAACTTCAACTTCATCACTGATTCTTGCACATTATTGTCAAGAATCTGCTGATACTGAGTTGAATCCATGCGACCCTCAACTTTAACAAGATTCCCGGTGCCGGCATTGGCCACACAGCCCCAAAGCATGATGGAACCTTCACCAAATTCTACTGTGGGTAGCAAGTGCTTTTCTTGGAATGCCGTGTTTTTTTGCCTCCATGCATAATGCCTTTTTGTATGACCAAACAACTCAATCTTTGTTTCATCAGTCCACAGGACTTTCTTCCAAAATGTAACTGGCTTGTCCAAATGTGCTTTTGCATACCTCAGGCGACTCTGTTTGTGGCGTGCTTGCAGAAACGGCTTCTTTCGCATCCCTCTCCCATACAGCTTCTCCTTGTGCAACGTGCGCTGTATTGTTGACCGATGCACATTGACACCATCTGCAGCAAGATGAAGCTGCAGGTCTTTGGAGGTGGTCTGTGGATTGCCCTTGACTGTTCTCACCATTCTTCTTCTCTGCCTTTCTGATATTTTTCTTGGCCTGCCACTTCTGGGCTTAACCGAACTATACCTGTGTTGTTCCATTTCCTTACTATGTTCCTCACAGTGGAAACTGACAGTTTAAATCTCTGAGACAACTTTTTGTATCCTTCCCCTGAACAACTATGTTGAATAATCTTTGTTTTCAGATCATTTGAGAGTTGTTTTGAGGAGCCCATGATGTGACTCTTCATAGGAGATTCAAATAGGAGAACAACTTGCAAGTGGCCACCTTAAATACCTTTTCTCATGATTGGATACACCTGCCTATGAAGTTCAAAGCTCAACGAGGTTACGAAACCAATTTAGTGCTTTAGTAAGTCAGTAAAAAGTAGTTAGGAGTGTTCAAATCAAGAAATTGATAAGGGTGCCCATACTTTTGCACCTGTCAAATTTTGTTTAAATGCGGATTGCACATTTTCTGTTAGTACAATAAACCTCATTTCAATCCAGAAATATTACTCAGTCCATCAGTTATTAGATATATGACACTGAAATAGCTGTTGCAAAAACCCAAATTGTTATAAAGAAAAAAGGTTAACATTAATAGGGGTGCCCAAACTTTTTCATATGACTGTATATAGTTCTATGTATTTGCACTTCTGAAATGTATTTAGGGCCAGATTATACAATACCCAAACCTTTGTAGATGGTATTAGTAAACAAGTCACTTAGTCTCTACTGGTATTCGATTACTGACCGTCATAGTGCTTGCATTTGCTAGTCCTTATGCTTTCTTTATATTGCCTGTAGTGCTCAATTTCAATGACTGTCACAAATACTCAACTTCAGTAAAAGCCTCAATGTGATCCCTTATTGCAGTGCTAATTATAGTGCCCTCATTATAGTGCCAGCTACAATGTCATTGTCACCGATAGCAAGAGTCTCCTAACATTACAATGACTGCCACACAGCTTCAATCACAGCAATAGCCAAGATGACTCAATTGCAAAAGTCAGACATATAGTGCGCTACACAGCTTCTATTGAAGTGAGTGAGCCACAATGACCACATTTGTAAGTCAGTCATACAAAAAGCTCCTAGGGCAGTAATAGCCAAAGTACCCCAACACAGTAACAACCACAGTGACCAAAATTAATAAATTAATAAGAGAAGGATAATTGGAGCCCTTAAAAATGGCTTAAAAGAAAGTAGTAGAAAAATAGACAGTACTATCAGAGTGTCACAGACAATCAAAAGAAACACTGTGCAACAATTGCATAATGTCACAATGTGACTATAGGTGTCAAGCCAGGAAAAAGGGGGTTCCCAGTAAGCAGCACAACACAGTGGAAACACCAGGGTAATGTCATGTCGGGGGAGGAGAGGACCCCCGGCAAGTCACGCAATATAAACGGTATACCAGGGAAACAATATAACAGTAAGTCCTGTTGTTAGAGAGAAGGGTTACCTCTTAACACTCACTTGAGGCTGATCCCTGCACTCCCTAATGTCCCTAGATGGGTCCTTTCCCCCGTGCGCCATCAAGTGCTTAGACCCTCACTGTCCCGAATCTCATCCTGACTAGTAAAGGCCAGCAAGACACTATTCTCATTACTACAATTATACAACAAGTGGAAGGTAAGACAAATGGGTAGGGAAAGACAAAACAAAAATCACTCCTTTGATTTTTCCGTAGGAAACTTTGCAGCTGCAATAGTAATGACACACACTACACAGCTATGCAGTGACGAGTTCCTTCAACATGGTCAGCATTGGAATGAGCAATAGCCGGTATAGACAGGAGTGAGGAGCTGATATTTATTTTATGTAACTGAGGTTACAACTACCTGTTACATCACTGTGTGGCGTCCCTGCGGCTTCAGGCGCCATAGGGTACTGCACCTCACTAGAGGTGCAGTATTCATCTCAGATACGGAGGAGGTCGTCACCGGTATACCACCAACAACACACTAACCAACATATAAACATGGTAGCTCTTTCACTGGGACTGGACTAGGTGCTGGAGTGGCCATCACGAGGTATGGGACCTCTTGCCCACTAGTTCAGGAACCCGGGAGGTGGGGCACCATCAGGGGAGTTAGGAGCCATCACACACAGTAGTCAGTCGGTTCCAGGTTAAGGAAGCGCCAGTTCTCACTCAGGAGGAGATAAGCAGAGACACGGACAGTTCCAGGCCCGTGGTCTGGAGCTGGAAGCTCGACATGGGTTCTTAGGAAAGAAGGGGGATCCCAGGGTTCGAGGGGAGTGCAGAAGGCACCCGTGACCCGTTCCATGGCCTAGGAGCTGGGGATGGAGGGAAACCGTCGAAAGGAGATGCACAGAAGGAAACATTGGCCTCGACCTCTGAAGTATCCAGAATCGGCTGAAGCCCAGCACAGCGTAGCTCGGTGCTCCAACGGCAGTGTGCTTCCAATGAGTAAAGAACTTGAACTGCACCCTCTGTGTCATCCCGTTACTGCCTGTGCATCCAACATCGCACCCCTGCGCCATAGGCAATTACTACTCCCATCATCCTCCCTGGGGCCAAGCTCTACCTGTGGAGAGCTGCTACACTCGAGCTGTGTTACCATCCGCCTCAGAAGAGAGAAGTCCCGCAGCGGCAGATAATAATTAGCCGCACACCACAGGTGGCATCACGAACAACTACCCCCATCGTCCCCATCCCCAACTTTATTGACACCGCCGGTGTAACGGGGACAGGGGGCACCTCAGGGGGTGTAGTCGGGTCCCCTCGTCTTGTGGGCCGCAGGCTGAACCCCGGCCCGGCCGTTACTTGCAAAACAGGTGTGTTGTTGGGGCAGAGTGTGGATGCATGGGGCCCATTCATGACAGCGTTCTTTCTGTGCTCTCCAGCTCCTTCTTCACTTTCAGGAAAGAGACAATTGCAGGCAGCGGGTAAACCAAACACCGTTTTATTAAACAAAACTTCCATCTTTCTGTTTGCAGCAGGCTTACTTTAGTACGTTACAAGTTACAAGTCCTTTTCTACGAAAACGGTTTCCTTTTTCTCTACGGGCACTTTCCTTTGCCTGCAGGGGCCAATTGTTATCCCCCTAGCAGTGGTACTCCTATCCCGATTTTAGTCGAGCCCTTTCCCAGGGATTTGTATTGAACTAGGGGACGGCTCCAGTACTCACTACCGGCTCCGGATTAGCTCCAACTTCTTCGCTCCACTGCCACAGCACCCACTCCTGCACTCTGCCCTGGCACTTCTCCTCAGCTCTCTCCCATGTTACATCTCACAGCACACTGCCCTGCATTCAGAGCCCAACCCCCCTTCTCTTCCCTCCTAGGCTGCCCTGCCCCTTCCTTCCCTGTCACTGTTACCAGGGGAACCACTCACTACACTGGCACCTAGGGGGGGGAAGAACCGTACATAACACATAACATGGTACAATGTGCCACCATACTCCTGTGGCGTCTTCAGGGGGGGGGAAACGTCTTCTCCACACTAGGGGTCCGTCCACCCCTTACACCGGGGTAACAAAACTGGGCAAGGCCACCGCAGTGACCCAGGAGTAGCACCGCGGCTTGGTGATGGGTAACCTCAGACCCCATGGGCTTGTCAACTGGAGGAGAGAAGTGCACCTTACCCCCTTCAGTATCGGATGGAATTAAATAAGCGCCAACTCAGCTTAAATGATGAGCAGGCACTAAACCGGATCTTTGAACCACAATGCACTGTGACCTTCTGATCCCAGGTCAGCCCTAGATTACATTAGCTCGGGACACACTTGTGAGAGATATGGGCCTGATGTACAATTTCACATGTTTCGGGGGTGGAAATGAGCCATCTTTCCTCTTGGTTTGCACATATTGCACCAGTGGTATGTCAGTCCCTGCTGAGTGCAGTCTTTAATAAATCAGATAAATCATTTAGTATATTTGGAGATGAACTCTCATCTTCTCAGGTTGTTCTAAATTTAAGGCACATCACTTTTTAATGTCATGGAAGCAACAGGAACTTTATCACAGCCATCCCACCCACTCCTAGCTATCCTTCCACTGAGATCCCAGTGCCAAAACATATAGAAGAATTAAATGTAAAGATGTCACGATTCCTCTGTGCAAAGCATTTTGCCTTTGCTGATGCTGTGCTGTGCTTTCCTGAGTTACTGAGCTTGCAGCCTGATAGACAGCGCAGGACTCCATGTTGGTGCTGATCTCTCAGGTGTTCTACCTTCCTAGTAATTACTCAGTTTTCTTTACTGAGCATGCTCGTCCAGAACCTTGCCAGTTGTATTCTCTGGTTCTGCAGTTGTGCTGTTGGCTTGTATCTCTGCTAGTGTTCTGATCTTGGTTTTCTGACCTCGGACTGTTAGTTGACTTCTCTCTGTCTGTTCCCTGTTCCTGTTGTGACCTCCTGCCTTCTGACCTCTGATTGTTTCCTGACCACTTATTTGTTTTCTTCCTGAACCTATTACATGCTTTTCTGGATTTCTGACCCTCGGATATTGACCTGACTACGCTTTTGCTTACTTCTTGTGCTCATACATGTCCTCCCGTTACCAGATCCCAGCTTTCCTGACTACTCTTCCATCCATACTACCCGTAAGTAGTGACTTGAATCACAACTGACATGTCTAAAGCACAATGCATAAAGTATACATTTAATCAAAAACTATTATCATCTGGCTTCTCTGTTTGGAAACAGATACACTGTAGTGAAGTGTGAATACAAGTAATTTCACCTTTAAAAAGTCTTCATCGAGTACAATAAATGCCGATATCTGTTCTGTTCACACTTCATTTAAGTGCATCCCATTTGTTTCAAACTGTAGCCAATGGATATGCGCTTTTGACAAAATGTAGAAATGATCAATTGTGCCTCAGCCATTTTGTTGCCTTCAATTCTTCTGTAATCAATCAGAGCGAGAAGAATGATTTAACCTTTAATATCTGGGAACTCCAGGAGCCATCAGCAAGAAATACAATACAGATACCAGATGTTATGTATGGTACTCCTGAGCATTTACAGTGCATGGAAGACGATCATTGTGTCAGGTTTTACATTTACTGTCTTATTATCTGCTCTTGCAGCCAACAGATATTTATGCTATTGCCCAGAGCATCCCTTGCTGATTTACAGCTGCTCACGGCTTGTGATTTACCACCATTTAGCGGGTCTGACAGCATGTGCAGCTGAGTCATGTTGTGTTTATGTGATACAGATCAACTGCTTGAGAGACTCTTAAATGTGTTTGTGACTGTTCTACACACTTTCCTAAATCAAAGCCATTCATAAACAGATCTTTTTGAACCCATACACTAGGAATGCTCTTTTGTGATGCTTCTCATAAATTGTATGTTGCACTGAGAAGCTGTAATGATGTAAGTATTGGTGGCAAAGTGGCAAAAGGACATGAAGGCAGGAAGACAGCTACTGTAGGTGTAGTGTCAGAGTACCGAGGTTATAGTGCAATATTTGTACAAAGATCTCACACACCTCCATGAAATAGACCTATAAAAAGTATTTGACATGATTAAAAAAACAATTACCGTACATACTGTATATTTTGATTTTGTTTAACACTCTACCTTTTTAGTACCCAGGATTATCCATTTATATAAAAGGTACTTATCATGGTTATTAATTAGTGATGAGCGAATATATTACAGTACTATTCGTTACTCGCACGAATGTTAAGTTATTCAGGATATTCGTTACTCATTGAGTATTTTGCTTCTTGCCTTGTGAGCGTCAAGTCCCCTTCCAGCATTTTTGGCGCCTGATTTTCAGACGCTAAATATACGGGATTGCCTGCCAATCACAATAATGCTGTAGCCATCTTTGCTACTGGCATTACTGTGATTGGCAGGTGCAGTTAAAAAAATTACCTGTGGTCATTAAAGCAGGACAATTATACTTACCAACTTTCTCGCGGCTGTCACACTGCTTTCCGGTCCATCCATTATCCCATTATTCATTCGTTGTATCAGCACATCCATTCCTTTATGTTTAAACCACATATAATTGTGTTGGGCATTATTACACTGGAATTTGGATCTGGCTTTATATTTATGTTTGTACACAGTTTTTCATTTTGGTGATTCCCCTTTTCTCCTCCTGTTGATGGGCGCTGCCATCTTGTGTGTCACTCTGTAATGACACCCATTTTGCTTTGATTTACTTTAATAAAGATTATTTCTATACTATTGTTTCTGGTTCCTTTTTTATTAAATTGGTTTGGTTATCTGTTTGGGAACCTTTTGCCTTCTTATCTATTTTTGAGTCAGGGTGATGAATATAAAGTAATTCACTATTTTGATATACAAACATTTGTTATTTTTTCCTCCATTTTCTCAAAACATTTTGGTTGTATATTGGTTGGATATTGCAGGAGTCATAGGCGGGCTTTGCACACTACGACATCGCAGGTGCGATGTCGGTGGGGTGAAATTGAAAATGACGTACTTCCGGCATCGCATGCAACATTGTAGTGTGTAAAGGCTCGATGATACGATTAACGAGCGCAAAAGCGTCGTAATCGTATCATCGGTGCAGCGTCGGCGTAATCCTTAATTACACTGACGCGACAGTCCGATGTTGTTCCTCGCTCCTGCGGCAGCACACATCGCTGTGTGTGAAGCCGCAGGAGCGAGGAACATCTCCTACCGGCGTCACCGCGGCTTCCGTAGAATATGCGGAAGGAAGGAGGTGGGCCGGATGTTTACATCCCACTCATCTCCGCCCCTCCGCTCCGATTGGCCGCCTGCCGTGTGACCTCGCAGTGACGCCGCACGACCCGCCCCCTTAATAAGGAGGCGGGTCGCCGGCCAGAGCGACGGTCGCAGGACAGGTGAGTCCATGTGAAGCTGCCGTAGCGATAATGTTCGCTACGGCAGCTATCACAAGGATATCGCAGTTGCGACGGGGGCGGGGACTATCGCGCTCGGCATAGCAGCATCGGCTTGCGATGTCGTAGTGTGCAAAGTGCCCCATAGTCTCTTGTTCAAAATTATACTGATCTCTGAAAAGGTGGCAACCGTCAATACCTGGGATAAACATGAATTTTATTCCCTTCAGTATATGTACACTCTTAAGGGTGCTTTACAAGCTGCAACATCCCTAGCGATTGCTAGCGATGTCGAGCGCGATAGCACCCGCCCCCATCGTTCATGCGACATTTGGTGCTCACTGCCGTAGCGAACATTTTCGCTACGGCAGCATCACATGAACATACCTTGTCAGCGACGTTGCTTTGACCGCCAAACAATCCCTCCCTCAAGGGGGAGGTGCGTTCGGCGTCATAGGGATGTCACTGTGGCGTCACTAAGCGGCCGACCAATAGAAGTGGAGGGGCGGTGATGAGCGGGACGTAACATCCCGCCCACCTCCTTCCTTCCTCATTACCGATGGACGCAGGTAAGGAGATGTTCGTCGTTCCTGCGGTGTCACACATAGCGATGTTGTTCACAGGCTTCTATAAGAAATGAGGGCCCGATTTGGGTTCAGGCTTGGACCCTTCTGTAGGTGCTCTCTTTCTGTTGTAGAGGCCAGCTGAACTTTCCCAGTTGGCCCGATATCGGCCGGTTTTTGGGCCACCCTATTTCCCCCAGTGGAACCCCCCTTCTTTTCTGGGGGGTCCCCTTGGGCGGCCTGTTTTCCATCGGGGCCATTCATTTGTGGGTTTCTTCTTCTCTTGTAGGTGCGATTGTATACCTTGGTGATCTGAACCCCTACGTTTGAACAGCATGAGGACTCGTCTATTTCTCTTGAAGAACTTTGTCTAGTGTTGGGACGTCCCTAGTGATGGATTTTGGTCCACCCACGGCTTCATCTATTTTTCCTTGGCCATAGGTCTCATCAAGCTTTTTTTGATCTGCGGATTTTTCTACACCATCTTGACATCCCTTCATCTTTTGTCCAAGAACTTCATAAAATTTTGTGTGCTTATTATGAACTATGCTTTATAAAAGGAGGGGTTTTCTCCCTTCCAGAGATTGCTTTTGCCCCCCTTTTTATTAAATTAAGGACTTAAATTGCTACACAATTCTCCTTTTCCGGTATGCTACCTGTCATATATGCATATATGTGTAGGAGTTCTGTATAAGCATTTTTTGTACATACATCTATGGAGATTTTGGGATAGGCTTACCCTGTAGGGGGGCCCCTTACTCACTGTTCTGTACTTTCATGTGACTTTTCTGAATGGCTACACCGTGGGGTTCACAGTCCCTATATGGTTGCTTTTATCACCATTGTGACTCACCTATGATTTAGCAGGCTGATTCCCAGTTAATGTTATCATGTCTACAATCTCATTGTTCTCATGCGAACCATGCTGTGTATAATGTCATTTGCTGTCTTTAGAGCTTACATCTCTGGTTATTTTCATAACTGTATATATCTATTTTTTCGACGTGATGGGCGTCACCATCTTTGCGCATGCGCTGGGTAAAGATTTATTTATAGGATGTTGTTGTGATATCATGATACGATTAGCGCTGTAGTTGCGTCTGATGCTCCATAAGTATCTGCAATATATGTAATGCGACCGTGCCAGCGCATGCGCTTTTGACAAATGACGTATACATAGCCTGTGGCCATGTGACTTTATGATGTAACATTCCCCCTGCCTGTAGCGGTGCGCATGCGCATGTGAGGCGCCTTGTACGGGTGCCATGGTTCCAGCGCATGCGCGGTGGAGGGCACCTCCACGTCATGAGCCCACCTGACTAGATCAGGTGGCGAATATGGTGGCGCCCATCAGCGTGCTTTGCCGGTACAGCAATTCCTCTCTGCCTCCTTCTACATGCTGGTAAGCAATCTATTAATTACTCCTTGAATATAAGACACGCTAATCATGGCATTCCTCACTTTTCCCTGAGGAAGCTACACTTTGCTGTAGCGATACGCGTGGGGTCACCACCCCACTCCCTCTTTTTGCACTTTTCTTGCCTCCAGCCCTTATTTTTACTAACGTCTGCCCTTGCATCCTCTGGTTCAACACACTTTTCTCCATTAACAGGTGATTGCTGCGGCTTAGTTTATCCATGCATTTTATTGCCATGTATTGCTAGCTGTTTTCTATGTCTGGGCATTTCTTGTATTGTGTCTCAGTCACCTGCTTGTTATTTCCTCACTGTTTGAACCATTTCTGTAAAGGCATGTTCTGCTTTATATTGTAGATTGGGCTGTTTGGCTTGTTGAGGGTGTGGGGTGCGTTTGGTGTCATATACCATTGACATCAATCATGTGCATATCTATAAGCTTGTGCTTTTTTAATTGTTTTTAATGTATGTCCATGTTGGTGCTTTGTGTCAAATAAACAATATTTTTTGTTATACTGGTGATCCCACTTTTTGCACATTTTCTTCTCCATTTGCTCCAGTCCTTTTAAAATGTGCTAGTGGTTTTTTGATCCCTTTCTGATTTTCTTATGCTATATACATCTAGTGCCCTCCCACACTTAAGTGTTACATTACACATAGCGATGTGTGATGCTGCAGGAACGATGAACAACATCGTACCAGTAGCAGCAGCGATATTAAGGAAAGGAGCGACGTGTCAACGAGCAACGTTTTTAAATGATTTTGGGATCGTTGATCGTCGCTCCTTGGTGTCACACGCTGCGATGTTGCTACCGGCGCCAGATGTGCGTCACTGACCTCGACGATATATCGATAGCGATGTCGCAGCATGTAAAGCACCCTTTAGGCTGCGTGCACATGCTGCAGATTTGGTGCAGAAATTTTTTGCATGAAATCTGCACCTACTGGTAGAAAAACTCACCAAAAACGTATGCGTTTTGGTGCTTGTTTGGTTCATTTTAGGTGCGTTTTTGTGCCATATTATTTTTTATAAAATGGGTGGAAGGGCTAAAAAAGCAGGAAAAACACACCAACACTTGACATGCTGCAGATTATTTTCTGCACCAAATCTGCAAGGAAAAAATAAACAACATGCACACCACACTTCAGAATTCTAATTGACTTTTCTGGCATAACTGTCATGAGGAGAGACATACAGATTTGGGGCACAAACTGCACCAAAACTTCATAAAAAAATGCATAAAAAAAATGCATCAAAAACAAACCTTGCGCACACACCCTTAGGTTGCATAATATCTTCATAGCTGTATACTTTGCTCATCGTAACCTGTATGATTATACAGTAGATGGTGCTTGTGTGTCATAGCTGTGCCTCTAGATATACTGCTATGAATGATAGCTGCCTCTACTCTGTACAGACACCACAGTTTCAGGCTTCTTTCACCCTGCAGCTGCCAGTATATTACTTTACATTCTCCTCACTTCTCTGTTAAAGGGAACCTGTCACCTAGAATATGCGTTCTGACCTATCAGCAGACGAATGTGTGCCCTAATTACACCTCCCCACCCATCCTTGTGTTGTAAAATTGTATAATATGAAAGTAATAAAAAAACATTTTATTACCTTCATATTTCCTATGTAAATTAGGGAGCTTCTGGTCACAGGGGCGGCACTTTGCCCTATGGACGTCTACATACTTTCCAAGGTATCATGTCCCTGTGGGCGTGATACCATGGAGTCACATGAGCGACGTCTGCACGCATTGTGACAGGCTTCTTTTCCAGTTGTTCACGCGTCGGCTTCAGACGCGCACTGCGCATGCGCAGTGCGTGTCTGAAACTGATAAGGAGAACCCGGAAGAGAAGCCTGCCGCAATAGTAAGTGTAAACGTGCGCAGGATAGAATGAGCGACGGTGACATCGCTCATGTGACTCCATGGTATCACGCCCACAGGGGCGTGATACCACGGAAAGTATGCAGGGGCAAGGCGCTGCCCCTGTGACCAGAAGCTCTCTAATTTACATAGAAGATAGGAAGGTAATAAAACATTTTTATTACTTTCATATTATACAATTTTATAACACAGGGATGGGTAGGGAGGTGTAATTAGGGCACACATGCATCTGCTGATAGGTCAGAACGCATATTCTAGGTGACAGGTTCCCTTTAAGTGCACTGGGAGGGTTCTTTGCCCTCCTTCCCTCTCTGAAAACTGCAAGAGATAGCTGGACCAAGGAAAGATCAAGGAAAGAGACTGAAAAGGAAAGAGACTCTGAAAAGCTTAAAGGAGTTCTCTGGTCTAAAATGATAAGTCTGCAGTCACTCTATGTGTCATGCTATGTGACTGCAGACTTGTGAACCCTCACAGCACACACACTGTGTCTTGCGAGGATTTGCCGCTTTCTGAGCCGGGAATGAGACCACAATTATGCAATATGCATGTTCCAGGCCAGGACCATACACTTGAAATGAGAAAGACCATGCTAAAGCTTCTGGCTGGAAACATGCATATTGCATAGTTGCGGTCACGTGTCCACCATTATTGGCTCAGAAACTGGTGAATGTGACGCCCCTGACTCTATCAGGGTGTCACAGGGAACTGCACCCCTGTCTCTCATGGTGCAGAACTCACCCTCCATGGTTCTGGGATCCTAACTACTGGTATTGCTCCCATCAGTACTCAAATTATAACCACACCTCACACCACACCCTGTCAGGCACACCAGTGGGTGGTCTACCTGGAAAAGGGCCACCCTCCTAGGGGTGAGACAGACTGGTGGGAGGGAGGAAGTCAGTTCAGTAGTAGCCCTCAGAAAGTGAGGAGCTGAGGGAGTTGTAGCTCCCTGTGTGACCTTGGTTGGGTCGCAGACGCTTGTCTGGGGCCAGAGGAGTCAGAGACCCGGTCGCAGGGTATTGGAAAAGGGTGTACTGACTTAGTTTTGGAGAACGGTACGCACCAGAAAGTCCAGTAACCTGACCGGTACCAAGCACGGCGGGGTACAGGATCCTAGATCAGGGAATAGCTTCATGCAACCTGATAATTCACCTGTGGAGAATAGTCTTTTTATGAACTTTCCCCAAGAGCTCAGAGATTGAAGGCACCAACACAATGAGGGGGATAGGGCTTTCCAGCTTATGCAGCCCACAAAATTCCCAAGTATCAGCCATCGAGAGCACAGCTCCACTATTTCAATATAGGGAGCCGGACCCTGACAGCTTCAGGCCGAAGGGTCACCCAGGAATATCTACACAATTGTGCACGGAGGCAGGCTCCTGACCACTAAGCAATACCAGTGGGGACGGACACCCGGACGGGTTCCCCAGAGTGGCAGCGGCACCCAGAGATTTGGTTTAGTCCTGTGTCAGAGTCTGCTTAATGATTGCACCAACATCTCCACAACCTGAGTGAGTACACTGCCCTCCCCGCGTCCTGCCTGCCCGCATAGTCTGCACAACGCTATCCGCCACCTATCTTCAGAGTCCCGGGGCCTCCCCTACCCATGGAGGGATCACCATCTGGCTGCCCCACTACATCTCCCGGGTACTTCCATAGGCAGTGGCGGTACTCCCCTTACCGCGAACCACGGGTGGCGTCACAAACTCTCCCTTGTAAATAAATTCCCTTGTAAATGAGTGGCCGCTAAGCCCTGGGTCTGGGGATCCTCGAGCCACAGCAAACCCCGGATCCGAGCAGTTTGTCTGCTCCCGGGGGGGCGGTACAAATGCTCACAGCACACAGTGTGTACACTGGGAGGATTCACAAATCTGCAGTCACATAGAGTCATTGCTGACTTATCACTCTAGACCGGCCAAACCCTTTAATGCAACATTTTACCAAAATGTTTAAAATCTCTTCCGAAGCCCACGTGCACACGTTGAGTATTTTGTGTTTTACAAATTAGTAAGCCAAAACCAGGAGTGGAACAATCAGAGGAAAAATATAATAAAAACACGTCCACCACTTCTGCATATTTTACCCTTACCTGGTTTTGGCTTACAGAAAGAGATGAGCGATCTTGCCAAGGATCGGATTGGTTCAGTATCGCCGATCCTGTCTGAGATCACCAATCGGATTGTAGCCGATCATTGATCCTAACCGAACCCATTAAATTCAATGGGAGGCAAACATGATGTATTTTAAAACGGTATATGGTGGGGCTATAAAAGTAATAAAATAAAAAGGGATAAAACAGTACAAACTTACCTAGTATCCCCCATCTGCAGCACTACATATAGGCCCGATAATTATCTGTAATGCATATTCACTGCTTTCCCCGCCCACCGGCGGCTCTGATTGGTCTCCGATAGACCACACCCCCACCCTCTGAGACCATGTCTGTGATTGGTTGGAATCACACACGCTGTCTGTGTCCTTATAATGGTGATAAATAAATAAAACAATTTGCGTGCGGTTCCCCTATATTGATACCAGCACAGATAAAACCCACGGCTATAGGCTGCAACCCCCTGTTGTGCGCTTATCGTAGCTGTGTATCAAAATAAGAGGAATTGCATGCTGCTTTTTTTAACTTAAATAATTAAAAAAAAACATGGTGCAGTCCCCCCAAATTTTGATACTTAGCCATGATAAAGCTTGACAGCTGGGGTCTGATACTCTCAAGTTGGGGAGACCCATGCTGGTGTTCCTGCACTTCCGAGTAGTGAGTTTGTGGGGATGCCTGTGAATACCATGTCTGTGGGTCGTATGTGCCATTGCAGGCAGCGGGGCCAAACTAATAAACAGAGAGGTCCAGATCTGGTTGTGGGTTACTGTTTTTGGCTGCCCACTAGTGACATCCAGTGGCTGGGTCAGGCTGGTGTGGTTGGCTCGGGGTTTCTGGGTCCGTATTGTGTGGCTGAGGTGTTGTGCCCCTCAACGGTCCGGTTGGAGTCGCCCCCCCATGCTTGGTGCCCATGCGGTTTTTCCAGTCTCCCGACTCCGGAGGTTTGTTGCCTCTTCGAGGCTTCCGTGTTTTTCCGGTCCACGTTAGTCCTCCCCTTGTCGGTCGGGTGGTTGTGACTGATCTTGAGCATCCGGTGACCGCTCGTTAACCCCCCATACTGTCACGCTGGTCTTTTTCCAGCGAGATTCGTCCTCATTTAAACGGACGTTTTTTCCTTTTAGCATCTGAGGGGTTAATACTTCTTTTGCAAGTTAGCTTGGAGGCATTCCCTCAGGTGCTCTAATTTACTAATTAGGCTGGACCTTTAAAAGATCCCAGCATCCTTCACATAGGGCTGGTTATTTTCTCTTCACAGTTGATAGAGACAGCCTCTGTGTTTGGTCGTGCTATATGCTAGTTCCTATAGCCTTCTGTAGACAAGGTGTAGTTTGCAGAAGCGACATTATTTTGTTGTTTTTTTTTATTTTATTTTTGTGCTGTTCACTGGAGTTGTCCCGTTGAACAGGTAGGGGGTCTCTAGACCAGGGTCCGTGTACGAGACAAGGACAGGTCGGAGGGTCACGCCTCGCTACCTTCAAGTGTACCCGTGGCTTGAGGGCAAGTCAGAGTTCTCTAGCTTATAGGGTCAGAGAAGCCCCTGTCTCTGGGTAGCGGTCCATATGCATGACAGTGGGGCCAAACTGAGTAGGGTCTTCACCTTTGGCTGGTGTCTGTTTTATCTTTTAGGCTTAAATTTTGTGTCGGAGTCTGTCCCATTTGCAGACCGCCCTTGGGCATGTTGATCTCATGGCAATCTTCAGGAAAAATGGCATCGATAGCGATGCTAGTGTCATGGATGGGGGCGGGGAAAGAAATGACCCTGCCACATCAGCAACCTCCATGCTGGGTGCGGCTCCGCGGCAGCCGCGGCAAATGAGGGAGGGTATGTGCCGGTAGGAGCTTTACTCCAGCACATACCGAGATACGACGGGCATAACATGGCATTACAGGATTGGGCTGAGAGGGTCCGGAGTATCATGCGGATGTGTAACCTGGCTCCTGCGTTACGAGCAGAGCTGGCATTAAATGCGTTAGAAGGTGATGCTAGGGGAATGGTAATGGTGCGCCCTGAGGCTGAAAGAAATACGCTAGAGAAAATTTTGGAACTCTTAGAGGGGAGATTGGGAGGACGGGCCCGTGTAACCCAGCTTCGATCCATGTTCTTTAATCGCCCTCAAAAAGAAAGTGA
The DNA here is from genome assembly GCF_048569485.1 of Anomaloglossus baeobatrachus. Classification (NCBI taxonomy): domain Eukaryota; kingdom Metazoa; phylum Chordata; class Amphibia; order Anura; family Aromobatidae; genus Anomaloglossus; species Anomaloglossus baeobatrachus. The sequence goes on along the minus strand of NC_134355.1, from coordinate 175,323,560 downwards.
GACTCTGATGCAGTATTCTAATACCCTGCAGGAGATGTTGAACGAGGTGCAGCGACTAGACTCAGGGGCTATGGGGGCGTTTCCGGAGGTAGACCGCTTGCTCCGGGATCAATTCATCACAGGGTTAGCCAATAGGCTCCGTCGAGACAAAATGTTGGAGATGGCCCGGGCTACACCGGAAATATCCTTCTGGCAGACCTACCGGGCCGTGGTGGAAAGGGAGGAGGAGTCTGCTTTGGTGGTCGTGCAGTCGATGGACAGCACACAGACAGAGGGAGCCCGAGCGTCCATGGCAGGAGGAGAGGGGGGGGGCTGGTAAAGATTGTACAAGCTCTGCATACTGAATTGAGAGAGTTAGAGTTAGAGGTGTCAAAAATCAAAGCTGGGTCGGCCCCTACCCCCCCAGAGGGACCATCTGCTGCCTCCTCGAGGATGGTGACTCCACGGACGGTCAGGCCGCCTTGTTTGAATGACTCGGGCCCACGTCCGCAGAGAGAACTCACCTGCTGGTGGTGTGGGCAGTGGGGGCTCATATCCCGATACTGCCGGAGGCTCTCAGGCCTTGAAACTCCTCCGCAAGCATTAAACTCCCAGCCACTGCTGTAATAGGGTGATCAGCAGTGGCCCAACTCCCACCAAGCCCTCGATGGGATGAGCAAGATTTGTTTGCATGCAGCCCCGTTCTAGAAGCAGAATTTGAAGGTCGGAAGATGAGATGCCTAGTGGATACGGGATCCGAGTGTACCATTATGCCTTTAGAAGTGTATGAGAGATACTTCAGTCAACTAGTGGTTCCCGAATATGGCCGAGTGATAAGACTTACCGCCGCTAACAATGGCCAGCTGATGGTGAAAGGGATTGTGTGGATGCACTTGAAACTGTTTGGCCAAGAGCTGGGTCAGAAAGGGGTAGTGCTGGTGGACCACCCCCATAAAAGAGGGATGGAGGTGACGCTCGGAATGAACATTCTACGAGACCTCAATCATCAGATGTACGCTAGTGAGGGACCCCGATACTGGGCTCGTGCTACAAGCCACTGACCTACTCAGAGGATGTTACATCGTCTAGTGCTGAGCTGCAATTTGCTGAATAGTGCAGACCCAGGGGGCCGGGTGGGCCTGGTCCTAGTGCCATCATGGGCCACGATCTCGCTGGCACCTCGACAGGAGGAACTCTTAATGCTGCCAGTGGGGGCGGCACAAAGACTGAATGGACTCGAAGTACTACTGGAGCCAGCCTTAGAGAATTCCTCGTTTACTAAGGCCCGGTCGCTGGCTATTGTGAAGAATGGACGGGTGCCAGTCAGATGCATCAACATGCTTGATGAGGCAGTCACCCTCCCTGCTGGGACCATCCTGGCTGAACTGTTCGTGCCAGATAGACCGGTGCCTGACAAGACAGCGATTGAATGCGCCCAGATCGACAGTCATCCTGGACATTTGCGGTCGAAGTAAAGGGACCCGAACCTCCTACTGAACAATGGAATGGACGTGTGATCATGAATCAGATGTGGGTGGATCAGGAGCACCTGACTTCTGGGCAACTAGAGCAGTTGGAGGGAGTCCTGTGGGAACATCAGGAAACCTTTTTGCGGCATGGAGAAGACTTCGGCTGCTCTCATACAATTGAGCATGAGATTCCCACGAGGGACACCCCACCCATTAGAGAAAGATATCGTCAGATTTCCCCGACGCTCTATCAAGAAGTGAAGGGTATGGTGGCCAGTATGCTCGATAATCAAGTAATACGAGAGAGTCAAAGCCCCTGGGCAGCCCCTGTGGTCCTGGTGCAAAAGGAAGATGGGACCCTTCGATTTTGTGTGGATTATCGAAAATTAAACGCTCACACGGTACGACATGCATATCCGTTGCCTCAAATTGAAGAGTCTCTGTTGGCATTAGGAAGGGCCAAATACTTCTCAACATTGGACTTAGTGAGCGGCTATTGGCAGGTACTGATGGCTGAGAAAGACCGGGCTAAGGGGTACTTTGCACGCTACGACATTGCAAGCCAATGCTGCGATGTCGAGCGCGATAGTCCCCTCCCCCGTCGCAGCAGCGATATCTTGTGATTGCTGGCGTAGCAAACATTATCGCTATGGCAGCTTCACATGCACTTACCTGCCCTGCGACATTGCTCTGTCTGGCGATCCGCCTCCTTCCTAAGGGGGCTGGTTGTGTGGCGTCACAGCGACGTCACATGGCAGGCGGCCAATAGCAGCGGAGGGGCGGAGATGAGCAGGATGTAAACATCCCGCCCACCTCCATCCTTCCACATAGCAGCCGGTACGCAGGTAGGAGATGTTCCTCGCTCCTGCGGCTTCACACACAGCGATGTGTGTTGCCGCAGGAACGAGGAACTACATCGTACCTGTCGCTGCACCAGCATTATGGAAATGTCAGACCCTACACCGATGATACGATAACGACGCTTTTGCGCTCGTTAATCGTATCAAAAAGGATTTGCACACTACGATATCGACTGCGACGCCAGATGTGAGTCACTTTCGATTTGACCCCACCGACATCGCACCTGCAATGTCGTAGTGTGCAAAGCCCCCCTAAGACAGCATTTGTTCTGCCAAAGGGGCTCTACGAATTCAATCGGATGCCTTTCGGACTCACTAATGCCCCGGGAACCTTCCAACGCCTGATAGAACATCGCTTAGGTGATCTGAATTTTGAGTCGGTTCTGATATATTTGGATGACATTGTGGTGTTCAGAACATCATTCGAAGACCATCTCAAGAAATTGCGCCTGTGCTCCGACTGCTCAGCCGTCATGGCTTGAAAATAAAAAAAGAAATGTCAACTGTTCAAAAGCCGTATAGCGTATTTAGGCCATATAGTGACCTCCGACGGGGTGTTACCCGCAGCCAACAAGGTCCTGGTGGTCCAGGAGTGGCCCCCTCCCAGTACCAAGTTCAGACTTTCTTGGGGTTGGCGGGGTATTATCAACGCTTTGTGCCCAGGTTTTCACAAGTTGTGGGTCCCCTGAATGCACTTTTAAGAGGGACAGCATTGGGCCCTCGCGACCGCCCTGTCCAATGGGGGTCCCAGCAGCAAAAGGCATTTGAAGAGGTGAAAGCCGCCCTAACTAGTGCCCCTTTGTTGGCATATGCCCGATTTGATGCCCCTTTCCTGTTGTACACAGATGGTAGTCTTCATGGGTTGGAGGCAGTACTGGCACAAATGCAGGATGGCCGAGAGCGAGTTATCGCCTATGGCAGCAGGTCTTTAAGAGACACTGAGCGGAACCCGGCTAACTACAGTTTGTTTCGCCTAGAACTACTGGCCCTGGTGTGGGCAATGACCGAACGCTTTGCCGAGTATTTAACGGGATCTGAGGTGTTAGTTATGACTGATAATAACCCTCTGGCTCACTTGAAGAATGCGAAACTAGGAGCGTTGGAGCAGCGGTGGGTCGCTCGCCTTGCTAAGTTTAATTATCAGATTAAGTTTCGCTCTGGGCGAGAAAACGGAAACGCGGATGCGCTGTCAAGGGTCCCCCTTGGGTCCTCAGGGGAAAGTGTTGATGACAAATTGGAGGACACCGAAACCCCTGACTTGAGACAGGTACCTATCTTCCATAGTGTGCTACACTCAAGTGGGGTGGCATCCGGAATGCCATGTGTCCTGGGCAAAACGCCTTCAGATTGGGTGAAAGACCAGAGCGAGTGCCCAGACATTACACTAGTGCGCGCTTGGGTACAAAATAGGATTTGGCGATGTGCAAAGGACAAGGCCCAGCTGTCCGTAGAAGGAATTAAATTATTGAGACAATGGGATAGGTTGTGTGTGGAAAAGGGCCTCTTATATTGTAAGGTGTATCTGCCATCTGAGCTGCAACACCGGTATCAGATGGTAATCCCTGTAAAGATGGGCCCAGTTGTCGCTCATGAGGTGCATGAAAAAGAAGCCCACTTTGGAAGAGAAAAGACACTCCAGTGGCTACAGCGAGTCCTCTATTGCCCTGATCTGGGGGGAATGGTGGCAGAGGCATGTCGGCAGTGTTGGGTCTGTGGGCCCAACAAGAGTCCTGAGCAGAGGGCTCCTCAATTTTGTCTTGATAGGGTACTCAACGTCTGGGTGCTCCTATTGCTTGGTAATGACAGATCATTTTACTAAATATGCAGTGGCAGTGCCAACAAGAGACCAGATGGAGGAAATGGTGGCTAAGGCCGTATGTCGACATTTTCTGCAGGTATTTGGGTGTCCTCGAAGAATACACTCAGATCAGGGGGCATGCTTCCAGGGGACCTTGATGGAGGGGCTGCGTCAACTGTATGGCATAGCTCATTCGAGAACGACGCCTTATCATGCCCAAGGAAATGGGGCTTGCGAACGATTTAATCGTACCCTGATACAGATGTTGAGAACCTTGGAAGACGGGCAGCAGGCTCGTTGGCCCGATTACCTTCCTGAACTAATGTGGGCCTACAATAACCGGGTGCACAGCACCATTGGCTACTCGCCATACATGTTGATGTTCGGGAGGCCCGGGAGGGATATTGAAGATTTGAACATGCCCGATCACTCCTCTTATTCTCCTCGGACCGCATCTGAATGGGTTCGAGAGCATCGGCGACGACTAGAAGTGGTGCATCAGGTGGTGGGTAGTCGACTCCGTCAGGTGTCTCATAAGGACAAGTGACCAGTGCAAACAGAGCCCTTCGCCCCGGGGGATAGAGTGTTTGTAAGGGTCAAATGACCTACGGGGAAACTGGATGACTGTTGGGAAGCAACTCCCTACCGGATAGGAAAATGGTTGAGCCCTGAGATTCCAGTCTACGAGGTCGAGCCGGTGGGGACTGGGGGACCTACTCATAATCTTCACCGTAACATGCTACAGCGGTGTTGGTTTGAAGACACAAATCCCGTTTCTACAGAACCCCAGACTACTCCCCAAAGGGGGGGAAATCCTGATGTCTTTGAGTTTGATGATGTGCCTTCTCCTGTCAACATGGCCCCTGTGATACATTTGCCCCCGTGCGGAGAGAGTGTCGAGTCTGAAACATGCCCTTCTGGAGGTGGGGAATTAGGTCAGCCACCTGACGTGGATGATGGGTCACAGGGTGCTCTACCTCGGGAGGGAACAGCATAATGTCCTCCCTCTGATGACACTGCTGAAGAGTCTCCTGCCCCCTTGAGGCCTGAATCTGTCGGGGTGGGCCTCAGGAGAACCACTCGCCCTACAGCGGGAATACCCCCTCAGCGCTATGCACAGGCCGAATTTGAGTGGAGAGGTGTGTCGGGGATGCCAACCTCTAGTGGGGTGGAGAGTCTGAAATGAGATTGTGTCAGCAGTGCAGTAGGACCCTGTGAGTTCTGCCTGCCTGCACTGATCAGCAGGGTTTTGGGTCAGAGACCCTGTAGATGCAAGAGTTACCTCAGAGAAAGTGTGCTGAGCCCGGGCTACCTGAGAGAGACAGTTGTGTGACTGCGGGCTAATAAGAGTCTGAAAAGAGAAAGAGATCAGAGAGACTGTTGGAGACTATTTTTTTTCTTCATTATCTTTTCCTCAGAAAAGAACCAGGAGCTGTGCTGAAGAAATTGGACCGTGTTGTGTGAGAGAAAGAAGCTTCAATTTCCTGAGGGGAGGGCTGTTCTCTGGACCGAGGAAGGCTGTGTTCTGTCTGAGGATTACTACAGAGCTGTGGGCCTGAGACCATGTTCTGTGTGGAGTAATTGGCTAATATCGACTAAGTCCGGGGTTCCTGCGTGTCAGGACTGGGTGAAGATATCCTTAGAGCAAGAAGAAGATTTTTGTGTTTCCTTTTTCTTCCTTCTTTGGAATTATATACAGCGGACTCGGACCACAGTCACTCTCTATGAGACTTGGTCTGCCCCAGCCGTTACCAGAACACAACAGCTCATTCTGCAATGTAAGGGTTGCCTGAGGGCATACCTGCCAACTTTTGAAGAAGAGAAAGAGGGACAAAGTATGCGGTGCACTGCTTGCGCCGCGGCAAGTTTTGACCATGCACCTTGCCACGCCCCAAGCCAAACCATTTGCTACTAAGGGGCATTCAGCAGATGCCTAGGACTGTTCATTCATTCATAGCAGCGAGAACTTTTTCATATTTATATAAGCTTCCCTGTATGACATTCCTTTTTTGGGCATGTAAAGCAATGTTCACAGTTGCAGAAATCCTGTGTTTTTTGTTTTCTGCAGGTGTCTGTGTGACGCCCTGACAAAATCAGGGTGTCACAGAAGACTGCACACCTCTTCCAGGTGCAGGATTCTCTCCTCTTTGGTTCTCCATCACAATCCCCATACTGGTACACAACACCAGCCATCAAAACCCTAGTCACCCCCCCATGACAATAGGGACACACCAGTGGGCGGGGCTAAGCAGATGGCGACGCCCACCTAGGGGTTCTGAGGTGTTTTGGGAGGGGACGGTTGACAGTTGAGAGAGAGTTGATAGTTGAGTGGAGGAAGACGGTTGTGAGGAGAGGAGAGTGAGAGACGGTGAAAGAGTAGTCAGGAGTTGGCGCTCCTGGTCTACTGGATGATTTGACAACTGACTAGGTGGCAGTCAGTAGACAGGGCCACAGGCCACAGGCCACGGAGATCCAGTCACGGGCAACAGATGGGTGCTCAGGCCCGGGTCCGGCTTCCCCTCGAGCCACCGCAACGACCCCGGATCCGAGCATCTCGAGCAGCCCCCCTGCCACGGTCTGTCCCCCCGCCCGCAACATCTGCACAAAACTATACTAAACCCCCTGGGATATTCTTTCTACCCCTGCCACAGCTACACATCCATCCTCTCTCTTAGAGGCCAGTATCCGCGCTACTAACTGTCACTCTCCATGAGCCTTGATCTTCCCCAGCCGTTTCCATGGTAACAGCTCATTCTACATGGGAGCATAACTTCCCTATCAGTACTACCTAGCCTTCCCTATCTAACCTACCTAGACCACTGCGCAACCAGCTCTGTCCTCACCTATTGTACCATCACCCATTCCCTGTAGACTGTGAGCCCTCGCGGGCAGGGTCCTCTCTCCTCCTATACCAGTCTGTTTTGTACTGTTAATGATTGTTGTACGTATACCCTCTTTCACTTGTAAAGCGCCATGGAATAAATGGCACTATAATAATAAATAATAATAATAATAATAATAATAATAATCCTCTTACTAGCCCCTCACTATATAAGCTTAAGCTAAATCTATTGTCAGGTATTAATGCCCCTGAACTACTTTTACAGTCAGGGCTACCTATGCAAGAACCCTACATAGCTATTTTACTAACTAACATGACTAAAGGCGGCGTCACACGCGACGATATATCGTGTGATCGCATGAGCGATCGCACCCGCCCCCGTCGTTTGTGCGCCACGGGCAATTCATTGCCCGTGTCGCACAAAGTCGTTAACCCCTGTCACACATATTTACCTCCCTAACGACGTCGCTGTGGGCGGCGAACATCCTCTTCCTGAAGGGGGAGGGACGTTAGGCATTACAGCGACATCACATAGCGGCCGCCCAATGGAAGCGGAGGGGCGGAGATGAGCGGGGCGCAGGTAAGTTGTTGTTCATCGTTCCCGGGGTGTCACACGTAGCGATGTGTGCTGCCACGGGAACGATGAACAAACCTTTGCACAGAAGGAGGAACGACATTATGGAAATGAACGACGTGTCAACGAGCAACGATAAGATGAGTATTTTTGCTCATTAACAGTCGTTCGGAGGTGTCACACGGTACGACATCTCTAACGATGTCGGATGTGCGTCACGAATTCCGTGACCCCGACGACATATTGCACGATATATCGTACCATGTAACGCTGCCTCAACACTGCTACATCATCCTACCATCTATACCCTATTGCTATATAGACTTATTTCCATGCAACATTACATAACACAATATGGTCAACATCTCCGAGGGAAGGGGCTCGACCACCTCCTTACATAACAGTGTCAACATGGCCCTGCCTGTAGTCAGCAAAATCTGTCTGACCGGTTCTCTTTAAGGTACTTGCATGTCCTTACCTAATAACCCACTCATATATTAACTACACATATTTAGTAGTATTGGAACACTAAATCTGATATTTGAGGTACAGCAAGAAAATATTTTAGAGAAATATTTTTCTGCTAATGGATATTTGTCAGGTCACTAAGCCTGACCTGAATTACGTAAATTAGCCCCACTTAGGCAAATTGAGATTGCTTGTCTATGTGTAAAATGTTAGAGCTTACTTTTCTCACTTATATGTTTTCCGTGTTCTTTATGAAACTCACACTGTCACTGTTACATTCATGGATTATGTAAACATTCCTTAGTATGTTCACCACATTGTAAAATATTAGTTTGATTTCTCAGTGACAAAGTTAAGTGGATTCTGTCTCGCTCTTATCATTTGTGCTGTCTTTGTTCTGCTTTACTTCTAAAGTCTGCCAACGGGAAGCCTGAAATTGTCTCCTGCTACTGGCGCAGTACCAAGAATGCTAAAGGAATATTGAAATGTAAAAAAAAATAATATTCTGCAGCTGAATATACTATATACTATTTGCTTTGCTAAAAATTATAGCCATGAATTATAGTTTACCAGAGTCCCATTGAACAAAAGTCTAGTATGAACAATGGCCAAAAAAGCAACTTCATTGAATGAATAACAAACCGAGGGCCCTTGAAGTTAAATGCTATATATAAAGTTTATTGTTGTACAATGTACCAAAAGAAAAGACAATCAGAAAAATGGGGTATAACTAAGTAATTAATAGGGATGAACGAAGTCCAACTGTGAAGGTTGGGGTTCAAACTAAGTATCTTGTGTCTGATGCTGAATGCCAAATACGGACTTTTTATTGTACATCCGGTTGCTGTTCTGTTCTGCAGAGCAGCCTGTCAGCAAACTTTTCTGGTTTAGGCACTTCTGGCCCCATAAAAGCCACTGTAATTAAAAAAGAAAAATGACATGGGCTCCCTCACTCCCCCCCTTCATTTTTGATAACCAGCCACATCAAAACTGACAGCTGGGGGCTGGTATTATCAAGATGGGAAGGGCCATGGTTGTTGCCCCTCTCATCCTAAAAATACTAGCCCACAGCCACCTCACAAGTGGTGCATCCAAACGATGCACCAATTCTGGCGCTTTACCCTGCTCATCCTAATTGTCCTGCAGCGGTGACAATCTGGGTAATATATGAGGTTGATGTCACCTGTTATTGATTTGCTAAAAATCACAGCTGCCATCAAGTCCTAGGTTTCTAATAGGGAGGGGTCTATGAGACACCCCCATTACTAACACTAACCTGTAAGTAAAAAGAAATAAACACAAAATTCTTTATTTGAAAAAAAAACCACAGCCTCTTTCACCCTGTTATTAACCCCAAAACACCCCTTGCAGGTCTGACATAATCCACGACGTCCCAGACGATAATCACGGGTTAGGTACATCCAGAGTCTGCAGTAATGGAAACGCAATTATAGGATTTATTTATAGGATGAGCCGATGTTTGCTCAGTAGAGCTTTGACTAACATTAGAATGTCCCACACATATACCATGTACACCCCAACAATTCCCACTTCTACCACAACCTCATCGTGATTTACAACTTATGGGAGATGTACCCTTCCCCTATAAGACAGATGTTTTGTAACCTTACGCACACACCTGTCAGACACCTGAAATAAAAGATCAATTCTTTATTTCTGACTTGAGATTGCAATATTGTGAAGGCACTAAAAAGTACCAATAACTAGAAATGTGGTTCAGTGCGTTATTTAGAGCAAGCACTGAAAAGTGCAAAGGCCATTTTAGCTAGTTCACTAGCAAATTAAGAGCAGGTACTACAAAGTAACAATACCTAGAAATGTAATTCACTGGGTAATTTGGAGCAGGCAGTAATAAGCTGTAATACCTAGAAATGTGATTCACTGCATAATTTGGAGCAGGCACTGAAAAGTGCCAAGACCATTTTAGCTAGTTCACCAGAAAAAATTTAGAGTAGGCACTACTAAGTAACAATACCTAGAAATGTGGTTCACTGGGTAATTTGGAGGAAGCAGTAATATGTTGTAATACCTAGAAATGTGGTTCACTGTGTAATTTGGAGCAGGCAGGGAAAAGTGCCAAGACTTATTTAGCTTGTTCACTAGCAAATTTAGCGCAGGCACTACTAAGTAACAATACCTTGAAATGTGGTTCACTGGGTAATTTGGAGCAGGAACTGAAAAGTGCCAAGACCTATATAGCTAGTTCAGTAGCAAATTTAGAGCAGGCACTTTTAAGTACCTATACCTAGAAACGTGATTCAATGCATAATTTGAAGCAGGCACTGAAAAGTGCCAAGACCATTTTAGCTAGTTCACCAGAAAAAATTTAGAGTAGGCACTACTAAGTAACAATACCTAGAAATGTGGTTCACTGGGTAATTTGGAGGAAGCAGTAATATGTTGTAATACCTAGAAATGTGGTTCACTGTGTAATTTGGAGCAGGCAGGGAAAAGTGCCAAGACTTATTTAGCTTGTTCACTAGCAAATTTAGAGCAGGCACTATTAAGTAACAATACCTAGAAGTATGGGTCATTAGGTAATTTAGAGCAGACAGTGACAAGTAGCAATATCTAGAAATTTGGTTGACTGCATAATTTGGAGCAGGTAGTGAAAACTGTCAAGACTGATTTAGCTAGTTCATTAGCAAATTTAGAGCAGGCACTACTAGCTAACAATACCTAGAAATGTGGTTCACTGGGTAATTTGGAGTAAGCAGTAATAAGTAGCAATACATAGAAATATGGTTCACTCCACAATTTGAAGCAGACACTGAAAAGTGCCAAGACCGATTTAGATAGTTCACTAGCAAATTGAGAGCAGGCACTACTAACTAACAATACCTAGTAACGTGGTTCACTGGATAATTTGGCGTAGGCAGTAATAAGTAACAATACCTATTTAGATCGTTCTCTGGCAACTCTTTAGCAGGCGCTCACAAGAAGGAATCATTATTTCTATCATGAAATGCCGATTTGTGGCACACACCTTTCCCTGCATTGCACATCCCTATTCTACACTATCGTTCTCTTATCTATCTCAACTACTTATCATTAAACTCCTAGCTAAGTTAACTGTCTAGCAGCACCAACAGCAGCAGTGAAGGCAGCACCTTCCATTATGTTTAACAGTCACAAAATGGTGTTGACGCAGCATGCCCTCATTTTATATGCAGAGGAACATGTGACTTAAGGGTACTTTACACGCTGCGATCTCGCTAGCGAGATCGCTAGCGAGCGTACTCGCCCCCGTCGGTTGTGCGTCACGGCCAAATCGCTGCCCGTGGCGTACAACATCGCTTACACCCGTCACATGGACTTACCTTCCCTGCGACATCGGTGTGGCCGACAATCCACCTCCTTTCTAAGGGGGCGGTTCGTGCGGCGTCACCACGACATCACACGGCAGCCGTCCAATAGAAGCGGAGGGGTGGAGATGAGCGGGACGAACATCCCGCCCACCTCCTTCCTTCCTCATTGCGGGCGGCCGCAGGTACGAGGTTGTTCCTCGTTCCTTCGGTGTCACATATAGCGATTTGTGCTGCCGCAGGAACGACAAACAACCTCGCTACTGCCCAGACAATGACTTTTGGTAAGTGAACGACCTGTCACAGACCAACAATTTTTGTCTCTTTTGCGATCGTTTAAGGTTGCTCATAGGTGTTACACTCTGCGATGTCGCTAACAAAGCCGGATATGCGTCACAAACACTGTGACCCCGACGATATATCGTTAGCGATGTCGCAGCATGTAAAGCACCCTTTAGGTAGCCAATGACACAAGCCCTTGTCTCAGAACCTTGTGGATGTTTGCTGCGCTGTGTTTGGCTGCAGGAACATCGGCAAATAAGGTTAAGGGAAAAAAAAAATAGCACCATGCGCCTCTGGCTTCTCCAGAGTCCCCACCCTCTCTACTCATTAAACACATCCCACCGTTCATCATACAGCATGACAATCCTATCCAAAAGCATAACATTTTAGAATTAGGAAAGCATTTTTGGAAAATGCGATCAGTTATCGAACAAACCTGGACATTCCCGACTTTTGGGGAAAGTGCTCGTGTTACTAAACCCAGGCTGAACCTTTATGTCTATTTATGAAATCTTATAGCTTTTCCTGGTATTGAAAAAGTCAACTTTTAATTAGCAAAAAATTGATTACAAATGCTACAAAAAATGCAACTTGTGAACAAAGCCTTAATAGCTGGGCTAAGATGACAGCAGTGGAACATAAAGCAAATCAAATGTTCCTTTTTCTTGGTGTATTCTCATGTACCCTTTCAAACACTAAAATGAGTAAACAGTTCAAGGTTTTTTCTTTTTCTTGTCCTCCTCATCCTCATCCTCCTCCTTCTCCGCCATATGAACAGGGTCATAATGCAGCCCTGAATAGAAATTAATAAATGGCCATCAGGCAGCCCTCAGTCATAAATTTTAGAGGGCCATCAGGCTGCCCTGACTCATAATGCTTATTGTCCACTGAGTTAAGCCAAATGTAAGGCTTACAGGCCTTAGGGGTACTTCTAACATAGCGAGATCGCTGCTGAGTCACGGTTTTTGTGACGCACCAGTGACCTCATTAGCGATCTCGCTGTGTGTGACACTGAGCAGCGATCTGGCCCCTGCTGTGAAATCGCTACTCGTTACACACAGTGCTGGTTCATTTTTTGGACGTTGCTCTCCTGCTGTGAAGCACATATTGCTGTGTTTGACAGCGAGAGAGCAACGATCTGAATGTGCAGGGAGCAAGGAGCCGGCGTCTGGCAGCCTGCAGTAAGCTGTAACCAAGGTAAATATCGGGTAAGCCCTTTGCTTGGTTAACCGATATTTACCTAGGTTACTAGAGTCTGCCGCTCTCAGTCTGCCAGTGCCGGTTCCCTGCTCCCTGCACACGTAGCCAGAGTACACATCGGGTAAATAAGCAAAGCGGTTTGCTTATTAACCCGATGGGTACTCTGGCTAGGAGTGCAGGGAGCCAGCACTAAGCGGTGTGCGCTGGTAACCAAGGTAAATATTGGGTAACCAAGGGAAGTGCTTTGCTTCGTTACCCGATATTTACCTTAGTTACCAAGTGCAGCATCGCTTCCACGCGTCACTGCTGGCTGGGGGCTGGTCACTGGTCGCTGGTGAGATCTGCCTGATTGACAGCTCACCAGCGACCATGTAGTGACGCACCAGCGATCCTGACCAGGTCAGATCGCTGGAGCATGACTAAAGTGTGACGGTACCCTTAGTCACTGCTCCCTCCCTGCTTAAGTTGATTCTGTGGGTCTTTTGTGCCGCTGGAGGCATAATAACTGATAGGCACATCCACTTGTGAGCTGAAAATACTGACAATCTGACTGTTCTCACAGTGAACAATGCCTGGATTGGGCCACACTTCTCAACTCCACCAGATGACTGCAGTGAAACCTAAAATCAAATGTTCCTTTTTCTGGTGTATTCCCATGCACTCCTTCCCACTCAAAAAGGGTAGCCAGTTTATGGTTTCTTCTTTTTCTCGTCCTCCTACTCCTCCTACACCAACTCAACAGGCTCACCCCGTAGCCTATCCTAGCTCCCAATTATTAGAGGGTCATCAGGCGGCCCTCATTCATACATTTTGGAGGGCTATCAGATGGCTCTCAGTTATACATATTGGAGGGCCATCAGGCAGCCCTTAATCAGTCATTTTGGAGGGCTATCCGACAGCCCTTACTCATATGCTTTGGAGGGCCATCATGTGGCCCTCACTTATACATTTTGGAGGGCCATCAGGCTACATATTTTGTTTTAAAAAATAAAACCATGAAGTTTTCAGGCGGGAGCACAATAAACATGCTCATCCATCAGATCTAGCTTCCTGTTCCACCTTGCAATGGGGCGCAGGCCAACACTCTCGAAGCCAGAACTATGCAAACATGTTGGCAGATAATGCTTCTAGTCTGTTTCCCACCACCACCCTGTCTTCCACAAGGTCCAGTCTCACTAGCTAGAAGGCTGGACCATATAATCCTAGACTTATTCTTCCTTCCCACCACAATGGCGACTCTAAGGAGACAAATTATCCCACAATCAGACATTCCATACAGCTTTTTACCATTCCATTTATTTACTTTTCTGGCCACTTGCTCTGCACATTTCAAGAAGGACATGAAGCGATCATGTGTAAGGATGCCCAAATATTGGAGCAGCCATGGCCCAAAGAAGACGATGGTGGGGAATGACAATTTATGTCTCAAGAGGTTGATGACAATGAGACACAGTTGCCAACAAGTGATCTTGTTACGTCAATAATTCAGGAGGAGGATCAGAGTGCAGAAGTTGAGGACAAGTTGGTGGACAATGAGATTACTGATCCAACCTGTCAAGGTGCCATGCAAAGCAAGGACAGAAGAGCAGAGGTAGTGGGATCTACAGCACTGCAACAGGCAGAAAGAGGTAGTGGGGTGTCCAGAGGTAGATGGTGGTAAACTGTTTCCCAGAGCATCAAACACTTAGTAAGTTCCCAGGCCAAGGCTTAGGTATTCCCCAGTCTGGGGCTTTTTTAAAGAAAGTGCAGACAATAAAAGAATGGTCATTTGCAACCTGTGCCATACCAATATCAGCAGGGGCCTGACCACTATCAGCCTGACCACCAGAATGTTCAGGCACATGTCATCAAAGCACTTGACTAGATGGGCTAAATGCCTGGGTCAACATTCAGTGTTTGCGGTTGACACCACTGCATCTGCCCTTGTTCTACATGCTTGTCAATACCCTGTCTAGGATTCAGGTGCAGATACCTCCTGCCCTGCACCTCTCATTGCACATTTTCAAGCACCATCAGCAACATTGTCCGATTCTTTGTCCCAGGCAAGTGTTCAGCTGTCCCTAGCCTAAGCCTTGGAACAAACACAAATACACAGTCACTTACAGGCCCAAACACTAAACGGGCACATTTCCAGACTGTTTGACCTGGAAATGTTGACGTTTAGGCTTGTGGACACTAAATGGCCATTTACACGCTGCAACATCACTAACAATATATCATCAGGGTCACGGTGTTTGAGACACACATCCAGCGTCGTTAGCGACATTGCAGCGTGTAACACCTATGTGCGACCTTAAACGATCGCAAATGAGGTAAAAATCGTTGGTCTGTGATACGTCGTTCATTTACCAAAAATCGTTGTCTGGTCAGTAGCGAGGTTGTTTGTCATTCCTGCGGCAGCACAAATCGCTATTTGTGACACAGCAGGAACAAGGAACAACCTCGTACCTGCGGCCGCCCGCAATGAGTAAGGAAGGAGGTGGGCGGGATGTTAGTTCCTCTCATCTCCACCCCTCTGCTTCTATTGGACAGCTGCCGTGTGACATCTCTGTGACGCCGCACGAACCGCCCCCTTAGAAAGGAGGCGGTTCGCCGGCCACAGCGATGTCACAGAAAAGGTAAGTCCGTGTGACAAGTGTAAGACATGTTGTACGCCACGGGCAGCGATTTGCCCGTGATGCACAACAGACGGGGGCGGGTACGCTCGCTAGCGATCTCGCTAGCGAGATAGCTGCGTGTAAAAGCACCCTTAAGACTTTCTGCAACCTCATGTTGGTGGCCGTCCCTTGATACTCATTCCCCAGCCACCACTCTTTTTCCCAATGTGTCATCCTCGCCTTACACTAGCATGTGTCCTATCACATCACCTGTGCCCTTATCAATGCTGTTACTGGAAGGGTCCAATTAATTAAAATGTGAACAAGTATTTGTGGCCAGGGTCACTACATTTGCCTGATGACACAAAAGGTGAACATTGTGGAGGCCAGAACAGATTCAGACCCTATAATAGCAAATGTACTACCGACAGTGATGATTGAAAGCCCTAGTTCCATTGGGGTTTCCTCTATCTCCTACACTAGTTGCTGCACCAACTCCACCTCACTATCCTACATCTCCGAAATCTCATCTTTGAGCATGTGTGGCACCCCTGCGGCTTCAGGGGCCACAGGGTACTGCGCCAAGGTGCAGTATTCATCTCGGATATGGAGGAGGTCATCACCGGTAAACAACCACCACAACATATCCAACACATAACACAGGAGCTCTCCCACTGAGACTGGGCTAGGGTAGGTGCTGGGGTTGCCATCACGAGGTATGGGACCTCTTGCCCACTAGTTCAGCAACCTGGGAGGAGGGGCACCTGCAGGGGAAGTTAGGAGCCATCTCACACAGGGTTTCAGTTTCACACTGACAGACAGGAAGCGACAGTCTGAAGAGAGAGAAGGGAAAAGCAAAGCTTCAGGAGAGAGGTCCTGGGGACGGGCGGCTTGAGGAATTTGTCCCAGGACCAGGAGTTGGCCGTTAGCACCGGACAGTGTCCGAGTGAGGTCGGACTTAGGAACAAGCAAGCAAGCAGGGCTGTAGAGTTGGTAAGCCAAACCTTCGACTATGACTCCAACTCCTCAATTTCCCTTGCACCGACTCCGACTCCACGACTCCGACTCCTACATATATTGCTTATAGTTAGATGAAAAATTTATTGTAGTACATGAACATGTGTATGTGAACATCAGGCATTTAATAATTTTTATGATACAATAATCAAGATATTTGGATAGAACATCAAATATATTTATTGGAATACAACTTTAGAACACAAAAAACTTTAATAAATTGTAAATATGTAATACACTATGTAATATACAGTAGACTACATATACAGTATATCTTGTGTATATATATATATATATATATATATATATATATACACATATATATATATATATATATATATATTACATATTTTATTACATATTTACAATTTATTACAGTTTTTTGTGTTCTAAAGTTGTATTCCAATAAATATGTTTTATGTTCTATCCAAATATCTTGATTATTGTATCATAGAAATGATTAAATGTCTGATGTTCACATTGTACTACAATACATTTTTCACTTAAATATAAGCATTATACTAAATGTTATTATTTAGTATGTTTTTGTTGAAAACTGTTTTTTTGCCACTTACATAGTGCATTACATAGTGTTATGTATAACACTATGTAATATACGATGTAAGTGGCAAAAAACAGTTTTCAACAAAAACATACTAAATAACATTTGTGCAGTCTATGAATTTGTTCTAAGAAATAGATTTGCCTCCACCAGATCCTCCTTCATAGATGACCTCAAATCTGACCTAATAATTTTAAGGCTAGAGAATAACCTCTCTACAGTAACTGGGGTTGGAGGCAAAGCCGTAACAACATGGGCAACATCTCTAGCAATTTCCGGGTATAAAAGAATTGCCTCATGCACAGTCAGTTTTGATGAACGGTTGAATTTTTACATTTCTTTGAGAGCAAGTGAAAAATTTTACTGAAATCTGGTCAATCTGCTGCTATAGTTTTTTTCCTTTGCTGCTCCATGTCATCCAAATACTTGTCAAAGTTAAACTCCTCATCTGATGAGGATGAAGGTATGGCAGCAGTAGCACTGTCAGGCCCCAAGTCCTCTTGCGCCTGGCAGTCCTGTAGCCGCTCATCCTAACTGCTACCTCACTCAAAGCTTCTTTTCCTTTAGTAAGCTGTTAATCATCAAGCAGTATACGATGACTTGGGTCCACATAAACAGCTGCCAGAAGAATTTTATTTTCCAATAGCTGTGTCTCTCTCCGTTCATTGAAGCAGAAATGCCATCTGCGATTAAACCTCCTCTTTGGGTCAGGCAAAATAGCAAGTTCTTACACTCCCTTATGAAAATGCCAGGAGTTAAATCCTCAGCTTGTAATTTTTTAGTCACGGTAAATGGGTGATTAAGCGATTCCTTCAATTCAGCCACCTGTGTCCATTGACCTTCATTTAGTGTTATTTGAAGGTTCATCATATCTATAAGAAACAATTTTAGTTCATGCAATCGCTAAGTCATTAAATAAGTGCTGCCTCACCGAGTGGCTTGATCAACAATTGCCCCTTTCCCAGCACGTCTCTTCAAGATGGAATCAATTTTAGGGGTTCTGGCGGCAATAACCAACTTCCTCACTTTTCCAATTAGATTTCCAGCATGTCCGCCCAGTTTCACACATCTGGCTTTTTGCCGGTTTGGTGGATGCGGGGCACGCCAGTACAGTACGATACAGTACAGTGGCAGCGCCGCAACTTCCGGGTTACATGCTCCGGTCACATGACAGCATGTGACCAGCATTTGTCGCACTGCCACTGTTCTGTATACACTGTACTGGAGTGCGCCGCATCCGCCAAGCCGGCGCAAAGCCGGATGTGTGAAACAGTGGTCCCTCTTGCAGACTATCTCTTCTTGCCAGCTGCAGCGTGTGCACAACACAGTGCATTTGATGAATATAAAAGTGTTTTGAAGCAGCTTCAACAAGATCATCTAATCCTAAAGTATCATTTTGCTGTTCTTCTGTTGTAATATCTGTTTGTTCCTCAGTTACATGAACAGCACTGTGGCCTTCCATCTCACACCTACTGAATCCTAAATTTTCTTCTAGCTGCTGTTCATTACTCTCATTCATCAGTTTAATTGTACTTATCAAGTTTGAAGCATTGTCCTTTACAATAGCAAGAACCTGTTCTTTTTTGAGTTCGTAATCTTGCAGAAATTTTTCTACTAAGGCCTGGAGAAACTGGCTGGTGTGATGAGCTTTACTATCTTTTACTGCCAGTGTCTTACTAACAATTTCTTTCTTGCTACAAACATATCGAACATTGATGGCAAAATAATTCAGTGAAATGCAGTGACTCTGGGCATCCCAGCAAAGGCAATGGGTGAAAAGATAGGACATTCAGACACAGCGTTTTGTGAGGATCCTCAGAAAGAATGAGCATGTCAATTTGTGGTGTTTTTCTAATCTGCTTTTGCTATTGAAAGCATTATTTATGAGCGCAAAAAACCTTTCAGATGATGCGGTTTTTTAAAAAGCTGATCTGCTTTTGCAGCTGACAAATGTATCCTTATAAAACGCAGCAAAAACACTGTGTGTGAATGTAGCCTTAGATCAGGAATAGAACAGACATTTATAGGACATTTCATAACTTTCCCAAATTCCTATGAAAAAAATTTCATCACACTCTGCATTGCACTACTGTCCCCAGTTTATTATATATTTTAGGAGTCGGAGTCGGTGCATTTTATACCGACTCCGACTCCACCAAAATGAGCTCCGACTCTGACTCCACAACTCTGACTCCACAGACCTGCAAGCAAGGATACAGTTCGGGCCCGTGGTCTGGAGCTGAAGGCTCAAACCGGGTTCTTAGGAAAGAAGGGGGAGTCCAGGGTTCGCACAGAGTGCAGAAAGCACCCGTGACCTGTTCGTTAGGCTAGGAGCTGAGGGTGGAGGGAAACCGTTGAAAGGTGATGCACAGAAGGAAAACACCGGCCGCGAACTCCAAAGTATCCATGATAGATTGAGGCCCATCACAGCGTATCCTGGCACTCTAAGGGTGGCTTTGCACACTACGACATTGCAGGTGCGATGTCGGTGGGGTCAAATCGAAAGTGACGCACATCCGGCGTCACTTGTGATGTCGTAGTGTGTAAATCCTAGATGATACGATAAACGAGCGCAAAAGCGTCGTTATCGTATCATCGGTACAGGCTCTGACATTTCCATAATGCCGATGCCGCTACAGGTACGATGTAGTTCCTCGTTCACGCGGCAGCACACATCGCTGTGGGTGAAGCCGCAGGAGCGAGGAACATGATGCTTACCTGCCGCCAGTGGCTATACGGAAGCAAGGAGGTGGGCGGGATGTTTACATCCTGCTTATCTCCGCCCCTCCGACCGCCATTGGCCGCCTGCCGTGTGACGTCGCTGTGACGCCGCATGAACCGCCCCCTTAGGAAGGAGGCGGGTCGCCGGCCAGAGCGACGGTCGCAGGGCAGGTGAGTGCATGTGCAGCTGGCGTAGCGATAATTATCGCTACGCCAGCTATCACAAGATATCGTACCTGCGACAGGGGCGGGGACTATCGCGTGCGACATCGCAGCATCGGCTTGCGATGTCGCAACGTGCAAAGCCCGCCTAACTGCAGCGTGCTTCCAGTGAGTAAAAGAACTTAAACTGCACCCTCTATGTCGTCGCATCACCGCCGGCGCTCACGACCTCACGCCCCTAGTGACTACTACCACCATCATCCTCCCTGGGGGCCTAGCTCTACCTGCGGAGAGCTGCAACACCCGAGCTGCGTCACCATCTACCCCAGAAGAGAGACTTTTCGCAGCGACGGCTAATGACTGGTTGCACACCATAGGTGCATCACGAACAACTACCCCCATCGTGCCCATCCCCAGCTTTATTGACACCGCTGAGGTCACGGAACCGGGCAAGGCCACGGCAGCGACCCAGGAGAAGAACCGCGGCCCCGTAATAGGTCACACCAGACCCCGTGGGCGCGTCACATGTCATGCATATCAGTCAACAGCTGGAAGAACTGCAGCACTGCCTCAGGGAAGCATCAACATGTTCTGATGAAACTAATTTGTTTTGGTGACAAACAGCACACTATCTTTTAGTTGTTGAAATGTATAACAAAACAGACAGAACTGTGATACTTGCCACCCAATCTACAACCAGGAATGGTCATGTGTGATAATGACCATAACCTGGTGGTGGCTTTGAAGCTTGGCAAGCTCATACACTTACCATGTCTGGCCCATGTACTCAACTTAGTGGTTCAGTGGTTTCTTAAAACGATTCCAGATTTGCCAGAGTTACTTGTCAAGGAACATCGTGTGTGTGACCATTTCCACAAGGCAGCTACAGCTGTCGCTGGTCTAGCAGTACTGCAGCAGCGCATGCAAACCCAGCTCACCAACTGGTGTGCAACGTGACCACACACTGGAACTCCACATTACACATGTTAGCAAGACTTTGTGAGCAGCAGAGGACAATAGTTGAAGAGTAGACCAGCTACAACATGCTTGTCAGTATTCCACTTCGCCTCCTAGCAACCGATGAGTGGGCATTGATGTCCGATATCTGTGAGGTTCTACAAAGCTTTGAGGAATATACATACAGGAGGACAAGAGTTACCTGTGCAATTATATAGATTTATTAGAGGCAAAATAAAATGACACACATAAAATAAGAAGGAACAATCATAAAAACAGAACACTAATTAGCAGCATGTAGTATATTTGGCACAAAAGGTAATACTTGGTTGTACAAAAGCGTAAAAACTGATGAGCAGTACTGCGTGTATGTATATTGATTCTAGGTTTGTGCAGGTGGTCAGGTGACTTTTGGAGATTTTTGGATTTAACAAAGCTTTGAGTAAACAACCAAGATGGTTAGCGGTGATGATGCTATAATCAGTGTAACTATTCCACTTCAGTAACAAACTCAAGCGCTCGCTGCTCACAATTAAGAGGAAGATTTGCATATGGACCGATTGGAGATGGATGAAAAAAGAACACAGGGTAATACTGTGGTGCCCTGGCCTAGCCAGGTCGTCACAGATAACACACAAACACCCCCACCCACATTAGACAGGGACATCAGCCAAACAAAAATCCTTGTTGCCTCCCTCCAGTGTCTGATGTCCACACCAGATGGGGCGGAGTCAAGCGGTTGGCGGGAAAAGTGACAGATAGAGTTTGGAGTTTGAAGTGAGAGGAGTGAGCACTTGGGTGTCTGGGTTTGTGGCCCAGGCATTGACAGCAAGGTTGGCAGACAGTGGTGGCCGTCTGCAGGAGTGGTGGAGCAACGCGAACCGTAGGACCGGGGACGGGCGACGGCCCACTGGTACCGACCGGGGAGCGAAGTGAAGCCAGCACACACAGGCAGGGCCGTCGGACCCCGACCAGGCTTGGAGCCGCCGACAATAGTCAGATCCGGATGGGACTGGAACCCCAGGGGTTTCACAACAGCAAAAGTCCCGGTTGAAGGCAACAGCCCACACCGTTAGGGTATACAGCTACCGCCTAAGGCTAGAGACCCAAGGGCCAGCGCCTGCGGGCAAACGGGCTCCTCCGGTACCCATACACCGGGGAGCGGACTACCGTTGGGAATCCATAGTAGTCAGAAGGAGAACATCAAGGTGCAGGGAAAGACAGCCGCCATCACCTGTCCGGGGAGAGACACAGCAGCCGGCTGCGGGACCCGTCCATCCAGCCGTTTGGTTTACCGAGGACGTTGTACCTTTCTTGCTGAATGAGTACACACGTGCCATCCGGCACCGCGCTGTGCTGTCCCTGCAACCCTGCACCTCACCGACGCTGCCTCCCCGTCACATCATCGGGCCCCGGGACCACCGACCCCTACCCACGGAGGGGGAAAACAACATCCCAGCTGCTCCCTACCATCGCTCCCGGGATCCCCGTCACCAGCAGCGGTGGTGCCCATCTTCACCACGACCCGTGGGTGGTGCCACGGACTAAATCCCCCAAACCAACCACCCCTTTCACTCACGGGCGAGGAGCGCTGCTCGAGTCCCCGGATCCGGCCCACCGCTCGAGCCACCGAGCAGCCATCGCAGCAGCGCCGGACCCGAGCGTTAGCGAGAGCGCAGCAGCGACGGCGTCCTCCCCGCCTGTGACAATACTACCAAGCCCAGCCAGGGGATGGAGCGATGTCCTCCCAGTGGAGACAAGGAGTCTTGCCTGTTGGCAGTCTTGCAAAAAAGGTGCAATACCAGAAGGCCCTAGTTGATCAATTAGTACAAAAAAGTCCCATCTGAACACACTAGAGGCAGAGATTATAATTCCTAGGACAACCAAGAAGAAAAAATGAGGGAGACATATGCCAGGTCCAACAGAGGCAGGAGAACACAAAGGTCTGGGACTGTTTCATTAGACCCTCCCAGCACCCAAGCCCTGATGTGTGGGGTAGTCTGACAAGGAGGGAAACATTTTGCAAGATTGTTATGGAGTACAAAGGCTACCATACCAGTGTCTTCCATGACTCTGTGTCGTAAAATTATTGGCAAACCAAGCTGGACATGTGGCATGAACTGTCACTCTACGTCTTGGAGGTGCTGGCTTGCCCTGCTTCTAGAGTTTTTTCAGAGCTGTGAATCTGCAGCTTAGAACAGTATTAATATGCAATGGAATAGAATAGATGTAAGGAGTCCAACAATAGAGATAGGGCAGCACTCACCAGCGTCCGGTAAAAAAGACTTTATTTATTCATTGTGCAGGTAAAAAAGCAGGAGCAGAGTTGACAGCAGGGCCCCCTCATGGACGACAGCCATTTTGCGTGTACTCACGCTTCCTCGGCACCCCTGCAATTATGTCAGATAATACTCAGTTTCTTCTTGAAAATGATTGCAATCACAAAGTTTTTGGTATTATCTTCATTTATTTTGCTTGCAATGAAAAAACACAAAAGAGAATGAAACAAAAATCAAATCATTGATCATTTCACACAAAACTCCAAAAATGGGCCAGACAAAAGTATTGGCCCCCTTAGCCTAATACTTGGTTGCACAACCTGTAGCCAAAATAACTGCGAACAATCGCTTCCGGTAACCATCAATGAGTTTCTTACAATGCTCTGCTGGAATTTTAGACCATTCTTCTTTGGCAAACTGCTCCAGGTCCCTGAGATTTGAAGGGTGCCTTCTCCAAACTGCCATTTTGAGATCTCTCCACAGGTGTTCTATAGCATTCAGGTCTGGACTCATTCCTGGCCACTTTAGTAGTCTCCAGTGCTTTCTATCAAACCATTTTCTAGTGCTTTTTGAAGTGTGTTTTGGGTCATTGTCCTGCTGGAAGACCCATGACCTCTGAGGAAGACCCAGCTTTCTCACACTGGGCCCTAAATTATGCTGCAAAATTTGTTGGTAGTCTTCAGACTTCATAATGCCATACACACGGTCAAGCAGTCCAGTGCCAGAGGCAGCAAAGCAACCCCAAAACATCAGGGAACCTCCGCCATGTTTGACTGTAGGGACCGTGTTCTTTTCTTTGAATGCCTCTTTTTTTTCCTGTAAACTCTATGTTGATGGCTTTTCCCAAAAAGCTCTACTTTTGGCTCATCTGACCAGAGAACATTCTTCCAAAATGTTTTAGGCTTTCTCAGGTAAGTTTTGGCAAACTCCAGCCTGGCTTTTTTATGTCTCGGGGTAAGAAGTGGAGTCTTCCTTGGTATCCTACCATTAAGTCCCTTTTCATTCAGACGCCAACGGATAGTACGGGTTGACACTGTTGTACCCTCGGACTGCAGGGCAGCTTGAACTTGTTTGAATGTTAGTCGAGGTTCTTTATCCACAATCTTTTGTTGAAGTCTCTCGTCAATTTTTCTTTTCCTTCCACATCTAGGGAGGTTAGCCACAGTGCCATGGGCTTTAAACTTCTTGATGACACTGCGCACCGTAGGCACAGGAACTTTCAGGTCTTTGGAGATGGACTTGTAGCCTTGAGACTGCTCATGCTTCCTCACAATTTGGATTCTCAAGTCCTCAGACAGTTCTTTGGTCTTCTTTTTTTATCCATGCTCAATGTGGTACACACAAGGACACAGGACAGAGGTTGAGTCAACTTTAATCCATGTCAACTGGCTGCAAGTGTGATTTAGTTATTGCCAACACCTGTTAGGTGCCACAGGTAAGTTACAGGTGCTGTTAATTACACAAATTAGAGAAGCATCACATGATTTTTCAAACAGTGCTAATACTTTTGTCCACCCCCTTTTTATGTTTGGTGTGGAATTATATCCAATTTGGCTTTATGACAAATTTTTTTTTTTGTTTTCATTAAAGACAAATTAAATAAAGATAATAATACCAAATATTTTGTGATTGCAATAATTTTCAAGAAGAAACTGAGTATTATCTGACAGAATTGCAGTGGTGCCAATACTTTTGGCCAGCACTGTATATGCCTTTAATACACTATCCCTTCTCCAGCCAATTGTCCTACACTAAATGCAGTTAAGAGCGGTATTATTATAGGATAGATTAGACTTTTTAAAGTAGTAGCAGCACGGTAGGGCTTGAATCTCTGCCTGCATGTCTCTAATACACTATCCCTTCCCCACTAGCTCTCTGTACACTGATTGCAGCTAAGAGCAGTATTATTAGAGAGTAGAAAATTCTAGAATTAATCTTCAAAAGGACTTTTGGGTTAACGTAACGGCAGAAAGAAATGTAAGGCAATAATCTCAGACTAGATACCTCAAATACACTACCTCTTCCCCACAAGCTCTCCCTACACTACAGTATTTACAGCTAAGAGTGGCATTATTAGCAAATACAATAGATTTTTTACATACCAGCAACAAGGTCTGTAAAGCTGGGGTCACACTAAACGACAGCGCCAACGACGTCGCTGTTACGTCACCATTATCTGTAACGTAGCAGCGACCATGTAAGTCGCTGTTATGATCGCTGCTTAGCTGTCAAACACAGCAGCTGAAGCAGCGATCATAACGACATGCGTCGCTGTGCTGCAACATGTGCAGAGAGCAGGGAGCCGCGCACACTGAGCGCTGGCTCCTTGCTCTCCTAGCTACAGTACACATCGGGTTAATTAACCCGATGTGTACTGCAGCTACATGTCACAGTGCAGAGAGCAGGGAGCCACGCACACTGCTTAGCGCTGGCTCCTTGCTCTCCTAGCTACAGTACACATTGGGGTAATTACACGATGTGTACTGCAGCTACATGTGTAGAGAGCAGGAGCTGGCGCTGGCAGCGTGAGAGCGGCGGAGGCTGGTAACGAAGGTAAATATCGGGTAACCGCCTTGGTTACCCGATGTTTGCCTTGGTTACAGCTTACCGCAGCTGCCAGATGCCGGCTCCTGCTCCCTGCTCGCTTCATTTTGTCGCTCTCTCGCTGTCACACACAGCGATCTGTGCATCACAGCGGGAGAGCGACGACCAAAAAATGAAGCTGGACATTCAGCAACGAGCGGCGACCTCACAGCAGGGGCCAGCTCGTTGCTGGATGTCACACACAGCGACAGCGACGGAACGTCGCTGCAACGTCACAGAAAATGGTGACGTAGCAGCGACGTCGTTGTCGCTGTGTGTGACACCACCTTTAGTCTAGAATCCCTGCTTACATGTCTTTCTTCTCCAGCAGCTCTCGCTAAACTATTGGACAATAGAATAGATTTAAATTAGCCCTGAAAAGGACTTTTGGTTTAAAATAAGAGCAACAAGTAATATAAGGCAATGACCACTGCCTGGATGCCTTTAATACATTATCGTTTCTCTCAGCTTTCTCTATACTAATTGCAGCAAAGACCAGTATCATTAGGCTATGTGCCCACGGGACAACGTACCCGCGGATTTTGCCACAGGTTTACCGTAGCTGCTGCCCGGAATCCACAGCTATCCATTGCTGCGGGATTCGAGCATTTTTGTTGCGGTAAACCTGTGGGACAAGTGCCGAAATACCTGCGGAAGTTCCACCCTTTATCTCCATAGTGGAGGAATTCCGCAGATATTTCCGCATGAATAATTGACATGGAGTTACGTGCGGCTGCGGGAAATCCGCAGCATATTCCACAGCCGTACATACCGCAAACTGGAGCAGTTTGCTCTTGAAGAGCTGCCAAAATACCTGTCGAGAGGTGCAGAAGTCTCATTGACAGTTACAGGAATCGTTTGATTGCAGTGATTGCCTCAAAAGGTTGTGCAACCAAATATTAAGTTAAGGGACCATCATTTCTGTCCAGGCCTATTTCATGAGGTTTATTTTTTTAACAATTCTGTTTAAGCAGAAAAGCAGCAATGTCTGACTTTCATCTGTTCATTTTCATAGATTTTTTATTTATTATTACTTCTGTCAGATTCAGGTTATTACTGTGACCATTGTGGGTTTTCTTTCATTAAACGAGGGGTACCAATAATTTGTAGCAACAATTTTGACCACATGTGTATATGATCATACATTACCATTTGGGCACATGACATGTCTTAGAAGGGAAGGAGCCATTTGGAGCTCAATTTTTGCTGAACTTTTTTGTTGCCATGTTGGTTTTGCAGAACTCTGAGATAAAAGAATGGAGAAAACTCCTGGAAATGACAAAGTTATTAAAAACCGTACTATCTAATGCATTTGTCCAGATGGGTAGTGAATGACCAATTTGACCCTCAAATTGTCTAAAATAAATTAATGTGCAGCTAATTACAGAAAATGTACTGTAATTTTTTATTTTATGATCAATTGGGGTTTATTTATTTTTTTACATAGACTATGTGATGTAAGAGATGTGATTACTTTATTCTGTGGATCAGTATGACTAGTAGAGATGAGCAAACCCAAGGTTCAGTGCTCGGTGTTGGTACCAAATACAGAATTTAAAATGATAGCAATAAAAAACATCAGCTAAAAAACAAACCCTCACACAGTATGGATAACTACTAACATTACATGTCTTAAAAAAGGCAACAAAAAACTAGTTCTCATTGTTACAATTGTTGTCTTTTTTTGACTACTAAAATATAAAAAAAATAGAAATATGGTATCATTCTGCCCTGGAGAACCCTGTTTTGCAGGTCATTTTTATTGAATTATGAATCTTGTGAAAAGAAAACTAGAAAAACAATGTCAGAATTATAGGGGTTTTTTTTACATTTCACCTCACTTAGAATATTTTTCACATTTTTCAGTACATCATATAGTAAAATCAGTGGTATCATTCAAAACGTCAAGTCAGCATGCCTCCATACAGGATTATTGATGAAAAAATAAAAAAGTGTTATTATGGCTCATTTTAGGATTCCTGAGTAGTGATGTGCAAACCCGTGGATATTCGGGTTCGGCGAACCAGCGAAGACTAAAAAAAATCTGGTTCGGCAGCCAAACTTTACCCAGAACTTGACACCGGACAACAAATCTCATTCAAGTCAATGAGGATGACACATTCTGGGCTTCAAAATGGGCGGCATAAGTGCTAGGGGATTATAAATGAAAGTTAAATGGTAGTAGAAGCAGTATAGCTATATATACCGTGTTTCCCGAAGGATCTCACTGCAATCAAACACTGTTCCGGGCCAGTTTATTAAGCTTCATGAATATTCCCTTCCCCAGACCAACCTCTGTGCCCGTGTCTGTGATGGGTTGCAGACTGCTATACATGCCCCCCACCCTGTGTCCGCATCTGTGATTGGTTTTAGTCAGTTTGCTGTATGGTAGTGTAAAAAGAAATAAATAAATAATTTTAAAAAATGACATAGGCTCCCACCCTATTTTGATAGCCAGTGCCGGTAAAACAACAGCTACAGAATGCAGCCACCATCTGTAAGCTTTAACATAGCTGGATATCAAAATAGAGGAGATCCTACAATCTTTTTTTAAATTATTTACATAAATAATTAAACAAAAAAGGCATAGGGTACCCACATTTTTTTTATATCCAGCCACAGTAAAGCAAACAGTTGGGGGCTGGTATTATCAGGATGGCAGGTGCCATGAATATTGGCCCCTCTAGCCTAAAAATAGTAGCCCACAGCTGCCCAGAATTGGCACATCGTATTAGATGTGCCTATCCTGGTGCTTTACCCGGCTCATGCAGATTGCCCTGGTGCAGTGGCAATAGAGGTAATAAAAGGGGTTAATGACAGCTGTGATTTGTCAAAAATGACAGCTGCCATCAAACCCTGGATTAGTAATGGGAGGTGTCTATAAGACACCCCCATTGCTAATCCTGTAAGTGAAAAGAAAACCCCCACAAACACTGAAAAATCCTTTATTTGAAATAAACTACACACACCCTCTTTCACCTCTTTATTAACCCCAAAACACCCTTGCAGATCCGACATAATCCATATGAAGTCCCATGACGATCTTGGCTCTGCTACACCTGGAGCGTGAATAGAGAGAGAACATGTGCATTCTCCGCAGGCTCTGGGAATTACTGACAGCTGACAAGGGACCCGGCTGTGAGCAGGTGACATCACTCAGTTCTCCAAAGGGGACACCTGGGCTCCCCTGCTGCCCTCAGTGAAAGTGCTGCTGAACTGTCAGATTGTAGGTCATAGCCATGGCCCATAATCTGGTAGCACTTTCACTGAGGTCAGCGGGAGAGCCCGGATATGACCAAAGGTGAACTGAGTGATATCACCTGCTCACAGTGTGAGGTCACTCCCGGGCTCCCCCAGTGCTCTCAGTGAAACTGCTCTATACTCGGCTCTTTCTTTTGCCCTAGTACAGTGGTAAAGTGGTAATATATGGGGTTCATGCCAGCTGTGAAATGCCAGCTGACATCAAACGCTGGTATTAGTAATGGGTGGGAGTCAGAAAACCCCATTACTAATCCAGTAGTTTTAAAAAAGATAGAAAAAATATTTGAACAAACATTCCCCAACTACAGCTCTTGTTCACCAATTTATTTAAAATTTTAACAAACAAAAGTCTGCCATAATCCATAGCGAGGTCCCATGACGTTCCCAAAAAGTGAATGTGAAAGACATAAAAAGAGAAAATTAGTAAAGAAATAAAGACAAGAGGCACCCTCATTCACCAATTTATTTCCCTGCAAAACCGTAATCCAGGTCTGCCATAATCCAAAATTAATAAAAATCAGCAACCCAAACCATCGCATGGTTGTAAAAATATTCAATCAAGATAGGCATATATGTGGCACCCTGGACTAGCCAGGTCGTCACAGGTAACATACATACACCCCCACCCCCACTAGATCGTAACATTAGCCAAACACAAAACCCTTGTTGCCTCCCTAAAGAGTCTGATGTCCACACCAGGTGGGGTGGAGCCAAGCGGTTGGCCCCACCCACCAAGGAGTTCACAGGCCTGGAGGCGGGAAAAGTGACAGTTTAGTGGAGGAGTTGAGTTCAGGAGGTTGAAGAGAGAGGAGTGTCTGGGTTTGTGGCCCAGGCACTGACAACAAGGTTGGCAGACGGTGGTGGCCGTCTGCAGGAGTGGTGAATCGACGCGGAACCGTAGGACCGGGGTCAGGCGTTGGCCCGCCGGTACCTACCGGGGAGCGAAGTGAAGCCAGCACACACAGGCAGGGCCATCGGACCCCGACCAGGCTTGGAGCCGCCGACAATAGTCAAATCCGAGTGTGACCGGAACCCCAGGGGTTTCCTAACAGCCAAAGACCCGTTAGAAGGCAACCGCCCACACCGTGAGGGTATACAGCTACCGCCTAAGGCTAGAGACCCAAGGGCCAGCGCCTGCGGGCAAACGGGCTCCTCCGACATCCATACACCGGGGAGTGGACTACCGTTGGGGATCCATCGTAGACAAACAAGTACACAAAGGTGCAGGGAAAGACAGCCGCTATCACCTGTCCGGGGAGAGACACTGCAGCCGGCTGTGGGACCCGTCCATCCAGCCATTTGGTTTACTTACTGAGTGAGTACACCCGTGCCATTCAGCACCGCGCCGCGCTGTCCCTGCACCCCTGCACCTCACCAACCCTGCCTCCCTGTCACACCAAAGGGCCCCGGGACCACTGACCACTACCCACAGAGGGGGAAAACAACATCCCAGCTGCTCCCTACCATCGCTCCCGGGATCCCCATCATCAGCAGCGGTGGTGCCCATCTTCACCACGACCCGTGGGTGGCGTCACAGACTAAATCCCCCAAACCAACCACCCTTTTCACTCATGGGCGAGGAGCGCCGCTCGAGTCCCCGGGTCCGGCCCACCGCTCGAGCCACCGAGCAGCAGCAGCCGCAGCAGCGCCGGACCCGAGCGTTAGCGAGCGCACAGCAGCGGCATCCTCCCCGCCCGTGACATATATACTCCACAGATGTTATGTGGGCAGTGTGAACCAGGGCTAATTGCAGAACAAAGTATAAATAGAAGGAGAAAAAAATGATCAAATGCCATTATGATGAAAACTTTATTAAGAAGGTGTAGGTGACAGCATGTTACACAGGCAAACATATAGGGTGTTCACATTCCAGAAAAGAACCACAGTACATAATAATTTATGAAAAGATATACATATAAAAACCAACCCCAAAAGTGGCGCACCTATCCAAAAAAAACACTGTATTCAGTGGATCTACACAGAGGCATACAAAGTTGTCAGAGAATGTAAGGAGCAATAAGTAGCATGCAGTAAAAGGCAGGATGAAAAAGCCTATAGCCCTCACGTAGTGTAAACCGTTAATGGAGGTGCTAGCAGGAATTGTGTTCACCCCTTAATGCAATAAGGAGTTTCCACAA
Source organism: Anomaloglossus baeobatrachus (assembly GCF_048569485.1). NCBI lineage: Eukaryota > Metazoa > Chordata > Amphibia > Anura > Aromobatidae > Anomaloglossus > Anomaloglossus baeobatrachus. Next base: position 175,292,485 of record NC_134355.1, on the reverse strand, counting down.
TGATTGCATGCTCACTGCCCCAGCCTATGAAGAACAGAACGTTCATCTATAGGCTGGTAGAGCAGCCACTGCAGCCTCACACACTGATCTGTGTGAAAACTACTGCAGTAAACTGAGATGATCTCATCAATTCACCCCCGGTCACAGCAGCGGGTCAACTGAGTTCACTGCCTGCAGTTCTCACAAAAAGTATGTCCAGAGCGATACTTTGCGATACTTTGTGTGAAAACTGCAGGCAGTGAACTCAGTTGACCTCATGAGTTCACTGTAGTTCATTGTTGCGAACTCTTACGATACTTGGAGTGAGAACCACGGTGTCACCAAAGGGGACAGAGGCTAGACCCCTAGTATAGGACAACACATAGGTAGGAGAAGAAATGCTTTATACTGTTAGGGCCAGATGGACGGGTAGACCCTGGAGGTGGATCCACTGGGCCGAACTCCCGGATGAGGGAAAGGAGTCCGGTAGCCGGGGCACTGTAGGTAGCAGGACAGTCCGTGCACTGAGAGCAAATGGAGAAGTCCCTGGGACCACGAGGTCACGGATGGTGGTCCGGGTGACGGAGCTCAGGTTCGGAAGCCGTGATGGTGTCAGGCAGGGTCCGGAACCGTTGGAGCGAGATGACGGGTCACCGCAGGGATCCGAGATGGTACGGACTGTCAGGATGGCAGATGGGCAGCGTTCGGGGTTCGAGGTACCGCAGGACCGGATGGCGATGCAGGATCGGCTCTAGAAGACAGAGAGGTAAGTATCTCATAGAACACAAGGAGACCTGACTCCTAGCTTGGGAAAACACGAAGAACAGGCCCCGCTCCCTTGGACATTAACCCCCTATATACCCTGTACCTGAGTGCATCATTTCCTGTTAATTGACACTGGCCCTTTAAGAAAGGTTCAGTGACCGCGCGCGCGCCCTAATGCGCATGCGCGCGGCCCGGGTGCCAGAAGCCAGGGCAGGAAGCTGAAGGGAGGACGCAGGGGAGCCGGCCAGGAACTGGGAAGCCGTCGGGCGCCGGGAGCGGAGACCAGGGGGCCTGGGAAGTGCGGGCACCGGAGGCTGGAGAGCGGGGAGCGTGGCAGGTGAGCCGGGGAGCGGAGCTGAGGACCCGGGGATCAGAGCAGGGGACCCGGGGAGGGGATCCGAGGACCCGGGGAGCGTGACAGTACCCCCCCCCCCCACGCCCCCCTCCCCGCAACCGGGACAGGAAGGCACGGATCAGAGGAGTGCCCACGTTCTCCCTGGGCTCCCAGGATCTATCCTCAGGACCATACCCTTCCCAGTCCACCAGGAAGAACTGTCGACCACGTACGGTCTTCATGGCAACGATATCTCTTACCGCATAGATGTCGTCCTCAGCAATAGGAGGAGGGGCCGGACTGGCGGCAGCGGAGAAGGGACCAAGGACAACCGGCTTGAGCAGAGAGACGTGAAAGGAGTTGGGTATTCTCATCGTGGCCGGGAGCTGCAGTTTGTAGGAGACCTCATTGATCTTGCCGAGGACTTTAAACGGTCCGATGTAGCGAGGTCCCAGCTTGTAGGATGGTATCTTCAGTCGGATGTATTTGGAAGCAAGCCAGACGAGATCTCCCGGAGAGAAACACGGAGGATCCAGACGTCTCTTGTCCGCATGTCTCTTCATCCGCAGGGAGGCACGTGCAAGGGAGGCCTTAACAGAGTCCCAAATGGATGTAAAGTCACGGAGTACTGCATCAGCAGCAGGGATGTCCGAGGAAGAGGATACAGGCAATGGGACAGACGGCTGAAGTCCGTAGACGACATGGAAGGGAGAACTGGAGGAGGACTCACTGACGTGGTGATTATGGGAGAATTCAGCCCAAGGAAGAAGCGTGGACCAATCGTCATGATGGGCGTTCACGTAGTGACGCAAGAAAGAGGTCAATATCTGATTGATCCGTTCCACTTGGCCATTCGACTGAGGATGGTAGGCTGAGGAGAAGTCCAGAGTCACTCCCAGATGTTTGCAGAGAGCCCTCCAGAAGCGGGAGGTGAACTGAGTTCCTCTGTCGGACACTATGTGTGATGGAAAGCCATGCAAGCGGAAGATGTGCTGTATATAGGCGTCCGCGAGTTCCTGAGCAGAGGGCAGTCCAGCCATAGGAACGAAATGGGCCATTTTAGAGAACCGATCCACCACGACCCATATGACTGTGTGTCCGGAGGATAATGGCAAGTCCGTAATAAAGTCCATCGCTATGTGTTGCCAGGGAACTGAGGGTATGGGCAGAGGCAGAAGACGGCCGTATGGCAGGTGTTTGGGTGTCTTGTTCCTGGCACAGGAGGAGCAGGCAGAGACAAAAGAGGCGACGTCCGTGCGCAGGGATGGCCACCAGTAATGACGTACAATAGCGCTCCATGTTTTCTTCTGACCTGCATGACCGGCTGTTTTCGAGGCATGGCCCCAGTGTAACACTTTTTGCCTGTCAGCCTCAGAGACATAAGTCTTCCCAGGTGGTATCTGGGCCAGGGTGACAGGAGCCACCGGAATAATCTTACTTGGACAGATGATGGGTTGAGATGTCTCTTCCTCCTGTTCCAGGGGCATGAAAGACCTAGACAAGGCATCAGCGCGTACATTCTTGTTCGCGGGTCGGAAATGAAGCTGGAAGTCGAACCGGGCAAAGAACAAGGACCACCTGGCTTGCCGTGGGTTCAGTCGCTGAGCAGTCCGCAGGTATTCCAGGTTTTTGTGGTCCGTGTAAACAATGACAGGGTACACTGCTCCTTCCAGAAGATAGCGCCATTCCTCCAGAGCCAGTTTGACCGCTAATAGCTCTCGGTCACCGATGGTGTAATTGCGTTCAGGCGCGGAGAAGCTCTTGGAGAAGAAACCGCACGTCACCATCTTCCCGGAGGAGGACTTCTGCATGAGCACTGCTCCGGCTCCCGAGGAGGAGGCATCCACCTCCAAGGTGAACTGGCGGTTTAACTCTGGACGGTGGAGTACAGGAGAGGAGGCAAAGGCTCGCTTTAGAGCGCCAAACGCGGCGTCGGCCGCAGGTGACCAGTCCTTTGGATTAGCCCCCTTCTTGGTCAAGGCGGAGAGAGGAGCAGTCAGAGCCGAGAAGTGAGGAATGAACTGGCGGTAATAGTTAGCGAATCCCAGAAAACGTTGGATTGCCTTCAGTCCAGAAGGAGGAGGCCAGTTGAGAATGGAGGAGACCTTCTTGGGATCCATCTGCAGTCCGGTATCGGTGATGAGGTACCCCAGGAAGGGGAGAGAAGACTGTTCGAAGACGCACTTCTCGTACTTGGCGTACAGACGATTCTCTCTCAGTCGTTGTAGAACCAGTTGCACGTTCTCTCGGTGGGTCTGGAGGTCCGGAGAGAAGACAAGGATGTCATCCAGATATACCACCACACAGACGTAGAGAAGGTCCCGAAACACATCGTTCACTAATTCTTGGAAGACTGCTGGTGCGTTGCACAGGCCGAAGGGCATCACGCAGTATTCATAGTGCCCATCGCGAGTGTTGAACGCGGTCTTCCATTCATCCCCTGAGCGGATACGGACCAGGTTGTAGGCACCCCGAAGATCCAACTTGGTGAACACACGAGCTCCTCTGAGCCGATCAAACAATTCGGGGATGAGCGGCAGGGGGTACTTGTTTTTCACGGTGATTAGGTTCAATCCCCGGTAGTCTATACATGGGCGTAGGTCACCCTCTTTCTTCTTTACGAAGAAGAAGCCTGCTCCAGCAGGAGAGGAGGATCTCCGGATGAATCCCTTAGCCAGGCTCTCTGTGATGTACGTAGACATGGCCCTTGTTTCGGCTGGAGATAGTGGATATATCCGTCCTCGAGGTGGTGTAGTTCCCGGGAGCAGGTCAATGGCACAATCGTAAGGACGATGTGGCGGGAGTACTTCGGACTCCTTCTTATCAAAGACGTCCACGAAGGACCAATAGGCTGAGGGCAGTCCTGGTAGGGACTCGGGAACCGGAGGTCGCCGGATGGGTTGTATGGTCTTCAGACATCTCTCATGGCAAGAAGACCCCCATCGAGTGATATCGCCAGTGCCCCAGCTGACTGAAGGCTCGTGTGTCCGCAACCAGGGAAGTCCCAGCAGGATTTGATGTGACATATGTGGGAGGACGTAGAGAGCGATGTTCTCGGTGTGCAGAGCACCGATACGCAGTTCAAGCGGCTTGGTGATCCAGGAGATGGTGTCAGAGAGGGGTCTCCCATCCACAGAGGCAATCACTAGGGGCTTGTCGAGTGGAGTAACAGGCACCTGGTACTTGTCCACCGTGGCCTGCTGGATGAAATTGCCTGCTGCCCCAGAATCGAGGTACGCCTCAGCCGTAAACCGCGTCTCTCCCGTTGTCACTTGCACAGTCCATGTAACTGGGTCTGAGAGAGTCCCAGCACCTAGGGTGGCCTCTCCTACCAACCCTAGGCTTTGGAGTTTCCCGGCCTCTCTGGACAGGCGCGTAGCAGGTGTGTGCCCTCTCCGCAGTAAAAGCAGAGACCCTTGGCGAGCCGCTCTGCTCGACGTTGTTCCGACTGTCGCACACGGTCGATCTGCATGGGCTCATGGACGGAGACACCAGAGGCCGTTGACTGGAGTACGGTGGGCTTCGGTGGAGGAGAGGAATGCCTTACCGGACGTCTCTCACGGGACAGCTCTTTGGACCGCTCCTGAAAGCGTATGTCCACTCGAGTCGCTAGGGTAATCAGGGCGTCCAGAGTGGACGGTACATCACGTCCAGCCAGCTCATCTTTGATTCGACCCGATAGTCCTTCCCAGAAGGCGGCGGTTAGGGCCTCGTTATTCCACCCGAGTTCTGAAGCCAAGGTGCGGAAACGGATGGCGTATTGACCCACCGTCAGTGTTCCCTGACGTAACCGGAGAAGTGATGACGCAGACGCGGAGGCGCGTCCGGGTTCGTCAAAAGTGCTGCGAAAGGCCTGCAGGAACTCCTGGAGGTTCTTGGTCATAGGGTCCTCCTTCTCCCACAAGGGGTTCATCCACGCCAGTGCCTCGCCCTCTAGGTGAGACATGATGAAGGCGACCTTGGCTTGGTCGGAGGCAAACAGATGTGGCAGCTGCGTGAAATGGAGGGAGCATTGGTTTATAAACCCCCTGCAGGTCTTGGGATCTCCGGCGTACCGGGGTGGTGAGGCCAAACGCAGTCTGGAAGCATCCGAAGAGGCGGCCAGGGGAGCGGGGGTCGTGGCTTGACTAGTGGAGGCTCGGGATGTCGAAGACGTGACTGCCGCTTGTAGCGTGGTCAGGCGGGTGTCCACGGAAGTCATAAAGTTCAGCATGCGGGTCTGGACTTCACGCTGACGTTGGAGTTCCTCATGCAAGGCCGCTAGTGCTTCGGCGGGATCCATGGCCTGTTCTTACTGTTAGGGCCAGATGGACGGGTAGACCCTGGAGGTGGATCCACTGGGCCGAACTCCCGGATGAGGGAAAGGAGTCCGGTAGCCGGGGCACTGTAGGTAGCAGGACAGTCCGTGCACTGAGAGCAAATGGAGAAGTCCCTGGGACCACGAGGTCACGGATGGTGGTCCGGGTGACGGAGCTCAGGTTCGGAAGCCGTGATGGTGTCAGGCAGGGTCCGGAACCGTTGGAGCGAGATGACGGGTCACCGCAGGGATCCGAGATGGTACGGACTGTCAGGATGGCAGATGGGCAGCGTTCGGGGTTCGAGGTACCGCAGGACCGGATGGCGATGCAGGATCGGCTCTAGAAGACAGAGAGGTAAGTATCTCATAGAACACAAGGAGACCTGACTCCTAGCTTGGGAAAACACGAAGAACAGGCCCCGCTCCCTTGGACATTAACCCCCTATATACCCTGTACCTGAGTGCATCATTTCCTGTTAATTGACACTGGCCCTTTAAGAAAGGTTCAGTGACCGCGCGCGCGCCCTAATGCGCATGCGCGCGGCCCGGGTGCCAGAAGCCAGGGCAGGAAGCTGAAGGGAGGACGCAGGGGAGCCGGCCAGGAACTGGGAAGCCGTCGGGCGCCGGGAGCGGAGACCAGGGGGCCTGGGAAGTGCGGGCACCGGAGGCTGGAGAGCGGGGAGCGTGGCAGGTGAGCCGGGGAGCGGAGCTGAGGACCCGGGGATCAGAGCAGGGGACCCGGGGAGGGGATCCGAGGACCCGGGGAGCGTGACAGTACCCCCCCCCCCACGCCCCCCTCCCCGCAACCGGGACAGGAAGGCACGGATCAGAGGAGTGCCCACGTTCTCCCTGGGCTCCCAGGATCTATCCTCAGGACCATACCCTTCCCAGTCCACCAGGAAGAACTGTCGACCACGTACGGTCTTCATGGCAACGATATCTCTTACCGCATAGATGTCGTCCTCAGCAATAGGAGGAGGGGCCGGACTGGCGGCAGCGGAGAAGGGACCAAGGACAACCGGCTTGAGCAGAGAGACGTGAAAGGAGTTGGGTATTCTCATCGTGGCCGGGAGCTGCAGTTTGTAGGAGACCTCATTGATCTTGCCGAGGACTTTAAACGGTCCGATGTAGCGAGGTCCCAGCTTGTAGGATGGTATCTTCAGTCGGATGTATTTGGAAGCAAGCCAGACGAGATCTCCCGGAGAGAAACACGGAGGATCCAGACGTCTCTTGTCCGCATGTCTCTTCATCCGCAGGGAGGCACGTGCAAGGGAGGCCTTAACAGAGTCCCAAATGGATGTAAAGTCACGGAGTACTGCATCAGCAGCAGGGATGTCCGAGGAAGAGGATACAGGCAATGGGACAGACGGCTGAAGTCCGTAGACGACATGGAAGGGAGAACTGGAGGAGGACTCACTGACGTGGTGATTATGGGAGAATTCAGCCCAAGGAAGAAGCGTGGACCAATCGTCATGATGGGCGTTCACGTAGTGACGCAAGAAAGAGGTCAATATCTGATTGATCCGTTCCACTTGGCCATTCGACTGAGGATGGTAGGCTGAGGAGAAGTCCAGAGTCACTCCCAGATGTTTGCAGAGAGCCCTCCAGAAGCGGGAGGTGAACTGAGTTCCTCTGTCGGACACTATGTGTGATGGAAAGCCATGCAAGCGGAAGATGTGCTGTATATAGGCGTCCGCGAGTTCCTGAGCAGAGGGCAGTCCAGCCATAGGAACGAAATGGGCCATTTTAGAGAACCGATCCACCACGACCCATATGACTGTGTGTCCGGAGGATAATGGCAAGTCCGTAATAAAGTCCATCGCTATGTGTTGCCAGGGAACTGAGGGTATGGGCAGAGGCAGAAGACGGCCGTATGGCAGGTGTTTGGGTGTCTTGTTCCTGGCACAGGAGGAGCAGGCAGAGACAAAAGAGGCGACGTCCGTGCGCAGGGATGGCCACCAGTAATGACGTACAATAGCGCTCCATGTTTTCTTCTGACCTGCATGACCGGCTGTTTTCGAGGCATGGCCCCAGTGTAACACTTTTTGCCTGTCAGCCTCAGAGACATAAGTCTTCCCAGGTGGTATCTGGGCCAGGGTGACAGGAGCCACCGGAATAATCTTACTTGGACAGATGATGGGTTGAGATGTCTCTTCCTCCTGTTCCAGGGGCATGAAAGACCTAGACAAGGCATCAGCGCGTACATTCTTGTTCGCGGGTCGGAAATGAAGCTGGAAGTCGAACCGGGCAAAGAACAAGGACCACCTGGCTTGCCGTGGGTTCAGTCGCTGAGCAGTCCGCAGGTATTCCAGGTTTTTGTGGTCCGTGTAAACAATGACAGGGTACACTGCTCCTTCCAGAAGATAGCGCCATTCCTCCAGAGCCAGTTTGACCGCTAATAGCTCTCGGTCACCGATGGTGTAATTGCGTTCAGGCGCGGAGAAGCTCTTGGAGAAGAAACCGCACGTCACCATCTTCCCGGAGGAGGACTTCTGCATGAGCACTGCTCCGGCTCCCGAGGAGGAGGCATCCACCTCCAAGGTGAACTGGCGGTTTAACTCTGGACGGTGGAGTACAGGAGAGGAGGCAAAGGCTCGCTTTAGAGCGCCAAACGCGGCGTCGGCCGCAGGTGACCAGTCCTTTGGATTAGCCCCCTTCTTGGTCAAGGCGGAGAGAGGAGCAGTCAGAGCCGAGAAGTGAGGAATGAACTGGCGGTAATAGTTAGCGAATCCCAGAAAACGTTGGATTGCCTTCAGTCCAGAAGGAGGAGGCCAGTTGAGAATGGAGGAGACCTTCTTGGGATCCATCTGCAGTCCGGTATCGGTGATGAGGTACCCCAGGAAGGGGAGAGAAGACTGTTCGAAGACGCACTTCTCGTACTTGGCGTACAGACGATTCTCTCTCAGTCGTTGTAGAACCAGTTGCACGTTCTCTCGGTGGGTCTGGAGGTCCGGAGAGAAGACAAGGATGTCATCCAGATATACCACCACACAGACGTAGAGAAGGTCCCGAAACACATCGTTCACTAATTCTTGGAAGACTGCTGGTGCGTTGCACAGGCCGAAGGGCATCACGCAGTATTCATAGTGCCCATCGCGAGTGTTGAACGCGGTCTTCCATTCATCCCCTGAGCGGATACGGACCAGGTTGTAGGCACCCCGAAGATCCAACTTGGTGAACACACGAGCTCCTCTGAGCCGATCAAACAATTCGGGGATGAGCGGCAGGGGGTACTTGTTTTTCACGGTGATTAGGTTCAATCCCCGGTAGTCTATACATGGGCGTAGGTCACCCTCTTTCTTCTTTACGAAGAAGAAGCCTGCTCCAGCAGGAGAGGAGGATCTCCGGATGAATCCCTTAGCCAGGCTCTCTGTGATGTACGTAGACATGGCCCTTGTTTCGGCTGGAGATAGTGGATATATCCGTCCTCGAGGTGGTGTAGTTCCCGGGAGCAGGTCAATGGCACAATCGTAAGGACGATGTGGCGGGAGTACTTCGGACTCCTTCTTATCAAAGACGTCCACGAAGGACCAATAGGCTGAGGGCAGTCCTGGTAGGGACTCGGGAACCGGAGGTCGCCGGATGGGTTGTATGGTCTTCAGACATCTCTCATGGCAAGAAGACCCCCATCGAGTGATATCGCCAGTGCCCCAGCTGACTGAAGGCTCGTGTGTCCGCAACCAGGGAAGTCCCAGCAGGATTTGATGTGACATATGTGGGAGGACGTAGAGAGCGATGTTCTCGGTGTGCAGAGCACCGATACGCAGTTCAAGCGGCTTGGTGATCCAGGAGATGGTGTCAGAGAGGGGTCTCCCATCCACAGAGGCAATCACTAGGGGCTTGTCGAGTGGAGTAACAGGCACCTGGTACTTGTCCACCGTGGCCTGCTGGATGAAATTGCCTGCTGCCCCAGAATCGAGGTACGCCTCAGCCGTAAACCGCGTCTCTCCCGTTGTCACTTGCACAGTCCATGTAACTGGGTCTGAGAGAGTCCCAGCACCTAGGGTGGCCTCTCCTACCAACCCTAGGCTTTGGAGTTTCCCGGCCTCTCTGGACAGGCGCGTAGCAGGTGTGTGCCCTCTCCGCAGTAAAAGCAGAGACCCTTGGCGAGCCGCTCTGCTCGACGTTGTTCCGACTGTCGCACACGGTCGATCTGCATGGGCTCATGGACGGAGACACCAGAGGCCGTTGACTGGAGTACGGTGGGCTTCGGTGGAGGAGAGGAATGCCTTACCGGACGTCTCTCACGGGACAGCTCTTTGGACCGCTCCTGAAAGCGTATGTCCACTCGAGTCGCTAGGGTAATCAGGGCGTCCAGAGTGGACGGTACATCACGTCCAGCCAGCTCATCTTTGATTCGACCCGATAGTCCTTCCCAGAAGGCGGCGGTTAGGGCCTCGTTATTCCACCCGAGTTCTGAAGCCAAGGTGCGGAAACGGATGGCGTATTGACCCACCGTCAGTGTTCCCTGACGTAACCGGAGAAGTGATGACGCAGACGCGGAGGCGCGTCCGGGTTCGTCAAAAGTGCTGCGAAAGGCCTGCAGGAACTCCTGGAGGTTCTTGGTCATAGGGTCCTCCTTCTCCCACAAGGGGTTCATCCACGCCAGTGCCTCGCCCTCTAGGTGAGACATGATGAAGGCGACCTTGGCTTGGTCGGAGGCAAACAGATGTGGCAGCTGCGTGAAATGGAGGGAGCATTGGTTTATAAACCCCCTGCAGGTCTTGGGATCTCCGGCGTACCGGGGTGGTGAGGCCAAACGCAGTCTGGAAGCATCCGAAGAGGCGGCCAGGGGAGCGGGGGTCGTGGCTTGACTAGTGGAGGCTCGGGATGTCGAAGACGTGACTGCCGCTTGTAGCGTGGTCAGGCGGGTGTCCACGGAAGTCATAAAGTTCAGCATGCGGGTCTGGACTTCACGCTGACGTTGGAGTTCCTCATGCAAGGCCGCTAGTGCTTCGGCGGGATCCATGGCCTGTTCTTACTGTTAGGGCCAGATGGACGGGTAGACCCTGGAGGTGGATCCACTGGGCCGAACTCCCGGATGAGGGAAAGGAGTCCGGTAGCCGGGGCACTGTAGGTAGCAGGACAGTCCGTGCACTGAGAGCAAATGGAGAAGTCCCTGGGACCACGAGGTCACGGATGGTGGTCCGGGTGACGGAGCTCAGGTTCGGAAGCCGTGATGGTGTCAGGCAGGGTCCGGAACCGTTGGAGCGAGATGACGGGTCACCGCAGGGATCCGAGATGGTACGGACTGTCAGGATGGCAGATGGGCAGCGTTCGGGGTTCGAGGTACCGCAGGACCGGATGGCGATGCAGGATCGGCTCTAGAAGACAGAGAGGTAAGTATCTCATAGAACACAAGGAGACCTGACTCCTAGCTTGGGAAAACACGAAGAACAGGCCCCGCTCCCTTGGACATTAACCCCCTATATACCCTGTACCTGAGTGCATCATTTCCTGTTAATTGACACTGGCCCTTTAAGAAAGGTTCAGTGACCGCGCGCGCGCCCTAATGCGCATGCGCGCGGCCCGGGTGCCAGAAGCCAGGGCAGGAAGCTGAAGGGAGGACGCAGGGGAGCCGGCCAGGAACTGGGAAGCCGTCGGGCGCCGGGAGCGGAGACCAGGGGGCCTGGGAAGTGCAGGCACCGGAGGCTGGAGAGCGGGGAGCGTGGCAGGTGAGCCGGGGAGCGGAGCTGAGGACCCGGGGATCAGAGCAGGGGACCCGGGGAGGGGATCCGAGGACCCGGGGAGCGTGACATATACCTGGAAAAGGAGGAAGTGGTGACTCCTGACAACAACCTACATCTGGTCCCTCACCACCCTAGATAGGTCCCTCACTTATGGGCTGAGCTGGATAACTGACCCTAGGTATCACTAGTGATGGGAAAGCTAAATGGGCAACAGATGGGATGAGATCTTTTTCAACCCCACTAAACACTAAAGGAAGACACAAGAGACCAATACAAGGGAAACACGACTGCAATCATCAGAAACCTGGTAGATCGCAAAAGACAAAAACTTATCTGAGCAGCAACCACAGAAATCTCAGAAGCATCAGAAGATGACCTCTCCAAAACACAGCAAGAAACACACTATAAACTGCACCCAAACCACCACAGGGTGTGGTGAATAAATGAAGTCAGAGGATTCCTAGAGTCCATCGGCTTCAGAACAGTGGCTGCTCTCTCAGCCTATAGAGCAATGTTCTGTTATTCATAGACTGGGACAGTGAGTATGGGATTGTTGTGGGACCTCCTTATTGCATTACGGCTGACCTGGATTAGGGTTTTGCAGGGAAATAAACTGGGGAATGAGGAAGTCTCTTGTCTTTATTTACTAATTTTCTCTTTTTTTGTCTTTCAAGTTCACTTTTGAGGGACGTTGTGGGACCTTACTATGGATTATAGTGAACCTTTTTGTTTGCTAACATTTTAAATAAATTGGTGAATGAGGGCTGTAGTCAGTGGGTGTTTTGTCAAATAAAAGAAATTCTCTATTTCAAACTACTGGATTAGTAATGGGGATGTATTTTAGATGCCCACCCATTACTAATATCAGGGCTTAATGCCACCTGGCAATTCACAGATGTGCCACTTCAGGGGCGATTGCGGGCTACTATTTTTAAGCTGTGAAGGCCCTTCCCACTCTAATAGTATTAGCCCCCAGTTGTCTGCTGGCTCTTGACTGTTTTTTTAAAAAATAAGGTGGACTCTTTGCCATTTTTTTAAATTATTTGTTCAAAAAGGGATCGCCTCTATTTTTAAAAACCAGCCTGCAGCTGCTGCTGTACCACTGCTGGTTACAATTAGGGGGAACCCCACTTCATTTTTTTTTTTTAAAAAAAACTTATTTAGTAAAATAGCTGTACAAGCTATCTATCTATCTATTTATCTATCTATCTATCTATTGTCTATCTATCTATCTATCTATCTATCTATCTATCTATCTACTGAATTGTCCATCTATCTAGCTATCTATCTGTCTATCTAGCATTTATCTATCATTTTTTTGGCTTTCCACATCTCTTGCACATAAAAAAAACATTCTTTTCTGTATCATGTCTTTTTTTTCCGTTACAGGTGACAAGGATATCCCACGGATGTTACATGGGCGTGTCATACGGACATACGGACGGCTCACGGATGTCGCATGGATAATAGGCAGTGTATCAAATACTTATTTTCCCCACCGTATGTACAGAGCACTACAACATAAAAGTTTATTCATATTTCATATTCATATACTATATTACTTTGTCAAAATAAAATTCTATTTAAAAAATAAATACATACTATAAATTCAGTTCGTATAATTTTGGGGCTTTTTCATCTCTGTTTATCCAATATTTTATTAAAAAAGTGATAAAAAAACCAGCGATTCTGTTTCTTTTTTTCTCTTTTTTTTAAATGAAATTAACTGGGAACTAATGTTATACAGTAGTTTGGACAGTTGCGCGATACCAGATGTGTATTTCTTTTGTTTGTTTTTTCTGAAAAGGAAAAAAGGGGGCTGATTATATTTTTTACATTATGTTTTATTTTTTCTATACTTTTTTTAATTTACTGTTGTGAGACACAAAAAACCTAGTATTACACAGGGACAGGAGGAGAATCAAACATTATTGCTGTACTTTAAAAAGCCCTTCTTAAACACTATATTTCCCAGTGTAAAGTAGAAATAGTAGATACCTCCTGCATCGGTGCTATTCCAGCGTTCCCGCAGACAGGTCTCCCGAGGCTCGCATGACATTTTCATGCCATGTGAGTGTGATGCCCTGGCAAAACCAGGTAGTCACAAATAGGTCCCCGCATAACACCTTCCCCCACTAGGAAACACACAGCCAACCTAGAAACCCTAGTCACCCCCTCTTAGGGAAAGATAGACACACCAGTGGGCGTGACCAGTCAGTTGGGACACGCCCACCCAGGGGTCTAGACAGCCAAGGGCGGGAAACCAAGCAGTTTAGTTTGGAGTTCAGTTTGGAGAGGAGTGTGGGCTGGAGCTAAGTGTAGCTCCAGCAGGAAAGTTCAAGTTGAACGGTACCAGGGTAGGAACCCTGGTGCCACTGGCTAGGAGGCAGACGGTGGTCTCCGTCAGCAGGAGACGGGAAGACGGCTCGGCAAAACCGAGGTGGACCAGGACAGGGTTGTAGCCCGCCGGTACAGACACGGGGAACCGACCCAGAAAGCGTAGCACAAAGGGGGGTACTCGGACCCTGAAGCCTGAACCGGAAACAGGACTGGTTAATTCACCGATTGAGGCCAGAACTAGAGGTTCTGTCCCACCCAAAGTCCCTCATAGAAGACAACAGCCCACCAATAGGGATAAGAGGTCACCGCCAGGGCCCATAGATCCCACGAGCCAGCGTCTGCAGGCACGGTTCCTTAGGCCCCATCCAGCCGGGAGCAGACTCCTATGTTTCACGCTATGAAGTCCACCTTACACAAAACAGTGCAGAGAAAAGGATAGAGACCACCAGCTGGGTGGGAACCCGAATGCAACCGGACGCAGCACCGGCCACCAGCACCTTGGTTTACTAGAGACTTGTGTGGTTTAATAACTGTGAGTACACAAACACTCCCTGCGGTCGCTATACCCTGCACTGAGACACCGGGTCCCGGGGCCACCATCCCTACTGTTACGTACTGGAGGTGGATTCATGGGACCGTGCACCGGACTCCCCCAGCAAGGCAACCAGGAGCTAACCCCTATACAGGGACTTTCCTGTCACCCCACCAGAGGGCCTAGATGCACGGTAGCCGGAACACTAGGGGTACGGGGTCTGAGTCCTTCAAAGATCTGCACAGGGAAAGTCTTAGTCCACAGGGAACCGTAGTCAGGATGGATGTCCAGAACCAGATTCAGGTGCTGAGAGGGAACAGCCGATGGGGTCCGGATCCAGCGAGAGTAGCAGGCTGAGGTTACCAGGTGGAATTGGGGACCGGTGACGGGATCAGGCTGAGGGAAGATGGTGGGATTCACATCAGTCACCGGGACGCTTCCTGGAGGATCAGCAATCTGGACCAGGTCAGGACGGCAGACAGGCTCTGCGGAAGAGACAGTGTTATAAGGGAGACAAGGCACAGAAAGACCTGGACACCTAGCTATGGAAACACGTTGATCAGGCACCGCCCATAGGTAACAGGAAGTCTTTTATACCCTGCACCTGCAATCAGCCACATCCTGTTCCAAGGATGCTGGCCCTATAAGACCAGGTGAGTGAGCGCGCCCGCGCCCTAAAGCACATGCTTGAAGCCCGGGAGCCAGAGGCAAGCACAGAAGGCCGGGGACAGGGCGCAAAGGAACCACAGAGACCGGATCAGTGGGTATGGAGCGGTGCCGGGACACAGAGACCAGATCAGTGGGTATGGAGCGGTGCTGGGACACAGAGACCGGATCAGTGGGTACGGAGCGGTACCGGGACACCGGAAGCGTGACACCTACCCACGGAGGGGTTAACAACTAGCTGCACAACATCTCCCCCGGGTGCCCTACAACAGCAGCGGTGGTGTCCCACTTCACCACACCCCGTGGGTGGCGTCACGAACTTACTACGACCTAGCCCGTACATTTACGCCCCCCTTTTTATTCGGCATGTCTGCGAGACCCCCGGGTCCGGAGACCCTCGAGTCACCACACCAGAAGGCCCGGACCCGAGCAGTGCCGGCTGCTGGCATGTGGGCGGCACATGAGCGCTGCCGTCATACAGTAGTCCACAGACTTAGCTGATGTTGTAATATGATGACAGGCCATGGCTCCTACAGTTAGGTGGGCTTTGCACGTTGCGACATCGCAAGCCAATGCTGCGATGTCGCACGCGATAGTGTCGCGGGCGGGGAGGAGGCCGCCGCTGCGCTCTCGCTAACGCTCGGGTCCGGCGCTGCTGCTTGGTGGCTCGAGCGGTGGGCCGGATCCAGGGACTCGAGCGGCGCTCCTCGCCCGTGAGTGAAAGGGGAATAGTTTTTTGGGATTTGGGAAGTCGGTCCGTGACGCCACACACGGTTGTGGTGAGGTTGGGACTTGGGACACCACCGCTGCTCTGGACGGGGATCCCGGGAGCGATGACAGGGAGCAGCCGAGATGTTTCTTTCCCCTCCGTGGGTAGGGGGTTTTGGTGGTCCCGGGGCCCGGTGATGGTGACTGGAACGTGGATGACGGGGTTTGGCGAGGTGCAGGGTCGCGGGGGCAGTGCAGTGCCAGACGGCACGGTGGTACTCACTCAGCCAATGATGAATACAGAGTCTCCGGTAAAACAAACGGCTGGATGGAGGGGTTCCGCAGATGGCTGCGGTGGTCACTCCCGGTAGGTTGGCGGTGACTGCCTTTCCCTGCACCTGTAGTGTGTTTTCGGCCCCGATGGCTTCCCACCGGTAGCCCGCTCCCCAGCGGTGTGTTTGCCAGAGGAGCCCCTTTTTGCCCGCAGGCTCTGGCCCTGGGAACTCTAGCTGTGGCGGTAGCTGTATTTCCCTTCACGGTTGAGCGGTTGCCTTTAGTCGGGTCTTTGCTGCTGGGAAACCCCGGAGGTTCCCATCGCTGATGGATTTGACCGTTTTAACGGCGACTCCAAGCCTGGTCGGGATCCGTAGGCCCTGCCAAGTGGTGCTGGCTTCTCTTCGCTCCCCGGTTCGGTACCAGCGGCCACCGCCCTTTCCCGGTCCTTACGGTTCTGCGTCAATCGGCCTCTCCTGCAGACGGTCACCACCGTCTGCAAACCTTGCTGTAGGTGTCCGGGTCACGTACCCGGACACGGTCAGTCTGCTCCTCCACTACTACTTTACTCCTCTCTCTTCCTACTCCAAAACTACTCTCTTTCCTTTTCCCGCCTCCAGGACTGTGAACTCCTCAGTGGGTGGGGCCAACCACCTGGCTCCACCCCACCTGGTGTGGACATCAGCCCCTGGAGGGAGGCAACAAGGATTTGTGTGTGTGACTGATGTGCCTAACCGGGGTGTGGGGTGTGTTGTTGCAGTACTTGTGACGTCCTGGCTTGTCCAGGGCGCCACAATAGTCCCCGCCCCCGTCGCAGGTACGATATCTTGTGATAGCTGGCGTAGCGAAAATTATCGCTACGCCAGCTTCACATGCACTCACCTGCCCTGCGACCGTCGCTCTGGCTGGCAACCCGCTTTCTTCCTAAGGGGGCGGGTCATGTGGCGTCATAGCGACGTCACACAGCAGGCGGTCAATAGCGGCGGAGGGGCGGAGATGAGCAGGATGTAAATATCCCGCCCACCTCCTTCCTTCCATATAGCCGCCGGCGGCAGGTAAGGTGATGTTCATCGCTCTGCGGCTTCGCACACAGCGATGTGTGCTGCCGCAGGAATGAGGAACAGCATCGTACCTGTCGCGGCAACGTAATTATGAAAAAGTCGGAGCCTGCACCGATGATACAATAACGACGCTTTTGCGCTCGTTAATCATATCATCTAGGATTTACACACAACGATGTCGAAAGTGACGCCGGATGTGCGTCACTTTCGATTTGACCCCACCGACATCGCACGTGCCGCCCTTAGAATCTTTGTATGTTATCAGCTAATATAGGTGGGTCCTGTGTATGATTTTTTTTTAAGAACTAAGACATATGGAAAGTGATTGGGTTAATGAGAAAACCTTTTTATGATTATGCCAAAATGTTTGTGTGTTCTTTTGGACAAGTAACGGAAATACTATGCTGACACAGGAAGATCAAACCAGTTGGCAATAATAATCCCACATGTAAGCAGTAAAATGTTCTTATTTGTGCATATTATAGAAGTCCAAAACTATTTATGTCATGGAAAGCAATGAAACTTGTAAATTTTTTATTTGCATAGTGCACATATACAACAAACAAAACAATATAACTTTATTATTTGATTATTATTGGCTAAAAGTACATTGAATTCTTAGAAAAAGGAATTTATTGACTTGTGTTCTTTCAAGAAACAGAACATCACATTCTGCTTTTTGATTACTATTCTACATGGTATCTGGTACTTTATTACTTTAAGATGAAACATGGATCATCTTTAGCTCTTCACTAGTTCATAAAAATACTGATGAGCTTAACAGGCAAGACTCGAGACAATATGGGCATTCAATAAGGAATTGCTGCATTAGTGTTTTTTTAGTTTGTCCCTCACTGTATTGTGGCTAAAACAGGTTTGAATCCTAGCAGAATGATGCACGGCCTTTTAACGGTATTTTATTTGAAGTTATGTTCATTTGTAACAATATTTATTTCTTATGGAAAAGGTGCTATATGTTTTGAACCATTTGAAGCAGTTTTTATTAGAAAAATTATATTACAGACAATGTTGGGTTACATGAGGTTATCTACATTATCTACATTATCTACATTATCCTACTCCTACTACTCAATATATAGTATGTGCCCACAAGCAACAAATAGACCTTATATTTTATGGGACCCTGACCTTTCCTTTCAGACATACACTGCATTCTAAATGATTATGTATATGCTAGTGTCGCGGGCGGCGGGGCGCTGCGCTCGCTAACGCTCGGGTCTGGCGCTGCTGCTGCTGCTCGGTGGCTCGTGCGGTGGGCCGGATCCGGGGACTCGAGCGGCGCTCCTCGCCCGTGAGTGAAAAGGGGGTGGTTTGTTTGGGGATTTAGTCCGTGACGCCACCCACGGGTTGTGGTGAAGATGGGCACCACTGCTGCTGGTGACGGGGATTTTCTTGAGAAAATGAGCATGTCCAATATTTTCCGCAGGTACCTGCGGAATACCCCCGGAAATTCACTCCATTCACTGTAATGTAATCGCGAAATTCCGGGGGTATACCGCAGGTAGCAAATGATGTGCGGTATACCCCCGGTATAGCCGCGATTTACCTGCGGTAATGTACATCGCTGCCTGCGGTTTTGCAGGAAGTGATGTCATTATGACAGAAGAGGAAGCGGAGCAGAGTAAACACAGACGTCACACTCCCTGGACGCCGCACAGAAGCACTTCCGTGTGACGTCCGGCGGGTGCCCGTGCAGTCTGTGTCCCGCTGCAGCCCCGCCGCTGCCTGCCCTGCAGTGTGTCAGTGTCTGCCCGCAGTGTCAGCAGCTTGTGACGCTGCAGCGCAGGCAGACACTGACACCCTGCAGTGCGTGCAGCCGCGGGGATGACGGGCGCTGCTGTCAGGAGGTGAGATGAGATCATTACCTGATGTGACGATCTCCTGCCTTCTGACATCACAGCGGTCACTGCTGTCTATGCCCGTCTCGTGAGCGACCCGAGACTGTCACTAGCGATGACGTCACGGGTAGAGTTGAGCGCGGTTCGAGGTTCGAGGTTCTCCAGTTCTAGGCTCGAGTGATTTTGGGGCCTGTTCTAGATCGAACTAGAACTCGAGCTTTTTGCAAAAGCTCGATAGTTCTAGAAACGTTCGAGAACGGTTCTAGGAGCAAAAAAACAGCTAATTCCTAGCTGGCTTTCCGATGTAATAGTGTAAGTCACTCTGTGACTCACACTATTATGAAATTTCAGTGTATAGTGTGCGTGAACAGCGCCTTCAGATCACTCCTGTTTGTATCATTTTTTTTTTTTCCTTGTCTTCCTTCCCTAAGCGCGCGCGTGTAGTGGGGAGGGCCATTATGTCAGCCAATCCCAGACACACACACAGCTAAGTGGACTTTTAGCCAGAGAAGCAACGGCATGTGTGATAGGATGTCCATGTCCCATGTCCCTGCATTATAAAAACGAGTATCTGCCCGTCCGGACGCCATTATCTCTTCTGCATCCTTGGTGTCAGACATCACTGGCGCAGCTCCGTCCTGAGTCCTATCGCCGATACTGCTGTATACGCTCCATACACAGCGCTAGACAGCTTAGGGAGAGCACTTTCTATCAGTCCTTTTAAGGGCTCGTACCGGCAGGGTCAGAGCCATAGGTGACAGGTCCTGAAAACAGAGACAGCGTCTGTGTAGCTAAGGTCAGGGATTTCGTCGCTGCATTTCCCCATTAGGAGGGAATAGAAAGGCAGGCTTCCTTTCCTCTACCCAGAGACCCACAATCCTGGCACTGTACCCTCCTGTCCTCTGCACACTCCAACTCTTTATAACTAAGCCATTATACTAGCAAACACTCAGTGTACCTAGTGGCATCCTAAACGTGGCTGTTGGACTTCTGTATCGTCCCAGTAGTGCACAGATATTTGCAGCACGTCTGCCTGCATTGCACACTCAAACTCATTATAACTAAGCCATTATACTAGCAAACACTCAGTGTACCTAGTGGCATCCTAAACGTGGCTATTGGACTTTTGTATAGTCCCACTAGTGCAAAGATATTTGCAGCACGTCTGCCTGCATTGCACACTCAAACTCATTATAACTAAGCCATTATACTAGCAAACACTCAGTGTACCTAGTGGCATCCTAAACGTGGCTATGGGACTTTTGTATAGTCCCACTAGTGCAAACATATTTGCAGCACGTCTGCCTGCATTGCACACTCAAACTCATTATAACTAAGCCATTATACTAGCAAACACTCAGTGTACCTAGTGGCATCCTAAACGTGGCTATTGGACTTTTGTATAGTCCCACTAGTGCAAAGATATTTGCAGCACGTCTGCCTGCATTGCACACTCAAACTCATTATAACTAAGCCATTATACTAGCAAACACTCAGTGTACCTAGTGGCATCCTAAACGTGGCTATTGGACTTTTGTATAGTCCCACTAGTGCAAAGATATTTGCAGCACGTCTGCCTGCATTGCACACTCAAACTCATTATAACTAAGCCATTATACTAGCAAACACTCAGTGTACCTAGTGGCATCCTAAACGTGGCTATTGGACTTTTGTATAGTCCCACTAGTGCAAAGATATTTGCAGCACGTCTGCCTGCATTGCACACTCAAACTCATTATAACTAAGCCATTATACTAGCAAACACTCAGTGTACCTAGTGGCATCCTAAACGTGGCTATTGGACTTTTGTCTAGTCCCACTAGTGCAAAGATATTTGCAGCACGTCTGCCTGCATTGCACACTCAAACTCATTATAACTAAGCCATTATACTAGCAAACACTCAGTGTACCTAGTGGCATCCTAAACGTGGCTATTGGACTTTTGTATAGTCCCACTAGTGCAAAGATATTTGCAGCACGTCTGCCTGCATTGCACACTCCAACTCATAGTTACTAATCCATTATACTAGCAATTTATGCTGCCAGTTTAAGGGCTGTAGTTGCATTGTCAGGGATATTTATTCTTTATTATTCTGCTGTTAATAAAGCTAGACCACCGCTGCAATCTACACCACCTCTCAATTTTTACTACCACATTTTCAGTGCACAATCTTGTCGCAATCAACATGAGTGGCAAAATGACAGATGCTGGTGGAAAGGGGAAGAGGCGTGGTGGAAAAGGAAAAAAAGGTTTTGTCCGTGGGGAAGGTGGCAAAGCTCCATTATCATCTGCTGAAGATAGACCATCTACCAGCAAAAGTAAGATGTCTACTACTTACCGTGGATAATCCGATGTGCTCCCTTTTTTACGGACACGAACAACAGGAACAAAGGTAGATGATGGCCAAAAAAGGAAAATGCTTGAATGGATCTCAAGTGGTTCAACAAGTGCCCTCTTAGCCACTTCAAGTACCGCATCCAAAAAACACCAGTCCTCTGAGTTGTCATCCCAATCAAACTTGCTTTCTCCCAGCTCCGAAGTCTCCATCAGCCCTGCACAGTATGGTGGAACTGAGATGGCTGAGTCTGCAGAGCTGTTCAGTCACTCTATAGCCTGGGAATCAGAGGTCTGCTCCCAAGCTACAGTGAGTACAGAACAGGAAATGGTCTGCAGTGATGCCCAGAACCTTTGTGACTCTGATTCAGGCCGTGAGGACCAAGTTTCTGAGCATA
The DNA here is from genome assembly GCF_048569485.1 of Anomaloglossus baeobatrachus. Lineage (NCBI taxonomy): Eukaryota > Metazoa > Chordata > Amphibia > Anura > Aromobatidae > Anomaloglossus > Anomaloglossus baeobatrachus. The sequence goes on along the minus strand of NC_134355.1, from coordinate 175,271,248 downwards.
ATGTTGACCCTTTGTCACAAACTGTAACACCTGTGGTTATAGACAATGAGGAACATACTGATGAAGATGAGACGCAGATACCCGATTGGGATGACAACTTAAATATTCGGTCAGGGCAAGAAGAGGCTCGGTCTGAGGGGGAGGGGAGTGCAAACACAACAATTGATGATGAAGTTCTAGATCCCACCTACTGTCAACCCACAGTCAGGCACTCGAGGAGGTCAACAGAGGTGGTGGAGGAGGATGCAACTGATGACGAAGTTACCTTGCGCCTTCCTGGACAGAGTCGGAGTACTGGTAGCATGTCTACAACTGCATCCTCAGCCACCACTCTGCCTCTGAGCACTAGTCGGGGTGGATCAACAGGTCGCATGCCCTCTAAGCCTTGACTAGCCTGGTCCTTTTTTGACATAGCAAAAGATCGCACAAATTATGTGATCTGTAAAATTTGTCATGGTTCTATTAGTAGAGGTCAAAACCTCAGCAGTTTGACAACTTCTTCCATGAATCGTCACATGAATAAATATCATATGTCCCGGTGGGAAGCTCACCTTGCTGCAATGCGGCCTAGCGGAGCGAACCATCCACCGCCTGCCCCTTCCAGTGCATCCGCGCGCTCTTCATCCTCTATGACTGTGGGGACAGCTGTCACACCTGTTTTTCCACGCACAACTTCCACCACTGTAACCGCAACAGGCAGTTTGCTTGGTAGGTCGTCAGTTGGTTTGGAAGGGGAAACAAGTGAGTGTGTACAGCTCTCTCAGACATCGATAGCACCAACGTTGGATGAAGGCAACATCAGGTCTCCGCCTGCACTTTCCTCACAAACCTGCATTTTTCCAGGGACACCCTACTCAACACCGTCTACACACAGCAGCCAGATCTCTGTCCCTCAGATGTGGTCAAATAAAAGGCCACTTCCTGCGACCCATGACAAAGCTAAGAGGTTGACTCTATCCCTCTGTAAGCTCTTGGCTACCGAAATGCTGCCTTTCCGCCTAGTGGACACACAGGATTTTAGAGACCTTATGTCTGTCGCTGTGCCCCAGTACCAGATGCCTAGTCGCCACTACTTATCTAAGAGAGGTGTGCCCGCGCTACACCAGCATGTCGCACACAACATCACCGCTTCCTTGAGAAACTCTGTGTGTGAACGGGTGCATTTCACCACCGATACTTGGACCAGTAAGCATGGACAGGGACGTTACATGTCGCTGACTGGGCACTGGGTAACTATGGTGATAGATGGTGAAGGGTCTGCTGCACAAGTCTTGCCGTCCCCACGACTTGTGTGACAATCCTCTGTCTGTCCAAGTTCCGCCACTGCTTCTGCCTCCTCCACCTCATCTGGGTCCTCCACCTCCGCCCCAAGCCTGCCTGGTCAGGCCACCAGCGTTCTCACTGCGCAGAAGGAATCACGCACGCCTCATTACTATGCTGGCAGCAGAGCGCAACGGCATCAGGCGGTCTTTAGCTTGACATGTCTTGGGAATAAGAGTCACACAGCTGAGGAGTTGGGGTCAGCTCTGCGGTCCGAGTTTAATAAATGGTTGTCTCCGCTCAACCTGCAGCCTGGTAAGGCCGTGTGCGACAATGCTGCAAACCTGGGTGCGGCCCTTCGCCTGGGCAAGGTGACACACGTGCCTTGTATGGCTCACGTGTTGAACCTTGTTGTCCAGCAATTCTTAACACACTATCTCGGCCTAGATGGCCTTCTGAACAGGGCACGAAAACTGTCTGCTCACTTCCGCCGTTCAAGCACCGCAGCTGAGCGACTTGCATCGCTCCAGAAGTCTTTCGGCCTGCCGGTTCATCGCCTGAAATGTGATGTGGCGACACGCTGGAATTCAACTCTCCACATGTTACAGCGACTGTGGCAGCACCGCCGAGCCCTGGTCAAATACGTCATGACGTATAGCCTGGGCCAACGAGATGCAGAGGTGGGGCAGATCACCCTGATGGAGTGGTCTCAGATCAAGGACCTATGCACCCTTCTGCACAGTTTCGACATGGCGACGAATATGTTTAGCGCTGACAATGCCATTATCAGCATGACAATTCCAGTCATTTACATGCTGGAGCACACGCTAAACACTATTCGGAGTCAGGGGGTGGGACAACAGGCAGGGGAGGAACTACAGGAGGATTCATATGCGCAAGACACAACAACATCACCAAGGTTCAGACGTTCATCATCACCAAGGCGCCAGGCATGGGACCATGGGGGACAGGGATCAACAAGGGCGCATGGTAGCAGGCTAAATGTTGAGGAAGGTGCAGGAGAACATGAAGAAATGGAGGACGAACTGTCCATGGACATGGAAGACTCAGCGGATGAGGGAGACCTTGGTCAAATTTCTGTTGAAAGAGGTTGGGGGGAGATGTCAGAGGAAGAAAGAATGGTTAGCACCTCTATGCCACAAACACAGCGTAGACTTGGTCCGCATGGCTGCGCAAGACACATGAGTGCCTTCTTGTTGCACTACCTCCAACATGACCCTCGTATTGTCAAAATTAGAAGTGATGATGACTACTGGATTGCCACACTATTAGATCCCCGGTACAAGTCCAAATTTTGTGACATAATTCCAGCCATAGAAAGGGACGCACGTATGCAGGAGTATCAGCAGAAGCTGTTACTCGATCTTAGCTCGGCTTTTCCACCAAACAACCGTGCAGGTGCAGGGAGTGATTCTCCCAGTTGTAACTTGACAAACATGGGACGGTCTCGTCATCTTCAACAGTCTACCCGTACCAGTAGGACCGTATCTGGTGCTGGTAACAGCAATTTTATGGAATCTTTTCATAATTTTTTTAGACCCTCCTTTGCAAGGCCACCAGAGACAACAAGTCTGACACATAGTCAACGGCTGGAGAGGATGATACAGGAGTATCTCCAAATGAACATCGATGCCATGACTTTGCAAATGGAGCCTTGCTCCTTTTGGGCTTCAAATCTAGAAAAATGGCCAGAGCTATCCAGTTACGCCTTGGAGATTTTGTCGTGTCCAGCTGCCAGCGTTGTCTCTGAACGTGTCTTCAGTGCTGCTGGGTGTGTGCTGACAGATAAGCGCACGCGTCTGTCCAGTGACAATGTGGACAGACTGACGTTCATCAAAATGAACAAGTCATGGATCCAGAAGGAATTTACTACCCCTGCGTCATCCTGGGGAGAGTAAATGCTTGTGGATTTGGAATGTGCTTGATGCAAATCAAAACATCCTGTTTGCAACTAGGGCACAAGTGCTGCCACTGATAAGGTGTCTGTGTGTGGCCCTGTGTTTTGGAAAAAAGGGAGACTCCACTTGGAGTAACCCTTGCTTACATTGTTTTTAAAAGAAGCCAAGATGAACAGAGCTGGGATCAGGAAAGACTTTGCTACCTACCCCGGAGTCATCCTGGGGACGATTAAGTATGGCGTATTTTTGAATGTGCTTGATGCAAATCTAGCTGTGAAGTGTACAACTGGAGCACAACTGCTGCCACTGAAGGGGTGGGTGTGTGTGTGGCCCAATTTTTGGAAAAAAAGGGAGACTCCGCTTGGAGTAACCCTTGATTGCTGTGTTTTTTATAAATGATCCAAGATGCACAGAGCTGGGATCAGGAAAGACTTTGCTACCTACCCCGGAGTCATCCTGGGGACGGTTAAGTATGGCGTATTTTTGAATGTGCTTGATGCAAATCTAGCTGTGAAGTGTACAACTGGGGCACAACTGCTGCCACTGAAGGGGTGGGTGTGTGTGTAGCCCAATTTTTGGAAAAAAAGGGAGACTCCGCTTGGAGTAACCCTTGATTGCTCTGTTTTTTATAAATGATCCAAGATGCACAGAGCTCGGATCAGGAAAGACTTTGCTACCTACCCCGGTGTCATCCTGGGACGGTTAATTATGGCGTATTTTTGAATGTGCTTGATGCAAATCTAGCTGTGAAGTGAAGAAACTGGGGCACAACTGCTGCCACTGAAGGGGTGGGTGTGTGTGGGGCCCAATTTTTGGAAAAAAGGGAGACTCCGCTTGGAGTAACCCTTGCTTACATTGTTTTTAAAAGAAGCCAAGATGAACAGAGCTGGGATCAGGAAAGACTTTGCTACCTACCCCGGAGTCATCCTGGGGACGGTTAAGTATGGCGTATTTTTGAATGTGCTTGATGCAAATCTAGCTGTGAAGTGTACAACTGGGGCACAACTGCTGCCACTGAAGGGGTGGGTGTGTGTGGGGCTCAATTTTTGGAAAAAAGGGAGACTCCGCTTGGAGTAACCCTTGCTTACATTGTTTTTAAAAGAAGCCAAGATGAACAGAGCTGGGATCAGGAAAGACTTTGCTACCTACCCCGGAATCATCCTGGGGACGGTTAAGTATGGCGTATTTTTGAATGTGCTTGATGCAAATCTAGCTTTGAAGTGTACAACTGGGGCACAACTGCTGCCACTGAAGGGGTGGGTGTGTGTGTGGCCCAGTTTTTGGAAAAAAAAGGGAGACTCCGCTTGGAGTAACCCTTGATTGCTGTGTTTTTTATAAATGATCCAAGATGCACAGAGCTGGGATCAGGAAAGACTTTGCTACCTACCCCGGAATCATCCTGGGGACGGTTAATTATGGCGTATTTTTGAATGTGCTTGATGCAAATCTAGCTGTGAAGTGTACAACTGGGGCACAACTGCTGCCACTGAAGGGGTGGGTGTGTGTGGGGCCCAATTTTTGGAAAAAAGGGAGACTCCGCTTGGAGTAACCCTTGCTTGCTGTGTTTTTTATAAATGATCAAAGATGCACAGAGCTGGGATCAGGAAAGACTTTGCTACCTACCCCGGTGTCATCCTGGGGACGGTTAAGTATGGCGTATTTTTGAATGTGCTTGATGCAAATCTAGCTGTGAAGTGTACAACTGGGGCAAACCTGCTGCCACTGAAGGGGTGGGTGTGTGTGGGGCCCAATTTTTGGAAAAAAGGGAGACTCCGCTTGGAGTAACCCTTGCTTGCTGTGTTTTTTAAAAGGAGCCAAGATGAACAGAGCTGGGATCAGGAAAGACTTTGCTACCTACCCCGGTGTCATCCTGGGGACGGTTAATTATGGCGTATTTTTGAATGTGCTTGATGCAAATCTAGCTGTGAAGTGTACAACTGGGGCACAACTGCTGCCACTGAAGGGGTGGGTGTGTGTGGGGCCCAATTTTTGGAAAAAAGGGAGACTCCGCTTGGAGTAACCCTTGCTTACATTGTTTCTAAAAGAAGCCAAGATGAACAGAGCTGGGATCAGGAAAGACTTTGCTACCTACCCCGGAGTCATCCTGGGGACGGTTAAGTATGGCGTATTTTTGAATGTGCTTGATGCAAATCTAGCTGTGAAGTGTACAACTGGGGCACAACTGCTGCCACTGAAGGGGTGGGTGTGTGTGTGGCCCAGTTTTTGGAAAAAAAGGGAGACTTCGCTTGGAGTAACCCTTGATTGCTGTGTTTTTTATAAATGATCCAAGATGCACAGAGCTGGGATCAGGAAAGACTTTGCTACCTACCCCGGTGTCATCCTGGGGACGGTTAATTATGGCGTATTTTTGAATGTGCTTGATGCAAATCTAGCTGTGAAGTGTACAACTGGGGCACAACTGCTGCCACTGAAGGGGTGGGTGTGTGTGGGGCCCAATTTTTGGAAAAAAGGGAGACTCCGCTTGGAGTAACCCTTGCTTACATTGTTTTTAAAAGAAGCCAAGATGAACAGAGCTGGGATCAGGAAAGACTTTGCTACCTACCCCGGAGTCATCCTGGGGACGGTTAAGTATGGCGTATTTTTTAATGTGCTTGATGCAAATCTAGCTGTGAAGTGTACAACTTGGGCACAACTGCTGCCACTGAAGGGGTGGGTGTGTGTGTGGCCCAATTTTTGGAAAAAAAGGGAGACTCCGCTTGGAGTAACCCTTGATTGCTCTGTTTTTTATAAATGATCCAAGATGCACAGAGCTGGGATCAGGAAAGACTTTGCTACCTACCCCGGTGTCATCCTGGGGACGGTTAATTATGGCGTATTTTTGAATGTGCTTGATGCAAATCTAGCTGTGAAGTGTACAACTGGGGCACAACTGCTGCCACTGAAGGGGTGGGTGTGTGTGTGGCCCAATTTTTGGAAAAACAGGGAGACTCCGCTTGGAGTAACCCTTGATTGCTGTGTTTTTTATAAATGATCCAAGATGCACAGAGCTGGGATCAGGAAAGACTTTGCTACCTACCCCGGTGTCATCCTGGGGACGGTTAATTATGGCGTATTTTTGAATGTGCTTGATGCAAATCTAGCTGTGAAGTGTACAACTGGGGCACAACTGCTGCCACTGAAGGGGTGGGTGTGTGTGGGGCCCAAGTTTTGGAAAAAAGGGAGACTCCGCTTGGAGTAACCCTTGCTTGCTGTGTTTTTTAAAAGGAGCCAAGATGAACAGAGCTGGGATCAGGAAAGACTTTGCTACCTAACCCGGGGTCATCCTGGGGACGGTTAAGTATGGCGTATTTTTGAATGTGCTTGATGCAAATCTAGCTGTGAAGTGTACAACTGGGGCACAACTGCTGCCACTGAAGGGGTGGGTGTGTGTGGGGCCCAATTTTTGGAAAAAAAGGGAGACTCCGCTTGGAGTAACCCTTGATTGCTGTGTTTTTTATAAATGATCCAAGATGCACAGAGCTGGGATCAGGTAAGACTTTGCTACCTACCCCGGTGTCATCCTGGGGACGGTTAATTATGGCGTATTTTTGAATGTGCTTGATGCAAATCTAGCTGTGAAGTGTACAACTGGGGCACAACTGCTGCCACTGAAGGGGTGGGTGTGTGTGGGGCCCAATTTTTGGAAAAAAGGGAGACTCCGCTTGGAGTAACCCTTGCTTGCTGTGTTTTTTAAAAGGAGCCAAGATGAACAGAGCTGGGATCAGGAAAGAAAAGGGAGACTCCGCTTGGAGTCACCTTGCGGTGTTTTACATGATTTTAGAAGGGGGTGCCATGCCTATATCTGTGTGTCCTCCACTTTTTCCTTGTCCTGCTCTTTTGTTTTCGCATGAGTATATGTCCTTGTCACTTTCCCATGTGTTTGTGTTGTGTTGTGAGTTGTTTGTCACCTTTTGGACACCTTTGAGGGTGTTTTCTAGGTGTTTTTATGTGTTTGTGAATGCCTGCCATTGTTTCCTATGCGGTTCGAGTTCGGTTCGTCGAACGTTCGACGAACCGAACTCGAACGGGACCTCCGTTCGGCGAACCGACCTCGAGCCGAACCGGGACCGATTCGCTCATCTCTAGTCACGGGCTCTCGCGATACTGCTGACAAGGTGGCGGGCATAGAAGGCAGTGACAGCGCTGATGGCAGGACTACAGGAGATCATCACAGCAGGTAATGATCTCATCTATCCTCCTGACAGCAGCGCTCGTCATCCCCTGCAGGGACCTGGGCTATTGATGGTAGCTCAGGTCACTGCATTGCTCTCCCAGCCAATGGGGAACATTCTGTTCTGCATTGAATGGGACAGTGACTATGGTATGGATCGCCGTGGGACCCCTTCCTTATTGAATTACGCCAGACGTGGAATTGATTGTTCTTTTCAATAAATTGGTGAAAGAGGGAATGTGGGGAGTGTTTTTTCAAATAAAACTTTTTTTGTTGTTTATTTTTTATTTCTTACTGACTGGGTTGGTGTTGTTGGGTATCTGATAGACGCATGAAATCACGAACCCCAGGGCTTGATGCCAGGTGACATTACACATCTGGCATCAACCCCATATATTACCTCGTTTGCCAACGCATCAGGGCAACGGGATGAGTTGGGGCGAAGCGCCAGGATTGGCACGTCTAATGAATGGCCACTTCTGGGGCGGTTGCGGCCTGCTATTTTTAGACTGGGGAGTGTCCAATAACAGTGGACCTCCCCAGTCTGAGAATATCAGACCACAGCTGTCCGCTTTACCTTGGCTGGTGATCCAATTTGGGGGGCTGCCAGCTGTGGTCTGCAGGCTGCAGCCGTCTGCTTTACCCTAGCTGGCTACAAAAGATGGGGGGACCTCACGCGTTTTTTTTTTTAATTACTTATTTATTTTATGGCTAAATACAAGGCAGCCTTTAGTGCCACATGAAAGTCACTAAAGGGTGCCAGGTTAGAATATGCAGGGGGGTGGGACATTATATAGGTCCTTCTCATCTATCTATCTATCTATCTATTATCTATCTATCTATTCATCTAGCAATCTTTCCCTCTATCCATTATCTGTCTATCGATTATCTATTATCTATATTATTTATTGCAGTAGTTACAGCATAAAAAACCACAGGGACTAACCTGCGGAAAAACCGCGGCAAATCCGTGGCAAAAACGCATGCGTTTTTCCCGCGGATTTGGTGCATTTTTTTACCGCAGGTGCGGTAATCTTCAACTCCCAGAAGTTTCTCAAGAAATTTTCTTGAGAAAAATCACTTTTCTAGTGCGCACATAGCTTAAGGGTGTGTGCCCACGATCAGTGTTTGCAGCGTTTTGGATGTAGCATGCTTCAGCTGCGTCTAAAATGCTGCAGTGTACAGTATAAGTATAGTGGACGAGATTTCTAGAAATCCCGTGCCCACTATGCTTCTTTTTTCCGCAGCAAACACTGACCTGTAGTGCGTCATTCCAGACTGCAGCATGTCAATTGTTTGTTGCGGAATTGCAAGTGTCTTCCGTAGGGAAGGTGTTCCACCCCAGCAGCGGATCCCCCGTGTTGGGCTTCCGTCTCGCTCTATCTGGGCTACTCGTGGGACAAGATCTGGAACCTTGTCCCCTGCTGGCTAATTGACAAGGTGCTTGCAGCTGTCCTCGCCCTGGGGTCCAGGTACCCCGACTGTGCGCGGCCTCCGGATTGGATTCCCGCTGTCGGCACCGGCAGATTACAACCTTGCCCCAGTCAACTTAAGGTCTCCCGTGACCGGATCTCCGTCGCCTGTGGCCCTGCTCTGCCGTCTGCCACCTAGTCAGCTCAGGTAGTCCGGTAGTCCGGGAGCTACAACCCCCGACTACCACTTCACTCCTCTCACTTCCACTGTCCAGACTAAACTAACTCATTCCCTCCCCTGATACCTCAGGACCCCTAGGTGGGCGTCACCATCTGCCTGGCCCCGTCCACTGGTGTGTCCCTATTGTCCTGGGGGAGTGACTAGGCTTTGTGACGGGTGTTTGTACCTGTGTGTGGGGTTGTGTTGGAAGGCCAAGGAGGAGGGAATTCTGCATCTGGAAGATGGACGCAGTCTTCTGTGACAACCTGATTTTGTCAGGGCATCACACTAACTGCGCTAAAACAAAGGGTACATGAAACATAAATGGCAAATACCAAGATTGTGGTGCAAGGGGGGAATATGCATGGTGTGATGAATTGATGTTGCAGACATACCTGTGGATTAAACAGATGGGTTGTGTCAGATCAAGAATAGTGGTGACATTCAAGGATTGTTATCATAAAATTACATTTCTGGTATATTTCTGCTGAACATTTACACGATTTGTTTCAAATTATTATGCAAATTGGATTTAAGTGTCAGCGATTATTTTATTTTATTTTTTTTTCAATGAAACTCATTGATGGTATTGTGTCTCAGGGTTCTTTGGATCACTGAAATCAATCTCAGATACCTGTGATAATTAGTTTGCCAGGTGAGCCCAATAAAAGGAAAACTGGATGTTCCACAATATTAAGCAGTACACAGTTTTCAAGTAACATAGTAAAGAAAAAGGATCTCTCTGATGCCGAAAAGCATCAAATAGCGCAATGCCTTGGACAAGGGATGAAAACATTAGATATTTCACAAAAACGTAAGCATGATCGTACTGGGAAGAGATGTGTGGCTTATTCAGAACACATATGTGTTCGTGCTGATAAAGGCAGAATGAGGAAGGTTTCTGTCAGGCAAGTTCATTGGATTAAGAGAGCAGCTGCTAAAAAGCCATTACAAACCAGCAAACAGATATTTGAAGCTGCTGGTGCCTCTGGAGTCCCTCGAACCTCAAGGTGTAGGATCCTTCAAAGGCTTGCTGTGGTGCATATGTGGCGCCCCTGATGATACCGTCGCCACAGAGATATTGCACCTCAGCCAGAGGTGTGGTATCCCATCCCCGGTAAGAATGGGGTCAACTACCGGTGTACTGACTAAACTTGCACACACCAATTGGTAGGCATACACTGGGTAAGGGATAGTGGAAGCAACCCACATAGATGTATTCATGGGGCCGTAAGTCCCATTTCTGGTCCCAATAGTGTGGGTGGGGCCTAGTCAGTGGGTGTGTGGGAGGAGTCAGGAAGAGAGAGTAGACAAAGGGAACCAGGAAGTTCAAGTGTAGTCAGAGTCAGACAGTCAGCCTGTCAGGCAGTGAGAGAGAAGGAGTGAGGAGGTGGGCTGTCAGGAGAGGACAGCAGGTAGAGAAGACAGAGACAGAAGGAGGTTCCTGGTGGAGATCCTGGGGTCTAGTTAGGCCCAGGTGACACTGAAAGAAAAAAAGAAGGGATTCCAGGGCCACGGAAGGGCACATTTTCACATGACCTGTTCCACTGACAACATCGGGTGGAGGGATCTGGCTGCATTCAGGGACGGTCCCTAGACAGAGGGAAGAAAGACAATTACTCAAAAGTAAAACCGAAGGCCTGGGAGATCGTTGCAAACGCCCAGGGCCACTTCCCGCCACAGATGCCCGGTGAAGAGGGCAAGATACGATTGCGGCCAGCCCCCTTTGTACAGGCCCTGTGGTGGAGGCCAAGACCAGCAAAAACAATTGAAGGCTAAGAAGTCAGTCAGAAAAGGACACACACAAAAAAAGTACACCGGGACTGACCCTTGACCTATCCAGGATCGGCGGAGGCCCCCTGACAGCGGATCCTGGCACTCCGTGGGCAACCGGTCTGTAGCCGAATTGAACTGAACAGTGAGTAAAACATCTGAACTGCAAGCCCTGTGTCGTCTCCTTTATACCGCCCTGTTGGCCCTGCACCTCGTTAACAAACACCATAGACTTTTCCAGGCACCCAAAGGTTGCCCCGGGGTATCCGCTCTACCTGTGGAGAGCAAGAAACACCTCAGCTGCCATAACACCAGCCCCGGAGGTCCCTCCCAGCAGCTGCGGTGCCATAGCCGCAAAATACCACAGGTGGCGTCACAAATATTCATATACACATTATCATCATCTCCCCAATACCGCCATATTAATTGACTCCACCAGGGTCACGGAGTCGGGCCCCACCACCGCTGACTACCCTGGACTAGTCCGGCCCGACACCGAGTCACCTAAGGCCCAGGGGTGGGCGAGTCACATAAACCTACTATTCAGCCACCCCTAACCAGTGCTCACAAGCAGAAACAGTTGCAGTGGGCCCAGACATACCTGAAGACTAATTTTCAAACAGTCTTGTTTACTGATAAGTGTCGAGCAACCCTGGATGGTCCAGATGGATGGAGTAGTGGATGGTTGGTGGATGGCCACCAAGTCCCAACAAGGCTGCGACGTCAAGGAGGAGGAGGAGTCCTGTTTTGGGCCGGAATCATGGGGAGACATCTGGTAGGCCCCTTTAGGGTTCCTAAAGGTGTGAAAATGACCTCTGCAAAGTATATAGAGTTTCTGACTGACAACATTTTTCCATGGTACAAAGAGCAGAAACATGCCTTCAGAAGCAAAATCATCTTCATGCATTACAATGCACCATCTCATGCTGCAAAGAATAACTCTATGTCATTGGCTGCTATGGGTAAAAAAAGAGATAAACTCATGGTGTGGCCACCATCTTCCCCTGACCTTAACCCTATAGAGAACCTTTGGAGTATCATCAAGCAAAAGATCTATGAGGATGGGAGGTAGTTCACATCAAAACAGCAGCTCTGGGAGGCTATTCTGACATCATGCAAAGAAATTCAAGCAGAAACTCTCCAAAAACTCACAAGTTCAATGGATGCAAGAATTGTGAAAGTGATATTGTCGCGGGCGGAGGAGGGGACGCCGCGCTCTCCCACTGCTCTGGTCCGGCTGCCACTGCGGCTGCTGCGGCCTGCTGCTGCCGCTGCTCGGTGGCTCGAGCGATGGGCCGGATCCCGGGGACTCGAGCGGCGCTCCTCGCCCGTGAGTGAAAGGGGATTGGGATTTGGGATAGTTTATTGTCCGTGACGCCACCCACGGCTGTGGTGATTAAGTGGACACCACCGCTGCTCTTTCTGGGGAACCCGGGAGTGATGGTATGGAGCAGCCAGTTGTTAGTTTGCCCCTCCGTGGGTAGGGGTGTTGGTGCTCCCGGGGCCCAGTGATGGGGTTGGTATGGTGGACAGGCGGGTATGGGGCCTGTGGAGGTGCAGGGGCGCAGGGGGCAGCACTGTGCCGCATGGCACGGAGGTACTCACTCAGCCAGTAAACACGACACAGTTCTCGGTAAACAAACGGCTGGTTGGACGGGTCCCTCGGACGGTTACGGTGCTGCGGTTCCCTGCAGTTAGCGGTGACGGTCTCTTCCCTGCACCTATGTAAAGTCTCTTGGTAGCGATTGGTCCCCACCGGTTACCCACTCCTCGGCTTCAATCCGGGCCGAAGGAGCCCTACTTTGCCCGCAGGCGCTGGCCCTGGGAAACTGGTGCCTTGGCGGTGGCGGTGTCTCCCCTTCACGGTCGGGCTGTTGCCTTCAATCGGGACTTGGTTGTTAGGAGACAGAGGTCCCCTTCACTGACGGATTTGGCAAATTATGGCGACTCCTAGCCTTGCCGGGATCTGAAAGGCCCCTGCCCTGGTGCTGACTGTTCTCCGTATACTGCTCCAGTACCGCCGGGTCACCACCCGTCCGTGGTCCTTCCAACAACCTCCAAACAGTCCCCCTACAGACTATCACCGCCGTCTGCTAACCTTGCTGTCTCGGTCCGGGGCACACACCCGGACCAACTTCAGGCTTTACTACTGTCACTTTCTGTCGCCACTCTTACTGTCCTCCTTTACCACTTCACTGTTTACTCCTTCACTTCCCTAGCTAGACTGCCTGGTTCTCCCGCCTCCAGGGCTGTGAACTCCTTGGTGGGCGGAGCCTACCGCCTGGCCCACCCCCTGGTGTGGACATCAGCCCCTGGAGGAAGGCAACAAGGATTTTGGGTTAGCTTGATGTACCTGCAGGGAATGTGGGGTGCATGTGATGTTGTGACTAGAGATGAGCGAAGCGGTCCCGGTTCGGCTCGAGGTCGGTTCGCCGAACGGAGGTCCCGTTCGAGTTCGGTTCGTCGAACGTTCGACGAACCGAACTCGAACCGCATAGGAAACAATGGCAGGCATTCACAAACACATAAAAACACCTAGAAAACACCCTCAAAGGTGTCCAAAAGGTGACAAACAACTCACAACACAACACAAACACATGGGAAAGTTACAAGGACATATACTCATGCGAAAACAAAAGAGCAGGACAAGGAAAAAGTGGAGGACACACAGATATAGGCATGGCACGCCCTTCTAAAATCATGTAAAACACCGCAAGGTGACTCCAAGCGGAGTCTCCCTTTTTTCCAAAAATTGGGTCCCATACACACCCACCCCTTCAGTGGCAGCAGTTGTGCCCCAGTTGTACACTTCACAGCTAGATTTGCATCAAGCACATTCAAAAATATGCCATACTTAACTGTCCCCAGGATGACCCCGGGTTAGGTAGCAAAGTCTTTCCTGATCCCAGCTCTGTTCATCTTGGCTCCTTTTAAAAAACACAGCAAGCAAGGGTTACTCCAAGCGGAGTCTCCCTTTTTTCCAAAAATTGGGCCCCACACACACCCACCCCTTCAGTGGCAGCAGTTGTGCCCCAGTTGTACACTTCACAGCTAGATTTGCATCAAGCACATTCAAAAATACGCCATAATTAACCGTCCCCAGGATGACACCGGGGTAGGTAGCAAAGTCTTTCCTGATCCCAGCTCTGTGCATCTTGGATCATTTATAAAAAACACAGCAATCAAGGGTTACTCCAAGCGGAGTCTCCCTTTTTTTCCAAAAATTGGGCCCCACACACACCCACCCCTTCAGTGGCAGCAGTTGTGCCCCAGTTGTACACTTCACAGCTAGATTTGCATCAAGCACAGACGGAGGTCCCGTTCGAGTTTGGTTCGTCGAACGTTCGACGAACCGAACTCGAACCAATAGGCTATAATGGGAGGCAATCACAAACACATAAAAATGCATGATAAATGTACACAAACAGTTAATAAACATTGCCATAACACTTACCGGTCCCCGCGATCCCTCCTGCACTCTGTCTCCTGCCGCTATTCCATCCGATGATCGCTGATACCTCCCGATGACCGGCACTGCCAGCAGAGAAGCAGGACCTATCGTGACGTCAAAATAGCCATGTGACCAGTCACGTGGCTATTATCTCATTGGCTACAGACTGGTCACATGACTATGACACGTCATGTAGGACCTGCGAGTGCATCTCTCCGGTACACGGTGCACATTTGTGTATCGCCGTGTACCGGCGATATGCTCTAGCACACAGTCGACTCCCTGTTCCGTTAGGGACCGGCTGACACAGCTGGTCATTAACGGAGATCACAGTTGCCATAGCAACGCAGTTAGCGGTGACGTCACCGCTAACCGCGGCTCCGGGAGCACCATTGCTATGGTAACGCGTCTGTCAGCGTTACCGCTGTTACCGCTAGCAGCACTGATCACTCACGGAGTGAAGGCTGCACGCTGCTTCCCGATTGTAGTGAGGATTGTAGTGAGGATGAGGTGCCCCAGCCCATGATGGGCTGGTGCACATCATCCTCACTACAATCGTCACTACTACTACTACACTAGTGAGGATTGTAGTGAGGATGAGGTGCCCCAGCCCATCAAGTAATGGGCTGGGGCACCTCATCCTCACTACAATCCTCACTACAATCCTGAAGTGCAGTTTCTTCAAATTCATTTAAAGGCACTTGGAACGCTGAAATTGCTGCTTATAATTTAAGCCTCTATTAAAAACCTCTTATCAGCGCTGGTTTATTGGGGATTTATTGGGCTGACAGGGGGTAATAAAAATGGAGTCTCTAATGTGTCTGTGTATTTATTTCTATTAAAGTATTTTTTCTCTGTGTGGTGTCTTTTTTTTAACCCTTTATTGGAGATTCTTAATGGCCGGGTCAAACGTGCCTGACATTAAGAATCTCTGGCTTAATACTGGCTGGTAAAACAAAGCCAGTATTAACTCATGATTACCCAACAAGCCACCCGGCTCCAGGGCTGTTGGAAGAGTTGGATACAGCGCCAGATGATGGCGCTTCTATGAGAGCGCCATTTTCTGGGACGGCTGCGGACTGAAATTCGCAGCAGAGTCGCCCAGAAACCTCGGGCTAACCTGTGCTGCGGATTCCAATCCCCAGCTGCCTAGTTGTACCCGGCTGGACACAAAAATGGGGCGAAGCCCACGTCATTTGTTTTTTAATTATTTCATGAAATAAGTGAAATAATTAAAAAAAAAAAAGGGCTTCCCTATATTTTTGGTTCTCAGCCGGGTACAAATAGGCAACTGGGGGTTGGAGGCAGCCCGTGGCTGCATGCTGTACCTGGCTAGCATTCAAAACTATGGCGAAGCCCACGTCATTTTTTTGGTGGGCAAAAAACTTCTGCATACAGTCCTGGATGGAGTATGCTGAGCCTTGTAGTTCTGCAGCTGCTGTCTGCTCTTCTCCATACAGACACACAGCAGCTGCAGAACTACAAGGCTCAGCATACTCAGCATACTCCATCCAGGACTGTATGCAGAAGTTTTTTGCTGAAAAAATTATGTGGGCTTCGCCATATTTTTGTATGCTAGCCAGGTACAGCAGGCAGGTACGACTGCCCCCAACCCCCAGTTGCCTATTTGTACCCGGCTGGGAACCAAAAATAAAGGGAAGCCTTCATGAATTTCATGAAATAATTAGAAAACAAATGACGTAGGCTTCGCTCCATTTTTGTGTCCAGCCAGGTACATCTAGGCAGCTGGGGATTGGAATACGCAGCACAGGTTGGCCTGAGCTTTCTGGGCCCCACTGCTGCGAATTGCAGTCTGCAGCCGCCTCAGAAAATGGCACTTTCATAGAAGTGCCATCTTCTGGCGCTGTATCCAACTCTTCCAGCACCTGCCTGCTATACCTGGCTAGCATACAAAAATATGGCGAAGCTCACGTCCTTTTTTTGTAGTTTTTTGGCCAAAAAATTAAAAAATGCTTCCCTGGATTTTCCATTGCCAGTGAAGGTAACACCAAGCAGTGGGGGTTAGCAGCCAGTAGCTGCTTGGATTACCCTTAGCTAGCAATACAAAAAATGCAGCGGGAGCCCATATATATTTTTTTAAATTATTTATTTAAATAACTAAAAACAAAATGGGCTTCCCTGTATTTTGATTGCTGGACATCACAGTGCTGTAAAAATAAATCTTTAAAAAAAATGACATAGCGCTCCGCGGTATTTTTGATTCTCAGCGCAGATAAAGCAGACAGCTATGGGTTGCCACCCCCATCTGCCTGTCGTTACCTTGGTTGGCAATCAAAATACAGGGAAGCCCATTAATTTTTTCTATTTAAAAAATAGTTAAAAAAAAAATGACGTTGGGTCCCCCCATTTTTGATAGCCAGCTAGGCTAAAGCAGACGTCTGTAGCCTGAAAACCACAGCTGGCAGCTTTACCGTGGTTGGGGATCCAATGTGGAGGTCCCCCCAGGCTCTTTTTTATAATTATTTTATAAATATTAATAATTACACAAAAAAAGTAGGGTCCCCTCCAAATTGGATCACCAGCCAAGGTAAAGCGGACAGCTGTGGTCTGGTATTCTCAGGGTGGGAAGGTCCATAGTTATTGGGCCTTCACAGCCTAAAAATAGCAGGCCGCAGGCACCCCAGACGTGGCGCATCCACTAGATGCGCCAATCTTGGCTCTTCACCCCAGCTCATCCCGTGCCCTGGTGCAGTGGCAAACGGGGTAATAAATCGGGTTGATACTAGCTGTAAAGTCACCTGAGATCAAGCCCAGCAGTTTGTGATGTCATGGCGTCTAGTAGATACCCAACATCATAAACTGTCAGTGCTAACAAAAACAAAAAATCGACAAAAGAAATTTGTTTGAAAAAACAGTCCCCAAAACATTTCCTCTTTCACCAATTTATTGTAAGAAAAAAAATAAAGGGGTCCCACGACGACTCTGGACCGTCTAGAATATGGGGGGGAGACACTCAGGGAACGTATCCCCCATTTTCTAGGAGTGCGGACCCTTCATGTGAGGAGTGTGGGTGCAATGAATCTGCACTCACTCTCCCCGGGTCCACAGCAGCAGAGTCCATGTCGTAATGGTTGCTACCAAAGCTGCAATGCCCTGCTCATGAGGTAAGGGCATGCCTAATCAGGAGAACTACTGTAGAGGAAGCTCTGCTCACTGGTATATAGGTGCTCAGAGGTAATAATAGATAAAATTAGTGAGTAACCTCGGCACTCTAAATCTCCCAGACTAAGTCATTAAGTCACAACGGATAGTAATGCAAAATCACTCTTTATTGGTCCGTATTAAGAAAATTTTTTTTTTCATAAGCATATATGTTTTTGTCCAAAACAAGTTACAAATGACGTTTCGGCCTGAGCCTTCGTCAGATTGGACTTATCTGCATGTAATCATGAAAAATGACAATAATCAGTATCACATAAGAGTAAGAGAACAATAACATAAACTCGAACAATGTAGAGGTACAATTGGGATGCAGCAAAAAAATTGCAACACAGCAAGAAATGAAACACATGATACAAATGTCAAAATACAGTACAAGGACAATATAGTAATGACAAATATGGGGTCAGAGTAGGCTTAGACAGCTCTGGTACGAAAGAGATGTCAATCATAAAGTAACATGTGCAGTAGGTGTAGAGCTACACTATGCATGGCAGAGCTAATGGGTAGACCGACCATAGAAAAAGAACGGAGAAAAAGTGGAGAAAAAGTGGAGAAAAAATCTAGAAAAAGTGGAGAAAAAGTGGAGAAAAAGTGGAGAAAAAGTGGAGAAAAAATGTAGAAAAAGTGGAGAAAAAGTGGAGAAAAAGTGGAGAAAAAATGTACAAAAAGTGGAGAAAAAGTGGAGAAAAAATGGAGAAAAAGTGGAGAAAAAGTGGAGAAAAAGTGGAGAAAAAGTGGAGAAAAAATGTAGAAAAAGTGGAGAAAAAGTGGAGAAAAAGTGGAGAAAAAATGGAGAAAAAGTGGAGAAAAAGTGGAGAAAAAGTGGAGAAAAAGTGGAGAAAAAGTGGAGAAAAAATGTAGAAAAAGTGGAGAAAAAATGGAGAAAAAGTGGAGAAAAAGTGGAGAAAAAGTGGAGAAAAAATGTAGAAAAAGTGGAGAAAAAGTGGAGAAAAAATGGAGAAAAAGTGGAGAAAAAGTGGAGAAAAAGTAGAGAAAAAATGGAGAAAAAGTGGAGAAAAAATGGAGAAAAAGTGGAGAAAAAATGGAGAAAAAGTGGAGAAAATGTGGAGAAAAAGTGGAGAAAAAGTGGAGAAAAAGTGGAGAAAAAATGGAGAAAAAGTGGAGAAAAAATGGAGAAAAAGTGGAGAAAAAGTGGAGAAAAAGTGGAGAAAAAGTAGAGAAAAAGTGGAGAAAAAGTGGAGAAAAAATGTAGAAAAAGTGGAGAAAAAGTGGAGAAAAAGTGGAGAAAAAGTGGAGAAGAAGTGGAGAGGTGGAGAAGAAGTGAAGAAGTGGAGAAGTGTTTGTTCATGCCAGATGGGAGATAAATAATTTTTTTCCGGCGCTGTCATTTACTGTAACGTGATCATCGGTGTACGGTGTATACCAGTGATCACGTGAGCGGGGACTGGAAAAACCATCCTGAATCATGATCTCCAGGGTCTCAGCTAGCCCTGAAACCCCGGAGATTTTCTGACGCTGGGGGGCGTTATTCACTTATTTCTGCCTGCTGTTTATAAACGGCAGATCAGAATAAGGCTACATTAACACGACCGATCCATTTTTGTGGTCTGCAAAAAACAGTCCGTTTTTTTTCACGGGTGCATCCGTGTGGCATCCGTTTCCGTTCCGTAGACGGTCCGTATGTCATCTGTTTGTGTACCTTCCGTTTTTTTTGTGTACTGCAAAAAAACTGAAGGAGGGTAAATGCATAAATTTACCCAGGATCCATAGCTTCATCCTACATGAGGCGGTCACATGTTCACTCCAGTGCCATTTTCTACTGCTTTTCACAGCGTAGAGCGCTCTGGTGATTTTCTTGTGCTTGTGCACTTCATATCAGTCTTTTCTGTCATTATAATTGCAGAAAGACACATAATGTCCCACTCTCCTGCATTTTGTAATTTTGCACCCTTTGGTGCCTTTCATGTGGCACTAAGGGGTGCTTAGCTTTGTATTTAGCCAAAAAAATGAAAAAAAAAAAATGACGTAGGGTTCCCCCTATTTTTGTAGCCAGCTAGGGTAAAGCAGACGGCTGCAGCCTGCAGACCACAGCTGGCAACCTCACCTTGGCTGGTAATCCAAAACTGAGGGCACCCCACGCTGTTATTTTAAATTAAATAAATAATTAAAAAAAAAAGGTCCCCCCAAAATTGGATCACCAGCCAAGGTAAAGCAGACAGCTGGGGTCTGATATTCTCAGGCTAAGGAGGTCCATGGTTATTGGACTCTCGCCAGCCTAAAAATAGCAGGCCGCAGCCGCCCCAGAAGTGGCGCATCCATTAGATGCGCCAATCCTGGTGCTTCGTCCCAGCTCATCCCGCGCCCTGGTGCGGTGGCAAACGGGGTAATATATGGGGATATTACCAGATGTGTAATGTCACCTGGCATCAAGCCCTGGGGTTGGTGAGGTCAGGCGTCTATCAGATACCCGACATCACCAACCCAGTCAGTAATAAAAAAAAATAGACGACAAACACATTTTTATTTGAAAAAACACTCCCCAAAACATTCCCTCTTTAACCAATTTATTAGAAAGAAAAACAAATCCAGGTCTGGTGTAATCCAAGGGGTTGCCATGACGATCCACACTGTCCCAGTCAATGAAGAGCAGGATGTTCCCCATTGGCTGGGAGAGCAGTGCAGTGACCTGAGCTAACATCAATGGGTCAGCCCAGGTCACTGCAGGGGATGACAAGTGCTGCTGTCAGCGAGGTACATTACCTGCGCTGATCTCCAGCACACTGACAGCCCCTGTCACTGAGTTCAATGACCGGCGCCTTCACCCCAAGTATCGTGAGAGGCCCGTGACGTCACCGCTAGTCAGTCTCGGGTCGGAAGCGAGAGAGCGGCGGCCATGGAGGACAGTGACAGCGCTGAGGTCGGGATGGCGGGACTTCATCACCGCAAGTAAGCCGAGTGGGACCATGTGTGTGTGTGTGTATGTGTACATGCCGCGGGCAGGAGGGGGCGGAGCGAGCTGAGCGGGGAAGTGTGGGCTTCCTGCACGTAACTAGGATAAACATCGGGTTACTAACCAAAGCGCTTTGGTTGGATACCCGATGTTTATCTTGGTTACCAGCTTCTGGCAGGCTGCCAGCGATGGCTCCTGCACACTGTAGCTGTAAAAAGCCCTGCTTTTTGCTGCTAGAACCGTTCTCGAACGTATCTAGAACTATCGAGCTTTTGCAAAAAGCTCGAGTTCTCGTTCGTTCTCGAACAGCCCCCAAAATCACTCGAGCCTAGAACTGGAGAACCTCGAACCGCGAACTGCGCTCAACTCTAGTTGTGACCTGTGACCCCCTGGCTTGCCCAGGGCGTCACAATATCAAAGAAGGGTTCCTATGTTAACATGTAACTTGAGTTAACATGAGTGGGAAATACCAAGGTTGTGGTGGAAGAGGGAATAGGCCTGGTGTTCTAGTTGTATGCAAGGGAGATGCAGATGTTACTGAAAGCACTAAGGAGCAAACACAAACTGATCCTATCCAAAGACAACTGACAACTTCTGTTGCTGGATAGGCTACCTGACTCACTTTCCTCATCTACAAATCATACAACCAGTAAGACTTGTAGATGAGGCCCAGAAAGAGCATGTGCTACAGTGAATAGCAAGTGCTGCAAGTTGCCTCTTCTCCAATTCCTCCACCTCAACATCACACACAGTACAGTCCTTAGAGGTGGCACGCCAATTACCATTCTTTGCCTCCACATCACAACTCACCAACCTCTTAACTGACTGTGGGGAACAACAGATGGATAAGTCTGCAGAGCTGTTCACACATTCTATTCCATGGACATCAGAGGTCAGCTCCAAATATTCACAAACTCAAGAGGAGGAAAGCATCGGCACTGATGGCCAAAATCTTTGTGAATAGGATCAGGGGTCGAATAAAGTGGGGTCTGAGCAGAATCCAGACCATCGTCAACATACGTTAACCCCCGGGGGGAGGTGATCATGATGAACCTCAGATATCTGAGGCACATGTGTACTCTACTACGTTGTTAGGGCAGGAAGAGGAGAAGGATGACTCTCAGGGATAGGAGTGGGGCAACTGAGAGGATGACGAAGAGGTCCTAGAACAAACACCCTATGATTACAGCCCTCATTCACCTATTGTTTTTTTTTTAAAAAGGTCCGCTGTAATACATAGCGATGATCTACCATGTTCCCCAAAAGTGAACCTGAAAGACATAAAAAGAGAAAAGTATTAAAGAAATATAAACAAAAGACACCTTCAAGTCTTTAAATCCCCAATGCTTGCAGGATAAATCAATCCATCTACCGCTTCCTCCACTGCTCCTACCTCCTCCCCCCTCCCCCTCCTATAGGGCCTCCACTTGCGCCCTCAACCTCTCCTTTAATGTGACCCGCATTCCAACAGTACAGAGCATACCCCCCCCCCACCTCCATATTGAGCATCTAGGGCTCAGCGCAATCAGACAGCATTGGAACTAAATTGTATTGGACAACGCAGTCACACAGCTATAGAGTTGTGGACAGCTCTCCAGGCTGACTTTGAGCAATGGCTGTCTTCACTGAACCTGGAGTCAGGGAAGGCCATGTGCGATAAAGGTGACAATCTGGTGGCAGCTCTATGCTAGCGCAACTACACACACGTTCCTTGCATGGCTCATGGATCGTTGTGCTCAGTTCCGTTGTTCGCACCCCACAACTCATCGACTTGCATTGCTACAGAAGTCTTTCGGACTACTGATTAACCAGTTGGTATGTGATGTGCCGACATGGTGGAATGTGCACTTTTTGCAGCGACTGTATCAGCAGCAACAAGCCCTAGTGAAGTATTCCATGATGCATAGCCTAGGCCTTCGTAATGCAGTTGTGGGGCAAATCACGCTTGCGGAGTGGGCACAGAAGGATCTCTGCACCCTTCTGCACAGATTTAAAATGGCTACTAAGATAGTAAGCACTGACGATGCTGTCATCAGCATGAATAATACAGTCTTCTACATGCTGGAGCCATCTTTGAATAGTCTGCGGGAAAAGGAGGTGGTCCCAGAGGAAGAGGACAAAGCAAAGGAGAATGCAGAAGGGATACCAATATCTCTAAGGTTCGGACTGTTGTCACACAGGTGGCTGGCATGGGAGGGTGGGGCACAGCGATCAAGGGGGGGCTCATGGTACCAGACAAACTGTTATTGAAGGTACAGAAGCCGAGGAACACATGGAGGAGGACGAGTATGAAGAGGTGATAGAGAGATATTGATTCCCTCTCTGTTGTCCGTGGTTGTGGAGGAGATGAAGGAAGCAAATTTGAGTGTTACTCTGTCCCCAAGCCACCATAGACTTGAACCTCAAGCGCCCGACACATGAGCTCCTTCTTGCTGCACTATCTGCAACATGTTGCTCGCATTGTTATGATTAAAAATAGTGCAAAGTGCACTGTTGACTACTGCCTTGCCACTCTGTTAGATTCATGGTAGACATGTAAATTGTGCCATATGCTTTCCCCCTGGAAAGGGACACGTGCATGCTGGAGTATCAAAAAAACACGTACACAATTTTAAGAGTAGTTTTCCCCAAGGTAGCAATAAGGCATCGTTGTTCTAGACTTCCAACCCCAGGAACGTTGAGTCATCATTGCAGAAACATTAGCAGCAGCAGTTTAAGTGGCAGAAGCAATCTCTGTGAGTTGTGGCACACATCTTTCAGACCATCCCGTGCACCAGCAGAACAGAATACAAGTCTGACACATAGTGAACAACTGGAGAAGATGGTGCAGGAGTATCTAGAACTCAATATCGATGTCATCGGGAGGGGAGGGGTTAGACCCTTAAGCATTTTGGTCTTCAAACATGGAAGAGTGGCCTGAGCTCGCCAGTCAAACCTTGGTGGTTTCGTCATGCCTGGCTGCCAACGTTGTCTCAGAACGAGTCTTCAGTACTGCTGGTGGTGTCCTGATGGATAAGCACATCTGGCTGTTCACTGAAGGTGTAGATGTGATGCCCTGGACTAGCCAGGTAGTCACAAACACAACATAACACACACCCCCTCCCCTGGTTAGGCAACAACAGTCAAACAAAATCCTTGTTGCCTCCTCCAGAGTCTGATGTCCACACCAGGTGGGGCAGAGCCAGGCAGTTGGCCCCACCCACCGAGGAGTTCACAGGCCTGGAGGCAGGAAAAAGCAGACAGTTGAGTTGAGTTGAGAGGAGAAGTGGAGAGCGAGAGGAGAGAGAAAATGGTGGTGTCTGGGTAGGAGCCCAGGCACGTACAGCAAGGTCGGCAGACAGTGGTGGCCGTCTGCAGGAGTGGTGCAGGTCGGCGGAACCATAGGACCGGGGACGGGCGGTGGCCCGCCGGTACCAAGCCGGGGAGCAGATCTGTACCAAGCACAAAGGCAGGGCCATCAGACCCCGACCAGGCTAGGAGCCGCCGAAAACGGTCAAATCCGATAGTGACCGAGACCCCAGGGGTTCCCTCACACCCAAGACCCGACAGAAGGCAACAGTCCACACAGTGAGGATAAAAAGCCACCGCCATAGGCTAGAGATCCAAGGGCCAGAGCCTGCGGGCAAAAGGGGCTCCTTCGGTACATACACGCCGGACTGCCAGTGGGAAACCATCGGAGTCAATACATACACAGCGGTGCAGGGAAAGACAGCCACCATCAACCTGTCCGGGGAGAGGAAAGACACTGCAGCCGGCTGCGGGACCTGTTCATCCAGCCGTTTGGTTTACCAGAGACTCTGTGAATCTGTGCCTGAGTGAGTTCAACAGTGTCATCCGGCACCGCGCCGCGCTGCCTCCGCAACCCTGCACCCCAACTACCCTGCCTCCCCGTACCACCACCGGGCCCCGGGATCACCAACCCCTACCCACGGAGGGGAAACTAACACCTAGCTGCTCCCCGCCATCGTTCCCGGGAATCCCGTCACAAGCAGCGGTGGTGTCCACTATCACCACGACCCGTGGGTGGCGTCACGAACTATCTCCCCAAAACCCACCAAACACCACTTTCCACTCGGGGGCGAGGAGCGCTGCTCGAGTCCCCGGGTCCGGCCCACCGCTCGAGCCACCGAGCAGCAGCAGTCCCGGACCCGAGCGTAGCGAGCGCGGCCCCTCCGCCCGTGACATAGACTGCTACAAGTTATGGACCTCCAATGACGTTTCCACCCTAGTCGCAGAGTGTGCAGACTAGGCGGATAGTGTAGTTTTCAGTGTGATGCATTGATCTCACATTATTGTAGTCTGTGACACCTTTGTTGTGTCTTCTGTGGCTGCTGTTGCTACTGCTACTATTACTAACAAGTGCATTGGTGGCACAAAAATCAAACAGTATGTCCACCACTGTTACTTTTACAATTTATCTTATTTTATGTATTAAGCACCTAATATTCCTCCTATTCCTTATCCTTTTGCTTCCTCCTGAGTCACGACAAGCTTAATTTTTGGTAAATGGAGAATGAAAAGAGGTGTAAAAACATGGACAGAACCGGATCACAGGCCAGATGTGAGGTCAAAGTCACTCCCTCTGCCTCATTACAGTGAATTTTCCGTTGAAAATTTTGTCTGAATCACACTTTTCAGACATTTACACGTAATCCCGGGTATAGTGCGTGTAAAATAGTGAGTTTATGGAGATTTGATTCATAAACTTGAATATACATATATTCATAAAATATGTGTATTTCGCCATCCCCTTTAAGAGTGACTTTGTGAATGTTGGAAATACTAGTCAAGGTCTTTTGACAAGGTAGAACCAAAGCCATCTGCTATTGTTCGTCAAAGTTTTCAGCATACTGCTATATTCTGTTTGGAATTTGGGTTAGAACTGAAATTAGCTTTGAGAATGTTCTTTCTGTTACACTAGGGTCAAAGTTGAGCGAGCTTCAAAAGAGTTATATATATGTTGAAGTAGGTTTAGTTACAAGTCTCTACTGCGCAAGACACTTATTTCGCGGGAAAATGAACCACGTGATATGACATAAGCTAGGACTAAAATAAGGATAGTTACTTCTTGTAATACCATGTAAAGAGATAAGGACAATCAGGAGGTGGGGTTTGGATTATAAAAGCAGACCACACTTCAAAGGGTCAGGAGAAGAAGGAGGGAGGAGAAGGACGGACTCACCAAACTCGACCAGACGATCCACAGAGAGAGACGGCTTACACACATCACAGCGATGTAAGATAAACAATCTGTTATTTTTCTCTCTACTTATCTGTCTATCCATCTATTAACTCAAGCCAAGACAGTAACTTTTCTCTAATGACTGTAACTTCAATTTTTATCTGAATAAATCCATAATATGTTTTTGGACCTATTTCGCTCCAATCATTTATATACTGCCTTTGCATTTGTCACTTCAAACCGGTTTTTTAACATATTTGGCGAGCATCAGCCTGAATGATTGAGAGGCACAGCTGTTTTCTGTGCGAGGTGATTTTTTTCACACTGCCTATTCTTGCAGTGGGACTCTTTTTTTCTCACGTCATTCCCTGCCCTTTGTCCGAGAAGGGGGGTCTGTGAGTTCTGTGAGTAATCTCTGTCCAAGTGCTGCAGGCAAAGACGATACACTGTGCCCATATCACGAACCTAAGAGAGGTTTAACGTGACAAGCTGCACGGAGGTCGTATGTGTCAAAGCCTTGACGGACATCTGAGGACTTCCATTCCAGGACCATCCATCCATAGACGGTTGGAGCCATTCCAGGACAACGCATCACATATTGGTGAGAAATGGATTTTATTCATGATTATTCTAGTAACTGTCATGTAGAGTATACATTTGACCATACACATAGTGACGCACAGTTATGGTCAAATTTGTACCGGCAATGTGAACTTGAGAATACTAAGTTAGATAAGAAGTTTTTTACTGTGAATCGGTTACAGAAAAAGATACAGAATGTATTGGGTATGGTATACACTTACAACTCCATGGTGGGTGGGGCACAGCCATATGCACACACCATCTGCATGGTGACTGATACACCCATTACAACAGACACACCCAATACAACAGATTCACACATCACAGATGCAGAAACAACAGATTGTCCAAATTGTTCGATATTAGCAGAACATATCGAACATCTGGAGGATCAGTTGGAAACAAGAGCAGATTTAATATCAAAATTACGGAAAGATATTAAATATGTATCTGTTAATACGAGACAGAACAAGACAGATGTTTCCCAGTCACCTGCCTCAGGTTCAGACATACCGGACGGGCTGAATACGGCCGAGGACGAGAGTCTGAATGAGGGGGAACTTCGGAAAAAGAAGTTACATGATAAGGCCGCCCGTCTTAACATTAAAATCCATGACCAATTAATGAAAATCATTAAAGACATACCCAAATATGATGATAAAATGGACGCCTTTCATAATGCGGACATTTTTGAGTCACATTCAGATAAATATAATCTAACGAATGAACAGAGAAACAAGATTTTCAGGGTATGGCTTCCCTCCCACATGGCAAAAAGGTTACAAGCAACACCTAGGACAGACGAACACAATGACCTGATCCATGACACAAAGGAAGATAGGCTGAGACAGTTAATTCTCTTTACCACAGGAGAGTCTACCCCAACAGTCGAATTGTTAGAAAACCTTAAAACACACATACAAGAGGATCCATACATATTTTTAGTCAAATTTGAACAAGGGTATCGTTTGATAATGGAAATCGGATCTGATCAAGAACCGCCTTCCATGGTCAAGGCCTTTGTTAAAAAGTTTAAATATTTGGACCCTGCTTCATTCGAAATAGCTTCTAGGATGGAAAGTCTACAAGAGGCCACGTCATTTATTGATAGAATACGTAGACGAATGAAGCAAAATCAGGTAAAATCAAAAATAGCCATGATAGAAGGGAACACTGACACATTGGTATCCCAGGAAAAACAGATCAAAAACAAAAGACCGGTGTTGAATTCTAAGAACAAGAATTCAGGGGGGGGTAACAGAAAGAGCAATATTCAGTGCTTTTTCTGCGGCCTACCCGGACATCTGAAGTGGGAATGCAAGAAATTCCTGAGGGCGGGAGTTGAGGAAAGGCTGGGTAAAGAAAATGGACTGATGCCAAACACATCCAGTGCACCTCCCCCATCTTCAGCACCTCCACCTTCATATGCACCCACTCATACTGACAACAGAAATAACCAATCACCATATGCACCTCTGACCAGACAAATAAGGGAAATGACCATACAGGGATTGGATGGAAGGGGCAAGACACCTGCTGCTCTTCTCCCTTCTCCATCATCCTGACTAGCAAAGCCGGTGCCCAGGCTCCATCCACTGGAATTCGTTACTCGAGTTTCAATGGATAGCTGTGGTCGACCATTTTTAAAGGTAAATCTTGAAGGTCAGGAAGTAACATTTCTCCTTGATACAGGTGCGCAATTGAGTGTCACAAATGTTGATTTACATTTAAAGCCAGATTCCCCTGTATGTACAATTGTTGGTTTCAGTGGTAAAAATGGAACAAAGGTGACTTTAGCGCAGGATGTCTCTTTGGAAATACCTGGTTTTTTTAAAACAAAAATGGATATTTGGTGTTGTCAGGATACTGAGAATATAATTGGCACTGATTTTATGGAAAAGCATGGCTGGATTATTAATTTGGGTAACAAAACAGTTTGGAAAGACTCTAACGGTTGTAAGGCGGTAGTTATTGATCCAAATGAATATAGTCATGTCGGGACTATTTGTTTGACCGATGTAGTGTCAGCAGACATTTGTGGCCTGAAACTGGTGGTGATGAAGTATTGACTGAGTTAGTACAGCGGTTTCCTTCTTTATGGGCTCAGTACAGGAATGAGGTTGGAACGATGAAAGACGTGATTGTTAAAATTGAAGGCCGAGATCCGCCTCCACAGCGTCAGTATAAGTTGCCTCCGGAGTCAGTTGCTCCGATGTCTAAGATTATACAGGAATTGTTGGCTCAAGGTGTCATACGTAAGGCAAATTCTGTTTGTAACAATCCATTGTGGTGTGTTCTGAAAAGCGATGGTAGCTATCAGATGTTGTTGGACTTGAGGATGTTCAATAAGTTTACTCCCAATGTTGCACCGATTGTAGCTGATACACATGACATGATGTCGAGATTGGATGCTAAGGCAAAGTATTTCTCAGTATTGGATATCAGTAATGGTTTTTTCAGTATACCGATTGAGAAAAGTTGTCAATATAAGTTTGCATTCAACCACCTGGATCAACAATTTGTATGTTGTAGGCTTCCTCAAGGGGCTAGTATGTCGCCAAGCATTTTTCATCAGGCGCTAGCGAACGTTTTGTCGAAATTTTCTCGTCCGGAATGTTTATTGCAATATGTGGACAATATCTTGTTGAGTACGGAGAATAAGGAGTTGCACGTGATGTTACTTGCAGAATTGTTTGAGCTGCTGCATGATGCAGGTTTAAAACTGAATACCAAAAAGGTCAAGCTGATGCAGACTGAGGTCAGGTTTTTAGGAGTTCTGCTAAGTCCAGGTACACGGCGACCCCTACAGGACAGAATAGAGGCAATTGCATCTCTTCCAATTCCAACATCACACAAGGCACTAAGACATTTTTTAGGACTTGTAAATTACTCAAGGGATTTCATTGAAAATTTTGCTGACAAAGCCAGACCTTTGTATGATCTTTTAAAAGGTGACAATGATGATTATTTTGGTCCCTGGAGTGTCGAACAGGAAAAAGCCTTCACACAATTGAAACATGATCTACAACACGCACCTGCGTTAAGTATGGTGGAAAGGAACGCACCTTTTGCGCTTCAAGCACACACTTCAGAGGCAAGCATCTCTGTGGTTTTGCTGCAGCTGCAAGGGGGGGAATGGAGAATCTTGGGGTACTTCTCTAAGCTTCTCTCACCTGTTGAGAGGGGGTTTGAGGTGTGCGCAAGACACCTGGTGGGAGTGTATTTTGCGATAAAAATCACTCAACACATCATCGGGTTCCAAAAGGTTATTCTCCAAACGCCACATTCCACACTGAAACTTCTCTTTGAGAAAAATATCCCAGGTGTGTCACATCAGAGATTTGCCCATTGGTTGCTCTCATTGTCTCCAAATCAAATTGAGGTAGATTATAAGGCCAAATATGTTCTTCCTCAATTGATGCAGTATGAAGGACAAACCCATGATTGCATAGAAACGTTCCATGAACTAAGTCCATCTCTCTTCAGACGACAGTCGGAAGACGCAGATGAACCTGTGTTTGTAGACGGTTCTAGATTTTTTCTGGAAGGACACTATCACACAGGATATGGAATTTTCTATTCCAAGCGAGGACAAGTGGTAAAACACAAGTTACCGAGTCATTTCTCAGCTCAAAGGGCAGAGATAGAAGCGGTAAGAATGGTCCTACAGCTGAATGAAGCTGATGATCAAACTCCAATGGTAATCTACAGTGATAGCTCCTATGTTGTCAGATCCCTAACCGATTACCTGCCTGTTTGGGAAAGGAGAGGCTACGTGGACTCGTCCAACAAAGCCTTGCTGCACCGCGAAACTCTAGAATCAATTTTTGAGATGGCATCTAGGGCCCCAAATAGATTTGCTATAGTGAAAGTCGCTGCACATCAAAGATCTGATGATGAGTTATCTGTAGGAAATGCAACCGCAGATGCTCTAGCCAAAGAAGCTGCCCTGACAGGAGAGGAAGTGTTTGACTCTGAACCTTCTGAGAATTCAGCGGTTCAAAGAACAGACACGTACATACCTTCATTTGCAGAAGAACAGAGAAAAGATCCTTCTCTTGTTATTTCTCTGGATGATCCAAAACCTCCTTTTATCTGTGAAAATGGGGTTTTGTGTCACAATTCAAATGGAGAATTGCGTCCAGTTGTACCAAAACATCTACAGGTAGAATTCACTCGATACAACCATGAGAGTTTAGGTCACTTGGGACAACAGAAATTGTTAGTCATTCTCAAGGAGAAATTTTATTGGGAAAAAATGGACGAAACAGTTCAAAGTGTTGTACTATCATGTCTCATTTGTGCCCAAATAAATCCAAGACCTAAAGGACAGAAGCCACCACTTCTACGAATCGCACCTGCAGATGGTCCATGGTCTACACTGCAGATAGACTATATTGGTCCTTTACCCTCAGGTAAACATGGTCTCAGGTATGCATTGATTGTGGTAGATGTGTTCTCAAAATGGGTAGAAATATTACCTGTTAGGAAAGATGATGCTTTGTCCACAGCAAGGGAATTGGTACAACATGTCTTTTGTACTTGGGGGATCCCAAGGATGATTACCTCCGATCGAGGTAGCCACTTCACAGGTAAAATCATGCAAACTGCTTGTGCTATTCTAGGGGCACGACAGCAATTTCATGTCCCCTATCATCCACAATCTGCGGGAATTGTGGAAAGAATGAATAGAACAATCAAATCCAGAATTGCAAAGATGCTTTTGGACAAAGGTAACACTTGGGTTGACAAGGTACCTTTCATACTCATGAGTATAAGAGGTTCAATCTCTTCTACAACTCAATTCACTCCGTTTGAGTTGATGACGGGAAGAAAAATGCCATTGTGGTTTCCACATGAGCCATTTTTATCCACTCCACAAAAAGATGCTATCTCAAGGTCCCAATGGTTGAGATCGCTGCAGGAGAACCTGAAAGCGATTCTGCCATATGCGGCATCGAGAATGCAGAAAATGGAGCCACCCTATGAGTCCAAATTCAAGAAAGGTGCTCTAGTGATGATCAAAACCTTTCGCAAGAGTGGTCCATGGGAGTGTAATTGGGAAGGTCCTTTTGAAGTCCTTGAGACTATGGGACAAGTCATGATTCTTGTGCACCGAGTGTCAAATGTGGTAAAAAAGACCCGGAAAACACAAAAAGTGTGGGTTCACGTTGACCAGTGCAAAATATTTGTGACAAAATAATGATACTGCATTTCTTTCCAGGAAGAAATGGATTCCTATACGAACTGGAATAAAGAACCTAAAGACTTTGAAGGAAAGATGACATCAAGCCTTCTGGAGAAAGAACATCTTCCCAAGCTCAAGACAAGCTTCTATGTGATGGGATCTACTTTCCTGCTGCTTTGCTTTATTTCCGTCATTGTTTACATGTTACATCAAGGAACAATCGCCAATGATGTGAATGAGCGGACTAGAGAGATTCAACATTCTCGAAGACCGAGAGGATCAGAGACACTGAACTTACTGACAGAGAACATCACGGATGATTCTGTGGAGATAACAGGAAATATCTGCATGGGATATGGAACAAAATGTTGCATTGAATTATATTTCGTACACGACACAGACATAATATTACATGCTATTGCAGGACCTAAAACTAGATTCACACAATTACAAGGAGAATATGTACACAATAATAAAACGGGTACATGGGAATGTTCTCCTACAGATGTATTATACTGGAACATAGAGATCAGAGGTGAGGAACCTGCTGTATGGTCCGGTGATATTACAAATGACATGATTGCAAGGGGAAAGTTTGGAAGATCCAAAACAGAAATTTTGTTAAAAACTCAGGTTTTTGGGAAAATTCTGGATCCTTCTTTACTCTCCATTACAGAAGGAGATAAAGATTGGGTCAAAACATGGAGTTTCCAGATAACACGGGAACCTGTGCAAGTTCAGGTATCTGTAGTGTTTACCGTTACTAACACTATAGTTCTGGAAATAAGGGTTTCACCACAAACAGTACATAATAAAGTAAATACATTACCCATAATGTTAAAATGTAACACAAGGTTGAAATTGCCTTCTGAGTCTCTGTTGACATGGACCAAAAATTCATCATTTTTGGGAAGTTTTTTAAACAGTCCAACTAATGTCATTCACAGAGGTCAGATTGGTAATATCAGATGGATGGATAATAATTTCATTTTTTCCATAGAGAATCCATCTTCCAGGGACTCTGGAATTTACCAGTGTTGCGTTGAAACAAAGACACATTACAGACATTGTAAAGACGTTAGTGTGAATATTTGGTCAGCAGCAGATAGTGCATGCACAGACACGAGATTCATGCCGTCTACTCCTTTCCAAATTAATCAATTTCAGTCTAAGTCCTTATTAAGGGATGGAGAATTTATGACAATGGTGTGGACTTTCAATATGTCTCATTGGAAGATCTCTACCAGGTTTCCTCAGTGTCAATCACATCTCATAAACATGGAGATGGGGATAGAACAATGGTTTGGGAGAAGAACAACTCAGACTAGGAGTAAGAGAGGAGTGTTAGAAGGAATTCTGGGAGGAATTGGGACAGTGGGAAGTCTGACTATTGCCATGAATATACAGACACTTAAGTCAGATTTGGATAATATTGGTTTTATTGGAGGAAAAGGTGTAAAGGTTCAGAAGAGTTTGAATCAACTTCTTGAAAAGATGGTAATGAATACAGCTGCTGTACTAGGCTCTTCCGTGTCACATCTACAGGATGCTACATTAGCTCTCGTGGAAAGCACACACGAAACACAAGTAGCTAAAGCGTGCCTGGAGATACAGGTAGAGTACTCTTCTAATTTGAAGCTGATTGCACAAGCTTTACAGAGTGGAATTACTCCACTGGGAATACTGCGAAATTTACCTGTAGAGTATGATTTTGCATTGAATCATACGGATTTGTGGGTAAATAAGTGGTTAGGATGTGAACGAAACATTTGTGTTGGCACATTGCTAATCCCAGTGATCGGAAGAGAGGGAACTATTGTTCCTGTTACAGTTTTGGGTATACCTGTGAGTAACACACAACAAGTGTTCTATCAACTGCAGTACACAGATTTTGCATTTGATGGAGTGAACACTGAACAAGTAGACATTTCTTCATGTTTGCATTTTGTTTCTAAGGTGATGTGTTTACCTGGACAGGATAAGGTGATTTATCATTCATGTTTTCATAATCATTCTTCTTGTCATGCGAGAATAGAGACTGTACAGACACTACATGATCTGGTGACTCCAGTAAGTCCAAATAAGATTTGTTTTCAGGTCAAGTCTGAGACAGAGATGGTTTCTGTTTTCTATTCTACTTGTGTACATAAGGAAAACCTACCTATGGGTTTGTATTGTATAGAAGGAAATGTGAGATCTCTTTCAAAGAAGGAAGGAAGTTTTAATATCACTTCTATAGGAAAGAGAAACTTAACGGCATTTCCCATACAATTCAATTTATCACAAATAAATGATTTTCCTTGGGATATGTGGACAAGTGAAATAAAGAAAGATAAGGGTTTGTTAGATTTATTAACGAAACAGT
Organism: Anomaloglossus baeobatrachus; assembly: GCF_048569485.1. Taxonomy (NCBI): domain Eukaryota; kingdom Metazoa; phylum Chordata; class Amphibia; order Anura; family Aromobatidae; genus Anomaloglossus; species Anomaloglossus baeobatrachus. Next base: position 175,237,631 of record NC_134355.1, on the reverse strand, counting down.
TAAAGGAAGCAGAAATTATATTCAGGCATGAACAAGGTGAATTAAATGATATTGAACACGAATGGAATGGAATGTCAGGTAGAACTTGGTGGAGAAGTTTTGGGAAATCGGTACATTCCTGGTCTCAGTCATCTTTTCAGTCAGCGGATGGAAATGTTTTATTTAATCCCATCATAATCATATTTTTATTAGTTTTGATGTGTATTATATATCAAGTTTTTGTGATGTGTAGAATTCAGAAGATATATAAGAATATAAAAATAGAAATGATGTAGCGTGAGAGTAGAAAGAGACCGCACTCAATCCGCTGTGAAGGATTTCTTTATTCAAACACGTGCAGAGTGGAGGGCTGGAGACACACTGTGAGCTGGCTCCTCCCTTTTTTTAGGGATTGGATAGTCCAAAACAATCTAACTTCTTTTTCCGCCAAAGTTTGTATCTGGAATTCCAGAGTTTTAACACCCAAAACTTCAGTGTCTTTCTTAAAATTGCAATCTCCAAAGAAGGAGCCAGCATCAGCACGTCCAGCTAATAAGCCCGTGGTAGTGGACGGTACACCACCGCTGCTCTCCATATCCTCCATATCACAGGTTAACCCCTTAACGACCGCGGGCCGTAAAATTACGTCCTAAATGACATAATCTTACTGCCCGCGGTCCTCCGGCGGCAGCATGCCGCGATCGGCACACATCTCAGCTGATTTTCACAGCTGAGATGTGTGCCTGCTAGGCACGAGCAGAATCGTTATCTGCTCGTGCCGATTAACCCCTTATAATGGCGCTGTCAATACATGACAGCGCCATTATAAGCGCAATCGCGGTAAAGTGTTACTTACCGCCGAAACCGGAAGTCACGTGACGCGATCACGTGACTCCCGATAGTTGCCATGGTAGTACAGGGTCATGTGATGACTCCTGTACTACACATGAATTGGTTTCACTTTCGCTGTGCCCGGAGCACAGCAAAAGAGAAAGACAGCGTATCTGCTGTTTACAGCCTTCCAGCTGTGATCAGCAGATACTGCAGAGCGATCGGAATGCTGATCGCAATAGCCCCCTAGGGGGACTAGTAAAATAAAAAAAAAAAGTAAAAAAATAAGTTTTAAAAAATTAAAAAAAAACAAAAAAACCTAAAAGTTCAAATCACCCCCCATTCGCCCCATTAAAAATTAAAGGGTTAAAAAAATAAAAAATATACACACATTTGGTATCGCCGCGTTCAGAAACGCCCGATCTATCAAAATATAAAATCAATTAATCTGATCAGTAAACGGCGTAGCGGCAAAAAAATTCCAAACGCCAAAACGACGTTTTTTTGTCACCACAACTTTTGCGCAAAATGCAATAAGAGGCGATCAAAACATAGCATCTGCGCAAAAATGGTACCGTTAAAAACGTCAGCTCGAGACGGAAAAAATAAGCCGTCATTGAGCCTAAGATCCCGAAAAATGAGAACGCTACGGGTCACGGAATATGGCGTAAAACGTGCACCACTTTTTTCGGACAAACTTCCGATTTTTTTTTAACCCCTTATATAAAAGTAAACCTATACATGTTTGGTGTCTACGAACTCGCACTGACCTGAGGCATCACACCCACACATCAGTTTTACCATATAGTGAACACAGTGAATAAAATATCTCAAAAACCATAGTGCTATCGCACTTTTTTTGCAATTTTTCAGCATTTGGAATTTTTTTGCCATTTTCTAGTACATAATATGGTAAAACTGATGGTTTCATTTAAAAGTACAGCTCGTTCCGCAAAAAATGAGCCCTCACATGACCATATTGACTGAAAAATAAAAAAGTTACGTCTCTCAGAAAAAGAATGGAGAAAAAAAAAAAACGGAAAGCGAAGAATCGGCCGGTCGTGAAAGGGTTAAATCACAGTGCGGTAATAGAAAAAACCGCAACAAACGCGGAAAGTCCCGGAAATTCCCAGCGGTGTGCAACAGGGACTGGAAACAACAAATAGTATAATAAAGCAGGAGAGAAGCAAAGTCCTGCTCGGAGGAGCCAGCTCACAGTGTGTCTCCAGCCCTCCACTCTGCACGTGTTTGAATAAAGAAATCCTTCACAGCGGATTGAGTGCGGTCTCTTTCTACTCTCACGCTACATCAATGGACTTTGCTTTATGACCAGCACCCCGCTCTTGGATTGTCGGACCCTCCAGGCTCTCCACCCGAGCACAGGCACAGGCGGTACCGCAAGCGATATTGCAGGTAATCTGCGGTGGTGCAGGACTTTGCTTCTCTCCTGCTTTATTAAAAATAGAAATGAAAAAGGAAGATAACATTCTTAGAGGAATGTTAAATCGCAAGATGACTTTTTGACAGAAAGTTGCAGATTGGTTTATCAAGTCAAATATTGGTCTAGAATTTTCAACAAGAATGTATGTGATACGAATGATGACACGATTGAGTTAGGGTTTCCCGGGGATTCATCAAATTTCATAAAAGGGGGGACTGTAAAATAGTGAGTTTATGGAGATTTGATTCATAAACTTGAATATACATATATTCATAAAATATGTGTATTTCGCCATCCCCTTTAAGAGTGACTTTGTGAATGTTGGAAATACTAGTCAAGGTCTTTTGACAAGGTAGAACCAAAGCCATCTGCTATTGTTCGTCAAAGTTTTCAGCATACTGCTATATTCTGTTTGGAATTTGGGTTAGAACTGAAATTAGCTTTGAGAATGTTCTTTCTGTTACACTAGGGTCAAAGTTCAGCGAGCTTCAAAAGAGTTATATATATGTTGAAGTAGGTTTAGTTACAAGTCTCTACTGCACAAGACACTTATTTTGCGGGAAAATGAACCACGTGATATGACATAAGCTAGGACTAAAATAAGGATAGTTACTTCTTGTAATACCATGTAAAGAGATAAGGACAATCAGTAGGTGGGGTTTGGATTATAAAAGCAGACCACACTTCAAAGGGTCAGGAGAAGAAGGAGGGAGGAGAAGGACGGACTCACCAAACTCGACCAGACGATCCACAGAGAGAGACGGCTTACACACATCACAGCGATGTAAGATAAACAATCTGTTATTTTTCTCTCTACTTATCTGTCTATCCATCTATTAACTCAAGCCAAGACAGTAACTTTTCTCTAATGACTGTAACTTCAATTTTTATCTGAATAAATCCATAATATGTTTTTGGACCTATTTCGCTCCAATCATTTATATACTGGCTTTGCATTTGTCACTTCAAACCGTTTTTTTAACAGTGCGCAGGATAAATATGGGTTGTGCCGTACAAGGCCAGTCTAATGAAGGTGAAAGAAAAATCCAAATATTGTGTGTGGTGTGACAGCCGGACACATGATGGAAGTGTCGCGGGCGGAGGAGGGGACGCCGCGCTCTCCCACTGCTGCTCGGGTCCGGCTGCCGCGGCTGCTGCGGCCTGCTGCTGCTCGGTGGCTCGAGCGATGGGCCGGATCCCGGAGACTCGAGCGGCGCTCCTCGCCCGTGAGTGAAAGGGGGTTGTTTTTGGGTGTGGGGGTTGTTTATTGTCCGTGACGCCACCCACGGTTGTGGTGATTTGTAGCACCACCGCTGCTCAATATGGGGATCCCGGGAGTGGTGATGCGGAGCAGCCAGGTGTTGTGTTGCCCCTCCGTGGGTAGGGGTTGGTGATCCCGGGGCCCAGTGATGGTGAAGGAGGTGCAGGGCCTGGTGGGCGCAGGGACGTGGGGGCAGCGCTGTGCCTTGCGGCACTGTGGTACTCACTCAGCCTGAGACGTTGACACAGTTTTACGGTAAACCACACGGCTGGAAAGACGGTTCCCACGGACGGCTGCACTTGCTCTCCCAGTAGGTAACGGTGATGTCCCTTTGACCTGCACCTAGTGTTCTTATGTTGGTAGCGATGGGTTCCCACCGGTAACCCGCTCCCCGGCTTGGATATGGGCCGGAGGAGCCCTACTTTGCCCACAGGCGCTGGCCCTGAGAAACTGGTGCCCTGGCGGTGGCGGTGTTTCTCCTCAATGGTTGGACTGTTGCCTTCAGTCGGGACTTGGTTGTTGGGGGATCCACGTCCCCTTCACTGACGGATTCGGCAAATTATGGCGACTCCTAGCCTTGCCGGGGTCCGAGAGGCCCCTGCCCTGGTGCTGACTGTGCTTCGTATACTGCTCCAGACCGCCGGGCCACTACTCAACCGCGGTCCTTCCAGCAACCTCCGAGCAGTCCCCCTCCAGACGATCACCGCTGTTGCTGACCTTGCTGACACTGTCCTGCACTTAGCTGGACTAACTTCAGGTCTTTCTACGCTTACTTTTGCTCCTTTTCTTCTTTGCTCCACTACCACTTCACTTTCACTTAGCTCCTCTACCACTTCCTTCTACTTCACTCCCCTAAACTGCACTCTGTTCTGAAGCTCTTCCCTGAGCTGACTGCCTGGTTGTTCCCGCCTCCAGGGCTGTGTACTCCTCGGTGGGCAGAGCCAACCACCTGGCCCACCCCCTGGTGTGAACATCAGCCCCTGGAGGAAGGCAACAAGGATTTGAGTAGCTTTGGTGTTCCTAACTGGGATGTAGGGTGTGGTGGTGTGATGACCTGTGACCCCTGGCTTGCCCAGGGCGTCACATTCCCCCTTAGCAAAATCCAGACCGTCCGCGGGCTGCCCGTCCAACACCGGTTTTATTTTCTGTAAAAGGTAAATGGTAACATATAAATTATAACATCATCCCACAACGGGAGGCACATTTCTTAAACGTTACTAAACGGTTTTACGGGTACGGTTTCCGCTCTCTCCCACCCAAGCAACCTGGCCCTGATGCTGCCCCTAAAGCCCAGGCAGCACCCCTTGACCCACAGTCCAGCACACGTTACCCGAGCGGGATCTGTCCTTCCCCTCCAGAGGGTAGCCACTGGTTCCTGTGGTGGCTGGGCCCCAGCCTGCTCTGCTGAGGGCCCTCCCTCCAACCTGCCTCTCCGGAGGCGGCAATGCGGAAACGGTACGGTAAAACAACTTATGTACAAGCCACTTAACGTTTGTGGTTGCCCTGCAAGTTCACGGGCTTGTCTATGGATAGTTCCCATGCAACTTTTAAACGGTCCCCACGGGGACAACGGTGCCGGCTCCGGCCGGTTCAATTACAAAGAATCAGGTGAAGTACTCGGTAATCATTTTTCATTTTCAACTTTTTCAAACTTTTAAACTTTCAAACATACACACACTGACTTGTGGTCCCAACGGGGGACGGTGCAACGGTGCTCCGCTGCCTTTTGCGGCTCAACAGTCCATTCTCACCCGCGGGGCTCTAGTGCCACCTTCACATGGTGCACCGCTCTGGACCCCAATGGTAGCTCGCTGCAGGTGATCTTCTTCCACATACATGCGGGCATGCACATCCGCTCTACACCCCTCTCGGGCATTGATCTCCCTGCGCAGCTGCTGTTGCCACCGCTCCCAGCCGGGAGCACCTTCTGTTTGCTCCGGTTCAGCGTGTGCGGGGGACGGACCCAGCCAGAGTCCCTCCGTGTCGGCTACGACCGGCACCTTCAATAATGAGGGACCCCGCTGTGACATGGCCTGCTCTGCCTCCTGGCAGCTGCATCCCCGCCGTGCCTCCGGTGCATCTTTGCTGACGGGCTCAGCCTTCGGCTTCTTTCATAGAAGCGGTTCAGGGGGGTTACGGGCTTCTGCTGCAGGTCGGTCCGCCGGGGCGGATTGGCAGGGTACCGCTACCGGTGGTGGTGGTAGCGGGCCTAGTGGCGGGGCAGCAGCAGCTAACGCGGGTAGCGGGGGAGGCAGCAGGGTGAACGGGTGTAGGCCGGGCCCTTCAGCCGCAGCGGCCGATCCCTCGGGAATACAGGGACGTGGGTCTCTTACCCGTTCCTCCAAATCTTCCTCCACCTCGCATCTCCGCATAGCAGCCACCACTTCCACCATGTCGGCCTCCCACTCCTCCAGAAGGAGCTGCATGCGGACCTGCAGACGGCTGCTTAGCTGGGCGGTCCGGACTTCCACCCACGCCGCCATGCCGGGCGCGGGGACTACGGTGTTGTTGGTCGGACTCAGCATCTTTAGCAGCGGCCTCTTCCAGGAACCAGTAAATGACCGCAGGGTCCTGGTGTCCCTGCTTCCATAGCCGCGCTCACATGCGGCCAGCCGCCATCGCGTCCCCCTTAGCTTCTTTTCGGCCACTCCTCTATTGGGGCGGAGTTGTGGCCTTCGCGCCTCTGCTACTCGAGAAGACGCTCGAGCTGGAACTTTTCGCGCCAAAGATGGCGACTTCTGGAAATTTTCAGCCGGATACCTCCGGCGGTCAGAAGGCGCACCTCTACCCAATGGCAGAGCGGTAAGATCCTGTTCGTGACGCCAAGTTGTCGCGGGCGGAGGAGGGGACGCCGCGCTCTCCCACTGCTGCTCGGGTCCGGCTGCCGCGGCTGCTGCGGCCTGCTGCTGCTCGGTGGCTCGAGCGATGGGCCGGATCCCGGGGACTCGAGCGGCGCTCCTCGCCCGTGAGTGAAAGGGGGTTATTTTTGGATGTGGGGGTTGTTTATTGTCCGTGACGCCACCCACGGTTGTGGTGATTTGTAGCACCACCGCTGCTCAATATGGGGATCCCGGGAGTGGTGATGCGGAGCAGCCAGGTGTTGTGTTGCCCCTCCGTGGGTAGGGGTTGGTGATCCCGGGGCCCAGTGATGGTGAGGGAGGTGCAGGGCCTGGTGGGCGAAGGGACGCGGGGGCAGCGCTGTGCCTTGCGGCACTGTGGTACTCACTCAGCCTGAGACGTTGACACAGTTTTACGGTAAACCACACGGCTGGAAAGACGGTTCCCACGGACGGTTGCACTTGCTCTCCCAGTAGGTAACGGTGATGTCCCTTTGACCTGCACCTAGTGTTCTTATGTTGGTAGCGATGGGTTCCCACCGGTAACCCGCTCCCCGGCTTGGATATGGGCCGGAGGTGCCCTACTTTGCCCGCAGGCGCTGGCCCTGAGAAACTGGTGCCTTGGTGGTGGCGGTGTTTCTCCTCAATGGTTGGACTGTTGCCTTCAGTCGGGACTTGGTTGTTGGGGGATCCACGTCCCCTTCACTGACGGATTCGGCAAATTATGGCGACTCCTAGCCTTGCCGGGGTCCGAGAGGCCCCTGCCCTGGTGCTGACTGTGCTTCGTATACTGCTCCAGACCGCCGGGCCACTACTCGACCGCGGTCCTTCCAGCAACCTCCGAGCAGTCCCCCTCCAGACGATCACCGCTGTTGCTGACCTTGCTGACACTGTCCTGCACTTAGCTGGACTAACTTCAGGTCTTTCTACGCTTACTTTTGCTCCTTTTCTTCTTTGCTCCACTACCACTTCACTTTCACTTAGCTCCTCTACCACTTCCTTCTACTTCACTCCCCTCAACTGCACTCTGTTCTCAAGCTCTTCCCTGAGCTGACTGCCTGGTTCTTCCCGCCTCCAGGGCTGTGTACTCCTCGGTGGGCGGAGCCAACCGCCTGGCCCACCCTCTGGTGTGAACATCAGCCCCTGGAGGAAGGCAACAAGGATTTGAGTAGCTTTGGTGTTCCTAACTGGGATGTAGGGTGTGGTGGTGTGATGACCTGTGACCCCTGGCTTGCCCAGGGCGTCACAGAAGCAGTAGGTGGAATAATGGTAACCATCTCCCCATAATGAGAATTTACCATTCTGGGAAAAGGGGTGTAGGGTTAACAATTGGTGACTGTCCCCGATAGATAAACTAGATAAAATAACGTAAAAAAAATTGCCTATGGACATTCATAATAATGATCTGTTGTAGATAAAAACATTAAAACTGTATACAGTGGATTCTTCAGCACAAAAACAAGACTAATCAACAGCGTACCCTGAATGACAAAAAGAAAAAGAATTTTCAAATATTTGTCTTCATTACATAAATATATTGATTTGCCATTTTCCAGTTTTTAAAGGAGGAGTTGTCCACCTGTCGGGATTTTTGCTTTTTACTTAAATGCCTGTTAGTGTCATAAAATATTTTGCAGTTTTTTGGGTTTTTTTGTTTTTTGATAGCTTTTGTGTTGATGGTTGCAAAATGAGTTATTGGAGAATCTTTCAGTGAGCTTGTTCTGACAGACTCCTGGGAGTTTGAGAAGTTATTTTTCTGAGCTTCCCCCTAAAAGATGGAAGGTGTAGGGAAACAGAATGCCTGTGATAGCTAAACTGCACAATTTTCAATGAAAATCGGTTGCAAGACTTTTTAGCCCCAAATGCCTAAACAAAAACCCCAAAATTAAATAGTTGAGGACCGTTTAGGTTATGATCAGACCAGTATGAAAAAAATGGTCATGCATGTGATATTCCATTGGGCACATCTGCCAGGTCTCAGGAATGATCAGCAAGTAGAATTGGTATCGCCTGCCAATCATCTAACCCAACAGGATTGTGCATAATCAGCGTCTGCTGACAACTCCTTTATAACCAAAGGAGCCTTAAACCCAAAAAAAACCCCACAAAGATGTTTTAATTTAAAAATAAATGAACCTTTTTAATCAGGGGTGAACACTGACAGCTCGGGGCCCCCGTGCAAGAAATTGTGCCTGGCTCCCTCCTTCTATAGCGGCATAATATATGTATTTATACATATATATTTTTTTTTTATATATATATATATATATATATATATACAGTCATATGAAAAAGTTTGGGCACCCCTATTAATGTTAACCTTTTTTCTTTATAACAATTTGGGTTTTTGCAACAGCTGTTTCAGTTTCATATATCTAATAACTGATGGACTGAGTAATATTTCTGGATTGAAATGAGGTTTATTGTACTAACAGAAAATGTGCAATCTGCATTTAAACAAAATTTGACCGGTGCAAAAGTATGAGCACCACAACATAAAAGTGACAATATTTTGTAGATCCTCCTTTTGCAAAAATAACAGCCTCTAGTCGCTTCCTGTATCTTTTAATGAGTTCCTGGATCCTGGATGAAGGTATATTTGACCATTCCTATTTACAAAACAATTCCAGTTCAGTTAAGTTTGATGGTCACCGAGCATTGACAGCACGCTTCAAATCATCCCACAGATGTTCAATGATATTCAGGTCTGGGGACTGGAATGGTCATTCCAGAACACTGTAATTGTTCCTCTGCATGAATGCCTGAGTAGATTTGGAGCGGTGTTTTGGATCATTGTCTTGCTGAAATATCCATCCCCTGTGTAACTTCAACTTCGTCACTGATTCTTGCACATTATTGTCAAGAATCTGCTGATACTGAGTTGAATCCATGCGACCCTCAACTTTAACAAGATTCCCGGTGCCGGCATTGGCCACACAGCCCCAAAGCATGATGGAACCTCCACCTAGTTTTACTGTGGGTAGCAAGTGCTTTTCTTGGAATGACATGTTTTTTTGCCTCCATGCATAACGCCTTTTTGTTTGACCAAACCACTCAATCTTTGTTTCATCAGTCCATAGGACCTTCCTCCAAAATGTAACTGGCTTGTCCAAATGTGCTTTTGCATACCTCAGGCAACTCTGTTTGTGGCGTGCTTGCAGAAACGGCTTCTTTCGCATCACTCTCCAATACAGCTTCTCCTTGTGCAAAGTGCGCTGTATTGTTGACCGATGCACAGTGACACCATCTGGAGCAAGATGATTCTGCAGGTCTTTGGAGGTGGTCTGTGGATTGTCCTTGACTGTTCTCACCATTCTTCTTCTCTGCTTTTCTGATATTTTTCTTGGCCTTCCACTTCTTGGCTTAACAAGAACTGTACCTGTGTTCTTCCATTTCCTTACTATGTTCCTCACAGTGGAAACTGACAGGTTAAATCTCTGAGACAACTTTTTGTATCCTTCCCCTGAACAACTATGTTGAATAATCTTTGTTTTCAGATCATTTGAGAGTTGTTTTGAGGAGCCCATGATGCCACTCTTCATAGGAGATTCAAATAGGAGAACAACTTGCAAGTGGCCACCTTAAATACCTTTTCTCATGTTTGGATACACCTGTCTATGAAGTTCAAAGCTCAATGAGGTTACAAAACCAATTTGGTGATTTAGTAAGTCAGTAAAAAGTAGTTAGGAGTGTTCAAATCAAGAAATTGAGAACAATAGAAGAAAATCGGGTTTTTATCAGCCGCGCCAATGATCACTTCTCAGGTATTCAGATTAATGGATCTTTTATTTTGCACAGGTCTACGCATTTCTGGAGTCTCAGCTCCCTTCCTCAGGACCATCAGGCATAAGAACACATCAAATCTACCATAATAGAGACGAACACAGTTTAAATACATTTGATGACATCACAGGACCGCCCCTGATAGAAAAAAACGGCGGGAAAAGGGTGCATTGCAGTGAAGCATGACACAATACAATTAGTTTCATGAATGATGTGAAAAATAAAGTCAATTATAGTAGACATGACCCACATCTCAAATCGTGATGTAATAAATTAATCGAAAATGAAAAACAATAGAACATATATATGTGTAATCATGATTATCTCTCAAAAAAAAAATTATATACATCTGTGCAAGAAGGACATATGAAATGAGCCTAGAACTCACTTAAACATGTCAGCGCTGGGAACCACAAAAATATAAGCTAGGTCAGTGAGAGCATCAAACCACACATCCAGCCAGGTATATAGTGTTTCAGGGTGAAGAAAGAAACTCAAAATCCCCTGAATCAGTGAAAAAATGAACCACAACCAATGTTCCAGATAGAGAATCATAATAAAGATGAGAAATAAAATCCAAGAATCAAGGAACCGCTCAATACCATGATATAGTGAGTGAATTCAAGAGAGTTCATGAGCGTGGGAAAAAACCCCACTCCGCATGCGTAGAAAGCAAGTGCCAGACCCAGAGAGGTGAAATGAGTTCAGGACCGTGAGGAAAAAAAAAAAAAAGTTACAGCGCTTGCGTTATTCAGAGACCAAGAGCAAGTTTAGAATATTTGAACCGAGTAAATAAAAAACAGATATATAACGACCAACAGTGAATGTGCATTATCAGACTTTATAAACCTGACCATATATAATAGTCGGGGGAAAAAACATTTTTTAGAAAGGACACCTAAAGAAAGAGCAAAGAGACCTCCTACAGAACGTCAGATCAAAAATAGTATGTATTAAAACGTGAGATTAGTGTAGGTGGGAAAGATGGAGACTGGGGAACAGAAAACCCGTATGTCCCGAGGGTAAGGATGCGATCCCCCGTGTAGAAATCCTGGTGACAACGGGGATCAAGGAGATGTACTGCCACCACAAAAATCGTCACAAAGAAAAACCAGAGTATAACAAAAATGACAACCAAAAAGTGGGTGATGCAATAACCACACAGTCTGTATGCCAATGACATCACAAATGGAAATATATATCAATATTAGAATTTATAATTAAAACAGAGAAGGGGAGGATGGAAAAGGTATTAGGTGTTCGAGGCAATTACTGTTAATCAAAGACCAGATAAATTCTGTGTCCCAGAAAAACTTATAAATATGATACATGATGATAATAAAAGCATAAAAACAGTAGTAGACCTGGCATAAAACATAGCTAAAAAACACAATAGATAAAACTAAACACAATGTTGCTGAAATAATAAAAAATAGCATTTAGACACTAAAAACATATATGAATATAAATATAAGAACAACCAGAAACATTTAATAACATAGATCAGTGACCTCATTGAGGCCACGGGGTTTTAACGTGTTGAGCTTAAAAATCCAATAAGTTTCTTTCTTATTGAGAACCTCTATCCGATTTGATATGTATGGGGGTATATGTTCAATAGGGGTGACCTTTAATTTAATTTTTTTGTCATGATATAGAGTAGTGTGTCGGGATAGTCCATGAAGCATAAAACCCACTTTAATATTGTGTCTGTGGGAGTTGATCCTATTATGTAGTGCCTGGGTGGTTCTCCCAATATAACGCTTATCACAATCACACTCTATCAGGTAAATAACAAAATCAGATTGGCAAGTGAGGTGTCCTTTTATCAAAAAATCCCCCCCACCAGGGGCAAGACCGAAACTGACCCTCTCATGCTGGATGGTTTTACAACACAGGCAGTTTTTAGCATAGGAACCCATAGGTTTATTCGGAATGGAGGGCTTAAAGACGTCCCTAAGCCTGCTGGGGGCCAATTGTTTTTTTAGGCTGGAGGCCCTTCGGTAAGTGATACCTGGATGGGTAGATAGTACCTCTTTCAAATATGGATCATTGTGGAGTATATTCCATAGAGAAATCAATATACCCATTGCTGTCCACTTTCTTAAAAAAGGTTTTAGTGTGGATTGTACCATTCAAGTGCGTGATGGTTAAGCCCATGAAGTCAATGGATAAATCAGCCACAGTGGGTGAAAATTTTAAGCCCCAATTGTTCTTATCTATCTATAAAGTTGGTGCTACCTTCGAGCCCATGGCAACACCACAGCATTGAGGATATAAAACTTCCTGGAAAGTGAAAAAATTGTTGTTTAAAATGAACCCCATACCCTCAAGAATGAAGTCTTTTTGTAGTGTAGGTAGCCGATCATGAATCTCAAGATATTGTTTGAAACATTCAAGACCTAACATGTGTGAGATATTGGTATATAGTGAGGCAATATCTAAGGTGATAAAAATAAAGGAATCTCTCCATACAATGTCTTTTTGATGTCATTTTTGTTATACTACGGTTTTTGTCTGTGACAATGTTTGTGGTGGCAGTATATCTCCTTGATCCCTGTTGTCACCGGGTTTTCTACACGGGGGATCGCATCCTTACTAGAGATGAGCGAACCGGTTGCGGTTCGGCTCGAGGTCGGTTCGCCGAACGGAGGTCCCGTTCGAGTTCGGTTCGTCGAACGTTCGACGAACCGAACTCGAACTGCATAGGAAACTATGGCAGGCAATCACAAACAGATAAAAACACCTAGAAAACACCCTCAAAGGTGTCCAAAAGGTGACAAACAACTCACAACACAACACAAACCCATGGGAAAGTGACGAGGACATATACTCATGCGAAAACAAAACAGCTGGACAAGGAAAAAGAGGAGGAGACACAGATATATGAGTATATGCAAGGAAACATCGATGCCATTACTGTGCAACTTGAGCCCTGCTCATTTTAGGCTTCCAATCTGGATAAATTGCCTGAGCTTGCCACGTACGCCTTGGGGATCTTGTCGTGTCCTGCAGCCAGCGTTCTCTCGGAACCTGTCTTCAGTGCTGCTGGGGGTCTGCTGGCAGATAAGCACACGTGTCTGTCCACTGACAATATGGACATGGCTCTCAGAGGACTTTTCTTCCCATGGGTCAGCCAGGGGAGGCGAAAGGCATGCGTATTTTTGAGAGTGCTTCATGCAAAGCATCTTTTTCATTTTGAAAAGGGGGGTCAAGTGATGCCAGTCAGGTGGGGTGTGTGTGGCCCAATTAGTGGAAACGAGGGAGACTGTGGTTGGAGTCCCCTCGCTTTTGAAAAAAGAACCAAGATGAACAAGTCATGGCTCTCAGAGGACTTTTCTTCCTTTGGGTCATCCAGGGGACAGGAAAGGCACGCGTATTTTTGAGAGTGCTTCATTCAAAGCATCTTTTTCTTTTTCAAAAGGGGGGTCAACTGATGCCAGTCAAGTGGGGTGTGTGTGGCCCAATTAGTGGCAACGAGGGAGACTGTGGTTGGAGTCCCCTCGCTGTCTTTCTAAAAGAACCAAGATGAACAAGTCATGGCTTTCAGAGGACTTTTCTTCCCCTGGGTCATCCAGGGGACGGGAAAGGCACGCGTATTTTTGAGAGTGCTTCATGCAAAGCATCTTTTTCATTTTGAAAAGGGGGATCAAGTGATGCCAGTCAAGTGGGGTGTGTGTGGCCCAATTAGTGGCAACGAGGGAGACTGTGGTTGGAGTCCCCTCGCTGTGTTTCTAAAAGAACCAAGATGAACAAGTCATGGCTCTCAGAGGACTTTTCTTCCCCTGGGTCATCCAGGGGACGGGAAAGGCACGCGTATTTTTGAGAGTGCTTCATGCAAAGCATCTTTTTCATTTTGAAAAGGGGGATCAAGTGATGCCAGTCAAGTGGGGTGTGTGTGGCCCAATTAGTGGCAACGAGGGAGACTGTGGTTGGAGTCCCCTCGCTGTGTTTCTAAAAGAACCAAGATGAACAAGTCATGGCTCTCAGAGGACTTTTCTTCCCCTGGGTCATCCAGGGGACGGGAAAGGCACGCGTATTTTTGAGAGTGCTTCATTCAAAGCATCTTTTTCTTTTTCAAAAGGGGGGTCAACTGATGCCAGTCAAGTGGGGTGTGTGTGGCCCAATTAGTGGCATCGAGGGAGACTGTGTTTGGAGTTCCCTCGCTGTGTTTTACATGATTTTCGAAGGGCATGACATGCCTAAGACATGCAACTTGTTGGCATGCAACTTGTTGGCAACAGAAAGGCTGCCTTTACACCCTTTTGAGACCGAGGATTTTCAAGACCTTATGCCCATTGCAGTGCCCCAAGAGCCGATGGCTAGTCGTCACTCCTTCTCCAAGAAAGACGTGCCTGCGCTACCACAGCAGGTCGCACACAACCTCACCGATTCCTTGAGAAACTCTGTGTGTGACAGGGTGCATTTCACCACAGATACTTGGACCAGTAAGCATGGACAGGTGAGTTACATGTTGCTGACTGGGCACTGGGTAACTATGGTGAGAGATGGAGAAGGGTTTGCTGTACAAGTCTTGCCGTCCACGCGACTTGTGTGTCAATCCTTCATCTGTATGTACAAGTTCCTCCACTGCTTCTGCCTCCTCAACCTCGTGTGGGTCCTCCACCTCGGCCCAAACCCTGTGTGGTCAGGCCACCCACGTTGTAACTGCACCCAAGGAATCCCACACACCTCCTTACTATGCTGGCAGCAGAGCTCAAGGCCATCAGGCGGTCAAATGTTTACTTTGAAATGTAGGGGAAATGTGAGACACCGCTGAGGAATTGTGGACAGTTAGCTCTGGAGAGTGAGACCGAGTTTCATCAATGGTTGTCTCCACTCAACCAGCAGCCAGGGAAGGTCGGGTGCGACAATGATGCAAACCAGTCTGCGACCCTTCTTCAGGGCAATGTGGCACACGTGCCTTGTATGGCTCACGTGTTGAACCTGGTTGTCCAGCAATTTTTAAAACACTATCCTGGCCTACATGGCCTTCTGGGCTGTAAAGGATAGGCTAGAGGCAAGCCACTCACCAAGCTGGACACCCAGAACCCTGAAACCCTTTAACCCCTATACAGTGATTTGGAATTACACAGGGCCCAAGTTGATCAATACCTGTGGAAGGCTGCAGTTCCAGAGAATAGTAGTCATGCAGGGTCAAAAACATTAATCGAGGAAGAGGAACAGAATGGGATGGCCAGGACTTAATCACAAAACAAGCAGAGGTGAAATGCGGATCGGCCAACGAGGTACATAAACAGCAAGCAGGAAAAGTAGTCAGGTAACAAGCACACAAACTCATAAAACTGAACTGGGGGTAACAGTAACAAGAGGTTCATAGCTTTGTCTGGCAGTGGTCTGCAGACAGGAGGGGCCTAAAAAAGGGTGTGGTGTCTTCCCATTGGTTGTAGCTGAATGAAGGTACTTCATCTGTGAGATACCCACCACCTACATTCAGCCTGTGGTTCTGTATCTGTCAAGGTAACGCAACCCAGTGGGTGACCATAACCTGCGTCCACCTGCGCCGCAGGCATCGACTCCTTTCCCATCATCAGCACTATGCATGAAAGGAACACGTTGTCACCTGGCGACCGGAGTACAAATTGATTGAGTGGACTACGTTGGTGACTTAACAGCCGTGTGCGGCAATGACGCAAACCTGTCTGCGGCCCTTCGTCAGGGCAATGTGACACACGTGCCTTGTATGGCTCACGTGTTGAATCTGATTCTCCAGCAATTTTTAAAATACCATCCCGGCCTACATGGCCTTGTGCAGCGGGCATGCTGCTATGTGCTCACTTTCATCCTTCGCACCCAGCAGCTCAACAACTTTCATCGCTACTGAAGTCTTAGGGTCTGGCGGTTAAACGCCTGAAATGCGATGTTCCGACACGCAGGAATTTGAATCTGCACATGTTGCAGCGTCTGTGGCAGCACCGCAGAGCCCTGCTGAAATACGGTATGACGTATACCGTGGGCTAACTTGATCCAGAGGTGGTGCAGATCACGCTGCTGGAGTGGTGTCAGATCAAGGACCTATGCACCCTTCTACACAGTTTACAAATATCGACGAAGATCTTTAGCACTGGCGATGCCATTCTCAGCGTGACAATTCTGGTCATCTACAAGATGGAGCACACTGTATGCATTATTCGGAGTCAGGTGTTGGTCCAAGAGGAAGGGGAGGGAGTATAGGAGGAGTCATATGCAGAAGGGATAATAAGATCTACAAGGTCCAGATGGTGAGTGGCACCTAGGCGGAAGTCAAGGGACGGTGGGGGAGAGGGATTAACAAGGGCGCATAGTATCTGCAAAAATTGTTGAGGAAGGTGCAGGAGCCCATGAAGAAATGGAGGACGAACTGGTGATGGGCATGGAAGACTCAGCAGATGAGTGAGAGCTTGCTCACATTTAGGTTGTGCGAGGTTGGGTGGAGAGGGCAGATGAAGGAGGCACGATTCTCACCTCTCTGCCACCAACACACCAAGGACTTGGTCCTCCTGGATGCACAAGACACATGAGCGCCTTCTTGCTGCACTACCTACAACATGACCCTCGGATTGTACGAATTCGAAGTAATGCTAACTACTGGGTTGCCACACTGTTAGATCCCCGGTACAAGACAAAATTTGGCGAAATAATTCCTGCCATAGAAAGGGACGCACGTATACAGGAGTATCTGCAGAAGGTGGTACGGATTCTTAGATATGCTTTTCCAGTAAACACCAGTGCTGCACAGAGTGAATCTCAACGCTTTGTCATGGATAGGAGGAAATGGTCTTTTGCTTGTCCACATCTGAGGGACCGAGGGCTGGCTGCTGTGCTGAGATGGCATTGAGTACGGTGTCCCTGCAGAGTTGCACTTTTGGTCATATACCAAATGAGTTGAAAAAGGACAGATGCTGGTGGAAAGGGGAACAGGTGTGTTGGAAAGGTGAAAAAAGTTTTTGTCCGTGGGTTTGTTGGTTAAGCAAAAGTAACATTTGATGAAGAAACACCATCTGTTACAGTGGGACTGGCAGATTTGGATAAGGTGGTATATACTATGTTACCGCTATATAACGAAAATTAATAAGAAAAGAAAGAGAAAGGTATATATCCCCATCAGCAGTCAATGTCCACCGTGCTCCCAGATGGAAAAGGAGAGGTTGGCAACTGGAAGGTTAGATGGAGGATACAGATCTGTGTGGCTATGAAACTAATAGTTGCCTGAACCGAGTTAGACGCCACTCGGATCTGGAGACTGGGAGCCCTGTTAGCGTCACAGGGTCCACACGCCCACCCAGCCCAGGAACTCCCTGTTAACATCACAGGGGCCATTCAGTACGCTGACCGTGTGCATTGGGCCACACCTGTGGACAGCAGCAGCAGGCCTGTTAATGCCACTGGGCTGCACAAGCAGGACTTGTAGGACAGGAGCTGGTCTTAACCTTTCTGCGTTACCAACTGTGGTGGCGGCCTGCATCGACGCCCTATCCCTGCCTACCTCTGGCCTAAAGCCGCAATGGGTTCAACACATGGAGGTGTGCTCTTTCGGAGCATAATAGAAGACTTCGCACCTCCTTGTTGGCTCCAGCCCGTTTTATAACCTGGGTCCGCCCCAAACCAGGGTGGACCACAATGCACCTCCTGGAGACAAAAGCAGAGTGACACGTCATGAGTGACATAACTAGCGTCCTATTTGGAACCGAAACTTCAATAATGACCTCATGGCTGCCACGACACAAACACCTCACCAGTTATCGTCTGACCATCAATAATGAGGTGACAAGTCATATGGGCGGGCCTCTGCAAGCCATTTGGGAGTGGCCTAGCCACATCGTCAGGACACCTGATGCCCTGTGGTTTATATGGGCCCCCCACATCAGGGGCAGGGCCAAAGAGTTCATTACCGGACCTAGTCTCTGATGCAGTAAGTGCCTGAGCATGCTCAGTTGCATGAAATACAGTCTCTGAAAAAAGACTATCAGCTTTAGCATGGTGTCTAGGCACAAAACAGGACTTAGACCCGGCACGGAATGCAAGTACCTGTGCAAAGAGGCTTTTCGCACTAAGTGTTGGAGCATGCGCTGTATCCCGAAATGAAGACTTAGCCTCAGGAATGGCACAGTCAGGCTGAGCATACTCATTAGGCGAAACACTGTAGTTAGGCTGCAGCTGGGGTAAATCGGCACACGCATGCGCACTAGCTGCCTCTCCACACTTAGATGTGGAGGAGAAATTGCTCTTCGGGTGTGGACTTGGAGATGCTGTCTATGAACAGAAGGAAAAGCTAAAGGAAGCATCACTTTCTATCCCTCCGAATTATCAAATGCAGCAATGAATTCCCTGAGTTTGCTATAAAATTAGCGTAGCAAAATGTGCATGAGGGTGTCATGCAGAGGTGCTGCAAATAGATTTGCACCAGTGGGACACTAATGGAAGTCCAACAGGCAGTTCTATGATGCCACTAAATGGCAGTATTTTTTGCTATCATTATAGCTTATTAAAAACAGAGCAGGAGGGTGTCCTGCACAGGTGCTAGAAATAGCTTGGCACCAGTGGGACAATAATGAAATACAACAGCCAGTTCTATGATGCCACTAAATGGCAGTATTTTTTGCTATCATTATAGCTTATTAAAAACAGAGCAGGAGGGTGTCCTGCACAGGTGCTAGAAATAGCTTGGCAGCAGTGGGACAATAATGAAATACAACAGCCAGTTCTATGATGCCACTAAATGGCAGTATTTTTTGCTATCATTATAGCTTATTAAAAACAGAGCAGGAGGGTGTCCTGCACAGGTGCTAGAAATAGCTTGGCACCAGTGGGACAATAATGAAATACAACAGCCAGTTCTATGATGCCACTAAATGGCAGTATTTTTTTGCTATCATTATAGCTTATTAAAAACAGAGCAGGAGGGTGTCATGCAGAGGTGCTGCACATAGATTTGCACCAGTGGGGCACTAATGGAGTACAACAGCCACTTCTTGTATGCCACTAAGTTTACTCAATTTTTGGTATTATAATGTCTTAGTAAGTAACAATGAGTTTGAGTGTGCAATGCAGGCAGAGGTGCTGCAAATATCTTTGCACTAGTGGGACAGTACAGAAGTCCAACAGCCACTTTTTGTATGCCACTAAGTTGCAGCAGTTTTTGCTATTATTATAGCTTTTAAAAACAGAGCAGGAGGGTGTCATGCAGAGGTGCTGTAAATAGCTTGGCACCTGTGGGGCACAAATGGAGTACAACAGCCACTTTTTGTATGCCACTAAGTTGCAGCAGTTTTTGCTATTATTATAGCTTTTAAAAACAGAGCAGGAGGGTGTCATGCAGAGGTGCTGTAAATAGCTTGGCACCTGTGGGGCACAAATGGAGTACAACAGCCACTTCTTGTATGCCACTAAGTTGCAGCAGTTTTTGCTATTATTATAGCTTTTAAAAACAGAGCAGGAGGGTGTCCTGCACAGGTGCTAGAAATAGCTTGGCACCAGTGGGACAATAATGAAATACAACAGCCAGTTCTATGATGCCACTAAATGGCAGTATTTTTTGCTATCATTATAGCTTATTAAAAACAGAGCAGGAGGGTGTCATGCAGAGGTGCTGCACATAGATTTGCACCAGTGGGGCACTAATTGAGTACAACAGCCACTTCTTGTATGCCACTAAGTTTACTCAATTTTTGGTATTATAATGTCTTAGTAAGTAACTATGAGTTTGAGTGTGCAATGCAGGCAGAGGTGCTGCAAATATCTTTGCACTAGTGGGACAATACAGAAGTCCAACAGCCACGTTTAGGATGCCACTAAGTTCACTCAGTGTTTGCTAGTATAATGGCTTAGTAACAATGAGTTTGAGTGTGCAATGCAGGCAGACGTGCTGCAAATATCTTTGCACTAGTGGGACAATACAGAAGTCCAACAGCCACGTTTAGGATGCCACTAAGTTCACTCAGTGTTTGCTAGTATAATGGCTTAGTAACAATGAGTTTGAGTGTGCAATGCAGGCAGAGGTGCTGCAAATATCTTTGCACTTGTGGAACGATACAGAAGTTCAACAGCCACGTTTAGGATGCCACTAAGTTCACTCAGTGTTTGCTAGTATAATGGCTTAGTAACAATGAGTTGGAGTGTGCAATGCAGGCAGACGTGCTGCAAATATCTTTGCACTAGTGGGACTATACAGAAGTACAATAGCCACGTTTAGGATGCCACTAGGTTCACTCAGTGTTTGCTAGTATAATGGCTTAGTAACAATGAGTTTGAGTGTGCAATGCAGGCAGACGTGCTGAAAATATCTTTGCACTAGTGGGACTATACAGAAGTCCAATAGCCACGTTTAGGATGCCACTAGGTTCACTCAGTGTTTGCTACTATAATGGCTTAGTAACAATGAGTTTGAGTGTGCAATGCAGGCAGACGTGCTGCAAATATCTTGGCACTAGTGGGACTATACAGAAGGCCAATAGCCACGTTTAGGATGCCACTAAGTTCACTCAGTGTTTGCTAGTATAATGGCTTAGTAACAATGAGTTGGAGTGTGCAAAGGGCAGGAGGGTACAGTGGCAGGGTTGTGGGTCTCTGGGTAGAGGAAAGGAAGCCTGCCTTTCTATCCCTCCTAATGGGGAAATGCAGCGAGGAAATCCCTGACCTTAGCTACACACGCTGTCATCTTGTGTAGCTGTTAAACTCTGTTTTCACGGACCTGTCACCTATGGCTCTGACCCTGCCGGTATGAGCCCTTAAAAGGACTGATAGAAAGTTCTATCCCTAAGCTGTCCAGCGCTGTGTATGGAGCGTATACAGCAGTATCGGCGATAGGAGCTGCGCCAGTGATGACTGACACCAAGGACGCAGAAGGCAGATAATGGCGTGCTGGAGGAAAATGTCCGGTTTTATAATGCATCGACATGTGACATGGACATCCTATCACACATGCCGTTGCTTCTCTGGCTAAAAGTCCACTTAGCTGTGTGTGTGTCTGGGATTGGCTGACATGCTGGCCCGCCCCACTACACGCGCGTGCTTAGGGAAGGAAGACAAGGAAAAAAAAAAAATGGCGATCGCCAATATACATACAGCAGTGATCTGAATGCGCTGTTCCCGCACACTATACACTGAAATGTCATAATAGTGTGAGTCACAGAGTGACTTACACTATTACAGCAGAAAGCCAGCTAGGAATTAGCTGTTTTTTTTGCTGCTAGAACCGTTCTCAAACGTAACTAGAACTATCGAGCTTTTAGCAAAAAGGTCGAGTTCTAGTTCGATCTAGAACAGCCCCCAAAATCACTCGAACCGCGAACTGGAGAACCACGAACCGCGCTCAACTCTAATCCTTACCCTCGGGATATACGGGTTTTCTGTCCCCCAGTCTCCATCTTTCCCACCTACACTAATCCCACGTTTTAATACATACTATTTTTGATCTGACGTTCTGTAGGAGGTCTCTTTGCTCTTTCTTTAGGTGTCCTTTCTAAAAAATGTTTTTTCCCCGACTATTATATATGGTCAGGTTTATAAAGTCTGATAATGCACATTCACTGTTGGTCGTTATATATCTGTTTTTTATTTACTCAGTTCAAATATTCTAAACTTGCTCTTGGTCTCTGAATAACGCAAGCTCCGTAACTTTTTTTTTTCTCATGGTCCTGAACTCATTTCACCTCTCTGGGTCTGGCACTTGCTTTCTACGCATGCGGAGTGGGTTTTTTTCCCACGCTCATGAACTCTCTTGAATTCACTCACTATATCATGGTATTGAGCGTAGAGTTGAGCGCGGTTCGCGGTTCGAGGTTCTCCAGTTCGCGGCTCGAGTGATTTTGGGGGCTGTTCTAGATCGAACTAGAACTCGAGCTTTTTGCTAAAGCTCGATAGTTCTAGATACGTTCGAGAACGGTTCTAGCAGCAAAAACTCAAGCTAATTACTAGCTGGCTTTCCGCTGTAATAGTGTAAGTCACTCTGTGACTCACACTATTATGAAATTTCAGTGTATAGTGTGTGGGAACAGTGCATTCAGATCACTGCTGTTTGGATAATGGCGATTGCCATTTTTTTTCCTTGTCTTCCTTCCCTAAGCACGCGTGTTGTGTCCCATGAATGGGAACAACCTGTTGTATGTAATTCTTGCATTGCATATTTTTCCTCCTATCAGGAAATTCCTTTATTGTTACTAGGTAGATTAGACTGTATGAAGTTTGTCCCTATGTACCTCCCTTAGTTGGCTTCTGTATAGAATGCTCCTCCCTTCTCCTTCAGTTTAGTCTAGAGAAACCATTGCTGAAGAGACATGTCTGCAACCCTGTACAGATTATTCCTTTTCACCTGCATTTACTTTGTACTTAATACAAGATTCTAGAAGAAAACTACAGCGTTTCTCCTTGTCTTCCTACAAGTCATCGTTGTGCTGAGTTGAGCTATCTGTGGAAGCCGTAGAGTGAGTAAAACCATACAGTTATCTAAGGGACTGATAATTAGAGCGGTTGGATTCATTGCTACCAGGAAGAGACAGAATAGTGAAAAGGATTAGCTGTGACCGGGATTAGTATACATATATCAGTAAATAACCTGTTTCCAGGAGTGCTATACTGCATACAATCCAGAGAAAGGATTACCCCAAGGGGCTGATAACAAGCCACAGCATAAAACTTTATAGCAGCTTCAGACAAAGTGCCCTGTAAAGTATTAACCTGTTATCAGAACTGTGTGCAGCTATAAACCAAGAATCCCCCATAAGCTAATTGTAAATTGCAGCCAGAGACTCAGTAAATACATCCTGCAAAACAGACTGCTGGCTGCAGAGATTGCAACATTGTATTGTTTCCCTGACAACCAGTGCAGGCACCATTCACCCTTCCTGATGGAGTCAAAGAGAACAATTTCACTACCTGCTTTCAAGCAACAAGAGGAAGACATGGTCTCACACTCAAATTACAGTGAAAGATCTAAGCGGTTGACCAAACCAACATGGAAGGTTAAAGAGAACCTAGAAACAGCCAGAAGTGAACTATTTACCCAGACAGCATTACTGTGGCAAAGAGTGCAAAAACAAGTGACTGTTTTATCTGCGCCCGGTGCTCATGAGCTACCATCAGAGGGAGCCCTGGAACAACTGTACTCAGCATACCAGTCCTACAAAGAGATTTGTAAAAAATATTCCTCTACCCTGCTGAGAGCAAATACGTCTGAGTCTGAAAAAGAACTACAGGACTTCCAACAGCTTAATGCTGAACGAGACCGCACCGTGCGCGACATTGTGAGCGAGACTGAAGCAAAAATTGCGCAAATGTCAGGAGCGGCATCTTACAAATCCAGGTCCATTAAGAGCTCAAGGCACTCACTCAAATCAGGCTCATCAAGGTACTCAACCCTCAGCGAGCAGCTCAAAAAGGCGCACGCTGAAGCAGAAACAACAAAAGTACACGCCATCTTCGCCCAGAGAGAAGCGGAGATGAAAGCAGAATCTGCACGCAGAGAAGCAGAGATGAAAGCAGAATCTGCACGCAAGGAAGCAGAAATTGAAGCCCTTCAGAAGGAATGTGAACATGTGGCGGCCATGGCAAGGCTAAAAGTCTTTGAGCAAGCTCTGGGTGGGAGCCAAGAAGGCAGCGCCAGTTTGTGTGATCTCGACACAGAAGACTTACTTAAGCGTACAAGAGATTATGTGCTGAGCCAAGCCGACGAACCGCCAACTACCATCAACATTCCCGTCAGTGCTAACACTTCTCCAGAGCCTCAAGACACTGATCCACCTACAGCTTCCAGCCTTCCAGGTCAGTCCAATGTGCCTCAGACTTTCAAGCCTGAACCAGCTTCATATTCCAATGCACAGCCACACCCTGCGCATCAGCAACCTCCGTATGCCCATGTCTACATGCAACCTAACATGCCGGCAAGGCGCTACACTCCCAACAATCGTGTAGTTCCAGACCCGCATACAACAGAGACTGTACACACCAAACCGGCGGTCACTGGTCTAAACGCCTACGCCACTCCGTACTTTCCCATGTTCCCGAACCACGAAGCTACGAACAACGCAACCAGCATCACGCAGTCAGCAAATGTGCCCCAACTATCGGAAAGATCAGACATGTCCGACTTTGCGAGGTACATGATCCGCCGAGAACTCACCAACACCGGTCTCACAAAGTATGACGACCAGCCTGAAAACTACAGAGGGTGGAAGTGTGCCTTCAAAACCGCAACGCGTGACCTTGGCATTACGGCTGCTGAAGAGCTGGACTTGCTAATCAGGTGGCTAGGGCCACGGTCTACTGAGAGAATCAAGAGACTCAGATCCGTCTACATCAGCGACCCAACAACTGGTCTCGCAACCGCATGGGACAGGCTAGAGAAAGGCTTCGGCAGTCCTGAAGCAATTGAAGATGCATTGCTGAAACGACTATACGACCTTCCCAAAATATCTAGCAAGGATGCTTCAAAGTACCAGGAACTCAGCGACCTGCTGTCCGAGCTCCAGCTGGCCAAAACAGACACACACCTACCTGGCCTCAGCTACCTGGACACCGCTCGTGGGGTGAAACCCATAGTCGCCAAGTTACCTTACAACGTGCAGGAAAGGTGGACTACGGTAGGAACAAACTATAAAAAAGAGCACCAAGTCTCCTTCCCTCCATTCTCCTACTTTTGCGAGTTCATCAGCGGCATCGCGGAACGTAAGGCAGACCCCAGCTTCACCTGTGGAGAACCAACCGGCTCCACTTCACCAGCTCCCGGATATGAGAACCCTCATCAAAATGACAGGAAACGTAGGGGCCCAGTATCAGTCAAGAAGACCGACGTTCTACCACCTACACCATCAGCACCAGACAATGGCAGTGAAGGCGGGAAGGCGGAAAATCCGAACCGCCAATGTCCTATTCACAAACTGCCACACCCCCTGAAGAAGTGCATTGGCTTCAGGAAGAAACCCCTTCAAGAACGAAAGGAACTCTTGAAAAGGTTTGGGGTATGTTTCAGGTGTTGTGCCTCTACAGAACACCTTGCCAAGGACTGTAAGGTTACAATTAAGTGCATGGAGTGTGACAGCACAGATCACGTACAAGCACTGCACCCATCTCAGCCTGATCCTGCACCTACACCTTCTCCTACCACAAGTCATGGCGGGGAGAGTACAGGCCAAGCTGCAAACCACCTCACAGTATCCTCCTCGTGCACCGCAGTCTGCGGAGAAGATCTCTGGGACAAGTCTTGCGCGAAAATATGCCTAGTAAGGGTATATCCCAAAGGTCACCCAGAAAGGGCCGTGAAGGTGTACAGCATCCTGGACGACCAGAGTAACAGGTCACTTGCCAGGTCTGAACTCTTCGACTTGTTCGGCTTAAAAGGAAATGCCTACCCTTATACACTAGGTACTTGCAGCGGCATCTCAGAAGCTTGCGGAAGAAGAGCCAGTGGTCTCGTGGTAACATCTCTTGAAAATACCGTAGAGATACCTCTACCGACACTCGTCGAGTGCAACCAGATACCGGCTAACCGGGAAGAGATTCCAACGCCAGAGGCAGCTCTTCACCACCCTCACCTGAGAACTATTGCCAGCAAGATCCCACCTCTTGATCATAGTGCAAAAATCCTGATTCTGATTGGAAGGGACATCCTCCGGCTACACAAAGTACGCCAACACATCAACGGGCCACACGATGCGCCATTCGCTCAGCGCTACGACTTAGGCTGGGTGATCATAGGAAACGTCTGCGTAGGCAAAGTGAAGAGTCCCGACGCGATCTCCTCCTACAAGACGCACATCCTCCCAAACGGTTGCGGCATTCACTTTCAACCATGTCCGCATCACTACGGGGTGAAAGAGAGGCTGAGCGACACCAGGTGGCGACAGCAGCCTCCCGACTGCGCGGACGCATATCATCTCTGGGATGACGACTTCGGGTCAACAGCGTTCGAGTCTACAAATGAAGACAACAAATTGGCTTCGATGAGAGAAGACAAAGAATTCATAAAGATTATGGATAAAGAGTTCTCTCAAAACGACTCTAACAGTTGGGTAGCCCCATTACCCTTTCGGTCTCCAAGGCCAAGGTTGCCAAACAACTCCCAGCAAGCAACCGCAAGGTCCTCCTCTCTAAAACGCACTTTGGAAAGACAACCGGAGATGGAGAAATGCTTTGTCGAGATTACGCAAAATATCCTCGACAGAGATCATGCTGAACAGTGGCACCACATTCCCACCGAACAAAACCCAGCCGACCGAGGAACGAGACTCACTGCTGCATCCAAACTCGGCGACAACATGTGGCTGACACCTCCAAGTATCGTATACGAGGAGACCTGCGATAACTACGCCGGCAACATGTACGAGCTGGTGGAACCAGAATCCGACAAGGAAATTAGACCGGTCGTCTCCGCTCGCTACACTTCAGTGACATCAAAACAGAAGTTGAGATCTCATCGTTTCGAGTGCTTCTCAAGTTGGTCATCTGAGGTACGAACCGTAGCTTGTCTTGTTCACACTGCTCACTGTTTCACCAACTACAAGTCTTCAACGTGCCACGGCTGGCACATGTGTGTGATTCGTCCAGTCACCGAACTCGTGCTACTTTTACCAAAGGAGGACGTTACATGAACTAACTTTGTCGTTGGACACTGCCATGGCGGGGAGCGTACCTTTCCTTACCCCTGCTGTACGGAGACACAACTGTCCGTGTCCAATTGAACCTTGAACTTTTCCTTTGGATTAAAACTTTTCCGTTGGATTATTGGGTTGGAAGAAGAGTTGGCATGTTTGCGGCTTCCCCAATCTGAAGATGGGTTTGTTGAACTTGAATTCATGTTTAACATTTTTCTACTTTTTCATTTTTACGCAAGGACGATGCGTCATCAACAAAGCATGGACTTGAATTCAGTGCATTACGTTGCATTTTTTGTGTTGTCTCTTATCTCGTTACAGGTTTCGTGACATCGAGGGACAGGATCTACTCCTTACGTCGTACAAGGACTTGTGAAATCATATGATTTCAGACGGGGAGTGTTGTGTCCCATGAATGGGAACAACCTGTTGTATGTAATTCTTGCATTGCATATTTTTCCTCCTATCAGGAAATTCCTTTATTGTTACTAGGTAGATTAGACTGTATGAAGTTTGTCCCTATGTACCTCCCTTAGTTGGCTTCTGTATAGAATGCTCCTCCCTTCTCCTTCAGTTTAGTCTAGAGAAACCATTGCTGAAGAGACATGTCTGCAACCCTGTACAGATTATTCCTTTTCACCTGCATTTACTTTGTACTTAATACAAGATTCTAGAAGAAAACTATAGCGTTTCTCCTTGTCTTCCTACAAGTCATCGTTGTGCTGAGTTGAGCTATCTGTGGAAGCCGTAGAGTGAGTAAAACCATACAGTTATCTAAGGGACTGATAATTAGAGCGGTTGGATTCATTGCTATGAGGAAGATACAGAATAACGCGCGTGTAGTGGGGCGGGCCAGCATGTCAGCCAATCCCAGACACACACACAGCTAAGTGGACTTTTAGCCAGAGAAGCAACGGCATGTGTGATAGGATGTCCATGTCACATGTCCCTGCATTATAAAAACGGACATTTTCCTCCAGCACGCCATTATCTGCCTTCTGCGTCTTGGTGTCAGTCACCGCTGGCGTAGCTCCTGTCTCCGATACTGCTGTGTACGCTCTATACACAGCGCTATACAGAATAGGGATAGAAGTTTCTTTCAGGCCTTGTAAGGGCTAATACCGGCAGGGTCAGAGCCATAGGTGACAGTCAGGTCCGTGAAAACAGATTTTAACAGCTACACAAGATGACAGTGTTTTTGTAGCTAAGGTCAGGGATTTCCTTGCTGCATTTCCCCATTAGGAGGGATAGAAAGGCAGGCTTCCTTTCCTCTACCCAGAGACCAACAACCCTGCCACTGTACCCTCCGCTGCATTTCCCCATTAGGAGGGATAAAAAGGGAGGCTTCCTTTCCTGTACCCAGACCCACAACCCTGGCACTGTACCCTCCTGCCCTTTGCACACTCAAACTCATTGTTACTAAGCCATTATACTAGCAAACACTGAGTGAACTTAGTGGCATCCTAAACGTGGCTGTTGGACTTCATTATTGTCCCACTAGTGCAAAGATATTTGCAGCATGTCTGCCTGCATTGCACACTTAAACTCATTGTTACTAAGCCATTATACTAGCAAACACTGAGGAAACTTAGTGGCATCCTAAAAGTGGCTGTTGGACTTCATTATTGTCCCACTGGTGCCAAGCTATTTCTAGCACCTCTGCATGACACCCTCCTGCTCTGTTTTTAATAAGCTATAATAATAGCAAAAAATGCTGCCATTTAGTGGCATACAAGAAGTGGCTGTTGTACTCCATTAGTGTCCCACTGGTGCCAAGCTATTTCTAGCACCTCTGCATGACACCCTCCTGCTCTGTTTTTAATAAGCTATAATGATAGCAAAAAATGCTGCCATTTAGTGGCATACAAGAAGTGGCTGTTGTACTCCATTAGTGTCCCACTGGTGCCAAGCTATTTCTAGCACCTCTGTATGACACCCTCCTGCTCTGTTTTTAATAAGCTATAATAATAGCAAAAAATGCTGCCATTTAGTGGCATACAAGAAGTGGCTGTTGTACTCCATTAGTGTTCCACTGGTGCCAAGCTATTTCTAGCACCTCTGTATGACACCCTCCTGCTCTGTTTTTAATAAGCTAAAATAATAGCAAAAAATGCTGCCATTTAGTGGCATACAAGAAGTGGCTGTTGTACTACATTAGTGTCCCACTGGTGCCAAGCTATTTCTAGCACCTATGCATGACACCCTCCTGCTCTGTTTTTAATAAGCTATAATAATAGCAAAAAATGCTGCCATTTAGTGGCATACAAGAAGTGGCTGTTGGACTTCCATTAGTGTCCCACTATTGCAAATCTATTTCCAGCACCTCTGCATTACACACTCAGACTCATTGTTACTAAGCCATTGTACTAGCAAACACTGAGTAAACTTAGTGGCATCCTAAAAGTGGCTGTTGGACTTCCATTAGTGTCCCACTGGTGCAATTCTATTTGCAGCACCTCTGCATGACACCCTCATGTACATTTTGCTACGCTAATTTTATAGCAAACTCAGGGAATTCCTTGCTGCATTTGATCATTCGGAGGGATAGAAAGTGAGGCTTCCTTTACTGTCCTGGTACCCACAGAACATGGCCACTGTACCCACCTGTCCACTATTGCCAAGCTATTTAATTTGCCCAAAGAGCTGACTCTTTTTCTGCCTTCCTAAAATTGTCTGTAATACTAAGTTAGTGTTCCTTTGCTGCCAAGCAAGGTACAACACATGTGCATTCTACACTCCTTTCCATTTCTGGAATGCAATTATTAAATGCAGGTAGTCCAGCCAATCTGTGATGAAGGTGCAGGTGTGGATATAATGTAGCCTGCATCCAATGTTGGTTTTCTCGATGTCTGACAGCTCAACAATACCATCTGTTTCCACTTCCAAAACAAGTGATGACCTGCCAATCACACTCCCTGTTGCGTGTAAAGGGGTGGAAGTTCAGTGTGAAAAACCATGTGAGACTGCTGTCCCCACAGTCACAGAGGATGAAGAGCACGCAGATGCACTTGATGGGGCAGGCGGTGGTTGCACAGGCACGCTAGGCCACATTGTAGCACAGTGAAATTCACATTGCGACTTATGCTTCATTTTAAGTCGTGTACAGGGTGGGCTCCCCAGTATGCAGCAAAACCAGGCAACAGGAAAAGGACTCTAGTTAGTTGGGTTGATAAATGATTGTTTAACTTTACCAAAACAAATAATAAGAACCATGCATACAATTTAAATAATTGAACAATCTATTCTGTTGCCTACTACCTGCTAATCCCTCTGCATAGCAGTAATTGTGTGTTTGTGCGTGTGTGTATGTGTGTGTGTGTGTGTGCGAACACGACTTACCAGTGGCGAATCACAAGAGCTTCCCAGTTCTCTACCTAAACATAGACAAAACACATTACCCCCCCTGAATACCCTTGTTAGCTGAAGCCTCACAGATAAGGCAGATGATAACAGTGTGAATGCAAACCACACAGCTCTGCAACACAGTCATGGAAATCTTGAAAATCAACAGTCAATGCAAACATGTGTCTCTGTCCCTCTATGATTTAAACTGTACGTGACAATTTGACAGTGCAGAGGCAGCAAGTCTTATTGTCTATAAATAGTCGGCCTACCCAGAACAGATATGTTTTTTGCTAATAAAACAAAGTGTTGCGTGCCCGCATTATTGTCTGGGCACAGCCTACCGTACCCGGGTACTGTGATGTCCAGTTGCCATAAATACAGACTTTACGCTTCTCTCACGGTAAGCAGTATAGACAGCACCGTAAGAATGTTGGTCTGTGGCACAGGATGCTGCTCACTGGCGTTACGATACTCCTCACCAAACTCCAAAATGACTCCCCTCACAATTGAACGAAGTGTTTCCGCGGTGGCTCCTTGCTGTAACACACACACATTAATAAAAAGCAGACTGTTTGGCAACTCCAAGAAAAGGCTGATCAGCTGCAGGTTTGCTTCTTCACAAGCTAAACGTAGAGCCGTTCTTCCACTTTAGGTTATTATCAGACAGCCCCCCGTAACACCTTCCTTTAGCTTTTCCTTCTGTTCATAGACTGCATCTCCAAGTCCACACCCGAAGAGCAATTTCTCCTCCACGTCTAAGTGTGGAGAGGCAGCTAGTGCGCATGCGTGTGCCGATTTACCCCAGCCGCAGCCTAACTACAGTGTTTCGCCTAGTGAGCATGCTCAGCCTGACTGTGCCATTCCTGAGGCTAAGTCTTCATTTCGGGATACAGCGCATGCTCCCACACTTAGTGCGAAAAGCCTCTTTGCACAGGTACTTGCATTCCGTGCCGGGTCTAAGTCCTGTTTTGTGCCTAGACACCATGCTAAAGCTGATAGTTTTTTTTCAGAGACTGTATTTCATGCAACTGAGCATGCTCAGGCACTTACTGCATCAGAGACTAGGTCCGGTAATGAACTCTTTGGCCCTGCCCCTGATGTGGGGGGCCCATATAGACCACAGGGCATCAGGTGTCCTGACGATGTGGCCAGGCCACTCCCAAATGGCTTGCAGAGGCCCGCCCCCCTATGACTTGTCACCTCATTATTGATGGTCAGACGATGACTGGTGAGGTGTTTGTGTCGTGGCAGCCATGAGGTCATTATTGAAGTTGCGGTTCCAAATAGGACGCTAATTATGCCACTCATGACGTGTCACTCTGCTTTTGTCTCCAGGAGGTGCATTGTGGTCCACCCTGGTTTGGGGCGGACCCAGGTTATAAAACGGGCTGGAGCCAACAAGGAGGTGCGAAGTCTTTTATTATGCTCCGAAAGAGCACACCTCCATGTGTTGAACCCATTGCGGCTTTAGGCCAGAGGTAGGCAGGGATAGGGCATCGATGGAGGTCGCCACCACAGTTGGTAACGCAGAACGGTTAAGACCAGCTCCTGTCCTACAAGTCCTGCTTGTGCAGCCCAGTGGCAATAACAGGCCTGCTGCTGCTGATGCGCCTGCTATCCACAGGTGTGGCCCCAATGCACACGGTCAGTGTACTCAATGGCCCCTGTGATGTTAACAGGGAGTTCCTGGGCTGGGTGGGCGTGTGGACCCTGTGACGCTAACAGAGCTCCCAGTCTCCAGATCCGAGTGGCGTCTAACTCGGTTCAGGCTACTATTAGTTTCATAGCCACACAGCTCTGTATCCTCCACCTAACCTTCCAGTTGCCAACCTCTCCTTTTCCATCTGGGAGCACGGTGGACATTGACTGCTGATGGGGATATATACCTTTCTCTTTCTTTTCTTATTAATTTTCGTTATATAGCGGTAACATAGTATATACCACCTTATCCAAATCTGCCAGTCCCACCGTAACAGATTGTGTTTCTTCAGCAAATGTTACTTTTGCTTAACCACCAAACCCACGGACAAAAACTTTTTTCCCCTTTCCAACACACCTGTTCCCCTTTCCACCAGCATCTGTCCTTTTTCAACTCATTTTGTATATGACCAAAAGTGCAACTCTGCAGGGACACCGTACTCAATGCCATCTCAGCACAGCAACCAGCCCTCGGTCCCTCAGATGTGGTCAAGTAAAAGACCATTTCCTCCTATCCATGACAAAGCGTTGAGATTCACTCTGTGCAGCACTGGTGTTTAGTGGAAAAGCAGATCTAAGATTGCGTACCACCTTCTGCAGATACTCCTGTATACGTGCGTCTCTTTCTATGGCTGGAATTATTTCGCCAAATTTTGTCTTGTACTAGGGATCTAACAGTGTGGCAACCCAGTAGTTAGCATTACTTCGAATTCGTACAATCC
Source organism: Anomaloglossus baeobatrachus (assembly GCF_048569485.1). Lineage (NCBI taxonomy): Eukaryota > Metazoa > Chordata > Amphibia > Anura > Aromobatidae > Anomaloglossus > Anomaloglossus baeobatrachus. Next base: position 175,205,148 of record NC_134355.1, on the reverse strand, counting down.
GAGGGTCATGTTGTAGGTAGTACAGCAAGAAGGCGCTCATGTGTCTTGTGAATCCAGGAGGACCAAGTCCTTGGTGTGTTGGTGGCAGAGAGGTGAGAATCGTGCCTCCTTCCTCTGCCCTCTCCCCCCAACCTCGCACAACCGAAATGTGAGCAAGCTCTCACTCATCTGCTGAGTCTTCCATGCCCATCACCAGTTCGTCCTCCATTTCTTCATGGGCTCCTGCACCTTCCTCAACACTTTTTGCTGATACTATGCGCCCTTGTTAATCCCTCTCCCCCACCATGACTGCCACCTAGGTGCCGCTGACCATCTGGACCTTGTAGATCTTGTTATCCCTTCCGCATATGACTCCTCCTGTACTTCCTCCCCTTCCTCTTGTCCCAACACCTGACTCCGAATAATGCTTACAGTGTGCTCCATCATGTAGATGACCAGAATTGTCACGCTGAGAATGGCATTGCCAGTGCTAAACATCTTCGTCGACATTTGTAAACTGTGTAGAAGGGTGCATAGGTCTTTGATCTGACACCACTCCAGCAGCGTGATCTGCACCACCTCTGGAACAAGTTAGGCCAGGCTATATGTCATAACATATTGCAGCAGGGTTCGGCGGTGCTGCCACAAACGCTGCAACATGTGCAGATTCAAATTCCTGCGTGTCGGCACATCGCATTTCAGGCGTTTAACACCAGACCTAAAGACTTCTGGAGCGACGAAAGTTGTTGAGCTGCTGTGTGCGAACGATGGAAGTGAGCACATAGCGAGCGTACCCGCTGCACAAGGCCATGTAGGCCGGGATGGTGTTTTAAAAATTACTGGAAAATTAGATTCAACACGTGAGCCACACAAGGCACGTGTGTCACATTGTCACGGCGAAGGGCCGCACCCATGTTTGCATCATTGTCACACTCGGCCTTCCCTGGCTGCTGGTTGAGTGGAGACAACCATTGATGAAACTTGGTCTCCAGAGCTAACCGTCCACAACTTCTCAGCGGTGTGACTCACATTTCCCATACATTTCAAAGTAAACATTTGACCGCATGATGGCATTGAGCTCTGCTGCCAGCATAGTAAGGAGGAGGTGTGTGGTTTTCCTTGTGCGCAGTTACAAGGAAGGGTGCCCTGACCACACAGGGTTTGGGCCGAGGTGAAGGACCCACACGAGGTTGAGGAGGCAGAAGCAGTGTATTAACTTCTACATACAGAGGAAGGATTGATACAACTCGTGGGGACAGCAAGACTTGTACAGCAGACCCGTCTCCATCTCTCCCCATAGTAACCCATTGCCCAGTCAGCGACATGTAACGCCCCTGTCCATGCTTACTGGGCCAAGTATCTGTGGTTAAATGCACCCTGTCACACAGTTTCTCAAAGAAGCGGTGATGTTTGGTGCGACATGCTGGTGTAGCGCGTGCACGCCTTTGTTGGAGAAGGAGTGGCGCCTGGGCATCGGCTCTTGGGGCACTGCGATGGGCATAAGGTCTCGAAAATCCTCGGTTAAAAAGATTGGAAAGGAAGCATTTTGGTAGCCAACAGTTTGCAGATGCTGAAAGTCAAGCTCTAAGCCATGTCATGCCCTTCTAAAAGCATGTAAAACACAGCAAGGGGACTCCAACCACAGTCTCCCTCGTTTCCACTAATTGGGCCACACACACCCCACTTGACTGGCATCAGTTGACCCCCATTTTCAAGATGAAAAAGATGCTTTGCATGAAGCACTCTCAAAAATACGCTTGCCTTTCACCTCCCCTGGATGACCCAGGGGAAGAAAAGTCCTCTGAGAGCCATGACTTGTTCATCTTGGTTCTTTTTTCAAAAGCGAGGGGACTCCAACCACAGTCTCCCTCGTTTCCACTAATTGGGCCACACACACCCCACTTGACTGGCATCAGTTGACCCCCATTTTCAAGATGAAAAAGATGCTTTGCATGAAGCACTCTCAAAAATACGCGTGCCTTTCACCTCCCCTGGATGACCCAGGGGAAGAAAAGTCCTCTGAGAGCCATGACTTGTTCATCTTGGTTCTTTTTTCAAAAGCGAGGGGACTCCAACCACAGTCTCCCTCATTTCCACTAATTGGGCCACACACACCCCACTTGACTGGCATCAGTTGACCCCCATTTTCAAGATGAAAAAGATGCTTTGCATGAAGCACTCTCAAAAATACGCGTGCCTTTCACCTCCCCTGGATGACCCAGGAGAAGAAAAGTCCTCTGAGAGCCATGACTTGTTCATCTTGGTGAACGTTAGTCTGTCCACATTGTCAATGGACAGATGCGTGTGCTTAGCTGTCAGCACACCCCCAGCAGCACTGAGGACACGTTCCGAGAAAACGCTGGCTGCGGGACACAACAAGATCCCCAAGGCGTACGTGGTGAGCTCAGGCAATTTATCCAGATTGGAAGCCTAAAATGAGCAGGGCTCAAGTTGCACAGTAATGGCATGGACGTTCCCTTGCATACACTTATATCTGTGTCTCCTCCTCTTTTTCCTTGTCCAGCTCCTTTGTTTTCGCATGAGTATATGTCCTTGTCACTTTCCCATGTGTTTGTGTTGTGTTGTGAGTTGTTTGTCACCTTTTGGACACCTTTGAGGGTGTTTTCTAGGTGTTTTTATGTGTTTGTGATTGCCTGCCATTGTTTCCTATGGGGTTTGAGTTCGGTTCGTCGAATGTTCGCCGAACCGAACTCGGACGGGACCCCCGTTCGATGAACCGAACTCGAGCCGAACCACGGCCGGTTCGCTCATCTCTAATTGAGCGGTTCCTTGATTCTTGGATTTTATTTCTCATCTTTATTATGATTCTCTATCTGGAACATTGGTTGTGGTTCATTTTTTCACTGATTCAGGGGATTTTGAGTTTCTTTCTTCACCCTGAAACACTATATACCTGGCTGGATGTGTGGTTTCATGCTCTCACTGACCTATCTTATATTTACGTGGTTCCCAGCGCTGACATGTTTAAGTGAGTTCTAGGCTCATTTCATATGTCCTTCTTGCACAGATGTATATAATTTTTTTTTTGAGAGATAATCATGATTACACATATATATGTTCTATTGTTTTTCATTTTCGATTAATTTATTACATCACGATTTGAGATGTGGGTCATGTCTACTATTATTGACTTTATTTTTCACATCATTCATGAAACTAATTGTATTGTGTCATGCTTCACTGCAATGCACCCTTTTCCCGACGTTTTTTTCTATCAGAGGCGGTCCTGTGATGTCATCAAATATATTTAAACTGTGTTCGTCTCCATTATGGTAGATTTGATGTGTTCTTATGCCTGATGGTCCTGAGGAAGGGAGCTGAGACTCCAGAAACGCGTAGACCTGTGCAAAATAAAAGATCCATTAATCTGAATACCTGAGAAGTGATCATTAGCGCGGCTGATAAAAACCCGATTTTATTCTATTGTTCTCTGTTATCTGCCTTTTGGGTTGCTGCTGCTGTGATCCCAGTTTTCCATGCCTATATAGTAGTTGTGACTTTCACAACTTCATTTGGTGAGTTTTACTGCTCCCTGTCTTTACCCCCTGTGTTATTGGGGTAAAACCCTATTGCGCTTCTTTTCCACAGCTCTCTACTCATCCAAATCAAGAAATTGATAAGGGTTCCCATACTTTTGCACCGGTTTAAATGCGTATTGCACATTTTCTGTTAGTACAATAAACCTCATTTCAATTCAGAAATATTACTCAGTCCATCAGTTATTAGATATATGAAACTGAAATAGCTGTTGCAAAAACCCAAATTGTTATAAAGAAAAAAGGTTAATATTAATAGGGGTGCCCAAACTTTTTCATATGACTGTGCACACTCACCTGATAGTGTTGTACGTCAGGTACAACACTGATAGTGGTATTGAAGGGGGATCGCAAGTTCACCGCTCCTTGTCAGCAGGGATCCAGTCCTCCTGACTCTGCAGGACTCTGCTCACACGATCGGGGTTTCCACGTGCAGTGTGCAGCCGCCGGACCGGCGTCTGATAGCAGCTCCTCCTCCGGGTCGGATGGTCCCGTGATCACAGATGCGGTGATTCCCCAGCCCCTGGTGTTAGATTCAAACGGAGAGTACGATCCTGGTTCTGGCTGCAGCAGCCCCGTGAGCTCCCATAGGGAGATAAAGATGCAAGGAAAAAAACAAAAAAATGCACGGTTTCGCTGCGCTGCTCAGAAAGGTAGTGATAAGGTTATTTGGGATGTAGATTTATTAATTATTTACATGCCACTATGCGTTTCGGGGGTACAACCTCCCCCTTCCTCAGGCTACCTGAGGAAGGGGGAGGTTGTACCCCCGAAACGCGTAGTGGCATGTAAATAATTAATAAATCTACATCCCAAATAACCTTATCACTACCTTTCTGAGCAGCGCAGCGAAACCGTGCATTTTTTTTCTTCCCTTATATATATATATATATACATACACACACACACACACATATATATATATATATATCTATCACTAAATCCCCATATACTACATCACTACACCCCCCATATACTACACACCCATATACTACAACCCTATATACTACATCACTAAACCACCCGTACACTACACCGGAAATAAACTGCATCACTACACCCCCCACATACTACACCCCTCACATACTACACCCCTTATACTACAACTCTATATACTACACCTGTAATAAACTACATCACTACACCCCTAAACACTACACCACTATATACTACACCTGTAATATACATCACTACACCCCATATACTACACCTGTAATAAACTACATCACTACATCCCTATATGCTACACCACTATATACTACACCTGTAATAAACTAAATCACTATACCCTCAAATACTACACCACTATATACTACACCCCCATATACTATACCACTATATACTACACCCCCATATACTACACCACTATTTACTACACCTGTAATAAACTACACCACTACACCCCTATACTACACCTGTAAAATGACATCACCACACCCCCAAATACATCGCTACACCCCCAATATTAGTCACCAGTAACCCCCCTCCTCAGGTTATTAGTCACCATTCCCCTCTCCCTCCTCAGGCACCTCCTTCGTACGGGCGCCCCCGCCGAGCTGTTTCTTCTCTTGTACGGCTGCACTGATGCTGTTCTCCTAGGGCTCTCGCCGCTGCTTCTCTCTGTGAAGGCCCCGGCTGTGCCGCTTCTTCTCCTACCAGGCGGGAACTTTTGAAATAACACGCGCGCGCGCAGTACTGATGTCATCAGGGCGCGTGTTTGTGTCACAGAGAAAGTGCAGGGAACAGAGGAGAGATTCCTGCATTCCGCTGCCTGCACTGACTGTGCGGAGCTGCAGGATCACTCCCTGCCCGGCACACAGCGTGTGATGAGGGCAATCTGACCAGGGGCCTCTCCGGAGCCTGGAGCTCCGGACAACAGGTCAAATTGCCCTCATCACTGAGCAGCCAGTAAGGGTCCCCTGAACCTTCAGGCCCCTGTTCACCGTACCAGCTGAACCGGTGATGTGTCCGCCAGTGTTTTTATTGATATATGATTAAAAAATGTATAGAGTGAACACCTGCTGAAATTAGCTATTAAACCCTAGTGTAGTGCTAGGTCACATTACAACTGCAGTAAATGTGTGCATGATCTGCCCTCATGTCTGATGTCTCTTCCCTTCTGGGATAAAGAAGGTAGAAGAAAAACTTTAGTGAAATTGTGAACAGTTAATTAACAAAACCGGTCTTTGACAATTTTTGATAAAAATGTTTGTGAATCTAATCCCAACCCAAAACGAGTAAAGGCTTGTGCCGTATTTGAGATTGGTGAACTTTTTTAAACAAGTTCGCTCATCTCTATTACTGGGAACAATGTTGTCAGAGTATTTTGCCACTTTTACGAACTGACAATGAAATATACAAAAACGAAAATAAAATGGATTTTATAGGAAAAACTTTTATGAAAAAACTATGGTGAAACACATCAGGATGTTTCATTGGTAAGGCCTTTTCAGTATGTAGCTTAGTGGTACACTTAATCATTTTCATATGGCAATTAATGTTGTTGGTATGTAGAGTATCAGGTTATGCATTTTATTGATATTTATATTATCACTACGTTATTACCTTTTTGTCAATTGGTTGTGACTTCACTACCTGTGATTATTATTTTTTTCTAAATTTTTTCTCCATTATTTGTACATCCTGATACCCTGTATTACATCATTAGCCATTTTCAAGCTTCATACCATCTACCTCACTCTGCTACCCTGTTATGCCTTTGTCATTTTTGGTAAGGTTTTTTAGTATATAGCATTGGGGTACATATTGTTTACGGCATATGGCAATTTATTTTGTTGGGATGTCGTTTATTTGGTTGCTCTCATGTTATGTTATCTCTATTTAATTAATTTGTGTCAATTGCTGACATTATCATTAGTGATTATTTTTCTATATTATTAGTACATCTTGATTTTCCTGTATTATATTACTTGCCATTAGCAATTTTTCATTTTTCTCACCTCACTCTGTTATTCTGTCAGTATTCTTACCATATCATCTTTTTACTGTGTAAGGGGTGGGCAGACCCCTTACAAAGAAGCCCGGAATGTTGATGTTGGTTAATAAAAATGTTTTTATTGTTAATGCACTGTTTTAGTGGTTTCCCCCTAGTGGCCGGGTGGGACGGCTGTCTCACAGAAACCAGTGGTAGGAGGAGCCGGCAAGATAAAGGGGAGGGAGAATATGGAGGTGGTGAGAGAAAAGTGGGAGTGAGAGGAGTAGAGTCCGGGACAGGAGAGAAGAAGCAGAGCCGGGGCAGAGTGTGGGAGCTGGATGAATAGGGAAGCCGGAGAGAAAAGGAGCGGGCGGAACCTCAAAGTGCGAAGCAGTACCGGTGTGGGTCCGGTCTGTGGGTAGCCGTAGTGGGAGCCAGGTGAAGAGGATTAGCCGGGCACATCCCCACTGGAGGAGACGTCAGGACAGGCTTTCCCCCACCTACAGGAAGCGTGAAGTGTCATCTATAACTAGCGGTTGTGTGAAGAACTGTGTAATAAAGAATGCCTTTTGATTGCACCGAATCATGCCTGGAGAGTGTTTATACGTCGGACGACATCTGCACCACCACACTCTGCCCCACCAAGACATCTCCTGTCCCGATAGTGACGGTGGAGCCAGGGGTAAGCCTGAGAGAAAAGGGGGCCATGACTACAATCCCCGAGGCACCCCTGGCACCCCGTTACATGTGGCGTAGTCGGCAGGATGCGGATTATATGCAAGGGGTCCCAACCCAAGAAGACGGAGACCAAGTGGTGCCTAGGGCACAGGATCCGGATTATTGGAGAAGAGTCCCGATCCCTTGGTGGGAAGAAGAAGTAGTGCCTAAGGCGTTGGACCGGGCACAAGATGGCGGCAAGATGGCCGTCGTCTTCAAGGACACAGAAAGCGCGCGAAGAATTGGCGCCAAAAGAAGAGCCTGGGGCTGGCTGGTGCCGAAAAAGAAGTTCGGAGTACTCCGCCCAAAGAGGGGAGGGGCCGGTCCCAGGGAATGGATGAAGATATGTGAAGTGGGCGGTGTTCCAGAAAAAAAGAAGAACCGCTGCAGAGGGGTCGATCTGATGTGGGAGACTGGGGGTGGAGTATACCCAAGAGCGGGAAAAGTAGGCCCGCCTCCACTTCCTCCAGCATCTCCACTGACCCCGCCGCCATTATCAGAGACGCTGACTGGAAACGAGATGGAGACCTCCAGAAAGCAGCAAGATGTGGTGGCCGCGTTAGCAGCAACTAACCTGGGCCGAGGACGCCCTAAGCAGACTGCGGCTGCAGCTGCGGAAGGACTTTCTCACAACTTACCGGCGGTGCCTGGAGGACAGGAGCGGCCTACGAAAGTCACCTGGCTTACGACCTGGGACGCAGTCACCGGAGAGACCACGACCGAGGTCCGGGCGACTTACACCGCACAGCTGCCGTCGGGGAATAGGCTCCTGGGAACCCCATACCCGTACCCGGAGATACCCCCGCCAGTCGCGGTGGGTTCTTCAACCCACGTAACCATTCCGGCCCCGGAAACACCACACGCCCGGGAGCTAGAAAAGGACGAGTGGGGTTTCTTTTGGGACCCAGTACAGCCGTCACCCCTGCCTCAGCGGAAGTCTCCATCACCAGAACCCGACCCGGTACAGGAGAGGCTGCTGGCCGAGACTGTCGCCCGGGAAATGATGGCCGGTCCCCAGAGTGAGGAATTCGAACGCCAGTGTACCGTAGGGACTGTGGTGAAGTTTAACCAAAAAGAAGGTTACGGTTTCATCGAGGATGAGGAGACCGGCGACCACTACTTTTATAATAGGGTGAATCTTAACACCGAGGGCCTGCCGCAACGCCTCCACACTTTATATCCGGGAGAGAAGGTGCGGTTCATGAGGGAGGTGGGATGCCGAGGCCTCTTTGCGGTCGGAGTGACCCGGATGCCCACTACCCAAGAGCAGCAAGCAGGCAGCAAGAAATCGAGTGGGAGGAATGTCAATACCGGCGTGCACAGCAAAGACCGGTTCTGGCGGAGATCTCCCACCCGAAAAGCACCCTGGCAGTGGCACCGGAAATCATAACCGGACCGAGCGTTGACCCGGAGAAGGGGACCCCGGCGGTGCTGGCTATACAACAGAGCCTGGTGACTCATCAGGTAATCGTCATGGGCAGCCCCCAGCCGTCCCGTGCAGCGACCCCGTCACCCCCGTCGGGGGTTGAGGAGACACCGGAGCCCACCGTCAGTTACGAGCCCTTCCGGAGGCTGCGCCGGCTGCCCGGCCAGTCCTTGTTGGACTATGTGAAGGCTCAACGGGCTGAATGGCAACGTGCCTATCATCCGGAGTGAATTGTCAAGACCGGAAGATAGCGGACCTGCCTGTGTTAACTACCGGCATTGTTTTGAGCCGGAAGAAGGTTTACTGTTTATAACCGTTTAAGCTGCTGAGCCCGGAGAGAGCCTGATGCTGGACTGAGCTTGGGGCTCCCTCTCCGTTGTTAAGAAGATTTCGCCGAGTGGTGTTCCTGCCGCCTAAGACCGGGAGTGCTGCAAAAGCCTCCGGGCAGAAACTCTACTAAGACCGGGAGTGCTGCAAAGGCCTCCGGGCACGACTAAGACCGGGAGCTTCCAGGAGGGACTCCGGGCGCTGGACTGGTGTGCCCCTTGCGGGTGCCCTAAGGTGAACATATTCGTAGTTCTATTAAAAAGACTTTGTTTAGTTTTAAATGTAGTTTTAGATTTATGCCTTGCCGGGAGGCTTAGGCTTAAAGAGGGGAGGTGTGTAAGGGGTGGGCAGACCCCTTACAAAGAAGCCCGGAATGTTGATGTTGGTTAATAAAAATGTTTTTATTGTTAATGCACTGTTTTAGTGGGTTCCCCCTAGTGGCCGGGTGGGACGGCTGTCTCACAGAAACCAGTGGTAGGAGGAGCCGGCAAGATAAAGGGGAGGGAGAATATGGAGGTGGTGAGAGAAAAGTGGGAGTGAGAGGAGTAGAGTCCGGGATGGGAGAGAAGAAGCAGAGCCGGGGCAGAGTGTGGGAGCTGGATGAATAGGGAAGCCGGAGAGAAAAGGAGCGGGCGGAACCTCAAAGTGCGAAGCAGTACCGGTGTGGGTCCGGTCTGTGGGTAGCCGTAGTGGGAGCCAGGTGAAGAGGATTAGCCGGGCACATCCCCACTGGAGGAGACGTCAGGACAGGCTTTCCCCCAGCTACAGGAAGCGTGAAGTGTCATCTATAACTGCCGGTTGTGTGAAGAACTGTGTAATAAAGAATGCCTTTTGATTGCACCGAATCATGCCTGGAGAGTGTTTATACGTCGGACGACATCTGCACCACCACACTCTGCCCCACCAAGACATCTCCTGTCCCGATAGTGACGGTGGAGCCAGGGGTAAGCCTGAGAGAAAAGGGGGCCATGACTACAATCCCCGAGGCACCCCTGGCACCCCGTTACAACTGTGCATCTGATTTTATATTTTTTCTGATATTTTGATGTATAACAATAAAGAAAATTTTTGATAATTTATTCCAGCGTAGTGCTTCCATAGGTTTATAAAAAATAATTTCTTGTTCAATGACATGTTTATTAGGCAAAGAATAAGCTGGGACAAAGAACCAGAGATGGTTGATGATCAGGGCCGGCTCCAGGTTTTTGTGGGCTCTGGGCGAAAGAGTCTCAGTGGGCCCCATCCACACATAGACATGCACAGATACATACAGGCATATGTACACATACTTATTTAAAGAGAAATTCACAAAAACACATAAATAGACATAAATCTATACACAGTCATATACACTGACATACATAAATACACATCATACATGCACACACACACACACACACACACACATTATTTTTATATATTTATCCTGTATATTTATTTCTAATATTGGGAAGCCGGCAACAGCCTCATTCACCTCCCGGCTTGTCTAACAGGCATGGCCGCACATAGAGCACACTAACACTGCTGTATATACATCACAAGAGAGGCTGGGGACATACACATTACTGGGGGGAATACATATTACTGAGGAAAGGGGTACACAGCAATGGAGGGCATACAGCTCTAGAGGAGGGCAGTGACTCAGAGGTGGGGGGACAAACAGCCGTGAGGTGGGGGGGGGGGGGTGACATGCAGCTCTGGGGGTATACAGCTCTGGGGTGGGGGGACATACAACTCTAGGGGGTATACAGCACTGGGGTGGAGGGACATACAGCTCTGAGGGGCTATACAGCCCCCATATAACATTAAGCAGCCCCCATATTGCACAATCCAGACCCATATAGCATTAGGCACCTTCATGTAGTATACAGCCCGCATATAGCACAATGCAGACCCAGATAGCATTAGACACCCTCATGTAGTACACAGCCCTATATAGTACAGTGCAGACCCAGACAGCACAGTGCAGAGCCAGATAGCATTAGGCACCCTCATGTAGTATACAGCTTGTATATAGCACAGCCTGTATATAGCACAGTGCAGAGCCAGATAGCAATAGGCACCCTCATGTAGCATACAGCTTGTATATAGCACAGCCGGTATATAGCACAGTGCAGAGTCAGATAGCAGTAGGCACCCTCATGTAGCATACAGCTTGTATATATCACAGCCTGTATATAGCACAGTGCAGAGCCAGATAGCAATAGGCACCCTCATGTAGCATACAGCTTGTATATAGCACAGCCTGTATATAGCACGGTGCAGAGCCAGATAGCAATAGGCACCCTCATGTAGCATACAGCTTGTATATAGCACAGCCTGTATATAGCACAGTGCAGACCCAGATAGCAGTAGGCACCCTCATGTAGTATACAGCTTGTATATATCACAGCCTGTATATAGGCACAGTGCAGAGCCAGATAGCAGTAGGCATCCTCATGTAGTATACAGCTTGTATATATCAAAGCATGTATATAGCACAGTGCAGAGCCAGATAGCAGTAGGCACCCTCATGTAGTATACAGCTTGTATATAGCACAGCCTGTATATAGCACAGTGCAGAGCCAGCGCGGCCACCGGGACCCCCTGAGTAGTGGTGCACCACTCCTGCCACCGCGATTGGGCACCCCCGACAGCTCAGGGCCCCGGCATTTGACTGAGTTTGCTGGGTGGTGGCACCGGCCCTGTTGATGATGATGCTTACAAATGTACAACAACAGGTGAAGGGCGGGAAGCATCCATGCATCCTAGACAGTAGATTGCCAAGCACATAGCACAGGGGAAGATACAGTGTTGAAACGCTCAGACAGTGATTGTGGACCAAGGTGTTTGATGAACCTAGTCGGGTGCTTTGATAACATGTGCCTGAGCATGCAGTTGGTGGCCAGACTGGTAGTGGTCAGGCATCTGCTCATCTTGGTATGGCACAGTTTGCAAATTACCATTTTTTTGTTGTCTGCACTTTTTTAAATTAAGTATCAGACTGGAAAAAACCTAACCCATTAATGTATCAGCCTGTTGAATTGATCGGTGCTGATGCATTAATGCCTGTTGGACATGTGACAGCCCATGTGACTGACCAACTGATACCCGGAAGTGAGGGAGGAATGGCGATGTGAGTAATTGGGTGAACATGCCTGTTAATTTGATACTGATTAATGATGGACGCTCCTTTTGACCAATGTATTGTTAGCCCTTAATGATTGGTGGGTGTGTCTATTTGCTTATTGGCTATGGTGCATGATGGAGGTTTCTCTTGACCAATGTATCTTCATCCCTGAACGATTGGTGGGTTAATATGTATGCATTGGACTGTAATGTGTGCTTTGATTGGCTGAGTCTGCTTGCTGAACCTGAATGGCATCTTGAGGACCAATTGATACATGACTAATGTGTTTCTTTGATATGATAAACCAATGACTATGGGGACCCTATAAGAGGGAATACCTGATTGTTTGATGGTGATTGGTTGTTCTGTGTCTGTCATCATCAACAGAACCTTTAAGAGAGGTTGCAGCAATTTTGTTTGCTCACTATAGCCTTAAGGGGGCTTTACACGCTACGATATCGTTAATGTTTTATCGTCGGGGTCACGTCGTTAGTGACGCACATCCGGCATCATTAACGATATCGTAGCGTGTAACAGTTTTGTGTAATCTAAAACGAGCGCAAAAGCGGCACAAATTGTTTGCCGTGGAGAGCTCGTCCTAAAACTAAAAATCGTTAATTTCTAATTAGCAATGTTGTTCCTCGTTCCTGCGGCAGCACACATCGCTATGTGTGACACCGCAGGAGCGAGGAACATCTCATTACCTGCGTCCACCGCCAATGCGGAAGGAAGGAGGTGGGCGGGATGTTTACGTCCCACTCATCTCCGCCCCTCCGCTTCTATTGGAAGGCTGCCGTGTGACGTCGCTGTGACGCCGCACGACCCGTCCCCTCAGAAAGGAGGCAGACCGCCAGCTAGAGCCACGTCGCAGGGCAGGTAAGCCGTGTGACATGGGAGCGCGATTTTGTGCGCGACGGGCAGCGATATGCCCGTGACGCACAAACGAGGGGGTGGGTATGCACGATAGCGATATCATCACCAATATCGCTGCTGTGTAAAGCCCCCTTTAGCCCCCTGATGAAGCCAGACATGGTGAAACATGTTGGGGAGTCTATTAGTTAGCTTTTATTAGGCAGAGTAGGGCAATATCACTCTGACAATTATTGTAGGACAGTTGTTCTCTTACTCATAGTGTCCGGTCCGCGTCTGGATACGTGATTTAGTATATGTTTGATTGCTCTACCTCTATAGATATAGATAGATAGATAGATAGCTCTATCTCTTGCTACTGATTTTAGATTGATCTGTGTTAATTTATTAGGATTAAAAGTTAAGTTTTATTAATCTTTAGTTTAGGGTGTCAAGGTTCAAAATGACGATGATGATGATGATGAGACTCAAAGGATCTCTCGGGATCTGGCTGCTGTTTCAAATTAAAATGTCATGAGTGCACTTAGAGACTAAATAACTGGACAGCAAGTCAGTTACATCTATCTCCATGACTGGCTCTCACCAAGTGCTCTTTTATTATTTGAAAAAAACTCTAGACCGAGCAGTAAAGGGGTGTAAACAAAAGTTTTAGTCCAATCAAGTATCGTAGGTCGGGGCTTCATGACGTATAGGATCTGCATATCCTCTCTTTGATTGGACAGTCCAGACTCCAGGAATTTCTTTTGTCCATCTGTCTTGGGTGCAAACAGGAAATGGCAGCCATCTTTACAATTACATGTGCTGGTATATACTGTGTCTAAGGAAAATACACTGAATATGTAATATACATATATTCATGTTAGTAAGAAACAAAGCATTCACAAATATGTGTGTTAGTTCACATCTACTGAACTATATAACTGAGTCTATGAAATGGCTGAATTAAGTATTTTTGGATACTCAATTCTTTATCCTCAACAAGGGTACCTCTCGTTGCCCTTTGGGCAAATTGTGTTTGCAACACTGAAATGATGACAGCGCACCCATGTGCACCATCAGAGGGTTTTTAAACTTTAAGCTCCACCCCAAACACAGAGGAGTTGTCGACCACATGGAGACTAGCGGCCAATCCTGGATCGCCACATCGTGGTGACGTCAACAGCAGCCAACCTGATTGCGGCGCGTCATCAGTGACGTCACGTGCGGGCTAATCCGGCCGCTCCATATCAGCAAGCCTGCTGATGTCACACCACCAATGAGGTGTCGCCACGTCATGAGCATGCTCACTAGCCTGATCCCGGCACTTAGCCTCAGACAGTGCACATTCTGCTTCACCTGCGTCATAGGCTTTTTCATAGACATAGCTGCAGGACAGGAAAGCATCTGCATATCTCATGAGCGGGTCAAGCACCGGAATCGGCGTCCATGCTGAGCAGCAGAACCAGCTTCTGAACCAGAATTGAAAACGGAGACATCTGGGGGTCTAGTTGGAGGGGAATCTGGGCGTATAACACATAATTTTCCCTGGCTCACATTCACGGCCTCTGCATGCACCACGATCAGCAAAATGTCCCCTTTCCCTACTCTTTGCCTTATGGATTTTAAATTAAGCATGCAGCTAAGAGTGGTATTAATATGGACTAGAATAGAATAGTTTTAGTTTTACATTGCAGCAGAAAGGACTGTAAAGCAATAACCCCTGCCTAGTTGTATCTAATGCCAAACTAGCCCTGTTCCAGCAACTCTCCCTAGACTAAATGAAATTAAGAACCATATTTTTAGAGAATAGCTTATTTTATGTTGCAACAGCAAGGACAGTAAGGCAATAATCTTTTCCTAGATGCCTCCACCTCACTACAAGTAAAATATATCTTTGTACCGTGTTAGCCAGTACCATGAACAATTTAATCAGTTTCATCCCACCATCAACCTAACACTCAACTACTCCTGCACGGAAATCAATTTCTTGGACACCATCATTAAACTATGGAACAATGAAATACAGACATCCCTGTACAAGAAGCCATTTGACCGTCCAACATACCTGAAATGGGACAGTTTTCATCCAAAACACATAAAAAACTCTATTGTATACAGCCAGGCTATCAGGTACAATCGGATATGTTCCAACAGTACAGATAGAGACAATCACCTTGAGGGCCTCAGAAAAACCTTTCTGAATCAAGGCTACCACCCAAGAACAATTGAAAACCAGATTATAAGAGCCACCAGAATATCAAGAAACCATCTTCTACATTATAAAACTAAAGAAGAAAACAACCGGGTCCCTCTTGTAGTCACCTACAATCCACATCTGGAGGTGTTTAGAGGAGCTGCACGGAAACTACAACCATTACTGCAAAAAGATGCCCGGTTAAAATCTATTTTTCCAGACCCCCCACTTCTGTGTTTTAGACAGCCCCCAAATCTAAGAAGCATCATTGTCAGAAGCTCCCTATCCTCTCCAACAACAACAGGAACATTTCCCTGCAACCAGAAAAAATGTAAGACCTGTCCATTAATATTGACAACGGACAAGATAAAGATTCCCAGATCACATCAGGACTACAAGATCCCAGGTACCTTCAGCTGCACTACAACCAATGTGGTGTACTTAATTATATGTACCAAATGTCCAACTGGGGTTCTGTATGTAGGGGAGACCGGACAACAGCTCAGGACAAGGATGAATTCTCACCGCCACACAATTAGAGAAAAAAGGATGGATCTACCTGTGGCCAAACATTTTTGTAACTCAGACCACAGCATCATGGACATGAAATTGCTGGTATTGAAAGGAAACTTCAAGTCCCAGAGAGATAGGAGACTATGGGAGTACAAACTTATGATGACCTTTAACACATTCAGAGAAGGAATGAATGTGTCTCATGGATTCATGTCTTTTTACATCAGTTAAAAGATGTGCTCCTCTGACCATCCGAGCGTGTCACAGCCCGGGCCAGACCCTGATCAGAGGACAATAAAACTTTCACACTGAACTGCAGCAATATTTATGGCCACAACAGTTTGCCCCCCTGCCATAGTGATAATTCTGTTTCATGTAACTTGTTTTTTTGGGTTTTTTTTTTACTGCACTATTCTAAGTCAAAGGTGTGTATAAATATGTGACTCTTCAGATTTAGTGTTATACCATGCCTGATGAAGAGACCTGAGTAGTCTCGAAAGCTTGCAATTATTACCATCTTTTCAGTTAGCCATTAAAAGGTATCAACCACTGAGGACTCTCTGTTCCACTTCACTATTCTTTCTCCGGCAGCTTTTCCTATACTAAATGCAGTGGAGAGAGTAGAATAGATTTTTTTTATGTTGCAGCAGCAAGGACTGTAAGGCAATAATTCCTGCTTAGTTTCCTCTAACACACTATCCCTTCTCCAGCAGCTAACTTTACACTAAATGCAGCTAAGAGCGGTATTATTAAAGAATAGAATAGATTAGACTTAGCCTTGAAAATGACTTTTGGTTTTACACTGCAGCAGCGAGGACTGCAAGGCTATAATCACTGCCTAGATGCCTTTAACACACTATCCCTTCTCCACCTCCAGCACTACATTATATAATGCTAGGAGTAGTATTATTAGAAAATAGAATCGATTTTTTTTTTATGTTGCAGCAGCAAGGACTGTAATGCAATAGTCCCTGCTTTGATGCCTCTAATGCACTATCCCTACTCTTACAACAAGCCCTACACTATTTCTGGGGTAGAATGAGCTGAGCAGCGTCTCACCGGGTCTTATATAGATCCAATGATGGCTAATTACAGTAATGCCAGTAGCCAACATGGTTATGGCATTACCGTGATTGGAAAGCAATCACCACATGTTTAACAGATGAAAAACAGCAACAAAACATGCAGGGTTTTAATTGAGCTTGTCACTCAAGCATCAGGGATACTGAGTATTGAGCAGTATTGAGCACGCTGACTTATAACTAGTCTCAAGGTTTTTAAAAATGCTAGCATGCTGATGACACTTAGGGGTACTTTGCACGCTGCGACATCGCTAGCCGATGATAGCGATGCCGAATGCGATAGTACCCACCCCCGTCGCACATGCGATATCGTGTGATAGCTGCCGTAGCGAACATTATCGATACGGCAGCTTCACACGCACTTACCTGGTCAGAGACGTCGCTGTGACTGCCGAAGAATCCCTCCTTCAAGGAGGCCGTGCGTTCGGCGTCACAGCAACGTCACCGCGACGTCACTAATCGACCGGCCAATAAAAGCGGAGGGGCGGAGATGAGCGGGATGTAAACATTCCGCCCACCTTCTCCCTTCCGCATTGCCAGTGGACAGCGGGTGCAGGTAAGGAGATGTTTGTCGCTCCTGCGGCTTCACACACAGCGATGTGTGGAGCTGCAGGAACGACAAACAACATCGTACCTGCGGACGCACCGACATTATGAAAATGAACGACGTGACACAGATCACCGATTTTTGACTGTTTCACGCTCGTTCATCTTCTCTCCTAGGCTTTACACGTTGCAACGTTGTTACCGGCGCCGGATGTACGTCACTTTCGATTTGACCCCGACGATATCGTAGTAGCGATGTCGCAATGTGGAAAGTACCCCTTAGATCTACCTCTTTGGCCCAGATGTCACCTCTCTGCTGTTTAAAATCACGAAGTGTCCATCTGCCATATCCTCATTCTTCTCCTCTCGCTTCCTAAAACTCAATGTGGCCAAAACTGAATTAATTATCTTTCCCAATCTCACTTTTGTTCCCTACCTGATCTAGCTATTACAGTAAATAACATCACGTTCTCCCCGGTACCCAGTCCGCTGCCTTGGAGTAACACTCAACTCTGCCTTGTCCTTCAAACCATACATTCAATCCCACACCACCTCCTGCCATTTTCAACTCAAAAATATTTCCAGAATCTGTCTTTTCCTCACTTCTCTATCTATGAAAATGCTAGTGCATGCCGTCATAATCTCCCGCCTTGATTATTGCAACATCCTCCTCTGTGACATCCCTGATAACACTCTCGCACCTATTCAGTCCATCCTTAACTCTGCTGCCTGACTGATCCACCTTACTCCTCACTACTACCCCACTTCTCCCTCGGCAAATCCCTCCATTGGCTCCCAATTCTCCACAGTTTCTAATTCAAACTAACACTGATCTACAAAGCTGTCCATAATCTGTCTCTTCCGGATATCTCTGAACTAATGTTCTGATACAGACCAACACGTAATCTCTGGTCCTCCCAAGATCTCCTTCTCAACGCCACTCTCATTCGCTCTTCATCCAACTGCCTCCAAGATTTCTCCCGAGTATCCCTTGTCTTCTGGAATTCGCTGCCTCAAAACATTAGATTATCTGCTACACTAGTAAGCTTCAAACGGAACTTGAAAACTCATCTGTTCAGAAATGCTTATAGTCTCCAATGACCCCACCGCCTCACCACTGCTGGAGCTGCCACCTCACCACCACTAGAGCTGCTGCCTTACCACTGTACCACCTACTGTCTCCTCCTCAATATCCTATAGCATGTAAGCCCGCAAGGGCAGGATCCTCTTCTCTCTGTACCAGTATGTCTATTGTACTTTGTATATGTCTTTTGAATGTAACTAAAGATAAACGAGTACCGTAATATTCGTAATCGCTATACTCGTAACAAGTACTTTGTAATACTCGCGTATTTGTTTCGAATAGCGCGTGCAATGCAAGTCAATGGGAAATGCAAGTAATTTTTTGCTGGACCAAACAAAGAGGTCTGGCGGCCTGAGGAAAAGGTTGAAATGGATGGGAAAGTGATGAAACTGAATGGTGAGAGCCTGGAGAATATGCCTGCATGCATTTCTGACTCACATATGGTGTCTGAGAATAAGGATGTCACAGTATTAAACCACTTTTACAGATGCAAAAAGAACACCTACCAAACCTAATCTAAATTTCATTTTATCGGCCCAATAGGGTAAGAAACAGTTTTTCCTGCATAATCACTTGTATATAAGGCTAAATAAACTGGAGAAAAAAAAAATATCCCTTTTAGCGTTTGTTCACACGTAGTGTTTTGTTTTTTTTACTTTTACAATTGGGAGGGCCCTGACTTATACATTTTGTTGGTCTTTCTATCATACATAATTTCTAGTTACCTATTCCCCAGCACTTTACAAGGATGCTAGAACGTGCCCGTTGGTAGTTGATATTTGACCTGAGGGGCCTCAATTGGTCCTGTAACATACATTTTGGATGGACTGCTGTTACTTATACATTTGGGCAGTCCCTCACTCATTGATACTGAGATAATGGAATACATATTCCATAGCAGTTTACAATGTACCCATTGTTTTGGCGGGCTTTACCCTCCTCCTCCTCCTCCATGTCATTCTGTGGCCCTCAATTCAAGTTTTCAGAGGGCCTGCAGGTGTCAGGAAACCTGAGTTTGGTGAGGGTCCTGAGGTGGCCCAGTAACATGTTAGGGAGGCACTGCTTTCACTAATACATTTGAGCAGTCCCTCCATCATTGAGACTCAGATAGCGTGAAGTAAATATTCCATAGCAATTTACAATGCGCCAATTGTAGCATTGGGTTTTACCCTCTTGCACCATGTCATTCTGCGGCTCTCAATTCAAGTTTTCAGAGGTCCTGCAGGTGTTTGGAAACCTGAGTTTGGTAAGGTGGCCAGTAACATATGTTTGGGAGCGACTGCTCTTACTAATATATTTGGGCGGTTCCTCCCTCATTGAGACTCAGATAATGTGGAATACATATACCATAGCAGTTTACAATGCACCTATTTAAGCGTTGGTCTTTATCCTACTCCTCTTCCTCCATGTCATTCTGCGGCCTTCAATTCAAGTTTTCAAATGCCTGCAGGTGCCAGAAAATCTGAGTTTTCTGAGGGCCCTGAGGTGGGCCAGTAACATATGTTTGGGAGGGACTGCTCTTACTTATGAATTTGGGCGGTCCCTCCCTCATTGAGACTCAGATAGTGTGGAATACATATTCCATAGCAGTTTACAAAGCGCCCATTGTAGGGGTTCACAACCTAGCTTGTGCCATCCACATTAGCCAGATTAATACATTGCTAGAGGGCTTGCCAGATACAAAGCAGTACAACTAGCATTTTGGGCTGCGTGGTACAAAGTACTTACTTGTACTTTCTCCACAAAATATTTGGGGTCAAAGTTTGCTTGGCCTGGGCCATCAACATCTGCAAATACAGTGCCTACAAGTAGTATTCAACCCCCTGCAGATTTAGCAGGTTTACACATTCGGAATTAACTTGGCATTGTGACATTTGGACTGTAGATCAGCCTGGAAGTGTGAAATGCACTGCAGCAAAAAAGAAAGTTATTTCTTTTTTTTTTTTTTTTTTTTTTTTAAATTGTGAAAAGTTTTTTTCAGAGGGTCATTTATTATTCAACCCCTCAATCCACCAGAATTCTGTTTGGTTCCCCTAAAGTATTAAGAAGTATTTCAGGCACAAAGAACAATGAGCTTCACATGTTTGGGTTAATTATCTATTTTTCCAGCCTTTTCTGACTAATTAAGACCCTCCCCAAACTTGTGAACAGCACTCATACTTGGTCAACATGGGAAAGACAAAGGAGCATTCCAAGGCCATCAGAGACAAAATAGTGGAGGGTCACAAGGCTGGCAAGGGGTACAAAACCCTTTCCAAGGAGTTGGGCCTACCTGTCTCCACTGTTGGGAGCATCATCCGGAAGTGGAAGGCTTATGGAACTACTGTTAGCCTTCCACGGCCTGGACAGCCTTTGAAAGTTTCCACCCGTGCCGAGTCAAGGCTAACCCAAGGACAACAAGGAAGGAGCTCTGGGAAGATCTCATGGCAGTGGGGACATTGGTTTCAGTCAATACCATAAGTAACGTACTCCACCGCAATGGTCTCCATTCCAGATGAGCCCGTAAGGTACCTTTACTTTCAATGCGTCATGTCAAGGCTTGTCTACAGTTTGCTCATGATCACTTGGAGGACTCTGAGACAGACTGGTTCAAGGTTCTCTGGTCTGATGAGACCAAGATCGAGATCTTTGGTGCCAACCACACACGTGACGTTTGGAGACTGGATGGCACTGCATACAACCCCAAGAATACCATCCCTACAGTCAAGCATGGTGGTGGCAGCATCATGCTGTGGGGCTGTTTCTCAGCCAAGGGGCCTGGCCATCTGGTCTGCATCCATGGGAAGATGGATAGCATGGCCTACCTGGAGATTTTGGCCAAGAACCTCCGCTCCACCATCAAGGATCTTAAGATGGGTCGGCATTTCATCTTCCAACAAAACAACGACCCAAAGCACACAGCCAAGAAAACCAAGGCCTGGTTCAAGAGGGAAAAAATCAAGGTGTTGCAGTGGCCTAGTCAGTCTCCTGACCTTAACCCAATTGAAAACTTGTGGAAGGAGCTTAAGATTAAAGTCCACATGAGACACCCAAAGAACCTAGATAACTTGGAGAAGATCTGCATGGAGGAGTGGGCCAAGATAACTCCAGAGCCCTGTGCCGGCCTGATCAGGTCTTATAAAAGACGATTATTAGCTGTAATTGCAAACAAGGGTTATTCCACAAAATATTAAACCTAGGGGTTGAATAATAATTGACCCACACTTTTATGTTGAAAATTTATTAAAATTTAACTGAGCAACATAACTTGTTGGTTTGTACGATTTATGCATCTGTTAATAAATCCTGCTCTTATTTGAAGTTTGCAGGCTCTAACTTATTTGCATCTTATCAAACCTGCTAAATCTGCAGGGGGTTGAATACTACTTGTAGGCACTGTATGTCACCAAAACCCAAAATGACAAAAAAATCCAGTTGTTAAGGGACAGGGACATGGACATGGGCATGGTGTTGTCAGTGGTGGGAGACAAGACACTGAGTCTGTGTCAGGTCAGAAAAAGCTTTGATTCATCCACTATGTTCCTTGGCAAATTTACCAGTCTGGAATGTAAACGTGTGTGGAAGCCAGAAGAGCGAGAGCAGATTCGGTCTTGGATAGCACACAACAAGATCTCTTTTCTTTTATCAAGCAGCAACAAATCTTCCACGACCCCACAGTCTACTGTGGATACACAGGAGGCTGGCCCATCCAATCCTCATGCTGGTTCTGCTTCCTCCCTCCATCATCAGACACAGGAGACATATGACCCCAAGATTGACCAATCTGAGGATCTGTTTTATACATATCCTTTGGTTGGCTCTGGCCTCTCACCGTGCAGCATGGAAGAGGGACATAAGAAGCTGGCGTGCATTGATGCACAAGTATTTGATGACCTACGGTCAGAGGAAAGCCACTTTGAGGAACCTGATTTACTATCTCCAAAGTTGGATGCTAATGATGATGATGCACAGTTGCCATCAGGACAGACTACAATCTCAAGTGGGAATGAGGATGAGATAGAAGACGAGGTGGTCGATGATGAGTCCACTGATCTGACCTGGACCATTGACATGCATAGCCAGCACAGCAACACAGAGGAAGATGGATATGTAGCACCAACACAGGCACCAAGGGATAGTGGTTTGCCCAGAGTGAGAACTGGGTCAACTGTTCAGAAGAGCACCCCCACTGTGGGCCAAGTCAGGGCAAAGAGGCATTTAGCCGCTGTCTGGAAGTTTTCTTCTGAAAGTCTTTCAGAGAAAAACATTGTAATCTGTAACATTTGCCATACCAAGTTGAGCAGAGGCCAGGGTGAAAGCAACCTGAGCACCACCAGCATGTAGAACCACATGGCAGCCAAACACCCCAGTAGGTGGTCAGAACATCAGGGTACCAAATTTGTTTCTGCGGGACAAACCACTGTTCTGTCGCCTGTGCTAAGTCCTTCACAATCTGCTGTCCAGGAAGAAGGCGCTCATACATCCTGCCCACAAGCTGCGATTGCACAGACACAGCAAACATCAAGTACATCAACTTCCTTGTCCCAGCAAAGCATCCAGTTGACCGTGCTTGAAGCTTTTAAAGGAAGCATAAATACCCAGCCACGCACCCCAAGCACAAAACCTACACTCGTACATTGCCAAATTGCTAGCTGTGGAGATGTTGACGTTTAGGCGTCTATCTCTGTGATCTCTTGGTTATGGCTGCCCCATAATACCATGCTTTGACCAATGCCACAACTGGGATTTTCCACCTAACAACAGACATGTGGACAAGTTTTTGTTGACAGGGACAATTCATATCTGTCATGGCATACTGGGTGAACTTGGTAGAGGCTGGGACAAAGTAAAAAACTGTAAAGGGTACTTTAAATGCTGCGATATCGGTACCGATATCGCTAGCGAGCGTACCCGCCCCCGTCAGTTGTGCGTCACGGGCAAATCGCTGCCCGTGGCGCACAACATCGCTAACACCCGTCACACGGACTTACCTTCCCTGCGACGTCGCTCTGGCTGGCGATCCGCCTCCTTTCTAAGGGGGCGGTTTGTGCGGCGTCACAGCGACAGCACACGGCAGCCGTCCAATAGCAGAGGAGGGGCGGAAATGAGCGGCCGGAACATGCCGCCCACCTCCTTCCTTCCTCATTGCAGGTGGACGCAGGTAAGGAGATGTTCGTCGCTCCTGCGGTGTCACACATAGCGATGTGTGCTGCTGCAGGAACGAGGAACAACATTGCCACTGACCAGACAACGTTTTTTCATAAATAAACGACCTCTCTCAGACAAACAATTTTTGCCTCTTTTGCGATCGTTTAAGGTCGCTCCAGCCTGTGACACGCTGTGATGTCGCTAACGACGCCAGATGTGCGTCACACCGTGACACCGACGATATATCGTTAGCGATGTCGCAGCGTGTAAATGCCCCTAACATCACAAATCTTACCCCCACCAATAATAGCCGGCCCAACTTCTATCAGGGTTTGCGCCTCATCATATGCCACTTCCTGTTTCCCCTCCTCCTCCTGCTCTTCATCCACTGCTGAATTACCCTCCCTATCACTGCCAGGCTGGGAGCTGTGCAGCAGCACAGCAGCAAAGCAGCATTAAGCTCTGCTGAAGCTGATCTGTTTAGGCCAAAAACCACTCACTGCAGCAGAGCTGTGGAGAGGTATAAAAGAATAGACCAATCAGTGGATCTTTCCGCTGCACCTTCAACCTGATCAGGTATAATGGAAGTAAGCTGGTGGCGATTTTAAAAGTCGGCAAGCTGGTACATGTGCCATGCATAGCTTATGTACTGAACCTAGTTGTTCAGAAATTTCTCAAAACATACCCTGACTTGCTGTACCTACTTGACAAGGTAAAAAGAAAAACAAAAATAACAATAACTAAAAAAAATGTGAGGCTGAGTACGAGTTGGTGTACATGCAACTTGCAAGCTCATGTTCACTTGAGAAGGTGTGCCATATTAGCACCCATTTTCGCTATTCCTCTACCGCTTTTCCTGGCCTTACAGCATACCTCCCAATCGTCCCGGATTCTGCGGGACTGCCACGATTTTTCAGGTCTGTCCCGCACTCCCGCGGCTCACAGCTGATGTCCCGACTCCTCCCCTCAGTGGAGTGAATAAATTAAATTAAATTATTATCAGCTCTGACCGAACCCATGATACTGTGAAGCTCATTGTTCCATAGGCAGCAGCTCTACCTCTGAGCCACTGCCCATATTGAAAACCATGGGAAGATTTGGCAATCTTAACCTCTACAGTGCAGTAGACAAAGCAGAAGCAGATTATTTAGCTGCAAAAATTGATGGATGGATGATAGAGGGATATATATATATGTATACATACATGACAGATAATAGATACATACATGATAGATAAATAGATAGACATATGGATAGATAAATGATAGATATATAATAGATAGATAGATACATGGATAGATAGATAGATAGATAGATAGATAGATAGATAGATACATGGATAGATAGATAGATAGATAGATAGATAGATACATGGATAGATAGATAGATAGATACATGGATAGATAGATACATGGATAGATAGATAGATATAGATAGATACATGGATAGATAGATAGATAGATAGATACATGGATAGATAGATACATGGATAGATAGATAGATAGATAGATAGATACTGCATCTCTTTATAGGTGGAGTCAGATTCATTTGTACCCATAAAACTACTATAAAGAAATGTGGAAAAAATACAAAATTACAAAATAAAATTTTTATTTTCACCAACTTGGATTTGAACCAGCAACCTTCAAACATGTCACCAGCAGCCTCCTAGGTTTCCTAGCTGCTGTAGCTGTTGAGCCACTAGGAATTGATGATATGAGACAGAGGATTTTATATGAATAAACCTACAATGCAGCCTCTTACACAGCAGATCACACAGGACACAGCTCCATTGTACACAGCAGTGTCTCTATCTCCTATATTCTAGAGGGAGGGGAAAAGAGATTTTTTTTTTCTTTTAATAAAATTACTAAAAATAAGAAAAAAATAGAATAATGTAATATTATTGTACTTTTTTCTAAAATAATAAACATCACAAATCTGCAAATAACATGGACATATTTGGTGTCCCTGTAATCGTAACAACCCGAACAAGACAGCGATCAGATTATTGATGGGGATCGGTAAATGGCGCAATTTATTATTTTTCTTTATTAAAACCCATAAAAAATGTAATAAAAATGTATCACTGATGCCGTGTTCACACGTATCAGAAATGCTGCATTTTTTCTGCATGTGTCCGGTCCATGAGCGCAATACAATCTCCTCTGATAATTGCGTGTTTGCGGTGTTTTTTATGCATTGTCCCTTATTTGATACATGTTTGGTGCAGATGTGAATCCTGAAGATTATAAAGAAAAAAGCACCAAAACTGCACAGTTCAGCGGCGTCTTCAGACCAAGGACGGAGATTTCAGGACGTCTCATCCACTGTACTTGGACAATTAGTCCGTGTTCACATGTAGTGTAAATGCTGCATTTTTTTTCTGCTGTTTTTTTGCACATTTATTCCGCTGTGTTTAATTATCCAAGTAAAGTGGATGTGATTTCACGAGACGACATCACTGAACTCTGCAGTTTTGTTTTGTTTTTTTCTCTGGAGTTTTCTATGTGGAGCTTCAAAAAATGCAGGAAAAGCTTCTCTACAATAAAAACACTTAAAAACGCAGATTCACATCTGAACCAAAAACGCATTAAATAATGGAGAAAAGGCAGAAAATGGAACAATCAGAGAAGATTGTTAAGCCCCCTACACACGCTTCAATATATCTCACAATGCGTCGTTGGGGTCAAGTTGTAAGTGACGCACATCCTGCATCGTTCGTGACGTATTTGCGTGTGACATCTACGTGCGATCAGGATTGAACGCAAAACCGTTGATCGCAAACACATCGTATCTTTGTCTAGAATTGAACGTTTTGTTGCACGAACCTAGTCAATTGTAACGTGTGACATCCCTTATACGATTTTGATGTCTGAGGCTATGTGCGCAGGTGTGCGCTCTGCACCGCAGCTTAAAAAAGGTCCGCTTCAGAGCGCAGCTGAAAAGCTGCGTTCTGAAGCGCCTCACAATGTCTGTCATTCAGTAATCTCTGTCAGTCGGTCACTATCTCTGTCCCTCACTCTCTGTCCATGTCAGTCTATCCCTCTCCCCCCCTCTCTCATACTCACCGATCCCCGATCTCCGGCGCGGCACTGCACGGCATTCACACTGCTCCGGCGGCTTTTACTGTTTTGAAAAAGCCGGCCGCCCATTAAACAATCTCGTATTCCCTGCTTTCCCCGCCCACCGGCGCCTATGATTGGTTACAGTGAGACACGCCCCCACGCTGAGTGACTGGTGTCACATTGCACGCAATCACAGAAGCCGGTGGGCATGTCTATACTTTGCAGTGAAAAAAATAATTAAATAATTAAAAAAAACGGCGTGCGGTCCCCCCCAATTTTAATACCAGCCAGATAAAGCCATACGGCTGAAGGCTGGTATTCTCAGGATGGGGAGCTCCACGTTATGGGGAGCCCCCCAGCCTAACAATATCAGCCAACAGCCGCCCAGAATTGCCTCATACATTATATGCGACAGTTCTGGGACAGTACCCGGCTCTTCCCGATTTGCCCTGGTGCGTTGGCAAATTGGGGTAATAAGGAGTTATTGGCAGCCCATAGCTGCCAATAAGTCCTAGATTAATCATGTCAGGCATCTATGAGACACCTTCCATGATTAATCTGTAAATTACAGTAAATAAACACACACCCGAAAAAATCCTTTATTAGAATAAAAAACACAAACATATACCCTGGTTCACCACTTTAATCAGCCCCAAAAAGCCCTCCATGTCCGGCGTAATCCAGTATGCTCCAGCTTCGCTTCCAGCGCTGCTGCATGGAGGTGACCGGAGCTGCAGAAGACACAGCCGCTCTTGTCACCTCCACACAGCTAATGAAGGGAATAGCGCGATCAGCTGAGCTGTCACTGAGGTTACCCACTGTCACTGGATGCAGCGGTGGATGCAGCGGTGGCCGCAGGTAACCTCAGTGACAGCTCAGCTGATCGCGCTACTCACCTCAGTTGCTGCGTGGAGGTGGGAGGAACGGCGGTGAGTAGCGCGATCAGCTGAGCTGTCACTGAGGTTACCCGCGGCCACCGCTGTATCCACCGCTGGATCCAGGTAACCTCAGTGACAGCGCGGCTGTCTTCAGTTACTGTGTGGAAGTGACAGGAGCGGCTGTGTATTCTACAGCTCCGGTCACCTCCATGCAGCAGCGCTGGAAGCGAAGCTGGAGCATCCTGGATTACGCCGGACATGGAGGGCTTTTTTGGGCTGATTAAAGTGGTGAACCAGGGTATATGTTTGTGTTTTTTTTTCTAATAAAGGATTGTTCGGGTGTGTGTGTTTATTTACTGTAATTTACAGATTAATCATGGAGGGTGTCTCATAGACGCCTGACATGTTTAATCTAGGACTTATTGGCAGCCATGGGCTGCTAATAACTCCTTATTACCCCGATTTGCCAACGCACCAGGGCAAATCGGGAAGAGCCGGGTACAGTCCCAGAACTGTCGCATCTAATGTATCCGGCAATTTTGGGCGGCTGTTGGCTGATATTGTTAGGCTGGGGGGCTCCCCATAACGTGGGGCTCCCCATCCTGAGAATAACAGCCTGCAGCCGTATGGCTTTATCTGGCTGGTATTAAAATTGGGGGGGACCGCACGCCGTTTTTTTTAATTATTTAATTATTTATTTCACTGCACAGTATAGACACGCCCACCAGCTTCTGTGATTGGGTGGAGTGAGACAGCTGTCACTCAGCGTGGGGGCGTGTCTCTCTGCAACCAATCATAGGCGCCTGTGGGCGGGGTAAGCAGGGAATACGAGATTGTTTAATGGGCGGCCGGCTTTTTCAAAAGAGGAAAAGCCGCCGGAGCAGTGTGAATGCCGTGCAGCGCCGCGCCAGGGATCGGTGAGTATATGAGAGAGGGCTGCTCAATTCAGTTACTCAGGAGTTTAGCGGTCACCGGTGAGTCCTTCACGGGTGACCGCTAATCAGGGCGCGACACAGACAGAGCCGCAGCATGACAATGAAGTTGGGTGAAGTTCACCCAAGTTCATTCTGGCAGTGCGGCTCTTTCTGTGTCTGCTGTCATCTGCCATTCAGCTCTGCTACATGGCTGTCTGTGTCTGCTGTTAGAGGCCATGTAGCAGAGCTGAATGGCAGATGACATAGTAAAAACGTATCCCTACACATTACACACGCTTGGCAAGTCAATAAATAAAAAAAAAAAAAAAAAAAGGGTGCCCAATGCATACGTCACAGAACACATGATCTAAAGGATCGCACACAAAATTGATCAATTTAACATAGACTACTAACGCACGTGTGACAGCAAATGAACGACCTACGTGCAATCTCATAAGATCCCGTATGCAACCTGGGCGTGTCACATCGCAAATGCGATTGTACAACTAATTGCAACGTGTAAAGCAGGCTTTATTGTGTAGTTTGGTGCAGACAGCGGCATAAACAAAAAGAAACAGAATTTATACAATATGTGAACACGGCCTTATAGGCACAAATAAGCAATGTCATATAGTGACACATAGAAATATAAGAAAATTCTGGCTGCTATGACTATTAACGAACAGTCCGGGGCATCTGCTGAATGACCCTTACTGACGAATGGGTGTGGCTAGGGGTGTGGTTAGGGGCGTGGTCAAATTACGCACGCCACATACTTTGTCCCTCTTTCCTTTCTTCAAAAGTTGGGAGGTATGCTTACAGTGCTGCAAATTGCCAAGTCACCGACTCATGTGCGACATGCCCACGCAGTGGAACTTTACATATCATATGTTGACAAGGATTAGTGAGCAGCAGAGGGCAGAAGCTGAATATCAGCTTCAACATGCCCGTCAGACTGAGAGTCAGCCACCATACATAACAACTGTCGAGTGAGTGAGGATCGCTAACATGTGAGGTTCTTGAGAAGTTTGAGTACAGCACCAAGCTTGTGACTGGTGATCAGCCTATTATCAGCTTAACCATCCATCTGATGTGTCTGTTGAAACAATAACTGCATGATCTCAATGAGGAAGCTTTGAGGGTCCAGAATGTGGCTATGGAGCCAGATTTCCCAATGGGTTATACTACCCACCCCAGCCAATATTCTGGGCAATGATGAGGAGGATGAGGAGGGAGAGGACTTGATTTTCTGTGCTACTAAGGGGACTCCCAATGCTACACAGGGGACTCTCAACCCCAGCTTCATGTTTGTCCAGCATGGATGGGTTGGAGAGGAGGATGTGGAGGAGGAGGCGAGTCAGCATGAGGAGAAGATGGGTGTTGTTCCTCCCTGTGGTGACACAGAACCTTTGCCTGTTTGGCCCACCTGGCACAGTTCATGTGTACGTGTCTGTGGCAAGACCCTCATGTGACACACATTATATCAAACAACCTATACTGGTTGGCCACCTTTCCGGACCCACGGTACAAGGAGAAATGTCCTTCTCTCATTTTGAAGTCACCAAAGGGTTGCACAATGGCATCCTTCAAGAGGGTCGCTGAAGATCAGTTCATGAAAACATAACCCTCAGACAACGCTGGCAGCAGAGTTACCGACTCTTTTCAACACCATGGATTAATGGGGAGAGACACCAACCCAGGTCCAACAGAGGTGGGGGGGAAATGTGCGCAAATTGGTCCATTTTCATTAAATCAGCACATCAGTAAGGGCTATCTGTGCCTGTCACAATGCCAAGGAGGTAAAAATTTCACAACATGGTCAAAGGGTACTTAAAGGGAACCTGTCAGGTAAACTATGCACCCAGAACCACAAGGAGAAACCAAGGAAAAAAATTGTGAAAACATACCCTGCTGTAACTAAATAAAAGCATAGTGCATATAAACATAGGGTACTTAGTAAACACTGTTTTTGATCAAAAAAAGCATAAAGCTATCCCACCAAACGTCATATGTTTTCACAATTTTTTTCCTTGGTTTCTCTTTGTCTCATGGCCAGTGTGAACATGGTCTCACAAGTTCCATGTATACCATCTCATACTCCGGCTCACTTTTTTGTTTTTATGTAGTTTTTTTGTATTCAGTACAAACAGGGAGTGGCCCCCTTCTCAGCGAGCTGGACATTTCATTCTGTGAATCCCCCTGACTGTGTGTGTCCTGTTGGGACCCGGTCGCTCTCAGCCCTTAGCCACATTGAGGCCTATTTTAGACCCATGGTAAGGTTTTAATATTAGAGAGTGTAGGTACTATCCCAACTGGGTACACCTTGACGTTTGGTGGGATAGCTTTATGCTTTTTTTGATCAAAAACAGTGTTTACTAAGTACCCTATGTTTATATGCACTATGCTTTTATTTAGTTACAGCAGGGTATGTTTTCACAATTTTTTTCCTTGGTTTCTCTTTGTCTCATGGCCAGTGTGAACATGGTCTCACAAGTTCCATGTATACCATCTCATACTCCGGCTCACTTTTTTGTTTTTTTGTTTTTTTGTTTTTTTGTTTTTATTTTGTTTTTACCCAGAACCACAAGCAGTTCTGGGTGCTTATTGCTAATCCCTACCTAACCATCCCTGTATACACTAGCATAGATAAGGAGATCATTAGAAAAGGTATTTCTAAGGCTATGTTATGGTATCCTAATGAGCATGTGGACTAGTACCCTTGGCGTTAGTTCCCCTGGCTAGTCGGCTTCATTAGCATGTTAGCACACCCACAGGGGCCTACTAATGTCAGGCAAATGTCACTGCCCCTTATAAAAAGGCTGCAATCTCTCAGTTCTGTTACCGACATTGAAGGCACCTAGGGACTGATACCATGACAAGTGTAGCTGGCTCTTCCAGAGGTTTCTAGAAATCACCTCAGAGCAGGACCTCTCCTTAGTACACTCTTCTCTTCACC
This sequence comes from Anomaloglossus baeobatrachus, assembly GCF_048569485.1. Classification (NCBI taxonomy): domain Eukaryota; kingdom Metazoa; phylum Chordata; class Amphibia; order Anura; family Aromobatidae; genus Anomaloglossus; species Anomaloglossus baeobatrachus. Next base: position 175,173,887 of record NC_134355.1, on the reverse strand, counting down.
TCACACGACCACCAACTGCCCCTGACTGAAATTAACCTCATAACTAAGCTCCTCCCCTTTCTCCTTTTAGGGATCATCACTCAAGAGTTAGTTTTCTCTTAAGTGACAGCTGCACTAAGGGAGTTTATGAAAATGTGTTTTTTGTTGTGAGCAGCAGAGATAGCCAAATCCTCATTAAGGCTATGGGCGCACACTGCGCTTTTTTGCCACATTTTTGCGTGTTTTTTGGTTGCAGATTTGGTTTCAAAACTACATGAATTTCCTTCCCCAGCAAAGTCTATGAGATTTCATTTTTGCTGTCCACATGTTGCAGTTTTTTTTGGCTGCATAGTTAGCGGGCTTTACACGCTACAAAAATGTCTCGCCCACCCCAGGGCTTTGGGTGCAGCATGTCAATTTTTTTGGTGTTTTTCACTGCATTTTTCACCCATTGAATTCATTGAGGTGTGGAAAACTGCAATGAAAAAAGCAAGTTGTTATTTTACATGCGTTTTGGTGCATTTTTCTGACTAGACTCCGGGTCAGCGGGCATTGATCGCTGATATTTGGCCAGATACTGCTCCCCATATAAAGTCTATGGAGACCAGAATCGGGTGCAAAGGGATAGGAACAAGTGCTTCATACTCACTGATCACTGGGCGGCTGTCACACTTCTGCCCTTTCATCTTCCACAGCCAGCCGCTCATTAGGCTCATAATATATTCACCCCTTCCCTGCTCACTGGTGGCTGTGACTGGCTGCAGGCAGACCCGCACCCACGCTGAATGACAGCTGTCTCACTGCAACCAATCACAGCCGCCGGTGGGTGGGTCTATATTGTGCAGTAAAATAAATAAATAATTTTAAAAAACAGCGTGCGGTCCCCCCAATTTTGATACCAGCCAAAGAAAAGCCACATGGCTGAGGGCTGGTATTCTCAGGATGGGGAGCCCCATATTATGGGGAGCCCCACAGCCTATAAATATCAGCCATCCCAATTACCCTGGTGCGATTGCAATCGGGGGATATAAGGAGTTAATGGCAGCTCATAGCTGACACTAAGTCCGAGCTTAGTGATGGCAGGCATCTATGAGACATCACCTCATCACTAAGCTGTAAGTGAAAGTAAGTAAACACAATCACCCTAAAAATCCTATATTTGAAATAAAACACAGAAAAAGCCCCCTCTTTCACCACTTTATTAACCCCTAAAACACTACTCCAGGTCCAACGTAATCCACACAAGGTCCCACGACGCATCCAGCTCTGCTACATCTGACAATCACAGCGAGCAGCCATAGAACATGACTGCTCTCTGCGAGGGTCAGGCCGCAAGTGAAGTGAGCCACGCAGGATCAGCGGTGACTTCAGCTCTGACCGCATATCAGGCCGCAGTTGAAGTGAGCCGCGAGATCAGCGGTGACGTCACTCATGTGATTTGCGGTGTCACCGCACATCCCCTGAGTGACGTCAGCGCTAATCCCGCTGCTCACTTCAGTAGAGGCCTGACATGTGGAGGACTCCTGCATTTTTTTTGGCCAAAAACGCTGCTCTTTGTAGTCACCACAAAGATAAAAACGCTGCATCTTTGTGGTCACCACAAAGATACAAAACACTGCATCTTTGTGGTCACCACAAGATAAAAATAGTGCATCTTTTGGAAATAAAAAGATGCAGCGTGCGAATGTGACGCCCTGGCACAGCCAGGTTGTCACAGAAAGAGTTAATCCTCCTTGGTAATCTGATCCCACACCGGTGCAGAAAGAGAAACCACAGCCCCCAGTGTAAGAGAAAAGCAGAGGAGAGGGGAGGGGCTGGGGCAGAGAGTGTGTGGAGAGCAGACAGGACAGAAGTCTGGAGTTGTAGCTTCCAGGCTGGGAGTGAAGCGTGCTCTGAAAGGGCCGGGACAGGCCGTAGTGAGGAAGGGGCCAGAACAGGTAGCCGGAGCAGGGCGGTGGCCCCTCGGTACCTGGGTACCCGGATCACTACAGGGGAGTGGACTCCCCGTTCCCGGCTGAGGAGAAAGAGGAAGAGAGTGGAGAGAAAGACACTTGGCTGCAGGGAAAGAACAACAAGGGCTGCTGCACCGTGTGTGGGACACTAACACCCCCGTACCAAAGGCTGCGGACACCGGCAATTCCTAGTTTACCAGTGACTCCGTGTGACTTTCTTGTGAGTACACCCGTGCCCTCGGGCACCGCACTGCAGCACTGCGCCCTGCTCCCTGCTTACCCTATCACCGGGCCCCGGGACAACCAACCCCCTACCCACGGAGGGGAGAAATAACATCTAGCTGCTCCATACCATCGCTCCCGGGATCCCCGTCCAAAGCAGCGGTGGTGTTCCAACTTCACCACAACCGTGGGTGGCGTCACGGACAATCTCCCTTACCCAAATCCCCTTTTACTGTGGAGCCTGGGATCACAGACCGGGTCACGCCACCGTGATACCCACAGAAGTGACCCTGTGGCCCGGATCTGAGTACCCCTGGTCCCCGGGCGACACATTTGGCGTCACGAACAGGATCGAACCCATCCAGTTACCTGGAGGAAGTGCGCCTTGTTCTGGACTGTCAGCGGTGATCCGCTGCAAAATTTTTAAAGTCGCCATCTTTGCCGCCATTTTGGGCGCGAAAATCTCCCGCCCAGCACCTTCTTCCCCAAGCGTTGGGCGCGAAAAAGAGGCTCCGCCCCCTGAGAGCGCGGGCGGAAGTGAAGCTCCGGAGGACCGGAAGCGAAAGGGAAACTTTAAAAGTTGCTGGAAGGACTGCTCCCGAGTACCAAGGGGGAGCAGGAAGAAGGAACCGCAGTTTATGTGACAAGGACTGTAACGGCAGGGACGCCAGGACTCTGCCAGCATTTGGTTCCTGGAGAGGCCGCCGCAGCGATGCACCGACCCGTTACCCCTGTTACCGGTAGCGGAGCCCGCAGCGCCTGTTGTGGAGGACCCAGACCTGGGGTCCCCAGGCCTCACCTTTGTCACCGCCCTGCCACCGGCCCCGGCAGTCCGCCCGGCCGCGACGGAGATGACGACGGCTCCGGCAGTCCGCCCGGCCACAACGGCAGCGAAGTACCGGTCCCGTTGACCAATCTGGAACCGTTTCTGGACTGGGGTCAAGGGGTGCTGCCCACTTCCTAGGGGCAGCACCAAGGCTAGGTTGTTTGGGTGGGTGACTAAAGGACCCGTTACGTTGACATTATTAAAAGTGTTATTTGTTGTTGCAACGTTGAAGCAATGTACATCCCGCTGTGGGAAGATTGAAAATGTTTAAATTGTTTTATCCTTTTTCCAGTTTTAATAAATGTTGGTGCCTAGACGGCCCGAGGACGGGCCGTGTTTTACCAAGGGGGCGTGTGACGCCCTGGCACAGCCAGGTTGTCACAGAAAGAGTTAATCCTCCTTGGTAATCTGATCCCACACCGGTGCAGAAAGAGAAACCACAGCCCCCAGTGTAAGAGAAAAGCAGAGGAGAGGGGAGGGGCTGGGGCAGAGAGTGTGTGGAGAGCAGACAGGACAGAAGTCTGGAGTTGTAGCTCCCAGGCTGGGAGTGAAGCGTGCTCTGAAAGGGCCGGGACAGGCCGTAGTGAGGAAGGGGCCAGAACAGGTAGCCGGAGCAGGGCGGTGGCCCCTCGGTACCTGGGTACCCGGATCACTACAGGGGAGTGGACTCCCCATTCCCGGCTGAGGAGAAAGAAGAAGAGAGTGGAGAGAAAGACACTTGGCTGCAGGGAAAGAACAACAAGGGCTGCTGCACTGTGTGTGGGACACTAACACCCCCGTACCAAAGGCTGCGGACACCGGCAATTCCTAGTTTACCAGTGACTCCGTGTGACTTTCTTGTGAGTACACCCGTGCCCTCGGGCACCGCACTGCAGCACTGCTCCCTGCTCCCTGCTTACCCTATCACCGGGCCCCGGGACAACCAACCCCCTACCCACGGAGGGGAGAAATAACATCTAGCTGCTCCATACCATCGCTCCCGGGATCCCCGTCCAAAGCAGCGGTGGTGTTCCAACTTCACCACAACCGTGGGTGGCGTCACGGACAATCTCCCTTACCCAAATCCCCTTTTACTGTGGAGCCTGGGATCACAGACCGGGTCACGCCACCGTGATACCCACAGAAGTGACCCTGTGGCCCGGATCTGAGTACCCCTGGTCCACGGGCGACACATTAGTTGTCGCGGGCGGGGAGGAGGGTGTCAGCACACTACGCTCACCCCTTCTGCTCGGGTCCGGCGGCTGCTGCTCAGTGGTGGCTCGAGCGGTGGGCCGGATCCCGGGGGTTTCTCGAGCGGCGCTCCTCGCCCGTGAGTGAAAGGGGTTTGTTGGGTGTGGGGATTGTTTATTGTCCGTGACGCCACCCATGGCTGTGGTGATTTCACCACCGCTGCTCAATACGGGGATCCCGGGGATGGTGATGCGGAGCAGCCAGGTGTTGTGTTGCCCCTCCGTGGGTGGGGGTTGGTGATCCCGGGGCCCGGTGATGGCTTGGGAGGTGCAGGGCCTGGTGGGCGCAGGGACGCGGGGGCAGCGCTGTGCCTTGCGGCACTGTGGTACTCACTCAGCCTGAGACGTTGACACAGTTTTTACGGTAAACCAAACAGCTGGTAAGACGGTCCCACGGACGGCTGCACTTGCTCTCCCGGTAGGTGACGGTGATGTCCCTTTTCCTAGCACCTTTGTGTACTTGTTGGTTGCGATGGGTCCCCACCGGTAACCCGCTCCCCGGCTTCAAGCTGGACCGGAGGAGCTCTACTCTTTGCCCGCAGGCGCTGGCCCTAAGAAACTGGTGCCTTGGCGGTGGCGGTGTCTCTCTTACACTGGCTGGGCTGTTGCCTTCAATCGGGACTTGGTTGTTGGGGGATCTACGTCCCCTTCACTGACGGATTCGGCAAATTATGGCGACTCCAAGCCTTGCCGGGGTCCGAGAGGCCCCTGCCCTGGTGCTGACTGTCCTTCGGAACACTGCTCCAGACCGCCGGGCACACAGCCTACGGGGTCCTTCCAGGAACTTCCAAACGGTCCCCCTTCAGACAGTCACCGCCGTTGCTGACCTTGCTGACCTGCCCTGCACACAGCTGGACTCTTCAGGCTTTGCACACTCTTTCTGTTCTGTCACCACTCTTGCTTTCCTCCTTTACTCCTTTTCTTCCTTCACTTTCACTTAGCTGTTTACTCTAGCCCTGCCTGGGCTAATCTCTGCTGTTTACTCTTTCATGTCCCTCACTGGACTGCTTGGTTTCTCCCGCCTCCAGAGCTGTGAACTCCTCGGTGGGCGGAGCCAACCGCCTGGCCCACCCCCTGGTGTGTATCATCAGTCTCTGGAGGAAGGCAACAAGGATTTTTGGTTAGCTTAGATGTTCCTACCTGGGATGTAGGGTGTGGTGGTGTGTGACCTGTGTCCCCTGGCTTGCCCAGGGCGACACATTCCCTCTTAGCAAAATGCAGACCGTCCGCGGGCTGCCGTCCAACACCGGTTTTATTTTTCTGCAAAAGATAACATGGTAAAATAACATATGTACATTTTTAATAAATCTTCCCTTAACGGGAAGCACATTTCTTTAACGTTGCATAACGGTTTACGGTTACGGTTTCCGCTCTCTCCCACCCAAGCAACCTGGCCCTGATGCTGCCCCTAAAGCCCAGGCAGCACCCCTTGACCCACAGTCCAGCACACGGTACCCGAGCGGGATCTGTCCTTCCCTCCAGAGGGTAGCCACCGGTTCCTTTGGTGGCTGGGCCCCAGCCTGCTCTGCTCAGGGCCCTCCCTCCAACCTGCCTCTCCGGAGGCAGCATTGCGGAAAACGGTAACTGCAAACAACATATTTACAAGCCACTTAACGTTTGTGGGTGCCCTGCAAGTTCACGGGCTTGTCCATGGAAAGTCCTCCATGCAAAAACTTTTTAAACGGTCCCTACGGGGACAACGGTGCCGGCTCCAGCCGGTTGCAAATCACAAGCAAATCAGGTTATGTTCTCGGTATCATTTTCTTATCATTCTTTCAACTTTTCAAACTTTTCAACAACAAACAAAGTGGTGGTCCCAACGGGGACGGTGCAACGGGCATCCGCTGCCCTACTGGGTATTTTCGTCCTCCTCACCCGGCTCGGGGTGGAAGGACACGGGCACCAGCCCCTCCAGTGCATAGCAAGCACGGCGTGGAAGGGCCGCCCGACACCCGTTGCCCCCGGTTCGGGGAACATAGGTGGCCTCCATGCCAGGCAGGGCGACGACCCCCTCCTCTTCTTCTGACACAGGCTCAGTGTCAGGACCGGAGTCGCTATCTTCTGCCCCCGCCGCAGTCACAGAGGGAGGCACACCCGACGGGCCAGGTGCAGTGCAGCGCGCGAGCGAGTAGGACGGAGGCAACACAGGAGCCAGGGGTAGACCGGGTCCCTCAGCCGCAGCGACCAGTCCCTCGGGGACACAGGGGCATGGGTCATTCTCCAGCTCCTCCATCACGGCCTCCACTCCATACACTCGTGCCACAGCAACTAGGGCCTCCACCTCCGCGGCCCACTGCTCCATCAGCCCGCCGATCTGACGCTGGTAGTGACGGCAGATCCCCGCCGCCCGGGCCCTCAACCATGCCGCGGTTCCAGACACCCGCTCGGTAGTCTCTGCAGAACTAGGTGGGGCGGACATCTCGGCAGTCGTGCTTTCCAGGAACCCAGTATTGCTGCAGAGTCCTGGCGTCTCTGCTTTTATAGCTGCAGCTACATGCGTCCAGCCGCCATCGCGTCCCCCTTAGCTCCTTCCGGCCCCTCCTCTCTCGGGGCGGGGTTTTGGCCTTCGCGCCTCTACTACTCGAGAAGACGCTCGAGCGGGAACTTTTCGCGCCAAAGATGGCGGCTTCTGAAATGTTTCTGCCGGATACCTCCGGCGGTAACAAGGCGCACCTCTACCAGACGGCAGAGCGGTAAGATCCTGTTCGTGACGCCAAGTTGTCGCGGGCGGGGAGGAGGGTGTCAGCACACTACGCTCACCCCTTCTGCTCGGGTCCGGCGGCTGCTGCTCAGTGGTGGCTCGAGCGGTGGGCCGGATCCCGGGGGTTTCTCGAGCGGCGCTCCTCGCCCGTGAGTGAAAGGGGTTTGTTGGGTGTGGGGATTGTTTATTGTCCGTGACGCCACCCATGGTTGTGGTGATTTCACCACCGCTGCTCAATACGGGGATCCCGGGGATGGTGATGCGGAGCAGCCAGGTGTTGTGTTGCCCCTCCGTGGGTGGGGGTTGGTGATCCCGGGGCCCGGTGATGGCTTGGGAGGTGCAGGGCCTGGTGGGCGCAGGGATGCGGGGGCAGCGCTGTGCCTTGCGGCACTGTGGTACTCACTCAGCCTGAGACGTTGACACAGTTTTTACGGTAAACCAAACGGCTGGTAAGACGGTCTCACGGATGGCTGCACTTGCTCTCCCGGTAGGTGACGGTGATGTCCCTTTTCCTAGCACCTTTGTGTACTTGTTGGTTGCGATGGGTCCCCACCGGTAACCCGCTCCCCGTCTTCAAGCTGGACCGGAGGAGCTCTACTCTTTGCCCGCAGGCGCTGGCCCTAAGAAACTGGTGCCTTGGCGGTGGCGGTGTCTCTCTTACACTGGCTGGGCTGTTGCCTTCAATCGGGACTTGGTTGTTGGGGGATCTACGTCCCCTTCACTGACGGATTCGGCAAATTATGGCGACTCCAAGCCTTGCCGGGGTCCGATAGGCCCCTGCCCTGGTGCTGACTGTCCTTCGGAACACTGCTCCAGACCGCCGGGCACACAGCCTACGGGGTCCTTCCAGGAACTTCCAAACGGTCCCCCTTCAGACAGTCACCGCCGTTGCTGACCTTGCTGACCTGCCCTGCACACAGCTGGACTCTTCAGGCTTTGCACACTCTTTCTGTTCTGTCACCACTCTTGCTTTCCTCCTTTACTCCTTTTCTTCCTTCACTTTCACTTAGCTGTTTACTCTAGCCCTGCCTGGGCTAATCTCTGCTGTTTACTCTTTCATGTCCCTCACTGGACTGCTTGGTTTCTCCCGCCTCCAGAGCTGTGAACTCCTCGGTGGGCGGAGCCAACCGCCTGGCCCACCCCCTGGTGTGTATCATCAGTCTCTGGAGGAAGGCAACAAGGATTTTTGGTTAGCTTAGATGTTCCTACCTGGGATGTAGGGTGTGGTGGTGTGTGACCTGTGTCCCCTGGCTTGCCCAGGGCGACACACGAACATAGCCTTCTTCAAGGAGGTGAGTCAGTACATTTAGCATTGTGCCCATGAGGAATATCTGACTCACATTGTTGAGTTTCTTCTGTGACGCCCTGGCCTATCAGGTCGTCACAGGGTATTGTGCAATCTGCCCTCCTGTGCAATATCGACCTCCTCCTTGGTTACGGGTCCCCAACTTATAGTGTTGCCAATATCAGCCAATCAAAATCCTAGGAACACTCTGTACCACACCCACCAGACACACCAGTGGACGGCCTGAGTGGAATAGAGTCGCTCACTTGGGGGGTTGGTAAGGGGAGGTCAGGAGTAAGTCAGTAAAGTGTAGGAAGTGAAGGAAAGAGGAGGTCAGGACCAGGGCTCCTTGGAAGTAACTACTTGGCAATCGGTGGTCTGGGCCTAGTAGGAGCTGGACCCCCGGTCACAGGGGATCGTGATAAGGGGCACGGAACTGTCGAGGAGGACAGCCAGAGGCCTTGTACCATCACCGGGCTGGGACCAGGGCACGACGGGTTACGTGGACCCTAGGTCGGGGAGTAGCTTCAGGCAACCTGACAATTTACCCGACGAGGATGGAGCCTTCAAGATCTGCTCTCCACCCACTCAAAAATCGGGGTACTAGCGCAACGAGGGGGATAGGACTTTCCAAAAAAATGGTCCAGAAAATCCCAAGCAAGCTCCCACAGTTAGCCACATTGGGGAGTGGGACCCGACTAGTTCTACACTACCGGGACCAACTGAAAAGTGAACTTAGTGCCAGGAAAAAAGTACGGATCACCAGGCAACACCAGTGGGGACAGGACCCAAACTAGCTCCCCTCAGCGGCAGCGGTGTCTAGAACTTTGGTTTACCAAGTTGTCGGTGTCAACTTTATGTTTAACTTTATGACTGAGTGAGTACGCAAGTGACCCTTTCACTCTCAACGGCACTTCCCAACTGCATCACAGAGTCCTGGGGCATCTTCCCTACCCATGGAGGGGTTAAAACACCTAACTGCCCACTCCATCACCCCCCGGGTACTCCCCAGCTGCAGCGGTAGTACTCCTTACCACACACCACAGGTGGCGTCACGAACTTTAAATATACATTCCCCTATAAATACCCCCTTTATTTGAGTGGCCGCACGACCCCCGGGTCCGGACGCAACTCTAGCCACCGCGGATCGGGATACGAGCAGCCCGGCTGCTGACGCGGGGGCGGCACACTTCCAGTGCCAGAATCTCAAGATATTCTGTCCGCTTGTGACTGTCACTGTCACAGAATAAGTAAATAAAAGTCTATCTGATATCACTGCACACCTGGAAGCTTCATCCTACATGTTTTGATAATTTGATTAGCATGGAGCCAATTGTCTAAGGAAGAATAAATGCTCACTGTATTTCTTTTCATATCAAAGAAATACTAATACACAGGTGAAGATCTTTGCCTAAAATGTGTCACAAAGAAAATACAATATTTCAATGCCACCTCTACAATAATCTGATATCAAAACAAAACAAGGATATATCTGTTCTCGAGGAAACCACATAAATTCAATATCTAGGGATGAGTGAACCTGAACGTTTTGGGGTTTGTGAAGGACACATAATGTCTGGGGTTCAAACTCTAACACAGACTTTTCACAGAAGTCCGTGTCTGAGTTTGGAATTTGTGTGCTGTTCGTATGCTAATAAAGGTTATTGAAAGGCTGCAGCACAGCCAAACAGCAAGCTTTTCAGCATTTACACTGCTGTGATGCCTGTAAACTGCTATGAACGATTTTTTTTTAAAAACAATTACATGGGGTCCCGCTTACTTTTAATAACCAGTGGAGGTAAAGCAGACAGCTGCAGGATGCAGTTCTCAACTTTTACCTTGGCTGGTTATCAAAAAACGGACCCCACACTATTTTTTTAAACTATTTATTTAAATTATTTAAAAAAAACCCAAAAAACTGGAGCGAGTTACCCCTATTTGTGATTTCCAGCCAAGGTAAGGCAAACAGCTAAGGACTGTTATTATCAGGCTAGGGAGGCCCTTGTTTACCTGGCCCCTCCCAGCCTAAAAGTAGCAGCTCACAGGCGCTTTACCTAGTTCTTTCCAATTGCCCTGGTGCATTGCCAATTGGGGTAATACTTTTGGGGTTGCTATCAGCTGTGAATTGACAGCTGGCATCAAGCCCAAGGGTCAGTAGTGGATAGGCGTCTATCAGACCCCCCCATTATTAACCCGGTAAGTGTACAGTTAAAAAAACAGGGAGAAAATGTGGTACTGTGTATGTGGATGTACTGTTATGTTACCCAGGGTAGGCATCTCCCTGGATTAATAAAACGACTAATAGAAGCAAGAAGTGTAGTTTGGGTATGTAAACTGGCGGTGGGGTGTGCTTATGCAATTGTTAGCCTATTGCGATAAGTTAGTGACCGAGTGATTGTGAGAAGCAGAGTAACCCTTTATAGTCGCATCTGAGTCATGTGTTCAGTGAGCTGGTATATTCATGACACAGTTATTTTCGGTTTTATGGCTGTCACTGTCCTGTTGAAACCTTGAGTTGTTATTGCCATTGTCATTGTTCTTAGAGGTTCTGCTGCTGTCCAGTATGTGGATGTTTCTAATAGGGTCTGGTACCTTAGCACTTTTCCTAAAATTTGTTTAATTATGGAAACCCACATTGTATACTATTGTTTAACAGTAGACTTTTTATGATAGATCAGACATATGGCAAAATCCTGCACTCTGTGGAATGTAGGTATGTGAGATCATTGAAGATATGTTATTCCTTTTTGGATTAAAATGAGTTGACATAAACATTCCATTCCAATATCTGTATGTAAACTTTGAACTAATGCAGCTTCATCGATGTTGTTTCCAAGTTATCCAGGCAACAAAGAAAAACTACTAAATATGTTTAAATTCCCTTTGACAGATTGTCAAATTAAATAGACTTTGCTGTGCTACTCTGCAGTGGAAAAATCACATCAGATTTTCAACTGTAATTTCAGTCTAAATCGTATCACTCAATCCTACCATGTCTTTTATGCCCACAAATCTAAAATGTAAAAGAACAGCCACATTTGCTATATGAATTGAATGTTTCTAAATGTCTATATGATAAACTGTTACATAACTATTAACCCCTTCACAACCGGCAGATTTTTCGCTTTCCGTTTTTTTTTTCGTCATTCTTTTTCTGAGAGACGTAACTTTTTTATTTTTAGGTCAATATGGTCATGTGAGGGCTCATTTTTTGTGGAACGAGCTGTATTTTTAAATGAAACCATCAGTTTTACCATATGGTGTACTGGAAAATGGCAAAAAAATTCCAAATGCTGACAAATTGCAAAAAAAGTGCGATAGCACTATTGTTTTTGAGATATTTTATTCACTGTGTTCACTATATGGTAAAACTGATGTGTGGGTGTGATGCCTCAGGTCAGTGCGAGTTCATAGACACCAAACATGTATAGGTTTACTTATATATAAGGGGTTAAAAAAAATCGGAAGTTTGTCCGAAAACAGTGGCGCACGTTTTACGCCATATTCCGTGACCCGTAGCGTTCGCATTTTTCGGGATCTATGGCTCAGTGATGGCTGATTTTTTGCGTCTTGAGCTGGCGTTTTTAACGGTACCATTTTTGCGCAGATGCTACGTTTTGATCGCCTCTTATTGCATTTTGTGCAAAAGTTGTGGCGACAAAAAAAGTCATTTTGGCGTTTGGATTTTTTTTGCCGCTACGCCGTATACTGATCAGATTAATTGATTTTATATTTTGATAGATTGGGCGTTTCTGAACGCGGCGATACCAAATGTGTGTATATTTTTTATTCTTTTTAACCCTTTAATTTTCAATGGGGCGATTGGGGGGTGATTTGAACTTTTAGGTTTTTTTTTTTTTTTTTTTTTTTACATGACCCTGTGCTACCATGACAACTATCGGAAGTCACGTGATCGCGTCACGTGACTACTGGTATCAGGCGGTAAGTAAACGTTTACCGCGATCGCGTTTATAATGGCGCTGTCACATATTGACAGCGCCATTTGAGGGGTTAAACGGCACAAGCAGATAACGATTCTGCTCGTGCCTAGCAGGCACACATCTCAGCTGTGAAAATCAGCTGAGATGTGCGCCGATCGCAGCATGCTGCCGCCGGCAGACCGCGGGCAGTAAGGTTATGACCGCTAGGACTTAATTTTATGGCCCGCGGTCGTTAAGGGGTTAAATGGGCTGTTTAAGGGAACAGACAAAAATTATCTATTAAAGTCTTAAGGGTGCTTTACACGCTGCGACATTGCTAACAATATATCGTCGGGATCACGGTGTGTGCGACATCGCAGCGTGTGACAGCTAGGAGCGACGATCAACGATCGCAAAAACATCAAAAATCGTTGATCGTTGACACGTCGCACCTTTTCATAATATCATTGCTGCTGCAGGTACGATGTTGTTCGGCATTCCTGCGGCAGCACACATCGCTACGTGTGACACCGCAGGAACGACGAACATCTCCTACCTGCGTCCACCGGAAAAGAAGGAAGGAAGGAGGTGGGCGGGATCTTCCGCCCGCTCATCTCCGCCTCTCCGATTCTGTTGGATGGCTGCCGTGTGACGTCGCTGTAACGCCGCATGAATTGCCCCCTTAGAAAGGAGGCGGTTTGCCGGCCATAGCGATGTCGCAAGGAAGGTAAGTCCGTATGACGGGTGTAAGCGATGTTGTGCGCCACGGGCAGCAATTTGCCCGTGACGCACAACCGATGGGGGCGGGTACGCTCGCTAGCGATCACGCTAGCGAGATCGCAGCGTGTAAAGTGCCCTTTAGGCTTTATTCAAACATCAGTGATTTTTTCATATTCAAAACTGGTCTGAGTTTCATCAGTGTCTTGGATCTGATTTTCATCAGTGTTGATCAGAGTGTTTTTATCATCAGTGTTTCATCACTTATTGTTTTTCATAAGAATAAATTATTAAATTGCAAAGATTCTCCAACTCATTGCAATGTTAAAAATGGACAGCACACCAATGGCATGTCTGCTGTCGGTGATTTTTTGTGATGCCCCTGGACTATCAGGTCGTCACAGGGTACTGCACCCTCTTTCCCCTTAGTGCAGTATTCAAATCCCTCATGGTTCTGGGTTCTGGGTCCCTATCTTACAGTGCTGCCTCCAACAGCAAATCAAATCCTAGGAACACCCTGCACCACACCCACCAGACACACCAGTGGGCGGCTTAAGTGGAATAGGGTCACCCACCTAGGAGTCAGGAAGGGAAGGTCAGTAGAGTGTCAGAAAGTGAAGTGAAGGGAAGTGAAGTGGAGGAAGCAGGGAGCGGTGGCTCCCAAGAGTAGCTGTCTAGGTTGCAGATGGTGGTCTGGACCTAGAGTAGTTGGACCCCCGGTCGCAGGGAATTGAGGGAAGGTGCCTGGACCTGATAAAGTGAACGGTCAGCAGCCTGGTCCTATCACCGGTCCAGGATCGAAGGTATGGCGGGGTACACGGACCCTAGGTCGGGGAGAAGCTTCAGGCAACCTGACAATTAACCTACGGAGAGTGGAGCCTTTATGGACTGTTCCCACTAGCTCCAGAATCGGGAGCGCAATGAGGGGGATAGGGCCTTCCACATAAGCCCACTAAAATCCCAAGCGTGAGCCCTGAGAGCAGGCTCCCACACTTAGCCATAGTGGGGAGCGGGGAGCGGCAAATTCCAGACTACCGGGCCACTACAGTGAATCTAAACTTTGTGCCAGGAGGCAGGTAACGGATCATCAGGCAGCACTGCAGGGGACGGGACCCGGACGAGCTCCCCTTGAGAGGCAGCGGCACCCAGAGACTTGGTTTACCCGGTTTTCAGTGTCTGCTTACTGGCTGAGTGAGTACATGAGTGATCTCCCCGTCATGGCACCCAGTATTGTTGTGAATGTCAGTTATGTTTTTGCTGCTGTGAGGCTCCCTCTTGTGGCCAGGAATGGTTTGGTCAGAGAACAGGTGTGTTGAGCAATGGGTGTTTCCATTGCTAACTCTCTGCTTATTTAAACCCTGGTCTGATAGCAGGCTATGCTGGATGTCAGTTGTTCTTTGTACACCAGCCTGCTTCATCTTGCTCCAGACCACATCTACCCCAGATAAGTGCTTGGCTCTTTATTTGTTTTTTGGCTCTTTTTGCTCTTATCTGAGTTTGTCATTTGCTGTGGTTGTTTTCAGTTTATTTGCATGCAGGGATCTTCCCTCTCAGTTGCTTAGCAGGGAAGCTCCCTGCAGCTATGTTTGGAGTATAGCTCCTATTAGTCCATGTGTTTGTTGCTTCTGGAATTTGCAATAATTCCTGCTTTCTGTTCATTGGTATGACAAAAGCGCCTGGTGTAGGACGGAGTTCAGATCTAGGGATCTGAGGGTTTTTTGTACTATCAGGTTTTTGCATTTTTGCAGGGTTTTTCTTTGGCCACCATCAGTCCCTTTCCTATCCTGTCCTATTTAGTCAGTAGGGCCTCACCTTTTGCTAATCCTATCCTCTGTCTGTGTATTGTGTTTTCCTATATCACCACAGTCTTTGAATGTGGGGGGCTTGCTATTCTTTATCTATTTTCTGAGGCAGAGAGTTATTCATCTTTCCTTCCTTTAGGATAGCTAGTTCTCCGGCTGGGTTCGCGGTGCACAGGATGTTAGTTCACCCCTCAGCTACTTCTAATGTTGATGGTTAGTAAGGGGATGGCGGCCAGATTAGTTGCCAATGCTCTTGTCAGCTTTTACCAATGATTTATGGTGGTCTTCCATGGTTCCGGATTATAACACAGTATCATCTTCCAGAGCCCCGGGGCATACCCCTACTCGTGGAGGGTAACGACACATTGCTGCCCCCATTCCATCACTCCGGGTACTCCCAAAGGCAGCGACGGTACTCCCAATTACTGCACACCATGGGTGGCGTCACGAACTATAATCCCCCTGTAAATATCCACTTTTACTTTAGAGTGTGGCCCCTAAGCCTCCGGGTCCGGAGACCCTCGAGCAATGAATGGACACTGCCCACGGATCCGAACGGTTCGATCCACTGCTGGTGTTACACATTTTCATGGACTTGTAATGAGGCGAGCAGCTCTGACTGTTTTGTGATTAAAATGGACATGGAGACTGACATTACACAGGATGGTGCTGCCACCTTGTGGAGAAGTGCTGAAACTGCTCGAGGGGTGGACACTGTAAAATCTGATTCCCTCCCTCAGGCACTTGTTGTACAGGAAGTAAAATTGCGGGAAAAGGACACTGAGCTACTGGAGCTGGACCTGACAAGACCTGCCTCGGGCTGCCCTCATCGCTGAAGTGTGAGGGATTGCCAGAACTGCTGCAAACGGGATACTGGACTCAAGGGACCTCCGGACTGTCTCCTTCCTCCGTACCAAGAGAATGTAAGCTAGTCCTCTGTTGAGAGGGCTGAAGATCTTCCACTTCTCTCCCTTGGAGTCGCCTCCGGTTACCCGGAGTCCAGGCCTGCTACGTGGGAGCCCTTCCTCCTTGTGTTTTGGACTGGTAATATAACCTATAGGGCAAGTCAGGGACAGAATTCTTGTTTATCATTGCTGTTTTGTTTGTGTTCTGCACCGCGCGTCTGAAGTTAAAGACCTGGATAGCAAACCCTGGTTATGTGTGCTGCTAAGCCAGCTGCATGTGTCATTGAGATGTTTACCAGTAAAGAAATGTACCCTTACATAAAATCTGAGCGTGGGGATTTTGTTGGCGCAGATTATGGGAACTCAGCCGCGGTCAGACCTGCGGCCACTTCATCTGGCGTAGTCGGCAGGATCTGTGACCAGAAAAATCCCCTCCCAGTGGTAGCTTATAGTCAGACAGCTCTTCCGGCGTCTATTGTAAATCAAGTGAGAAAGTTTAACGGACGGAATTACCCTGTACCTGAATGGGTGGAACAACTTAGGATAGTGGGGGAAATGTATAATGTTGATCCTAAGACCTTAGCGGAAATGGCTATGCTGACGTTAGAGGGGGAGGCATGGACGACGGTGAGACTGGAGACGGTTAGGGGCCAGCGTACATTAGATGACTTGGTGCGGGTGCTAGAGAACACCTATGAGCCGACCAGATACCTGGGAACACTGCGCTACATGTTATTCCAGCGTACACAGCTTGAGTGGGAGGACATTCCCCGATATGCGAACACCCTTCACGTACTGCTGGAACAAGCCTGCAAAAATGGAGAAAATCTAGCTGGTACATCCTCCCGCGACCTGGTGCTGAGGGACCAATTCGTAATAGGACTGAGAGATCCGTATCTCAACCGCTCATTGCAGGACTTACTCCGGATAAATCCAGCCCTTACATTTGCTGAGGTTAAACAAGAAGCCATAGAACGTTCTAGGGGACCTGTTACGGGAACAGAGACTTATAGCGCTACTTGCAGATCCATGCACAGTACAAATACTCCGAACAGTGACACGGAGGAACTGAAGCAGATGGTGGCGGATTTACAGAAGCAGGTGCTGCAGCTCACATTAGACCGACAGGCGGATAGGCAAGTGAGACGGCAACCTAGCCAGCCTATGGGAAAGTGCTGGACATGTGGTGACCCCCGTCACGGAGCAAACCGTTGCCCCCAGAACTCCTTCCAACCCGACCCGCAGCCGTTCCATCGAATGGACTCTCAAACACCCCAAAAAGCGGAGTTTCACTCGAAACAGCGGATGGAGCCCCAGGCCTATTCACTAGAACCGCCAAGCCGTGCCTCTCAACAGCGGGCACCTTTAAACTAGACACCCCGGCTGAGGAGGCTCACTCGACCGGGAAGGCCAAAGAGAAAAGGAACCAACAAAGGAGCCAGCTTGCATCAAACAGCCCTACACTGAAAATAATGCTAGAGGGGGTTGCCGTGCAAGGACTAATGGATACTGGATCCCAGGTGTCCACCATCTCAGAGCAGTTTTACGAGAAATATCTACAACCGCGGGCTGCTTATGACCCGAATACCGTCATCAAGATCAAAGCGGCCAATAATCTACACATTCCAGTAATGGGAGTAGCTTGGATGAGCACCGAAATGTGTGGACAGGACCTCGGGAAGAGGGGGATAATCGTGGTCAAAGAAGGCTTCAGTTCGGAAACGCCCATGATTATTGTGATGAACATCCTGAAAGACCTAGACCTGGTATTGTTTACCAAGCGGGGACCCAAGTACTGGCAGGAAGTTACCACACACGGGGCCACCTGCCGAGCATTCAAAAGAGTGGTTCGGGCCTGAAGCCTACAGCAAATGGCAGAGGAACAACGGCCCATAGCCACTATCACCATGCCTCGCCACACTAGGATCACCTTACCGGATGAAAAGGAGACAATTATCTCACTACTCCTTAGCACCACAAGACCGCTTGAAGGCGTGGAGGTACTGATTGAGCCGCAAACCCCGAGGGAGGGAAAACTGAACCCATTAGTCGCTCGCACTCTGGCTGTTGTGAGGAGGGGTAGGATCCCTGTCCATCTGAGCAATACGGTTAGTGTAGGTGTCGACCTAGAAGCGTGGACACAGCTCGCCAGAGTCTACGCCCTACCTACAGAGGTGAATCCCAGGGGCCCCCTCCAGTTTGCCCCATCGGCAGAGGGAGACTGGACAGAGACTGTCTCCGCCATGGCCACCACCACAGATGACACTGAAGCTGGAAAGGAGCTGCTAGAGAAGTGTCAGCTGGATACATCCCAATACTCTAAACAGGAAGTGTCCCAGGTGGAAAAACTACTGCAGGAACACCAGGCGTCCTTTGCCCGGCATGACACCGACTTTGGATGCACCACCAGTATCCAACACGAGATCCCTACAGGTAACGCTTCTCCTATCCGCGAGAGATACCGGCAGATACCCCCCCAGCAATACCAAGAAGTGAAAAACCTCCTGAACTCCATGCTCCATGCCGGAGTGGTACGAGAGAGCCAGAGCCCCTGGGCTGCACCGGTGGTAATAGTTAAAAAGAAAGATGGATCCCTGAGGTTCTGTGTGGACTACCGCCGCCTGAATGCTTGCGCCATCCAGGACTCATACCCTTTGCCGAGGATCGAAGAATCCCTGACGGCTCTGAAGAAAGCCAAGTACTTTTCCTCCCTGGATCTGGCCAGCGGCTATTGGCAGGTACCCATGAGCGAAAAGAACAGAGAAAAGACCGCTTTCATCCTACCCATGGGTCTGTACGAGTTTGACAGGATGCCCTTCGGCCTGAACAACGCGCCGGGAACTTTCCAGAGGCAGATGGAGCGCTGCTTGGGAGACTTCAATTTCGACTTCACCCTCATCTACCTTGATGACATTGTGGTCTATTCAGCCACGTTCGAAGAACATCTACAGAAGCTGGGCCACGTGTTCCAGAGGCTAAGGGAACATGGCTTGAAGTTGAAACCCAGCAAGTGCCGTCTTCTACAGCAGGAGATCGATTACCTGGGCCACAGGATCTCGGCCGAAGGTGTACAACCATCGCCGGAGAAAATAGCCGCTGTACGGGACTGGCCACAGCCCACAACTGTCAAGGAGGTCAGGGCTTTCCTGGAACTGGCAGGCTACTACCGCCGGTTCGTCAAGAACTTCGCCCGGCTTCCCGCACCACTGCATGACCTGCTTCGAGGAACCACCAACAGTCCCAGGGGATGACATCAATTGGGGATCTACCCAAGAAGAGTCCTTCCAAGCTCTTAAGGGTGCCTTGACGTCGTCCCCCATCCTGGCATATGCAGATTACACCCTGCCCTTCCAATTACATACTGACGTCAGCCTATAGGGTCTGGGGGCAGTACTCTCACAGGTACAAGAAGCAAGGAGCGTGTTGTAGCCTATACCAGTAGGTCCCTACATGAAGGTGAAAAGAATCCCACCAATTACAGTTCATTCCGGCTGGAGCTGTTGGCCTTGATGTGGGCAATGACTGAGAAATTTGCCGGATATCTGACGGGGACAGAAGTACTAGTCCTGACGGATAACAACCCTTTGGCCCACTTAGAAAATGTGAAACTTGGGGCTATGGAGCAGCGATGGATGGTTCAGCTCTCCAAGTTTAACTACAACATTAAATATAGAGCTGGGGCTGAAAATCAGAATGCGGACAGCCTGTCCAGAAGGACATCCCCCTCACCCACTAAGGACCGGGACGAGGAGCTGGAAGGAGACGAGATGCCTGACTTCGCAAGACTAGCCCGGCAGATGATGGATTTTCGCCAGTATGCTGTGGATATGGCTGGCACTCCAGTAGGGTCCCCATTGTCCCCACAGGAATGGTGCAGAATCCAGGACCGGAATGCTGAATGTGCCCTACTCAAACAATGGGTGAAGCAGCAGCAGAAGCCGTCCTCTGACACGCGGTCACGACTGTCCACCAGTACCCTGACCCTGCTCAGCCAATGGGATCATCTGATTCTGAGAGAAGGAGTGCTATACCGGAGGATCTTCCTATCCCACATGCTGGAGGAGTGCCTACAGGTTGTAGTGCCGGCCCAAATGGCCCGTGAGATGGTGGGAGAAGCACACAAGAGGAACGGCCACTTTGGGATAGACAAGACCTTCCGGTGGATCCAACAGTCCATCTACTGACCGGGACTCCGCAAGCTGGTTGAAGATGTCTGCCAAGCCTGTCACACTTGTGAGCTTTACAAGTCCGCTGAGCAGCGTGCACCTGTCCAAACAGTTGAGACATCCCGACCCCTTGAGCTGTTGATGGTGGACTACCTGTCGATTGGGACGGCGAGTGGTGGCTACCAATACTGTCTGGTTATGGTAGACCATTTCACAAAATTCGCAGTTGCTGTTGCTACCAAAGATCAGACTGCCGAGTCAGCTGCGCGGGCCATCTGTCGACAGTTCATCCAGGTCTATGGGTGTCCTGAGAGGTTGCACTCTGATCAGGGGGCTTGTTTTGAAGGTCAAATTATCGAGGAGCTGCATCGGATGTATGGGATCCAGAAGTCCAGAACCACCCCTTACCACCCACAGGGGAATGGTGCGTGTGAGCGCTTTAACCGGACTCTACTCCAGTTGATCCGCACCTTAGCTGATGACAAGAAAGATCAATGGCCCCAATTCCTCCCAGATCTAGTGTAGGCCTACAACAATCAAGTCCACTCAGTGACGGGCTTTACCCCACACACCCTTCTCTTTGGCCACCCAGGAAAAGGGGTCCATGACCTAAACCTGACCAGTCCTGAAAAAGATACCGGCGGTACCTATCCATCCTGGCTACACACTCACCATCAGAATATGTAAACTATATACCGTCTGGTAGGCCAACAAAACCAGGGCCAGAGACATGCTGACCCGCTCCCCGTACAGGAAGAACCCTTAGAAGTAGGACAACTAGTCCTGGTTCGTATTAAGAAGCCTCAAGGAAAACTCCGAGCTAAGTGGGAAGCTGACGTCTATCGGGTAGTTGAGTGCCCCTACCCCGATGGTCATGTGTACAGAGTCCGGGGCGAAGATAGCGGCAACTCTCGCACCTTGCATCGGAATATGTTGCGCCCCTGCCGATCCCAGCCTGATCCCCTGACCACAGTACCCGGTGAGGATGACACTGCTGACATGACTGACACCATTAATATTACTCAGCATAGTGACCTTGTTGACTCTGGGACTGATTACCCGCCTGCTCAGACTGGCTCTCTCTCTAGGGACCTGACGGAGGTAGAGAGTGTAACCGGTGATAGAGTGGAGGGAAACCAACCTCTGCGGTGTACTACCCGCACCAATGCCGGGGTTCCTCCTGGACAGTCTTATAGGGACCAGTATGTATGGTCCGCTTCTCAGCCTCCCCCTGCCACAGCCTCAGTCCTCGCTGCCTTGGAACCTGTGAATGTTGACAGGGGCTGCCAACCTTTCAGTGGGGGGATATGTAACGAGGCGAGCAGCTCTGACTGTTTTGTGATTAAAATGGACATGGAGACTGACATTACACAGGATGGTGCTGCCACCTTGTGGACAAGTGCTGAAACTGCTCGAGGGGTGGACACTGTAAAATCTGATCCCCTCCCTCAGGCACTTGTTGTACAGGAAGTAAAAGTGCGGGGAAAGGACACTGAGCTACTGGAGCTGGACCTGAACAGACCTGCCTCGAACTGCCCTCATCGCTGAAGTGTGAGGGATTGCCAGAACTGCTGCAGACGGGATACTGGACTCAAGGGACCTCCGGACTGTCTCCTTCCTCCGTACCAAGATACTGTAAGCTAGTCCTCTGTTGAGAGGGCTGAAGATCTTCCACTTCTCTCCCTTGGAGTCGCCGCCGGTTACCCGGACTCCAGGCCTGCTACGTGGGAGCCCTTCCTCCTTGTGTTTTGGACTGGTAATATAACCTATAGGGCAAGTCAGGGACAGAATTCTTGTTTATCATTGCTGTTTTGTTTGTGTTCTGCACCGCGCGTCTGAAGTTAAAGACCCGGATAGCAAACCCTGGTTATGTGTGCTGCTAAGCCAGCTGCGTGTGTCATTGAGATGTTTACCAGTAAAGAAATGTACCCTTACATAAAATCTGAGCGTGGGGATTTTGTTGCCGCAGATTATGGGAACTCAGCCGCGGTCAGACCTGCGGCCACTTCAGACTCATAAACATGTAGTGTAGTGTAGTGATCCTGATCTGAGGCTCAGTTCAAAAACATATATGTCTCTCTGAATTTATGTTTGCAAACACATGATCCACAAAAAAAACCAAACATTGGAATGAGTACATGTTCTATCCATGAAAACAACAGACAGAACACATGCAAAATCCACAAACTTCTGAATGAGGTCTTAAAGGATTTTCTGGCCAGTGCACCTGTCATGACCATGCTCTGCAGGCCAGTATATTCTGTTGGTTGTACTTAAGCAACACCTGGTGGTTTAGTAACTAACTGCACCAGGTGTCTTTTCTCAGCAAGAATGTCAACAGTGAATGTACTATGCTGAGTGGTAACATTAGGTAGTATATGCACTGTTAAGTTCCTATTCTGCTCACTAAGGGTACTGTCACACTATGCGACGCAACCAGCGATCCCACCAGCAATCTGACCTGGCAGGGATTGTTGGTGCGTCGCTACATGGTCGCTGGTGAGCTTTCAATCAGGCAGATCTCCACAACGATCAGAGATGAGCCACCAGCCACCAGCGACCTGTGTAACGACGCTGTGCTTTGTAACCATGGTACATATCGGGTTCCTAAGGAAAGCGCTTTGCTTGGATACCCGATATGTACCTTGGTTACCAGCGTCAGCAGCTGCCAGAAGCCGGCTCCCTGCTCACGTAACCATGGTACACATTGGGTTTCTAAGCAAAGCTCCTTGCTTAGATACCCGATATGTACCTTGGTTACCAGCTTACCGCAGGCTGCCAGAAGCCGGCTCCCTGCTCCCTGCATATTCAGATCATTGACTCCCACTGTCAAACACAGTGATGTGTGCTTCACAGCGGGAGAGCAACGACCAAAAAATGGTCCAGGACATTCAGCAATGACCGGCGACCTCACAGCAGGGGCCAGGTTGTTGCTGGATGTCACACACAGCGACATTGCTAGCAAGATCGCTGTTGCGTCACAAAAACCATGACTCAGCAGCGATGTCGCTAGAGATGTCGCTTAGTGAGACGTGGTATAAAAAAGCAAAAAAGAAAATATCATTACTTACAGCAAGATGGAATTGCAGCTGTATATTGCTCAGGCCAAAAGACTACTACCACTCCAGCAGGATACAGCTAAACCCACACTAGGTGGAGGCAACACAGGTGCAGGTGGAGCCATTCACACTCACTTCCAAATATGGAGGAGAGGAGGTGATGGCTGGATGGTAAAACTGCACACTGGTGGCTTGCATAGAGCACTGTTCACACTAGCAGACGCACAGTCACAAACCCGCAGCCTATTAGGTGACGCCCATACTATTAGATCAGGCGGGCTGCCAAGCCGTACCCCCACTGCGCGCTACGTAGGGACAGAAACTCTGATAGCAAGGCCTAACAAAAAGGGGGGCCTTTTGGCCTGAGCAATATACAGCTGCAATTCCATCTTGCTGTAAGTTAGTGAGACGTGGCCTTAATTCAAGCAGGTGTCATTTACATATATGATTTGCATTGTTGCTGTTACATGCCAACTATCTTTTCTTCCTGATTTTCTCAATTGAACATTTGCACATTGAGATAAGCTGGCAGAAAGTCTAGTTAGCACATGACTAGAGATGAGCGATCTTGATCAGAAAAGATAGGAAAATTACAGAATCGGACAATCCTTGGCAGGATTGGGTCGATATCAGAAAACCGAGCATTTGACTGAAAGGTCGGAAATGTTCGGTTTGGATTGGTACAGTTCAGTTTGCAGAAACCACCCTTTCCCAGCTCCATCACAGCCATGTCAAGTATTGGCATTGCTGTGATTGGCCAGGTAAAAAAAGAAGCAAAAAGGTTAAAGCAGGACATACTTATTGAGTCTCCTCACGGCTGTAATACTAGTTTCGGGGCCGATCATTATCCCTCATACATATTTACTGCTTTCCCCACCCAATCTCTGATTGGCTGCGGTCAGACCGCACCCCGGAAGACTCAGTAAGTATGTCCTGCTTTATTCCTTTATTTTCTTTTTTTCTTTCTTTTCAAGCTCCCCTACATCATTTTAGAACACATATGTTTTCCCTCCCATTGAATTCAATGGGTTCAGCTAGGATCGGCGATCAGATCAGCGATCTGATTGGCAAATCCAGGACCCGATCCGATCCTCGTCAGGATCGCTCATCTCTACACATGATCACATGTATGCAAATCATATATGAGAAGTCACGTGACACTTGCTCATACCAGTGAGTGGAATCCTAACAGTGTGTACACAATACACTGTTAAGATTCTGCATGGTACAGTCACTTGTAAAGTAGCAGCCTGACCAGTAAAGCCTCTTTTAGACTTGGTATAAGTAATAAAAGAACTGATAACTGCACTAATTCCTGCAGATCCCTCTGATCTCTAGGCCTTTCATTAACTGCCATTTTGAGAAAAGTAGTTCATTGCAGTTTGTGAGGAATGCTGCAGTAATAGTGGATGGTGCTTCAAAAGTGGCCACAAATTATCATTCCCAAAAACATTTAAATAAAGATATATTGGGCATCCACTTTAATTCTCCTTTGAGCAGAATGGATGCTACAAAAAAATTGTAGGCAATTTTTATGGGCTACTACATTGGTTTCCAGGTTGCTCATCCTGTTGTATGTTTTATGGAAGAGCGGTACAGAGATAGTGTAAAAAACCTGTGTTAAATTATATCAATAGTTCTAAAGTCTTAGCAATTAAAAATACTAAGTTATAAGCCAAACAAGAAAAAAAGAAAATCCATCACAACATCCAATGGATAAAAATCTTCTTTTTGCTTTATTAATCCCTGATAAAATTAGGGTTTAAAATACAGACAAGGGACGCGTTTCAGAGTATGCTTCCTTATTCACAATCATAGGATTGTGAATAAGGAAGCATATTCCGAAACGCGTGGATTAATAAAGCAAAAAGAAGATTTTTATTCATTGGATGTCATGCTGGAATTTTTTTTTTTGTTTATCCTAGTGTCAAGTCCGTGTTCCATCTTCCGTGCACCATCTTTGAACTTCAACTATACTGGTGAGCTGGAATTGAGAGTTTACTCTCCTTTTCATATAAGTTATAAGCCAAGTATTGCAGAAAACTAAAGCTTAAACCATTGTAAATCATGGTAGTGGCCACATTGTATCCCTAGGAAACTGTGCAGTATACCTTTAAATTCCAGTAAGACTAGACGATTCATATAGTTCAGTAAAAGAAAGGTAAATCTTGAAGAAAACCATCTGCAGTATGCACAAAAACTGAGTTGAGATATAATGTATTTTCCACAATAAAACAACATAAAAAAACTAGAAACCTAAAATAAAAGCCACACAAGAATGCCTACAATACAATACACATGTTAAGTACACTAGTCAAAATCAATACCAATTTAGAATTTTCATCTGGAAAATAGCTGACATAGCTTCACTCCCAGACTCTGCTCAAAGGTGCAGCAAAATCTCAGCCCTAGACAAGGAAAAATGCAGGAATAGCGCTGGAAGGTAGAAATTACTTTATATGTAGAAAGTGAAGCTTCTTTAGGGTGTTGTACAGAACATATACAATCTAGCTATCCCTACACTATGTCAGGAGGAGCAGCTCTTACTGGAACAGGTACAGAGCAATACAGACCATGTAATACTGTGCTAATACTGCAGAGAGGTACTGCTAGAGGGACAGTGCATATCCTTCAGTAATATAGCTGTTTTATCATTGAAATATACATATATGTGAATAAAGCCGTAGACGTGCACTTTTCCAACATGACAATGATACAAAAGACACATCTTTTGCATTTATGAAGAACAGTGTGAAAGTGATTCAGTGGCCAGGTATGTCTACTGATCAGAACCCAACCAAAAATTCATGGGGAATTATGAAGAGATAAGTTGTCATTAGACATGAGCAAGTACCGTAATATTCATATACACTACACTTGTAACTAGTAGTTTGTAATATTCATGTATTCATTGCGAACAGCGAGTAGAATGCAAATCAATGGGAAATGCGAGTAATTTTCTGCTGGACCCAAAAGAGAGGTCTGGGGACCTGAGGAAAAGGCTGAAATGGATGGGAGAGTGATGAAAGTACACGGGAGAGCCTGGAGAATATGTCTGCATACATTTCTGACTCATATATGGTTTCGGGGAATGAGGATGTCACAGTATTCTCTCTCTCTCTTAGGTTCATACTCACCGATCATGGTGCGGCACAGCTGTCACACTGCTCCTGCTACCTCTCTTCTTCTTCCCTACCCACTCATTAGCCTCATTACATATTCACTGTACCTGCTCATTAGGCCCATACATATTCACTGCTTCCCTCGCACTCTGGTGGCTGTGAATGGTTGCAGTCAGACCTGCCCTTATGCTGAGTGACAGCTGTCTGGCTGCCACCAATCACTGCTGCCGGTGGGCAGGTCTATATTGTACAGTAAAATAAATAATTAAAAGCTAATGACGTCTGGTTACCCCAATTTTGATACCCAGCCAAGATAAAACCTCACAGCTGAGGGCTGGTATTCTCAGGCTGGGGAGACCCATGTTATTGTGAGCTCTCCAGCCTAAAAATATCAGCCAACAGCCGCCCGGAATTGCCGCCCGGAATTTCTGCTCACCGCAGCATGTACTGACCTCCATCCCCAGCAGCTCCTCCTGTCATAGCTGTTTGTTCTGCCAGGAGGAGCTGCCAAGACACCCCGGGCTGACAACAGATGGCAGGCTGTGATCACTGCTCGCCACAGCATGTACTGACTCAGTCCCCTGCAGTTCCTCCTGGCAGAGCTGTGTGCTCTGCAAAGAGAAGCTGCCGAGACACCCCAGGTTAACAGCAGATGGCAGGTTGTGATCACCGTTTGCCACAGCATGTACTGACCTTGGTCCCCGGCAGCTCCTCCTTTCACAGCAGTGTGCTCTTCCAGGATGAGCTGCCAAAACACCCCAGGCTGACAGCAGATTGCAGGCTGTGATTACCGCTCTCCCTGGATGGCATTGTCAGTGTTGAAGTGTTGGCAGGCAGTGGGACATGGCCCCGCACTTTAACACTGACAATGCTGTCCGAGGCAGCTTGCACCTCCATGCCGGCACTGTCACTGTTAAAGTTCTGGCAGGATGTGGGACATGGCCCTGCACAGAAGAGTGCTTCAGGTCACCAGAGGTCATACCATGGAACCCGGGTATGACCTCCGATGAACTGAGTGATGTCACTGCTGCCTGGAGAGATCGGACATGTTTTCAGTCTCTCCAGGCTCGGATGTAGCAGAACCAGGACCGTTGTGGGACCTCATCTGGATTACGTTGGAATTGGGTGTTTTGGGGTTAATAAAGTGGTGAAAGAGGGTGCCTTTGTATTTTATTCCAAATAAAGGATTTTTCGCGGTGTATATGTATTTCTTTTTACTTATAGGATTTGTGAATAGGGTCTCATAAAAGATCCCTTCCAATCACTAATTCTGGGCTTGATGACAGCTGTGCGTTGTTATTAACCCCTCATTACCCCGATTGCCACCGCACGAGGGCAATCAGGATCAGCCGGGTAAAGTCCCGGGACTGTTGCATCTAATGGATGCAGCAATTCTGGGTAGCTCCTGGCTGATATTTTTAGGCTGAGGAGCTCTCAATAATGTGGGTCTCCCTAGCCTGACAATATCAGCCCTCAGCTGTGAGGCTTTATCTTGTCTAGGTATCAAAATTGGGGGAACTGCACGTTTTTTTAAAATTATTTATTTTACTGTACTACATAGACCCGACTACCAGCGGCTGTGAGTGATTGCAGTTAGCTGTCCCTCAGCGTGGGGGCAGGTCTGCAATCAATGAGGGCCACCGATGTGCGGGAAAAGCACTGAATATGTATGAGCGTAATGAACAGGTAGGGAAGAAGTAGAGAGGCAGCGGGCGCAGCATGACAGCCGCGCAACACCGTGAGCGCTGAGTATTAAGCGCTTGGAGAGAGATGCTGGCTATGAAATGTGCACAAAATGGTGGCGGCCAGCCAATCATAGCAATCCCACAACCAAGATGGCTATGGCACTACTGTGATTGGTTAAAAAGCCCAACATGTTTCATGGCTGCAAATCAGATGCCAAACATGCTGGGCGGGACATCCGAATATAGCGAGGCGAATATACCATTACTCGCTATGTAACATATACCCCGAATATCGCACTATTCTGCGAATAGTAACTAACACATTCGCTCATCACTAGTTGTCATCACTCTCCAGCCAGTGTCCATGCTGTAAAAGAGATTGTTTATGAAGAATGGAAAAAGATAGATGTTGTAGTATGTCGACAATGTATTCATTCCATGCATAGAAGACTGTTACGGGGGGCTGTCTGATAATAACCTAAAAGGAGTATCAGACAGTCAGGGTCCACCGTGCAAAGACTTTGCTGCAGACTATGGCAGAGTGCAATACCTCTGTTAACTCACAGAAGGATATAATAAGTAAGTAAAGCAATTCCTCCCTTACTTGGAGGGTGTGTAGAATGATCTCTGTTAATAATCACAGAGACAAAGGCAATGTGTGCGAAATGGCACCTACCTAGGTCCGCTCTTCTAGTGGTGCAAAAGAGACGAACAGCAGCGTAAGCCGCACAAAGCTCCTACCTGCGTTTGCTCCACTAGTGTGCGAGGATACGAACCACTAGATATGGCACCTGCCTAGGTCCGCTCTTCTAGTGGTGCAAAAGAGACGAACAGCAGCGTAAGCCGCACAAAGCTCCTACCTCTGTTCGCTCCCCTAGTGTGCGAGGATACGAACAACTGCCAGACGCAGTATAAGGAACGTTACCCTAGCGGCAACGTCCACCTACGAGTCGAATCACAAGGCCCAGCCAGACCATGTGCCTCAGGCACCTGCCTATGTCCGCTCCCCTAAGAGGTAAGGATACGGACAGCAGCCGAAGCTGTAAGGTATAAGAACGCTACCCTGCCGGTAGCGCTCACCTAGCATAGACAGAGGAATGCCTAGAGGAACGCGCACAGAGCGTCTACTCTTATGCATGAACCAAGAGGACTGAGCACCATGCGGCGTGTGTCAGGGTCTTATATAGACTCTGTGCCTCATCCAAGATGGAGGACACCAGAGCCAATCCGCTGCCAGAACGACAGGAGTGACGTCATGCTGGCCTATCACCGAGCAAGGCGTCACAAGCACATGACCAGCGACCAATCGGCATAGAAGGTGTCAGAGACATGTGACCTCGTGTCAGCGATGATGTCACCCGCACATGTGCAATGGCTCCAAGATAGGACTTAGTCTCCGGCGCTCGCACATGTGCAGTAGCAAGAAATCTGGACTTAGTCTCCAGCGCTCGCACATGTGCAGTAGCAAGAAATCTGGACTTAGTCTCCAGCGCTCGCACATGTGCAGTAGCAAGAAATCTGGACATAGTCTCCAGTGCTCGCAGCAACCGTAACAGTACCTCCCCCTCAAGGGCCCCCCTCCCGGCGACACAGGTAATCGGCAACTAAGTCGGGAGCATGGACAGCCTCCTCAGGTTCCCAAGAGCGATGTTCCGGGCCGTAGCCCTCCCAATCTATCAAGAAGAACCTGCGCCCTCTAACCATCTTAGAACCAACTATGGCTCGTACCTCATAGCTAGAGCGAGAGGAATCAGAGGCAGGAGAGTGCACTTCACGAGCGTGAGGTAAAATAGCCGGCTTTAGCAGTGAGACATGGAATTTGTCATGAATCCTAAGATGGACAGGTAACTTCAATTGGTAGACTACAGGATTTACCTGTCGAAGAACCTCATAAGGACCCAGGAAGCGAGGAGCAAATTTGACAGAGCTCACTCTAAGTCTCACGTGTTTTGCAGAGAGCCACACAAAGTCCCCTGGAGAAAAGACAGGAGCCGGGCGACGAAACCGATCGAACACTGTCTTCATACGGTCCTTAGCTGCTTGGATCGACTCTTGAGTCCGATCCCACACCTCTCTGGCATTAGTTGCCCAGTCGGCCACAAGAGGAGGAGGTGCCGCAGCGGGAAACGGTACCGGTACCCTAGGGTGTTGCCCATTATTGAGTACGAACGGTGTCTGCCCAGTGGCCTCAGCCAGCGAATTGTTAAGAGCAAATTCTGCCCAGGGTAGGAGGGAGGACCAGTTATCGTGGTTCTCAGCAACAAAGTGTCGAAGGTATATAATCATAGATTGATTGGTACGCTCAACCAAACCATTGGTCTCCGGATGGTATGCCGAAGAGAGATTCAACTCAATTTGCAGAAGGCTACAAAGATCTCGCCAGAAACGGGAAGCAAATTGCGGACCTCTATCACAAATTATACGATCTGGCATCCCGTGAAGCCTAAAGACATGCTTGAGGAATAGTTTGGCTAGTACCCTGGAAGATGGGATTCTCGATAACGGTACGAGATGAACCATCCGGGAGAAATGGTCCGTAATGACCCACACAAATCTATGTCCCTGAGAACATGGAAGATCACCCACAAAGTCCATGCCTACCACCTCCCATGGTCTATCTGGCACCGGTAAAGGATGCAAGAGCCCAGCCGGTCTCTGCCGTAATGGACGGTTGCGAGCACACGAGTAGCAGGAACCGACATATCTCTTGACGTGGCTGGCTAAGTGTGGCCACCAATACCACCTCTCCAGTAACTCTCGTGTCCGCCTAATACCAAAATGCCCACCCACCTTTGAGGTGTGGGCCCATAACAGTATATCATTCTGTCGATCAGGCGGAACAAAGGTCTTGCCCGGTGGGATTTGGTCTAACGTCACAGGGGAGAGCGTATGAAAAACCCTGGAGGGAAGGATAAGACGAGGTTCGTCAATCTCTTCTTGGGTAGAAAGCATAGAGCGAGACAGGGCGTCTGCCTTGTTATTCTTACTCCCAGACAGATAGTTGATGGAGAAGTGAAAGCGGGAGAAAAACAAGGACCAGCGGGCTTGGCGAGGATTCAGACGCTGAGCGGTTTGTAAGTACGTCAGATTCTTATGGTCTGTATAGACCTGGAAAGGATGTTTCGCTCCTTCCAGCAAGTGACGCCACTCCTCCAAGGCTAATCTCAAGGCGAGCAGTTCCCTATCCCCAATGGTATAGTTTCTCTCTGCCGGTGAAAAGGTTTTAGCAAAGAAGAAACACGGCCTTTTTCTACCTGCACCGTTCTTTTGATACAAGACCGCACCAGCACCCACTGAAGAGGCATCAACCTCTAAGAGGAAGGGCTTACTCTCATCGGGTCTTTGAAGAACGGGAGCAGTTGAAAAGTGTCTTTTTACTGCCTCGAAAGCCTGAGATGTCTCAGTAGACCAGGCTTTGGGATTAGCACCTTTCTTAGTCAAGGCCACCAAAGGGGCCACCAAAGTAGAAAAATGGGGTATGAACTGCCTGTAATAATTTATGAATCCTAAAAAGCGTTGCACCGCCTTCAAGGAATGAGGTTCGGACCATTGCAGGACAGCAGAAAGCTTCGCAGGATCCATAGCCAGGCCCTCTTGTCAGATAATGTAACCCAAAAAAGGCAATGAGGACTGCTCGAATACACATTTCTCGAGTTTAGCAAACAATGAGTGCTCCCTTAAACGGGAAAGGACACGAACGACATCCTGACGATGAGTCTCCAGATCAGGAGAAAAAATCAGGATGTCGTGCAGATACACCACTACTGAGGATAACAGTAAATCCCTGAACACATCGTTTACGAAGTCCTGAAATACTGCGGGTGCATTACATAACCCAAAAGGCATGACGAGGTATTCATAGTGACCGTCTCGGGTGTTAAAAGCGGTCTTCCATTCGTCACCCTTTCGAATTCGTACCAAGTTATACGCACCCCGCAGATCCAACTTCGTAAAAACTTGAGCTCCTCTCAGTCTGTCAAAGAGCTCCGAAATTAAAGGTAATGGGTATTTGTTCTTTATTGTGATTGCGTTGAGACCCCTGTAATCTATGCAGGGACGCAAATCACCCTCTTTCTTCCGAACAAAGAAAAACCCAGCTCCCGCGGGAGAGACAGACTTACGAATGAACCCCTTCTCTAAACTCTCTCTTATATAGGTCGACATGGCCTCCGACTCAGGTATCGACAGGGGGTAAACTCTGCCTTTAGGTGGAACCGAACCTGGGATAAGGTCTATGGCACAGTCATACGGCCTATGGGGTGGAAGAACCTCAGCACCCTGTTTGGAGAACACGTCAGCGAAATCCAAATAGGGTGTAGGTATGGGAGAGAGATCAGTTGATGCAACCGCAACGACCTTAGGTGGTAAGGGAAGACATCGGGACTGACATTTCGAACCCCAACTAATAATGCTGTCAGACTCCCAGTCAATGTGAGGAGCATGAGTCCGAAGCCATGGAAGACCCAGAAGGACGTCGTCTATACCCTCAGGCAAAACAAGAAAAGAAATCTCCTCTATGTGACCCTGAGACAGGGAAAGGCGCAAGGGAACTGTCCTCAATGTAATGAAGTCAGACAACATAGTTCCATTAACAACACGGACAGGAATAGGCGCCTCTAACATGATAGAGGGAATATTGTGTCCCTTTACAAATCCTGAGGACACAAAAATCCCGTCAGCTCCGGAATCCACAAAAGCCATAATAGGCTATGTATTCTCAGATAACGAGAGCTGACCTGGGATACAACACTTAGAGGGTGCAGAAGACGTCTCTAGTAACCCCCCTCTAATGGTTACTAGGCCAGGGAGTTTCCCTGACGACTAGGACACTTGTTGGCATAGTGCCCAGCCTGACGACATACGTAACATATAGGAGGACCAGACTTGCGTAGTCTGGAGGACGTATGACCTAACTCCATAGGAGTGGGAGATGTTTCAGATGCTGAGGAAGATGGTAGTGGACCCTCAACAACTGGAATAGCCCGATGCTTAGGGCGTGAGGAAGAGACCTCGAGTCTACGTTCCTTATGGCGTACATCGATCCTCGTTGCTACTGTGATCAAGTCCTCCAGAGAAGCAGGGACCTCACGAGTAGCAAGAGCATCCTTGACATAGCCTGCCAACCCTCTCCAGAAGATAGGAATCAACACCTTCTCTGGCCAATCTAGTTCTGCCACCAGGGTTCTAAAAGCAATGGCATAAGAACTAGTGGATAACGAACCCTGAGATAGATCTAACAGTCTCAGGGCCGCATCATGGGTAACATGCGGACCCATGAATACCGCCTTAAGAGCATCAAGAAAGTCTAGATATCTCAGAGTAACCACATTAGAGCGCTCCCATAGGGGAGTCGCCCATTCTAAGGCTTTGTCCTGAAGTAAGGAGATGATAAAGCCTACTCTGGACCTCTCCGTAGAGAAGCGAGAAGAGTTGACCTCTAGGTGTATCTGACACTGACTAATGAAACCACGACATGATCTGGCATCGCCAGAATATCTGTTTGGCAGAGCAAGTCGAGGATCATGTGCAGCTGTCACCATGGTCTGAGGTTTATCCTCTATGCTCTTGAGCCGTGACTCAAGTACTTGTATGTAACGGTGTAACTGCTGATATTCTGCCATAACTGCCAGACCCTTGGCTCAGTCCTAATGTTACGGGGGGCTGTCTGATAATAACCTAAAAGGAGTATCAGACAGTCAGGGTCCACCGTGCAAAGACTTTGCTGCAGACTATGGCAGAGTGCAATACCTCTGTTAACTCACAGAAGGATATAATAAGTAAGTAAAGCAATTCCTCCCTTACTTGGAGGGTGTGTAGAATGATCTCTGTTAATAATCACAGAGACAAAGGCAATGTGTGCGAAATGGCACCTACCTAGGTCCGCTCTTCTAGTGGTGCAAAAGAGACGAACAGCAGCGTAAGCCGCACAAAGCTCCTACCTGCGTTCGCTCCACTAGTGTGCGAGGATACGAACCACTAGATATGGCACCTGCCTAGGTCCGCTCTTCTAGTGGTGCAAAAGAGACGAACAGCAGCGTAAGCCGCACAAAGCTCCTACCTCTGTTCGCTCCCCTAGTGTGCGAGGATACGAACAACTGCCAGACGCAGTATAAGGAACGTTACCCTAGCGGCAACGTCCACCTACGAGTCGAATCACAAGGCCCAGCCAGACCATGTGCCTCAGGCACCTGCCTATGTCCGCTCCCCTAAGAGGTAAGGATACGGACAGCAGCCGAAGCTGTAAGGTATAAGAACGCTACCCTGCCGGTAGCGCTCACCTAGCATAGACAGAGGAATGCCTAGAGGAACGCGCACAGAGCGTCTACTCTTATGCATGAACCAAGAGGACTGAGCACCATGCGGCGTGTGTCAGGGTCTTATATAGACTCTGTGCCTCATCCAAGATGGAGGACACCAGAGCCAATCCGCTGCCAGAACGACAGGAGTGACGTCATGCTGGCCTATCACCGAGCAAGGCGTCACAAGCACATGACCAGCGACCAATCGGCATAGAAGGTGTCAGAGACATGTGACCTCGTGTCAGCGATGATGTCACCCGCACATGTGCAATGGCTCCAAGATAGGACTTAGTCTCCGGCGCTCGCACATGTGCAGTAGCAAGAAATCTGGACTTAGTCTCCAGCGCTCGCACATGTGCAGTAGCAAGAAATCTGGACATAGTCTCCAGTGCTCGCAGCAACCATAACAGAAGACTTTGTGTTGTCCTTAGTAATCATGGGAGTCACACAAAATACTAGATGTTGTAGTTTTTCATATGGGGTGTATTCATTTTTGCTTCAACTAATTTGAGTTTCATGTTAACTTTCATGTTATGGGTCAAAAAATAGTTCTACTATGAAACTCAGTCTTGTCAACATTGTGAAAATTGTTCTTGTGTTCAGAGAGATATTGATCACCATCTTCCTTTACAAAGTGGGTGTACTAATTAATGCTGAGCACTATATATATATATATATATATATATATATACAGTATATATGTATATATATATATATATCTATATATATATATATAGATAGATATACAGTTAGGTCCAGAAATATTTGGACAGTGACACAAGTTTTGTTATTTTAGCTGTTTACAAAAACATGTTCAGAAATACAATTATATATATAATATGGGCTGAAAGTGCACACTCCCAGCTGTAATATGGGAGTTTTCACATCCAAATCGGAGAAAGGGTTTAGGAATCATAGCTCTGTAATGCATAGCCTCCTCTTTTTCAAGGGACCAAAAGTAATTGGACAAGGGACTCTAAGGGCTGCAATTAACTCTGAAGGCGTCTCCCTCGTTAACCTGTAATCAATGAAGTAGTTAAAATGTCTGGGGTTGATTACAGGTGTGTGGTTTTGCATTTGGAAGCTGTTGCTGTGACCAGACAACATGCGGTCTAAGGAACTCTCAATTGAGGTGAAGCAGAACATCCTGAGGCTGAAAAAAAAAGAAAAAATCCATCAGAGAGATAGCAGACATGCTTGGAGTAGCAAAATCAACAGTCGGGTACATTCTGAGAAAAAAGGAATTGA
Source organism: Anomaloglossus baeobatrachus (assembly GCF_048569485.1). Classification (NCBI taxonomy): domain Eukaryota; kingdom Metazoa; phylum Chordata; class Amphibia; order Anura; family Aromobatidae; genus Anomaloglossus; species Anomaloglossus baeobatrachus. Next base: position 175,138,770 of record NC_134355.1, on the reverse strand, counting down.
CTGGTGAGCTTGGGAACTCAGAAAGGCCTGGGCGTCCACGGATGACAACAGTGGTGGATGATCGCCCCATACTTTCTTTGGTGAAGAAGAACCCGTTCACAACATCAACTGAAGTCCAGAACACTCTCAGTGAAGTAGGTGTATCTGTCTCTAAGTCAACAGTAAAGAGAAGACTCCATGAAAGTAAAAACAAAGGGTTCACATCTAGATGCAAACCATTCATCAATTCCAAAAATAGACAGGCCAGAGTTAAATTTGCTGAAAAACACCTCATGAAGCCAGCTCAGTTCTGGAAAAGTATTCTATGGACAGATGAGACAAAGATCAACCTGTACCAGAATGATGGGAAGAAAAAAGTTTGGAGAAGAAAGGGAATGGCACATGATCCAAGGCACACCACATCCTCTGTAAAACATGGTGGAGGCAACGTGATGGCATGGGCATGCATGGCTTTCAATGGCACTGGGTCACTTGTGTTTATTGATGACATAACAGCAGACAAGAGTAGCCGGATGAATTCTGAAGTGTACCGGGATATACTTTAAGCCCAGATTCAGCCAAATGCCGCAAAGTTGATCGGACGGCGCTTCATAGTACAGATGGACAATGACCCCAAGCATACAGCCAAAGCTACCCAGGAGTTCATGAGTGCAAAAAAGTGGAACATTCTGCAATGGCCAAGTCAATCACCAGATCTTAACCCAATTGAGCATGCATTTCACATGCTCAAATACAGACTTAAGACGGAAAGACCCACAAACAAGCAAGACCTGAAGGCTGCGGCTGTAAAGGCCTGGCAAAGCATTAAGAAGGAGGAAACCCAGCGTTTGGTGATGTCCATGGGTTCCAGACTTAAGGCAGTGATTGCCTCCAAAGGATTCGCAACAAAATATTGAAAATAAAAATTTTTTTTTTGGGTTTGGTTTATTTGTCCAATTACTTTTGACCTCCTAAAATGTGGAGTGTTTGTAAAGAAATGTGTACAATTCCTACAATTTCTATCAGATATTTTTGTTCAAACCTTCAAATTAAACGTTACAATCTGCACTTGAATTCTGTTGTAGAGGTTTCATTTCAAATCCAATGTGGTGGCATGCAGAGCCCAACTCGCGAAAATTGTGTCACTGTCCAAATATTTCTGGACCTAACTGTATATATATATATATATATATATATATGAGAATGCGATTGTGTAATTGTTCATGTAAAAAAAATAAAATAATGCCAAAGACATACGGTATATTCCATAATTCTGTGCATGTTGTTACGGACATTGCGTTCATCTAGTAAACAAAATGATTCAATGATGTATTTTTATTAAGTTCATTCCATTTTCTTGATGCTCTCCTGTTTGTAACATGTCAGTATTTGTGGGCGAAGTTATAAGCAACTGAGCAAATAGCTAAATATTGTGCAGGCTGTTTTGTTTATATGGTTACTAAATAGAGATAACTCATAACTCATAACTTCATTGATTAAACCTTTTACCTATAATTTCATACTTGTTATAAACATATTTTGTTTTCTTTTTAAGAAAGCTAAACACTGTAATTTAAACAATTTTGTGTATAATTTTTTATTTCAGTGTTTGGCAATGAATGGATGTATTATTTCTGGATATGAATAAGAACCAATATATATGTGTACGGTTGAAGGGAGCCTTCATGTGTGGACGTGGCTTCAGGTGGGGTGCATGTCACTTAATTGTTGCTTTGGGCCAGTGTTCATCACTCCAGCTGCCAGTCAGTGATGCTGTCGGAAGTAAGACACACAACACCAGAGTTCACTTGATCAACCAGTTTTTGTTTACCTTTATTCTTCATACCATTATGGCAGACATGACCTTCCCATACTCTCTCTGTTGGGCACTACTCTTCATTGTGTCCCCTGCTATTTCTGACCTAGTCTTCAATACTCTGGGGTCTGTGCCTTCTTTCACCTAATTCTGCTTCTGGGCCCCAACGTCTTCTTTAAGCCTGCTGGGGTGAGCTGTAGGCTGTAGACGTTCCCTGACTAGCCCTAGCACCGATGCCTCTTCTTTGAACCCACTTCTTCGACTGACTTCCTCTGGAGCTCCCTCTCCTATTCATGCGCCCTGTCATCCGTCACTCCTCCCTTTAACTACTTTAAATATATCTTATCTAAGATCTCTTTTAAAACTTGCTCTACTGCCAGCTAACCCGACCACTGGATGGCAGCATTTGGTAACCTGATAGACAGTCGTAACTCTGCAACATCTGGAACCCATTCTTCTCTAAAACAAATATCAACTCATAATATTTACAATATACAGTACAGACCAAAAGTTTGGACACACCTTCTCATTCAATGAGTTTTCTTTATTTTCAGAACTCTGAAAATTGTAGATTCACATTGAAGGTATCAAAACTATTAATTAAAACATGTGGAATGAAATACTTAAAAAAGTGTGGAACAACTGAAAATATGTCTTATATTCTAGGTTCTTCAAAGTAGCCACCTTTTGCTTTGATTACTGCTTTGCACACTCTTGGCCTTCTCTTGATGAGCTTCAAGAGGTAGTCACCGGAAATGGTCTTCCAACAATCTTGAAGGAGTTCCCAGAGATGCTTAGCACTTGTTGGCCCTTTTATCTTCACTCTGCGGTCCAGCTCACACCAAACCATCTTGATTGGGTTCAGGTCTGGTGACTGTGGAGGCCAGGTCATCTGGCGTAGCACCCCATCACTCTCCTTCTTAGTCAAATAGCCCTTATACAGCCTGGAGGTGTGTTTGGGGTCATTGTCCTGTTGAAAAATAAATCATGGTCCAACTAAACGCAAACCGGATGGAATAGCACGCCGCTGAAAGATGCAGTGGTAGCCATGCTGGTTCTGTATGCCTTCAATTTTGAATAAATCCCCAACAGTGTCACCAGCAAAGCACCCCAACACCATCACACCTCCTCTTCCATGCTTCATGGTGGGAACCAGGCATGTAGAGTCTATCTGTTCACCTTTTCTACAAATACACGGTGGTTGAATCCAAAGATCTCAAATTTGGACTCATCAGACTATTTTACCATGAAGGCCCGCTGCACAAAGTTTCCTCTTAACAGTTGTTCTAGAGATGAGAAGGTGTGTCCAAACTTTTGGTCTGTACTGTAATATATATGTATATACAGTGCCTACAAGTAGTATTCAACCCCCTGCAGATTTAGCAGGTTTGATAAGATGCAAATAAGTTAGAGCCTGCAAACTTCAAACAAGAGCAGGATTTATTAACAGATGCATAAATCTTACAAACCAACAAGTTATGTTGCTCAGTTAAATTTTAATAAATTTTCAACATAAAAGTGTGGGTCAATTTTTATTCAACCCCTAGGTTTAATATTTTGTGGAATAACCCTTGTTTGCAATTACAGCTAATAATCGTCTTTTATAAGACCTGATCAGGCCGGCACAGGTCTCTGGAGTTATCTTTTCCCACTCCTCCATGCAGATCTTCTCCAAGTTATCTAGGTTCTTTGGGTGTCTCATGTGGACTTTAATCTTGAGCTCCTTCCACAAGTTTTCAATTGGGTTAAGGTCAGGAGACTGACTAGGCCACTGCAACACCTTGATTTTTTCCCTCTTGAACCAGGCCTTGGTTTTCTTGGCTGTGTGCTTTGGGTCGTTGTCTTGTTGGAAGATGAAATGACGACCCATCTTAAGATCCTTGATGGAGGAGCGGAGGATCTTGGCCAAAATCTCCAGGCAGGCCGTGCTATCCATCTTCCCATGGATGCGGACCAGATGGCCAGGCCCCTTGGCTGAGAAACAGCCCCACAGCATGATGCTGCCACCACCATGCTTGACTGTAGGGATGGTATTCTTGGGGTCGTATGCAGTGCCATCCAGTCTCCAAACGTCACGTGTGTGGCTGGCACCAAAGATCTTGATCTTGGTCTCATCAGACCAGAGAACCTTGAACCAGTCTGTCTCAGAGTCCTCCAAGTGATCATGAGCAAACTGTAGACGAGCCTTGACATGATGCTTTGAAAGTAAAGGTACCTTACGGGCTCATCTGGAACGGAGACCATTGCGGTGGAGTACGTTACTTATGGTATTGACTGAAATCAATGTCCCCACTGCCATGAGATCTTCCCGGAGCTCCTTCCTTGTTGTCCTTGGGTTAGCCTTGACTCTTCGGACAAGCCTGGCCTCGGCACGGGTGGAAACTTTCAAAGGCTGTCCAGGCCGTGGAAGGCTAACAGTAGTTCCATAAGCCTTCCACTTCTGGATGATGCTCCCAACAGTGGAGACAGGTAGGCCCAACTCCTTGGAAAGGGTTTTGTACCCCTTGCCAGCCTTGTGACCCTCCACGATCTTGTCTCTGATGGCCTTGGAATGCTCCTTTGTCTTTCCCATGTTGACCAAGTATGAGTGCTGTTCACAAGTTTGGGGAGGGTCTTAATTAGTCAAAAAAGGCTGGAAAAAGAGATAATTAATCCAAACATGTGAAGCTCATTGTTCTTTGTGCATGAAATACTTCTTAATACTTTAGGGGAACCAAACAGAATTCTGGTGGATTGAGGGGTTGAATAATAAATGACCCTCTGAATAAACTTTTCACAATTTAAAAAAAAAATAAAAAAAGAAATAACATTCTTTTTTGCTGCAGTGCATTTCACACTTCCAGGCTGATCTACAGTCCAAATGTCACAATGCCAAGTTAATTCCTAATGTGTAAACCTGCTAAATCTGCAGGGGGTTGAAAACTACTTGTAGGCACTATATATATATATATATATATATATATATATATATATATATATATATATACATATATATATATATATATGTATATACTTACTAGCTGTACTACCCGACTTCGCCCGGGTTTATAACTGTTGTTAACAAAATAGAATGTATTAACATTCCCGGGATAGAATGTATAAATAGAATGTATTAACGCCCGGGATAGTAACTGTCTCTCAGTTTCTCTCCCATCCTCTGTCTGTCACCCCTCTGTATATATATCTCTCTGTCTCTCTCTCTCTCTCTTTGTCTGTCTGTCTCTTTCCCTGTCTGTCTCTGACTGTCTCTGTCTCTTTCTCCGTCTGTCTCAATCTCTTCCCCTGTCTGTCTATCTATCTCTGTCACTTTCCCTGTCTTTCTCTTTCCCTGTCTGTCTCTTTCCCTCTCTTTCCCTCTCTTTCCCTGTCTGTCTCCTTCCCTGTGTCTTTCTCTTTGTCTGTCTCTTTACCTGTATTTGTCTGTCTCTTACCCTGTCTGTCTCTTTACCTCTCTTTCCCTGTCTGTCTGTTTCCCTGTGTCTGTCTCTTTACCTGTCTGTGTCTGTCTCTTAACCTGTCTCTCTCTTTCCCTGTCTGTCTCATTCCCTGTCAGTCTGTTTCTTTGTCTGTGTCAGTCTCTTTGTGTCTGTCTCTTACCCTTTCTATGTCTGTTTCTTATCCTGTCTGTTTGCCTCTTTCCCTGTCTGTCTGGCTCTTTCCCTGGCTGCATTGTGACATGCCAACATTCCATATAAGGGCGTGGCTGCGCATTCTTCTGAAGTTCTGGCTGCACTGTTGCTCCCAGCTCCATTCGCTTTAATGGAAGCAGGTTTTTTGGCGAATAACTGTAAAGCGCGGGGTTAAAATTTCTCCTAAAAACATAGCCTATGATGCTCTCGGGGTCCAGATGTGTGAGTGTTCAAAAGTTTGTGGCTGTAGCTGCAACGGTGCAGATGCTAATCCCACACATACACACATACATATATATATATATATATATACATGCGTCCTCTGGTCCCTCTGGATCTTCTTTTTTGGGGCAAAGATACATGGGGGGTTATTACCCCCATACGAGAGCACATCAGGCCAGGGGAGGATATTAAACTTATCAGATACTCCCCTTTCACGTAACGACTATGCGGTACTCTCTAGGGGTTTGGGCTTTATTCCCTCAAATCGGTTTGACTGCTTTGGGTGGATAAAAGACCTGGAACTCTTTGGCAGAAAATGAAAGTGGAAAATTTTCTTTGAGCATAATACCCAGGAACAATGTAGGGTATTGGGCATCCTAGAAGAAGATTACGAGTGTTTTCAGTCCCTTACTGATCTCCTGAGGGACAATACTAGGGGGAGAGGTGATGGTCCCTTCACTAATCTGAAGAGACCGAGTAAAAAGTCTCCACCAATTCATGGCTATACAAGCGTTGATATTTTTCTAAAGCTTGTACAAGATGATCTTCAAAAGATCCCTCAATCATTATATGGCTTGGAGTCTAATCTAACTAATGATGAGCTCCAGGCATTGGATCGATTATCAAAAAATGATGATTTTATCATCAAACAGTCCGATAAGGGCGGAAACCTTGTCATCTTGAGCCATACACAATATCTTGATATGTGTCACGCCCTACTTAATGATAGAGATACCTATGAACGGTTGCCTCATGACCGTACTATGACTTACACCGATATTCTCCTCCCTATACTTGATAGGTCTAGACAGAACAACCTTATATCGGTGAACGAGCATGAGTTTTTGATACCACACTGTCCAGTAATCCCGGTGTTTTACGCCCTCCCTAAAGTGCACAAGGGCCTTGAACCCTTGAAGGGTAGGCCGATTGTGTCTGGCATTAGTTCTCTGTCCCAAAATGTTGGCATCTATGTGGACAGAGTCCTACGCCCGTTTGTCACCTCTCTTCCCTCATATGTTCGGGATACCCCACATCTTCTACAGATCCTTGAGGACGTCAATGTGGGTCCAGATACCATCTTGGCCTCCATTGACGTCGAGGCACTTTACAGCTCTATTCCCCATGACCTAGGAATAATGGCAGTGAATTTTTTCTTGAGGTCTAGGGCTGTTGAGTGCTTGAGGCACAGCAGATTTGTTGAAGAACTCTTATTATTTACCCTGCATCATAATTATTTTTTATTTAATACCAAGTACTTTCACCAGCTCAGGGGTACAGCTATGGGGAGCCCATGTGCCCCCAGCTATGCGAATCTGTACCTGGGCTGGTGGGAGGAAACGGTAGTTTTTGGGGGGGAGGATGGGGAATCTCATCAATGTATCGGACTTTGGGTCCGGTACATTGATGACATCCTCATCCTCTGGACAGGGTCTATTTTTGAGTTTGAGCAATTTGTTTAAGGCCTCAACAATAACTCTCTGGGCTTAAGGTTTACCCATACATGTGATCGGAATTCCATCACCTTCTTGGATTTGGTAATACTTAAGGATGAGGGGGGTAAAATCCATACCCTCACCCACCGTAAACCAACAGCGACCAACTCCCTATTGAAGTGGGATAGTGTCACGCTGCCCGGGTCCCGATGTCGTTTCTCACTCACCGCTCCTGTCCCCGGGTCTCCTGCCTCCAGCCACACGTCCTCCTCGGCACCGCTCCCTGCTCTGGCCTCCGGCACCCGGGCGTCACGCATGTGCATTAGGGCGCGCGGTCACTGACTTCCTCTTAAAGGCCCTGCACTCCCTAACAGGATACTGCATCAGTCAGGGTCAGGTATATTAGGAGCTCCCTGCCTGGAGGGCGTCGCCTGTTCGTCAAGTTCTGCAAGCTAGGAGTCCAGGTCCCCATGTGCCTTGCCTGTGCTAACTCTGTCTCTTTCATAGAGTCTGCTCTGCCTCCGTAACCGGCTCCTGAATCCGGGTTTGCCAAGAGGTCCTCCGGTGTCCGTCAGCGGGGAATCCCACCACCGTTACGTCTGCCTGTGCCTGTCTGTGATCCCCGGCTTCACCCGGCTGCCTCCCCGTCACATCCAGCTAACCCGGATCCCGTCTGAGCTTCCTAACCAGCACCCGTATCGGACTCCCTTAATTGTCTCCAAGAACTCTGTGGCTCTAAAGACTCCGTTCTACCCGTTCCCTGAGGGACGCTATCCCGGTCCCGCTAGTACTCCGGCTACCGTGTACCTAGGCCCTCTGGTGGGGTGACTGGACAGTCCCTGTATAGGGGTTAGCTCCAGGTTGCCTCACTGGGGGAGTCTGGTGCACGGCCCAGAGAATCCACCATCACCCGGACCTAACAGAACGAACAGGCCATGGATCCCGCCGAAGCACTTGCATCCCAACTGGCCGGATTGCAGCAGGAGCTGGTACGTCAGCGAGAGACCCAATCCCCTTTGTTGGCCTTCATGACGTCAGTGGACACCCGCCTGAGCACACTGCAATCCACAGCCACGTCCCTGTCCACTTCCGCCACATCCACGGCTTCCGTAGGGACAACTTCTGCGACCTCGCAACTGAGACTAGCCTCTCCGCCTCGGTTTGCCGGGGACCCCAAGAACTGCCGTGGGTTCTTGAACCAGTGCTCGCTGCACTTCAAACTGCTCCCACATCTTTTCGCTTCCGACCAAGCTGAGGTTGCCTTCGTCATGTCTCATCTGGAGGGTGAAGCACTGGCATGGATGAACCCCTTGTGGGAGAGGGAAGATCCAGTAACCACCAACATCCAGGACTTCCTGCACACCTTCTGCACCGCGTTCGATGAATCCGGACGTGCTTCTTCATCCGCCTCATCCCTCCTCAGGCTACGCCAAGGAACTTTGACAGTTGGTCACTATGCCATCCGGTTCCGCACGCTGGCATCTGAGTTGGGGTGGAACAATGAAGCCTTGACTGCCGCCTTCTGGCAGGGGCTTACCGGTCGTATCAAGGACGAGCTGGCCGGTCGAGACGTCCCCTCCACCTTGGACTCCCTGATCGCCCTCGCAACCCGGATAGACCTCCGCTTTCAAGAAAGGTCTAAGGAAATGTCCCGCGAGCGGCGCCCTGTAAGGCACTCCGCTTCTCCACAGAAGCCTATCCTCTCCTCATCCGGGCTCTCTGGCTCCTCCATCCATGAGCCCATGGAGTCCATGCAAGTGGACCGGCTACGGTCCTCCGAACAGCGTCGAGCGGAACGAGCCGCCAAGGGTCTCTGCTTCTATTGTGGAGACGGCGCACACCAGGTGCGTGCCTGCCCAGCGAAACCGGGAAACTCCAAAGCCTAGGGTTGGTAGGAGAGGCCACCCTAGGTACTGGGAAGCTCTCTGACCCAGTGACATGGACTGTACAGGTGACAACAGGAGAAACCCGCTTCACGGCAGAGGCATATCTCGACTCCGGGGCAGCGGGTAACTTCATCCACCAGGCCACAGTTGACAAGTGCCAGTTATCTGTCACCCCGCTGCAGACACCGCTTGTGATAGCCTCTGTGGATGGGAAACCCCTCTCTGATCCCGTCCTGTTCGTCACTAAATCTGTGAAACTGCGTATCGGTGCGCTACACACCGAAGAAATCGCCTTCTATGTTCTGCCACGCATGTCTCATCCGCTTCTGCTGGGTTTACCCTGGTTACGGGTACATGAACCTACGGTCAGCTGGCGTACTGAAGAAATCATCCGCTGGGGCCCGTCTTGTCATGAGAACTGCCTCCAGTCAGTCCAGCCCATCCGTCGTTCTCCGGCCCCGGACTCCTTACCTGGTCTTCCTCCAGCCTATTGGTCCTTCGCGGATGTGTTTGATAAAAAGGAGTCGGAGGTATTGCCTCCACATCGACCCTACGACTGTGCCATTGACCTTCTGCCGGGAACCACACCCCCTCGGGGACGGATATACCCTTTGTCCCCTGCTGAGACCCGGGCCATGTCTGAATACATCACCGAGAACCTGGCACGGGGGTTCATTCGAAGGTCCTCGTCCCCGGCTGGTGCGGGCTTCTTCTTCGTCAAGAAAAAAGAAGGCGACCTACGGCCCTGTATCGATTACCGGGGACTAAACCAGATCACAGTGAAAAACAAATACCCCCTGCCTCTCATCCCTGAACTCTTCGATTGGCTCCGGGGAGCCCGTATATTCACCAAATTGGATCTCCGTGGGGCTTACAACCTGGTTCGCATACGCTCCGGGGACGAGTGAAGACCGCCTTCAACACCCGGGACGGGCACTATGAATATTGCGTGATGCCCTTCAGCCTTTGCAATGCTCCGGCAGTCTTCCAGGAGCTGGTGAACGACGTGTTCAGGGACCTCCTCTATGTCTGTGTAGTCGTATACCTGGACGACATCTTAATCTACTCCCCAGACCTACGTACCCACAGAGAGCACGTGCAAATTGTGCTACAGAGGCTGAGGAAGAATCGCTTATACGCCAAACACGAGAAGTGTGTGTTCGAACAATCATCACTCCCCTTTTTGGGCTATGTAATATCGGACACCGGACTGCAGATGGATCCCGGGAAGGTCTCTGCTATCCTCGACTGACCTCCTCCTTCGGGACTAAAAGCCATCCAACGTTTCCTCGGTTTTGCTAACTATTATCGCCAGTTCGTCCCTCACTTCTCGACCCTAACTGCTCCACTCTCCGCCCTGACCAAGAATGGGGCCAATCCGAAGCCTTGGACACCCGAGGCCGAAGCCGCCTTCTGCTCTCTGAAGCGGTCCTTTGCTTCTTCTCCCGTCCTTCACCGTCCTGAGTTGAACCGCCAATTCACCCTGGAGGTTGACGCCTCCTCCGCAGGGGCAGGAGCCGTACTTATGCAGAAATCCGCCACCGGGAAGATGGTCACCTGCGGCTTCTTCTCCAAGATATTCTCAGCCCCAGAACGCAATTATACCATTGGTGATCGAGAGCTCCTGGCCGTTAAGATGGCGTTGGAGGAATGGCGATATCTCCTGGAGGGAGCGGTTTACCCGGTGATCATCTATACTGACCACAAAAACCTGCAGTATATACGCTCCGCTCAAAGGCTGAATCCGCGCCAAGCACGTTGGTCTCTCTTCTTCGCCAGGTTTGACTTTCAGCTACACTATCGGCGTGCGGACATGAACGTACGGGCAGATGCCCTGTCTCGGTCCTTTGTTCCGGTAGACCAAGAGGAGGAGCCAAGCCAGCCCATCATTTGTCCTAGCAAGGTCATCCCGGTGGCTCCCGTCTCCCTGGCACAGATCCCTCCTGGGAAGACGTACGTCACGGAGACCGACCGACTCAAGGTCCTCCAATGGGGACACTCTTCGAAAGTGGCCGGACACGCCGGCCAGAAGAAAACCTGGGGCGTCATCGCCCGTCACTATTGGTGGCCGTCTCTTCGTACGGATGTCACCGCCTTCGTCTCTGCATGTTCCTCCTGTGCCCGGAACAAGACGCCTAAGCACCTGCCCTTTGGTCCTCTTCTCCCTCTGCCGACTCCTTCCATTCCATGGCAACACATAGCCATGGACTTTGTCATGGACTTGCCCTTGTCCTCCGGTCATACGGTCATCTGGGTCGTGGTGGACCGATTCTCGAAAATGGCTCATTTTGTTCCTATGGCCGGATTGCCCTCTGCTCAAGAGCTTGCGGACGCCTTCATACAGCACATCTTCCGGCTGCATGGCTTTCCTGCCCATATCGTGTCCGACATAGGAACCCAATTCACCTCACGCTTCTGGAGGGCTCTCTGTGAACACCTGGGGGTGTCTCTGGACTTTTCCTCTGCCTACCACCCTCAGTCAAACGGACAAGTGGAACGAGTCAACCAGATCATGACCACCTTCCTTCGTCACTACGTCAATGTCCACCAGGACAACTGGTCCACGCTCCTTCCTTGGGCTGAATTCTCTCATAACCACCAGGTCAGCGAATCCACCTCCAGTTCTCCCTTCCATGTTGTCTATGGTCTCCAGCCTTCTGTGCCGTTACCAGTCTCTCCAGCTTCCGATGTACCTGCAGCAGATGCCCTGGCCAGAGACTTCTCCGCTATATGGGCCTCAGTTAAGACCTCCCTGGGACATGCTGCTGCACGAATGAAGAAACATGCGGACAAGAGACGTCTTGATCCTCCTTGCTTCTCTCCTGGGGACTTGGTCTGGCTTGCCTCCAAGTACGTACGACTCAAGATTCCTTCGTACAAGCTGGGTCCGCGGTACATCGGTCCCTTCAAGGGTCTCAGGAAGATCAACGAGGTGTCCTACAAGTTGCAGCTACTGCCCTCCATGCGGATACCCAACTCCTTCCATGTGTCCTTGCTGAAACCTGTTGTCCTCGGTCCCTTCTCCTCTGATGCCTGTCCTCCTCTTCCCATAGCCAATGATGACATCTATGCGGTAAGAGATATTGTGGCCATGAAGACCGTCAGGGGACGGCAGTACTTCCTGGTCGACTGGGCAGGTTATGGTCCCGAGGATAGGTCCTGGGAACCCTGGGAGAATGTGGGTACTCCTCTGATTCGTACCTTTCTGTCCCGGTTGCGGGGAGGGGGGCCTGGGGGGGGTACTGTCACGCTCCCCGGGTCCCGACGTCGTCTCTCACTCACCGCTCCTGTCCCCGGGTCTCCTGCCTCCAGCCACACGTCCTCCTCGGCACCGCTCCCTGCTCTGGCCTCCGGCACCCGGGCGTCACGCATGTGCATTAGGGCGCGCGCGCGGTCACTGACTTCCTCTTAAAAGCCCTGCACTCCCTAACAGGATATTGCATCAGTCAGGGTCAGGTATATTAGGAGCTCCCTGCCTGGAGGGCGTCGCCTGTTCGTCAAGTTCTGCAAGCTAGGCGTCCAAGTCCCCATGTGCCTTGCCTGTGCTAACTCTGTCTCTTTCATAGAGTCTGCTCTGCCTCCGTAACCGGCTCCTGAATCCGGGTTTGCCAAGAGGTCCTCCGGTGTCCGTCAGCGGGGAATCCCACCATCGTTACGTCTGCCTGTGCCTGTCTGTGATCCCCGGCTTCACCCGGCTGCCTCCCCGTCACATCCAGCTAACCCGGATCCCGTCTGAGCTTCCTAACCAGCACCCGTACCGGACTCCCTTAATTGTCTCCAAGAACTCTGTGGCTCTAAAGACTCCGTTCTACCCGTTCCCTGAGGGACGCTATCCCGGTCCCACTAGTACTCCGGCTACCGTGTACCTAGGCCCTCTGGTGGGGTGACCGGACAGTCCCTGTATAGGGGTTAGCTCCAGGTTGCCTCACTGGGGGAGTCTGGTGCACGGCCCAGAGGATCCACCATCACCCGGACCTAACAGATAGTCATTATCCCCTCCCATTTAGGAAGGGTATCCCAAAGGGGCAGTTTCTGCAGGTCCGCAGAAACTGTTCAAGGGAGAAAGATTTTAAGACCCAGGCCTCGGATCTTTTTGGCCGCTTTTTGGATCATGGATATCCCAAACAGATTATACAACAGTCATATGCCCATGCCAGGAATATCAATAGACATAATCTTATGGCCCCTCGGATCTGTGATAATGATTCTAACATTACACGAGTTATTGGCACATACGATGTGCAATCTGAAAGGGTGTTCTCAGTGATTAAAAAACACTGGAAGATCCTGAGGGCTGACCCTGACTGGGCAAAATATATTACAAAATCTCTGAGCATCACCTATAGACGGGGCCGTACTCTGGGTGATAGACTTGTACATAGTATGTACCAAGGGCCTAAGCCACAAGGAACCTGGTTGGATAGACGTATCTGCGGTATGTTCCGCTGTGGCAATTGTAAGTACTGCGGCTCTATGGAGCAATGCAAAAGGGTGACGAGTGCAGCTATGGGAAGAATTTTCTTTCTACGTGACTTTAGTAACTGAAAAACCTCCGGAGTTGTCTATAGGGCTACCTGTACATGTCCTATGGACTATATTGGTAAGACCTTGAGAGAACTCCGGAGGCGGGTGCGTGAACATCTTTCCAACATCCGAAATGGGCGAGATACGCCAATTTCTCGTCACATTAATACGGTTCACTGTGGAGATTTAACTCATGTTCGATTCTCTGTGTTGGAGGTGGTCAGACCTAGCCCTAGGGGAGGCGACTTTGATAGGGTATTATTGCAAAAAGAATCAGCATGGATATTCAAAATGGGTTCATTGACTCCAAGAGGGCTTAACGAACAGCTTTCATTTTCCTGCTTCCTTCCCACTTAGTGTTTGAGTGGAATCCTAAATTGTTCTGGATAATCCTCATGTCTTACTTTGGAAGACCTGTCTCCTGTATAAGGGATGGTCCATATTGTTGGCCAACATTTATGCAATTCTGATCTTGCCCTTTGGGATTTTTTGGCTCCAGATGTGCCTCCCTAATGGGAATAGGGGGGGGGGGGTATATCTGGTCGCATTTATGGTATCTTTTATATGTTTCTCTATCAGTAATGGCTTAATAATGTATGCTACATTGTACTAGAATATATTATATCTATTTATATGTCTAGCGTTGTAAGCGGGGACCTCTTTTGGCATGGCGCCTATGTGACGGGGTGTACATCAGAGCAAAGAGAGACAACAGGCCGAGGATGATCCAACAGGTTTACTAACAGGAATACAGGAACAGCACACGACAAGTCCAAATAAAACAGATTCGGGGGCACCTCCCGATAATCCAAAGTGCCAGATCACAACGTAATAGTCCTTTTCAGAGTCCCAGAAATCCCACACAATCCACTGGACGGCGAGGTCTGTCCGCAGATTCAGATCTCGCTCCCTTCCTCTTCAAAAACTCAACTCCCAACTGCATTTAGAAACAGGAGTGAATTGTTTGAGCTCGTGGGCCCGCCCCTCAAGGGTAGGGGTCTATGCAATGGTTGGGCCCACTAGAAGATTCTAGAAGGTTGGCTCCGAGATGTCTACAGGTTTGTGTAGTTGGCGTTATCCACTGCTTACGAAACAATGAGAAGTTCCCCTGGCTGTGTGGACAAGAGATAATTGCATTATGGGCCCAGAGACACAGGAGATGGGGGGAAGGTATGGTTACTTACATCCCAAGACATTTCAAAGTGTTCAGTAAGTACAACCAAAGGAAAGTGACATCACATCCTGACATAGTATTATAGCAAATACAGTGAGAAGGTAAAATACATCATGACAATTCCTTCCCCTCCCAACTTGTGTACGTACTAGGGACCTCTACAGGTCGCTGGTTAAGTACACGCAGGCATGGCTGACAGGACTCAAGGCTCCTCTTGCCTGGACAGTCCATCTGCATTTTGGTGTTGGCTGCCCCTTCTATATTGTATGGTAAAGTTATAGGCTGCAGAGCCAGGCTCCATCGCAGTAAGCGTCCATTGTCCCCAGAGACTCTGTTCAGCCAGGTGAGGGGATTGTGATCAGTAACCACAGTGAATTCCCGTCCATACAGATACGGCCGTAGTTTCTTAAGGGCCCACACTACAGCCAGACATTCCTTCTCAACAGTTGCATAGGCCACTTCTCGGTCCAGCAGTTTCCGGCTGAGATAGGCGATGGGGTGCTCGTCCCCAGCTGCATTCACCTGGCTGAGGACAGCTCCCAGTCCATAAGCAGAGGCATCCGTTTGCACAATGAATCTCCTCTTGTAGTCTGGAGCAGCCAGGACAGGATCGCAGATCAAAGCATCCTTCAGCCGGTTAAAAGCCTCATCACAGGCTGGAGTCCAGATCACCAGCCGGGGCATTGTTTTCTTGGTCAGGTCGGTAAGAGGCTTGGCCACAGTACTGAAATGAGAAACAAATTTTCGGTAATAACTGGCAGTGCCCAGAAAAGCCATAACTTGTTTCTTAGTTTGGGGTACAGGCCAGTCTCTAATAGCCTGGATTTTGGGAGGCTCAGGTCGGAGCTTCCCTCCTCCCACTCTATGTCCTAGGTACTGGACTTCCCCCATCCCCAATTGGCATTTATCGGGTCGAATAGTTAGGCCGGCTGCAAGAATCAGGTCCAAAATAATGGCTACTTGATTCAGATGTTCCTCCCATGTGTGGCTGAAGACGGCGATATCATCCAAGTAGGCACAAGCAAAGTCATCACATCCCCGGAGGATCTGATCCACCATTCTCTGGAAGGTGGCCGGGGCATTTTTCATTCCAAAAGGCATGCTTAGAAATTCATACAGACCAAAGGGGGTTATAAAAGCGGACCGTTCTCTCCCTTCATCCGTTAGAGGGATCTGCCAGTATCCCTTACTGAGATCCAAGGTAGTGACATATCGGGACCCAGCCAGTCGGTCTAGAAGTTCGTCAATATGAGGCATTGGGTAAGGATCGCTGACGGTATGGTCGTTTAGTCGCCGATAGTCCACACAAAATCGAGTACTCCCATCCTTCTTGGGTACTAACACCACAGGGGAGGCCCAAGGGCTATGGGAGGCCTGGATTACCCCAAGCTGTAACATCTCCTCCAGTTCGTGCTGCATGGTGTTTCGAACTGATTCAGGTACCCGGTAAGGAGCCAGTTGTATGGGACGAATGCCCTGAGTGTCCACATGATGTTGGGTGACGGTGGTTCGACCTGGTTGGGATGAGAAAGCAGCCCGTCTCTGTTGAAGCACTTCCAGCATCTGGATTTTCTGTAAGGAGTCCAGGTAATCTCCCAGGGGAACCTGTTCCACAGTGGATGGGGCTCTCGCTGCTTCCACGAGATCAGGTAGAGAGTCCTCATCCTCTTGACCATCTTCTGAAGCCAACCAACAGCTTGCTATCATTGGAATGTTCCGGTCATGGTACTCCTTAATCATATTCACATGGACAGTCTTTTGCCTTAGCCCCTGATCATCTAAAGCAAGAAGGTAATTGGTATCATTCAGTTTTCTGAGAACCCGGAAGGGACCCTCCCATGTGGTCTGCAGTTTATTCTGCCGATGGGGAACAATCATTAAGACGTGTTGTCCTTCTACAAACTCCCGATAGCGTGCGTTACGGTCATACCATGTCTTCTGTCTGGTTTGAGCCATACGCAAATGACTCTGTGCAAAACTAGCAAGTTGGGCCAAGGTTTCTCGCAGCTTTAGGACATAAGGGACAACAGGGGTTCCTGTATCTTCAACTTGCCCCTCCCAGTATTCCTTGAGCAGGGTTAAGGGTCCTCGGACCTTTCTTCCATAGAGTAGTTCAAAGGGGGAGAACCCAGTGGACTCCTGGGGAACTTCCCGATAGGCAAACAAGAGATGGGGTAGGTACTTCTCCCAGTCTGAATCTCGGTCCGTGAAGGCCCTCAGCATATTCTTCAGAGTGCCGTTGAATCGTTCACAAAGTCCATTTGTTTGGGGATGATACGGGGTCGTTCGGATCGCTCGTACTCCACAGGTGCGCCACAGACACTGGACCAACTCTGACATAAACTGGGAGCCTTGGTCCGACAAGATCTCACTGGGGAATCCTACTCTGGTAAAAATAATAACCAAGGCCTCGGCCACCTTGGCTGCAGAGATACTTGACAAGGCCATGGCTTCTGGATATCGGGTGGCGTAGTCCACAACAGTGAGAATGTACTGCTTTCCAGATTTACTTGGTTTAGCCAGAGGTCCAATGATATCAACAGCTACTCTTTGAAAGGGTTCTTCTATTATAGGGAGCGGTTGCAGGGGTGCCTTTGGGTGATCTCCGGGTCGCCCTCTACGCTGACATATGTCACAAGTTCGGCAGAAATGCGCCACTGCTTGGGAAATCCCCGGCCAATAAAAAGTTTGAGTCAATCGTCTCTCGGTGCGGGTTTTGCCTTGATGGCCAGCCGTAGGAATGTCATGAGCCAGGTGTAATAGGGGAATTCTGTACTTCTGAGGAACAATCAGCTGTTTGCTATAAGTCCAGGGCTTATCTAGGGAGTCGGCATTGGCAACCCGATACAGAAGTCCATTTTCTCTGATAATTCTTTCTCCGTTTTCCCCTAGCTGCCCTATTTCAGCCCGAGTTCTAAAACTAGCAAGGGTGGGGTCAGTCTCTACTTCTTGTCTAAACTGAACTTTATCCCAAGTAACATTCATATTATCCCCACAAGAAGAATCACTCACCGGCTGTAATGGCAGTTCTGGTGGCCTCAGTTCCAAAGATGGGTTGTACACGTCCACATGGGCTGCTCTCTTGGCTTGACTTCTGGTTACCGCACCGACAAAGTGGCAATGAAGATTCCCCACATCATTTCCTAGAAGAACGTCTGCAGGGAGGCCGCTCATCACACCGACCACACATTGTTTTGCCCCAAAGCCATAATCCAGGGTCACACTCGCTCTTGGAATATATCTCTGGGTACCTCCTGCCAGTTCAATGGCAATTCCTGGTCCCTTTTGAATTGCTTGTGGTTGAATTACTCGGGGATCGGCTATGGTGAGGAAAGCCCCAGTGTCACGGAAGCCAACAACTTTTTGGCCATCCAGCACGACCTCCTGTAGATGTTTGTCCTGAAGATCAGAAGAACAGGTGGCTGGAGCTCGCACCCCATAGACTCCGGGTAGGGGAGCCAGGATATCTGAGTCACTTGGCAAGTCATCAGGCACAGAATCCAGCTCTTCTCCTGGTGAAGGTGTCTGTAGGTAATGAACAGGCAAAGGCGGTCTGTAGCTGTTCTGTCTACGAACACCTGGACATTGGAATTGCATGTGCCCAGGCTGCCCACATCCATAACATCTGCGCTCTGGGATTCTTCCTCCGCGTCGTATTCCCAAAGGTGGAGCATGAGTAATGCGAGGCACAGTCACACGAAGGTCCCCATGAGTTGACGGTCTAGGGTGATGGTGAACATTGGGGCCAGAAGGACCAGGGGCCACCAGCGTTGGGGGGTTGGTGTTTTTTTTCTCACTGGGTAGTAGTTTTTTCCACTGAGGCTTGATGGTGAGAGCCTCATCAGCTAGAGCTGCAGCTTCCTCCACAGTGGCTGGTCTCCTTTCACGCACCCATTCCCGGATCTCAGCGGGGCACTTGAAGTAAAACTGCTCTTTTAGGAGGACCTGGAGGACGGTCTCCAAGGTTAAGGCCTCCTCTGCCTCCAACCAACGATGCCACAGATGTTTGAGTTTGTGGGCATACATCTTGAAGGACACTTCCTCATCACATGCTAGAGTACGGAACTGAGTCCTGTAAGTGTCTGGCGTTACAGCATAATGTTCTAGAATAGTCTGTTTAATATCCGCATACTCACAGTTCCACCGAGGGTCCATAGCTCTATAGGCTGCAGCAGCTCCACCCTCTAAGAGCCCAACCAGATGCCGGACGCGCTCCCTTTCTGGGACTTCCATTAATCGACACTGATGCTCAAAGTCCTGGAAGAAGCCCTCAATGTCACCAGCAGCCTCATTAAACTGCTTGAAGTCTTTGCGGGACACTCTGGGAAGTTCCCTCATGATGGGTGCTGGGGTTACAGTCTGTCTGGAACCTCTCGCGGCTTCCACAGCGAGCTGCTTATCCAGCAATGCCATCTCCTCCATCCTGCGCTCCTTCTCTTCAGCTCCACGCATGGCCTCCCTCTTATCTTCTATGGTGGCCTCATCTCCAAGCAGTGCCATCTTTTCCTTGTACCACACAACCCATTGACTTTTTTGGGTATTCACCTCCGGCTCCCGTCTTTGCTCCCCTTGCTGTGGAAATTGTTCCTCGGTGCCATCTTGCAGGCAAGCGTGTTCCAATGCCTCAATTAGTTGCTCCTTAGAGAGTCCTTTGTAGCCGACACCTAATTCACGGGCCTTTGTTTGTAGACTCGCCACAGTCCAGTTCCTGTATCCTGAGGTTCTGGTTTCAGACGTCGATTGGCTGTTGTCCTCCATTTCTTCTGCTCTGATCCCGCCGCTGCCACCAGTTTGTGACGGGGTGTACATCAGAGCAAAGAGAGACAACAGGCCGAGGATGATCCAACAGGTTTACTAACAGGAATACAGGAACAGCACACGACAAGTCCAAATAAAACAGATTCGGGGGCACCTCCCGATAATCCAAAGTGCCAGATCACAACGTAATAGTCCTTTTCAGAGTCCCAGAAATCCCACACAATCCACTGGACGGCGAGGTCTGTCCGCAGATTCAGATCTCGCTCCCTTCCTCTTCAAAAACTCAACTCCCAACTGCATTTAGAAACAGGAGTGAATTGTTTGAGCTCGTGGGCCCGCCCCTCAAGGGTAGGGGTCTATGCAATGGTTGGGCCCACTAGAAGATTCTAGAAGGTTGGCTCCGAGATGTCTACAGGTTTGTGTAGTTGGCGTTATCCACTGCTTACGAAACAATGAGAAGTTCCCCTGGCTGTGTGGACAAGAGATAATTGCATTATGGGCCCAGAGACACAGGAGATGGGGGGAAGGTATGGTTACTTACATCCCAAGACATTTCAAAGTGTTCAGTAAGTACAACCAAAGGAAAGTGACATCACATCCTGACATAGTATTACAGCAAATACAGTGAGAAGGTAAAATACATCATGACAGCCTATATCTTTTAAATCCATGTCCTAGGTAGCAATGCAGTGATATGTAGAAACATTGGATACCTTCTGCATGCTACTTATATCTATCTATATGTCTAACATTGCTTAGTGGGAATCTGATTTGGCATGGCGCCTGTATCTTTAAATCTCTATCCAAAGCAGTAATGTAGTGATATGCATAAAACCGAAACTTAACATCCTCCGCATATTACTGCGCATGTGCTGCAATCCTTCGGCACTGTCACAATATTTACTCTATCTAATAATGGTGCCTTGACACTAGAGGTCCCGCGCATGCGCTATTACATTGTTATTGTGGGCTGAATGCGGCGCTTCCGGGCCACCGTTCATGCATGTGCGTTGCCTGGGAGATCCTGGGCATGCGCACTTGTGGTCTGATAGGCTGAATATGGCGCCAACTCGCGATGTTAACGGCGGTGCAGGACTGCCCCCAATATTGGTGCGGCTGGGCCTCCGTTCACGCGTGCGTACTGCCTGCAATGAATCGGGCATGCGCATTTGCGTGAATGACGGCATTTGCATGATTGCCCTGATCACCTTCAGCTGCCTACGGCTATTTAAAACCCTATGTGATATGCAGCTCCATGACGCCTCTCTGGACTGTGGCAACATCCTATCTGCAGCATTGTCTGCTTTGCTATGGATCCCTTCTGACAGGCGCCATGGACCTGCATATCTGATACCATATCTCTTTGGGCAAGTACTTTATTCTTACATCTCTAATTATTGTCATGTTCACATACCACATATGGTGCACTTTTAAACTGTTGGTTCTGTTGTAATGTACTTGGTTGCTGATATAGTGCATTTATCTTTTAGCCTCCTGACGAACCATACGTCTTTTGTATGGGGAAACGCGTTGGGGTGGAGATTGTCCATTTATCATTGAAGTTGATGGCTCACTTTCACTAATAAAATGGGATATTTGGAGAGCACCACTATATACCTACCTGGACCTATATGGACTGTTTTCCTTCTTATACACTGTGTGGCGCTGCCTGAACTCTCAAAGTGTGGCCCCCAAAGTTATGTCCTGGGCTCTGACCTGATCCCTTTTATGTGAACCCTCACTTCTGACAACTGTATATGTATATTTTATACCTTGTCTGTTTGTCTGTATGCAAGCGACCGAATTGGTCACTATATTTATATTTATATTGTACACTGGTGGTGTGATAACTTATATTGTAATAAAAATCTGTACATTTGGAATAATTGAACTAATTACTGCCCTAATAATATTCCTGGGACTTGGAGCCCAATTCAATACCCATATATATATACACACACACACATATATATATATATATATATATATACTATATAAAGCTGAGTGTATGTGTGTGTGTATGTAGGTATGTCCGCTAAAGGAATCCGCACCGTCGCATTTACAATCACAAAATTTTGCACAGACACCCCATGTGACTCAGGGAACGTCATAGACTATGTTTGGGCAGGAAAAAAAAAACACACTTTATACTCACTCTCCAAAAATCCTGCCTCTATTAAACTGAATGGAGGTGGGAGCTACTGGCTATAAATAGCAACTGCCAGTGGTTGCTATAGGAACAAAATAATCTGTTAGTATAAGAAGCTTATGTGTGAGGCAATAAGATGTCGGTGGGGAGATGGATAGAGAGAGAGACAGAAAAAGACAGAAAAACAGACACAGAGAGACAGACGGAAAAAGAGACAGACAGACAGACACAGACAGAGACAGACGGGGAAAGAGACAGACAGAGACAGACGGGGAAAGAGAGAGAGATAGATGGCCAAATAGAGACCTGGAAAGAGACAGCCCTGGAAAGAGACAGCCCTGGAGAGAGACAGCCCTGGAAAGAGACAGACCGGGCAAAGAGAAAGCCCAGGCAAAGAGACAGACCGGGCAAAGAGACAGACCGGGCAAAGAGACATAGAGGCAGAGAGACAGAGGGGCAAAGAGACAGACGGAGAAAGAGAGAAAGAGACAGACACAGAGATAGAGAGAGACAGACAGGCAAGGAAAGAGACAGACAGCCCTGGAAAGAGACAGCCGGGCAAAGAGACAGCCGGGCAAAGAGACAGCCCTGGAAAGAGACAGCCAGGCAAAGACACAGCCGGGCAAAGAGACAGGCAAGCAAAGAGACAGTCGGGCAAAGAGACAGACGGGCAAAGAGACAGACGGGCAAAGAGAGAAATAGACAGACACACACAAAGAGACAGAGATAGAGAGAAACAAGAGAGACAGACAAGGAAAGAGACAGACAGAGAGACAGACAGACAGCAACACACAGACAGAGACTGGGAGAGAGACAGAGAGAGAGTTACTATCCCGGGCAACGCCAGGTACTACAGATATATATATATATATATATATACACATACACAGTATATATGACATAGCACAATTACATCATGTGGGCACCGCCCACCTATTACATTGTATGTATGTATTTATATGTATGTAGGCACTGCATTTATGTATGTACTTGTATATGTATGCTCTGCCCATGTAGATAGAATGTAGATGGAGTGCCCAATGGGGCCATTGAGCTCACTGATTAGCTGAAAAGCTAGACACTGGGGGCAGTGGTGGAGACTCACCGGTGGACACGTGGTAGAAGAGTACAGTGTGGATTGTTATGTTTTAACCAAGTTGCAGCGGGAGCAAAAATTGTCTGAAACGGAACTCTCTCTTTAAGTGTATAGATAGTATACTTATTTGAAGGGGGTTTGCCTTGTCTACTTGGAGAGGTCGCTCTTCTACTTTTGCCAAATCTTCATTTTCAGTCAATTTATTCTCCCTGTTTGATGTTTCAGATGGATGAAATGATTTGTGTGCAAAAATGCAGCTCACACAAGAATTATCTGGGACGCCCCGGCATTTTAAGCCTTCCAGAACTGATTACTCTTTTTCAGAGCTATTTTAACCCTTGATTTTATGCTGAGAAGTGATCAAAGACAAAGCCTTTGATGAGATTTGAGGTATTTAAAGTATTTACCAGCAAAAGGCGCACTGAATCTGTTAAAAATAAAGGCGTAATCCTTAAATATGTATGGAAATCTGCACTGCCTGTCCTAGTTCAGGCTGAAGATCACAGAGGATTTGGTATTCTTGTTCTAGAACATACAATGGAACATTGCATACCTTTCTCAGCATGCTTTTTATGAACTGGGTGATATGTAATCCATTTGTGTAGAAAGCATCTCACGTATTTTAATATATTCATATTCATGAATGAGAACTATTCAAACTATATACACTTAGACCAGGAATAAAGTAATTTAAAAAACTATAATTTATTTGTTTAATTTGAGCGTGGGAGGTTCTGCAGCAAAGTGTGCAGGGTTTAAAGATAAGTGTGGCATAGTTTCAACACAATTACATAGTTTAACACAAGAACATAGTTTGAATTTATCCTTATACGTTTCCCATTGGGTTTTTTTATTTTTTTTTTCTCTTTGTTTTTCTACTTTACTGTTTATCCCCATTTGATAGGCGCTCCATGGACAATGCTACCAGGTGTGTATCTTGTCAGATGTATGCATGCCTTGAGCAGCCGTTTGAGGGTGAATATGTCTGCACTCGATGCAAGCATGTTGCGTGTTTGGAAGCCAAGGTAACTGATCTAAATAAGCAGCTTGCAACACTCAGGGGCATTGCACACCTGGAGAGGAGTTTAGAGCTCACTGAGCTTTCTCTGGCTGGGGCCAGGGATATGGAGGAGGGTGGAGGTGGAGAAGATCAGGACCCAGAGGTAGGTAGTTGGGTAACAGTTAGAAGAAGAGGTAGGGGAAAAAGTGTCAGGGAGCCTAGTCCTGACCTGGCACAACCTAGTAAATATGCCTGTTTGGCTGATATCAGGAATGAAGGGCCAGGACTAGGGTCACTACAGCAGGACGTTGCTCCTAGCAACCAGGAAAACAACTGCTGTAGGAAGGAGGGAAATAGGAGTGCAGCAAAGCCCAGACAGATGTTAGTGGTAGGGGACTCTATAATTAGGCGGACAGACAGGGTCATCTGTCGCCGAGACCGTGAATGCTGAACAGTGTGTTGTCTGCCGGGTGCTCGGGTTCGGCATATTGTGGATCGGATAGACAGATTGCTGGGTGGGGCTGGGGAAAACCCAGCGGTCATGGTGCACATTGGTACTAATGACAAAGTTAGAGGCAGGTGGAAGGTCCTTAAAAATGATTACAGGGAACTAGGAGAGAAGCTGAAGTTCAGGACCTCCAAGGTGGTGTTTTCAGAAATACTACCGGTGCCACGAGCGTCACTAGAAAGACAGCGGGAGCTTAGGGAGATAAACACGTGGCTTAGAAATTGGTGCAGGAAGGAAGGGTTCGGGTTCATGGAGAACTGGGCTGACTTCTCAGTCGGCTACAGGCTCTACGGTAGGGACGGGCTGCACCTCAATGGGGAAGGTGCAGCTGTGCTGGGGGAGAAAATGGTCAGACGGATGGAGGAGCTTTTAAACTAGGATCTGGGGGGAGGGAGGGTAGGGGAGCAAAAAAGGGGATAGATAGAGCAGATAGAGACAGTGAGATGGTAGGGGTCAATGAAGGATTAGGGGGGGATGGGACATGCAAGGAACGTAGGGAGGCTAGGAGTAATAAAGGTGTTAATAGGATTAAATGTCTACTGGCAAATGCAAGAAGTCTTGCAAACAAAATGAATGAATTGGAGACTCTTATGTCAACCATGGATTATGATGTGGTGGGCATTACGGAAACCTGGCTGGATGAAAGCCATGACTGGGTGACAAACATACAGGGTTATAGTACATTTAGTATATAGTATTAAAATGCTCTTAATCATAAAAGCGTAATAACTCTTAAATTACCAAATTGTAGACTGGTCACGTGAGGTGAGTGGGAGGACAAAAGAGGGTAGAGCCAACTAGTGAAAAGAGGAGCGCTGATTATCTCTACACTCTAGATAGAACTCTAGCTAAAGCAACTCTAATCGTTGTCATTTTTGCCAGATAATTACCCTATTGTTATAGGGAGTATAGGGAAAAAGATAGTCTGTCCCTCCCTTTACCTACCTACCAGCGGAGGTGCATCATAAGATGTTGGGTACCCCCCGCTCCTCGTCGGCTCTCCCTATTCTGTCCCTGCGACCCGTAAGTCACAAGAAAACCCACCACCAAGAATGGAAAGTGCAAAATAGTCAACAGGTCATTACCATGATCTGGTTACCATATAAAATGGCACCCCAGATGCAACTGCGCAGTTATGTATTTTTTCCTGCACAGTAAAAAAGAGGAAAAAGATGATGCTTATTAATGTAATTGCATCAGATCTGGAAATCCATAGAAAATAAATAAATCTTTACTAGAATCTGGTCGTCATAAATATGACAGCCAGAATACAACTGTACATGTGTATATTCCTGTACAGTCATAAAGGTTATATTTAGTAGTAATAAATAATCCCAGCAGGGAAACTTATCTGCTAGGATCACTGATAGCAAATCCCAATCCCGACGCGTTTCCCCCCTATATTTATCTTAGGGGTTCATCAGGGGAAGAACTAAGGATTTCATATCCGATTCATCAGTTTTCTTTCTTAGTTAGTTTGTCTTTCCTAGTGGCAGCAGACCGACATCAGTAGCCTTTAGTAGAGGGCAGGTCGTCTGACATGCGTTACCCGCTAGTGCTACAGGTACAATGACCCCAAGGCACCGGGCAAAAAAGCCTTTGTACCTGTAGCACTAGCGGGTAACGCATGTCAGACGACCTGCCCTCTACTAAAGGCTACTGATGTCGGTCTGATGCCACTAGGAAAGCCAAACTAACTAAGAAAGAAAACTGATGAATCGGATATGAAATCCTTAGTTCTTCCCCTGATGAACCCCTAAGATAAATATAGGGGGGAAACGCGTCGGGATTGGGATTTGCTATCAGTGATCCTAGCAGATAAGTTTCCCTGCTGGGATTATTTATTACTACTAAATATCACCTGTATGACTGTACAGGAATATACACATGTACAGTTGTATTCTGGCTGTCATATTTATGACGACTAGATTCTAGTAAAGATTTATTTATTTTTTATGGATTTCCAGATCTGATGCAATTACATTAATAAGCATCATCTTTTTCCTCTTTTTTACTGTGCAGGAAAAAATACATAACTGCGCAGTTGCATCTGGGGTGCCATTTTATATGGTAACCAGATCATGGTAATGACCTGTTGACTATTTTGCACTTTCCATTCTTGGTGGTGGGTTTTCTTGCGACTTACGGGTCGCAGGGACAGAATAGGGAGAGCCGACGAGGAGCGGGGGGTACCCAACATCTTATGGTGCACCTCTGCTGTAGGTAAAAGGGAGGGACAGACTATCTTTTTCCCTAAACTCCCTATAACAATAGGGTAATTATCTG
Organism: Anomaloglossus baeobatrachus; assembly: GCF_048569485.1. Taxonomy (NCBI): domain Eukaryota; kingdom Metazoa; phylum Chordata; class Amphibia; order Anura; family Aromobatidae; genus Anomaloglossus; species Anomaloglossus baeobatrachus. Next base: position 175,112,307 of record NC_134355.1, on the reverse strand, counting down.
GCAAAAATGACAACGATTAGAGTTGCTTTACCTAGAGTTCTATCTAGAGTGTAGAGATAATCAGCGCTCCTCTTTTCACTAGTTGGCTCTACCCTCTTTTGTCCTCCCACTCACCTCACGTGACCAGTCTACAATTTGGTAATTTAAGAGTTATTACGCTTTTATGATTAAGAGCATTTTAATACTATATACTAATAAATATTGTTTTTAGGAGTTTTTGTTTTTCGGTTTTTGCACTAATACTCCTAGTCTCTCACTTGTTTTGGGTTTCAATTATAGTACATTTAGGAGGGACAGGAAAGACAAAAAAGGTGGTGGGGTGTGTATATTTATCAAATCTAACCTAAAACCTGTGTTGAATGATGACATTGGGGGGAACTGCAACAATGTAGAGTCAGTATGGGTAAATGTACATGGGGAGAAGAATAATGGAAAAATGCTAATTGGAGTTTGCTATAAGCCTCCTAACATACTTGAACAAATAGAGGGTGAAATGCTGGAACAAATTGAAAAGGCAGCTAATAATAATAATAATAATCGGGATCTTATTATGGGGGATTTCAACTATCCAGACATACAGTGGGACATAGAATCTTCTGGTTGTGCTAAAAGATGTAAATTCTTATCTACCATTCAAGACCATTTCCTCTCTCAGATGGTAGATGAACCGACGAGGGGAGATAATTTGCTAGATTTGGTCCTGTCAAATAGACCGGATACAATTTCAGAGCTACAGGTCCGGGAGCACTTGGGCTCCAGCGATCATAATATGGTAAGCTTCAACGTAATATTCAATAGAACATTTCAAAGGGGAAATGCTAAAACCTGGAATTTTAGGAAAGCTGATTTCAACAAATTAAGGGAAGAGCTTAAATGTGTAGATTGGGACAAAGTCATGGTAACTGGGGATACTGAACAAAAATGGGGAAAGTTTAAGGATATATTGCTAGAGTCCTGTAAAAAACTTATACCCTCTGGTAATAAAACGTCCCGGAATAAAAAGAAACCACTATGGATAAATAAGACTGTACAAAGTATAATAAAACAAAAACAAAGGGCGTTTAAAATCTTGAAGGCTGAGAATACAGAAATAGCATTGCAAGAGTATAAAGATATCAATAGGCAATGCAAAAAAGAAATCAAACAAGCAAAACTAGCTACTGAAACAAAAATCGCCAATGACATTAAAATAAATCCCAAAATCTTTTATAAATACATTAATGCCAAAAGGAAAACAAAGGATAGTATTGGCCCCTTAAAATATAATAACAAGTTAGTTATAGAGGACAAACAAAAGTCTGAGATATTAAATAGGCATTTCTCATATGTGTTCACCAAGGAACTGACTGTACCAGGCATCATTCAACAAGTGAAAAATCAAAGTTCACCACCCGATATAATTAATTTAACACAAGAAGAAGTACGCCTACGTCTGAGTAAATTAAACATTGACAAATCCCCAGGGCCAGATGGCATTCATCCACGAATATTGAGGGAATTGAGCTCCGTAATTGACAGACCGCTGTATCTCATCTTTTTAGACTCGCTTGCAACAGGGTTAGTGCCTCAGGATTGGAGGATTGCTGATGTGGTACCGATATTTAAGAAAGGTAAGAGGGTAGATCCAGGCAACTACCGTCCAGTAAGCCTGACATCAGTAGTATGCAAAGTTTTTGAGGGCATTTTAAGGGATGACATGCAAAAATATGTTGCAGAAAATAATATAATAACTGACAGACAGCATGGATTCATGAAAGATAAGTCGTGTCTAACCAACCTGTTGGGGTTCTATGAGGGGGTAAGTGCAAACCTGGATATTGGTAATGCAGCTGATGTGATTTATTTGGACTTTGCAAAGGCATTTGATAGTGTACCACATAATAGGCTTATACTAAAGCTCCAGAAGCAAGGACTGGGGGAAACTATATGCAACTGGGTAAGCAATTGGCTAAAAGATAGGAAACAAAGAGTAGTCATAAATGGAACATTCTCTAAATGGGCCATAGTCAGCAGTGGGGTGCCGCAGGGATCTGTGCTAGGACCAATTCTTTTTAATCTCTTTATTAATGACCTTGTGGATGGGATTGATAGTAAAGTGTCAGTCTTTGCTGATGACACCAAACTATGTAGGATATTAAAAACTGACCTTGATAGTATAATATTACAAAAAGATCTGGATAAGATGTCAGAATGGGCAGATACTTGGCAAATGAGATTTAATGTTGATAAATGTAAAGTAATGCACCTAGGACAGAGTAATCCTATAACTGCGTATACATTAAATGGAAGTAAACTCGGGACTACAGAACAGGAGAAGGACTTGGGTATTCTCATTACAAATAAGCTGAGCAGCAGCACTCAATGTCAAGCAGCAGCTGCAAAAGCAAACAAGATTCTAGGGTGTATAAAAAGAGAGATTAGATCCCGCGATCCCAACGTATTATTACCCCTCTATAAATCACTTGTAAGGCCACATCTGGAATATGGGATTCAGCTTTGGACTCCACATTTTAAAAAGGACATTCAGAAGTTAGAGTCAGTTCAAAGGCAGGCAACTAGACTACTACAAGGAATGGAAGGCCTCCCATATGATGACAGGTTGAAAAAGTTAGATATGTTTAGCTTAGAAAAAAGACGTCTCACAGGAGATCTCATTTACCGTATTTTTCGGACTATAAGACGCACCTGACCATAAGACGCACCCTGGTTTTAGAGGAGGAAAATAGGAAAATAAAATTTTAACCAAAAAATATGGTCATGACACACTGTTATGGGGCGAGGATCTGCTGCTGACACTGTTATGGGGGTAATGTCCCCAAATTCTCTACTAAGGTACCCCATTCTGATAAGGATCCTCCTGCCTTGTATATGATCCTGCTCATATACCCCCCATGCATCCTGCTAATAATATACCTTCCATACATCCTGCTCATGATATACCCCCATCCATCCTGCTCATGATATGCCCCCATCCATCCTGCTCATGAAATGCCCCCATCCATCCTGCTCATGATATACCCCCATCCATCCTGCTCAAGATATGCCCCCATCCATCCTGCTCATGAAATTCCCCCATCTATCCTGCTCATGAAATGCCCCCATCCATCCTGCTCATGAAATGCCCCCATCCATCCTGCTCATGAAATGCCCCCATCCATCCTGCTCATGAAATTCCCCCATCCATCCTGCTCATGATATACTCCCATCCATCCTGCTCATGATATGCCCCCATCCATCCTGCTCATGAAATGCCCCCATCCATCCTGCTCATGAAATACCCCCATCCATCCTGCTCATGAAATGCCCCCATCCTGGTAAATGGCGTGTATCCTGTGGCACAGGAAAAAAAAAATAAACGTTTATACTTACCCTTCCTCACTCCCTGAAGCACCGATCTCTGTCTCAGCTGCAGCGCCGCTGTGTGGAGCCGTCACCGGTGTCTGCAGCATTGCGTCTTCCTGTCTGTGTTGGCGGTAAACTGATCGATTCTGGTGGATACTAGCGGCGCGCACAGCGATGACGTTATTGCGGTGCGCGCCGCTAGTGTCCAGATCAGCTGACCGCCGGCACAGACAGGAAGACGCGATGCTGCAGGGGGGCGGCTCCACACACGGTGACGGGTGAGTACACTGATTCACTGCACCCCGCGCTGATAATGATGCATGGGGGGCAGTGAATACAGCCGCACATGATCACTCCAGGCTGTAGTTGCCAGGGGTGATCACGGCCGGCTGCTAATTATGCACGCACCCCTCCCGCCCATCACCCCGCCCACCTGTCAGCGCCGGTTTCGCTGAGAGATGATGGGCGGGAGGATGGGCGTGCATATGTAATGAGCGGGCCCACGTGGTCACGGCAGGCTGCTGCAGGCTGCTACAGCCTGCTGGTGCCGCCGATGACCCGCTCCACCGCAGCACCCTCATTCCCCGCACCCGCAACCTTATTGTCAGACCATAAGACGCACCCCCCACTTTCCCCCAACATTTTGGGGGAAAAAAGTGCGTCTTATGGTCCGAAATATACGGTATATGTATAAATATATGTGTAGTCAATATAAAGGACTGGCACATGACTTATTTCTTCCGAAGACAATACTAAGGACCAGGGGGCACTCACTGCGAGTGGAAGAAAAGCGATTCCGACAGCTAAATAGGAAAGGGTTCTTTACAGTTAGAGCAGTCAGACTGTGGAATACCCTACCACAAGAGGTAGTAATGGCAGATACTTTCAAAAAAGGGCTGGATGATTTCCTCAGTACACACAACATTGTTGGTTATAAATGACTTAGTGACCAAATGTAGAACTGGTGGAGGAAGGTTGAACTAGCTGGACCTAGGCCTTTTTTCAACCTTAGTAACTATATCCACGTACGTTTTTATATTGTTTTTGTGACATCCAAAGACACCCCAACCTATTCATATTTGTGAATATTAAAGGGAATCTGTCACATGTTTTTTTCTATGTAATCCAAGAGCACTATGATATATTGACAGAGACCCTAATTCCAATGATGTGTCACTTGCTGGCTCTATGTTGCTGTTTCAATACAATCAGAGTCATGGCTCAACTCCAGGCCTTCATCCAGTCACCTCTATGTCTGTTTGTCTGTTCGGTTTCCCCTCTCTGTTTGACCACAGGCTCTTTTGTTATTTTTCTTTCCTTTCTTTGCCCTACTTTTCTGTTTAACTTCCATTCAGGTGTTTTCATTTCCTCGTTTTGTTTACCTTATCATATCTTGGAAGGGGCTATTTATACTCACCATGCACACGCCTTTACTGCTGGCTATATTCCTACATGGATGGATGTTTGGAATCCCAACTGTTCAGTTAAGAATTACATTGCTGAGTAATCTCTTTTGCTTTTCCCTACAATTTTGTTTGTGTTTTCCTTCTCAGTATTCTTCCCTTTCTGTTACGTTTGGGATTTGGGGGGTTTCCACATATTTGTAAATCATTTGATTTTTTTCTATCATCTCTGTACGATTGTATTTACACTTTCTTAGCCCTGTGTCTCACAATCTGCCTGTGTGTACTTCATTTATGTTTATTATTATTTGGTGTTACACTTTATTTATAGTTGAGGGTGCAGTTAGGGTCACTCAGGGCAGCAGATGTTGAGTGGGGGGGGATTGGTTATGTTAGGGTTTCAACCTCTGCATTTAGGTAGGAATAAATCAGGTTCAGATTTCGGGCTTTTTCTTGTCTGACTAAGGACCTGTTGATTACAGGTATTTCCTCTCTCCTGGTTGGTTCATCCCATATGAGTGATAAGGCTCAGTCATATTAGTGTTTTATCAGCAGGAGATCATCACTAAAGGACCAAGTGCCTTATGCCTCCTAGTCCGCCCACCCACTCATCACTGATTAGCAGCCTTCTGTCAATATATACTGTACACAGTAAGCCGCCATCAGTGTTGGTTTCTGATATCCTGAGCTCTGTTAGAAGTGCAAAAGAGAAAACTGTGATTCTATCACAATTGCTGCATCAAGTATACTGATACATCACTGGAATCAAAGTATCTGCCCTTGCACGGTGCTGCTGTCAGATTATATAGCAAAAACCTGATTAAAGATTCCCTATAAATTTTCTGCCAACTTGGATGCTATAATGTTCAATGGCTTATCGTGAAGTTTGTAAACCCAGATTAAAAATGAGCAATAGTGTTGTTCAATGTTTCAAACACTGCACAGGACTAGGGATGGGAGAACCCGAACTGTAAAGTTTGGGGTCTGTACCGAACACATGGTGTTCGTGCACAGGACCCCGAACACGAGCTCTCTGGGATGTTCGAGTTACAGTTCAGGTCCAGGGGCTGTTAAAAGAAAAGCACGTTATTAAAAAAACCCATTCTGATCATAGAAAATGGGGAAGAGTCCAGTTCACCAAGGACTGACCTGCTGGTTGCAATCATGGATCCTGCGCACGGAGTGAGGCTCGGTAACCATCCAGATTAGAAGTAGAAAGAGAAATTTCCAGCGCCAGGAATAGATTAAAAATCCTTTTTTATTGAAAATAAGGTATTAAAAATCCAGCAGATACCATATTAGATGTCAGAAGGTTGGCAGAACAACGCGTTTCGACGCTTCAGGTCTTAGTCATGTTCTGACTTAATGTATAACAAACTCCCTTATATCGGATCCCTAGTCCACTGATTAAATTCACATGTGTGGTTTCACTAGAGGCAACTCCTCAAGTAGTAATTACGAGGGATCCAAGTAAGTGGAGGTATACAATGGCAATGGATATATATGATGTAGTATAACTATACAAGTATACACAAGTACAAAAAATATATACAAAAAACATATATACACAATGTGCACAGAAAAAACAAAAAACATTAAAATAATTATTTATGGACCGGATTCCCTTAATATTTTTAGTATACCTACAAATTTGATGTATAGTAATCCAACAAGACATTTACCACATAATAATATAAATATATTTGTATATCTCAATGAATATGAAATCCTTGACAGGATAGATATCCGACATATAACTTTCCACATATATATAATATATACTAGCCTTGCAATGGTGTACCAAATTCAATAGGAAAATTTGTTATATACCAATCTAACATTCCATTTATTGTTGTTTTTTATTAAAAACAGGCAATATTCCAATAATGATTTTTAGTTACAAAATATGTGGGAAGGAAATAAGAAACCGCATGGTGTGAATAAGGGTGGAGACATATTAATCCCATTAGGTATAAAACCAGTAGGAGTAAAGGAGGAAAAAACAGGAAAGTATAAAAGCCGATTATATTTAGTAATGTAATATCAAATCTTGGCGATTATTCAGACCCTCCGGATGTCTAGAATTGAGAGTAAAAATCCAAAAAGATTCCCTGTTTAATAATTTCCTTTTATGATCTCCACCTCTGATCGGTCTAGATATCTGTTCTATCCCATTAAATTGAAAACCGCTAACATCACCCTGGTGCACCAAGGCAAAGTGTTTGGAAACCGCTGATATAGCAATTGCGTTCGGTTTAAAAACATCAGAGAGATGTCTTCTAATTCTTACTTTCAGGGGGCCCGTCGTGCAGCCTGTATATTGGATGTTGCAGGTCCTACATGTTATTAGATATACGACAAAGGTCGTGTTACAATTAATTAAGGTATTTATGTGGAATGTTTTTTGATTTGAGGTAGACGGAAAGGTTTTTCCTTTTTGTGCAAAACCGCACGCTTTGCATTTATTCGCACCACATTTGTAAAAACCTTTCAAAGTAATCCAGGAGGATCTCTCTCTATGGTCAGCTTCACTCAAAAAAAGGCTCGGAGAAAGAATGGTACCAAGAGTGGGGGCTCGTTTGGCAATACATCTAATATTATTTTTAGTTACTTGTTTTAAAATTGGATCCTCACCAAATATTGGTAGATATTTATTCACTATTTTAGTGATTGAATCATATTGTTTACTATAATTGGTCGAAAACACAATGTTATTACTTTGTTTCAATTTATTTCTATATATTCCTTTCCTTGAGTTTTTTCCTAGTAAGTCTGATCTATCTATTTTTGCCACTATGGATTTGGCCCTATTGAGAACCCAAACAGGGTACCCTCTGTCTGCGAGTCTGTCACAAGTCAAAGTCTCTTCCTTAAAATAGTCATTAGGTTGGGAACAATTTCGTTTCATTCTAATTAGCTCTCCTACAGGGATATTATGTTTAGTCCGTGAATGATGACATGAGTCTGCTGTAAGAATAGAATTAGTAGCAGTAGATTTACGGTATGGTTTGATAATAACTCTATTCGTATTCTCAGTACATAATGTAATGTCCAAGAAGTTCATAGTTGTCTCATGAAAGGAAAAGGTAAATTTCAGATTAAAGTCATTATCATTAATGTAGGTAAGAAAGTCTTGTATGGTATCAGTAGGGCCCGACCAGATCATAAGCAGATCATCCAGATATCTGCCATACCATTGCAGATATCCGGAGAACCTATTCTGTTCGGCATATAAAAAATCCTCCTCCCATCTCGCCATCACAATATTTGCAAGCGAGGGGGAGTAGCGGGCCCCCATGCTAACTCCTCTACACTGTAGATAAAACTTTCTATCAAACGAAAAATAATTATGATTCAAAAGAAAATCAATTGAGGAAACTATGAAGTCCTTGAGACAAACATCATAATCACTGAATCTATCCAAATGCTGAGATAGACAACGTAGTGCAACATTATGGGGTATGGATGGATAAAGTGATATCACATCACATGATAGCCATAAAAAATGGTTTTTCCACTCATATCCATCCAATGCTCTGACAACTTCTTTTGTGTCCCTAATATAACCCGGTAATTCAGGTATCAAGGGTTGAAGAAATTGGTCTATCCAACCCCCCAGATTTTCACCCAAAGATCCAATACCCGAGACAATTGGTCTTAATGGAGGGGGAAAAAGGTTTTTATGGATCTTTGGGAGACAATGGTAAATTGGAACAACAGGATTTTTATTGAATAAAAAATCCTTTGTTTTGTCATTAATAGCACCAGTACAATAACCTTCCTCCAAATTTTTTAACAATAGATTATTATAATGTCTAGTTGGATCACCTTTCAATTCAATATATGTATCCGGATCCTGTAGATCCTGTAATACCAATTTTTTATATAGACCTGAGTTTAATAAGACAACGGCACCCCCCTTGTCTGCCTCCCTCACTATAATATCTGAATTCGTCCCCAATTCTTTAAGGGCTAATCTTTCCCGGTGGCTCAGATTATCTCTAGGGGGCGCCATTGTCTCACTCAACTCAATAAGATCCTTGACAATAAGTTCTTGAAATAAGTCAAGGATTTGGGGTCGAGATTGGAGGGGGTAATAATCATGGTTTGAAAGTAAAGGTTGTATGTTGGTGACAGTTTTGTCTGACATTATGTCGGTCTCAGCAGAGAGAAGCCGTAAAGTCATTAAACTTTTTTGTTCAGAGAATGACAGTAAGGGGACATCAGTGCTATTATCAGTAACAACATTATAATTAGTATCCTGTGGAGAAATGGGTTTGTTAGCATCAAAAAAATGACATTTTAACGTGATATTACGAGCAAATTTGTTCAAATCCAAGATAGTCTGGAAAATGTCAAAATTGGTGTTAGGAGCAAATCCCAATCCTCTACTAAGTAAGGAAATCTGTTGTTCTGACAAGATGTAACTGGATAAGTTCCAAACAGGAATATTTAATGTTTCTGATGTTGACAGCGATATAGAGGAGCGTTGTTTCTGATGTTTCCTCCCCGCTCGTCTTGTCCGTTTTTTTACTTGTTTTTTAAAAAACGTTGTGTGGGATTTCTTGTTTTATTTTGTTTGGAACGAGTGATTATGCCAGTTGAATCAAAAGAGGAATTAGAGAGATCTGTTGCCCCATCTGATGTAGAGGGGAGAGACATGTCACCTGCAGAATCTGTGCAATCAAAGTCCACTCTGTTATAACTGGAGTGACGTCTCCTTTTAATAATAGATCTGGGTTTATAATTCCAGGTATAAACTTCATTTTTGGCATAATCACTAGAGTCTCTCAAAAATTTCTTCTTTTTAATCTCCATTATATTGTGTTCTAATTTAGATAGTTTAGAATGTATTTTATTATAGGAGATTTTAAAATTTTCCACATTATTAAATTTTTTGAGTGAGTCCTTAATATTTGAAATGTTAGATTTTATCTGTATAAGTTCCAATTCCTCCTGTTGCACAATGAGATTCATTAATTTAACAGAACAGTCACTCAATATAGCGTTCCAATTACTGGTGAACTCTGAATTATATTGACTGGTAGGAAATTTTCTTATACGTAAACCTCTAGGAATCATACCTTTATCGATGTAATTCTTTAAAGAGGTTGAGTCCCACCAGGTCTTGAGTTCTTTAACCATGTTTCTTTCAAGATCCAACATAAAACCCTGTAGTGAGTCCTGTCCAGAGGTAGATGAGGTTTCAGGTGCATTAAAAATTTGTGCCACTTTAGAGAGTCTGTTGGAATAATCCTCTTTATCCATAGGAAAATCCGGTCCAGATTCCGACATAATAATGTATGAATTATGTAATATCAAGAAAGTCCGTCAGGAGCAAAGGACAAAGCCGATATAGAAATCCAAGAAAATGGGGAAGAGTCCAGCTCACCAAGGACTGACCTGCTGGTTGCAATCAGGGATCCTGCGCACGGAGTGAGGCTCGGTAACCATCCAGATTAGAACTAGAAAGAGAAATTTCCAGCGCCAGGAATAGATTAAAAATCCTTTTTTATTGAAAATAAGGTATTAAAAATCCAGCAGATACCATATTAGATGTCAGAAGGTTGGCAGAACAACGCGTTTCGACGCTTCAGGTCTTAGCAAAGCGTGCGGTTTTGCACAAAAAGGAAAAACCTTTCAGTCCACTTCAAATCAAAAAACATTCCACATAAATACCTTAATTAATTGTATCACGACCTTTGTCGTATATCTAATAACATGTAGGACCTGCAACATCCAATATACAGGCTGCACGACGGGCCCCCTGAAAGTAAGAATTAGAAGACATCTCTCTGATGTTTTTAAACCAAACGCAATTGCTATATCAGCGGTTTCCAAACACTTTGCCTTGGTGCACCAGGGTGATGTTAGCGGTTTTCAATTTAATGGGATAGAACAGATATCTAGACTGATCAGAGGTGGAGACCATAGAAGGAAATTATTAAACAGGGAATCTTTTTGGATTTTTACTCTCAATTCTAGACATCCGGAGGGTCTAAATAATCGCCAAGATTTGATATTACATTACTAAATATAATCGGCTTTTATACTTTCCTGTTTTTTCCTCCTTTACTCCTACTGGTTTTATACCTAATGGGATTAATATGTCTCCACCCTTATTCACACCATGCGGTTTCTTATTTCCTTCCCACATATTTTGTAACTAAAAATCATTATTGGAATATTGCCTGTTTTTAATAAAAAACAACAATAAATGGAATGTTAGATTGGTATATAACAAATTTTCCTATTGAATTTGGTACACCATTGCAAGGCTAGTATATATTATATATATGTGGAAAGTTATATGTCGGATATCTATCCTGTCAAGGATTTCATATTCATTGAGATATACAAATATATTTATATTATTATGTGGTAAATGTCTTGTTGGATTACTATACATCAAATTTGTAGATATACTAAAAATATTAAGGGAATCCGGTCCATAAATAATTATTTTAATGTTTTTTGTTTTTTCTGTGCACATTGTGTATATATGTTTTTTGTATATATTTTTTGTACTTGTGTATACTTGTATAGTTATACTACATCATATATATCCATTGCCATTGTATACCTCCACTTACTTGGATCCCTCGTAATTACTACTTGAGGAGTTGCCTCTAGTGAAACCACACATGTGAATTTAATCAGTGGACTAGGGATCCGATATAAGGGAGTTTGTTATACATTAAGTCAGAACATGACTAAGACCTGAAGCGTCGAAACGCGTTGTTCTGCCAACCTTCTGACATCTAATATGGTATCTGCTGGATTTTTAATACCTTATTTTCAATAAAAAAGGATTTTTAATCTATTCCTGGCGCTGGAAATTTCTCTTTCTACATTCTGATCATACTTACAGGTTCCGCGACGCGTCCTGCAGACTCTGCCTCACAGCGCTTCTGCTTCACGTCCATCCGATGATTGCTGTTCCCCCCCGGTAAGCACCTCTGGCTAAAAGGACCTGCTGTGACCGTGACATCATCCCCATGTGACCAGTCACGTGTGAATATTGTATTACCTCATTGGCTACAGACTGGTCACGTAAGTATGACATCATTAAAGGTCCTGGTGCACCGTGATGCGCGTGTAATCGCGTGTAATCGGCGAAAAAAACTAAAGAAAAAAATTACGTGGGCTTCACCATATTTTTGTATGCTAGCTAGGTACAGCAGGCAGGTACGGGCTTCCCCCAATCCCCAGCTGCCTATTTGTACCCAGTTGGGAACTGAAAAAATATAGGAAAGCCCCTTTTTTAATTATTTTATGAATTTCATGAAATAATTAAAAAAACAACAACATGGGCTTCGCTCAATTTTTGTGTCCAGCCGGGTGCATCTAGGCAGCTGAGGATTGGAATCCACAGCGCAGGTTGGCTCAAGCTTTCTGCCCCCCCCCCCCCGCTGCGAATTGCAGTTTTCGCAGCTGCCCCAGAAAATGGTGCTTTCATAGAAGCGCCATCTTCTGGCGTTGTATCCAACTCCTCCAGTGGCCATGGTGACGGGTGGCACACTGGTAATAAGGGGTTAATACTAGCTTTGTTTTACCAGCTAGTATTAAGCTAGAGATTCTTAATGTCAGGCAAGTTTGAGCAGGCCATTAAAAATCTCCAATAAAGGGTTAAGAAAAATACACCACACAGAGAAAAAATACTTTATTAAAAATAAATACAGAGACACACTTAGAGACTCCATGTTTATTACTCCCTCTCACCCCTCCATGATGCTGGTCTTCTGTCTTCTTTCTCCTTCAACCCCATGCAGCTCTGCTATATCAAACAACACAAGGGAGGAAGAACGCTGCTCCTCCTCATGCAGTCTAATCACTCAATGAGTGAGCAGAAGCTACGGGTTGGTAAGCGGTGACGTCACCGCTGCCACCGTTGCAATAGTAACATGACGGGCGGATTACTATGGCAACGTTGATCTCCGATTACCTGAATCCCAGTGCCTCTATTTACCAGTTGTGGCAGCCAATCCCTGCATGTGGGTTGACTCTGTAAAGAGCGCCGACATGCAGGGACGGGGAGCCGACCATGTGCCAGAGCATCTCGCCGATACACGGTGAGATGCACTGACAGGACCTAGCATGACATCATAGCCATGTGACTGGTCTGTAACCAATGAGGTAATACAATGTGACTGGTCACATGGGTATGACGTTACGGAAGGTCCTATCATCAGTGCTGGTTACCGGAAGGGCACAACGATGATCGGAAGGAGAAGTCCCAGGAGACAGAGGCTGCAGCTCACCCCCCCCCCGCCCCATCACATAACTGTAAAGTCCAAGTTCGCTGTTCGGACACAGGTTCACGTTATATCAGAACCCAGACTCGAACTTTACAAAACGTTCGGGTGAGGCTCTCGAACACCGAACAATGAGGGGTTCGCCCATCCCTACGCAGGACTAATAGCTTAAGTATAGTAACAAAGAAGAAGGGTCTCTTACTGATGACTTTTAATACTGTACAACCAAGTTCATTAGTAGATGCAGATGATCGTTTTTTACTGCACTGGAGAAAACAGTACGATGATGCCGATCAGACTCTGATCAGAATTTAATCAGCATGGGGTCAGTTTTTCTCAGAGGTGAAGAGAAAAAAAGTGTTTCCCATCTTGTCCATTATGATGTCATCCATGATGCCATCCAAGTGAAGTCCAATGTTTTTCACTGACCCATAGACTTGCATTGCCGATTTTGATCCGACACTCAAAACAAATTCCAACGCAACACTTATCTTTTCCACAGACCACTCGGTCCAAAGAAAAAATTCGGACATGTGCACAGCACCATAGAATATCAGGGGAATGAGTGCTGTCAAAACCAAGGATAGCACTCAATCAATAAAATCAGTCATGTGCACGAGCCCTAAGGCTGAGGTAGGGCCTGAATTCATTCAGCCATAGATCGCTTTATGCCATTGCTAAATTTCAGAATATTGCAAGTTATTGGGGGTGAATTGAAGGAAGCAAGTCATAAAACTAAAAATGGTTCCTACTTCTTGCAGCTTGTCATGTTTGCAGTTGTGTTTTGTGGGTCAAATGCAACAGTTTTCGCTTCCATTCTGCTACAATATAGCAGTGGCATACAGCAATCTTGGGCCACAGGACCGTGGAACGTACTGTATAAGGTGATTCATGATGGCCAATTTTGCAAATATCCATGTTTCATTCTAAAATTTTACAGAAGATATATTTTTAACTGGAAAAAAAGGTGACTAGAATTACTGTCACTGGGGTGGGCCCCCCACCAGATTCTCCTCACTCAACTTACCTAGATTGAAATGTACGTCTCTACACACATAGGCCTCGATAGCCTTAAGGGGGTGGAGACTTTCAGGATTAATTGAAGAGGTCAAACAAAAATATCTTGGGAAACGTTTAGGATTTGCAACCATTTTACTACAAAGCCTCCTCATATCTGAGTATCAAAAGTAAATGAATAAATTTACTTTACCATAAATAAAATGTTCATCCTTTGTGATGCTTTGCTGGCCTTTACTGCAGCTGAATTCAGTTGTTCCTTGTTTGTTGGTCTTTCTGCCTTAAGTTTTGTGTTAAGACGGTGAAAAACATGCTTGATGAGGTTGAGATTTGGTGATTGACTTGGCCATTGAAGAATATTCCATTTCATTGCCTTAAAAAACTCCTGGGTTACTTTCACTGTAAATTTTTGTACTGTGAAGCGCTGTCCAATCAACCTTACTGCATCTGGTTGAATCTGAGCACAGAGTACAGCCCTATACACTTCAGAATTCATCCATCTGCTTCTGGCTTTCGTCACATCGTCAATAAACACTAGTGACTAGAGATGAGCCCCCCCCCTAGTGTTCGAGTTCGGTTCGTCGAATGGCGGGTGTGTTCGTCGAAAGTTCAACGAACCTTCAACGAACACCTTTGAACCCCATTGAAAACAATGGCAGTCAAACACAAACACATACAAACACATAGAAAACACAAAAAATGTTCAGCTTACCAGCGTAGAAGCCACAGGACAAATCAGGAGGTGCACGGATCGATCCAGATGAGCCAGTTCTGGTGTGAAGTATGTATACACAGAGTAAACTCCTTCTACGGTGTCCAAAAGGGAAACAACTCAGGAGTCCTTATAGGGCAAGGACATGTGACATACACAGCCAATGACATATGCCCTTGCTTGTGTGCAAAAATGCACTCTACTGTGTGTGTGTGTGATTTGTTGACAGCCTGCAGCGACCCACTGTACGCGTGGTTAGGAAAAAAAATGGAGTTCGCCATTATTTCAGGAAAAAAAAACCCCACCCGTACACTATACACTGAATTTGGATATTATTATTAACATTGTGCACATTGCGTAGTGTCCATAATTTTACATACATAATTCTGCAGCGATTTGGCAGCACATGTGAATGTATTGTGACTGCAGAATTGATGCAGAATGTATGCACGCTGGATGCTTGCTCTGCCATTCAGCTCGGCTTCAAGCCCGCTGACAGCAGACACAGACAGTTGCGCGATGAGAATGAACTCAGATGAATTCCAGGGGCACCCCAGCAGTCTGGTTGCCACAGCAGTGCTGCCCTCATCAAAGGGTTAATGCTGAGCCTGGAGGTAGTTGGGGAAGTCCATTGGCCAGTAAGTACCATCGTCCAACACAGTTTCTCCTCCGGGCCAGCAGAGGGAGCTCTAAACCTGGAGTTCCAGGGAGCTTCCTTAAGCTCTGACCTGGGGGAGGAGTTAGTCAGTCTGTGAGGAGAGTTCAGTGAGGAAAGAACTCGAGTAGTGTGGTGTGTGAGCTGGGAGCTGAGCCGGATCGTTCAGCCCAGGAAAAACACAGTCCACAGTGAGGCAAAGAGGAGAAGGACATCGGGGAGTGAAGCGCAGCCAGCTCACCCCGACATCATCGCTGAAAAACCAAATACCGGAGTTCAGGGCCACTCGAGTACCAGTGGTCGTATCCAGAGGACGAGAGGACTGTAGGTCTCCGTCCACCCCACACCTGGAGGCGCAGCTGAGGAGCCAGGACTTGGAGCCAGGATAGGAAGAGCGGCACCTGTGACAGTCCACGCAGCCTCCCATACGGGGGAGGTAATAAATTACCTCAGAGAGCGACAGAACGGGTCTCAGCATTGCTGAAGCAGCGGGACCCTGCCTACACATACAGAGCGTAGGGAGCAGGCCTCATTACTCACCTGGCCAGTGTGAGTTCCCAGACTGCTTCCAGGCTACCGGATCGCCATTACCAACTGTAACAGACTCCCTGGAGGTCACCGACTAGGACAAGTAAAGGAGAAAGTAAAAGAAATCATTCTCTGTGTCTGTTCCTTTCCACTGCCCTGTTGGCCCTGCACCTCATCAATATCCCCCGTAGACTATCCAAACGGTTGCCCCGGGGTACCCGCTCCACCTGTGGGGAGCAAGAAACACCTCAGCTGCCACAACATCAGCCCCGGGGGTCCCTTCCAGTAGCTGCGGCTCCATAGCCGCACAATTCCACAGGTAGTGTCACGAATTTGAATAAACTACAACTCCCATCATCATCTCCCCCATCAGCCACATTAATTGACTGCACCAGGGTCACAGAGTCGGACCCCACCACCGCTGACCACCCCGGACTAGTCCGGCCCGACACCAAGTCACCTAAAGCCCTGGGGTGGGCGAGTCAGCTTTATCTTGGCTGGTATCAAAATTGAGGCGACCACAGGTTTTATTTTTTTTAAATTATTTATTTATTTTACTGCACGATATAGACCCGCCCGGCGGCTGTGATTGGTTGCAATGAGACAGCTGATACTCAGAGTGGGGGTGTGTCTGACTGCAACCAATCATGGGCGCCAGTGGGCGGGGAAAGCAGGGAATACGAGATTGAATAATGAGCGGCAGCCATTTTCAAAAGAGGAAAAGCCGCCGGAGCTTTGTGACAGCCATGCAGCTTATCGGTAAGTAAGAAAGAGAGTGGGATTGTACAGGGGACGCAGGACGCATACAAATACACAACGTGCACACATAGCCTTACTGTGAAAAGCCACGCTTTTGGTGATCGAACCGTTATCGAACTGTCGAACGTGAAGCAAATCGTTCGAGTTCGTCGAACAACTCGAACATCGCCCAAAACAACTCAAATTTGAAATTGGCGAACGAGTCGATTCGAACACCGCGAATCTCTGCCAGTGATTCAGGGCCATTGGAAGCCACGCATGCTCATGCCATCACACTGCCTCCACAATGTTTTACAGGGGATGTGGTGTGCTATGGATCATGCGCCTCTCCAAGCCTTCTCCATACTTACTGCTTCCCATGATTCTGGTACAGGTTGATCTTCGTTTCATCTGTCCAAACAATGCTTTTCCAGAACTGGACTGGCTTCTTTCAATGTTTTTTGACAAAATCTAAACTGGCCTTTCTATTTTTAAGGCTGATTAATGGTTTGCACCTTGTGGTGAACCCTTTGTATTTACACTCAGGAAATCTCTTTATGATAAACATTACATACTGAAAGACCTACTTTCTTTACAGTGTTTATCAATTGGGTGGATGTTATGAAGGGTTTTCCTTCACTAAGGAAAGGATTCTGTGATTATCCACCACTATTGTCTTCCTTTCACATCCAGGCCTCTTTGAGTTCCCATACTCTCCAGTGTGCTCATTTTTATCCAGAATATACTAAACTGTTGATTTGGCCACACCTAACATTTCTGCTATGTCATGATGTTGTGTTTCTCCTCCATTGAGAACTCTTTTGACTGCACGTTGTGGGTTCACACTAAGGGGTACTTTGCACACTACGACATCGCAAGCCGATGGTAGCGATGCCGAGCGTGATAGTCCCTGACCCCGTCACAGCTACGATATCTTGTGATAGCTGCCGTAGCGAACATTATCACTACGGCAGCTTCACATGCACTTACCTGCCCTGCGACGTCGCTCTGGCCAGCGAACCGCCTCCTTCCTAACCTTCCTAACCGCCCACCTCCATCCTTCCGTATAGCCGGCGTGAGCCGCGGGACGCAGGTAAGGAGATGTTCCTCGCTCCTGCAGCTTCTCACACAGCGATGTGTGCTGCCGCAGGAACGAGGAACAACATCGTACCTGACGCTGCCGCGACATTATTGAAATGACCGACACTACACCGATGATACGATTTCGACGCTTTTGCGCTTGTTAATCGTATCAAAAATGATTTACACACTCCGATGTGGAGTAGCAGTAGTCTTTTGGCCTGAGCAATATACAGCTACAATTCCATCTTGCTGTAAGTGATGATATTCTTTTTTGCTTTTTTATATAATATTTATAGTGTAGGGACCTACAAGCATGAGATTCCCGTGACGAGGGTTGTAGGCTTACGTCTTATGGCCATAACGCTAACAAAAAACCTCATAGATTTTTTTGTACAGGATACAGCCAGGCCCCCTTTTGTTAGGCCTTGCTATTAGAGTTTCTGTCCCTGTGTAGCGCGCAGTGGGAGTATGGCTTGGCAGCCCGCCTGATCTAATAGTATGGGCATCACCTAATAGGCTGCGGGCTTGTGACTGTGCATCTGCTAGTGTGAATAGTGCTCTATGCAAGCCACTAGTGTGCAGTTTTACCATCCAGCCATCACCTCCTCCATATTTGGAAGTGAGTGTGATTGGCCTCTCCTGCACCTGTGATGCCTCCACCTAGTGGGAGTTTAGCTGTATCCTGCTGGAGTAGCAGTAGTCTTTTGGCCTGAGCAATATACAGCTACAATTCCATCTTGCTGTAAGTAATGCACACTCCGATGTCGTCAGCGACGCCGGATGTGCGTCACTTTCGATTTGACCCCATCGACATTGCAGCTGCTGTGCAAAGTACCCCCAATAGTTTCCAATTGCAAATGCCACATCTGGAATCAGCTCCAGACCTTTTAACTGCTTAATTGATGATGGATTAATGAGGTAATAGCCCACACCGCCCATTAAAGAGCTTTTGAGATAACTGTCCAATTACTGTTAGTCCCTTTAAAAAGAGTCAGCTAAATATTAAACAGCTGTATTTCCTAAACCCTTAAGGCCCTGTCACACACAGAGATAAATCTTTGGCAGATCTGTGGTTGCAGTGAAATCATGGACATATTGTTCCATTTGTACACAGCCACAAACCTGGCACTGATTGTCCACAATTTCACTGCAACCTTAGATCTACCAAAGATTTATCTGTGTGTGTGACAGGGCCTTACTCCAATTAGGATGTGAATACCCTCATATTAAAGATGAGAATATGCACTTAAAAACACAGATTGATTATAAAACTGTATATTAAAAATGTTTTGGTAAACAGGTAAAATGCCAAAATTTGTGTCACTGTCCAAATATTTCAAAATTATAGTTGCTGCGAACAATTAAGTAAGTTGAAGATTAAATGATCCCTAAAAGGCATAAAATTAAAAATGAAAAAAGGAAAAATTCAGCTCACCTGTCACCCAATACTGCAAGATCCCAGGGGTGCATGGGGTCCGCTGGTTAGTCCTGACCAGCATGAAGAGAACAAGGAAAATGAAAGGTATGGGACCAGTACCGATTCCGGATAAGATAAAAAAACCTCCTTTATTAGTACATTTTAAAAAACATGCAGAGACCCCCAGATGGGAAGTCCAGGTCATAGGTAGCCTTTACGCGTTTCGGACTTCATAATAAAAACAAGACTTATGATTAAGGACTCTTGTTTGGTTTGTTTTTCCACCTGTCTTGATTTTGGCATTTGGTGGCTGTTCACATTCAGCCATCAAGCCCTGTCCACAGGCTATTTATTTCATGCAGCATTTGCTTGGACCTGTCTCGCCCACAGCCATGATCCAGTCATGGGTGCGGGATTGAAAAGCACCAGGTAACTGCTGCTATAAACAGTTCTACTTTTTCCATATGTGAGGCCGTATAGCACATTTTAAATACAATATATTTTAGAGTAGGACTGCCCCGAAGAGATTTGCCGTGACGTGGCTGGGTAGCCAAGAAATTGCAATTTTTTTAAAAAAATCTCACATTTATAATAGTACAGTTTGGAATTTTTAGTGCATTGCACATCTTATAATACATGCCATTTTGAGTTTAGCTGGCTGTTGTGAATACATTTGGACTGGATTCCAGTTTGGGGCTCCCTCTTGTGGTCAGTGCTGGTAGTGGAGTTGGCTTGCTGAATAGAAATCAGACAGCTGAGGATGATTGGCAATCAGGTTGTTCTGACTGGGCCTATATAACTAAGTAGTGTTCTCTTGTTCCTTGTTGGTGCTCAATGTTGTCTCCTGTGTGCTAAGGACATTCTGAAGCCAGCCCTTCCTTCTGTGTCTACCAGAACTCTTTTCAGATAAGTTTTGTTTTTGTACCTCTGCTGGTGGTTTCCACTTTCTTGTTGTTTTTTTTGTATAGGTACAAAGGCTTATTTCCTGATTTTGCCTGAGTAGAGTTCTGGGTGGAGTTGGATCACTCTCTGCTGGGAATGTCTGTGTACCTTGCTCCAGATTCTGCTATGTATTTTGTTTTGTCATGCTTGGTACTAATTACTAATTTTCAGTCCCTCCACTATATTAGTGTTTGTTTGGATTCCAGTAATACCAGAGCCCTGATATAGTGGGGGCAAAGTCTGTGTGGACTCAGTATTTTTCCTTATCAGGCGTGTTGGTTCTTTTTCTCGGGTATTGCACGGCTGCAGACAGTGCTTTTTCTGTCCTTTCCTATTTAGATAGTTTGGGCCTCATCTTTGCTGAATCTGTTTTCTACCTGTATATTGTGTTTTCCTACAAAACCGTAATCTTTATATGTGGGGGGTCTATCTATATCTTTGGGGACTGCTACGAGGCAGATTAGTCTTTCCTGCATTTCTTTCTGTAGGAATAATTAATTCTCCGGCTGTGTCGAGGCGACCAGGTCATCGTACGCACATCCCACGGGTACTTCTAGTTTTGTATTAGTGTTAGGTCTGCAGTTTGCTGAGATTCCAACCACTCTGGTAACATTCTGGGTTTCCTAGTTTTTTGTCCTTTTTCTGATCCTCCTCTGTCACTGACTCATAACAGCTGGCTTTCTTGTTTTTTTTTGTTGTTGAATTGGTTGGTGGCTGAACCCCACCTTGCCGTTCACCTCAATTTGGTTTGTTTTTCCACTTGTCTTGATTTTGGCAGTTGGTGGCTGTTCACAGCCACAGGCTATTTATTTCATGCAGCATTTGCTTGGGCCTATCACGCTCACAGCCATGATTCAGTCATGGGTACAGGATTGAAAAGCAATAGGTAAGTTGTTACGGAGGGGACAATTGAATATAAAATAATATGATATCAATCGTCGCCCCAAGTTCGCTGGGCAGGTATTAAAGCGACTAAGGACAGGAGGATGAAATACAGCAACTCAGGACACCACAAAGGAAATGAAGGAGATGTTGTAAGGGCACACTCCTACGTGTAGCGTGTCCCTGTTAACCTCACAGGTGCACAAGCAATGGTCAAGTGTGTAGGGGCACGTCAAAACTAAAGGAAACACAACAGACAACAGCCACGTGTGTAGGGACACGAAAAACCGAAAGGTAACCCAGTTAGCGTCATTGGGAAACTATGAACGTAACCACTGATCCGGTCACATGCGTATGGGGCACGTCAGACCGTGATGGCTACCCAGTTAGCGTAACTGGGAACCTGGAACGTAACCACTGAGCTGGTCACATGCATACGGGGCACGTCAGAAAGTGAAGGCTACCCAGTTAGCGTCACTGGGAAACCTAGAACATAACCACTGAGCCGGTCATGTGCATACAGGGGCACGTCAGACTGTAAAGACCACCCAGTTAGCGTCACTGGGTACCCAGGGCTGGCGCACACACACACACACAAGTCTGCCACTGGAACTGCAGACTAGTCACGTGCGTAGGGTTCACGTATGTCCAGAAGAACCCTAATCCCTCACCGTGCCAAGACACAGCTTGTACCCATATACGAATACTTGTTACCAGCGCCTGCCCTAAATTCAGATTCACACTGGCACATATACACAAGTCTGCCACAGTCACTGCAGACTAAAATGACGCTGGAACCCACTCACTCTTGACAGCCGGGAAAGCAGCCTTTGCTGTCAGCATGCAGAATGACGCTTGCGCCCCTGATGGGCGGAGTTTCAGACCTTTTATAGCCGCCACCCTGGCCCAGGCCACATGGCATGTGGTAATGGCATCAGCTGCAGCTATACAGGGGCTGCCACGTCATTGCTGAAGTCATGATGACCAATCAGCAGCTGCCACTTCATCGCTGATGTCACTGATGACCAATCAGTGGCTGCCTTGTCATCAATGACATCACACACATGCTCAATGTGGCTGCATGAGCACTTAGGGTCAGGATGGTACAAAACTCTAGCCACCTGATGCCTCAAGCGATGGTCAGGTGGCGCTGCAGAGTTAACTGACCCCAATGGGGGAGTCAATGACGGGACTAGACTGGTTCGAGGCACAACAGAACCCTGACCATAACATAAGTACTGCTATAAACAGTTCTACTTTTTCATATGTGAGGCCGCATGGCCCATTTTAAATACAAAATATTTTAGAGTAAGACTGCCCCAAAGAGATTTGCTGTGACGTGGCGGGGTAGCTCAAGAAATTGCAATTTTTTTGAAAAAAACCTCAATTTATAATAGTATAGTTTGGAATTTTTAGTGCATTGCACATCTTATAATACATGCCTTTTTGAGTTTAGCTGTCTTTCTTGGTTTTATTTTTAGAGCATCTGCATTACCCTGTAGCTTACCAGATCAGTTCAACCCTGAAGTTAAAGTTTTGTAATGACAGAAACCATCTAGTGACATAAGCGTTCCTCTCCTTTGCTTGGCTCATCCACGTGAGAAGGGAATGGTCGGTCACTAAACAAAAGGTTCTCCCCAGGAGATAGTAGCGGAGTGACTCCAACACCCACTTAACAGCCAGTCACTCCCTCTCCACTATGCTATACCTGGATTCAGCAGGGGACAGTTTTTGCTAACATACTGGGTGTTCCTCCCCATTTACATCTTGTGACAGGACAGCCCCCAGACCCACCTCTGATGCATCTGTCTGCACCACAAACTCCTTGGTGAAGTTGGGAGTAACAAGAGCTGGCATCTCAGACAGTCACAAACATCACAAAAGTTTTCTCTAACTGATCACTCCATTAGACCATCACAGACTTCTTTTGCTTTAAACAGTCGGTTAATGGGGCTGACAGTGTAGCGAAATTTGGGATGAACCGCCTATAATACCACAGTAACCCCAGAAACGCTCTCACCTGCTTGATTGTGAGGGGACAGGGGCAGTTCTGAATGGCCTCTACTTTGTTAATTTGTGGTTTCAGGACCCCTCTCCCAATGACATACCTCAGGTACCAAGCATCTTCTAACCTTAGGGAGCATTTCTTTGGATTGGCAGTCAACGCGGCCTGTCAGAGGGAGTCTACCATTGCTTGCACCTTTGGTAAGTGACTTTCCCAATCCGCACTGTATATAATAATGTCGTTGAGATAGGCCGCCGCGAAACGCCGATGAGGACTAAGGACTATGTCCATTAAGCACTGGAATGTCGCCTGTACGCCATGCAAACCAAAGGGTAACACTTTATACTGGTATTGTCCCTCGGGGGTCACAAAGGCTGTTTTCACTTTAGCCGCATCTGTCAGGGGAACCCGCCAATACCCTTTGGTGAGATCCAATGTGGAAAACTACTAGGCCTGTCCAAACCGTTAGATTAAAGGCCGCTTTACACGCAGCAACATCGCTAAAGCGATGTCGTTGGGGTTACGGAATTCGTGACGCACATCCAGCCGCATTAGCGATGTCATTGCGTGTGACACCTACATGCGATCAAAAAAGGTCGCAAAATCGTGCAAAATCGTTAATCATTGACATGCCCCCTATTCCCAAATATCTTTGCAGCTGCAGGTACGATGTTGTTCATCGTTCCTGCGGCAGCACACATCGCTATTTGTGACACCGCAGGAACGAGGAGCCTCACCTTACCTGCGGCTGCCAGCAATGTGGAAGGAAGGAGGTGGGCGGGATGTTTGTCCCGCTCATCTCTGCCCCCCGCTTCGATTGGCTGGCCGCTTAGTGACGTTGCTGTGACGCCGAACGAACCACTCCCTTAGAAAGGAGGCGGTTTGGCGGTCACAGTGACGTTGCTAGGCAGGTAAGTAGTGTGACGGGTCCGAGCGATTTTGTGCGCTACGGGCAGCGATGTGCCCATGATGCACAAACGATGGGGGCGGGTACGCATGCCAGCGATCTCGCTAGCGAGATCGCAGTGTGCAAATCGGCCTTAACTCGTCGACCCAAGGCACGGGGTAGGTGTCAAATTTGGATACCTTGTTCAGTTTTCGGAAATCATTACAAAATCTTAGTGACCCATCAGGCTTCAGTATGAGAACTATTGGACTACCCATTCACTCCGAGATTCCTCAATGACCCCCAACTGTAGCATATATTGAACCTCATCTGAGATGGCTTGTTGCTGAGCCACTGATGCACGTGCTGGGCCCGGACTAATACATTCACACCGATACGTGCAAGTATCTTACCCTTGACAATGGCGTAGTCAGTTGTCTGATCCGCTGGAATGTCATTATAGGCCTTCATCGGTCCGGGTGCCAAAAACGGAGTGATGAATTCCCCCCATTTTTCCTTCGGCAACCTCTCTCGCACAGCAATTCTCTATAAGGTCTCCAAGTATGCCTCAACGTTGTCCATTTTTTCCATATTAGGTATCGCTGCATGGACCGCCTTCTGGACCTCATGGATTCTCCGGGTAGCTCCCCGCTGCTGGTGCTGATGTGGCGCCCCTGACCTGGTCAGGCACCACTGAGTACTGCACTCAGGCTGAGTGAGTACAAACAGGTAATCCCAAAGGCTGACTAGGGTGTGGACACACAGACACGAAGTAACCAGGAACACACACAGCTTAGAGGGGCCCCCTGGGCAGACCCAGGGAGGAGGCGTGGCCCTCGCATCCCAGCTAGTGGTGGGTAGTGGGACTGGAAGCTAGGGAGTGTGCAGTGGCAGTCAGAGGAGTAGGAGGGGAGCAGCCGAGTCTGGAGTGTAGGGCTGAAGAGCAGGACACGGTCAGACCCTGCACCTGTGGTGGTTGCTGGTGGGGGAGAACGGCTACCCAGTGGTGCCGCCTGAAAACCACCTAGAGAAGTAGTGAAGAGGTGGCTGAGTAAGGGGTCTGCCGGTAGACCAGGCCCGCATGGGGAAACAGGTCCCCAGAGCAGGAACCCATCTACTTGGCCTGCTAAACCTGCTGGTGAGGGTGCTGGATGTACCTCACCGAACAACACAGAGTCCGCAGCATCAACAGCAACGAGGGGGCCCATAAGTAACAGAAGGCAAGCAGCCAGCATTACTTGATCCACGCTGTCAGCAAATGGGTCAGAAAGGGGAGAAGAAGCAATTGCAACTTCCCTGGATGATCCCGGAGCACTCCAACTCGGGGTCAAAACTAGAAGGGCTAGGAAGGCGAATCAGCAGTCACCCCTACGTCGGCCTGAAGGATACCTGGTTCCCCTCCTGGTTCATTATAGCATCGGCCGGGTTGCCTCACTCTACCACCAGAAAGTGAGTAAAAACCCTGAAAGACATTGCTGCCTGTGTGTGAGTTCTTCTGCGACCTGTGATACTACACACTTACACCTGAGCCCTGGGGCCAGCCTCACTCTCGGGAGGCCACAACAACAGACTGCATCTACCATCAGCCCCAGTCGCTCCCTAAACTGCAGTGGCGGTCACCCACTGACTGCAAATACCGAGAGTGGTGTCACGATTCCCATTGACGTTAACCTGACCTACCTGTCGCCGGACGATTTCCAGCCTGTGAAGACCCTGAGGAGTCCTGAAGGTGAGCGGGGCTTCACACTGACGTAATATGCCATAGCAACAGCTGATTGGTCTCTTGCTGCTGCTTATTTAAGACCTGTGGCTGCTGAATGGTGGCCTGCTGCTGTTGTGTAGTGACCTGCTGCTGTTGCGTAGCAGCTAGCAGTGCTTTTATTGCAGCCTCCATCTCTGCTGCTGTCCTCGACTGGGTCTGCGCCACAACTTTCACCCAGGACATCTACTGGTGACTAGCCAGCAGAAAAAAAAACAATCCACAGCAGGAGAAAAAAAAAAAAATATGCCGGCCTCACGGCAATTCCTGCATTCTCCACCCCATGAAGCAATTTGCTCAGGTCGGTATGCAGTAAAGAGGCTCACACAGGCGTATAGTTCAAAAACGTAAGGGTTTTATTCACACTTATGGTGACAGTCAGCAGTTCCAAAGGAAAAAGAAACAACAAAAAAGTCCATTCCCTCAGTCCTGTTTGTTCCACAGGACTGGAGCACACCCTTTCACGGGTAGGTTGCCAGTTACACCGCAGTAGTCACGTACCAATACTGCCCGGCAGTGTGAGAGAGTAGTTCCTCCTTGAAATCCTGGTGACCCACTGAGCTGTTTTACCAGCCCCAGCTCTCTATACACTATCCACTGAACAACGAGCACCTTATGCCTCCCTAATTGCTGCAGCTGTGTTTTCGGGCATTGCCCCAAAAACCCGGTTAATCAAAAGGCTTCCAGGCCAGAGTTCTGCTTTCTCCAGCCAGAGCTCCAGCCAAACCACATTTTGCCAAGATCAATATACCTAACATCTACTACTGCACCACAGCGGACAGGGCCAGAAGTGAGGGCCTGTCCAGGACAGGAGGCATCCTCAAATGTGTTGAGACCTCACTCTGCGGACAGGCTGTGGAGCATCCTGAGATGGGTGGGACGTTGGGGTATAGAGACCACTGGCAGGGCCCTAAACTGTTCAGGAGCTGGTATATCATCTGAGGGCCTAAGTGAGAAATGGTAGCTGCAAGGAAAGGTTATGGGGAAGAAGCAAGTACTGGCCTTGGCTGGAGGATAGTTACCCAGAGTGAGTGCCAGCAAGACAGAAAATTCCCAATAGAGCGGCGACAGCACAAGTGACCCTGTATGCCAGAAATAAGGAAGCAGTGGTGACTTACAATAAACTTGTTCCTGAATTGTTTTACAAGAGACTTGTGTGTAAATTGTGTGACTCTCTGTGCCTAGACCAGTGTGGCGCCCTAGGACCTGGTCGCCACAACGGCATTGCCCTCCTGAGGGTTAATGCTGAGCCTGGAGGTAATGGGGAAATCTACTGGCCAGTAAGTTAACATCCACCGCAGTTTCTCCCTCAGGCCAGTAGGGGGAGCTCTGAACCTGAAGTTTCAGGGAGCTTCCTTAAGCCTGACCTGGGGGAGGAGTTAGTTAGTCTGTAGGAAGCAGCAGAAGTGAACAGACACAGAGTGAGCTGTCCTGTGAATCTGGGGCCTAGAGCTGGAGCAGTTTGGCCCAGAGAAGCAGGAGTAGCTGAGAGGCAGCAGAGAGACTCGGACATCGGAGTCTGTGGTTGCCAGGGTATAAAATCCGTCCCTGGTAGCCGAATCCGAAGGGCAGGGGAGCTGCAAGCCCCTGGCCCAGACACATCCAAGGTACAGCTGCAGCATCAGGGCCCGGTGTGGACCCCAGCGGAGAAGCACCAGGGAGTGGGCCTGCGCAGCCACCTACAGAGGGAAGGGACGTGCTATTGGTCCCAGCAGCGAAGAGGGCCATTGCTGGATTCAGAGAAGCAGGGTCCTATCATCACCAAGAAAGGTACAGGAGTAGGCCTCATACTCAGCTGGCCAGAAAGATCACCCCAAGTACTTCCAGGCCGACCGGATCCCCATCACCACCTGTAACGGTCTCCCAGGACTGGACTGTTCCCAGAGTAAAAGAGGAAAAGGTAAAGAGACTGTTGTTTGTGCCTGGTTCTTTCCTCGCCTGTCGGCCCTGCACCGTGTTAGTCACACAGCACCATAGACTTTCACAAACACCAACTGTGCCCCGGGCATTGCTCCACCTGTGGGGAGCAGTACTACCATAGCTGCTATATCATCATCCCGGAGGCCTCACACAGCAGCGGCGGCTTAATAGCCGCATGCCACAGGTGGCGTCACGAACACAACCATTAACAAGCAAGCCACATATTCAACTGACACCCACCAGGGCCACGGAGCCGGGCCCAGCCACCACTGACTACCACCGGACTAGTCCGGCCCGGCACCGGGTGTCCCATAGCCCTGGGGTGGGCGAGTCAATTTTGGCGTCACGAACAGGATTTCGTGCCCGGTCCCACCGGGTACTGTGCTCCTGCCGGAATTGTGCTTAAAAGACTGTGTACTGGCTGCAGACCACCGCCGCCATTAGCCTCGCCGAGCGCAGGAAGAAGGGGGGCGTGCCTGACAAAGAGCGCGAAGGGAGCGCGCCATCAGAGCAGAGCGCTGTTAACCCCGCGCGACCCGGAAGAAAATTTGAAAAGTGAACGGAGCCTGGTAAGGTTCACTAAGGGGGAGGAAGATGTCCGACTCAGAGGGAGGGCAGGTGGCTGCCATAGCCCGAGACGCCGCAGCACCAGCAGAAGCAATCCCAGTCGCCGTCGCCCCGGCCCCCACTGTAGCGCCGGTAATGCCGATCACCATGCCATACATACCGGGAGCAGAATGGCTGCCGCAATACTCCGGGGAGTCCCATACCTTGAGTGACTTCAGAGAAAGCCTGCACAGCTTATTCCGGGTGTATCTGCTGACTGAGAGCCAGAAGGTGGGCATATTAATGGGACAGCTAGCCGGCGCAGCCCAGCGTGAAGCGAAGTCATGGCCTGATACAGATAAAGGGACAGCAGCCCAGATACTGGCCAAGCTAAAGAGTACGTTTGACACTCGCACCGCAGCAGAGATAAAGATGAGATTCTTTGGGTGCAAGCAGCGGGCCACAGACAGCATAAGGGACTATGCCCTAAACCTGCAAGAGGCCCTGAAAGCAGTTAAACAGGTGGACCCAGAGAGTGTACGTGAAGAAGACAAACTCCTAACTGAGCAGTTCATAGAGGGGCTCCTGTCAGATGCCCACAGGACCCAGCTGCGTATCCTGGTCCTGCAGAACCCTGCTCTGGACTTTGCCAAGTTTAAGGACCAGGCCATCAGGGTACTGAGAGAATCTACGCCGAATGACCCAGTACCCCTCCGGCCTCCTGCTATCACGTACCCCGGGGTGGTGCCTGCAACACGAGCCACTGCAGGGGCTGAGGCGCAGTCCCTGGATAAGGATCCCACTGCGGAGCTCAGACAACAGGTCCAGGAGCTGACCAAGACTGTGGCTGCCCTTGCCAAGACCGTGCAGTCTCTACAAATGACCCCCTCGCCTGCGAAAATCGAGTTGGCCTCCAGCCCAGAGGACGTCCCATGGATGCGACAGAGAAGGATTCCGCCGACCCGAGGCAGAGACACAGACCGGTACGATTCAACAGGACAACCGATCTGCCGCAACTGCAACCAGGCGGGCCACATTGCACGACGCTGTCCTTTAAATGGGCCGAGCCTGGGGCCAGGAGCCGACCCCCAGGTGTAAGGAAGCCCGGCTCAACCCCCAGCCGCAGCAAGTATGTGGGAGGACGACCGGTCCTTCCTATTGTGCTGGATGGGATCCCTTTGAATGCCCTCCTGGATACGGGGTCCCAGGTAACAACCATCCCCCACAAACTGTACAAAAGATATTGGGCCGATTCAGACATTGACCATGGCCCAGATGATGATTTAACAATTGTGGCCAGTAATGGTCAGCCCTTACCTCAGATTGGGTACAAAGAAGTAACCATTAAAGTGGGGCGGGTGGAATTGCCATGTCAGGGGATGATAATTGTAGATATTGATCGCAAAGAATCTGACCCACTGCTAACTCTTGGTACAAATGTGATAGAAAATTGTATTGCCGAAGTGATAATTTTGTTACAACAGGCGTCTGAAACTGCCAGCTCCGGGCAGCAGCGTGTCCTACAGAGGGAGATCAGAGCCCTGATGAGGAGGCAGCAGGTAGAGCTGGCCGGAGGAGAAATTGGCAGTGTGAGGGTAAGTGACCCCCTCCCCATTGTAATACCCCCAAGAAGTGAAATGTTGATATGGTGTCGGGCAGCAATAGGCCTCAAGGGTCAGGATTACCATGCCTTGGTAGAACCAATGTATTCAGACAGTAGGCCTGGAGTCCTGATAGCCAGAGGGGTAGCGGACGTCCGCAAGGGGAGAGTGCCCGTCCGTGTCCTGAATTGTGGGGAGGAGGAGGCCAAATTGCCCCGGTATGCCACTGTGGCAAAATTGTACACTGTCAGCAACAATACCATTAAAGCAGTGGAACCCTTGATCCCGTCCGACCAGGCGGAAGACAATGGCTCCAAGGGGCAGCCGGAAGACTGGTGCCAAAAATTACATGTGGGCACCGACTCCACCCCCTCACACCAAAAGCATGGGGTTTACCGGGTGGTACAGGAGTACGAGCGGGTCTTCAGCAAACACCCCCTAGATTTTGGGCAGGTGAAAGGGGTTCAACATCAAATCCCCACGGGTGATCATCATCCCATTAAAGAAAGATACCGCCCTGTACCCCCCGCACAGTATCAGTGTGCCAAGGAAATGTTACGGGAAATGAAGGAGGCTGGGGTTATCAGAGATAGTTGTAGCCCCTGGGCAGCTCCACTAGTGCTCGTAAAGAAAAAAGATGGTACAATGAGAATGTGTGTAGATTACAGGCAAATTAACCGCATTACACATAAAGATGCCTATCCACTACCCAGAATAGAGGAGTCACTAACAGCCTTAAAGTCAGCTAACTATTTCTCCACCTTGGATCTCACCAGTGGGTATTGGCAGGTTCCCGTGGCAGAGGCGGACAAGGAGAAGACTGCATTCACGACACCAATGGGTCTCTGTGAGTTCAATTGTATGCCTTTCGGGCTCTGCAACGCCCCAGGGACATTCCAAAGGTTGATGGAGTGCTGCTTGGGCCACCACAACTTCGAAACCGTGCTGCTGTACCTGGATGACGTAATAGTCTACTCCAAGACTTATGAGGACCACCTGAAGCACTTAGCAGAAGTGTTTGAGTCCTTGTCGAAATATGGCCTGAAGATCAAGCCGTCCAAATGTCACCTCTTGAAGCCAAAGGTACAGTACCTGGGTCATGTGGTCAGCGCAGAAGGCGTGGCACCTGATCCGGAGAAAGTCACGGTAATTAAGGACTGGCCAAGGCCCACCACGGTGAAGGAGGTGCGGCAGTTCCTTGGACTGGTGGGCTACTACCGAAGGTTCATTGATGGGTTCACCAAGATAGCAGCGCCCCTTCAAGATCTCCTGGTGGGCCAGCCGAAGCAGGCTAAGAAGCAGAGCCCTCCATTTGAATGGGGCAGCCAACTGGAAACATCCTTTGTCCGGCTGAAAGGGGCTCTCACGGGAGAAGAAATTCTGGCCTACCCTGACTACAGCCAACCGTTTATACTGTACACAGACGCCAGCAACGTGGGACTGGGAGCAGTTCTGTCCCAGGTACAGGGAGGCAGAGAGAGGGTAATAGCGTACGCCAGTAGGAAGCTTCGGCCCACGGAAAGGAATCCAGAAAACTACAGTTCCTTCAAGCTGGAGTTCCTCGCTATTGTGTGGGCAGTGACTGAACGCTTCAAGCACTATCTGGCATCGGCCAAGTTTACCATCTTCACGGACAACAATCCGTTGACACACCTGGCAACAGCCAAGTTAGGTGCGATGGAACAGCGATGGATGGCCCGGCTGTCTAACTTTGACTTTACCATCAAGTATCGGGCTGGCAAGAAGAATAACAATGCTGATGCGCTGTCCAGAATGCCTCACTTACCCGAGTCTGGAGAAGACCTGGATGAACTCGAAGAGATAGAGTTACCGGCTTTCCATCACCAGGGTGTTTCACAGTGTGAGCATGCTGTGGGAGTGAAGCGCTTAAACCAGCACGAGGTCTCGGTCAATCCATTACTCCACCATAATTGGGAAGAAACACAGAATGGTGACCCGGCCGTGCGATTGGTCAAAGAGAAGCTAGCGCAAGCTGAGACCCATCTTGGCCCAGACGCTCCAGAGGAAGCCCAGCAGCTGTGGAAGGAGAGGGGACGACTGTTCACCTACCAGGGCAAGCTCTGCAAGAGATATGTCAACTATCGAACAAATGAACTTGTCTGGCAGATAGTGGTTCCGCAGAGGGATGCTCCAATGGTCCTAGCAGCGTATCATGATAACGCAGGGCACTTCGGGTGGAAGAAGTTGGAGGCCTTACTCCGTGATCGGTTCTACTGGGTGCACATGAGAAAGATGATCGAGAAATGGTGCCGAGACTGTGGCCCGTGTAACTTGAGGCGGAAGGATGATGCCAGCCAAAGGTCTCCCCTACAGCCAATTGTCACGAAGCAGCCCCTGGAGTTGGTGGCCCTGGACCACGTGAAGTTAACACCAAGCCGGTCAGGCTATGTGTACGCCCTCACCATTGTGGACCATTACTCTCGTTTCCTGGTAGTAGTGCCTGTGAAGGACCAGACAGCCAGGACGGCAGCTAGAGCGTTCCAGGCATCCTTTTGTCGACCGCACGGCTATCCGGAAAGGGTACTGACGGATCAGGGTCCTGCATTCGAGGCTGAAGTGTTCCAAGAGTTCTGTAACATGTACGGTTGTAAGAAAATTCGAACCACACCGTACCACCCCCAGACCAATGGACTGTGCGAGAAAATGAACCATGTGGTTATTGATATGCTGAAGACCCTACCGCTGGAAGAGAGGAAACAATGGCCAGAAAAGTTGCCAGATCTGGTAGACTTGTACAACCACATCCCAGTGAATTCGACCAACTGCAGCCCCGCTTACCTGATGCGAGCCAGACCAGGCAAGTTGCCTGTAGACTTTGAGATGGGGACTGTGTCGCCTGAGGCGGTTCAAGAAATAGAGGATTGGGATGCAGAACGGCAGCAGCGGTACCGTAAGGTCCAGGAGTGCGTGGAAAGGAGCCTGTCTCAAGCAAGAACGAGACAAGAACAGCATTACAATCAAACAGCCCCAGCAACTCCCTTAGCACCTGGGGAATAAGTCCTCAAGAAGAAGCGGAAGACGCATAAGTTGGATGATCAGTGGGAAAACGAGCCCTACACCATTATCCCCTCCAACTTTGACAATAGTAAGGTATGCCTCATAAGCAAAGATGAAGGCAAGACCTGTCAAGCAATTTCCCGAGACCGCCTGAAAGCGTGCCCTGAACGGTGCCGAATCCAAAGAGAAATGGAAGGAGTACAAGGAAGTCCCCAAAGTCAAGAGAAAGAAGGGGAGATGATTCAAACCATCCTTGGGAAGTTCCCCAAAACTTGGACCCGAATCAACAATGCCATAGTGGTACCAGTTTTGGCGTTTCCGCAGTTGGTCGAGCCAGAAACAGAAAAGGTTCCGGATCCACCTAAAGAATCGTCCGCTCCAGCACGAGATGACACGCCAGCAGTGGAACAGGAGGATCAACCCCCTGTCAGTGGTGAACCTGTCATACCCTTGGCGACTCCTAGACCACAAAGGCAACCATCACGCTTACCTATTGGGGTTAGGCCCACCTGTAGTGCTGAGATAGAAGACGCACCACGTAGTCAGGGGCAAACACCAGAGCTACGTAGGTCCCAGCGCAGCACTCGGGGACAACCCCCTCTAAGGTATAGGGAGTCTACTGTATAAAGTAAAGAGTACTTATTAGAGTGTAAATAGTTGTGCACAAAATGTTTTCTTTTTCTTTGATTGCGAAAATGGACAATTGGGCCACTGGACTATGGGTGGCCAACACCTAAATTGTTCATAGTTAGCACCAGTGTGCTCAAACACCCCTGAAGAAAAACCCGTCCGGCGTGCATAGAGTGGGGTCATCAATGCTCTGACGCACGCCCAGAGCCTACGTTGGGGGTTTGATCGCGGCGGGTCCCCCATGGAGCAGTGTAATGGACACCCGGCAGGGAGCCACACTGGACTCTTATAGAAATGTTTAAGATTGTAACGTTAAAGAGAATGTGCCTCCCATATTGGGATGAAATGTATGACATGTTATGTTTTGTTTCTACAGTCCGGGAGTACTGAATTTAACTAAGGGGGAGTGTGGCGCCCTAGGACCTGGTCGCCACAACGGCATTGCCCTCCTGAGGGTTAATGCTGAGCCTGGAGGTAATGGGGAAATCTACTGGCCAGTAAGTTAACATCCACCGCAGTTTCTCCCTCAGGCCAGTAGGGGGAGCTCTGAACCTGAAGTTTCAGGGAGCTTCCTTAAGCCTGACCTGGGGGAGGAGTTAGTTAGTCTGTAGGAAGCAGCAGAAGTGAACAGACACAGAGTGAGCTGTCCTGTGAATCTGGGGCCTAGAGCTGGAGCAGTTTGGCCCAGAGAAGCAGGAGTAGCTGAGAGGCAGCAGAGAGACTCGGACATCGGAGTCTGTGGTTGCCAGGGTATAAAATCCGTCCCTGGTAGCCGAATCCGAAGGGC
Organism: Anomaloglossus baeobatrachus; assembly: GCF_048569485.1. Classification (NCBI taxonomy): domain Eukaryota; kingdom Metazoa; phylum Chordata; class Amphibia; order Anura; family Aromobatidae; genus Anomaloglossus; species Anomaloglossus baeobatrachus. The sequence goes on along the minus strand of NC_134355.1, from coordinate 175,078,181 downwards.
AGGGGAGCTGCAAGCCCCTGGCCCAGACACATCCAAGGTACAGCTGCAGCATCAGGGCCCGGTGTGGACCCCAGCGGAGAAGCACCAGGGAGTGGGCCTGCGCAGCCACCTACAGAGGGAAGGGACGTGCTATTGGTCCCAGCAGCGAAGAGGGCCATTGCTGGATTCAGAGAAGCAGGGTCCTATCATCACCAAGAAAGGTACAGGAGTAGGCCTCATACTCAGCTGGCCAGAAAGATCACCCCAAGTACTTCCAGGCCGACCGGATCCCCATCACCACCTGTAACGGTCTCCCAGGACTGGACTGTTCCCAGAGTAAAAGAGGAAAAGGTAAAGAGACTGTTGTTTGTGCCTGGTTCTTTCCTCGCCTGTCGGCCCTGCACCGTGTTAGTCACACAGCACCATAGACTTTCACAAACACCAACTGTGCCCCGGGCATTGCTCCACCTGTGGGGAGCAGTACTACCATAGCTGCTATATCATCATCCCGGAGGCCTCACACAGCAGCGGCGGCTTAATAGCCGCATGCCACAGGTGGCGTCACGAACACAACCATTAACAAGCAAGCCACATATTCAACTGACACCCACCAGGGCCACGGAGCCGGGCCCAGCCACCACTGACTACCACCGGACTAGTCCGGCCCGGCACCGGGTGTCCCATAGCCCTGGGGTGGGCGAGTCACCAGCAGTGAAGATGGAGCTAGCAGCATTTGGTATTGTATGTGATGCACGCCCCAATGGAGCACACCATGAACAGACATTGAATGAAGCAGGGGAGCAAGTGACCCTCAGTCTTAGAAGGGCTCCCTGCTTCACATGCACTGCTCTTTTGAGGTCTATCAACTTATTTTCAATGATTTTCAGATCAGGAGACTATGAGAGCTTTTGTAAAACTTTCAGCTTGTGCCTTTTGAGGTAGTCTATTGTGAATTGGGAAGTGTGTTTATGAACATTATCCATTTGTTGAAACCATCCTCTTTTCAACTTCAGCTTTTTACAGATGGTGTTATGTTTGCATCAAGAATTTTTTGAAATGTCAAATGTTCCTCGTGCATTTAGCTGCAACACAACATCAAAGCATGATTGATCCACCCCATGCTTAATGGTTGGCAAGATGTTCTTTTTCTGAAAATTTTCTCTACATATACCTTTGATCATTGTGGCCAAAGAGTTATTTTTTAACCTATTCATCTTCGCTTCACTTTTTTTCCAAAGTGCATCAGTCTTGTATAGATGTTCTTTTTCGTACTTCTGATGCTGATTTTTTTTTTTTTTTTAACCAATCAGTTATTATTAAAGATATGATGAACACGAACCTCTATTCTGAGGACCCTAGCTACATTGGAAGATGGGAATCGGAAATAGGTTTCAGCCTTACTGAGGCTGATGCTGAATTTTATGAGGAGGATACTGGAGAGATTTCATCCTGATGACTCTTCCATGAAGGCCATATTAGTGGAAATGTGTCTGAATAGTAAAACAATGTACCGAATCTCCAGAGTCTGCTAAATCTTCCTGAATGTCTTTTTCTGTAAAGTGGTGGTTCTGATTTGCCTCTAGCAATCCTATGACCAGCCCTCACAGAGCTTTTACTTGGTCTTCCAGACCTTATTTTGACCTTGACTGTTCCTGTTAACTACCATTTCCTAATTACATTTCAAACTTAGGAAAGGGCAACTTGGAAATGCTTTGCTATCTTCTTATAGCCTTCTCCTGCTTTGTGGGCCTCCATCCCATGATTTTAATTTTCAGAGGTATCTGCTTAGAAAAACCCATGGCTGCTGTGTTTTGGCACAAGGTTAGAGGAGGCTGGGTTTTTATAATGCTGTGAAGTCTGCATCATCTGACATTTCCTAATTATGATAGCAAACAAGCCATAACCCTAAGGCTATGTGCGCACGTTGCGTCGGAGTACCTGCAGTTTATTCTGCACGTTTTCCTTCCCTTGGTTTTTGACCAAATGGCTTTTGACCATTTTTTAGCGCTAAAAACGCATGCGTTTTTACCGCGTTTTTAGTGCGTTTTTAGCGCTTTTTACCTGCGTTTGCACCTGCGTTTCTGCAGATGTGTTTTTGAGATCAAGACACTGAGAAATAAAGTTGAACTAGTCAAAAAGAATGAAAAAAGAGAAAAAAAAGTATAAAATTAACTTTTAATAAAATTATATGGGAAATTAACAATTTTAATGTAATAATAGTGGTTATGCACATTTTAACAGAAAAATAGCTAAAGTTTATTATTTATTTACATTTAAATTTTCGGTTATTGTGTGTGTGTAAAGGAACATTAGAACCCATTAATTTTATGCCAGAAAAGCATGCGTTTTTGGAGCCAAAAACGCAGTTGAAAAGCAGGTAAAAAGCATGAAAAACGCAGGAATTGTGATTTTGGTTGCTTTTTGCCATTTCTCATTGACTCCAATGTTAAGGAAACGCTGCAGAAATGGCAAAAACAACTGACATGCTGCTTCTTTTTCAGCATGGTTTTTGACCACAAATATGCAAATTAAACGCTGCTGAACAAAAAGCAAAGTGCAGACAGGATTTCTGCTTTTCCCATAGACTTTGCTGGAAATCAAAAACGCATGCATTTTTGCCCAAAAACGCTGCTGCCAAAAACGCTGCAGAAACGCGGTAAAAAACGAAACGTGCGAACATAGCCTTAGAGGCTATTTAAAGTCTGAAACCTCGGTCCATGTTATCTGGACACAAAAATCTCTACAAATCTCCAAGGTGCCTGAACTTTACCAACTGCACATTTTCCTTCTCTGTTAGCCAAAAATTATTTTCATACATTTTTATTAACTAAAATACTAAGGGAATGTGTCACCTTTAACTGTATGCCTTTTAGAGATTATTACAACAATCCCTACATATAAACTCGTAAGGTTATGGATAAAGAGATTCATCCAAAATAGTTAACAAAATATATAGATTTATTTAATACTTATTTTAAAAACAAAAAAATATAACATTAAACAGAGAGGACTCCATGAGGGAACACCCAAATTGCCAGGAGAAAGGATCAGAGCGAATTAATTAAAGGTGTACAAAATTTACTTAACAAATGAGATAGGATTTAAAGTGCATATGGTGCATGTAAAGCCTAAATTCATCAAAAACAATTAAATAAGGTAAAATACTCAGCTATTGCATATAAAAAAATGTAATAAATGCAAGCTATCCAAATATTTCCACTGCTATACACTTAAAATAATTGAGCACTAGAAAATCTCATTCTTATATATTGCACTTTACACTTAAATCCTGGATCCTCGCTATATATTTTTCAAATATTTTGAATGAATCTCTTTATCCATAACCTATATATAGGAGGAGTTGTTGTAATTACTATTGGAAGTGTCTTGCACGTCTTAAAATATATTTGGACATACTTGTGATAAAACATTTTTTAAATTTTTTGTCATCTTCAAAAAATTACTTTACTGTTCAGAGTGACTAATTTTGACCAAAAGTCTATATATAGCCATGGCAAAAAGTGTTGGCAACCTTGAAATTGTTGCATAAAATTAAGTATCTCTCCCAGAAAATTATTGCAATCACATGTGTTTCGTTATACACATGTTTATTTACTTTGCGTGCATTGTAACAACATTAAAAACAGAGAAAAAATTACATTTTATTTCAAATTACTTATTATTTCAAACTAAACTCCAAAAGTGGGCCAGACAATAATGTTGTCACCTTTCCAAAATTGCGGGTAAACTACTTTGATTCAAGTATGTAATGTTTCTTCAAACTGACTTGTGGCAAGTAACAGGAGTGGGCATTATGAAAATCATACTTTAAACCAATTAAAAAGGGGAGAACTTTACTTATACGCAACAATATTGTTAATGAATTATCGTCGGGGTCACGGTGTTTGTGACGCACATCTGGCGTCATTAACGATATCACAGTGTGTGATACTTATGAGCGACCTTTAACGATCACAAAAGCGGTCAAAATCGTTTGCCGCGGAGAGGTTGTCCTGAAACAAAAGATCGTTTTCTGTTTATTAGTGATGTTGTTTGTCGTTCCTGTGGCACCACACATCGCTGTGTGTGACACCGCAGGAGCGACAAACATCTCATTACCTGCCTCCACCGGCAATGCGGAAGGAAGGAGGTGGGCGGGATGTTACGTCCCGCTCATCTCTGTCCCTCCGCTTCTATTGGACGCCTGCCGTGTGACATCGCTGTGACGCTGCACGAACCACCCCCTTAGAAAGGAGGCGGTTCGCCGGCTAGAGCGACGTCGCAGAGCAGGTATGTGCATGTGACGCTGCCGTAGCGATAATGTTCGCTACAGCAGCGATCACACAATATCGCACGTACGACGATGCTAGCGGTGTCGCAGCGTGTAAAGCCTGTTTTAGTCTTTGCACTGTGTGACTGTCTGTACCACACTAAGCATGGAGAACACAAATAGGTGAAAAGAACTGAGTATTTGAGAACAAAAATTGTTCAAAAATATCAACAGTTGATAGTTTTGGATATTTGGACATAATATCATAGTTGTGATAACTGTAGCTGTTTAGATTGGGGTATTATCTATCTGTACTATCTCTGTTATTAGGATAGAAAAAAGAAAGGGGGAGATCTTGTGATTTGTGTCTGGTGGTTCATTGTGTTTGCTTTGCTAGCTGGGTAGTGAACTATAAACTCCAGTCATACCAAGCGAGGCTGCAATTTAAGTGCTGGCTGCAAGGTAAGTGTACAGGTTAGTTGGACATAAAATCATAGTTTGACACAAGAGCATAGCTTGGTGTTACCTTTCCAATTTTCTATCATTTTTATCTGTACTGTTTATCCCTATTTAGTATGTGCTCCATGGACAATGCTATGGACAATGGCATGCATTGAACAGCTGTTTGAGGGTGTATATGTCTGCACTCAATGTCAGTATTTTACATATTTGGAAGCCCAGGTAATGGATTTAAATATGCAGCTTGCAACACTCAGGAGCATTGCCAACCTGGAGAGGAGTTTAGAGCTCACTGAGCATGCTCTGGCCGGGGCCAGGAATATGGAGAAGGTTGCAGGTGGGAAGGTTCAAGACCCAGAAGTAGGTAGCTGGATAACAATTAGAAGAACGAGCAAAGGAAAAATTGTCAAGGAACCTAGTCCTGACCTGGCACAACTTAGTAAACATGCCTGTTTGGCTGATATTGGGGTATGCGGGGCCAGGACTGGGATCACTACAGCAGGATGTTGCTCGTAGCAACTAGGAAAATGACTGATGTTCAAAGATGGGACAACACTTAAATTCTGAATTATATGGTTTTTGGGTCCCGGTTACAGTTCATTGTTAAGTAGTAAAGCAACTTTGGACCGCATTTCTAGTCATTTTAGATGGCCAGGGTTGCATCAGGAAATGGTTGATTTTGTATCCACCTACAATATTTGTGCGCACTCTAAAAGTTTGCATACTCCGTCTGGGTCTTCCATACATTTGAAATGCATGGCTGATAAAAAAAATTACCAGATCCGGACCAGTGTGTGAAGGACTATGTGTGGTTACCTACAAGAAATATTAGGTTAAAAGTCACTTCTTGGAAACTGGGTTCTAGGTTCATTGGTCCTTACAAAGTTATCATTGTCATTAGCACTGTGGCTTTTCGCATTGAGTTTCCTCAAGCACTTACAATCCATAATGTATTCAATAGGTCATTGCTCAAAAAATATGTTGTGTCCTCTAAACTGGCTTCTTTTTTGCCGCTTCTAGTGATTGTTGGCAGCAAGTTAGAATTGCAGGTGGCTAGGTTTGTTTTGTTCACCGCTCTCTCCAATACTTGCTACACTGGAAAGGTTATGGTTTGGAAGAAAGGAAGTGGTACCAGGCCAGCATTAGAAGCTAATGCAAGTTATTTGTGCAAACCTTCCATGGCTTCACTCCATGCCAATGATATCTATACTGACTTTGAAGGAGCTGTAAAGTTTCCTGTTGGAGAAACTCAGGAGCGCTATTTATTGTGTATTTCCCCATCCATTTGTCTAATCTTCCTCATGTTGTTTTTTTGCAGTAGCGAGACTAGTATCTTTCTGGCCTACACACTAGTAAGGGTGATTTCAGGCCAGTGAGGGCCTAGGTTCGCGATGGTGCAAGAGGGAAGGATCCGTATAAAAACTTTAAGGAATGTAGGGATCAAAATCAGTTGAGTATTAGGGAGAGGGAAACAACGTCATCTCTTATCACCAAGGCCTTCTTTTACATTTTCCCTGGTTTTCCCTTTGTGTTGTCCCATTAGCGGGTGTCCTCTCGCACATAGGGTTATACTCACCAGGTGAGCAGAAATGTTTAGCAAACCCAATGGGCCACAGCACACAGAAATCCCAGAGGGGCTTGACTATGGACCTTCGCCTGCTCTTCCCCAGAGCCCCTGATTGTCATGGTGTTACACTGAAGGTATGAGTCCGGATGCCACTCGAGAAGATTGGTTCTATGACAGCTGACCGCAGGGGTACGGAAGCGACAGTCTCTGGCAATAGGTTGCAGCAGCAGCAGGTGTCAGAGTTCCATCTGGGATGGAAGGATGGATGGATGGTACAAAAGCTGTGACCGGCATCGATACTTGCAGAGGTGGGTATCGTGTAGGCCGGTAGGCGTGGATGGTAGCGGCAGCAGTAGAACAGCAAGGTAGCACAGAAGTGAAATATAAACAAGTATCAGCTGCAGCAGACAGTACAGTATCAGTGTTACAGTCGACGAGGGGCAACAAGCGTCCAGAAGTGGACCCACTGGGTTGTACACTGAACTCCCCTGAAGGAGCAACCAGCAGTAGAGCCCTATACAGGCACTGTCTGGCACAGCAACAGGGGGCCTAAATACACGACTGCCAATAACAAGTGGTGATCAGTTCTTACAGACTAGTAAAATATTTTAATGTTCAGTGCTGGCATGATCGGATGTGGGAGCATGGAGATGGTAACTCGGACTTGGCTGTATGGAAGTGATGGCTCAGATATGGCAGCTCGGAGGTTATGGTTCAGATGTGGCAGCACAGAGATGATGGCTCAGATGTGGCAACACGAAGGTGTGGCTCAGACATGGCAGCACGGAGGTGTGGTAGAGAGCAAGCTCTAGGATGAGACACAAATCAGGATCATGAGACTGGTACTAGGACACATATAGCAGAACTAGACACAGTAGCGTAACAGGACCTGAGAACTAGAAATGCACTAACTAGAAGGCAACGTTGCTCAGGTGCCTCCTGTAAGGGGAGGCAATCTTTAATACCTTTAAGGTAACAGGTGACCTCAGTGATTGCTTTCGGGTAATGGGACGCCAGCCCGTTAAGAAAGGACGCAGGCATGGAAGCAGGAGGAGGCCACGGCAGACCCCGAGGCCGGAGAGGAACAAGTGAAGCTGCCAGGCAACTGATTGAGGGGGCCCCTGGTGGAACCTGGAAGTGGAGGTGTGCGGGGATGCTGCATTGGGGCCGGGACTGGGTGCTACAATTAGCAGCAGCACTAAGGGACCTGACAACAAGCAAAGACCAAAATCATTACCCAGGCACTTCTCATAGGCCAAAGGTGCCTTGAGAGGATGCTGGCCCTTTAAGAAGGGGGCGTGGACACGGGCGCACCCTACGGGCAGAGATGGGAAGCCGGCAAGGTGTACAGATGCTCCAGGAGGCAGCAGCATGGGACAGGGACAGGACTGCAGCAGGTGTCCAGAAAAGTGCGAGGACACCGGTATGGGCATTACACCCAGCATGACACCTTCTGAATTCTTTCTGTCTCTTTTTAGTTAACCCTCCTAGCTTTTCATCATCTGCAAACTTGGTTAGTTTACCTAAGTTCCTTTATGTAGATCAATTATAAAAAATGTTGAACAACACTGAGGTCAAGATAGAATTTTCAATCCCATAGAATGGTCAATCCCATACTTGGTCATTTTTCAATAAGGATAGTCTGAGATTCTTTATCAAATACTTTGCTGAAGTTGAGATATGCTAAATGTACTGCATTTCCCTGATCTACCCAGTCAGTGACTCCATCTTAGGAAATTAGATTAGTCTGGCATGACTTGTTTGCTACAAATCCATGCCTGCTCTGGTTAAATAATATATTTTTTTCCAAGTACTTATATACATGCTGTTTAATAATTTGTTCAAAGATCTTACCTGGTATAGAATGAGGCTCCCTGGTTTGTAATTTCCTGGTTCTAACTTCTTTCCTTTTTGAAGATAGGGACAACATTTCCCCTTCTCTAATCTTCTGGGACATCTCCTGGTGTCCAGAAATTTTTCAAAGATTCTTGCCAGTGGTTCTGCAATTTCCTCTGCTATCTCTATCAGTATCATAGGATGTAATTCATGTGGACCAGGAGATTTAAATTTGTTAAAGTTGGCTATTGGCTAAGTGTTCCCTCGCCATCTCTCTGTTTATCGATACTGTGGATTCTGTTATTCCTTCAATAGTACAGTGAAGATCAGTTGATGTTTTCTTAGGGAACTACATGTAAAATAGGAATTTAAAAGTTTGTCTCTCTCAACATTTTTGACCAAATCACCCTTTTCATCCTGTAAAATTTCTATTGTATCTTTGAATTTTCTTTCACCTTTGACATACCTAAAAAAAACTTTTTTATTGCTTTTTACCCCCTTCAATTCACTACTGGCCTTAACTCTTCTAACAAGTGCCCTTCAGTAACTGCAGACAGCATTATATTTTTCTTTAGATATGCCCTCTCTTTCCATTTGATATACATTTATTTTTACTTTTTAGCAAGTGTTTAAGTTTTGTGTTCATCCATCCTGGTATTTATAAATGCTTTAAATTCCTTCCTTTAATGATTGTGCAGTGAAAACTTAATTTAGCAAAATTTCCTGTCCTTCTTGGACATTCCTGTCCTTGAGAACATTCAGCCATTTGACCTTTCCTACCATTTTCCTGAGTCCATTCTGAAGTCCAACCGTGAAGTCTGAGTTCTCAAAGGTCTTCCTCCTCTTGTAATCCAAAATTCAACTTGTAGGGAGGCAACTTGAGACGAACGTATCTGGAAGAAAGCCATACCTTGTCTTGGGGCCGGGCAAAGTCATTTTTTTGGTTGATTTGGAGGCATGCTTAGAGTCGTGCTGAAAATGAAATTTCTCTTCACCTTCGGCTTTTTAGCATCGATTTGAAGTTTTCATTTCAATTGACTAAGGCGGGCTTTGCACACTACGACATCGCAGGTGCGATGTCGGTGGGGTCAAATTGAAAGTGACGCACATCTGGCATCGCATGCGACATCGCAGTGTGTAAAGCCTAGATGATACGATTAACGAGCGCAAAAGTGTCGTAATCGTATCATCGGTGCAGCGTCGGCGTAATCCATAATTACGCTGACACGACGGTCCGATGTTGTTCCTCGCTCCTGCGGCAGCGCACATCGCTGTGTGTGAAGTCGCAGGAGCGAGGAACATCTCCTACCGGAGGCACCGCGGCTTCCGTAGGTTATGCGGAAGGAAGGAGGTGGGCAGGATGTTTACATCCTGCTCATCTCCGCCCCTCCGCTCCTATTGGCCGCCTGCCGTGTGACGTCGCAGTGACGCCGCATGACCCGCCCCCTTAATAAGGAGGCGGGTCGCCGGCCAGAGCGACGGTCGCAGGGCAGGTGAGTGCATGTGAAGCCGGCGTAGCGATAATTTTCGCTACGCCAGCTTTCACAAGATATTGTACCTGCGAAGGGGGCGGGGACTATCGCGTGCGACATCGCAGCATCGGCTTGCGATGTCGCAACGTGCAAAGCCCGCCTAAGACTTGCAACCATACACAATTCTCAACCTTGACTAAAGTTCCATTTACAGATGTCGAAATACAACTTCAAAGCAAAATGCTGCTGCCATCATACTTCACTGTAGGTATGATATTTTTTATTGTCCAGCTCTACGACTGTGTATTAAAATTTCTTCAATGTTTTATTCCAAAATAGACGTACAGCAAATCTGTAAAGAAATGCATTACACTGATGAGTTTCAGGCATCAAGTATACTTATTCATTGTGCATGAAAAAAGAGGAATATTATTTCACTAAAATACCTTTTGGTTCAAACAACTATTTTGTATATTAATAGAATCAAATCATGAGCACAACCTATATAGTATTAAAACTCTAAGAGGTACCATGAATAACATGACCATGAGAAAATGACAATTTTCAATATAAATATGAATAACATATGTAGTTAGAGGAGAGAAAAAGAGATGATTTGGAAAAAAATGATCAAAAATGCTCAAATACACACAAGATAATGCACACACAAAACATATGAAAAAAAGTTCAGTAGTGCACACAAAAACACACAAAGAAATACAAAAAAACACACCAGAAAATGCACAATTATTACTTGTTTTTTTTATGTAATATATTTAATTATACTGCATATTACTTAATATTTAGTAGTGTAATAGCATCTGTAAGTAAATTTAAGACATACACAGTTTTAGTGTCTAAATTGAACATCGACCACACATCTCTATTTAAAGAATTTGTTATCAATCACCAACCCTCTTCTTTTGAAATATTTCTTCAATAACATATACTCCATTTGACTGTAGGGGAAATTCTTTTTGCATCCATTGTTACAAATCCATTCATTCACAATCTTGAAAGCCTAATAATGGATGAAATTAAGAAATGGTGGGATTTGTCCACTTTGAAAAATTACATGGATCAGGATCCCACGTGGCCAACATTTAAAGAAAATACCTACAACCATTTTCTCCAACAAATTTATTGAGGAATGGAACTCTATCCTCACTGACTGCTCTCACAAAGTCATATCTTTAATCATTCAAACTGAAGAAAATTAATTCATCAAAGAATAGAGACTTACAAACAAGATCTTATAGGAATGACATTGTCAAAATACAATATTAAATAACAAAGTTTGCAAACTAGAAGAGTCCATAATTTCAACCAAAAAAGCAAGTTCCAATGAAATTCATATGATTAAGCTAAGAATTAGGTCTATGAGTGAAAAAGATGAGAAATCCATTCTGAAAGCCAACCCCAGGTCAAGCAACAGACCTAAATTCAAATAAAGGATTACATTGAGTTTTTCTGATTTGGAGGTCTGTGAATTCCATGAATGATCCTAAAGGCTCTGATTAAAAGAAAACCAAACCATATATACCATAACTGTAATACAAACATTAAAAAAATACAAGCACCAGGGCTTTAAGAAACATAAACAACACAAAAGAAACATCAATTTATACCCTCAGAGATCGCATGTAAATTCTAATTCTCATAAATCATGATTGTGAATGAAGATCAAAATAACTTGTTCTTATGAATGAATTTTGGAAGTTAAATTTATTTCCCACTATATGGGACATTAACAAGTTTATTCATAATCTTATTGTAAAAAAACACTTCTGCCAAGATAATATAAAAATAATTTCTTAAATACCTTTTAAGGGGCATCTGTCAGTAGGAATCAACCCTCATAAGCCATCTTTATAGGCATGTAGGTCAAAGGAAGCTGAAACAAATGATTCCTTGATTTCTGTAATCCAATGTCTTATTTCAAAGAAATCCAAATTTTTCTTATATCTAACTGAGTTGTTAAGAATAGAGATAAGCAAACCTCCCAAGGTTCAATTTGGTTTGTGTTCTCTGACTTCTTCTGTGTTTGTAGAATGGCCCTACAAACATATCCGAACTCCATTGAATTCAAGGGGAGGCAAAAACAAAGGGATAGACAACACCTTTAGAGGTTCCAAAAAGCTGCCAAAACAGCTCAAAGTTATTTACATACAGCGCTGGCTAAAAGTATTAGCACCCCTGCAATTCTGTCAGATAATACTCAGTTTCTTCTTGAAAATGATTGCAATCACAAATTCTTTGATATTATTATCTTCATTTAATTTGTCTTCAATGAAAAAATAAAAAAAAATTGTCATAAACCCAAATTGGATATAATTCCACACCAAACATAAAAAAGGGGGTGGACAAAAGTATTGGCACTGTTTGTAAAATCATGTGCTGCTTCTCTAATTTGTGTAATTAACAGCACCGGTAACTTACCTGTGGCACTAACAGGTGTTGGCAATAACTAAATCACACTTGCAGCCAGTTGACATGGATTAAAGTTGACTCAACCTCTGTCCTGTGTCCTTGTGTGTACCACATTGAGCATGGAGAAAATAAAGAAGACCAAAGAACTGTCTGAGGACTTGAGAATCCAAATTGTGAGGAAGCATGAGCAATCTCAAGGCTACAAGTCCATCTCCAAAGACCTGAAAGTTCCTGTGTCTACGGTGCGCAGTGTCATCAGGAAGTTTAAAGCCCATGGCACTGTGGCTAACCTCCCTAGATGTGGAAGGAAAAGAAAAATTGATGAGAGATTTCAACGCAAGATTGTGCGGATGGTGGATAAAGAACCTCGACTAACATCCAAACAAGTTCAAGCTGCCCTGCAGTCCAAGGGTACAACAGTGTCAACCCGTACCATCCGTCGGTGTTTGAATGAAAAGGGACTGTATGGTAGGATATCCAGGAACACCCCACTTCTTACCCCGAGACATAAAAAAGCCAGGCTGGAGTTTGCAAAAACCTACCTGAGAAAAAACGTTTTGGAAGAATGTTCTATGGTCAGATGAGGCAAAAGTAGAGCTTTTTGGGAAAAGCCATCAACATAGAGTTTACAGGAAAAAAAAAAGAGGCATTCAAAGAAAAGAACATGGTCCCTACAGTCAAACATGGCGGAGGTTCCCTGATGTCTTGGGGTTGCTTTGCTGCCTCTGGCACTGGACTGCTTGACCGTGTGCATGGCATTATGAAGTCTGAAGACTACCAACAAATTTTGCAGCATAATGTAGGGCCCAGTGTGAGAAAGCTGGGTCTTCCTCAGAGGTCATGGGTCTTCCAGCAGGACAATGACCCAAAACACACTTCAAAAAGCACTAGAAAATGGTTTGATAGAAAGCACTGGAGATTACTAAAGTGGCCAGCAATGAGTCCAGACCTGAATCCCATAGAACACCTGTGGAGAGATCTCCAACTGGCAGTTTGGAGAAGGCACCCTTCAAATCTCAAGGACCTGGAGCAGTTTGCCAAAGAAGAATGGTCTAAAATTCCAGCAGAGCATTGTAAGAAACTCATTGATGGTTACTGGAAATGGTTGTTCGCAGTTATTTTAGCTAAAGATTGTGCAACCAAGTAGGCTAAGGGTGCCAATACTTTTGTCTGGCCCATTTTTGGAGTTTTTATGTGAAATGATCAATTATTTGATTTTTGTTTCATTCTCTTTTGTGTTTTTTCATTGCAAGCAAAATAAATGGTGATACTAATACCAAAGAATTTGTGATTGCAATCATTTTCAAGAAGAAACTGAGTATTATCTGACAGAATTACAGGGGTGCCAATACTTTTGGCCAGCACTGTAAACACGTTGGTGATATGGATTTTTAATGAATTTGTTGTAACTATTTTAAACATTTTGAAATTAAACATTGTAGAAATTCTGACCCTGACAGTTTTCATTTTTGCATTTTACTTTTTTCCTTCCCTTTTTCCCAGAGTCATAACTTTTTGTATTTTCTGTCCACATAGACATATTAGGGCTTGTCTTTTTCAGTACTTTTGAGTGACACCATTCATTTTAACACATAGCGTACTGTAAAATGAGGAACAAACACCAGATGTGGAGAAATTTGGGAAAAAAAATTCAGACCGTTTTTTGAGAATTGTTTTTACGGTGTACATTTTGTGGTAAAAATGATCTTGCAATATGATTCTCCTCATTGGTATGATTAAACCTATATCAAACATGTCCAGTTTTTTATTATTTTAGTGGTGGAAAAAAAATTCACAAACATTTTTTGGGGGGATGTTTCCAAGACCTGTGACGTTTGCATTTTCGGTAGATGGAGCTGTATGATGGTTTATTTTTTGCGGGCTAGACAATGTTTTTATACCATACCATTTTGGGATAGATATGACATTTTGATCACCCGTTACAGAATTTCTTGTGGTATTGCATCAACCAAAAATCCATAATTTTCGCATTATTTTTGGTATACAGTGTTTACTAATCGTGTTAATAATTTTTATATTTTGATAGATGGGGCTTTTCTGAATGTGGCAATACAATATATATGGGTATTTTGTTTAACTTTTATGTTTTTTTCAATTTTTTCAGAATTTTTAAAAACTGTTTTTGTTTACTTTTCACTGTTTTTATAGTCCCCTTAGGGGACTATAACCTGCGATCATCTGATTGCTTGTGCTACATACAGCAATGCCACAGCATTGCTGTATATAATAAAAATCACAGTGTCCTGTGAAGCCTGGCCACAAGCGGGGTTTCAAAGGAGCACTGCTATAACAAGCACAGGCAATCTTCAACAAATTCCCCGCTGTCATAGCAACCCTTCGGCAACCTGCAATCATGACACTGGTGTGCCAATGGGAGCTTAAAATGCCCCCCCCCACTCCCACATGCTGGCGTGTGTTAAATCCTGTTAATGTGACAGTGGAATTTAACATGTTAACAATTCCAGGCGGAGCTCCACTTCACCCGTGATTGCTATCGGCAGGTCATGGCTACAAAACACAGCCATTACCTGCTAAGTATGGGATGGGCTCACACCATGCTCCATACGCCTGCTTCTTTATATGTACGGGGTATGTTATAAAGAGGTTGTTATGCTGGTGGGTGTTGACCCATTGTGCAACACCATCAGGTCACCCTGGAGGGGCATAACTAAGCGACTACCTCATCTTCACTAGATAGTGACAATAGGCGTGTGCTGGAAGTTAGCCACCAGTTGTTACTCTAACAAATATCATGGCAGCTGACCCCAGGGGGGGTCACAGATGCAGGGACAAGCTCAGGTGTAGACAGGATGGCATCCATCTTGCCACTCTACCCCACAGAATAGAGGTATGAAGAATATGGGAGATTGTTGACAGGTGCAGTACACGACAAGTACTTGCTAGAAAATCCTGCCACTCATTTATTGTTGTTGCTTGGCAGTCTCATGGATCAATTTTCTTGCCATTTCAACAACTTTTGAAAAACAGCATGTTGAAGGTAAGCGGGTTTTACATGCTGTGACATCGCTAGCAATGTCGCGAGCGATAGCACCCACCCACGTTGGTGGAACCTCATGGGGTGATCGCTGCCGTAGCGAACAATATCGCTGTGGCAGCGTCACATGCAATTACCTCTTCACCGATGTTGCTGTGGCCGTCGAACAATCTCTCCTTTAAGGGGGAGGTTCGTTCGACGTCATAGCGACGTCACTAAGCGGCCACCCAATAGAAGCAGTGGTGCGGAGATGAGAGGGCAGAACATCCTGCCCACCTCCTTCATTCCTCATTGCGGGCGGCCGCAGGTACGGTGATGTTCCTAGTTCCTGCGGTGTCACACATAGCGATGTGTGCTGCCGCAGGAACGACGAACAACCGTCCTGCAACAGCAACGATAATTGGGATTAGAACGACGTGTCAACGATCAATGATTAGGTGAGTAATTTTGATCATTAACGGTTGTTCATGCGTTTCACACGCAACAACGTCGCTAACGAGGCCGGATGTGCGTCACGAATTCTGTGACCCCAACAACATCTCGTTAGCGATGTCGTTGCGCATAAAGCCCGCTGTAATGTTACTACCTGAGAACCCTCTTCACAGTGTTCCACGGAATATCTAATGCCTTGGAAGAAATTTTTCACCCTACACCTAACTGATTTTTTAAAAATGAGAACCGTTTGCTGTGTTAGAAGCTTTTTACAGAACATGGTTTTTGCTGTAAAATTAACTTTCTTCAAAATTATTTTAGTTTGTTTCTCATTCACTTTGTAAAGATTATGGATACCCTTAAAGGTGGGAAAAGTTCTGAAATGTTTTGTCTTAGGTCGGAGTCCCACTTGCGAGTGCCTCACGTGTTTCTCGCGCGAGTCTCTCATTGCATCACCCGTCACGGCCGCACAATCTCTGGACAGGAGCGTCTTAGCTGCATAGAGATACATGCAACCGACATGCTCCTGTCCAGAGAGTGTGAGGCCGTGACGGGTGATGCAATGAGAGACTCGCGCGAGAAACACGCGAGGCACTCGCAAGTGTGACTCCGGCCTTAGTAGGATTTTTTTACATGCCAATAACCTGGCAGTTTAACAGGGGAGTGTAGGCTTTTTATATCCACAGAAATCTTATGAAAAGAGCATTTCACAGTTTAGATACTAGAACACTAGAAAATTAAAACAAAAATCAAACAGTGTATACGAATCATTGCGGAGATAGCATTATTATTCAGCACCACATTTAAAGAAGACCTGTCAGCAATATTTTTGGTAAGCTAATGTGGATAGGCATTGCCTACAGTATATCACAAAACTGAGTATGCCCCTAACTTTTTTTGTAAATATTTTATATTTTTTCAGGAAACAACACAGAACATATGACACTTTGATAAAATGTAAAGTAGTCAGTGTACAGCTTGTATAACCGTAAATTTGGTGTGCCCTCTAAATAACTCAGCACATAGCCATTAATGTCAAAGCAACTGGCAACAAAAGCAAGTACACCCCTAAGTGAAAATGGCCAATTTGTGCCCAAAGTACTGCCTTAACTCTCTTGGGCATGGAGTTCACTACAGCTTCACAGGCTGGAATCCTCTTCCACTCCTCGATGATGACATCATGTACCTGGTGGAAGTTAGTGACTTTGCGCTCTTCCACCTTCCATTTGAGGATGCCCCACAGATGCTCAATAGGGCTTAGGTCTGGAGACATGCTTGGCCAGTCCAGTACCTTTAACCTCAGTTTCGTTAGCAAGGCAGTGGTTGTCCTAATGGTGTTTGAGGTCTTTAACATATTGGAATATAAGGGGAGGGGATCATGCTCTACTTCAAAATGTCACAGTACATGTTGGCATTCATGTTCCCTCAACTGCAGCTCCCCACAGCCTGCAGCACTCATGCAGCCCCAAACCATAACACTCCTACCACCATTCTTGACTGCAAGCAAGATACGCTTATCTTTGTACTCCTCACCTGGTTGCTGCCACACACACTTGACATCTGAATCAAATAAGTTTATTTTTGTGTCATCAGACCATAGGACATGTTTCCAGTAATACATATCCTTAGTCTACTTCTCTTTAGCAAACTGTTTGCGCGGTTTCTTGTGTATCATCTTGAGAACAGGTTTCCTTCTGGGACGAATGCCATGCAGACTCATTTCATGCAGAGTGTGGCGTATGGTCTGAGCACTACATTTTTACTATACATTCTTTTTTATCAGATCCTCGGAATTATTTGTATGAGGAGCCATGTTGAACTTCCAGTGACAAGTATGAGAGAATGTGTGAGCAATAATACCAAAAGGAACGCAGCTGCTTCCCATTCACACCTGAGACTATGTAAAACTAATGAGTCACATGACACCAGGAAGGGAAAATTATTAATTGAGTTCAATTTGGTAACTTTGATATATTGATGTACTCACTTTTGATGTCAGCTGTTTAGACATAAATGGTTTTCTGTTGAGTTATTTAGAGGGCACACTAAATATACACTGTTAGGCTATGTGCCCACGTTGCGTTCTGTCCCTGCAGAAATTTCTGCAGTGATTTGAACAGCACATGTGCGCTTCAAATTGCTGCAGAAACACTGTGTACTGAAAAGCCGATTTCATGCGCTCTGGATGCAGCCTCTCTCATAGACAGAGCGGGGGCTGCATCCAAAGCGCATGAAAGAAGTGACATGTTGCTTTTAAGAACGCAGCGATTTGGCAGCATGCATATCGCTGCGTTCTAAAACGCAACGTGCGTATGGATTATGCACAATCTTCATAGATTGTGTCGGGGACGCAGGACACATGCAGTTACGCTGCGGTGCAGAACGCAGCATAACTGCATGCAGTACGCACACGTGGGCACAGAGCCTTATGCAGACTGGACACTACTTATTGTATCAAATTGTCATATCTTCAGTGTTGTCCCATGAAAATATAAAATAAAATATTTAAAAAACTGTGAGGGGTGTATTCACTTTTGTTATATATTATGTGTCATTGTAATTTATAGCTTCACTGCTGAACATTCTGATTTTTTTTTTCTAGATGCAGATTGATCTGCAACTGCACAATATGGTGTATTGATGCACTTGCTATCTATGGCTTCTTTCCACTTCTCCCAGCTCACAACACTCTCTGCTGCTTGATTAATAGCAGTTACAAAGCTCTGCTGCTTGACATCACCTATGCTTATCCCCAAAATCTTGCACATTCCCGCTTTTCTTTTCACTACCATTTGCGAAAAACCCTATTATGTCCCACATTTTAAGTCTTGGACTACTCAAGAGAAGAATTTTGCAATGTTAAGAGTCTGACTGAATGTATAAGTGACGTCACACAGCAGAGGGATGGACTCCACTGTCAATCAAGCAGCAGAGGGTAGCCTTGAGTAGGGAGAACTAAGTTATGAGGAGCCATAGACTGTACATTTTTTATATGTTTCTAGTGCACTGGCAATCTATTTTGCATATGGAAAAAAATGACTAATTTCTCTGCAGTCGAAGAACAGATCGTAACTGATCTCCAATAAATGAATTACTAAAAATTGAGAACTTTCTGAAAAAAGGAACCATTTTCATAGTATATTGTTAGATTTTAAAAACATACTTGTTTTATACATTTATCAGTACCTTTCCTGAGCCATTCAGATGGAATAATTTGATCAATTGTGTCAGTGTTTGTAAGGCATAAGTCAAATTTAAAGGAACCAAAACACTGATATGATAAAGATATTTCTTTTATACAAAATACTGACTAAAATACTTTTGATTGAAAAAGGCTTTGGATTGTTTTCACATTTTCAACATTCTCGCCCTACTACAAACCACAAAGTCTGAACCCGCCACTAATTCTATGACATTTATGAAGCTGATGAGTTTGGGTAAGGAGAACCACAAGTCGGTCCAGACAGTACGGTCGGTACCAGGGCTGTTAATGTTAGACAAATTAAACCAGCCTTAGGCCCTGTGCACACTGCGTTTTACCTGCGTTTTTTTGCATTTATGCTGCAGAAATTTCTTGAGAAAATGGTTGTAATCTTTCTGCAGACATTCCCCAGCAAAACCTATGGGAAAAAAAATTAGCTGTGAGCACACTGCGTTTTTTTCTCAAGAAAATTCTTTTTGCAGAATTTCTTGAGAAAAATGAGCATGTCACTTCTTTTCTGCAGGTACCTGCGTTTTTTGCCATAGATAATGGTAAAAAAAATGCAGGGACCAACCTGCAGAAAAAATGCACCAAAAACGCACCAAAAATACACATAAATGCGGTGAAAACGCATGCATTTTTCGGTGCGTTATTGGTGCGTTTTTTGAACGCAAGTGCGCTAATCTTTCAGACTCTCAAGAAATTTCTTGAGAAAATCCTTTTTCTAGTGCGCACAGGGCCTTAGGTTGTCCTCAGTTCACACAGAATATTTTTGCTGAGTATTTGGAATGGAACCTGAGTAGAAACTAAGTTTTTGAGAAGTTGAGTTTTTGAGGGGGATTTTAGAGAGTTTCCACTGTTTACTTCTTCAAAAACTCATAAAAAATTACTCAATGTGAACACACCTTTAGGCTATGTGCTCACTAGAAAGTACCTTTTTCTTAAGGAAAATCCGGACCCTTTTAAAGAATCCCGCACCAAAACCGCAGCAAAATCCGCATGCGGTTTTGCCGCAGTTTGCCGCGGATTTACCACGGTTTTACTGCGGATTTATGGCAGATTTTTACCATTATCTATGGCAAAAACAACAGGTACCTGCAGAAAAGAAGTGACATGCTCATTAATTCCGCAGTGGAAAATCTGGGGTTAAATCCGCGGGTTTACAAAAACGCAGTGTGCGCACAGCATTTTTTAAAATCCATAAGTTTTGCTGGGGAATGATTGCAGCAATGTTAGACACATTTTCTGCAGCAAATCCGCAGCAAAATCCGCGGTAAATCCGCACCGTGCGGACATGGCCTTAGGGTGTTTTACACATGCTATACTGTATCATTATTTTTGCTTCTAACGTTTTTAATGGGTATAGTAAATTTGGTTAACGAATGCGTTTTTTTAGTGGTTGAACAGTTCCTACAGGTAAAACTAACGTGAGAGCACTTATTATGATTCTCTGTGTACAAGATTTGACTTACAGGGAATGTAATGACGTCAAGTAAATTAATATTACATTCCCACAGTACTGTGTGAGCACCGGTTGTTCAGAGGATTATTATTGTATGTGTACCTTTTGGTCAGATTTTAATAAAGAAGTGTACAAAGATCACATTTTGATTGCGTAATAGGTCCTTTGATCTTTTGATTAGGAACAAGTAGAAAACTTGCAAAATTAAATAGATGTAATTAAAAACAGAAAAAATATTGTGAAACTCATCAGAAAGTCAGCCTCTGGGTTCTTATCAAGCTGCGGGGTACATCCAATGATTTTGTTTCACTTATTGAAACTGATTGAACTGCCTTCCTAATACAAACAAGCATGTACATTTTTTTCTACTTAATTGCTGCACTTAATATTCCTGTTTAACTCTTCTGTTGCAGGAACTTAGGGTGTTCTATTTATTCTGGTCACTGAAATATTTTTTTGCTATTTTGGTACTTTGCTATATTTTAAGGCATCAGTTTGTGCATACTGAGCATAAAACAGCCAATACAAAGGGTACATCCAACCTTAGGAGATTTTAATTCTTTATTTGCAGGTTCCTGTCCATCCATAAATTGGAGGTTGGTTTTCTCCAAACAGAGGCATAAGGCTATGTTCGCACGTTGCGGGTTTTTTTCAGCGTTTCTGCAGCGTTTTTAGCAGCAGCGTTTTTGCGCTAAAACGCATGCGTTTTTGTTTACCAGCAAAGTCAATGGGAAAAGCAGAAATCCTGTCTGCACTTTGCTTTTTTTTCAGCAGCGTTTAATTTGCATATTTGTGGTCAAAAACCATGCTGAAAAAGAAGCAGCATGTCAGTTGTTTTTGCCATTTCTGCAGCGTTTCCTTAACATTGGAGTCAATGAGAAATGGCAAAACGCATGTTGAAGTGAATATTATGCGTTTAATGTGCGTTTTGCATGCTTTTTACCAGCGTTTTCCTGATCAAAAACGCAGGTGCTGTAGGGAAAGAACCCAGGCACAAACGTCATTACCTACATCACTTCCTTTTTACTATAAATACAGAGCTGAGTAGGTTTCAGTGCCTGCTACTATTGTGATTTATCATAATATAAATACTTTGAGCTACTGAAATATAAAATGGCTTGGTTCCAGCGAATGAAGATAGATGTTGCTAAATTAATTGCTATGGTAAGTACATGATTTATTTTCATTTTTATACATATTTATCTTTAATTATAGTTTTTAACTTATTGCTAAATGCCTTTAAAAAGAAACTTAATATTCCTTGACAACTACACAAATTGTTGCAATCCTACAACTAAAGTAATTTGTGTGTTTAACATGTTAGAAATACATACCTTCTTTAATTGTTGGATATGTGCTATGATGTTTGTTTCTTGATTTTGCTACACAAATGTTATAATGATAATGTAAACCTTTATAATCTTATAAATTAAGTAATCACTTCATTACAATTTTTATAAATTATCTAACAGGTTGAATCCATGCCATGCCTATGGGATCCTACATGCCCTGAATATATGCAGAAAAACAAGAGGATGGACTGTTGGGGAACAATTTGCGCAGAACTGTTCCCACAATGGCATGAGGCTGATGCAGCCTTACAACATAAAATTGGTATATTTGTTGTTTAAATTAATTAATTTATAATTTTACTATAATTTCGAGAATTAATTTTTCATTTGTGTTTTTTATTTACTTGCATAATTAAAATAGAGCTTGACGTGCGGAAAAGGTGGCGTTCTGTTAAAGACAGATTTCACAAGCTAAGGAATGAGGGCATGAAAAGTGGCAGTTCACCGAAAAAAACCCAATTTCATCTATTATGATGAACTGTCATTTTTATGCACAAGTCGGAAAACTAGAGAGTAAGTATTCATGTAACAGTATGTTAACATTGTTTTATAAAAATAATGTTATCATCACATTGTATTTAATTGATTTTTATGTTTTCATTCCCTTCAACAGAACTTCTGGAAATGTAGCAGCAGAAACACCTGTTGATGATGAAGAAGGGCAAGAGAGCCTTCATCAACAACACCAGGAAGGGCCATCAGGCAATATCGAACAAATTTCCTCTGAAAATGAAGGGGAGATAGAAAATGGTAGTGTCCCAGACAAATCACCACCTAGACCTACACCAATTACCTCAGGTCCCACAAAATATATCAAGCCAAAAAACAAAAGAAAAAACACCAAAAACATACAATTAGAGGAGGAAGTTATTTGTAACGAAACATTAAAATTATTAAATACTAGTGCCCAAGAAGATGACATTGATCATTTTGGCATTAGTATTGCAGGTAGAATTAGAAAAATTAAAGATGTTAAGAAAAAAAATACATGCATGACAGCCATATGTGGGATGCTGACTTGCTA
This sequence comes from Anomaloglossus baeobatrachus, assembly GCF_048569485.1. Classification (NCBI taxonomy): domain Eukaryota; kingdom Metazoa; phylum Chordata; class Amphibia; order Anura; family Aromobatidae; genus Anomaloglossus; species Anomaloglossus baeobatrachus. The sequence continues at coordinate 175,055,680 of NC_134355.1, read as the reverse complement.
TGAGGAAGAGGGTAGTTTCCCTTCATCAGGCTCAATAATTTCTAAAATCGAACAGATTTTTGACGAAGTCAAAAACCCACCAACCCAAAAAAATACTGCAACTATTGCCCCAAACCCAATCTACATACCAAAACCTTATTCTCTAAATCAAAATACCTATAATCAAAATGTGCACCAACAATATTTGCAACAAGCCATACAAACTCAAAAACCACAATCTAGCCAATTGAATATACACCCCCCGTTACATGTAAATTTGCAGTCACAACAACAACCTCATGGATATTTCAGTAGCCAATTATTTTCGGATCATTAATTTCATAATGTTATAATCTTATTTTTCTGTGTGATGTTTATAAAAAATTATGTATTCTTCATACATATAAATTATATGTTGCACATATGTTGTAATGTGCTTAAAAAAGGCTTTATGACGTTAATAAAGCTTTGTAAAGAAATAAATTAATTTTTTGCTCCAAAATCTGTGTTTGTATACTTTAAATTTGCAACATATGAAGTGTTTTCATGTTCAAACTTGATGATTTTAGAGTTATCATTGCTTCAGGAAATGACATCATAACAAATTAACATAAACTAGACAGGAAAGGCAGACATTTTTGTATTTGAATCATTTAACTTTATTTTTGAGTCCAATAACATGACAAACGCATATGCGTTTTTTTGAAGGAAACGCATGTAAAAAGCGCTAAAAACGCACTAAAACGCGGTAAAAACGCATGCATTTTTAGCGCTAAAAAAATGGTCAAAAGCCATTTGGTCAAAAACCAAGGGAAGGAAAACGTGCAGAATAAACTGCAGGTACTCCGACGCAATGTGCGCACATAGCCTTAGAGTAGGCAGTGACCCAACAGTAGGATGTCACCCTGGTGTTGGCTGTTGGGCTCACATAAACTGGCCATTTTTGTGTGCTAAGTATTTCAATTTTTATAGATTTTTCATACTGCAGGTCTATATTCCTATATTCATTGTTATACATATCTTACAGATTGTAGCTGTCTCTTTTTTGTTACGATGTTTCATGCTCGGTATTCACCTGTTCAAATGAGAAAGTTAGGAAGTGCCATCAGTCTTTTTCTTAGATTACAGGGTCATGCCTTCTTATTGAGCACTGCTGCTCTTCAGTCTTATGTGATTTTAATTCTTTATTTGCAGTTTCCTGTCCGCCCATAACATGAAGGGGTTTTTTTAACCAAAAGAAAGGCATTAGAGTAAGCAGGGCCCTAACAATATGAGGTCACCTTGGCATTGTATATTTGGCTCACATAAAACTGGCCATATTTGTGTGCTAAGTATTTCAATTTTTATAGATGTTTCATAGCGGTTATGCATGTCTATATTCCTATATTTATTGTTACACATATCTTAGCACTAGAGAGTGCATCTGTATGATAAGGATCTGTTTGAAGTCCAGAAAAACGGCATTCAGGTAGAAGTGTTATCTTTAAACCCTACACAACTAGGCTATTTTTCATTTTTCTTATCTCCCCTTCTTCCAAGAGCCATAACTTTTTATTTTTCTATATACATAAGCTTTTTAATGGCTTGTTTTTTTGCAGAACAAGTTTTAATTTTGAATTACTCCATTCATTTTAGCATGTAATGTACTGGAAAGCAAAAAACAAAATCCAAGTGCATTGAAATTTAAAAAAAAAGTTAAAATCCACATTTTTTTATTTATCATGTTCACCATACAGTAAAACTAAGCTTGCAGTATGATTCTCCAGGTCAGTACTTTTATGCAGATTCCAAAGATACATAGTTTTTTATGTGATGATTGATGAACAAAAACAATCCTTTTTTCGCCATTTTCTGAGGACTGTAATGTTTTCAGTTTTTGGGATATGGGGCTTTGTGAGAGCGTTTTTTTCATCCTGAGCAGACATTTTTATTGTTACCATTTTTGAGTAGATATTATGTTTTAATTGCCTTTTATTACATTTAATTTCTGTGTTTTTTTTCTTCCAAGAAATATAATGTTGGCTTTTTGAGTTTTGTTCTCATTATACCATTTACCGATCGGATTAATTTATTTTATATTTTGTTAAATCAGACTTTTAAGTATGTGTGTGTTTTAAATGCTTTATTTTTAATGGGGTAAAAGGGTGGGTGGTTTTAACCTTTTTTTACTTTTCTCAAATTTTTAAAAACATTTTTTTACTTTTTACTGTATTTGTTAGTCCACTCAGGGGACATGAAGCTGCAATCATCCACTGCTATGTATAGTGAAAATCATGGTCTCATATGGATGTCAATTAAACACTGGCTGTTACAGGAGACTCGTCATGACAAGCATGAAAGTCTTCACCACACCCATCGGCGCCCCGCAATCGCGTCACAGGCGCATAGAATGATGCACCCTCATGTTGCTGTGTGTTAAATGCTGTTGACAGAGAATGACATGATAAAAGCTGTGGGTGAAGCTCTGCTCCACCCATGGCTATAAGGGGCAGATGATGGCTGAACAACACAGCCGCCATCTAACAGGAACGATACTGGCTCAATGTGCAGGGAGACCAGAAGCACGATGATCTTAGGGACACAGTACTGCTTTATTAGAAGACTGTTCCTTTCCTGTCTGCAACCTCACCATCTACTTTTGTCACACTGGTCTGTGCTCTGATTGGACGACCACTCGGTGGAAGCTGTTAGTGAAACACACATCAGGGATATTTCTACTGGCTGCCACACAGGTGTTTTGCCTCTTGCGGTTCCACCCTGATTTTTTTATGACAGTTTTAGTTTTTGGTCTGTTTTTTTCTATTTGTAATATGTTAAAATGAAAAAAGACAGGGGTCATTTTTGGTGATACGTCCTCTTTACTAGAGATGAGCGAACCGGTCGTGGTTCGGCTCGAGTTCGATTCGCCGAACGGAGGTCTCGTTCGAGTTCGGTGAACCGGTTCGGCAAACCACTCGAACCGCATAGGAAACAATGGGAGGCAATCACAAACACATAAAAACACCTAGAAAACACCCTCAAATGTGTCCAAAAGGTGACAAACAACTCACAACACTACACAAACACATGGGAAAGTGACAAGAACAAATTCTCATGCGAAAACAAAACAGCGTTACAAGGAAAAAGAGGACGAGACACAGATATAGGCATGGCATGCCCTTCTAAAATCATGTATAACACCGCAAGGGGACTCCAAGCAGAGTCTCCCTTTTTTCCAAAAATTGGGTCCCACAGACACCACTTCAGTAGCAGCACTTGTGCCCCAGTTGCAAACTGGACAGGTAGACTTGCATCAAGCACATTCAAAAATACGCCATCCTTAACCGTCCCCAGGATTGCATCGGGGTAGGTAGCAAAGTCATTGCTGAACCATGACTTGTTCATCTTGGCTCCCTTTTAAAAACACGTAAGCAAGGGTTACTCCAAGCGGAGTCTCCCTTTTTTCCAAAAATTGGGCCACATAGACACCCCATCAGTGGCAGCACTTTTGCCCCAGTTGTACACTTCACAGGTAGATTTGCATCAACAACATTCAAAATTACGCCATCCTTAACCGTCCCCAGGATGACACCGGGGTAGGTACAAAGTATTTGCTGAACCATTACATGCTCATCTTGGCTCGTTTTTAAAAACACAGCAAGCAAGGGTTACTCCAAGCGGAGTCTCCCTTTTTTCCAAAAATTGAGCCACACAGACACCCCATCAGTGGCAGCACTTTTGCCCCAGTTGTACACTTCACAGGTAGATTTGCATCAACAACATTCAAAAATACGCCATCCTTAACCGTCCCCAGGATGACACCGGGGTAGGTAGCAAAGTCTTTGCTGATCCCAGATCTGTTCATCTTGGATCATTTTTAGAAACACTGCAAGCAAGGGTTATTCCAAGCGGAGTCTCCCTTTTTTCCAAAAATTGGGCCACATAGACACCCACCCCTTCAGTGGCAGCACTTGTGCCCCAGTTGTACACTTCACAGGTAGATTTGCATCAAGAACATTAAAAAATACGCCATCCTTAACCATCCCCAGGATGTCCTCGGGGTAGGTAGCAAAGTCTTTGCTGATCCCAGCTCTGTTCATCTTGGATCATTTTTAGAAACACTGTAAGCAAGGGTTACTCCAAGCGGAGTCTCCCTTTTTTCCCAAAATTGGGCCACACAGACACCCCATCAGTGGCAGCACTTGTGCCCTACTTGTACACTTCACAGGTAGATTTGCATCAAGCACATTTAAAAATACGCCATCCTTAACCGTCCCCAGGATGACCCCAGGGTAGGTAGCAAAGTCTTTGCTGAACCATGACTTGTTCATCTTCGCTCCTTTTTAAAAACACTGTAAGCAAGGGTTACTCCAAGCGGAGTCTCCCTTTTTTCCAAAAATTGGGCTACACAGACACCCACCCCATCAGTGGCAGCACTTGTGCCCTAGTTGTACACTTCACAGGTAGATTTGCATCAACAACATTCAAAATTACGCCATCCTTAACCCTTCCCAGGATGACACCGGGGTAGGTAGCAAAGTCTTTGCTGATCCCAGCTCTGTTCATCTTGGATCATTACTATGGGGAGATAAGGTATGCACACCAGTGACTATGTAAGGGGAATACATGAAATAGCAGAAACTGCTGTGTGAATACTGACTTGAAAAATCCAATAGCTATATGCAAGAGTGAATATGTGAAAAATGGAATCTGCATTACTGCCATGAACATATGAATCAAGAGAAATTTAGCTACTGAATTGATCAATGCAATAGAGCCCCAACACTACGCCAAAGTATTTCTCTACGTTGGGGTCCCTAGCTTGTGTGTGTCCTCTCATGCAGTTAAAAAACTTACCGTGTATGGGAAGCTGAGACCCCGGCTATTTATGCGTATCATATGGATTGGCAATAGGTGTGGTTGGGGAGGGTTCACAAACGAAAAAATACAAACAAATAGGAATAACGTTTGGAACACCATTCTAAGTCCGAACTGGGTGCAAAAACCTAAAAAAACATCACTATGGGGAGATAAGGTATGCACACCAGTGACTATGTAAGGGGAATACATGAAATAGTAGAAACTGCTGTGTGAATACTGACTTGAAAATCCAATAGCTATATGCAAGAGTGAATATGTGAAAAATGGAATCTGCATTACTGCAATGAACATATGAATCAAGAGAAATTTAGCTACTGAATTGATCAATGCAATAGAGCCCCAACACTACGCCAAAGTATTTCTCTACGTTGGAGTCCCTAGCTTGTGTGTGTCCTCTCATGCAGTTAAAAAACTTACCGTGTATGGGAAGCTAAGACCCCAGCTATTTATGAGTATGATATGGATTGGCAATAGGTGTGGTTGGGGAGGGTTCACAAACGAAAAAATACTAACAAATAGGAATAACGTTTGGAACACCATTCTAAGTCCGAACTGGGTGCAAAAACCTAAAAAAACATCACTATGGGGAGATAAGGTATGCACACCAGTGACTATGTAAGGGGAATACATGGAATAGCAGAAACTGCTGTGTGAATACTGACTTGAAAAATCCAATAGCTATATGCAAGAGTGAATATGTGAAAAATGGAATCTGCATTACTGCAATGAACACGTCACTGGGTACCCAGGGCTGGCGCACACACACACACACAAGTCTGCCACTGGAACTGCAGACTAGTCACGTGCGTAGGGTTCACGTATGTCCAGAAGAACCCTAATCCCTCACCGTGCCAAGACACAGCTTGTACCCATATACGAATACTTGTTACCAGCGCCTGCCCTAAATTCAGATTCACACTGGCACATATACACAAGTCTGCCACAGTCACTGCAGACTAAAATGACGCTGGAACCCACTCACTCTTGACAGCCGGGAAAGCAGCCTTTGCTGTCAGCATGCAGAATGACGCTTGCGCCCCTGATGGGCGGAGTTTCAGACCTTTTATAGCCGCCACCCTGGCCCAGGCCACATGGCATGTGGTAATGGCATCAGCTGCAGCTATACAGGGGCTGCCACGTCATTGCTGAAGTCATGATGACCAATCAGCAGCTGCCACTTCATCGCTGATGTCACTGATGACCAATCAGTGGCTGCCTTGTCATCAATGACATCACACACATGCTCAATGTGGCTGCATGAGCACTTAGGGTCAGGATGGTACAAAACTCTAGCCACCTGATGCCTCAAGCGATGGTCAGGTGGCGCTGCAGAGTTAACTGACCCCAATGGGGGAGTCAATGACGGGACTAGACTGGTTCGAGGCACAACAGAACCCTGACCATAACATAAGTACTGCTATAAACAGTTCTACTTTTTCATATGTGAGGCCGCATGGCCCATTTTAAATACAAAATATTTTAGAGTAAGACTGCCCCAAAGAGATTTGCTGTGACGTGGCGGGGTAGCTCAAGAAATTGCAATTTTTTTGAAAAAAACCTCAATTTATAATAGTATAGTTTGGAATTTTTAGTGCATTGCACATCTTATAATACATGCCTTTTTGAGTTTAGCTGTCTTTCTTGGTTTTATTTTTAGAGCATCCGCATTACCCTGTAGCTTACCAGATCAGTTCAACCCTGAAGTTAAAGTTTTGTAATGACAGAAACCATCTAGTGACATAAGCGTTCCTCTCCTTTGCTTGGCTCATCCACGTGAGAAGGGAATGGTCGGTCACTAAACAAAAGGTTCTCCCCAGGAGATAGTAGCGGAGTAACTCCAACACCCACTTAACAGCCAGTCACTCCCTCTCCACTATGCTATACCTGGATTCAGCAGGGGACAGTTTTTGCTAACATACTGGGTGTTCCTCCCCATTTACATCTTGTGACAGGACAGCCCCCAGACCCACCTCTGATGCATCTGTCTGCACCACAAACTCCTTGGTGAAGTTGGGAGTAACAAGAGCTGGCATCTCAGACAGTCACAAACATCACAAAAGTTTTCTCTAACTGATCACTCCATTAGACCATCACAGACTTCTTTTGCTTTAAACAGTCGGTTAATGGGGCTGACAGTGTAGCGAAATTTGGGATGAACCGCCTATAATACCACAGTAACCCCAGAAACGCTCTCACCTGCTTGATTGTGAGGGGACAGGGGCAGTTCTGAATGGCCTCTACTTTGTTAATTTGTGGTTTCAGGACCCCTCTCCCAATGACATACCTCAGGTACCAAGCATCTTCTAACCTTAGGGAGCATTTCTTTGGATTGGCAGTCAACGCGGCCTGTCAGAGGGAGTCTACCATTGCTTGCACCTTTGGTAAGTGACTTTCCCAATCCGCACTGTATATAATAATGTCGTTGAGATAGGCCGCCGCGAAACGCCGATGAGGACTAAGGACTATGTCCATTAAGCACTGGAATGTCGCCTGTACGCCATGCAAACCAAAGGGTAACACTTTATACTGGTATTGTCCCTCGGGGGTCACAAAGGCTGTTTTCACTTTAGCCGCATCTGTCAGGGGAACCCGCCAATACCCTTTGGTGAGATCCAATGTGGAAAACTACTAGGCCTGTCCAAACCGTTAGATTAAAGGCCGCTTTACACGCAGCAACATCGCTAAAGCGATGTCGTTGGGGTTACGGAATTCGTGACGCACATCCAGCCGCATTAGCGATGTCATTGCGTGTGACACCTACATGCGATCAAAAAAGGTCGCAAAATCGTGCAAAATCGTTAATCATTGACATGCCCCCTATTCCCAAATATCTTTGCAGCTGCAGGTACGATGTTGTTCATCGTTCCTGCGGCAGCACACATCGCTATTTGTGACACCGCAGGAACGAGGAGCCTCACCTTACCTGCGGCTGCCAGCAATGTGGAAGGAAGGAGGTGGGCGGGATGTTTGTCCCGCTCATCTCTGCCCCCCGCTTCGATTGGCTGGCCGCTTAGTGACGTTGCTGTGACGCCGAACGAACCACTCCCTTAGAAAGGAGGCGGTTTGGCGGTCACAGTGACGTTGCTAGGCAGGTAAGTAGTGTGACGGGTCCGAGCGATTTTGTGCGCTACGGGCAGCGATGTGCCCATGATGCACAAACGATGGGGGCGGGTACGCATGCCAGCGATCTCGCTAGCGAGATCGCAGTGTGCAAATCGGCCTTAACTCGTCGACCCAAGGCACGGGGTAGGTGTCAAATTTGGATACCTTGTTCAGTTTTCGGAAATCATTACAAAATCTTAGTGACCCATCAGGCTTCAGTATGAGAACTATTGGACTACCCATTCACTCCGAGATTCCTCAATGACCCCCAACTGTAGCATATATTGAACCTCATCTGAGATGGCTTGTTGCTGAGCCACTGATGCACGTGCTGGGCCCGGACTAATACATTCACACCGATACGTGCAAGTATCTTACCCTTGACAATGGCGTAGTCAGTTGTCTGATCCGCTGGAATGTCATTATAGGCCTTCATCGGTCCGGGTGCCAAAAACGGAGTGATGAATTCCCCCCACTTTTCCTTCGGCAACCTCTCTCGCACAGCAATTCTCTATAAGGTCTCCAAGTATGCCTCAACGTTGTCCATTTTTTCCATATTAGGTATCGCTGCATGGACCGCCTTCTGGACCTCATGGATTCTCCGGGTAGCTCCCCGCTGCTGGTGCTGATGTGGCGCCCCTGACCTGGTCAGGCACCACTGAGTACTGCACTCAGGCTGAGTGAGTACAAACAGGTAATCCCAAAGGCTGACTAGGGTGTGGACACACAGACACGAAGTAACCAGGAACACACACAGCTTAGAGGGGCCCCCTGGGCAGACCCAGGGAGGAGGCGTGGCCCTCACATCCCAGCTAGTGGTGGGTAGTGGGACTGGAAGCTAGGGAGTGTGCAGTGGCAGTCAGAGGAGTAGGAGGGGAGCAGCCGAGTCTGGAGTGTAGGGCTGAAGAGCAGGACACGGTCAGACCCTGCACCTGTGGTGGTTGCTGGTGGGGGAGAACGGCTACCCAGTGGTGCCGCCTGAAAACCACCTAGAGAAGTAGTGAAGAGGTGGCTGAGTAAGGGGTCTGCCGGTAGACCAGGCCCGCATGGGGAAACAGGTCCCCAGAGCAGGAACCCATCTACTTGGCCTGCTAAACCTGCTGGTGAGGGTGCTGGATGTACCTCACCGAACAACACAGAGTCCGCAGCATCAACAGCAACGAGGGGGCCCATAAGTAACAGAAGGCAAGCAGCCAGCATTACTTGATCCACGCTGTCAGCAAATGGGTCAGAAAGGGGAGAAGAAGCAATTGCAACTTCCCTGGATGATCCCGGAGCACTCCAACTCGGGGTCAAAACTAGAAGGGCTAGGAAGGCGAATCAGCAGTCACCCCTACGTCGGCCTGAAGGATACCTGGTTCCCCTCCTGGTTCATTATAGCATCGGCCGGGTTGCCTCACTCTACCACCAGAAAGTGAGTAAAAACCCTGAAAGACATTGCTGCCTGTGTGTGAGTTCTTCTGCGACCTGTGATACTACACACTTACACCTGAGCCCTGGGGCCAGCCTCACTCTCGGGAGGCCACAACAACAGACTGCATCTACCATCAGCCCCAGTCGCTCCCTAAACTGCAGTGGCGGTCACCCACTGACTGCAAATACCGAGAGTGGTGTCACGATTCCCATTGACGTTAACCTGACCTACCTGTCGCCGGACGATTTCCAGCCTGTGAAGACCCTGAGGAGTCCTGAAGGTGAGCGGGGCTTCACACTGACGTAATATGCCATAGCAACAGCTGATTGGTCTCTTGCTGCTGCTTATTTAAGACCTGTGGCTGCTGAATGGTGGCCTGCTGCTGTTGTGTAGTGACCTGCTGCTGTTGCGTAGCAGCTAGCAGTGCTTTTATTGCAGCCTCCATCTCTGCTGCTGTCCTCGACTGGGTCTGCGCCACAACTTTCACCCAGGACATCTACTGGTGACTAGCCAGCAGAAAAAAAATCAATCCACAGCAGGAGAAAAAAAAAAAAAAATATGCCGGCCTCACGGCAATTCCTGCATTCTCCACCCCATGAAGCAATTTGCTCAGGTCGGTATGCAGTAAAGAGGCTCACACAGGCGTATAGTTCAAAAACGTAAGGGTTTTATTCACACTTATGGTGACAGTCAGCAGTTCCAAAGGAAAAAGAAACAACAAAAAAGTCCATTCCCTCAGTCCTGTTTGTTCCACAGGACTGGAGCACACCCTTTCACGGGTAGGTTGCCAGTTACACCGCAGTAGTCACGTACCAATACTGCCCGGCAGTGTGAGAGAGTAGTTCCTCCTTGAAATCCTGGTGACCCACTGAGCTGTTTTACCAGCCCCAGCTCTCTATACACTATCCACTGAACAACGAGCACCTTATGCCTCCCTAATTGCTGCAGCTGTGTTTTCGGGCATTGCCCCAAAAACCCGGTTAATCAAAAGGCTTCCAGGCCAGAGTTCTGCTTTCTCCAGCCAGAGCTCCAGCCAAACCACATTTTGCCAAGATCAATATACCTAACATCTACTACTGCACCACAGCGGACAGGGCCAGAAGTGAGGGCCTGTCCAGGACAGGAGGCATCCTCAAATGTGTTGAGACCTCACTCTGCGGACAGGCTGTGGAGCATCCTGAGATGGGTGGGACGTTGGGGTATAGAGACCACTGGCAGGGCCCTAAACTGTTCAGGAGCTGGTATATCATCTGAGGGCCTAAGTGAGAAATGGTAGCTGCAAGGAAAGGTTATGGGGAAGAAGCAAGTACTGGCCTTGGCTGGAGGATAGTTACCCAGAGTGAGTGCCAGCAAGACAGAAAATTCCCAATAGAGCGGCGACAGCACAAGTGACCCTGTATGCCAGAAATAAGGAAGCAGTGGTGACTTACAATAAACTTGTTCCTGAATTGTTTTACAAGAGACTTGTGTGTAAATTGTGTGACTCTCTGTGCCTAGACCAGTGTGGCGCCCTAGGACCTGGTCGCCACAACGGCATTGCCCTCCTGAGGGTTAATGCTGAGCCTGGAGGTAATGGGGAAATCTACTGGCCAGTAAGTTAACATCCACCGCAGTTTCTCCCTCAGGCCAGTAGGGGGAGCTCTGAACCTGAAGTTTCAGGGAGCTTCATTAAGCCTGACCTGGGGGAGGAGTTAGTTAGTCTGTAGGAAGCAGCAGAAGTGAACAGACACAGAGTGAGCTGTCCTGTGAATCTGGGGCCTAGAGCTGGAGCAGTTTGGCCCAGAGAAGCAGGAGTAGCTGAGAGGCAGCAGAGAGACTCGGACATCGGAGTCTGTGGTTGCCAGGGTATAAAATCCGTCCCTGGTAGCCGAATCCGAAGGGCAGGGGAGCTGCAAGCCCCTGGCCCAGACACATCCAAGGTACAGCTGCAGCATCAGGGCCCGGTGTGGACCCCAGCGGAGAAGCACCAGGGAGTGGGCCTGCGCAGCCACCTACAGAGGGAAGGGACGTGCTATTGGTCCCAGCAGCGAAGAGGGCCATTGCTGGATTCAGAGAAGCAGGGTCCTATCATCACCAAGAAAGGTACAGGAGTAGGCCTCATACTCAGCTGGCCAGAAAGATCACCCCAAGTACTTCCAGGCCGACCGGATCCCCATCACCACCTGTAACGGTCTCCCAGGACTGGACTGTTCCCAGAGTAAAAGAGGAAAAGGTAAAGAGACTGTTGTTTGTGCCTGGTTCTTTCCTCGCCTGTCGGCCCTGCACCGTGTTAGTCACACAGCACCATAGACTTTCACAAACACCAACTGTGCCCCGGGCATTGCTCCACCTGTGGGGAGCAGTACTACCATAGCTGCTATATCATCATCCCGGAGGCCTCACACAGCAGCGGCGGCTTAATAGCCGCATGCCACAGGTGGCGTCACGAACACAACCATTAACAAGCAAGCCACATATTCAACTGACACCCACCAGGGCCACGGAGCCGGGCCCAGCCACCACTGACTACCACCGGACTAGTCCGGCCCGGCACCGGGTGTCCCATAGCCCTGGGGTGGGCGAGTCAATTTTGGCGTCACGAACAGGATTTCGTGCCCGGTCCCACCGGGTACTGTGCTCCTGCCGGAATTGTGCTTAAAAGACTGTGTACTGGCTGCAGAACCACCGCCGCCATTAGCCTCGCCGAGCGCAGGAAGAAGGGGGGCGTGCCTGACAAAGAGCGCGAAGGGAGCGTGCCATCAGAGCAGAGCGCTGTTAACCCCGCGCGAACCGGAAGAAAATTTGAAAAGTGAACGGAGCCTGGTAAGGTTCACTAAGGGGGAGGAAGATGTCCGACTCAGAGGGAGGGCAGGTGGCTGCCATAGCCCGAGACGCCGCAGCACCAGCAGAAGCAATCCCAGTCGCCGTCGCCCCGGCCCCCACTGTAGCGCCGGTAATGCCGATCACCATGCCATACATACCGGGAGCAGAATGGCTGCCGCAATACTCCGGGGAGTCCCATACCTTGAGAGACTTCAGAGAAAGCCTGCACAGCTTATTCCGGGTGTATCCGCTGACTGAGAGCCAGAAGGTGGGCATATTAATGGGACAGCTAGCCGGCGCAGCCCAGCGTGAAGCGAAGTCATGGCCTGATACAGATAAAGGGACAGCAGCCCAGATACTGGCCAAGCTAAAGAGTACGTTTGACACTCGCACCGCAGCAGAGATAAAGATGAGATTCTTTGGGTGCAAGCAGCGGGCCACAGACAGCATAAGGGACTATGCCCTAAACCTGCAAGAGGCCCTGAAAGCAGTTAAACAGGTGGACCCAGAGAGTGTACGTGAAGAAGACAAACTCCTAACTGAGCAGTTCATAGAGGGGCTCCTGTCAGATGCCCACAGGACCCAGCTGCGTATCCTGGTCCTGCAGAACCCTGCTCTGGACTTTGCCAAGTTTAAGGACCAGGCCATCAGGGTACTGAGAGAATCTACGCCGAATGACCCAGTACCCCTCCGGCCTCCTGCTATCACGTACCCCGGGGTGGTGCCTGCAACACGAGCCACTGCAGGGGCTGAGGCGCAGTCCCTGGATAAGGATCCCACTGCGGAGCTCAGACAACAGGTCCAGGAGCTGACCAAGACTGTGGCTGCCCTTGCCAAGACCGTGCAGTCTCTACAAATGACCCCCTCGCCTGCGAAAATCGAGTTGGCCTCCAGCCCAGAGGACGTCCCATGGATGCGACAGAGAAGGATTCCGCCGACCCGAGGCAGAGACACAGACCGGTACGATTCAACAGGACAACCGATCTGCCGCAACTGCAACCAGGCGGGCCACATTGCACGACGCTGTCCTTTAAATGGGCCGAGCCTGGGGCCAGGAGCCGACCCCCAGGTGTAAGGAAGCCCGGCTCAACCCCCAGCCGCAGCAAGTATGTGGGAGGACGACCGGTCCTTCCTATTGTGCTGGATGGGATCCCTTTGAATGCCCTCCTGGATACGGGGTCCCAGGTAACAACCATCCCCCACAAACTGTACAAAAGATATTGGGCCGATTCAGACATTGACCATGGCCCAGATGATGATTTAACAATTGTGGCCAGTAATGGTCAGCCCTTACCTCAGATTGGGTACAAAGAAGTAACCATTAAAGTGGGGCGGGTGGAATTGCCATGTCAGGGGATGATAATTGTAGATATTGATCGCAAAGAATCTGACCCACTGCTAACTCTTGGTACAAATGTGATAGAAAATTGTATTGCCGAAGTGATAATTTTGTTACAACAGGCGTCTGAAACTGCCAGCTCCGGGCAGCAGCGTGTCCTACAGAGGGAGATCAGAGCCCTGATGAGGAGGCAGCAGGTAGAGCTGGCCGGAGGAGAAATTGGCAGTGTGAGGGTAAGTGACCCCCTCCCCATTGTAATACCCCCAAGAAGTGAAATGTTGATATGGTGTCGGGCAGCAATAGGCCTCAAGGGTCAGGATTACCATGCCTTGGTAGAACCAATGTATTCAGACAGTAGGCCTGGAGTCCTGATAGCCAGAGGGGTAGCGGACGTCCGCAAGGGGAGAGTGCCCGTCCGTGTCCTGAATTGTGGGGAGGAGGAGGCCAAATTGCCCCGGTATGCCACTGTGGCAAAATTGTACACTGTCAGCAACAATACCATTAAAGCAGTGGAACCCTTGATCCCGTCCGACCAGGCGGAAGACAATGGCTCCAAGGGGCAGCCGGAAGACTGGTGCCAAAAATTACATGTGGGCACCGACTCCACCCCCTCACACCAAAAGCATGGGGTTTACCGGGTGGTACAGGAGTACGAGCGGGTCTTCAGCAAACACCCCCTAGATTTTGGGCAGGTGAAAGGGGTTCAACATCAAATCCCCACGGGTGATCATCATCCCATTAAAGAAAGATACCGCCCTGTACCCCCCGCACAGTATCAGTGTGCCAAGGAAATGTTACGGGAAATGAAGGAGGCTGGGGTTATCAGAGATAGTTGTAGCCCCTGGGCAGCTCCACTAGTGCTCGTAAAGAAAAAAGATGGTACAATGAGAATGTGTGTAGATTACAGGCAAATTAACCGCATTACACATAAAGATGCCTATCCACTACCCAGAATAGAGGAGTCACTAACAGCCTTAAAGTCAGCTAACTATTTCTCCACCTTGGATCTCACCAGTGGGTATTGGCAGGTTCCCGTGGCAGAGGCGGACAAGGAGAAGACTGCATTCACGACACCAATGGGTCTCTGTGAGTTCAATTGTATGCCTTTCGGGCTCTGCAACGCCCCAGGGACATTCCAAAGGTTGATGGAGTGCTGCTTGGGCCACCACAACTTCGAAACCGTGCTGCTGTACCTGGATGACGTAATAGTCTACTCCAAGACTTATGAGGACCACCTGAAGCACTTAGCAGAAGTGTTTGAGTCCTTGTCGAAATATGGCCTGAAGATCAAGCCGTCCAAATGTCACCTCTTGAAGCCAAAGGTACAGTACCTGGGTCATGTGGTCAGTGCAGAAGGCGTGGCACCTGATCCGGAGAAAGTCACGGTAATTAAGGACTGGCCAAGGCCCACCACGGTGAAGGAGGTGCGGCAGTTCCTTGGACTGGTGGGCTACTACCGAAGGTTCATTGATGGGTTCACCAAGATAGCAGCGCCCCTTCAAGATCTCCTGGTGGGCCAGCCGAAGCAGGCTAAGAAGCAGAGCCCTCCATTTGAATGGGGCAGCCAACTGGAAACATCCTTTGTCCGGCTGAAAGGGGCTCTCACGGGAGAAGAAATTCTGGCCTACCCTGACTACAGCCAACCGTTTATACTGTACACAGACGCCAGCAACGTGGGACTGGGAGCAGTTCTGTCCCAGATACAGGGAGGCAGAGAGAGGGTAATAGCGTACGCCAGTAGGAAGCTTCGGCCCACGGAAAGGAATCCAGAAAACTACAGTTCCTTCAAGCTGGAGTTCCTCGCTATTGTGTGGGCAGTGACTGAACGCTTCAAGCACTATCTGGCATCGGCCAAGTTTACCATCTTCACGGACAACAATCCGTTGACACACCTGGCAACAGCCAAGTTAGGTGCGATGGAACAGCGATGGATGGCCCGGCTGTCTAACTTTGACTTTACCATCAAGTATCGGGCTGGCAAGAAGAATAACAATGCTGATGCGCTGTCCAGAATGCCTCACTTACCCGAGTCTGGAGAAGACCTGGATGAACTCGAAGAGATAGAGTTACCGGCTTTCCATCACCAGGGTGTTTCACAGTGTGAGCATGCTGTGGGAGTGAAGCGCTTAAACCAGCACGAGGTCTCGGTCAATCCATTACTCCACCATAATTGGGAAGAAACACAGAATGGTGACCCGGCCGTGCGATTGGTCAAAGAGAAGCTAGCGCAAGCTGAGACCCATCTTGGCCCAGACGCTCCAGAGGAAGCCCAGCAGCTGTGGAAGGAGAGGGGACGACTGTTCACCTACCAGGGCAAGCTCTGCAAGAGATATGTCAACTATCGAACAAATGAACTTGTCTGGCAGATAGTGGTTCCGCAGAGGGATGCTCCAATGGTCCTAGCAGCGTATCATGATAACGCAGGGCACTTCGGGTGGAAGAAGTTGGAGGCCTTACTCCGTGATCGGTTCTACTGGGTGCACATGAGAAAGATGATCGAGAAATGGTGCCGAGACTGTGGCCCGTGTAACTTGAGGCGGAAGGATGATGCCAGCCAAAGGTCTCCCCTACAGCCAATTGTCACGAAGCAGCCCCTGGAGTTGGTGGCCCTGGACCACGTGAAGTTAACACCAAGCCGGTCAGGCTATGTGTACGCCCTCACCATTGTGGACCATTACTCTCGTTTCCTGGTAGTAGTGCCTGTGAAGGACCAGACAGCCAGGACGGCAGCTAGAGCGTTCCAGGCATCCTTTTGTCGACCGCACGGCTATCCGGAAAGGGTACTGACGGATCAGGGTCCTGCATTCGAGGCTGAAGTGTTCCAAGAGTTCTGTAACATGTACGGTTGTAAGAAAATTCGAACCACACCGTACCACCCCCAGACCAATGGACTGTGCGAGAAAATGAACCATGTGGTTATTGATATGCTGAAGACCCTACCGCTGGAAGAGAGGAACCAATGGCCAGAAAAGTTGCCAGATCTGGTAGACTTGTACAACCACATCCCAGTGAATTCGACCAACTGCAGCCCCGCTTACCTGATGCGAGCCAGACCAGGCAAGTTGCCTGTAGACTTTGAGATGGGGACTGTGTCGCCTGAGGCGGTTCAAGAAATAGAGGATTGGGATGCAGAACGGCAGCAGCGGTACCGTAAGGTCCAGGAGTGCGTGGAAAGGAGCCTGTCTCAAGCAAGAACGAGACAAGAACAGCATTACAATCAAACAGCCCCAGCAACTCCCTTAGCACCTGGGGAACAAGTCCTCAAGAAGAAGCGGAAGACGCATAAGTTGGATGATCAGTGGGAAAACGAGCCCTACACCATTATCCCCTCCAACTTTGACAATAGTAAGGTATGCCTCATAAGCAAAGATGAAGGCAAGACCTGTCAAGCAATTTCCCGAGACCGCCTGAAAGCGTGCCCTGAACGGTGCCGAATCCAAAGAGAAATGGAAGGAGTACAAGGAAGTCCCCAAAGTCAAGAGAAAGAAGGGGAGATGATTCAAACCATCCTTGGGAAGTTCCCCAAAACTTGGACCCGAATCAACAATGCCATAGTGGTACCAGTTTTGGCGTTTCCGCAGTTGGTCGAGCCAGAAACAGAAAAGGTTCCGGATCCACCTAAAGAATCGTCCGCTCCAGCACGAGATGACACGCCAGCAGTGGAACAGGAGGATCAACCCCCTGTCAGTGGTGAACCTGTCATACCCTTGGCGACTCCTAGACCACAAAGGCAACCATCACGCTTACCTATTGGGGTTAGGCCCACCTGTAGTGCTGAGATAGAAGACGCACCACGTAGTCAGGGGCAAACACCAGAGCTACGTAGGTCCCAGCGCAGCACTCGGGGACAACCCCCTCTAAGGTATAGGGAGTCTACTGTATAAAGTAAAGAGTACTTATTAGAGTGTAAATAGTTGTGCACAAAATGTTTTCTTTTTCTTTGATTGCGAAAATGGACAATTGGGCCACTGGACTATGGGTGGCCAACACCTAAATTGTTCATAGTTAGCACCAGTGTGCTCAAACACCCCTGAAGAAAAACCCGTCCGGCGTGCATAGAGTGGGGTCATCAATGCTCTGACGCACGCCCAGAGCCTACGTTGGGGGTTTGATCGCGGTGGGTCCCCCATGGAGCAGTGTAATGGACACCCGGCAGGGAGCCACACTGGACTCTTATAGAAATGTTTAAGATTGTAACGTTAAAGAGAATGTGCCTCCCATATTGGGATGAAATGTATGACATGTTATGTTTTGTTTCTACAGTCCGGGAGTACTGAATTTAACTAAGGGGGAGTGTGGCGCCCTAGGACCTGGTCGCCACAACGGCATTGCCCTCCTGAGGGTTAATGCTGAGCCTGGAGGTAATGGGGAAATCTACTGGCCAGTAAGTTAACATCCACCGCAGTTTCTCCCTCAGGCCAGTAGGGGGAGCTCTGAACCTGAAGTTTCAGGGAGCTTCCTTAAGCCTGACCTGGGGGAGGAGTTAGTTAGTCTGTAGGAAGCAGCAGAAGTGAACAGACACAGAGTGAGCTGTCCTGTGAATCTGGGGCCTAGAGCTGGAGCAGTTTGGCCCAGAGAAGCAGGAGTAGCTGAGAGGCAGCAGAGAGACTCGGACATCGGAGTCTGTGGTTGCCAGGGTATAAAATCCGTCCCTGGTAGCCGAATCCGAAGGGCAGGGGAGCTGCAAGCCCCTGGCCCAGACACATCCAAGGTACAGCTGCAGCATCAGGGCCCGGTGTGGACCCCAGCGGAGAAGCACCAGGGAGTGGGCCTGCGCAGCCACCTACAGAGGGAAGGGACGTGCTATTGGTCCCAGCAGCGAAGAGGGCCATTGCTGGATTCAGAGAAGCAGGGTCCTATCATCACCAAGAAAGGTACAGGAGTAGGCCTCATACTCAGCTGGCCAGAAAGATCACCCCAAGTACTTCCAGGCCGACCGGATCCCCATCACCACCTGTAATGGTCTCCCAGGACTGGACTGTTCCCAGAGTAAAAGAGGAAAAGGTAAAGAGACTGTTGTTTGTGCCTGGTTCTTTCCTCGCCTGTCGGCCCTGCACCGTGTTAGTCACACAGCACCATAGACTTTCACAAACACCAACTGTGCCCCGGGCATTGCTCCACCTGTGGGGAGCAGTACTACCATAGCTGCTATATCATCATCCCGGAGGCCTCACACAGCAGCGGCGGCTTAATAGCCGCATGCCACAGGTGGCGTCACGAACACAACCATTAACAAGCAAGCCACATATTCAACTGACACCCACCAGGGCCACGGAGCCGGGCCCAGCCACCACTGACTACCACCGGACTAGTCCGGCCCGGCACCGGGTGTCCCATAGCCCTGGGGTGGGCGAGTCACCAGCAGTGAAGATGGAGCTAGCAGCATTTGGTATTGTATGTGATGCACGCCCCAATGGAGCACACCATGAACAGACATTGAATGAAGCAGGGGAGCAAGTGACCCTCAGTCTTAGAAGGGCTCCCTGCTTCACATGCACTGCTCTTTTGAGGTCTATCAACTTATTTTCAATGATTTTCAGATCAGGAGACTATGAGAGCTTTTGTAAAACTTTCAGCTTGTGCCTTTTGAGGTAGTCTATTGTGAATTGGGAAGTGTGTTTATGAACATTATCCATTTGTTGAAACCATCCTCTTTTCAACTTCAGCTTTTTACAGATGGTGTTATGTTTGCATCAAGAATTTTTTGAAATGTCAAATGTTCCTCGTGCATTTAGCTGCAACACAACATCAAAGCATGATTGATCCACCCCATGCTTAATGGTTGGCAAGATGTTCTTTTTCTGAAAATTTTCTCTACATATACCTTTGATCATTGTGGCCAAAGAGTTATTTTTTAACCTATTCATCTTCGCTTCACTTTTTTTCCAAAGTGCATCAGTCTTGTATAGATGTTCTTTTTCGTACTTCTGATGCTGATTTTTTTTTTTTTTTTAACCAATCAGTTTTTATTAAAGATATGATGAACACGAACCTCTATTCTGAGGACCCTAGCTACATTGGAAGATGGGAATCGGAAATAGGTTTCAGCCTTACTGAGGCTGATGCTGAATTTTATGAGGAGGATACTGGAGAGATTTCATCCTGATGACTCTTCCATGAAGGCCATATTAGTGGAAATGTGTCTGAATAGTAAAACAATGTACCGAATCTCCAGAGTCTGCTAAATCTTCCTGAATGTCTTTTTCTGTAAAGTGGTGGTTCTGATTTGCCTCTAGCAATCCTATGACCAGCCCTCACAGAGCTTTTACTTGGTCTTCCAGACCTTATTTTGACCTTGACTGTTCCTGTTAACTACCATTTCCTAATTACATTTCAAACTTAGGAAAGGGCAACTTGGAAATGCTTTGCTATCTTCTTATAGCCTTCTCCTGCTTTGTGGGCCTCCATCCCATGATTTTAATTTTCAGAGGTATCTGCTTAGAAAAACCCATGGCTGCTGTGTTTTGGCACAAGGTTAGAGGAGGCTGGGTTTTTATAATGCTGTGAAGTCTGCATCATCTGACATTTCCTAATTATGATAGCAAACAAGCCATAACCCTAAGGCTATGTGCGCACGTTGCGTCGGAGTACCTGCAGTTTATTCTGCACGTTTTCCTTCCCTTGGTTTTTGACCAAATGGCTTTTGACCATTTTTTAGCGCTAAAAACGCATGCGTTTTTACCGCGTTTTTAGTGCGTTTTTAGCGCTTTTTACCTGCGTTTGCACCTGCGTTTCTGCAGATGCGTTTTTGAGATCAAGACACTGAGAAATAAAGTTGAACTAGTCAAAAAGAATGAAAAAAGAGAAAAAAAAGTATAAAATTAACTTTTAATAAAATTATATGGGAAATTAACAATTTTAATGTAATAATAGTGGTTATGCACATTTTAACAGAAAAATAGCTAAAGTTTATTATTTATTTACATTTAAATTTTCGGTTATTGTGTGTGTGTAAAGGAACATTAGAACCCATTAATTTTATGCCAGAAAAGCATGCGTTTTTGGAGCCAAAAACGCAGTTGAAAAGCAGGTAAAAAGCATGAAAAACGCAGGAATTGTGATTTTGGTTGCTTTTTGCCATTTCTCATTGACTCCAATGTTAAGGAAACGCTGCAGAAATGGCAAAAACAACTGACATGCTGCTTCTTTTTCAGCATGGTTTTTGACCACAAATATGCAAATTAAACGCTGCTGAACAAAAAGCAAAGTGCAGACAGGATTTCTGCTTTTCCCATAGACTTTGCTGGAAATCAAAAACGCATGCATTTTTGCCCAAAAACGCTGCTGCCAAAAACGCTGCAGAAACGCGGTAAAAAACGCAACGTGCGAACATAGCCTTAGAGGCTATTTAAAGTCTGAAACCTCGGTCCATGTTATCTGGACACAAAAATCTCTACAAATCTCCAAGGTGCCTGAACTTTACCAACTGCACATTTTCCTTCTCTGTTAGCCAAAAATTATTTTCATACATTTTTATTAACTAAAATACTAAGGGAATGTGTCACCTTTAACTGTATGCCTTTTAGAGATTATTACAACAATCCCTACATATAAACTCGTAAGGTTATGGATAAAGAGATTCATCCAAAATAGTTAACAAAATATATAGATTTATTTAATACTTATTTTAAAAACAAAAAAATATAACATTAAACAGAGAGGACTCCATGAGGGAACACCCAAATTGCCAGGAGAAAGGATCAGAGCGAATTAATTAAAGGTGTACAAAATTTACTTAACAAATGAGATAGGATTTAAAGTGCATATGGTGCATGTAAAGCCTAAATTCATCAAAAACAATTAAATAAGGTAAAATACTCAGCTATTGCATATAAAAAAATGTAATAAATGCAAGCTATCCAAATATTTCCACTGCTATACACTTAAAATAATTGAGCACTAGAAAATCTCATTCTTATATATTGCACTTTACACTTAAATCCTGGATCCTCGCTATATATTTTTCAAATATTTTGAATGAATCTCTTTATCCATAACCTATATATAGGAGGAGTTGTTGTAATTACTATTGGAAGTGTCTTGCACGTCTTAAAATATATTTGGACATACTTGTGATAAAACATTTTTTAAATTTTTTGTCATCTTCAAAAAATTACTTTACTGTTCAGAGTGACAAATTTTGACCAAAAGTCTATATATAGCCATGGCAAAAAGTGTTGGCAACCTTGAAATTGTTGCATAAAATTAAGTATCTCTCCCAGAAAATTATTGCAATCACATGTGTTTCGTTATACACATGTTTATTTACTTTGCGTGCATTGTAACAACATTAAAAACAGAGAAAAAATTACATTTTATTTCAAATTACTTATTATTTCAAACTAAACTCCAAAAGTGGGCCAGACAATAATGTTGTCACCTTTCCAAAATTGCGGGTAAACTACTTTGATTCAAGTATGTAATGTTTCTTCAAACTGACTTGTGGCAAGTAACAGGAGTGGGCATTATGAAAATCATACTTTAAACCAATTAAAAAGGGGAGAACTTTACTTATACGCAACAATATTGTTAATGAATTATCGTCGGGGTCACGGTGTTTGTGACGCACATCTGGCGTCATTAACGATATCACAGTGTGTGATACTTATGAGCGACCTTTAACGATCACAAAAGCGGTCAAAATCGTTTGCCGCGGAGAGGTTGTCCTGAAACAAAAGATCGTTTTCTGTTTATTAGTGATGTTGTTTGTCGTTCCTGTGGCACCACACATCGCTGTGTGTGACACCGCAGGAGCGACAAACATCTCATTACCTGCCTCCACCGGCAATGCGGAAGGAAGGAGGTGGGCGGGATGTTACGTCCCGCTCATCTCTGTCCCTCCGCTTCTATTGGACGCCTGCCGTGTGACATCGCTGTGACGCTGCACGAACCACCCCCTTAGAAAGGAGGCGGTTCGCCGGCTAGAGCGACGTCGCAGAGCAGGTATGTGCATGTGACGCTGCCGTAGCGATAATGTTCGCTACAGCAGCGATCACACAATATCGCACGTACGACGATGCTAGCGGTGTCGCAGCGTGTAAAGCCTGTTTTAGTCTTTGCACTGTGTGACTGTCTGTACCACACTAAGCATGGAGAACACAAATAGGTGAAAAGAACTGAGTATTTGAGAACAAAAATTGTTCAAAAATATCAACAGTTGATAGTTTTGGATATTTGGACATAATATCATAGTTGTGATAACTGTAGCTGTTTAGATTGGGGTATTATCTATCTGTACTATCTCTGTTATTAGGATAGAAAAAAGAAAGGGGGAGATCTTGTGATTTGTGTCTGGTGGTTCATTGTGTTTGCTTTGCTAGCTGGGTAGTGAACTATAAACTCCAGTCATACCAAGCGAGGCTGCAATTTAAGTGCTGGCTGCAAGGTAAGTGTACAGGTTAGTTGGACATAAAATCATAGTTTGACACAAGAGCATAGCTTGGTGTTACCTTTCCAATTTTCTATCATTTTTATCTGTACTGTTTATCCCTATTTAGTATGTGCTCCATGGACAATGCTATGGACAATGGCATGCCTTGAACAGCTGTTTGAGGGTGTATATGTCTGCACTCAATGTCAGTATTTTACATATTTGGAAGCCCAGGTAATGGATTTAAATATGCAGCTTGCAACACTCAGGAGCATTGCCAACCTGGAGAGGAGTTTAGAGCTCACTGAGCATGCTCTGGCCGGGGCCAGGAATATGGAGAAGGTTGCAGGTGGGAAGGTTCAAGACCCAGAAGAAGGTAGCTGGATAACAATTAGAAGAACGAGCAAAGGAAAAATTGTCAAGGAACCTAGTCCGGACCTGGCACAACTTAGTAAACATTCCTGTTTGGCTGATATTGGGGTATGCGGGGCCAGGACTGGGATCACTACAGCAGGATGTTGCTCGTAGCAACTAGGAAAATGACTGATGTTCAAAGATGGGACAACACTTAAATTCTGAATTATATGGTTTTTGGGTCCCGGTTACAGTTCATTGTTAAGTAGTAAAGCAACTTTGGACCGCATTTCTAGTCATTTTAGATGGCCAGGGTTGCATCAGGAAATGGTTGATTTTGTATCCACCTACAATATTTGTGCGCACTCTAAAAGTTTGCATACTCCGTCTGGGTCTTCCATACATTTGAAATGCATGGCTGATAAAAAAAATTACCAGATCCGGACCAGTGTGTGAAGGACTATGTGTGGTTACCTACAAGAAATATTAGGTTAAAAGTCACTTCTTGGAAACTGGGTTCTAGGTTCATTGGTCCTTACAAAGTTATCATTGTCATTAGCACTGTGGCTTTTCGCATTGAGTTTCCTCAAGCACTTACAATCCATAATGTATTCAATAGGTCATTGCTCAAAAAATATGTTGTGTCCTCTAAACTGGCTTCTTTTTTGCCGCTTCTAGTGATTGTTGGCAGCAACTTAGAATTGCAGGTGGCTAGGTTTGTTTTGTTCACCGCTCTCTCCAATACTTGCTACACTGGAAAGGTTATGGTTTGGAAGAAAGGAAGTGGTACCAGGCCAGCATTAGAAGCTAATGCAAGTTATTTGTGCAAACCTTCCATGGCTTCACTCCATGCCAATGATATCTATACTGACTTTGAAGGAGCTGTAAAGTTTCCTGTTGGAGAAACTCAGGAGCGCTATTTATTGTGTATTTCCCCATCCATTTGTCTAATCTTCCTCATGTTGTTTTTTTGCAGTAGCGAGACTAGTATCTTTCTGGCCTACACACTAGTAAGGGTGATTTCAGGCCAGTGAGGGCCTAGGTTCGCGATGGTGCAAGAGGGAAGGATCCGTATAAAAACTTTAAGGAATGTAGGGATCAAAATCAGTTGAGTATTAGGGAGAGGGAAACAACGTCATCTCTTATCACCAAGGCCTTCCTTTACATTTTCCCTGGTTTTCCCTTTGTGTTGTCCCATTAGCGGGTGTCCTCTCGCACATAGGGTTATACTCACCAGGTGAGCAGAAATGTTTAGCAAACCCAATGGGCCACAGAAATCCCAGAGGGGCTTGACTATGGACCTTCGCCTGCTCTTCCCCAGAGCCCCTGATTGTCATGGTGTTACACTGAAGGTATGAGTCCGGATGCCACTCGAGAAGATTGGTTCTATGACAGCTGACCGCAGGGGTACGGAAGCGACAGTCTCTGGCAATAGGTTGCAGCAGCAGGTGTCAGAGTTCCATCTGGGATGGAAGGATGGATGGATGGTACAAAAGCTGTGACCGGCATCAATACTTGCAGAGGTGGGTATCGTGTAGGCCGGTAGGCGTGGATGGTAGCGGCAGCAGTAGAACAGCAAGGTAGCACAGAAGTGAAATATAAACAAGTATCAGCTGCAGCAGACAGTACAGTATCAGTGTTACAGTCGACGAGGGGCAACAAGCGTCCAGAAGTGGACCCACTGGGTTGTACACTGAACTCCCCTGAAGGAGCAACCAGCAGTAGAGCCCTATACAGGCACTGTCTGGCACAGCAACAGGGGGCCTAAATACACGACTGCCAATAACCAGTGGTGATCAGTTCTTACAGACTAGTAAAGTATTTTAATGTTCAGTGCTGGCATGATCGGATGTGGGAGCATGGAGATGGTAACTCGGACTTGGCTGTATGGAAGTGATGGCTCAGATATGGCAGCTCGGAGGTTATGGTTCAGATGTGGCAGCACAGAGATGATGGCTCAGATGTGGCAACACGAAGGTGTGGCTCAGACATGGCAGCACGGAGGTGTGGTAGAGAGCAAGCTCTAGGATGAGACACAAATCAGGATCATGAGACTGGTACTAGGACACATATAGCAGAACTAGACACAGTAGCGTAACAGGACCTGAGAACTAGAAATGCACTAACTAGAAGGCAACGTTGCTCAGGTGCCTCCTGTAAGGGGAGGCAATCTTTAATACCTTTAAGGTAACAGGTGACCTCAGTGATTGCTTTCGGGTAATGGGACGCCAGCCCGTTAAGAAAGGACGCAGGCATGGAAGCAGGAGGAGGCCACCGCAGACCCCGAGGCCGGAGAGGAACAAGTGAAGCTGCCAGGCAACTGATTGAGGGGGCCCCTGGTGGAACCTGGAAGTGGAGGTGTGCGGGGATGCTGCATTGGGGCCGGGACTGGGTGCTACAATTAGCAGCAGCACTAAGGGACCTGACAACAAGCAAAGACCAAAATCATTACCCAGGCACTTCTCATAGGCCAAAGGTGCCTTGAGAGGATGCTGGCCCTTTAAGAAGGGGGCGTGGACACGGGCGCACCCTACAGGCAGAGATGGGAAGCCGGCAAGGTGTACAGATGCTGCAGGAGGCAGCAGCATGGGACAGGGACAGGACTGCAGCAGGTGTCCAGAAAAGTGCGAGGACACCGGTATGGGCATTACACCCAGCATGACACCTTCTGAATTCTTTCTGTCTCTTTTTAGTTAACCCTCCTAGCTTTTCATCATCTGCAAACTTGGTTAGTTTACCTAAGTTCCTTTATGTAGATCAATTATAAAAAATGTTGAACAACACTGAGGTCAAGATAGAATTTTCAATCCCATAGAATGGTCAATCCCATACTTGGTCATTTTTCAATAAGGATAGTCTGAGATTCTTTATCAAATACTTTGCTGAAGTTGAGATATGCTAAATGTACTGCATTTCCCTGATCTACCCAGTCAGTGACTCCATCTTAGGAAATTAGATTAGTCTGGCATGACTTGTTTGCTACAAATCCATGCCTGCTCTGGTTAAATAATATATTTTTTTCCAAGTACTTATATACATGCTGTTTAATAATTTGTTCAAAGATCTTACCTGGTATAGAATGAGGCTCCCTGGTTTGTAATTTCCTGGTTCTAACTTCTTTCCTTTTTGAAGATAGGGACAACATTTCCCCTTCTCTAATCTTCTGGGACATCTCCTGGTGTCCAGAAATTTTTCAAAGATTCTTGCCAGTGGTTCTGCAATTTCCTCTGCTATCTCTATCAGTATCATAGGATGTAATTCATGTGGACCAGGAGATTTAAATTTGTTAAAGTTGGCTATTGGCTAAGTGTTCCCTCGCCATCTCTCTGTTTATCGATACTGTGGATTCTGTTATTCCTTCAATAGTACAGTGAAGATCAGTTGATGTTTTCTTAGGGAACTACATGTAAAATAGGAATTTAAAAGTTTGTCTCTCTCAACATTTTTGACCAAATCACCCTTTTCATCCTGTAAAATTTCTATTGTATCTTTGAATTTTCTTTCACCTTTGACATACCTAAAAAAAACTTTTTTATTGCTTTTTACCCCCTTCAATTCACTACTGGCCTTAACTCTTCTAACAAGTGCCCTTCAGTAACTGCAGACAGCATTATATTTTTCTTTAGATATGCCCTCTCTTTCCATTTGATATACATTTATTTTTACTTTTTAGCAAGTGTTTAAGTTTTGTGTTCATCCATCCTGGTATTTATAAATGCTTTAAATTCCTTCCTTTAATGATTGTGCAGTGAAAACTTAATTTAGCAAAATTTCCTGTCCTTCTTGGACATTCCTGTCCTTGAGAACATTCAGCCATTTGACCTTTCCTACCATTTTCCTGAGTCCATTCTGAAGTCCAACCGTGAAGTCTGAGTTCTCAAAGGTCTTCCTCCACTTGTAATCCAAAATTCAACTTGTAGGGAGGCAACTTGAGACGAACGTATCTGGAAGAAAGCCATACCTTGTCTTGGGGCCGGGCAAAGTCATTTTTTTGGTTGATTTGGAGGCATGCTTAGAGTCGTGCTGAAAATGAAATTTCTCTTCACCTTCGGCTTTTTAGCATCGATTTGAAGTTTTCATTTCAATTGACTAAGGCGGGCTTTGCACACTACGACATCGCAGGTGCGATGTCGGTGGGGTCAAATTGAAAGTGACGCACATCTGGCATCGCATGCGACATCGCAGTGTGTAAAGCCTAGATGATACGATTAACGAGCGCAAAAGTGTCGTAATCGTATCATCGGTGCAGCGTCGGCGTAATCCATAATTACGCTGACACGACGGTCCGATGTTGTTCCTCGCTCCTGCGGCAGCGCACATCGCTGTGTGTGAAGTCGCAGGAGCGAGGAACATCTCCTACCGGAGGCACCGCGGCTTCCGTAGGTTATGCGGAAGGAAGGAGGTGGGCAGGATGTTTACATCCTGCTCATCTCCGCCCCTCCGCTCCTATTGGCCGCCTGCCGTGTGACGTCGCAGTGACGCCGCATGACCCGCCCCCTTAATAAGGAGGCGGGTCGCCGGCCAGAGCGACGGTCGCAGGGCAGGTGAGTGCATGTGAAGCCGGCGTAGCGATAATTTTCGCTACGCCAGCTTTCACAAGATATTGTACCTGCGACGGGGGCGGGGACTATCGCGTGCGACATCGCAGCATCGGCTTGCGATGTCGCAACGTGCAAAGCCCGCCTAAGACTTGCAACCATACACAATTCTCAACCTTGACTAAAGTTCCATTTACAGATGTCGAAATACAACTTCAAAGCAAAATGCTGCTGCCATCATACTTCACTGTAGGTATGATATTTTTTATTGTCCAGCTCTACGACTGTGTATTAAAATTTCTTCAATGTTTTATTCCAAAATAGACGTACAGCAAATCTGTAAAGAAATGCATTACACTGATGAGTTTCAGGCATCAAGTATACTTATTCATTGTGTATGAAAAAAGAGGAATATTATTTCACTAAAATACCTTTTGGTTCAAACAACTATTTTGTATATTAATAGAATCAAATCATGAGCACAACCTATATAGTATTAAAACTCTAAGAGGTACCATGAATAACATGACCATGAGAAAATGACAATTTTCAATATAAATATGAATAACATATGTAGTTAGAGGAGAGAAAAAGAGATGATTTGGAAAAAAATGATCAAAAATGCTCAAATACACACAAGATAATGCACACACAAAACATATGAAAAAAAGTTCAGTAGTGCACACAAAAACACACAAAGAAATACAAAAAAACACACCAGAAAATGCACAATTATTACTTGTTTTTTTTATGTAATATATTTAATTATACTGCATATTACTTAATATTTAGTAGTGTAATAGCATCTGTAAGTAAATTTAAGACATACACAGTTTTAGTGTCTAAATTGAACATCGACCACACATCTCTATTTAAAGAATTTGTTATCAATCACCAACCCTCTTCTTTTGAAATATTTCTTCAATAACATATACTCCATTTGACTGTAGGGGAAATTCTTTTTGCATCCATTGTTACAAATCCATTCATTCACAATCTTGAAAGCCTAATAATGGATGAAATTAAGAAATGGTGGGATTTGTCCACTTTGAAAAATTACATGGATCAGGATCCCACGTGGCCAACATTTAAAGAAAATACCTACAACCATTTTCTCCAACAAATTTATTGAGGAATGGAACTCTATCCTCACTGACTGCTCTCACAAAGTCATATCTTTAATCATTCAAACTGAAGAAAATTAATTCATCAAAGAATAGAGACTTACAAACAAGATCTTATAGGAATGACATTGTCAAAATACAATATTAAATAACAAAGTTTGCAAACTAGAAGAGTCCATAATTTCAACCAAAAAAGCAAGTTCCAATGAAATTCATATGATTAAGCTAAGAATTAGGTCTATGAGTGAAAAAGATGAGAAATCCATTCTGAAAGCCAACCCCAGGTCAAGCAACAGACCTAAATTCAAATAAAGGATTACATTGAGTTTTTCTGATTTGGAGGTCTGTGAATTCCAT
The DNA here is from genome assembly GCF_048569485.1 of Anomaloglossus baeobatrachus. Lineage (NCBI taxonomy): Eukaryota > Metazoa > Chordata > Amphibia > Anura > Aromobatidae > Anomaloglossus > Anomaloglossus baeobatrachus. The sequence continues at coordinate 175,026,441 of NC_134355.1, read as the reverse complement.
GAATGATCCTAAAGGCTCTGATTAAAAGAAAACCAAACCATATATACCATAACTGTAATACAAACATTAAAAAAATACAAGCACCAGGGCTTTAAGAAACATAAACAACACAAAAGAAACATCAATTTATACCCTCAGAGATCGCATGTAAATTCTAATTCTCATAAATCATGATTGTGAATGAAGATCAAAATAACTTGTTCTTATGAATGAATTTTGGAAGTTAAATTTATTTCCCACTATATGGGACATTAACAAGTTTATTCATAATCTTATTGTAAAAAAACACTTCTGCCAAGATAATATAAAAATAATTTCTTAAATACCTTTTAAGGGGCATCTGTCAGTAGGAATCAACCCTCATAAGCCATCTTTATAGGCATGTAGGTCAAAGGAAGCTGAAACAAATGATTCCTTGATTTCTGTAATCCAATGTCTTATTTCAAAGAAATCCAAATTTTTCTTATATCTAACTGAGTTGTTAAGAATAGAGATAAGCAAACCTCCCAAGGTTCAATTTGGTTTGTGTTCTCTGACTTCTTCTGTGTTTGTAGAATGGCCCTACAAACATATCCGAACTCCATTGAATTCAAGGGGAGGCAAAAACAAAGGGATAGACAACACCTTTAGAGGTTCCAAAAAGCTGCCAAAACAGCTCAAAGTTATTTACATACAGCGCTGGCTAAAAGTATTAGCACCCCTGCAATTCTGTCAGATAATACTCAGTTTCTTCTTGAAAATGATTGCAATCACAAATTCTTTGATATTATTATCTTCATTTAATTTGTCTTCAATGAAAAAATAAAAAAAAATTGTCATAAACCCAAATTGGATATAATTCCACACCAAACATAAAAAAGGGGGTGGACAAAAGTATTGGCACTGTTTGTAAAATCATGTGCTGCTTCTCTAATTTGTGTAATTAACAGCACCGGTAACTTACCTGTGGCACTAACAGGTGTTGGCAATAACTAAATCACACTTGCAGCCAGTTGACATGGATTAAAGTTGACTCAACCTCTGTCCTGTGTCCTTGTGTGTACCACATTGAGCATGGAGAAAATAAAGAAGACCAAAGAACTGTCTGAGGACTTGAGAATCCAAATTGTGAGGAAGCATGAGCAATCTCAAGGCTACAAGTCCATCTCCAAAGACCTGAAAGTTCCTGTGTCTACGGTGCGCAGTGTCATCAGGAAGTTTAAAGCCCATGGCACTGTGGCTAACCTCCCTAGATGTGGAAGGAAAAGAAAAATTGATGAGAGATTTCAACGCAAGATTGTGCGGATGGTGGATAAAGAACCTCGACTAACATCCAAACAAGTTCAAGCTGCCCTGCAGTCCAAGGGTACAACAGTGTCAACCCGTACCATCCGTCGGTGTTTGAATGAAAAGGGACTGTATGGTAGGATATCCAGGAACACCCCACTTCTTACCCCGAGACATAAAAAAGCCAGGCTGGAGTTTGCAAAAACCTACCTGAGAAAAAACGTTTTGGAAGAATGTTCTATGGTCAGATGAGGCAAAAGTAGAGCTTTTTGGGAAAAGCCATCAACATAGAGTTTACAGGAAAAAAAAAAGAGGCATTCAAAGAAAAGAACATGGTCCCTACAGTCAAACATGGCGGAGGTTCCCTGATGTCTTGGGGTTGCTTTGCTGCCTCTGGCACTGGACTGCTTGACCGTGTGCATGGCATTATGAAGTCTGAAGACTACCAACAAATTTTGCAGCATAATGTAGGGCCCAGTGTGAGAAAGCTGGGTCTTCCTCATAGGTCATGGGTCTTCCAGCAGGACAATGACCCAAAACACACTTCAAAAAGCACTAGAAAATGGTTTGATAGAAAGCACTGGAGATTACTAAAGTGGCCAGCAATGAGTCCAGACCTGAATCCCATAGAACACCTGTGGAGAGATCTCCAACTGGCAGTTTGGAGAAGGCACCCTTCAAATCTCAAGGACCTGGAGCAGTTTGCCAAAGAAGAATGGTCTAAAATTCCAGCAGAGCATTGTAAGAAACTCATTGATGGTTACTGGAAATGGTTGTTCGCAGTTATTTTAGCTAAAGATTGTGCAACCAAGTAGGCTAAGGGTGCCAATACTTTTGTCTGGCCCATTTTTGGAGTTTTTATGTGAAATGATCAATTATTTGATTTTTGTTTCATTCTCTTTTGTGTTTTTTCATTGCAAGCAAAATAAATGGTGATACTAATACCAAAGAATTTGTGATTGCAATCATTTTCAAGAAGAAACTGAGTATTATCTGACAGAATTACAGGGGTGCCAATACTTTTGGCCAGCACTGTAAACACGTTGGTGATATGGATTTTTAATGAATTTGTTGTAACTATTTTAAACATTTTGAAATTAAACATTGTAGAAATTCTGACCCTGACAGTTTTCATTTTTGCATTTTACTTTTTTCCTTCCCTTTTTCCCAGAGTCATAACTTTTTGTATTTTCTGTCCACATAGACATATTAGGGCTTGTCTTTTTCAGTACTTTTGAGTGACACCATTCATTTTAACACATAGCGTACTGTAAAATGAGGAACAAACACCAGATGTGGAGAAATTTGGGAAAAAAAATTCAGACCGTTTTTTGAGAATTGTTTTTACGGTGTACATTTTGTGGTAAAAATGATCTTGCAATATGATTCTCCTCATTGGTATGATTAAACCTATATCAAACATGTCCAGTTTTTTATTATTTTAGTGGTGGAAAAAAAATTCACAAACATTTTTTGGGGGGATGTTTCCAAGACCTGTGACGTTTGCATTTTCGGTAGATGGAGCTGTATGATGGTTTATTTTTTGCGGGCTAGACAATGTTTTTATACCATACCATTTTGGGATAGATATGACATTTTGATCACCCGTTACAGAATTTCTTGTGGTATTGCATCAACCAAAAATCCATAATTTTCGCATTATTTTTGGTATACAGTGTTTACTAATCGTGTTAATAATTTTTATATTTTGATAGATGGGGCTTTTCTGAATGTGGCAATACAATATATATGGGTATTTTGTTTAACTTTTATGTTTTTTTCAATTTTTTCAGAATTTTTAAAAACTGTTTTTGTTTACTTTTCACTGTTTTTATAGTCCCCTTAGGGGACTATAACCTGCGATCATCTGATTGCTTGTGCTACATACAGCAATGCCACAGCATTGCTGTATATAATAAAAATCACAGTGTCCTGTGAAGCCTGGCCACAAGCGGGGTTTCAAAGGAGCACTGCTATAACAAGCACAGGCAATCTTCAACAAATTCCCCGCTGTCATAGCAACCCTTCGGCAACCTGCAATCATGACACTGGTGTGCCAATGGGAGCTTAAAATGCCCCCCCCCACTCCCACATGCTGGCGTGTGTTAAATCCTGTTAATGTGACAGTGGAATTTAACATGTTAACAATTCCAGGCGGAGCTCCACTTCACCCGTGATTGCTATCGGCAGGTCATGGCTACAAAACACAGCCATTACCTGCTAAGTATGGGATGGGCTCACACCATGCTCCATACGCCTGCTTCTTTATATGTACGGGGTATGTTATAAAGAGGTTGTTATGCTGGTGGGTGTTGACCCATTGTGCAACACCATCAGGTCACCCTGGAGGGGCATAACTAAGCGACTACCTCATCTTCACTAGATAGTGACAATAGGCGTGTGCTGGAAGTTAGCCACCAGTTGTTACTCTAACAAATATCATGGCAGCTGACCCCAGGGGGGGTCACAGATGCAGGGACAAGCTCAGGTGTAGACAGGATGGCATCCATCTTGCCACTCTACCCCACAGAATAGAGGTATGAAGAATATGGGAGATTGTTGACAGGTGCAGTACACGACAAGTACTTGCTAGAAAATCCTGCCACTCATTTATTGTTGTTGCTTGGCAGTCTCATGGATCAATTTTCTTGCCATTTCAACAACTTTTGAAAAACAGCATGTTGAAGGTAAGCGGGTTTTACATGCTGTGACATCGCTAGCAATGTCGCGAGCGATAGCACCCACCCACGTTGGTGGAACCTCATGGGGTGATCGCTGCCGTAGCGAACAATATCGCTGTGGCAGCGTCACATGCAATTACCTCTTCACCGATGTTGCTGTGGCCGTCGAACAATCTCTCCTTTAAGGGGGAGGTTCGTTCGACGTCATAGCGACGTCACTAAGCGGCCACCCAATAGAAGCAGTGGTGCGGAGATGAGAGGGCAGAACATCCTGCCCACCTCCTTCATTCCTCATTGCGGGCGGCCGCAGGTACGGTGATGTTCCTAGTTCCTGCGGTGTCACACATAGCGATGTGTGCTGCCGCAGGAACGACGAACAACCGTCCTGCAACAGCAACGATAATTGGGATTAGAACGACGTGTCAACGATCAATGATTAGGTGAGTAATTTTGATCATTAACGGTTGTTCATGCGTTTCACACGCAACAACGTCGCTAACGAGGCCGGATGTGCGTCACGAATTCTGTGACCCCAACAACATCTCGTTAGCGATGTCGTTGCGCATAAAGCCCGCTGTAATGTTACTACCTGAGAACCCTCTTCACAGTGTTCCACGGAATATCTAATGCCTTGGAAGAAATTTTTCACCCTACACCTAACTGATTTTTTAAAAATGAGAACCGTTTGCTGTGTTAGAAGCTTTTTACAGAACATGGTTTTTGCTGTAAAATTAACTTTCTTCAAAATTATTTTAGTTTGTTTCTCATTCACTTTGTAAAGATTATGGATACCCTTAAAGGTGGGAAAAGTTCTGAAATGTTTTGTCTTAGGTCGGAGTCCCACTTGCGAGTGCCTCACGTGTTTCTCGCGCGAGTCTCTCATTGCATCACCCGTCACGGCCGCACAATCTCTGGACAGGAGCGTCTTAGCTGCATAGAGATACATGCAACCGACATGCTCCTGTCCAGAGAGTGTGAGGCCGTGACGGGTGATGCAATGAGAGACTCGCGCGAGAAACACGCGAGGCACTCGCAAGTGTGACTCCGGCCTTAGTAGGATTTTTTTACATGCCAATAACCTGGCAGTTTAACAGGGGAGTGTAGGCTTTTTATATCCACAGAAATCTTATGAAAAGAGCATTTCACAGTTTAGATACTAGAACACTAGAAAATTAAAACAAAAATCAAACAGTGTATACGAATCATTGCGGAGATAGCATTATTATTCAGCACCACATTTAAAGAAGACCTGTCAGCAATATTTTTGGTAAGCTAATGTGGATAGGCATTGCCTACAGTATATCACAAAACTGAGTATGCCCCTAACTTTTTTTGTAAATATTTTATATTTTTTCAGGAAACAACACAGAACATATGACACTTTGATAAAATGTAAAGTAGTCAGTGTACAGCTTGTATAACCGTAAATTTGGTGTGCCCTCTAAATAACTCAGCACATAGCCATTAATGTCAAAGCAACTGGCAACAAAAGCAAGTACACCCCTAAGTGAAAATGGCCAATTTGTGCCCAAAGTACTGCCTTAACTCTCTTGGGCATGGAGTTCACTACAGCTTCACAGGCTGGAATCCTCTTCCACTCCTCGATGATGACATCATGTACCTGGTGGAAGTTAGTGACTTTGCGCTCTTCCACCTTCCATTTGAGGATGCCCCACAGATGCTCAATAGGGCTTAGGTCTGGAGACATGCTTGGCCAGTCCAGTACCTTTAACCTCAGTTTCGTTAGCAAGGCAGTGGTTGTCCTAATGGTGTTTGAGGTCTTTAACATATTGGAATATAAGGGGAGGGGATCATGCTCTACTTCAAAATGTCACAGTACATGTTGGCATTCATGTTCCCTCAACTGCAGCTCCCCACAGCCTGCAGCACTCATGCAGCCCCAAACCATAACACTCCTACCACCATTCTTGACTGCAAGCAAGATACGCTTATCTTTGTACTCCTCACCTGGTTGCTGCCACACACACTTGACATCTGAATCAAATAAGTTTATTTTTGTGTCATCAGACCATAGGACATGTTTCCAGTAATACATATCCTTAGTCTACTTCTCTTTAGCAAACTGTTTGCGCGGTTTCTTGTGTATCATCTTGAGAACAGGTTTCCTTCTGGGACGAATGCCATGCAGACTCATTTCATGCAGAGTGTGGCGTATGGTCTGAGCACTACATTTTTACTATACATTCTTTTTTATCAGATCCTCGGAATTATTTGTATGAGGAGCCATGTTGAACTTCCAGTGACAAGTATGAGAGAATGTGTGAGCAATAATACCAAAAGGAACGCAGCTGCTTCCCATTCACACCTGAGACTATGTAAAACTAATGAGTCACATGACACCAGGAAGGGAAAATTATTAATTGAGTTCAATTTGGTAACTTTGATATATTGATGTACTCACTTTTGATGTCAGCTGTTTAGACATAAATGGTTTTCTGTTGAGTTATTTAGAGGGCACACTAAATATACACTGTTAGGCTATGTGCCCACGTTGCGTTCTGTCCCTGCAGAAATTTCTGCAGTGATTTGAACAGCACATGTGCGCTTCAAATTGCTGCAGAAACACTGTGTACTGAAAAGCCGATTTCATGCGCTCTGGATGCAGCCTCTCTCATAGACAGAGCGGGGGCTGCATCCAAAGCGCATGAAAGAAGTGACATGTTGCTTTTAAGAACGCAGCGATTTGGCAGCATGCATATCGCTGCGTTCTAAAACGCAACGTGCGTATGGATTATGCACAATCTTCATAGATTGTGTCGGGGACGCAGGACACATGCAGTTACGCTGCGGTGCAGAACGCAGCATAACTGCATGCAGTACGCACACGTGGGCACAGAGCCTTATGCAGACTGGACACTACTTATTGTATCAAATTGTCATATCTTCAGTGTTGTCCCATGAAAATATAAAATAAAATATTTAAAAAACTGTGAGGGGTGTATTCACTTTTGTTATATATTATGTGTCATTGTAATTTATAGCTTCACTGCTGAACATTCTGATTTTTTTTTTCTAGATGCAGATTGATCTGCAACTGCACAATATGGTGTATTGATGCACTTGCTATCTATGGCTTCTTTCCACTTCTCCCAGCTCACAACACTCTCTGCTGCTTGATTAATAGCAGTTACAAAGCTCTGCTGCTTGACATCACCTATGCTTATCCCCAAAATCTTGCACATTCCCGCTTTTCTTTTTACTACCATTTGCGAAAAACCCTATTATGTCCCACATTTTAAGTCTTGGACTACTCAAGAGAAGAATTTTGCAATGTTAAGAGTCTGACTGAATGTATAAGTGACGTCACACAGCAGAGGGATGGACTCCACTGTCAATCAAGCAGCAGAGGGTAGCCTTGAGTAGGGAGAACTAAGTTATGAGGAGCCATAGACTGTACATTTTTTATATGTTTCTAGTGCACTGGCAATCTATTTTGCATATGGAAAAAAATGACTAATTTCTCTGCAGTCGAAGAACAGATCGTAACTGATCTCCAATAAATGAATTACTAAAAATTGAGAACTTTCTGAAAAAAGGAACCATTTTCATAGTATATTGTTAGATTTTAAAAACATACTTGTTTTATACATTTATCAGTACCTTTCCTGAGCCATTCAGATGGAATAATTTGATCAATTGTGTCAGTGTTTGTAAGGCATAAGTCAAATTTAAAGGAACCAAAACACTGATATGATAAAGATATTTCTTTTATACAAAATACTGACTAAAATACTTTTGATTGAAAAAGGCTTTGGATTGTTTTCACATTTTCAACATTCTCGCCCTACTACAAACCACAAAGTCTGAACCCGCCACTAATTCTATGACATTTATGAAGCTGATGAGTTTGGGTAAGGAGAACCACAAGTCGGTCCAGACAGTACGGTCGGTACCAGGGCTGTTAATGTTAGACAAATTAAACCAGCCTTAGGCCCTGTGCACACTGCGTTTTACCTGCGTTTTTTTGCATTTATGCTGCAGAAATTTCTTGAGAAAATGGTTGTAATCTTTCTGCAGACATTCCCCAGCAAAACCTATGGGAAAAAAAATTAGCTGTGAGCACACTGCGTTTTTTTCTCAAGAAAATTCTTTTTGCAGAATTTCTTGAGAAAAATGAGCATGTCACTTCTTTTCTGCAGGTACCTGCGTTTTTTGCCATAGATAATGGTAAAAAAAATGCAGGGACCAACCTGCAGAAAAAATGCACCAAAAACGCACCAAAAATACACATAAATGCGGTGAAAACGCATGCATTTTTCGGTGCGTTATTGGTGCGTTTTTTGAACGCAAGTGCGCTAATCTTTCAGACTCTCAAGAAATTTCTTGAGAAAATCCTTTTTCTAGTGCGCACAGGGCCTTAGGTTGTCCTCAGTTCACACAGAATATTTTTGCTGAGTATTTGGAATGGAACCTGAGTAGAAACTAAGTTTTTGAGAAGTTGAGTTTTTGAGGGGGATTTTAGAGAGTTTCCACTGTTTACTTCTTCAAAAACTCATAAAAAATTACTCAATGTGAACACACCTTTAGGCTATGTGCTCACTAGAAAGTACCTTTTTCTTAAGGAAAATCCGGACCCTTTTAAAGAATCCCGCACCAAAACCGCAGCAAAATCCGCATGCGGTTTTGCCGCAGTTTGCCGCGGATTTACCACGGTTTTACTGCGGATTTATGGCAGATTTTTACCATTATCTATGGCAAAAACAACAGGTACCTGCAGAAAAGAAGTGACATGCTCATTAATTCCGCAGTGGAAAATCTGGGGTTAAATCCGCGGGTTTACAAAAACGCAGTGTGCGCACAGCATTTTTTAAAATCCATAAGTTTTGCTGGGGAATGATTGCAGCAATGTTAGACACATTTTCTGCAGCAAATCCGCAGCAAAATCCGCGGTAAATCCGCACCGTGCGGACATGGCCTTAGGGTGTTTTACACATGCTATACTGTATCATTATTTTTGCTTCTAACGTTTTTAATGGGTATAGTAAATTTGGTTAACGAATGCGTTTTTTTAGTGGTTGAACAGTTCCTACAGGTAAAACTAACGTGAGAGCACTTATTATGATTCTCTGTGTACAAGATTTGACTTACAGGGAATGTAATGACGTCAAGTAAATTAATATTACATTCCCACAGTACTGTGTGAGCACCGGTTGTTCAGAGGATTATTATTGTATGTGTACCTTTTGGTCAGATTTTAATAAAGAAGTGTACAAAGATCACATTTTGATTGCGTAATAGGTCCTTTGATCTTTTGATTAGGAACAAGTAGAAAACTTGCAAAATTAAATAGATGTAATTAAAAACAGAAAAAATATTGTGAAACTCATCAGAAAGTCAGCCTCTGGGTTCTTATCAAGCTGCGGGGTACATCCAATGATTTTGTTTCACTTATTGAAACTGATTGAACTGCCTTCCTAATACAAACAAGCATGTACATTTTTTTCTACTTAATTGCTGCACTTAATATTCCTGTTTAACTCTTCTGTTGCAGGAACTTAGGGTGTTCTATTTATTCTGGTCACTGAAATATTTTTTTGCTATTTTGGTACTTTGCTATATTTTAAGGCATCAGTTTGTGCATACTGAGCATAAAACAGCCAATACAAAGGGTACATCCAACCTTAGGAGATTTTAATTCTTTATTTGCAGGTTCCTGTCCATCCATAAATTGGAGGTTGGTTTTCTCCAAACAGAGGCATAAGGCTATGTTCGCACGTTGCGGGTTTTTTTCAGCGTTTCTGCAGCGTTTTTAGCAGCAGCGTTTTTGCGCTAAAACGCATGCGTTTTTGTTTACCAGCAAAGTCAATGGGAAAAGCAGAAATCCTGTCTGCACTTTGCTTTTTTTTCAGCAGCGTTTAATTTGCATATTTGTGGTCAAAAACCATGCTGAAAAAGAAGCAGCATGTCAGTTGTTTTTGCCATTTCTGCAGCGTTTCCTTAACATTGGAGTCAATGAGAAATGGCAAAACGCATGTTGAAGTGAATATTATGCGTTTAATGTGCGTTTTGCATGCTTTTTACCAGCGTTTTCCTGATCAAAAACGCAGGTGCTGTAGGGAAAGAACCCAGGCACAAACGTCATTACCTACATCACTTCCTTTTTACTATAAATACAGAGCTGAGTAGGTTTCAGTGCCTGCTACTATTATGATTTATCATAATATAAATACTTTGAGCTACTGAAATATAAAATGGCTTGGTTCCAGCGAATGAAGATAGATGTTGCTAAATTAATTGCTATGGTAAGTACATGATTTATTTTCATTTTTATACATATTTATCTTTAATTATAGTTTTTAACTTATTGCTAAATGCCTTTAAAAAGAAACTTAATATTCCTTGACAACTACACAAATTGTTGCAATCCTACAACTAAAGTAATTTGTGTGTTTAACATGTTAGAAATACATACCTTCTTTAATTGTTGGATATGTGCTATGATGTTTGTTTCTTGATTTTGCTACACAAATGTTATAATGATAATGTAAACCTTTATAATCTTATAAATTAAGTAATCACTTCATTACAATTTTTATAAATTATCTAACAGGTTGAATCCATGCCATGCCTATGGGATCCTACATGCCCTGAATATATGCAGAAAAACAAGAGGATGGACTGTTGGGGAACAATTTGCGCAGAACTGTTCCCACAATGGCATGAGGCTGATGCAGCCTTACAACATAAAATTGGTATATTTGTTGTTTAAATTAATTAATTTATAATTTTACTATAATTTCGAGAATTAATTTTTCATTTGTGTTTTTTATTTACTTGCATAATTAAAATAGAGCTTGACGTGCGGAAAAGGTGGCGTTCTGTTAAAGACAGATTTCACAAGCTAAGGAATGAGGGCATGAAAAGTGGCAGTTCACCGAAAAAAACCCAATTTCATCTATTATGATGAACTGTCATTTTTATGCACAAGTCGGAAAACTAGAGAGTAAGTATTCATGTAACAGTATGTTAACATTGTTTTATAAAAATAATGTTATCATCACATTGTATTTAATTGATTTTTATGTTTTCATTCCCTTCAACAGAACTTCTGGAAATGTAGCAGCAGAAACACCTGTTGATGATGAAGAAGGGCAAGAGAGCCTTCATCAACAACACCAGGAAGGGCCATCAGGCAATATCGAACAAATTTCCTCTGAAAATGAAGGGGAGATAGAAAATGGTAGTGTCCCAGACAAATCACCACCTAGACCTACACCAATTACCTCAGGTCCCACAAAATATATCAAGCCAAAAAACAAAAGAAAAAACACCAAAAACATACAATTAGAGGAGGAAGTTATTTGTAACGAAACATTAAAATTATTAAATACTAGTGCCCAAGAAGATGACATTGATCATTTTGGCATTAGTATTGCAGGTAGAATTAGAAAAATTAAAGATGTTAAGAAAAAAAATACATGCATGACAGCCATATGTGGGATGCTGACTTGCTATGAGGAAGAGGGTAGTTTCCCTTCATCAGGCTCAATAATTTCTAAAATCGAACAGATTTTTGACGAAGTCAAAAACCCACCAACCCAAAAAAATACTGCAACTATTGCCCCAAACCCAATCTACATACCAAAACCTTATTCTCTAAATCAAAATACCTATAATCAAAATGTGCACCAACAATATTTGCAACAAGCCATACAAACTCAAAAACCACAATCTAGCCAATTGAATATACACCCCCCGTTACATGTAAATTTGCAGTCACAACAACAACCTCATGGATATTTCAGTAGCCAATTATTTTCGGATCATTAATTTCATAATGTTATAATCTTATTTTTCTGTGTGATGTTTATAAAAAATTATGTATTCTTCATACATATAAATTATATGTTGCACATATGTTGTAATGTGCTTAAAAAAGGCTTTATGACGTTAATAAAGCTTTGTAAAGAAATAAATTAATTTTTTGCTCCAAAATCTGTGTTTGTATACTTTAAATTTGCAACATATGAAGTGTTTTCATGTTCAAACTTGATGATTTTAGAGTTATCATTGCTTCAGGAAATGACATCATAACAAATTAACATAAACTAGACAGGAAAGGCAGACATTTTTGTATTTGAATCATTTAACTTTATTTTTGAGTCCAATAACATGACAAACGCATATGCGTTTTTTTGAAGGAAACGCATGTAAAAAGCGCTAAAAACGCACTAAAACGCGGTAAAAACGCATGCATTTTTAGCGCTAAAAAAATGGTCAAAAGCCATTTGGTCAAAAACCAAGGGAAGGAAAACGTGCAGAATAAACTGCAGGTACTCCGACGCAATGTGCGCACATAGCCTTAGAGTAGGCAGTGACCCAACAGTAGGATGTCACCCTGGTGTTGGCTGTTGGGCTCACATAAACTGGCCATTTTTGTGTGCTAAGTATTTCAATTTTTATAGATTTTTCATACTGCAGGTCTATATTCCTATATTCATTGTTATACATATCTTACAGATTGTAGCTGTCTCTTTTTTGTTACGATGTTTCATGCTCGGTATTCACCTGTTCAAATGAGAAAGTTAGGAAGTGCCATCAGTCTTTTTCTTAGATTACAGGGTCATGCCTTCTTATTGAGCACTGCTGCTCTTCAGTCTTATGTGATTTTAATTCTTTATTTGCAGTTTCCTGTCCGCCCATAACATGAAGGGGTTTTTTTAACCAAAAGAAAGGCATTAGAGTAAGCAGGGCCCTAACAATATGAGGTCACCTTGGCATTGTATATTTGGCTCACATAAAACTGGCCATATTTGTGTGCTAAGTATTTCAATTTTTATAGATGTTTCATAGCGGTTATGCATGTCTATATTCCTATATTTATTGTTACACATATCTTAGCACTAGAGAGTGCATCTGTATGATAAGGATCTGTTTGAAGTCCAGAAAAACGGCATTCAGGTAGAAGTGTTATCTTTAAACCCTACACAACTAGGCTATTTTTCATTTTTCTTATCTCCCCTTCTTCCAAGAGCCATAACTTTTTATTTTTCTATATACATAAGCTTTTTAATGGCTTGTTTTTTTGCAGAACAAGTTTTAATTTTGAATTACTCCATTCATTTTAGCATGTAATGTACTGGAAAGCAAAAAACAAAATCCAAGTGCATTGAAATTTAAAAAAAAAGTTAAAATCCACATTTTTTTATTTATCATGTTCACCATACAGTAAAACTAAGCTTGCAGTATGATTCTCCAGGTCAGTACTTTTATGCAGATTCCAAAGATACATAGTTTTTTATGTGATGATTGATGAACAAAAACAATCCTTTTTTCGCCATTTTCTGAGGACTGTAATGTTTTCAGTTTTTGGGATATGGGGCTTTGTGAGAGCGTTTTTTTCATCCTGAGCAGACATTTTTATTGTTACCATTTTTGAGTAGATATTATGTTTTAATTGCCTTTTATTACATTTAATTTCTGTGTTTTTTTTCTTCCAAGAAATATAATGTTGGCTTTTTGAGTTTTGTTCTCATTATACCATTTACCGATCGGATTAATTTATTTTATATTTTGTTAAATCAGACTTTTAAGTATGTGTGTGTTTTAAATGCTTTATTTTTAATGGGGTAAAAGGGTGGGTGGTTTTAACCTTTTTTTACTTTTCTCAAATTTTTAAAAACATTTTTTTACTTTTTACTGTATTTGTTAGTCCACTCAGGGGACATGAAGCTGCAATCATCCACTGCTATGTATAGTGAAAATCATGGTCTCATATGGATGTCAATTAAACACTGGCTGTTACAGGAGACTCGTCATGACAAGCATGAAAGTCTTCACCACACCCATCGGCGCCCCGCAATCGCGTCACAGGCGCATAGAATGATGCACCCTCATGTTGCTGTGTGTTAAATGCTGTTGACAGAGAATGACATGATAAAAGCTGTGGGTGAAGCTCTGCTCCACCCATGGCTATAAGGGGCAGATGATGGCTGAACAACACAGCCGCCATCTAACAGGAACGATACTGGCTCAATGTGCAGGGAGACCAGAAGCACGATGATCTTAGGGACACAGTACTGCTTTATTAGAAGACTGTTCCTTTCCTGTCTGCAACCTCACCATCTACTTTTGTCACACTGGTCTGTGCTCTGATTGGACGACCACTCGGTGGAAGCTGTTAGTGAAACACACATCAGGGATATTTCTACTGGCTGCCACACAGGTGTTTTGCCTCTTGCGGTTCCACCCTGATTTTTTTATGACAGTTTTAGTTTTTGGTCTGTTTTTTTCTATTTGTAATATGTTAAAATGAAAAAAGACAGGGGTCATTTTTGGTGATACGTCCTCTTTACTAGAGATGAGCGAACCGGTCGTGGTTCGGCTCGAGTTCGATTCGCCGAACGGAGGTCTCGTTCGAGTTCGGTGAACCGGTTCGGCAAACCACTCGAACCGCATAGGAAACAATGGGAGGCAATCACAAACACATAAAAACACCTAGAAAACACCCTCAAATGTGTCCAAAAGGTGACAAACAACTCACAACACTACACAAACACATGGGAAAGTGACAAGAACAAATTCTCATGCGAAAACAAAACAGCGTTACAAGGAAAAAGAGGACGAGACACAGATATAGGCATGGCATGCCCTTCTAAAATCATGTATAACACCGCAAGGGGACTCCAAGCAGAGTCTCCCTTTTTTCCAAAAATTGGGTCCCACAGACACCACTTCAGTAGCAGCACTTGTGCCCCAGTTGCAAACTGGACAGGTAGACTTGCATCAAGCACATTCAAAAATACGCCATCCTTAACCGTCCCCAGGATTGCATCGGGGTAGGTAGCAAAGTCATTGCTGAACCATGACTTGTTCATCTTGGCTCCCTTTTAAAAACACGTAAGCAAGGGTTACTCCAAGCGGAGTCTCCCTTTTTTCCAAAAATTGGGCCACATAGACACCCCATCAGTGGCAGCACTTTTGCCCCAGTTGTACACTTCACAGGTAGATTTGCATCAACAACATTCAAAATTACGCCATCCTTAACCGTCCCCAGGATGACACCGGGGTAGGTACAAAGTATTTGCTGAACCATTACATGCTCATCTTGGCTCGTTTTTAAAAACACAGCAAGCAAGGGTTACTCCAAGCGGAGTCTCCCTTTTTTCCAAAAATTGAGCCACACAGACACCCCATCAGTGGCAGCACTTTTGCCCCAGTTGTACACTTCACAGGTAGATTTGCATCAACAACATTCAAAAATACGCCATCCTTAACCGTCCCCAGGATGACACCGGGGTAGGTAGCAAAGTCTTTGCTGATCCCAGATCTGTTCATCTTGGATCATTTTTAGAAACACTGCAAGCAAGGGTTATTCCAAGCGGAGTCTCCCTTTTTTCCAAAAATTGGGCCACATAGACACCCACCCCTTCAGTGGCAGCACTTGTGCCCCAGTTGTACACTTCACAGGTAGATTTGCATCAAGAACATTAAAAAATACGCCATCCTTAACCATCCCCAGGATGTCCTCGGGGTAGGTAGCAAAGTCTTTGCTGATCCCAGCTCTGTTCATCTTGGATCATTTTTAGAAACACTGTAAGCAAGGGTTACTCCAAGCGGAGTCTCCCTTTTTTCCCAAAATTGGGCCACACAGACACCCCATCAGTGGCAGCACTTGTGCCCTACTTGTACACTTCACAGGTAGATTTGCATCAAGCACATTTAAAAATACGCCATCCTTAACCGTCCCCAGGATGACCCCAGGGTAGGTAGCAAAGTCTTTGCTGAACCATGACTTGTTCATCTTCGCTCCTTTTTAAAAACACTGTAAGCAAGGGTTACTCCAAGCGGAGTCTCCCTTTTTTCCAAAAATTGGGCTACACAGACACCCACCCCATCAGTGGCAGCACTTGTGCCCTAGTTGTACACTTCACAGGTAGATTTGCATCAACAACATTCAAAATTACGCCATCCTTAACCCTTCCCAGGATGACACCGGGGTAGGTAGCAAAGTCTTTGCTGATCCCAGCTCTGTTCATCTTGGATCATTACTATGGGGAGATAAGGTATGCACACCAGTGACTATGTAAGGGGAATACATGAAATAGCAGAAACTGCTGTGTGAATACTGACTTGAAAAATCCAATAGCTATATGCAAGAGTGAATATGTGAAAAATGGAATCTGCATTACTGCCATGAACATATGAATCAAGAGAAATTTAGCTACTGAATTGATCAATGCAATAGAGCCCCAACACTACGCCAAAGTATTTCTCTACGTTGGGGTCCCTAGCTTGTGTGTGTCCTCTCATGCAGTTAAAAAACTTACCGTGTATGGGAAGCTGAGACCCCGGCTATTTATGCGTATCATATGGATTGGCAATAGGTGTGGTTGGGGAGGGTTCACAAACGAAAAAATACAAACAAATAGGAATAACGTTTGGAACACCATTCTAAGTCCGAACTGGGTGCAAAAACCTAAAAAAACATCACTATGGGGAGATAAGGTATGCACACCAGTGACTATGTAAGGGGAATACATGAAATAGTAGAAACTGCTGTGTGAATACTGACTTGAAAATCCAATAGCTATATGCAAGAGTGAATATGTGAAAAATGGAATCTGCATTACTGCAATGAACATATGAATCAAGAGAAATTTAGCTACTGAATTGATCAATGCAATAGAGCCCCAACACTACGCCAAAGTATTTCTCTACGTTGGAGTCCCTAGCTTGTGTGTGTCCTCTCATGCAGTTAAAAAACTTACCGTGTATGGGAAGCTAAGACCCCAGCTATTTATGAGTATGATATGGATTGGCAATAGGTGTGGTTGGGGAGGGTTCACAAACGAAAAAATACTAACAAATAGGAATAACGTTTGGAACACCATTCTAAGTCCGAACTGGGTGCAAAAACCTAAAAAAACATCACTATGGGGAGATAAGGTATGCACACCAGTGACTATGTAAGGGGAATACATGGAATAGCAGAAACTGCTGTGTGAATACTGACTTGAAAAATCCAATAGCTATATGCAAGAGTGAATATGTGAAAAATGGAATCTGCATTACTGCAATGAACATATGAATCAAGAGAAATTTAGCTACTGAATTGATCAATGCAATAGAGCCCCAACACTACGCCAAAGTATTTCTCTACGTTGGGGTCCCTAGCTTGTGTGTGTCCTGTCATGCAGTTAAAACAGGACACACACAAGCTAGGGACCCCAACGTAGAGAAATACTTTGGCGTAGTGTTGGGGCTCTATTGCATTGATCAATTTAGTAGCTAAATTTCTCTTGATTCATATGTTCATGGCAGTAATGCAGATTCCATTTTTCACATATTCACTCTTGCATATAGCTATTGGATTTTTCAAGTCAGTATTCACACAGCAGTTTCTGCTATTTCATGTATTCCCCTTACATAGTCACTGGTGTGCATACCTTATCTCCCCATAGTGATTTTTTTTAGGTTTTTGCACCCAGCTCGGACTTAGAATGGTGTTCCAAACGTTATTCCTACATCTTGGATCATTGTTAGAAACACTGTAAGCAAGGGTTACTACAAGCGGAGTCTCCCTTTTTTCAAAAAATTGGGCCACACAGACACCCCATCAGTCGCAGCACTTGTGCCCCAGTTATACACTTCACAGGTAGATTTGCATCAAGCACATTGAAAATACACAAGCATTTACTCTCCCCAGGATGACACAGGGGTAGTAAATTCTTTGTGGATCCATGACTTGTTCATTTTGATGAACGTTAGTCTGTCCACATTGTCACTGGACAGACGCGTGCGCTTATCTGTCAGCACACACCCAGCAGCACTGAAGACACGTTCAGAGACAACGCTGGCAGCTGGACACGACAAGATCTCCAAGGCGTAAGTGGAGAGCTCTGGCCATTTTTCAAGATTTGAAGCCCAAAATGAGCAAGGCTCCAGTTGCCAAGTCATGGCATCGATGTTCATTTGGAGATACTCCTGTATCATCCCCAGCCATTGACTATGTGTCAGACTTGTTGTCTCTGGTGGCCTTGCAAAGGATGGTCTAAAAAAATTATGAAAAGATTCAATAAAATTGCTGTTACCAGCACCAGATACGGTGCTGCTGGTACGGTTAGACTGTTGAAGATGACGAGACCGTCCCATGTTTGTCGAGTAACAACTGGGAGATTCACTCCGTGCACCACTGGTGTTTTGTGGAAAAGCCGAGTTAAGATCGAGTAACAGCTTTTGCTGATACTCCTGCATACGTGCGTCCCTTTCTATGGCTGGAATTATGTCACAAAATTTGGACTTGTACCGGGGATCTAATAGTGTGGCAAGCCAGTACTCATCATCACTTCTAATTTTGACAATACGAGGGTCATGTTGGAGGTAGTGCAGCAAGAAGGAACTCATGTGTTTGGCGCAGCCATGCGGACCAAGTCCACGCTGTGTTTGTGGCATAGAGGTGCTAACTTTTCTTTCTTCCTCTGACATCTCCCCCCAACCTCTTTCAACTGAAATTTGACCAAGGTCTCCCTCATCCGCTGAGTCTTCCATGTCCATGGACAGTTTGTCCTCCATTTCTTCATGTTCTCCTGCAGCTTCCTCAACATTTCGCCTGCTACCATGCGCCCTTTTTGATCCCTGTCCCCCATGGTCCCATGCCTGCCGCCTTGGTGATGATGAACGTCTTGACCTTGGTGATGTTGTTGTCTCTTGCGCATATGAATCCTCCTGTAGTCCCTCCCCTTCCTGTTGTCCCACCCCCTGACTCCGAATAGTGTTTAGCATGTGCTCCAGCATGTAAATGACTGGAATTGTCATGCTGATAATGGCATTGTCAGCGCTAAACATATTCGTCGCCATGTCGAAACTGTACAGAAGGGTGCATAGGTCCTTGATCTGAGACCACACCATCAGGGTGATCTTCCCCACCTCTGCATCTCGTTGGCCCAGGCTATACGTCATGACGTATTGCACCAGGGCTCGGTGGTGCTGCCACAGTCGCTGTAACATGTGGAGAGTCGAATTCCAGCGTGTCGGCACATCGCATTTCAGGCGATGAACCGGCAGGCCGAAAGACTTCTGGAGCGATGCAAGTCACTCAGCTGCGGCGGTTGAACGGCAGAAGTGAGCAGACAGTTTTCGTGCCCTGTTCAGAAGGCCATCTAGGCCGGGATAGTGTGTTAAAAATTGGTGGACAACAAGGTTCAACACGTGAGCCATACAAGGCACGTGTGTCACCTTGCCCAGGCGAAGGGCCGCACCCAGGTTTGCAGCATTATTGCACATGGCCTTACCAGGCTGCAGGTTGAGTGGAGACAACCATTTACCAAACTCAGTCTCCAGAGCTGCCCACAACTCAGCCGCTGTGTGATTCTTAGTTCCAAGACATTTCAAGATAAAGACCGCCTGATGCCGTTGCGCTCTGCTGCCAGCATAGTAATGAGGTGTGCGTGATTCCTTCTGCGCAGTTACAACGCTGGTGGCCTGACCAGGCAGGCTTGGGGCTGTTATGGACAAGATTATGAACTATTATGAGTATATTAGAGTTATATGGAGATATCCAAAAAGAACAGGATTTAAGATGGTGTTTGAACTGTACCACACATATATCTCTTTGTTATAAGACTCAGACAGTCAGAGTCTTGTGACAAGTGAATCATGCTGACATTGCTTAATATAAATGAGGAACCAAGCACATTACAGTAAATTGTATATCACAGAATAAGCTGTTCTATTTTATCCAATAGGAGACGTGTTACGTATTCTTGGCACCTAGCCAATAACTCCGTTTAAATGTTTGTCTAACTTCCGGATTAAATCAGTCTTACTTTCTATTCATATCCGAGTACGTCTCTGGTGTGTGTGAAAGAGAGTGGTATGCATGCTACCACAATTGTGTCATAATTTGGACTGCAGACAGTTTAAGGTCGATGCACGATTAGATTGCATCACTGTAAATTTATGGCCTGCATTAACAGTGGCGCCCAACGAACCTTAGGACGGAGTCTGGATGACGGACGGCCATGCTGACACCTTGATTCGAAAAGCAACTACGCGAGAGGGGATGGAGATGCGAACTCCAAATGCAGGTGAGAAAATTTGTCTAATCTCACCTTGCAAACCTCATGCGTATACTTGCGTTTCGAAAGGGGGGTTGGGCTGTTCCAGTCTAGACACCTAATGACCGCCATCTCGCATGAGATAAGCCGTCCTAAGAGATCCCACACCAAGGTGGTCAGGTTCACCTTAAGCTGTCTGTATAAATGTAATTCTAAATCACGTAATGTAATATGGTTTGGAGTTTTTGTCTGCTCTGGAGAAAGCAGAAGTTCCAAGTTTCGTTTTTATCTGAGTTAACGATAGAGGAAAATGAGGAAGTTGTTATATACACTGGTTATATATATATATATGGTTATATGTGCAGGTGAGATCAGCCACCTGGATGGTATATATAGTGTCCTTATTGACACTAATGAGGAAATGTCACGATGAATAGCATCAGAATTAATTGAAACTTGTACTTTGTAAGGAAAAAGTTAACTGTGAGTCAGAAGGTATACTGACTGCTGATATACACCTATGAGTGACGTGTCATCAATAATTGATGTTTGATAAGGCCCGAGAGCCTGGTCCTCGATGGAAAGAAGATTTGAAACGGGGATTTTAAAGGTACTGGTGCAGAGTTATAAAAGTGGGTGAAAGAGCCCTGACTGTTACCTGGTATGGTTTCCGCTAAGCAGTGAGTTGAACGTTTGTACACTGGCTCATTGTTTGTTTGGTGGATGGTGATGTCTTTTAAGAAATACATTAGTAAAATCCTTAACTTTGGTCTTAATCAGTGAGTATTGAGTATTGGATGGACCGTCCTCATGTAGTTAATGTAGTGTTAACAGAGTTTACCAGTACTTAGGATATAGTGAGGGTGAATTTAGTTTCTTATCACCCATGTGACACTTCTTCGCGGTAGGACAGCCTGTTTGTGTTGTGGACTGAGATAGAAATCTGTGTATTCTGTGGATGTTAGAGATGTTAAAAATATGAAGTCGCTCCTCAAGGTGGCAGGGATCACTGCCAAGAGAGGGAGATTAGAAGAGCAAGAATGGAAAGATGTCTTGTTGAATAAGCGAGGGATTTTGAAAGATAAAGATCTCCTTATGAATGCTGAGGCATGGTATAGAACGTCAAAAGATGTTAGAAAATTGGCATGGAAAGAGGAATGGGATGGAGATAGTAGATATTTCTATATTGCACCAGCTCAGAAAATGGCACCTCAGGAAATGGCCAAGCCCATTAGAAAGCAACGCCCACCACCCTAAATGTCACCCCCAGAGGGTTGGACTTGTGCGGTTTGTCTAACTCAAAATCCTGATTGGCATGAAACTTGTGCAGTGTGTGGGGTCCCACGTCCACGTAAGCCCACCCCATTATTTCCTGTCGTGAATACGGAGGGCATGCCATGCCCTATGCCCCGTCCTCCCTAGCTTCTCCAGACGCCATTTCAGGTTGGGCCGCACCTAGTTCCCTTTTCCAGCGATCTTAAGACCCAAGGCCACTGACCTATTTGTTGCTGGAGCAACAGAAGCCACCGAGGGGGGGCAGGAAGATGACAATGATTTAACAATCATCCACCCCACCATCAAATTTGTCCCCAGCAGAGACCAAACACACAATCTCCAGCTATAGAGATAAACCACAGTTGCTGTCCTTATTTGAGGACGTCAGCCCCCACATATGCTGATTTGTATGGGCCCACCCAAATTAAAGCTGGGGATTCTTTCTGGCCAGTAATGGAACCAGGTTTGCAGGTTTACAGTGAGGGTGAGTGTACTATATTATCACCCAAGTGACACTGGTGCTCTAGTTTCTCTTGGAAGATGTTTGTATGTATAATGTACGCAGTTTTTGGTGTGGAACACCGTACGGTTGAAATTGGGAAAAAAAATAAAGAGAAGTGTTAGTTTCTATTTCATCTTCTGTGAAGTTTACTTGTAAGTGACACATGTATGTTGAAAAATAGAATTCTCCCAAAGGGGGGGAGATTAGATGAGAATTGATTGAAGGTACAGGATGTTATATTGAATGTCAATATAGTGAAAGTATTGAGATGATTTGAAGAGATGTAATTCTGAATCTAGTAACTACACTATGTGTATTTTACCTGTCTGTGAAAATAAGATGATATAAGCTGATATATAGGGTGGACTTGTGTGCTGTCTGAAGAGCACTGTGTCCACGTAAGCCCACCCCATTATTTCCTGTCCTGAATGTAGATTTCTTTCTGTCACTCAGTGTTTTGCCCATCCCTGGGTGGGGTATGGTATGGGATAGTTCTCAGGGTCTGACAGGAAATAAGGATACGCTGGAGGCTCTGCCCTGACCACCATCAGGTCTACCGTCGAGATGAGGGCAAGCACAGGGTCCCTAGTTACAGGGTCAGCCCAGGGGTCCCTATATAATCCATATTCCCAGTGACAGATTGAATACCTCCTGAATGTATATGGCACAACCCATGTCACAACCCATGTCACTCCCTCCCAGGCCTCTTCAGATGCCATTTTTGGCCAACACCTACTTACTCTTTTAGCGGCTGTTTCTTATCGGTAATTATCTTTAGCGGCCGTTTTAACTCAGACACTACATAGTTCATCTTTTGACGCCATTTTAGTCCAGCCGACACCCAGTTCCCTATTTTTGTTTCAGCAGCCAAAGTGTTACAGTTGCTGTGGCTCTGGAGACTATGTCCGGATTACTTGCTACTGCACATGTGCAAGCGCTGGAGACTAAGTCCTATCTTGGTGACATTGCACATGTGCGGGTGACATCATCGCTGACACGAGGTCACATGTCTCTGACACCTTCTAAGCTGATTGGCCACTGGTCATGTGCTTGTGACACGTGGTCACATGTCTCTGACACCTTGTATGCCGATTGGTCGCTGGTCATGTGCTTGTGACGCTTTGCTCGGTGATAGGCCAGCGTGACGTCATTTCTGTCATTCTGGCAGCGGATTTGCTCTGGTGTCCTCCATCTTGGATGAGGCACAGAGTCTATATAAGACCCTGACGCACGCCGCCCGGCGCTCAGTCCGCTTGGTTCATGCATGAGGGTAGACGCCCTGTGCACGTCCCTCTAGGCATCTCTCTGTCTATGTTAGGTGAGCGCTACCGGCAGGGTAGCGTTCTTATACCTTACAGCTTCGGCTGCGGTCTGTATCCTTACCTCTTAGTGGAGCGGACATAGGCAGGTGCCTGAGGCACATGGTCCGGCTGGGCCTTGTGATTCTACTCGTAGGTGGACGTTGCCGCTAGGGTAACGTTCCTTATACTGTGTCTGGCAGTTGTTCGTATCCTCGCACACTAGGGGAGTGAACAGAGGTAGGAGCTTTGTGCGGCTTATGCTGCTGTCCGTCTCTTTTGCACCACTAGAAGAGCGGACCTAGGCAGGTGCCATATCTAGTGGTTCGTGTCCTCGCACACTAGTGGAGCGAACGCAGGTAGGAGCTTTGTGCGGCTTACGCTGCTGTCCGTCTCCTGGCACCACTAGAGGAACGGACCTACAGTCATATGAAAAAGTTTGGGCACCCCTATTAATGTTAACCTTTTTTCTTTATAACAAATTGGGTTTTTGCAACAGCTATTTCAGTTTCATATATCTAATAACTGATGGACTGAGTAATATTTCTGGATTGAAATGAGGTTTATTGTACTAACAGAAAATGTGCAATCCGCATTTAAACAAAATTTGACCGGTGCAAAAGTATGGGCACCTCAACATAACAGTGACATTAATATTTTGTAGATCCTCCTTTTGCGAAAATAACAGCCTCTAGTCGCTTCCTGTAGCTTTTAATGAGTTCCTGGATCCTGAATGAAGGTAAATTTGACCATTCCTGTTTACAAAACAATTCCAGTTCAGTTAAGTTTGATGGTCGCCGAGCATGGACAGCACGCTTCAAATCATCCCACAGATGTTCAATGATATTCAGGTCTGGGGACTGGGATGGCCATTACAGAACATTGTAATTGTTCCTCTGCATGAATGCCTGAGTAGATTTGGAGCGGTGCTTTGGATCATTGTCTTGCTGAAATATCCATCCCCTGCATAACTTCAACTTCGTCACTGATTCTTGCACATTATTGTCAAGAATCTGCTGATACTGAGTTGAATCCATGCGACCCTCAACTTTAACAAGATTCCCGGTGCCGGCATTGGCCACACAGCCCCAAAGCATGATGGAACCTCCACCAAATTTTACTGTGGGTACCAAGGCTTTTCTTGGAATGCCGTGTTTTTTTGCCTCCATACATAACGCCTTTTTGTATGACCAAATCTTTGTTTCATCAGTCCACAGGACCTTCTTCCAAAATGTAACTGACTTGTCCAAATGTGCTTTTGCATACCTCAGGCGACTCTGTTTGTGGCGTGCTTGCAGAAAAGGCTTCTTTCGCATCACTCTCTCATACAGCTTCTCCTTGTGCAACGTGCGCTGTATTGTTGACCGATGCACATTGACACCATCTGCAGCAAGATGAAACTGCAGGTCTTTGGAGGTGGTCTGTTGATTGTCATTGACTGTTCTCACCATTCTTCTTCTCTGCCTTTCTGATATTTTTCTTGGCCTGCCACTTCTGGGCTTCACAAGAACTGTACCTGTGTTCTTCCATTTCCTTACTATGTTCCTCACAGTGGAAACTGACAGTTTAAATCTCTGAGACAACTTTTTGTATCCTTCCCCTGAACAACTATGTTGAATAATCTTTGTTTTCAGATTATTTGAGAGTTGTTTTGAGGAGCCCATGATGCCACGCATCATAGGAGATTCAAATAGGAGAACAACTTGCAAGTGGCCACCTTAAATACCTTTTCTCATGATTAGATACACCTGCCTATGAAGTTCAAAGCTCAATGAGGTTACAAAACCAATTTACTGCTTTAGTAAGTCAGTAAAAAGTAGTTAGGAGTGTTCAAATCAAGAAATTGATAAGGATGCCCATACTTTTGCACCGGTCAAATTTTGTTTAAATGCGGATTGCAGATTTTCTGGTAGTACAATAAACCTCAATTAAATCCAGAAATATTACTCAGTCCATCAGTTATTAGATATATGAAATTGAAATAGCTGTTGCAAAAACCCAAATTGTTATAAAGAAAAAAGGTTAACATTAATAGGGGTGCCCAAACTTTTTCATATGACTGTAGGTAGGTGCCATTTCACACTCACTGCTTTTGTCTCTGTGATCTTTAACAGAGACCATTCCACACACCCTCCAAGTAAGGGAGGAATTGCTTTATTTTCTAATTATATTCCTCTGTGAGTTTAACAGAGGTATTGCACTCTGCACTTGTGCTATTATTTTTTACAGTGGCACACTTATATACCCCTTATCCTCTGCCATAGTCTGTGTCACAAACCACCGGGGGGGTCACTCAGAAATCCCCCGCGCTGGCTACCAGTACGTCACAATCGGGGGGTAACAAGTGGGGGTCACCCCTCCTTTATACCTCCCGACCGACAGACAGAGCACGTGACGCGCTCTCTAGCGCCCCTCTTATAGTCAGGCCAATTATGGAATTGCCCGACAATAAGCAAGGAGGCCGCTGTACTACTTATGCCGATTATTGAAGGGTCCCCGGTGAGAGTAAGGTATATATTCCCCCGACCTCCGCGGGCGGAATATATAAAATCTCCCCGAATCTCACTGGCCTCCCCACAATAATCCTTGGCACAATTCGCTGCCACCAACCGATTTACGGTAACTATTAGCCGAACACACAGACGTGGGATTCAAGATCGAGATAACAGAACAGCCCAAGATTAATTATATAATTTAATCAGCCTAAAGCACACTAGAAACTACAATATATACAATAGGGAATCTACAGAATATACATATGTCAGAGTACAGTTACAATCAAAGCATGGGTTACAAACAGGCATACACAGTTCCAGCAGTTACCTTGTTGCGTCTGGCCACAGGGGGGCGCTGTACCCAGGTTTCTAGGATCCTTCCCACAGATGTTTCCTACACGTGCCCCCAGCGAAAAGAACCCTGGAAAATGGCCGAAGTAGGGTTATCAACCTGGGCAGATCCAGGTCCCCTCCTACCTTAGTGACCTCAGAGGGAGCACTGCTCCACCCCTGGCTTGAGTTATGGACAATCCACAACATGGAATATGGGCCATAACTTTGCCTGGGAGCGTCGTAGGCGGACGCCAATGCTCTCATTGTGACAGTTATGAATTTAGCTACAGAACGAGGGGACTCATGACCTGTCTGCCAGTTCCCCATTGGCTGATATCACGCCTGGGGCATTTCCCAATGTCCTGCTCCCATAAAAAGGGTGTGCCGGCATCGTCCGCATGCTGAGACACCATTTTTATGGTTGCCATATTTATCGGAAATATGGCTTGCGAGATATGAACCATTTTTTACTGGAGTCGTTCTGTCTGGCTATTTCCATAGCCTTGCTAATGAGATACAACTCTTGTTACAGGGTGACGGCAGGGAGTCATCCTGTGTCCATTGTTCCCACACCACCTCATTTCCATATCACAGGACATGGCCATGGAGTTTGTTGCTAAACCAGTTGTGTGAAGGAAAGGGGGGTGACACCAGGAGAGGGCTTCCTGACATACTTGAATATCATGATTTATCGTCATATCTCCGGATTTACCTCACACCTCCCCCCTTTTGAGGGCGCTAGGGGGCAGCACACTCCGGTGTTCCCCCGTGCGCCCGTCCGCGACCTCTCCTTGTCGGGACAGCCCGTCTGCGTTACCGTGGTCACGGCCCCTTTTGTGGCGAATGGTGAAGTTGTATTGCTGGAGCGCAAGGCTCCATCGCAACAGTCGCCCATTCGTCCCAGAGACGGTGTGCAACCAGCTGAGGGGATTGTGGTCCGTCTCCACGATGAAGTGGCGCCCGTATAGATAGGGTTGCAGACGCTGCAGGGCCCACACTATGGCCAGGCACTCCTTCTCCATCGTGGAATAGGCAACTTCCCTTGGTAACAGCTTCCTGCTCAGGTACAAGACTGGGTGCTCTTGGCTCGCAGAGTCCACCTGGCTGAGCACCGCACCGAGGCCGAAGTCACTGGCGTCGGTCTGTACTACAAACGGCCGCGTGAAGTCGGCTGCCTGTAGCACGGGCGGGCTGGACAGGGCGTCCTTTAGGGCCCGGAAGGCTGTCTCGCAGTCCATTGTCCAATCGACTGCAGAGGGCAGCTTCTTCTTGGTGAGGTCCGTCAGGGGCTTTGCCAGGCTACTATAGCATGGAACAAACCTCCTATAGTACCCAGCGGTCCCCAAGAAGGACATCACCTGCTTCTTGGTCCTGGGGGTGGGCCAGGATGCGATGGCCTCCACTTTCTCAGGCTCGGGCTTCAGTGTTCCCCCGCCTACCCGGTGACCGAGGTACTGGACCTCGCTCATGGCCAGCTGACACTTTCCCGGCTTGATGGTCAAACCTGCCCGGTGGATCCGCCTGAGCACCTGTGCTAGATGCTCTAGGTGGTCCTCCCAGGTGGGACTGAAGACGGCAATGTCATCCAGGTACGCGGCCGCGTACCCTTCAAGTCCCTTGAGCAGGGTGTTGACCATCCGCTGGAAAGTGGCAGGGGCATTCCTCATCCCGAATGGCATCACCGTGGACTCGTACAGTCCAAATGGGGTAATAAAGGCAGAGCGTTCCCTGGCCTTGCGAGTCAGGGGGATCTGCCAATATCCCCGGCTCAGATCCATGATGGTCAGGTACTGAGCCCCGGCCAACTGATCGAGCAGGTCATCGATGCGTGGCATTGGGTACGCATCGGCGACCGTGACCGCATTGAGCCCCCTGTAGTCCACGCAGAACCGAGTGGTTCGGTCCTTCTTAGGGACGAGGACTACAGGCGAGGCCCAAGCGCTGTTGGATGCCTGGATCACCCCCAGCTTCAGCATCTCGTCAATCTCCTGGCGCATGTGTTGCTGCACCTCCAGGGAGACCCGATATGCTGAACGCCGGATCGGGGGATGATCCCCAGTGTCCACGTGATGGACAGCCAAGTCAGTCCTTCCGGGCTGGTTGGTAAACAACCCCCGGAAGGGGAGGAGGGTGGCCCACAGCTGGGACCGTTGGTCCTCCAAGAGCTGGTGGCCAACCTCCACATCCTCAATGGATCCGCCGGCCCTAACCTGGGCTAGCATATCCAAGAGGGTTTCCGCTTCTCCCTCCTCGGGCAGGTTGCACACGGGGAGCGCACACGCCTCCCGCTCATGATGTGCCTTCATCATGTTCACATGGAAGGGCTTCCGCCTTCCACGGGCAGGGTCCAGGGTGACCAGGTACGTTACAGGGTTGAGCTGCTGGTACACGAGGTATGGGCCTTCCCAGGCTGCCTGAAGCTTGTCCTGTGGTACGGGGACCAGTACCCACACCTTTTGACCCACTTGGTAGGTCCTCTCACAAGCGTTCTGGTCGTACCAACGCTTCTGATCGGCCTGGGCTTGAGCCATATTGTCGTGTACCAGTTGCGTCAAGGCCTGCATTTTGTCCCGGAAGCGCATGACATACTCGATAACCGACACTTCAGGGGTGGCCAAATCCCCTTCCCAAGCCTCTTTCACCAGAGCCAGGGGGCCCCGCACACGTCGCCCGTACAGGAGCTCAAACGGTGAGAATCCTGTTGAGGCCTGTGGAACCTCCCGGTAAGCAAATAACAGGTGTGGGAGATACCGCTCCCAGTCACGCCCATGGGAGTCGACCAACATCTTAAGCATCTGCTTTAAGGTGCCATTGAACCGCTCGCACAGGCCATTAGTCTGTGGATGGTACGGGCTGGCCACCAGATGTCGCACCTGGACTTGCTTACAGAGGGCCTCCATCAGCTGGGACATGAATTGGGTCCCCCGGTCAGTGAGCATTTCCTGGGGAAAACCCACTCGGGAGAAAATCTCCAGCAATGCGGTGGCCACCTTGTCAGCCCGAATGGACGACAAGGCCACTGCTTCTGGGTACCGGGTGGCATAGTCCACTACCGTCAGTATGAAGCGTTTCCCGGAGCTGCTGGGGATGGCCAGCGGGCCGACCAGATCCACAGCCACCCTCCTGAAAGGCTCATCGATGATGGGCAGAGATACCAGTGGGGCTTTGGGGCGTGGCCCCGCCTTCCCCACTCTCTGACAGGTTTTACACGAACGGCAGTAGGCAGCCACATCGGCCCCCATTTTTGGCCAGTAGAAATGCTGGTTCAACCTGGCCTTGGTCTTAGCGATCCCTAGGTGTCCGGCCATCGGAATCTCATGTGCGATCCGCAACAACTCCGTCCGGAACGGATAGGGTACCACTAACTGTCGGTCCCTGGGCCACGCCTCCGGTGAACCCTGCTGGACCGTGGCCCGGTACAGCCGTCCTTGGTCCCAGACCACTCGATCCGGGTCCGAGTCCGAGGGAGGCTGTGCCGCCTGCTCCTTAAGAGCTTTCAGGCTGTCGTCAGCCTCTAACGCTGCCTGAAACCCCTGACTAGATGTGGCCAGAATCGACGAGACTGTCACATCTTCAGTCAGTACCCCGGGACCTGTGTCCGGGCCTCCACCTGACTCGGCTGCCACTTGGTCAGAAGGGGGAGAGCTATCGGACCTCCGGGAGGCCCCTTGGCTTCCAGCACTCCCACTGCGGGTGACAGCGGCCACAGCCGCTGCGACCGTGGGTCGTGCCTGCTCCTCCTCCGTTCCTGACCAAGTCGCCGGTTCAGGCAGACCTACCTGGCTTCCTGACACCCCGGTTGTGGGGGAACCATGCACCGAGATCTTACCTGGGAGCACTTCCGCTCCTGGACCGGCCCCAATCTCACCTGCCTGTTCCCCCCCTGCAGCAACAGAACCCCGCTGTGAAATCTCTGGGGACCCCACATTTGCTGTGGTAGCCCCCACCCCACACACTGGTCCTCCCCCTGCAGCACCCTGCTCTCTGCTTATCCCTGCAGAGGGCAACAGATCCCAGCTCACAGGCTGGTTACTTGTAGAGGCATTGTCACACCTTTCTCTGACCCCCTCCCCTGTCACAGCTGCAGCTGTGTGTGTGTCTATGGTGTCTGTGCAAGCAGAAATATCAGAGTTCACTCCCTCCTCCCTTACATCATTCATAGATAACACATTAACATTGTCCGGAGGCACGTCAGTACTGGCTGAAGGTTCAGCCCTTGGGGGGGGCCCAAACTGGGAGGTTATCTGCCCCAAATCTGTCCCAAGTAGCACGTTTGCGGGGATCCGATCAGTTACCCCCACCTCCCTCACCCCTCGCCCTGCGCCCCAGTCCACATAAATGTCAGCAACAGGCAGCGCCGGGTCAATGCCTCCAATCCCGGAGACAGCGAGGGTTTTTCCAGGGATCAAGTCTTGGGGGGACACCATCTCAGGCCGCACCAGAGTCACCTCCGAGGCGCTGTCTCGCAGTCCTATGGTCACAGACCGGCCGACGGTGACAGGTTGGAAGCTGTCCAGGGACCTACCACCACCCCCACCCACACAATACACCTTGGGCGGCCCTTGGGACGGGGACGGAGCCGGGGCCTTGGGACGCTGAGGGCACATGGCCTTGAAGTGTCCAGGTAGGTTGCACTGGTGGCACCGTCTTGGTTCTGCCACGGGCCTGGAGAGGGGAGTTGAGGGGGACACCCCATGCAGTCTAGGGGCAGGTGGGGCAGTCGCAGAATTCATCTTACCCCCTCTCCGGGTGCTGCTGGTGGCCGCTCTCCTGGCCTCAGGGGCCCGGTTGTTGGTGTAGTCATCGGCAAGGGCAGCTGTAGCCGTGGACCCCTTTGGCTTCTGGTCTCGGATGAACTGGCGGAGATCCTCAGGGCAGTTCCACAAGAGTTGCTCCGTGATGAACAAGTCCAGGATCTCCGGTCCGGTGGAAAGCTGCAGGCCTTGGGTCCAGTGGTCGGCAGCTCGGGCAAGTGCCCGCCGGTGGTCAGCCCAGGAGTCCTTTGGTCCCTTCTGTAGGCTCCGGAACTTCTTGCGGTAGGACTCTGGAGTGAGGTTGTACTGTTGGATCAGGGCCCGCTTGATGGTGTCGTAGCCCTGATCTGCCTCAGCAGGCAAGTCCCCAAGGATATCCAGGGCCTTACCCCTTAAACGGGGGGTCAGGTATTTGGCCCACTGGTCCTTGTTCAGATGGTGCTGCAAGCAAGTCCGTTCAAAAGCAGTCAAGAAAGAGTCCAAGTCTCCATCCTTCTCCAGCACTGGGAAGTCCTCAACACGGACCTTTGGAAGTTTGGTGTCTTGAAGGTCACGTGTGGCTGATGAGGGCCGGAGCTGAGCTAGCTGCAGCTGGTAGTCACGCTCTGCCTGGCGCTCTTCACGCGCTGCCTGCCGCTCCGCAGCCTCAGCCTCACGCGCTGCTTGCCGCTCTGCCCTGCGCTCTGCCAGGAGTCCCTTGTAGCCCTCCTGGTCTCCAGCCTGGAGAAGGGCCATAGCCATTTGAAGAAGGCTATCCGAGCCTCCCAGGCTCGGTGGAATGGCACGTGGTGATCTGCGGCCCGCTGCGGAGCCTGGTGATTCACTGTCCCTTGCAGAGCGGAGGGCTGGCATCTGGCTCGTTGAGGACCCTTGGGTGAGCTGCTCCTCATCTTGTCCATAATTGCCAGCTTGTGCGCTGTCCTCTGCAGAACGGTTTTCTGGCGTCGAGCTCCTGGAGGACTCGTGGGCAACCTCCTCATTACTGCCCACAGCACCGTCCTCCCTCTCTTCGGCTCCTGCTTTAGCATTGGCCAGTTGCATAGCTCTGCTCCTGGTGCCATCAGCCATTCTTGCAGACTTTTGGTCACTGACACAGAACTGACACCTGATGCCTCCACACACCTTACAGTATCTGCACTCTGACACTCTAGTGTTGAGCTAGTCTGAAGACCCCAGCAGCCACAGCTGCTGCAGGCAGTCTTTAGTGTCTGGGAGTATGGGTCTCACACTCACACACACTATTATCTCGATCCCACCGCTATGCCACCAATATGTCACAAACCACCGGGGGGGTCACTCAGAAATCCCCCGCGCTGGCTACCAGTACGTCACAATCGGGGGGTAACAAGTGGGGGTCACCCCTCCTTTATACCTCCCGACCGACAGACAGAGCACGTGACGCGCTCTCTAGCGCCCCTCTTATAGTCAGGCCAATTATGGAATTGTCCGACAATAAGCAAGGAGGCCGCTATACTACTTATGCCGATTATTGAAGGGTCCCCGGTGAGAGTAAGGTATATATTCCCCCAACCTCCGCGGGCGGAATATATAAAATCTCCCCGAATCTCACTGGCCTCCCCACAATAATCCTTGGCACAATTCGCTGCCACCAACCGATTTACGGTAACTATTAGCCGAACACACAGACGTGGGATTCAAGATCGAGATAACAGAACAGCCCAAGATTAATTATATAATTTAATCAGCCTAAAGCACACTAGAAACTACAATATATACAATAGGGAATCTACAGAATATACATATGTCAGAGTACAGTTACAATCAAAGCATGGGTTACAAACAGGCATACACAGTTCCAGCAGTTACCTTGTTGCGTCTGGCCACAGGGGGGCGCTGTACCCAGGTTTCTAGGATCCTTCCCACAGATGTTTCCTACACGTGCCCCCAGCGAAAAGAACCCTGGAAAATGGCCGAAGTAGGGTTATCAACCTGGGCAGATCCAGGTCCCCTCCTACCTTAGTGACCTCAGAGGGAGCACTGCTCCACCCCTGGCTTGAGTTATGGACAATCCACAACATGGAATATGGGCCATAACTTTGCCTGGGAGCGTCGTAGGCGGACGCCAATGCTCTCATTGTGACAGTTATGAATTTAGCTACAGAACGAGGGGACTCATGACCTGTCTGCCAGTTCCCCATTGGCTGATATCACGCCTGGGGCATTTCCCAATGTCCTGCTCCCATAAAAAGGGTGTGCCGGCATCGTCCGCATGCTGAGACACCATTTTTATGGTTGCCATATTTATCGGAAATATGGCTTGCGAGATATGAACCATTTTTTACTGGAGTCGTTCTGTCTGGCTATTTCCATAGCCTTGCTAATGAGATACAACTCTTGTTACAGGGTGACGGCAGGGAGTCATCCTGTGTCCATTGTTCCCACACCACCTCATTTCCATATCACAGGACATGGCCATGGAGTTTGTTGCTAAACCAGTTGTGTGAAGGAAAGGGGGGTGACACCAGGAGAGGGCTTCCTGACATACTTGAATATCATGATTTATCGTCATATCTCCGGATTTACCTCACAGTCTGCAGCAGAGTTTTTGCACGGTGGACCCTGACTGTCTGACATTACTTTAGATTTTATTATCAGACAGCCCCCCGTAACACAAAGCCACTGCTCTGTTTATTGCTGATGCAGCAGAGGCTGCAGAGGGGGGACATAGGGATCTGAAACACACACTCCGTTTTTGGTCATATATGCAGTTGTGCCCCATTGTGTTCCCACTAATGAACCTTAGCAGAGGATATTGCTGATAGTCCTGTGGAAACCTTTTCCTTTCACTTTTGCATATTTGTTTTTGATGTACCTAGTATACAATTTATTAGACCATATCAAGAGACTGCTCACTATTAGTCCTGGTGGACAGTGAATATTTTTCTGCCTATGGCAGTTGATGCTTAGCCTAGTTTGAAGATATTCTCACTTGTATGTTATCCTGCCTGGTATCTTGCACAAGAGTTCCCTGATAGAGAGGGTGGAGGATCATGTGCTCCTAAGGGGACTTTGATCATCAGGAGTTGGCATATATTAGGGTCTTTGTTGGCAGCACCCAGTAATCCTTTGTGTCTTAGTTTACAGGGTCTGATAGGAGATAGGGATACGCTGGAGGCTCGACCCTTACCACCATCAGGTCTACCGTCGGGATGAGGGAGAGTGTAGGGCCCCCAGTTAAAGAGTCAGCACAGGAGAGGTAGAGTAGATACGCTCCACTGTTGTTTCTAGTTGTGTATATGTAGTCAGGATGTGCTGCTTGCTAGTTTCCAAACACCTTTGTGCTCTCTTCTCTTTCCCCAGGGTTTTAGGGGATCTTAGTTTTTAGAATTTGAGTGCTCTCCTGACCCACAGTTACACACATTGCCCTTTCTTACAAACCTGGGTATAGTCCTTTGTATCAGGTCTCCGAGAGCCCACATGCAAACTACAGCTGGTAAGGACCAAGACACCCTCCTTCAAGTGGCAAGATGTCTGGAGATGAATCTAGCAGCTTACAAGATCACCCCACATACAGATGTGCTGCAGTCACAGTCACCTGAGTTACAGTCACAGTCACCTGAAGAGTATCATCACGTCATCTCCAGCCCAGAAGTCATTCTACCTGTTTGCCATGGAGGAAGACAGCAGCCCTTTGACTACTACTACTCAGCCAGATTGAATACCTACCTAAAGCACCACTGACAAACTGCTCCCTGACAAAGTCACCATCTCCCGGTGTGGGGTCCTTAATCCTGCTAAACTTCTCCCTCTTCCAAGGGGGGAGTGTCCCCCCTCTGACACCTTGGTGGAAGAGGTAGTCGACTCTGGCATAGCTGAGGAAACTCTGGATTCGATACAGTGACGGAGACACCTTTGGACCCTGACTTAACCCCTTTGCGGATGGATCAAGATGTGCATCAAGAAGATGGTTCCACACGGGTATGGTGGTGGTAGCAGAAGACACTGTGCTGATAGAGCAGTCGCTACCCACATGCCTGTCTGCAAAAGAAGCAGAGGTATGTGCTCTCATTGAAGCCTGCAAGCAACCACTGAAGCCTGCAAGCAACCAATATCTAAGTATTAACCAAGTAGTAACAATGAGCTTGAGTATTAACCAATATTTAAGTGGACAAGAATGTCCACTTAAAATGTGGTAGTAAAAATTGAGAGATGGTGTAGATTGCAGCGGTGGTCTACCTTTATTGACAGCAGAATAAACAACAATAACTATCCCGGACAATGAAACTATGGCCCTTAAAATGGCAGCACAGTTTGTTAGTATAATAGCTTAGTAAAAATGAGTTTGAGTGTGCAATGCAGAGGTGCTGCAAATAGATTTGCACCAGTGGGACACTAATGGAAGTCCAACAGCCACTTTTAGGATGCCACTAAGTTTCATCAGTGTTTGCTAGTATAATGGCTTAGTAACAATGAGCTTGAGTGTGCAATGCAGAGGTGCTGCAAATAGATTTGCACTAGTGGGACACTAATGGAAGTCCAACAACCACTTTTAGGATGCCACTAAGTTTCTTCAGTGTTTGCTAGTATAATGGCTTAGAAACAGTGAGCTTGAGTGTGCAATGCAGAGGTGCTGCAAATAGATTTGCACTAGTGGGACACTAATGGAAGTCCAACAGCCACTTTTAGGATGCCACTAAGTTTCCTCAGTGTTTGAAAGTATAATGGCTTAGTAACAATGAGCTTGAGTTTGCAATGCAGAGGTGCTGCAAATAGATTTGCACTAGTGGGACACTAATGGAAGTCCAACAGCCACTTTTAAGGATGCCACTAAGTTTCCTCAGTGTTTGCTAGTATAATGGCTTAGTAACAATGAGCTTGAGTGTGCAATGCAGAGGTGCTGCAAATAGATTTGCACTAGTGGGACACTAATGGAAGTCCAACAGCCACTTTTAGGATGCCACTAAGTTTCCTCAGTGTTTGCTAGTATAATGGCTTAGTAACAATGAGCTTGAGTGTGCAATGCAGAGGTGCTGCAAATAGATTTGCACTAGTGGGTGTCACGCTCTCCGGCTCCCCTGCCATGCTCCCTGGCTCCCCTGCCACGCTCCCCGGCTCCCCTGCCACGCTTCCCCGCTCTCATGTCACGCTCCGCCGCTCCTGTGCCATGCTTCCCGGTCCCCCACTCCACAGCCTCCATGCTCCCTCACCTGAGTCCTCCAGGCAACCCGGTCCCCGCTCCCGGCGCCTGTCGGCAACGCTGAGCCAGCCCG
The DNA here is from genome assembly GCF_048569485.1 of Anomaloglossus baeobatrachus. Lineage (NCBI taxonomy): Eukaryota > Metazoa > Chordata > Amphibia > Anura > Aromobatidae > Anomaloglossus > Anomaloglossus baeobatrachus. The sequence continues at coordinate 174,990,587 of NC_134355.1, read as the reverse complement.
GCACTCCTGCCTCCTGTGCACCGCTCCCTGCTCTGGCTTCTGGCACCCGGGCCTCACACATGTGCATTAGGGCGCGCGCGCGGTCATTGACCCTCTCTTAAAGGGCCAGCGTCCTCCAACAGGATATTGAAGAATCAGGTACAGGGTATATAGGGGGTTCCTTTCCAAGTGGGCGGGGCCTGTTCTTCCTGTTTGCTAAGCTAGGAGTCAGGTCTCCCTGTGCCTTGTTCCATACTTACCTATCTCTCTTGTAGAGTCGCTCCTGTCTCGTCAACCGGTCCTGACGATTCCAGAACCTCGAACGGTGACTGTCCGCCATCTCGTCAGTCCCTACCATCTCCGATCCCTGGATCCGTGTGGTGACCCACTTCCTCGCTCCGTTGGTTGCGGATTCTGCCTGACATCATCTCGGCCTCCGAACCTGAGCTCCGTCACCCGGACTACCTTCAGAGACTCCGTGGTCCCAGGGACTTCTTCACTCCACTCCTCTGAATGGACTGTCCTGCTACCCGTAGTGCTCCGGCTACCGGGCACCTTGCCCTCGGTGAGGTGTTCAGCCCAGTGGATCCACCTCCTGGGCCTACCCGTCCTCCTGGTCCTAACAGTAAGAACAGGCCATGGATCCCGCCGAAGCACTAGCGGCCCAGCTGGGCAACTTGCAGCAGGAACTCGGACGACAGCGCGAGACCCAGTCCCGCATGCTGGCCTTCATGTCCTCGGTGGATACCCGCCTGAACACGCTGCAAGCAACTGCCACGTCCCTGGCATCTCAGGCTTCAACAGCACAGTCCACGGCCGCAGTTTCCATGGCGGCTTCCTCGGAAGCCTCTAAACTCCGCTTGGCCTCTGCACCCCGATATGCCGGAGATCCTAAAATCTTCAGAGGATTCTTGAATCAGTGCTCCCTCCACTTTAAGCTGCTTCCGCATCTGTTTGCCTCCGACCAAGCCAAGGTGGCGTTTGTGATGTCCCATCTAGAGGCTGAGGCACTGGCCTGGATGAACCCCTTGTGGGAGAGGGAGGACCCTGTAACTGCTAACATCCAGGACTTCCTGCAGGCGTTTAGAACCACCTTTGACGAACCCGGACGTTCCGCCGCGTCCGCCTCATCACTCCTCAGGCTACGTCAGGGGACCTTGACAGTGGGCCAATATGCCATCCGCTTTCGCACCTTGGCCTCAGAATTGGGGTGGAACAATGAGGCCCTCACCGCCGCCTTCTGGGAAGGACTCTCCAGTCGTATTAAGGACGAGCTGGCAGGCCGCGATGTTCCTTCCACTCTGGATGCCCTGATTGCACTAGCCACCCGCGTTGACCTCCGTTTTCAGGAACGATCCAAAGAGGTGTCCCGCGAGAGATGTCCGATACGGCATTCCTCTCCTCCGCAGAAGCCCGTCATACCTCAGTCGGCATCGTCTGGCGTCTCTGTCCACGAACCCATGCAGATTGATCGTTTGCGGCAGTCCGAACAACGCCGAGCAGAACGGCTCGCCAAGGGTCTCTGCTTCTACTGCGGAGAAGGCACACACCTGCTACGTTCCTGTCCAGAGAGGCCGGGAAACTCCAAAGCCTAGGGTTGGTAGGAGAGGCCACCCTAGGTGCTGGGACTCTCTCAGACCCGGTTACGTGGACTGTTCAAGTGACAACGGGAGAGACGCGGTTCACGGCCGAGGCGTACCTCGATTCTGGGGCAGCAGGCAATTTCATCCAGCAGGTCACGATGGACAAGTACCAGGTGCCGGTTACTCCACTCGACAAACCCCTCGTGATTGCCTCTGTAGATGGGAGACCCCTCTCTGACACCATCTCGTGGACCACCAAGCCAGTAGAACTACGTATTGGTGCCCTGCACACCGCTCTCTACATCCTCCCACACATGTCTCATCAAATCCTGCTGGGACTCCCCTGGTTACGGACACATGAACCGTCGGTCAGCTGGCGTACTGGTGAAATTACCCGATGGGGCTCCTCTTGCCACGAGAACTGCCTGAAGTCCATACAGCCCATCCGACAACCTCCGGTTCCGGAGTTCCTACCAGGACTGCCTTCGGCCTATTGGTCCTTCGCGGACGTCTTTGATAAAAAGGAGTCAGAGGTACTGCCGCCACATCGTCCTTACGACTGTGCCATCGACCTACTCCCGGGAACTACACCACCTCGAGGACGGATATATCCTTTGTCCCCTGCTGAAACAAGAGCCATGTCTGCCTACATCACTGAGAACCTGGCAAGGGGATTCATCCGGAGATCCTCCTCTCCTGCTGGAGCAGGCTTCTTCTTCGTTAAGAAGAAAGAGGGTGACCTGCGCCCATGCATTGACTACCGGGGATTGAACCAAATCACCGTAAAGAATAAATACCCCCTGCCGCTCATCCCCGAATTGTTTGATCGGCTTAGAGGAGCTCGTGTGTTTACCAAGTTGGATCTTCGGGGTGCCTACAACCTGGTCCGCATCCGCTCTGGGGACGAATGGAAGACCGCATTTAACACTCGCGATGGGCACTACGAGTATTGTGTGATGCCCTTCGGCCTGTGTAACGCACCGGCAGTCTTTCAAGAATTAGTGAACGACGTGTTCCGGGACCTTCTCTACGTCTGTGTGGTGGTATATCTGGATGACATCCTGGTCTTCTCTCCGGACCTCCAGACCCACAGAGAGAACGTGCAGCTGGTACTACAAAGACTGAGAGAGAATCGTCTGTACGCCAAGTACGAGAAGTGTGTCTTCGAGCAGTCTTCTCTTCCCTTCCTGGGTAACGTAATCTCCGATACCGGCCTGCAGATGGACCCAGAGAAGGTCTCTTCCATTCTCAACTGGCCCCCTCCTTCCGGACTGAAGGCAATTCAACGGTTTCTTGGTTTTGCGAACTATTACCGTCAGTTCATCCCTCACTTCTCTGCCCTGACTGCACCTCTCTCTGCCTTGACCAAGAAGGGGGCTAATCCAAAGGACTGGTCACCTGCGGCCGACGCCGCGTTTGGCTCCCTGAAACGGGCATTTGCTTCCTCTCCTGTGCTCCACCGTCCTGAGTTAAACCGACAGTTCACCTTGGAGGTGGATGCCTCCTCCTCTGGAGCCGGAGCAGTGCTCATGCAGAAGTCCTCCTCCGGGAAGATGGTTACTTGCGGTTTCTTCTCCAAGAGCTTCTCAGCGCCTGAACGCAACTACACCATCGGTGACCGAGAGCTATTAGCAGTCAAACTGGCTCTGGAAGAATGGTGCTACCTTCTGGAGGGAGCAGTGTACCCCGTGATCATTTACACGGACCACAAGAACCTGGAATACCTGCGGTCTGCTCAGTGACTGAACCCACGACAAGCCAGGTGATCCTTGTTCTTTGCCAGGTTCGATTTTCAGCTCCATTTTCGGCCCGCGGATAAGAATGTGCGAGCAGATGCCTTGTCCAGGTCATTCGTGCCCATGGAACAGGAGGAGGAGACATCCCAGCCCATCATCTGCCCAAGTAAATCATTCCGGTGGCTCCTGTCACTCTGGCCCAGATACCGCCCGGGAAGACCTATGTCTCTGAAACTGACAGACAAAAAGTGTTGCATTGGGGCCATGCCTCGAAAATAGCCGGCCATGCTGGTCAAAAGAGAACATGGAGTACAATTGTACGTCACTGCTGGTGGCCATCCCTTCGCACGGACGTCGCATCTTTTTTCTCAGCCTGCTCCTCTTGTGCCCGGAACAAGACGCCCAAACACCTGCCATATGGTCGCCTTCAGCCGCTGCCAATTCCCTCCATTCCGTGGCAACACATTGCAATGGACTTTATTACAGACTTGCCCTTGTCCACCGAACACACAGTCATATGGGTCGTGGTGGACCGGTTCTCCAAAATGGCTCATTTCGCCCCAATGGCTGGACTGCCCTCTGCCCAGGAACTCGCTGACGCCTACATACAGCACATCTTCCGGTTGCATGGCTTTCCCTCACACATTGTGTCCGACAGAGGAACTCAGTTTACCTCCCGCTTCTGGAGGGCCCTCTGCAAACATCTGGGAGTGGCTCTGGACTTTTCTTCAGCCTACCATCCTCAGTCGAATGGCCAAGTGGAACGAGTCAATCAGATCCTGACCTCCTTCTTGCGTCACTACGTTAACACCCATCACGACGACTGGTCCACGCTCCTTCCTTGGCTGAATTCTCCCATAACCATCACATCAGTGAGTCCTCCTCCAGCTCTCCCTTCCATGTCGTTTACGGACTTCAGCCTTCCATCCCATTACCTGTATCTTCTTCCTCGGATGTCCCTGCTGCTGATACCGTAGTCCATGACTTTTCAACAATTTGGGACTCTGTCAAGACGTCCCTTGGACGTGCTTCCCTGCGGATGAAGAGACACGCGGACAAAAGGCGTCTGGATCCTCCGTGTTTCTCTCCAGGAGATCTAGTCTGGCTTGCTTCCAAATATGTCCGATTGAAGCTACCATCATACAAGCTGGGTCCTCGTTACATCGGGCCGTTTAAAGTCATCGGCAAAATAAATGAGGTTTCCTACAAGCTGCAGCTCCCGGCCACGATGAGGATACCCAACTCCTTTCACGTCTCCCTGCTCAAGCCGGTTGTCCTTGGTCCCTTCTCCGCTGCTGCCAGTTCTGCTCCTCCTCCTATTGCTGATGATGACATCTATGTGGTAAGGGAAATTGTGGCCATGAAGACCGTGCGGGGCCGACAGTTCTTCCTGGTGGACTGGGCTGGGTATGGTCCTGAGGATAGGTCCTGGGAACCCCGGGAGAATGTGGGTACTCCCCTGATACGTGCCTTCCTGTTCCGGTTGCAGGGAGGGGGGCGTGGGGGAGGGGGTACTGTCACGCTCTCCGGCTCCCCTGCCATGCTCCCGGGCTCCCCTGCCATGCTCCCCGGCTCCCCTGCCACGCTCCCCGGCTCCCCTGCCACGCTTCCCCGCTCTCATGTCACGCTCCGCCGCTCCCGTGCCATGCTTCCCGGTTCCCCACTCCACAGCCTCCATGCTCCCTCACCTGAGTCCTCCAGGCAACCCGGTCCCCGCTCCCGGCGCCCGTCGGCAACGCTGAGCCAGCCCGGCACTTCTGCCTCCTGTGCACCGCTCCCTGCTCTGGCTTCTGGCACCCGGGTCTCGCGCATGCGCATTAGGGCGCGCGCGTGGTCATTGACCCTCTCTTAAAGGGCCAGCGTCCTCCAACAGGATATTGAAGAATCAGGTACAGGGTATATAGGGGGTTCCTTTCCAAGTGGGCGGGGCCTGTTCTTCCTGTTTGCTAAGCTAGGAGTCAGGTCTCCCTGTGCCTTGTTCCATACTTACCTATCTCTCTTGTAGAGTCGCTCCTGTCTCGTCAACCGGTCCTGACGATTCCAGAACCTCGAACGGTGACTGTCCGCCATCTCGTCAGTCCCTACCATCTCCGATCCCTGGATCCGTGTGGTGACCCACTTCCTCGCTCCGTTGGTTGCGGATTCTGCCTGACATCATCTCGGCCTCCGAACCTGAGCTCCGTCACCCGGACTACCTTCAGAGACTCCGTGGTCCCAGGGACTTCTTCACTCCACTCCTCTGAACGGACTGTCCTGCTAACCGTAGTGCTCCGGCTACCGGGCACCTTGCCCTCGGTGAGGTGTTCAGCCCAGTGGATCCACCTCCTGGGCCTACCCGTCCTCCTGGTCCTAACAGTGGGACACTAATGGAAGTCCAACAGCCACTTTTAGGATGCCACTAAGTTTCCTCAGTGTTTGCTAGTATAATGGCTTAGTAACAATGAGCTTGAGTGTGCAAAGGGCAGGAGGGTACAGTGGCCGGGTTGTGGGTCAGTGTAGAGAAAAGGAAGCCTCACTTCCTATCCCTCCTAATGGTGAAATGCAGCAAGGAACTCCCTGACCTTAGCTACACAGACGCTCTTATCTGTAGCTGTTAAAACCTCTTTCCACGGACCTGACTGTCACCTATGGCTCTGAGCCTGCTGTTATTAGCCCTTACAAGGGCTGAAAGAAACTTCTATCCCTATTCTGTATAGTGCTGTGTGTAGAGCGTACACAGCAGTATCGGAGACAGGAGCTGCACCAGCGGTGACTGACACCCAGACGCAGAAGGCAGATAATGGCGTCCAGACGGGCAGATGCCCGTATTTATAATGCAGGGACAAGTGACATGGACATCCTATCACACATGCCGTTGCTTCTCTGGCTAAAAGTCCACTTAGCTGTGTGTGTGTCTGGGATTGGCTGACATGCTGGTCCGCCCCACTACACGCGCGCTTAGGGAGGGAAGGAAGAACAGAAAAAAAAAAATGGCGATCGCCATTATCCCAGCAGCAATGATCTGAACGCGCTGTTCCCGCAGACTATACGCTGAAATTTCATAATAGTGTGAGTCACAGAGTGACTTACAGTATTACAGCGGAAAGCCAGCTAGTAATTAGCTTGGCTTTTTGCTGCTAGAACCGTTCTCGAACGTAACTAGAACTATCGAGCTTTAGCAAAAAGCTCGAGTTCTAGTTCGATCTAGAACAGCCCCCAAAATCACTCGAACCGCGAACTGGAGAACCACGAACCATGAACCGCGCTCAACTCTACTCTTTACATATTCACAAACCATATTTATTATGCCCCACAAGACAATAATGCAGTTTTAATTATTATTGCATTATATACCTCCAACCTGTAAGCCATGAACATCACCTTTTCCTCCATAGTTTAGAGGTTTGGTGTAGGGTTTGAATTAATGTTTAGGTTTGGCTTTTAGGCTGATTTTGAGGTCTGGTTAAGGGTATGTGTGCACATTGAGTATTTGGTTACAGAAATTTCTGCACCATTTCTGCATCTCTTGGCAGTAAAACCGCAATACAAAAATGCGTTTTGTGCATGTGTTTTTCATTGCTGTCAAGGTTGAAAAACTCAGAAAAAATGGACACGTGGGAGATTATTTTCTGTACTCTAGAAGGAAAAACACCTCAAAATGTGCACTACACTTCAATATTCTCATTGACTTTGCTGACATAAAGATTTCCTTGCAGTTTTTTTACAAAACTGCACTAAAAAAACGCATCAAAAGATGACATAAAAATGCACTGTGTGCCCACAGCCTTACGATCTAATTTAATTTCAGAGTCTGATCTGGTGTCTGATTTAGCTAACTAGCATCACATAGACCCTTACTTTCAGATAAAAACATTCTTTATTTAATATGCATTAAAAAGCTAGACAACTGGAGCATGGCCTTGCACGGCATCGAGTACGTTACAGCGTAGAGAGCTTCTGCCAAATATCTGCATACTTATCCATCAAGTGCTTTGATATCGATATGAGTCAGACTGGGAAAGAGCTGAGATTCTACATGGAGTCTGCAGGAGTGTTATTGAGGAGTCTCAATGGATGCAAGGACCTGCAAGAGACTGAAGGACCCAGCAGCTGTGGTAAATGCATGTGGCCAAGATGGTGACAACACCATGGCCGAGACAAAGAAAGGAAACTCTACCCAGGTCAGGAAGATGGAGGTGGCGGCTAGGCTGGAGCGCCTTGCCCACCTGAAGAATGAGTCTGCTCAGCATTCCCAGATAGACAATATAACGCTGCATACAGGAGACCTCTGTACTGTACATTGGGAGAGGAGGAGGTGGAACAACTGCTCCCAGCTGACTCAAGAACCTTAGAATCCCTGGACTGTAATGCACTGCAGCAGGAAGATGAGTGTGTGGATCCTGATAATCCGATGATTCAAGATGTATTTTCAGTGGAGTCTTTCTGCAAGTCTACATTGACTGCCCTGACATAGCAGGTGGGTGTCTTAAAGGAGGATATGTCTAAGATAAAATCACTCCTGCTCTTCAGCCTCAGGCAATGTTAGTTCTTTATTTTCAGGTTCCTGTCCGCCCATAAATTGGAGGGGTTTTTTTATCCCAATAAGAGGCATTAAAATAGGCAGTCACCCAACAATAAGAGGTTGCCTTGATATTGACTGTTGAACTCACGTAAAACATTTTTGTGTGCTAAGTATCTCATTTTTTAAAATGTTTTCCATAGCAGTAATGCATGTCTATATTCCTATATTCATTGTTTCACAAATCTTAGCATTACAAAGTGCAACTGTCTCTTTTTTGTTACTGTGTTCAGTTTGCACCTGTTCACATTATAAAATTAGGAAGTGCCATCAGTCTTTTTCTAAGATAAAAAACAGAGCTTAAAAAGGTTACCACATGGAATTATATGTTGCTTAATTGTAAATTGTTATAGCTGTGACTGTCTACCTTTGTTCCTGGATATGTGGAACTGGAAACTAATGGGATGTTGGGTTAGGGAAGTTCTAGGGATGGGGGGAGGAGCTTTTGACAATAAGAGTTGATGGTTTTAGTGTTATTCTCTATATTGTTTATTTCTTTACTCTGTAACTGTTTAAAGGGAACCTGTCACCAGATTTGTCAACCTATAAGCTGCGGCCACCACCACTAAGCTCTTATATATGCAGCATTCTAGACTACTCTATATAAGTGCCCAGGCTGATCTGTGTAACATAAAAAACATATTTTTTTATACTCACCTAGGGGCGGTTGGCTCCAATGGGTCTCGCGACCTGCATCTCCTCTTTCTTCCATTGCCTTGCTCCTTCCAAGCTCTGTGTGTAGAACGCGTCCTACGTTACTAAAAAAATGCGTCCTACGTTAAGTATTGTAATGCGCAGGCGTGGGGAAAAGTCAAAGACCGTATGCGTACTACAATACTTTGATCTGCGCTCAGCAGGGCAGAGAGAAGTGCGTATTTTCAGGAATACAATGTGGACTTTGTGTGGATGATGTAGGATGCACCATCCACATGAAGCAGGGAAGGAGGACGGCGATGGAAGGAAGAGCGGAGTCGTCAGACCAAGACCAGTGACGCCCATTGGACCCGACAGCCCTGCAGGTGAGTATAATAAAATGTATTTTATGTTCTACAGATTTGCTTGGGCACTTATATACAGTATTCTAGAATGAGGTATATAAAAAATCACTGGTGGTGGCCGCAGGTTATAGGGGACAAATCTGGTGACATGTTCCCATTATTAGAATAATAAAAAGTTACTTGATAAAAAAGGACAGTCAACATATACACATAATGAAAAGGTATAATAAGTAGAGATGAGCGATGTTCGAGGTTCGAGGTTCACCAATTTCATGATCGAGTGATTTTGGTAGGTGCTCGAGATCGAACTCGAACTCAAGCTTTTTGCTAAAAGCTCGATAGCTTGAGTTACGTTCGAGAACGGTTCGATCAGCAAAAAGCCTAGCTAGTTAATAGCTGGCTTTTCACTGTAATAGTGTGAGTCACTGTGATTCACGCTATTATCAAATTTCAGCGTATAAAGTGTGGTGGGACGTGGCTTAGATCTGTGCTGCTGCTGAGTGCTAATAGAATGCCGATCGCCATTTTTTTTTTCGTAAGCGCGCATGCAGTGGGGCAGGCCAGGATGTCAGCCAATCACAGACACACACACAGCTAAGTGGACTTTTTGCCAGACAAGCAAGGGCATGTGTCATAGGCTGTGAATGTCCCATGTCCTTGCCTTATAAATACGGCCATTTTCCCTCACGCTGCCATTATCTGCCTTCTGCGTGTGGGTGACAGTCACCGCTCACGCTGCTGCTGCCGCCGCTCCTGCTGTGTGCGCTATAGACAAAGCGCTGTAGAGATTAGGGACTGCTGTTTATTTCATCCCTTTTCAGGGCTGATTTCCAGGCGCTCAGAGCCATAGCTGCTAGGCAGGTCCGTGCAAACGCTGTATACAGCTTTAGATAACAGCGTCTGTGTACCTCAGCTCAGGAAATTCCTTGCTGCATTTCATCATTAGGAGGGATAAAAAGTGAGGCTTCCTTTCCTGTCCTGGTACCCACAGAACCCAGCCACTGCATCCACCTGCCCACTTTTGCCACACTATTTTTATAGCAAACAGTGCTGAAACTTAGTGGCATCCAAAAAGTGTCTGCTATACTAAATTAGTGCCCCACTGGTGCCAAGCAAGTTCCAACACCTTTGCCTTCTACCCTCCTGCCTATTTTTGCTACACTATTTTTATAGCAAACAGTGCTGAAACTTAGTGGCATCCAAAAAGTGTCTGCTATACTAAATTAGTGTCCCACTGGTGCCAAGCAAGTTCCACCACCTCTGCCTTCTACCCTCCTGCACATTTTTGCTACGCTATTTTTATAGAAAACAGTGCTGAAACTTAGTGGCATCCAAAAAGTGTCTGCTATACTAAATTAGTGTCCCACTAGTGCCAAGCAAGTTCCACCACCTAAGCCTTCTACCCTCCTGCACATTTTTGCTACGCTATTTTTATAGCAAACAGTGCTGAAACTTAGTGGCATCCAAAAAGTGTCTGTTATACTAATTTAGTGTCCCACTGGTGCCAAGCAAGTTCCACCACCTCTGCCTTCTACCCTCCTGCCCATTTTTGCTACGCTATTTTTATAGCAAACAGTGCTGAAACTTAGTGGCATCCAAAAAGTGTCTGCTATACTAAATAAGTGCCCCTCTGGTGCCAACCAAGTTCCACCACCTCTGCCTTCTACCCTCCTGCCTATTTTTGCTACGCTTTTTTATAGCAAACAGTGCTGAAACTTAGTGGCATCCAAAAAGTGTCTGCTATACTAAATTAGTGCCCCACTGGTGCCAAGAAAGTTCCACCACCTCTGCCTTCTACCCTCCTGCCCATTTTTGCTACGCTATTTTTATAGCAAACAGTGCTGAAACTTAGTGGCATCCAAAAAGTGTCTGCTATACTAAATAAGTGCCCCTCTGGTGCCAAGCAAGTTCCACCACCTCTGCCTTCTACCCTCCTGCCTATTTTTGCTACGCTTTTTTTATAGCAAACAGTGCTGAAACTTAGTGGCATCCAAAAAGTGTCTGCTATACTAAATTAGTGCCCCACTGGTGCCAAGAAAGTTCCACCACCTCTGCCTTCTACCCTCCTGCCTATTTTTGCTACGCTATTTTTATAGCAAACAGTGCTGAAACTTAGTGGCATCCAAAATGTGTCTGCCATACCAAATTAGTGCCCCACTGGTGCCAAGCAAGTTCCACCACCTTTGCCTTCTACCCTCCTGCACATTTTTGCTACGCTATTGTTATAGCAAACAGTGCTGAAACTTAGTGGCATCCAAAAAGTGTCTGTTATACTAAATTAGTGTCCCACTGGTGCCAAGCAAGTTCCACCACCTCTGCCTTCTACCCTCCTGCCCATTTTTGCTACGCTATTTTTATAGCAAACAGTGCTGAAACTTAGTGGCATCCAAAAAGTGTCTGCTATACTAAGTTAGTGTCCCACTGGTGCTAAGCAAGTTCCACCACCTCAGCCTTCTACTTGCCTGCCTATTTCGGCTACGCTATTTTTATAGCAAACAGTGCTGAAACTTAGTGGCATCCAAAAAGTGTCTTCTATACTAAATTAGTGTCCCACTGGTGCCAAGAAGTTCTACCACCTCAGCCTTCTACCCTCCTGCCCATTTTCGCTATGCTTTTTTTATAGCAAACAGTGCTGAAACTTAGTGGCATCCAAAAAGTGTCTGCTATATTAAATTAGTGTCCCACTGGTGCCAAGCAAGTTCCACCACCTCAGCCTTCTACCCTCCTGCACATTTTTGCTATGCTATTTTTATAGCAAATAGTGCTGAAACTTAGTGGCATCCAAAAAGTGTCTGCTATACTAAGTTAGTGTCCCACTGGTGCCAAGCAAGTTCCACCACCTCTGCCTTCTAGTCTCCTGCACACTTTTGCTACACTTTTTTTATAGCAAACAGTACTGTCAGTTTTAGGCCCATAGTTGCATTGTCAGGGATAGTCAGTGTTGGTTCTTCAGCTGTCAATAAAGCTAGACCACCTCTGCAATCTACACCACCTCTCAATTTTTGCTACCATATTTTAAGTGTCCAATCTTGTTGCTAAAAACTGAGTGGCAAAAGGATAGATGCTGGTGGAAAGGGGAACAGGCGTGTTGGAAAAGGAAAAAAAGTTTGTGTCCATGGGGAAGGTGGGAAAGGTACATTAGCATCTGCTGAAGATAGTCCATCTTCCAACAAAAGTAAGATGTCTACTACTTTCCGTGGACAATCCGATGTGCTCCCTTTTTTACGGAACAAAACAACTGGAACAAAGGTAGACGATGCACAAAAAAAACACATGCTTGAATGGATCACAAGTGCTACAACACATGGCCTCTCCTCCACCTCAACTTCAAAATAAAAAAAACAACATTCCCCTGAGTTGTCATCCCAATCGCACTTGCTTTCTCCCAGCTCTCAAGTCTACACCCTCCCTGCAGAATATAGTGTAACAGAGATGGCTGAGTCTGCAGAGCTGTTCAGTCACACTATAGGCTGGGAATCAGAGGTCTGCTCACAAGCTACAGTGAGTACAGACCAGGAAATGGTCTGCAGTGATGCCCAGAAGCTTTGTGACTCAGATTCAGGCCCTGATGACCAAGTTTCTGAGCATAATGTAGACCCTCATTCCCAAACTGTAACACCTGTTGGTGGAGACAATGAGGAACATACTGATGACGATGAGATGAAGATACCAGATTGGGATGACAACTTAACTATTTAGTCAGGGCAGGAAGAGGTTAGGTATGAGGGCGAGGGGAATGCAAACACAACTCTTGATGATGAAGATCTAGATTCCACATACTGTCAACCCTCAGTCGGGTACTCGAGGAGGTCACCAGAGGCGGTGGAGGACGATGCAACTGACGATGAAGTAACCTTGCACCTTCCTGGACAGAGTGGGAGTACTGGAAGCAAGTCAACAAGTGCATCCTCAGCCACCACTCTGCCTCTGAGCACAAGTCGGGGTGGCTCTGCAGGTCGCATGTCCTCTAAGCCTTGCCTAGCCTGGTCCTTTTTGACCTTGCAAAGGATCTCCCAAATCTGTAAAATTTGTCGGCAATCTATAAGTAGAGGCCACAACCTCACCAGTCTGACAACTTCTTCCATGAATCATCACATGAATATCAAGCATAAGTCCCAATGGGAAGCTCACTGTGCTGCAATGTGGCCTAGCGGAGCGAGCCAACCACCGCCTGCCCCTACCAGTGCATCCGCACGCTCTTCATCTTCTGTGACTGTGGGGACAGCTGTCAGACCTGTTCTTCCATGAAGACCTTCCACCACTTTAACCACAGCAGGCAGTTTGCTTGGTAGGTCATCAGTTGGTTTGGAAGGGGAAACAAATGCTGGTGTACAGCTCTCTCAGACATTGAGAGCACCAACTTTGGATGAAGGCAACATCATGTCTCCGCCTGCACTTTCCTCATAGATCTGCAGTTTTGCCGGGACACCCTACTCACCCCTGTCTCCACACAGCAGCCAGATCTCGGTCCCTCAGATGTGGACAAATAAAAGGCCATTTCCTCCTAGCCATGACAAAGCTAAGAGGTTGACTTTAGCCCTCTGTAACCTCTTGGCTACTGAAATGCTGCTTTTCCGCCTGGTGGACACACAGGATTTTCGAGACCTTATGTCCGTCGCAGTGCCCCAGTACCAGATGCCCAGTTGCCACTACTTCTCCAAGAAAGGTGTGCCTGTGCTACACCAGCATGTCGCACACAACATCACCGCTTCCTTGAGAAACTGTGTGTGTGACCGGGTGCAATTTACCACCGATACTTGGACCAGTAAGCATGGACAGGGGCGTTACATATCGCTGACTGGGCACTGGGTAACTATGGTGATAGATGGAGAAGGGTCTGCTAAACAAGGCTTGCCATCCCCACGACTTGTGGATCAATCCATTGTATGTCGAAGTTCATCCACTGCTTCTGCCTCCTCAACCTCGTCTGGGTCCTCCACCTCCGCCCCAAGCCTGCCTGGTCAGGCCACCCGCGTTGCAACTGCGCACAAGGAATTTTGCATACCTCCTTACTATGCTGGCAGCAAAGCTCAACGGCATCAGGCGGTCTTTAGCTTGAAATGTCTTGGAAATAAGAGTCACACAGCGGATGAGTTGTGGTCAGCTCTGCGGTCCAAGTTTCGTAAATGGTTGTCTCCACTCAACCTGCAGCCAGGGAAGGCCGTGTGCGACAATGCTGCAAACCTGGGTGCGGCCCTTCGCCGAGGCAAGGTGACACACGTGCCTTGTATGGCTCACGTGTTGAACCTTGTTGTCCAGCAATTTTTAACCCACTATCCCGGCCTAGATGGGCTTCTGCACAGGGCATGGTCACTCTCTGCTCACTTCCTCCATTCAACCGCCGCAGCTGACCGACTTGCATCACTCCAGAAGTCATTCAGCCTGCTGGTTCATCACCTGAAATGCGATGTGGCGTCATGCTGGAATTCGACTCTCCACATGTTACAGCGACTTTGGCCGCACCACAGAGCCCTGGTGCAATACGTTATGACGTATAGCCTGGGCCAATGAGATGCAGAGGTGGGGAAGATCACGCTGATGGAGTGGTCTCAGATCAAGGACCTATGCATCCTTCTGCACAATTTCGACATGGTGACGAATATGTTTACCGCAGACAATGCCATTATCAGCATGACAATTCCAGTCATTTACATGCTGGAGCAAATGCTAAACACTATTCGGAGTCAGGGGGTAGGACAAGAGGAAAGGGAGGAAGTACAGGAAGATTCATATGCAGAAGGGATACCAACATCTACAAGGTCCAGACGTTCATCATCACTAAGGCGGCAGGCATGGGACGGTAGTGGAAAGGGATTAACAAGGGCGCATGGTAGCAGACAAAATGTTGAGGAAGGTGCAGGAGACCAGGAAGAAATGGAGGACGAACTCTCTATGGACATGGAAGACTCAGCAGATGAGGGAGACCTTGGTCAAATTTCGGTCGAACGAGGTTAGGGGGAGATGTCAGAGGAAGAAAGCACTGTTGGCACCTCTATGCAACAAACACAGTGAGGACTTGGTCTGCATGGATGCGCAAGACACATGAGCGTCTTCTTGCTGCACTACCTACAACATGACCCTCGGAATGTCAAAATTAGAAGTAATGATGAGTACTGGCTTGCCACACTATTAGATCCCCGGTACAAGTCCAAATTTTGTGAAATAATTCCAGCCATAGAAAGGGTCGCACGTATGCAGGAGTATCAGCAGAAGCTGTTAGTCAATCTTAGCTCGGCTTTTCCACCAAACACAAGTGATGCACAGAGTCAATCTCCCAGTTGTAACTTGACAAACATGGGACGGTCTCGTCATCAACAGTCTAACCGTACCAGCAGCACCGTATCTGGTGCTGGTAACAGCAATTTTATTGAATCCATTCATAACTTTTTTAGACCATCCTTTGCAAGGCCACCAGAGACAACAAGTCTGACACATAATCAACATGGGGAGATAAGGTATGCACACCAGTGACTATGTAAGGGGAATACATGGAATAGCAGAAACTGCTGTGTGAATACTGACTTGAAAAATCCAATAGCTATATGAAGAGTGAAAATGTGAAAAATGGAATCTGCATTACTGCCATGAACATATGAATCAAGAGAAATTTAGCTACTGAATTGATCAATGCAATAGAGCCCCAACACTACGCCAAAGTATTTCTCTACGTTGGGGTCCCTAGCTTGTGTGTGTCCTCTCATGCAGTTAAAAAACTTACCGTGTATGGGAAGCTGAGACCCAGGCTATTTATGCGTATTATATGGATTGGCAATAGGTGTGGTGGGGAGGGTTCACAAACGAAAAATTACTAACAATAACGAATAACGTTTGGAACACCATTCTAAGTCTGAACTGGGTGCAAAAAACCTAAAAAAACATCACTATGGGGAGATAAGGTATGCACACCAGTGACTATGTAAGGGGAATACATGGAATAGCAGAAACTGCTGTGTGAATACTGACTTGAAAAATCCAATAGCTATATGAAGAGTGAAAATGTGAAAAATGGAATCTGCATTACTGCCATGAACATATGAATCAAGTCAGTATTCACACAGCAGTTTCTGCTATTCCATGTATTCCCCTTACATAGTCACTGGTGTGCATACCTTATCTCCCCATAGTGATGTTTTTTTAGTTTTTTTGCACCCAGTTCAGACTTAAAATGGTGTTCCAAACGTTATTCGTTATTGTTAGTAATTTTTCGTTTGTGAACCCTCCCCACCACACCTATTGCCAATCCATATAATACGCATAAATAGCCTGGGTCTCAGCTTCCCATACACGGTAAGTTTTTTAACTGCATGAGAGGACACACACAAGCTAGGGACCCCAACGTAGAGAAATACTTTGGCGTAGTGTTGGGGCTCTATTGCATTGATCAATTCAGTAGCTAAATTTCTCTTGATTCATATGTTCATGGCAGTAATGCAGATTCCATTTTTCACATTTTCACTCTTCATATAGCTATTGGATTTTTCAAGTCAGTATTCACACAGCAGTTTCTGCTATTCCATGTATTCCCCTTACATAGTCACTGGTGTGCATACCTTATCTCCCCATA
The DNA here is from genome assembly GCF_048569485.1 of Anomaloglossus baeobatrachus. Taxonomy (NCBI): domain Eukaryota; kingdom Metazoa; phylum Chordata; class Amphibia; order Anura; family Aromobatidae; genus Anomaloglossus; species Anomaloglossus baeobatrachus. The sequence goes on along the minus strand of NC_134355.1, from coordinate 174,974,169 downwards.
GTGATGTTTTTTTAGGTTTTTTGCACCCAGTTCAGACTTAGAATGGTGTTCCAAACGTTATTCGTTATTGTTAGTAATTTTTCGTTTGTGAACCCTCCCCACCACACCTATTGCCAATCCATATAATACGCATAAATAGCCTGGGTCTCAGCTTCCTATACACGGTAAGTTTTTTAACTGCATGAGAGGACACACACAAGCTAGGGACCCCAACGTAGAGAAATACTTTGGCGTAGTGTTGGGGCTCTATTGCATTGATCAATTCAGTAGCTAAATTTCTCTTGATTCATATGTTCATGGCAGTAATGCAGATTCCATTTTTCACATTTTCACTCTTCATATAGCTATTGGATTTTTCAAGTCAGTATTCACACAGCAGTTTCTGCTATTCCATGTATTCCCCTTACATAGTCACTGGTGTGCATACCTTATCTCCCCATAGTGATGTTTTTTTAGGTTTTTTGCACCCAGTTCAGACTTAGAATGGTGTTCCAAACGCTATTCGTTATTGACACATAATCAACGGCTGGAGAGGATGATACAGGAGTATCTCCAAATGAACATCGATGCCATGATTTTGCAACTGGAGCCTTGCTCATTTTGGCCTTTAAATTTTAAAAAATGGCCTGAGCTCGCCACTTACGCCTTGGAGATCTTGTCGTGTCCCACAGCCAGCGTTGTCTCTGAACGTGTCTTCAGTGCTGCTGGGTGTGTGCTGACAGACAAGCGCATGCATCTGTCCAGTGACATTGTGGACAGATAACATTCATCAAGATGAACAAGTCATGGATCCGCAAGGACTTTACTACCCCTGTGTCATCCTGGGGAGAGTAAAGGCTTGTGGATTTTGAATGTGCTTGATGCTAATGTACCTGTCAAGTTTGCAACTGGGACACAAGTGATGCCACTGAAGGGGTGTCTGTGTGGCCCAATTTTTGGAAAAAAGGGAGACTCTGCTAGGAGTCCACTTGCTGTGTTTTTAAAAATGAGCCAAGATGAACAAGTCTTGGTTCAGCAAGGACTTTGCTACCTACTCTGGTGTCATCCTGGGGACAGTTAAGGCTGGCGTATTTTGGAATGTGCTTGATACAAATGTACCTGTGAAGTGTACAACTGGGGCACAAGTACTGCCACTGAAGTGGTGTCTGTGGGGCCCAATTTTTGGAAAAAAGGGAAAGTCTGCTTGGAGTCCCCTTGCTGTGTTTTACATGATTTTAGAAGGGCATGCCATGCCTATATCTATGTCTCCTCCTCTTTTTCCTCGTCCAGCTGTTTAGTTTTCGCATGAGTATTTGTCCTGGTCACTTTCCCATGTGTTTGTATTGTCTAGGGAGTTGTTTGTCACCTTGTGGACACCTTTGAGGGTGTTTTCTAGGTGTTTTTGTGTGTTTGTGATTGCCTCCCATTGTTTTCAATGGGGTCCGAAAGGTTCGTCGAACAGTTCGCTGAACCGAACTCGAACGCGGCCTCCGTTCGACGAACCGAACCGAACTCGAGCCTCTAGAGGTTCGATCATCTCTAATAATAAGCAGTAAATTATACACCAAAAGGAAAATAGGGGTAAATTTACAGGGATAACAGTTCCACAAAGGGCATCTATTACACATCATGGCCACAGACTCTGCAAGTACATCCGGCTTCCTAATGAACCTGCATCTTGAGGGGTGGGTGTTGAGCTATGTTTGTGAGACCTCTCTTTTAAGGAGAAGTATCCCTTTTTTCTTCTTTGTTTGACCCCAATTCTCAAATTATGTTCTTTATCACATTATATGAACTGATAACGCTTCCTCTTTTGGATAATTTTACATTTTACATGCGTCTATTGTGACGTTGCATTAATGTTTAGGTGACCCTATAGATGAATGGTAATTCTTCCCTGTGTCACCTGCTGTCACAGGGATTTTTTTTCCTTTTGATTACTATTGGCCTTGGTAAATTATTGCAACTCTAATATTATAGTTTCTTTCCAATTTTTACTACTCTGTAGTTCTAGAAAACTGTTCTCAGGAAACGTATAACTGATGGTGATCACATGTGATTGACTAGTAAAATGCATATTGTAACGTGACTAACTTTGCTGAGTGTGAAAGGATGTAGCTATTGCTGACACGTATTAATCTGTCCATCTGCTTGCCAGGAAGCCCAGCCAGGTGTGAGCAGTATGTCTTAAGACTGCACTGGCCATAGATACACAGTGAAACTAATCTTGCCAAATAAAATACCTAGTGCATCCAAAAGCGGAAAGAAGTGAAGGGAGAATAAATCATATAAATAAAGGACCAGCAATGAACAGATCCTATGTTTAGCAAGCTTAATATTTACTTTAAAAACATCATCAATAAAGTCATTTGGTAGACGGGATGGGAGGGGCGACATCCTGTCCAAACAAGGCAAAGGAACTTTAGGCTGTCTTAAGTCATTGTTTACTTCCTATTTTAGAAAGAAAACATGTGTGCCCATCCCCTGCAACGTTTCCCCAGCCACAGCTCATTAGCATTCAAACTTACAGTATTTTCTAGATTGTAAGACTCACTCCCCTCCTCCCCCAAAACTGGGAGTAAAATGGGGGGTGTCTTACAATGCGGATATGGCTTACCGAGGCGGCAATGGTGGAGCAGGGTCATAGGAGGCAGGGTCGGCGATACTGAGGGTGTCAGTGCAGTTTCGCGGCGGCGGCTGGTGAATCGCCTACGGTTAACGCGATCAACTTCAAGAAAATAGCTGTGGAGGCGGTGCGTGCGCAGATTGACGCAATGAACTTGAAGAAAATGGCCACAAACACTTTTCTGCGCATGCGCCACCTCCACGGCCATTTTCTTGCAGCCCATTGCATCATACGCGAGCGATTCATTGGAGTCTACAGTCAAATCAGACGCCCACCGCAGCAGCAACTCCCCGACACACCGTCATGTGACCCTCCTGAGTCCTACACTGCAGTGACACCTTCGCAGCACACCAAAAGGTCAATGGCACTTGCCGCTGAGACAACCCCAAGGCCACAGTATTGTTTACCCTCTGTCCACTGACCCTGCTGAGATGCATCACCCCCACCTCTGAGCCCGCAGCATCACTGACCCTGCCTCCTGTGACCTTTAAGAACCACTCTACTACCGCTGTTCCTCCCTGGTAAGCATTAGGATTAAAACATATAAGTATTATGAGATGGACCCTCATTTTAACATTAAAAAATATTTTTTCCTATTTTCCTCCTTTAAATTTGGGATGCATCTTATGAACCAAAAAATATGGTATATTAAAATGTATACAGACAATAATTAACCTCTTCCCGACATGGCCATTTTCCATTTTTGAGTTTGAGTTTTTTTTATTTTTCCTTCCACATAGCCATATGAAGGCTTGGTTTTTAGTGGGATGTGTTGTACTTTTGAGTGACAGCAGGAAAAAAATTCCAAGTGTGAAGAAATTGTAAAAAAAAAGCGCAATTCCACAATTGTTTTTCAGATTTTTTTATTTACAGTGTTCACTATTTGGTAAAAAATTCACAGCAATAATATGATTCACCATGTTTGTACGATTACATAGATACCAAACGTGAATAGATTTAATTTTATTCTAGCGGTGAAAAAAAATCTGAAATTTGTAAAAAAAATTTGCTTATGTCGCCATTTTTAGAGACCTGTAACTTTTTAAATTTTCAGTTGATTAGGCTGTATGAGGTTTTGTTTTTTATGCCCTAGGCTGACATTTTTATTGCCACTGTTTTCATCCTCCCTTATTCCATTTTATTGCAGTGTTGCTGTGGCTTAAAAATTATAATTCTTGTGTTTCACATTTTTTAAATTAATTTCAGATTTTGATAGCTTGATCTTTTATGAACATAGTGAAACCAAATATGTGTGTTTTTTTTAACTTATTTTTAATGGAGCTAAAGGGGAATGATTTGAACTTTTAATAGAAACATGGGCACCACTTCTGCATACTTTACTCACTCTGTTTTTGGCTTACAAATACTGAGGTAAGAAACCCATCAAATACTCAAAAGGCCACTTTACACACTACAATATCGCTAGGGAGCATACCCCCCCCCGTCGTTTGTGAGTCACGGGCAAATCGCTGCCCGTGGCGCACAATATTGCTAGGATGCGTCACACATACTTACCTTCCAAGCGACGTAGCTGTGGCCAGCGAACAGCCTCTTTTCTAAGGGGGCAGTTTGTGCGGCGTCACAGCGACGTCACACGGCAGGCGTCCAATAGAAGCGGAGGGGCGGAGAGCAGCAGCATGAAAGACACGCCCACCTTGTTGCCGGATAACGCAGGTACGGTGTTGTTTGTCATTCCTGAGGTGACACACATAGCGATGTGTGCTTCCTTAGGAACGACCAACAACCTGCGTCCTGAACCAGCAACGACATTTGGGAAATGAACGACGTGTCAACGATCAAGTGAGTAATTTTGATTGTTAGCGGTCGCTCGTGCGTTTCACATGCAACGACGTCGCTATCGAGGCCGGATGTGTGTCACGAATTCCGTGACCCCAACGACATCTCGTTAGCGATGTCGTTGCGTGTAAAGCCCCCTAAAGTGTGCACCTGGCCTTAGGGAACTTGAATCGGTGATAATTCGATTATTTTTACTATATACAAAAATGATGGTTCCTATAGACACCAGCTACAAGCTAGCTTTCACAGGAGTACAACCATGACAGGCACGGAAATCTTCAGCAGTCCCCAAGCCATCATGGCAACCCATCAGTGCCCCACAGCTGCTGTCAACTGTACATATTGGTAAGGGGTATAAACTTATAGGGAAAGCTTCCTTAAGGTTGCCATTGCATACATCAGTTTGATGAAAGGCTTGGTGGAGTATTATGTGCCAAATTTATTAAGAAGCACACACAATGAATTTGGCAAATCTTCTAGCATGTGCACCTATGTACCTCACCAGAAATGCTACTCTGACATACAAAATGCTGGCATTTTGTTGAATTTGAAGGATGGACACAGTCCCATCCCACCCCAGTGGTTTTTCTGTTTATCCTTTTTGGGCTTTTTTGCCTATTTCCAAAATGGCATCCCCTGCTTCATTCTTCTCCATGTGTTCTGTGACCTCTTGCCTTTATAACCCCAGTCCAGCCTCCAGTCCTCTGCTTGAGTATTCTGCCTGGTTTCCTACTCCTAATGGCATTACAAGTTACGCCAGCAAATCCTGTGTGATGATCCTGTTGCTGCTCTTCAGAGGTTCTGCCACCTTCTGCTCACCTGCTGCCTTCAGCTGCTGATGCCTAGACCCTGCTGTGGCTCATGCCTTACCTGCTTTGCTGACACGTAAACTGGCTTACTAAATTAACTTCTCTGTTGCTTCCACCATTGAATTGATGCAGTAGTAGAGCACTCAACTGTTCTGAACACTAGAAACTGCTTTGCATTTGTTTACTGAACATTGTATACTGCTCTGCATCTCGCTTTGGACTTTCAGAGACTTCCTTACGATGCTTCAAAGACTGCATTACTAAATCACATTATCTTGTGAGAGTCTCAAGAGACTTTCCTTAAGGGTATGTGCGCACGTGTGCGTATTACATGCAGTTACGCTGCGTTCTGCACTGCAGCGTAACTGCATGCGTCCTGCGTCCCCTGCACAATCTATGGAGATTGTGCAGAAGCCGTGCGCACGTGGCATGTTAGAACGCAGCGATTCGGCTGCTTGCCGACTCGCTGTGTTCTAAGAAGTGACATGTCACTTCTTTCGTGCGTTCTGCATGCTGTCTATAGGGAGAGGCAGCATGCAGAGCGCACGAATCTGCCGGCACCATGCGCTTCAGAACGCAGCTTTTCAGCTGCGCTCTGAAGCGCACATTTTCGGTGCAGTGCAGAGCGCACACGTGCGCACATAGCCTAAAGGCTTCATTTGATATCTTCACTGTGTGTTTATGGACTTGATTGTTTTTCTCTGCACCTGTTTGCTAATCAACATGTGTTACAATACAAACGTTATTACCTATAAACCAGGTTCAGTTGTGTCTTTGCTCCACGGAAATAAATTCCTGAGTTATCTATTATAATTATTACACTCGGCTTCTCCCAAACCCTAGTAATTTTGGCAGAGCTGTTTCAAAATGTCAAAAATCATATGAAATCTTGTGTAAAAGCTTTGTCAATCCCCCTTTAGGCTATATTTACATTACGCAGTAACTATGGTTGAAATCAGCAAAAGTCCTCCATTGTTGTAGTCTGTCTTCCTTTGTTGCTGTGCTCTGTTTTCCGTTGCTGTGGTCTGTCCTCTGTTTCCCTTGCAATTGAGACTGTTTGAGTTTCCAGTTTAAGAAATTACGCTTGGAAACAGTGGAAAGACAACCGTATGACCATTGCATGTGCTTCAAGGTGCAATAGCAAGGTGAAGATGCAAATACGAACAGCTAAGTGCTTCCATTGACCTGGGACAATTGTCATAATTATGATACAGCAACACCATTAGGCCTATGTGTTTCCCGCATGGCTTGGCTGATTTGCTGTTTGCCCCATCTGATGAGTTTACTATCTAATGAGATGAAAACTTCAGCCCATGAGAATGTATTGTCACAGACCGCAATGCTTTCAGGTACTTTTATTTATCATGTATGAATATAATAGTGATTGATTATTAATGTCTTGGTGCAGGAATAAAATTTACAAAATGATAGGCACCAAAACCTGGAAGCATTTTGTTTACAATTACAGCATTTATTAAATCCTCGATTTTTACCTTGTAAAACTAATGTTTTATTGGCACCCAACCACCAGAATAAGGTATAATTAGATATATTGTATGCATAACGGGGCATAAATTTCTATGGGACCTCATCAAACACTTTAAATTTAGTTAAAAGCAGTGGCGTACCGTCAATAGAGGCCAACCACGCGGCTGCTATGGGGCCCACGACCTAAAGGGGCCCGGAGCGGCTGCCCGCGGTGTGTGCACTTTTACTTTCCATCATTCCCAGCATGGGCGGCTGCCCTGGGCCGTCACCAAGCAGCTGATTAAAGGGGGGCCGCACTGTGTGAATAGCTGCAGGCACCAAAACAGAGGAGCAGACTTACCCATATTGCACAGCGCGGCCCCTGCTGTAGAGGGGGGAGTGGCCAGGCAGCGACTTCTACCAGACAAAAAGCTGTGAGAGCTACCAGGAGGACAACAGCCAATCAGGAGAGGGGGTGGAGCTTAATCAGCACAGCCATGGGGAAAATTAAAATGAATGCTAAACAGTGCAGGAGAAAGAGCAGAGACAAGAAGATAACAGAGCAGAATGAGCAGAGACAAGAAGATAACAGAGCAGAATGAGCAGAGACAAGAAGATAACAGAGCAGAATGAGCAGAGACAAGAAGATAACAGAGCAGAATGAGCAGAGACAAGAAGATAACAGAGCAGAATGAGCAGAGACAAGAAGATAACAGAGCAGAATGAGCAGAGACAAGAAGATAACAGAGCAGAATGAGCAGAGACAAGAAGATAACAGAGCAGAATGAGCAGAGACAAGAAGATAACAGAGCAGAATGAGCAGAGACAAGAAGATAACAGAGCAGAATGAGCAGAGACAAGAAGATAACAGAGCAGAATGAGCAGAGACAAGAAGATAACAGAGCAGAATGAGCAGAGACAAGAAGATAACAGAGCAGAATGAGCAGAGACAAGAAGATAACAGAGCAGAATGAGCAGAGACAAGAAGATAACAGAGCAGAATGAGCAGAGACAAGAAGATAACAGAGCAGAATGAGCAGAGACAAGAAGATAACAGAGCAGAATGAGCAGAGACAAGAAGATAACAGAGCAGAATGAGCAGAGACAAGAAGATAACAGAGCAGAATGAGCAGAGACAAGAAGATAACAGAGCAGAATGAGCAGAGACAAGAAGATAACAGAGCAGAATGAGCAGAGACAAGAAGATAACAGAGCAGAATGAGCAGAGACAAGAAGATAACAGAGCAGAATGAGCAGAGACAAGAAGATAACAGAGCAGAATGAGCAGAGACAAGAAGATAACAGAGCAGAATGAGCAGAGACAAGAAGATAACAGAGCAGAATGAGCAGAGACAAGAAGATAACAGAGCAGAATGAGCAGAGACAAGAAGATAACAGAGCAGAATGAGCAGAGACAAGAAGATAACAGAGCAGAATGAGCAGAGACAAGAAGATAACAGAGCAGAATGAGCAGAGACAAGAAGATAACAGAGCAGAATGAGCAGAGACAAGAAGATAACAGAGCAGAATGAGCAGAGACAAGAAGATAACAGAGCAGAATGAGCACAGACCTGACAAGAAGATAACAGAGCAGAAGAAGCAGAGGAAAGAGAGAGCTAAGCAAACAAGAATAAGGGAGAGCAGAAGGACCAGAAAGGAAAAGCAGAGGAGAGGAACTGAACAGCACAGCCAGCAGGACCCACAGGAAGTGGAGGCAGAAGCCACTGACATCATCTCTCCCAGCACAGGAGCAGGTTAGTATTATCATGTACAAATGTCTGCCTGTTGAACACTACAGAAGCTGCCCTGTGCTGTGTCATCTCTGTGTGTAATATCTCTGTACTAAAAGGAAAAAACATCAGCAAGCCGTATGTAAATGCTCTGTGCTGCGATGTGCAGCAGAGCATGAAGCAGAGTCAATATACCTTATGTGGCACTGCAGAGGGGTATAAGTGCAGGAGGGAAGCCCCATGTATGGCAGCCATAAGCGTGCGGCTTCCCTCTTACTATGATACCCCTCTGCAGTGCCACATCTGGTATATTGGCTCTGCTTCATGCTCTGTTGCAGAGCGCTACACAGAGCGTTTACTTATGGCTTGCTGACGGTTTCGCTTTTATTCTAATACTCTTTTGCAGTACCTATATTTGGTTCATCAGGCTTGCTTTATGCTTTACTGCACAGAGTATTTATCCCAGTCCTCCATCCACTTTCTTTTTTCCTGGCACATATATATTTCTGTTCTTAGTGTATTTTTGCACTCATTGTCCCATATCTATATCTGTACAGGGATCGATAGTTCCTTGGTCAGTTGATCATCATACTGGGTATAGGATCCTATGTATTACTTTTTTCGTTATTAGATTGGATCACATGGATGCCCTGACATGTTAGGGTACTTTCACACTTGCGTTGAACGGTATCCGTTGCATTGCGTTGTGTAACGGATGCAACGGATGTGTTGAATATAGTGGCACAACGGATGCAACGGATGCTGCAAAACAACGCAATTCGTTTTGATTTTTTTTTTTTTTTTTTTACAGTTTTACCAGCGGCAGACTATTGTAAACGATCAGCTGATCGCTCCCTGCAGCCGACCGCCGGGTGATCAGCTGATCGCTCCCTGCAGCCGGCCGCCGGGTGATCAGCTGATCGCTCCCAGTAGCCGGCCGCCGGGTGATTAGCTGATCGCTCCCTGCAGCCGGCCGCCGGGTGATTAGCTGATCGCTCCCTGCAGCCGGCCGCCGGGTGATTAGCTGATCGCTCCCTGCAGCCGGCCGCCGGCTGATTAGCTGATCGCTCCCTGCAGCCGGCCGCCGGCTGATTAGCTGATCGCTCCCTGCAGCCGGCCGCCGGGTGATTAGCTGATCGCTCCCTGCAGCCGGCCGCCGGGTGATCAGCTGAGCGCTTTCACTTGCCGGCGCCCGGGCATGCCGGCGGCCGGGCATGCCGGTGGCCGGTCGCTCAGCTGAGCGCTGTCGCTTGCCGACGGCCGGGCGCTCAGCTGAGCGTTCGGCCACCGCGAGCCAAAATAAAGTTTGATTTAAAAAAAAGAGCATGCGCAGTGGAATCCAGAGGATTCCACTGCTCAAAATAACGTTACATGCTGATATAGAAGGGTTAAATGGTTTCTCTATTTCTTTATTAAAGATATTTTATTTCATTAGTAAGTAGTTCATAGTCAGAGCCTTCGGAATAAGAGACAAGATCAAGGATTATTATTGTTTCTAAATGTTCTTCTTATCTTCTTCTTATCTCATATGCATGACTCTACATTTCTGTTTTGCTGAAACTTAAAGGTCATATGAGCAACTTGTAAATTTCCAGCTAGAAGCTTTATTTGCAATATCACATTGATCTGTAAATGGTATAAATAAACTGTACGTTAAATAAACAGAAGAATTGATCATGCTCACATGAATGATGCAGGTCTTTTTCTCCGAGCGCTCGCTCTTGATTAGGTCTGAAGAGGCCTAATTCAGAGGACCTCACTGGTGATCCCATAAGCTGACTTGTGACAAAACAGAACAGCTACAACAGTTTTTGGTGCCCAACGTGGAGCCGTGGCCAACCAGCCTATTCGGAAGAAGTTTTGGGGACTCTTGAGACAGTGAAATTTCAGCTGCAGCAAGGTGAGAAGCTTTATTCTTACACTTCATTTCACTCTCTCTGATTTCCCGAATATTCTGGGTAAGGCTGTACACACGGTTCAAGAACTCTGGCATCACCAGTGAGTATTGTTTTTTCATGCATGTCTGAATGAGAGTTGAAATATAGAGTAATAAGATAATCTGTTGTCCGTCCATTAACTGATTGCATAGATTGCATAGCACGGAATTTGGGACAGTCTCTGTATAATTGCATTTGCTGTGTGTTGCTGTGTTTTGTGTTTTGCTTTGGCCATCTTTGCATCTTTGATGGGCAATACACTGGTCTAGGGATATGTGTTCATAAGTGGTTTCATATTAATGCCTAGATAAAGTAGGCAGGCAATAGGTTGTTGTATATTGATGAGAAGCCTCTGAATAACAAAGTGACAAGTAATTGAGATAAGAGACTAATATGTATGTATAAGTCTAATGGTTATAGGCTATACTGTGGACTGTGAAAAGATGTTCCGGTTGTGACATGTCACAGGGCATAGCCATATAGAGTATTTGAGTGGATACCTGACATATGTATTTTTTCCCATCAGTGTCAAGAGCGGTTTAGATAATTTTATTTGCATGTGAGGTTAACTGATCCTTGGAAGGTGTATTGTTACATATGTTTCTAGAATCAAGTGCTGTGAAGGTATATAAGTAGTCTCAATTTTCTGCAGGGATTGTGTATTATACCAGTGGGTATTAGGATTGTGTTTTGGAAAGCTGAATCTGAACGAGATAACACTCTTGCTAAACAAACTGTGCGCTGACATTCTTTTGGGAGGGGTCAAGTGAACAGCTGCGCGATTTTCTGCCCTTTGTGAGAAGTCAGCTCTGTTAATTGTATTGGTTTAACTCTAGTTTACGTTCGTTGCTGGAATACTTTGAAAAGGACCAGCATGGAGTACCCAACTGCACATCAGGTTTGAAGAAGTGGGTTAGAGAGCCGTGTGGCCTTCCCACTTACATGGAGGTGGTCTAGCAGGTGAGAGGACTATCACACCTGGTCCTTCCTGCTTTAGTCATCTGGTCTATTGGGTGAGAGAGGTTTTTTAACCCTTCCCAATACGCCCTACAAGTGTAGCAGGTGAGAGTGAATGCTGATTGAGCCTTCTTGCTACCACTTGAGAGCCCATTCTGACTTGCCAGGAGACGTGTGGCCTGTTAACGAGGTTCAGGGACACTGAGAGGGCATTTGCAGAAAGGTCGGCTGTGTGGGAATAAGTTGAAGCCATGGGCAACTTGTTCAGTGTGCAGTGTGGGGCTCCAGCAGGATCCAAAACAGCCAAACAGATAGTGCAAGAAAGGAAAGTCAAGGAAGCAGTGAAAAATGTCAGACCAATACTCAGAAAGGCAGACATGCCAGAGTGTGGGTGTTTGGATGTTGAGAAATGGCACAGATTCAGGGAAGAGGTGCAGCATTGTGGATGTAAAGAAATAACAGTGGGATGTATTATTATATTATTGTTATGTAAAGTGTATTATAAATGTTTTAATGCACCAAGAGCAAAAACTGTGACTGCTACCGCCCCCCCCCTTCACATAAGCAGAAACCCAGACCAGATGAATGGACTTGTAAACATTGTAGTCAGAAAAACCCAGACTGGAGAAGTACTTGTGCTACGTGTAATGTTACTCGCCCTAAGCAGATTGCACTAAATCCTGTTCGAACCAGATCACATGTGATGACAGAGGACGCTGACACTGAGACAGAGGTAGTGAAGGAATTGAGTTTGGGGAGGAAGCTGGACATTACTCTGATGGTGAGGAAAGAAAACAGTTATCTGACCCTGAAGACCAACCTTTCCCTCTTTCCCTGACTGACGTAATACAGCAGGAAGGGGAGAGTATAGAGACGTACTTTTGGAGGTTACAGCTGAAGTGGGCAGACGTGGGGTACAAAGTCAGAACCTCCCTTAATGACAAAATACTGATGAGTATATTCATTAACGGTATGAATAAGGTTTTACGAAAAGCAGTACAGACAGCCAGACCTGAGTGGAGAAATATCGACCCAACAGACCTTCTGCAAGTAGCTAAGGGGGTTGAACTGACAAAATGCAAGCGACCAGTTATGTATGCTAGAGCACAAGGAAGACAGTGGAAGCAGAAAGGGAGGGCACCAGGTGACCGAGCGACCGTACAGTGCTGGAATTGTGGACAGAATGGACATTACGCCAGACAGTGCAAAAACCCCAAATAGGAGAGGGAGCAGACTGACTCTCCTCCTTCCTTCCCTCCTCCTTTGCCTCTGGCCTAGGAAACTGGTGACCATGAAGGGACTGGAGGGATTGGTGTTTGAAATTCCCTTGATAAAACAGTATCCCTTAAGCCCAGCCAAATCAATGGCCCTGACCAGAGAATATGTGCAAGCAGGGGCTCTAGTACAAAGGTCCTCCCCCTGTAACACTCCCTTGTATCCAATCAAGAAAAAAAGGGCCCAAAGGTTCCCCTGACACGTACAGAATGGTGCATGATTTGAGAGCTGTCAATGCTGTCACTGAGAGTGTAACACCAATTGTTCCAAACCCACATACCTTACTGTCACAAATCCCAGGGACCTCCAAATGTTTTACAGTAATTGATTTGGCAAATGCATTTTTCTCTGTGCCTCTACACCCTGACTGTCAGTATCTTTTTGCCTTCACACATGAGGGGAAACAGTACATGTGGACAGTCCTCCCGCAAGGAGGAATGAATTCACCTACCATTTATTCTACAGCTATGGCAGGAATTCTGGAGCAGTGGCAACCGCCTCATCCACAGGTTACGCTATTGCAGTACGTGGATGACCTTTTGCTCTGCTGTCCAGACCAGACGTCCTGCAAGGAAGCCACAATTTCTTTGCTGTGTTTTCTGGCAGAGAATGGTTGCAAAGTTTCACGTGAAAAATTACAGTACTGTAAGCAAAAGGTAACATTTTTGGGTCACTGTATCTCTGAAGGTACGAGACACCTGACTGAGGAGAGAAAACAAGCAGTCCAAAGTCTCTCCTTACCCAGGTCCCACCGGCAACTGCGCACCTTTTTGGGCTTAGTGTCATACTGCAGGCCTTGGATAAGGTCTGCCTCGCAAATGATGCAACCCCTCTATGATTGTCTGTCATCTGACCCCTTTGACCTCACTCAGGAAGCTATTGACTCCTTTCATTCCCTTAAACTACTCATTGTATCTGCCCCGGCCCTGGGTATTCCAAATTACGATCAACCATTTTTCTTGTTTTGCACAGAACAGGGAGGGCATGTGTGGCGCCCCTGACCTGGTCAGGCACCACAGAGTATTGCACCCATGCGGGAGCAATGCTTCCAGGTAATCTCCAAAGGCCAGGATGAGGTGCACACACAAACATATAGTGACCAGGCCTCCCATATTACCAGAGGGGACCCTTGGGTAGCCAGAAGGAGTTAACTTTCAATTCCCAGCTGGGGGTGTGTTCAGGGGCTGGTTGCTAGGAAGCAGGGCAGAGAGAGAGAGGAAGAGGAGAGTCTGGAGGAAGAAGTTGAAGTGTGAGGAAGCAGGGCAGAGGAGCTCTCGTGTGAGACAGGTCCTGAGGAGTGCAGTAGCTGAAAGCGGGGGAGAAAGGAGTACCGTGGGTCGGCCTGAAAATCATCCAGAGAGAAGGGTGGCTGAGTACGGAGATCCCGGTATCCGAGCACACAAGGGGAACTAGGTCCCCAGTACAGGCAGCAGATCATCCAGAGCTGCTTAACCTACAGGTGGGGGGGGGTACTTCATGCCCTCACCACGACTACACAGAGCTTGAGCCAAGCAGCAATCACCAGGCCCATAAGGGGACAGGGCCAGAAGCCATCCCACCAAGGCCACGCTGCCGGCAGACGAGCCAGAGAGAGGGGAGCAGGGTGGTAACAGCTTCCCTGGAGGGGTCCTACCACGCTTCAAGCAAAGGATCCTCCTAAAACAGAAAGAGTGCAAGGAAGGCGAGTGGACAGCTACCCTCAGAACGGCCTCCTGGAATTCCTGGTTCAACCTGGTTATCACAGTGTCACCCGGGCATCTCACCGTGACCTCCAAACAGTGAGTAAACACGTTGAAAGACTTCTTGGACTGTGTTTGAGTCATTCTGCGACCTGTGGTCCCACACACATACACCGGGGCCTGGGGCTTGCCTCACTCTCAGGGGGCTAATATACTGACTGCACCCACCATCAGCCCCAGGCATCCCTTAATCTGCAGTGGCGGTCCCCGCTGACCGCAATACTGAGAGTGGCGTCACGACAATCCTAAAAGAAGGTTCCCTACCTGTGACCAGACTGTTCCATCCACGTGGAGTCCCTGAAGGTACTGCACCGACACATACTAGCGGGGCTTCACAACTTCTGGCGTCACGAACAGGATAAGGACTAGACCTGTTCAGACAGGTGACCGTGTGCCTCAGAGGTCCGACCGCAAAAATTGAACCGCCGCCATATTGCCATCTTCAAAAGCGCGCGCTGCAGCCCGCGCGAGGGAGAAGAGCACCGCCCACGAAGAGGTGTGGCCGCCCCAGAATCCCCACAATTCAGAGAGCGTACTGACCCAGGAAGTGGAAAGGGGGCGCGCAGATTTTTGAAGAAAAATGGACACTGCAGGAGGTAATGCCCCTGGTCAGGGCGACGCAGCCCAAGCGATGCCAGCCCCCGTCGCGCTGGACGCAGCAGCGCCTGGTGCCGGTGCCGCGGTCGCAGCCGCGCCGGCTGAAATCTCCCCCATAATGCCAGTTTCCTTGCTGTATGTCCCAGGAGCGCAATGGCTGCCCCAATACGCCGGTAAAATAGACACGCTGACCGGGTTTAAGAAGAAGATCAGCACCCTGCTAGACATGCACGCGATGACTGGTAAGCAGAGGGCCGCTGTGGTGCTGGGACAATTGACTGAGGCAGCAGAATTGGAAGCTGAGTCCTGGACCAATGATGACCGGAGCTCTGTTGAGACCATCTTTGCCAAACTAGCAGCTGCTTTTGAACACCGCACCGAGGGAGAGCTGAGGACGGACTTCTATAACTGCCGGCAGAAGCCCCAAGATAGCATAAGAGCCTATGCCCTCAGGCTGCAGGCTGCACTACGGGCTCTCAAGCTGGTGGACCCTGTCAGTGATCAGGAAGGAAACCGGATGATGAAGGAACAATTCTTGCGGGGCCTGCGTTCTCCTGAGGATGGGAAGCAGATGAAGCTGTGGTCCCTGGAACACCCTGACGTGGACTTTGCCATTCTGAAAGACAGGGCAGTGAAAGCACTCCAACCTCCTGTGGACACAGACCCCGTCGCACCAGCATGGCCTGCCAGTTCCACGGCTGCAGGAGCGGAATCCTCCTCGCAGGCCCTGGTAACTGCAAAAGGACTCAACACGCCAGCAGAGACCATAAATACACTATCCTCCCAGGTGCAACAGCTCACTAAGGACGTCGCACAAATCCTGAAAGCAATACAGTTGCCCTCAGAGACCAAAGTCCCTCATCGGATCCTGCTAGCTGACAACCCAGAGGACGTCCCTTGGATGCGGAGGAGAAGAGGTCCCCCAACCCGAGGCAGGAGCAGTGATCGCTATGACTCATCTGGACAACCCATCTGTCGTCGTTGCCAGGAGGCAGGACACTATGCAAGGGCCTGTCCTTTAAACGAGCCAAACCTGGGGCCGGGGGCCAGTCCTCAGGATTAAGAAGATCAGGCCCAAGTCGCTGCTGTGATCAGTACGTGGGTGGACGTCCTGTCCTGTCCATCGTCCTGGACGGGATCCCTACCCCGGCGTTATTGGACACCGGCTCTCAGGTCACCACGATCCCGTATGTCCTTTATCGGAGGTTTTGGTCGGACGACGATCTCCGACCACCGGACCCCTCCCTCACCATCTATGCTGCCAACGGACAACCTATAGACCAGATCGGGGTCAAAGAGGTAACCATAAAGGTGGGAAGGCAGGAAATGAAGGGACAAGGACTGATTGTTGTGGACACTGATATTAGAGAAAGGAACCCGCAAATGATTTTAGGCACTAATGTCATAGAAAATTGCCTAGGGGAAGTGTTGTTGTTGCTTCACCAGATTGTTGAAGGTGCTGAGGGCAGGTCGCAAAGAGCCTTGCAAAAGGAGATCCGAATCATTCTGAGGAAGCAACAGGTAAAACAGGCTGGCGGTGAGATTGGTAGTGTACGGGTGATGGATGCAAACCCCATTGTGATACCCCCACAGAGTGAAATGATGATGTGGTGTAGAGCAGCGGTAGGTCTCAGAGGACAAGATTACCAGGCTGTACTAGAGCCCACTCATTCAGACCACTGGCCCACGATTCTGACAGCCAGGGGGGTAGTTGATGTACACAAGGGACGAGTGCCTGTACGAGTGTTGAACTGTGGGGAGGAGGAAGCCAGACTACCAAGGTACGCTACCATAGCCAAACTGTTTACATGCTCAGATGACGCCATAACACCTGTAGGTCCCCTGACACAAGCTGACTCAAAAGAGGGCGAGACCTCCCAAAAGCAGTTAGAGGATTGGTGCCAGAAACTACACGTGGGGACTGACTCTACACCCGACTACCAGAAACATGGGGTTTACAGGGTCGTGCAGGAATACGAGCAGGTCTTTAGTAAGAACCCACTAGACTTTGGTAGGATCAAAGGGGTGCAACATCACATACCCACAGGCAGTCATCCTCCCATTAAGGAAAGACATAGGCCTATTCCACCAGCCCATTACCAGCGCACAAAGGACATGCTGAAGGACATGAAGGAGGCAGGCGTCATAAGGGACAGTTGTAGCCCCTGGGCGGCTCCCCTGGTCCTGGTAAGAAAGAAGGATGGCACGATGAGGATGTGTGTGGATTACAGACGGATAAATCAGATAACACACAAGGATGCCTACCCTTTGCCAAGGATAGAGGAATCCCTCGCTGCCTTGAAAGCCTCTAACTACTTTTCTACCCTAGATCTTACTAGTGGCTACTGGCAAGTATCTGTAGCAGAAGAAGATCGGGAGAAGACGGCCTTCACCACCCCAATGGGCCTCTGTGAGTTCAACAGCATGCCATTTGGACTCTGCAATGCCCCCGGGACCTTCCAGAGGCTTATGGAATGCTGCCTAGGGCACCTCAACTTTGAAACCGTCCTGCTCTACCTGGATGATGTCATCGTGTACTCCAAGACCTACGAGGACCACCTGAAACACCTGGCTGAAGTCTTTGAAGCACTATCCCGATATGGAATGAAGCTGAAACCATCCAAGTGCCATTTACTGAAGCCAAAGGTCCAGTACCTAGGTCACGTGGTCAGTGCAGAAGGAGTAGCACCGGACCCAGAGAAGGTCACAGTCATCCAGGAATGGCCCACACCTACTACCGTCCGGGAGGTACGTCAGTTCCTTGGCTTGGTAGGCTACTACAGAAGGTTCATCAAGGGCTACACGAAAATGGCAGCGCTTTTGCAAGAGCTCCTGGTAGGCCACCCAAAGAAGAGAGGAAAGATCTCCGGCCCGCCATTTCACTGGGGAGAAGCAGAAGAACACTCCTTCAGACAAATGAAAGGGGCCTTGACGGGTGAAGAGATCCTAGCCTACCCTGACTACGGTCTGCCATTCGTACTGTACACAGATGCCAGTAATGTGGGACTGGGAGCAGTGCTTTCACAGGTGCAGGGAGGCAAAGAGCGTGTGATTGCTTACGCCAGCAGGAAGCTCAGGCCTACTGAAAGAAACCCAGAGAATTATAGCTCATTCAAGCTAGAGTTCCTGGCCATGGTATGGGCTATCACAGAGCGGTTCAAGCACTACCTGGCAGCCACCAAATTCACTGTCTTCACGGACAACAACCCCCTGACCCACTTGGATACTGCTAAATTGGGTGCCATGGAGCAGCGTTGGGTAGCCCGACTGGCGAATTATGACTTTACTGTCAAGTATCGAGCTGGCCGCAAGAACGGCAACGCAGATGCTCTGTCCAGGATGCCTCACCTAGCAGACGAGGGTGAAGATGAAGATGATCTTGAAGAGATTGAGCTGCCAGCGTTCCATCGCCATGGAGCAAAACAGTGTCGGCAGTCGCGTGCCAACCGCCAAGAGGTGACCCTGAACCCACTACCTCACTACAACTGGAAGGAGACCCAGGAAAATGATCCAGCGGTAGGCTTGGTAAAGAAACTGATCAGCCAGCCGGGCGCCAGCCTTGACAAAGGAGCCCCACCTGAGGCACAGTACCTATGGAAGGAGAGGGGTCGATTATTCATCTATCAAGACAAACTTTACAGGAGCATCATTGACCCGAGGACGCATGAGAAGGTGTGGCAAGTGATTGTACCACAGAAGGATACGAGGATGGTGCTAGAAGCCTATCACAATGGTGCAGGCCACTTTGGTTGGAAGAAACTGGAGGCCCTACTTAAAGTAAGATTCTACTGGGTGGGCATGAGATCTGCCCTAGAGAAGTGGTGTCGAAACTGCGGGCCCTGCAATCTTAGAAGAAAAGACCAGCACAGCCAGAGAGCACCACTCCAGCCAATCCAAACTAAACGGCCCCTGGAGATCGTGGCCCTGGACCATGTAAAGTTGGCACCCAGCAGACAAGGCTACAACTACGCTCTCACTATGGTTGACCACTACTCCAGATTCCTGGTGGTAGTACCAGTCAAGGACTTGACAGGTCAAACTGCAGCCAAAGCTTTCCAGACACACTTCTGTCGACCACATGGCTATCCAGATCAAGTGCTCACTGACCAAGGACCAGCCTTTGAAGCTGAAGTGTTTAAGGAGTTTTGTAACCTATACGGCTGCCAGAAGATCCGTACTACGCCTTACCATCCTCAGACCAATGGCATGTGTGAGAAGATGAACCACATCATTCTCGACCTTCTGAAGACGCTCCCACTAGAAGAACGAAGTCAGTGGCCGGAAAAACTGCCCGATCTAGTGGACATGTATAACAACATCCCTGTGAGTTCCACGAACTGCACACCGGCATACCTGATGAGGGCCAGACCAGGGAGATTGCCAGTAGATCTGGAAATGGGAGTTGAGACCCCTGAAGACCATCTACAAGGTGCTGATTGGGATTCCAACCGCCAAGCCCAATACAAGAAAGTACAAGAGTGTGTGGAGCGAAGCCTGACTCAGCAGCGTGAGAAACAAGAAAAGGCCTACAATCGAAAAGCACCTGCTGTTCCTTTGATGCCAGGAGATATAGTTCTCAAGAGAAAGAGAAGACATCATAAACTTGACAATCACTGGGAAGAAGAACCCTATACTGTGTTACCATCGACGCTTAGCAATGAAAAGACATGCCTTATCAGCAAAGATGGAGGAAAAACAACAGCTGTCGTTTCTAGAGATCGCCTAAAGAAATTTCCTGAACAACTAAGAATCCCTGAAGAAATTCCCAACCCTTTGCCAGTTCAAGAACCAAAAGAAAAGATGATCCATACTGTACTTGGAGATTTTCCAGCAAGTTGGCCTCAATACAATGGAGCAGTAGTTATTCCGGTTATTACATTCCCTCAATCTGGAGAAGTAAGAGACCCAGAAGAACCTGTTCAGAACCTGGAAGAGCCAAATGTAGCTGAAGCAGAAGACCATGCACTGGTATCAATACCTAGTACACCTATTATTCACATCGAGACACATACATCGGGTGGGAGGACACAACCTCAGACAGATGACAGTATAGTACTGCGTAGGTCAACCCGCAGCAACTTTGGTCAGCTCCCATTACGCTATAGAGAAAGTACAGTTTAGTTCAAAGTGACTGTATGAAATGTAATGTTTAACCTGTTTACAGTTAGGTAACGTTTAAGCGAAATGTGCCCACAAGGACTATTGTGAGACCTCCTTAAAATGTTAGACCACTGGTTATGAACTGGCTTTAACCACAAACTTTTGCATTGTAAAAAGTTACCTCCTTGGTATCAACCACAGAGTCTGCCTGTTGAGGGGCATGGCTCTGCACCAACAAGGGGGCACGCCTGTTTATGGGGCCTGCCCTCCAACACTCGGAAGCGGGTACGCCTGTTTATGGGGCCTACCTTACACCACTCTCCTCAGGAGAGGAAGATTGGAGGAAAGGTCTGGGGAATGTGATGGCCCAGCCCTGGTCACCAAAAGGACCGGCGACCTACCTCCTGGAGGTTTTTGGGTGGGGTTCGGACATGTGGGTGGTTGGTGGTGGAATGGTACCTGGTATGTTTAAATGTAAATAATTGCCCCTGTGTGGGAAAAGTTTGTAATTACCTTTTTTCTTTCCTTTGTCTTTGCAGCCCGAGGACGTGCTGATGATAACTAAGGGGGAATGTGGCGCCCCTGACCTGGTCAGGCACCACAGAGTATTGCACCCATGCGGGAGCAATGCTTCCAGGTAATCTCCAAAGGCCAGGATGAGGTGCACACACAAACATATAGTGACCAGGCCTCCCATATTACCAGAGGGGACCCTTGGGTAGCCAGAAGGAGTTAACTTTCAATTCCCAGCTGGGGGTGTGTTCAGGGGCTGGTTGCTAGGAAGCAGGGCAGAGAGAGAGAGGAAGAGGAGAGTCTGGAGGAAGAAGTTGAAGTGTGAGGAAGCAGGGCAGAGGAGCTCTCGTGTGAGACAGGTCCTGAGGAGTGCAGTAGCTGAAAGCGGGGGAGAAAGGAGTACCGTGGGTCGGCCTGAAAATCATCCAGAGAGAAGGGTGGCTGAGTACGGAGATCCCGGTATCCGAGCACACAAGGGGAACTAGGTCCCCAGTACAGGCAGCAGATCATCCAGAGCTGCTTAACCTACAGGTGGGGGGGGGTACTTCATGCCCTCACCACGACTACACAGAGCTTGAGCCAAGCAGCAATCACCAGGCCCATAAGGGGACAGGGCCAGAAGCCATCCCACCAAGGCCACGCTGCCGGCAGACGAGCCAGAGAGAGGGGAGCAGGGTGGTAACAGCTTCCCTGGAGGGGTCCTACCACGCTTCAAGCAAAGGATCCTCCTAAAACAGAAAGAGTGCAAGGAAGGCGAGTGGACAGCTACCCTCAGAACGGCCTCCTGGAATTCCTGGTTCAACCTGGTTATCACAGTGTCGCCCGGGCATCTCACCGTGACCTCCAAACAGTGAGTAAACACGTTGAAAGACTTCTTGGACTGTGTTTGAGTCATTCTGCGACCTGTGGTCCCACACACATACACCGGGGCCTGGGGCTTGCCTCACTCTCAGGGGGCTAATATACTGACTGCACCCACCATCAGCCCCAGGCATCCCTTAATCTGCAGTGGCGGTCCCCGCTGACCGCAATACTGAGAGTGGCGTCACGACAATCCTAAAAGAAGGTTCCCTACCTGTGACCAGACTGTTCCATCCACGTGGAGTCCCTGAAGGTACTGCACCGACACATACTAGCGGGGCTTCACACATGCGACAGCCGTCCTCACACAGCAACATGGTGACAAACAAAGACCAATAGCTTACTACTCAGCGCGATTGGACCCAGTTGTCAGAGGGTCACCCACATGTGTCCGTGCTGTAGCGGCTGCTGCAGTACTGCTAGGGAAAGCTTGCTAGATCACATTGACATTTCCCTTAACAATTTACTCCCCGCATGACATCCATGCTATACTTGTGCAAGTCCAACCAAAACACCTGTCTATGGCCAGACAGCTCAGACTTGAATGTGCCCTTCTGATTCCTGAGTATGTCACCCTCAAGAGGTGCAATGTTCTGAATCCAGCCACCCTTTTGCCAGTAGATTCAGAAAAGGGGGAATTGGTGACAAGTGAGGATGAATACTTTGACATGACGCACGAGCATGGCTGCATAGAGCTGATGAGTCAGGAGACTGCAGGTTTTCCATGTCTATGATACACCTATTACTAATGCAGATTTTGAGTTTTTTGTAGATGGCTCCAGATACCACCTGGATGGGAGATTCTACACTGGATATGCAGTAGTATCCTCGCATGAGGTAATCCGAGCTGAACCACTCCCGCCGCACATGTCCGCGCAGGAGGCGGAGCTAACAGCGCTCATTGAGGCGTGTAGAGCGGGATCAGGTAGGAAAATTAATGTTTATTCAGACTCAAATTATGGATTTGGGATCTATCATGATTTTGGCCCTATCTGGAGAAGTAGAGCTTTTCTTACGTCAGCTGGTAAGCCTATTAAAAATGCAGAATTGGTAAAACGGTTAATGGAGGCACTAATGTTACCAGTCCAGGCTGGCATCATTAAGGTGAAAGCACACACAAAAGGTGACTCACTGGAGGTAGCGGGCAATAGAAGGGCGGATGCAGCTGCGAAAGCAGCGGCAAAGAGGCCTAGGGATCAGAGGATAGTGGCAGGGAGCCAGCAAGTCCCAGCCACAGTAAGTCTGGATGTCCTGAAATCCCTCCAGCATCAGGCTGCCCAAACAGAGAAGGAACACTGGGGAAAATGGGAGCTGGGCTGAACTCAAATGGAGTATGGGAAAGTAAGGATAGGTTGTGTTTACCAAGGTCCCTGTTCCCTATGATGGCACAAACAACACATGGCCCCACTCACGCCTCAAAAAGTCACATGTGTAACCAGGTGAATGCCTTCTGGATCGCTCCTGGCTTCAGTTACGTAGCCTCCAAACATGTACAATCCTGCATTATCTGCGCACAACACAACCCAGGTAAAACAGTAAAAGTCCCTAAGAAAGCAACACCCAGACCGCTCTACCGTGTCAACGACTGCAAATAGACTACATACAACTACCCAAGGTAGGAGTGTATGAATACGTCCTGGTATGTGTAGATCTCTTCTCAGGATGGGTTGAGGCCTATCCAGTAAAATGTGCAAATGCTAAAACAACTGCAGAAAAACTGATGAAGGAACTAGTCTGTCGGTATGGCATCCCAGAAGCCATAGAAAGTGACAGGGGTACACACTTCACTGGAGAAATAATGAGGTACATTATGCAGGCCCTGGGAATAGAGCAGGCATTCCATACCCCTTATCATCCACAGAGCAGTGGAAAAGTAGAGAGATTAAACGGGACACTTAAACTAAAAATTCAAAAGGCCATGGCAGATACAGGAAAGAATTGGGTAGAGTGCGTATCCCTGGCACTCTTTTCAGTCAGACACACTCCATATAGAAAGACAGGCTTGTCTCCTTTTGAAGTCCTTTTTGGTAGTGCCCCAAAAACAGGTCTCTACTTTCCACAAGTGTTACAGATGCAACACGGCACTTTGACAGCCTACGTCCAGGCCTTACAGGAAAGACTTAATGTGGTGCATAAACATGTCTTTTCATCCATTCCAGATCCCAATGCAAGTGCAGATGTGCATCAGCTGAATCCAGGTGATTGGGTGGTCGTGCGCAGACACGTGAGAAGGAGCCTAGATCCACGCTTTGATGGCCCATTCCAAGTCCAGCTGACCACATCCACCTCAGTGAAACTTGAGGGAAAGCCCACCTGGATCCACGCCAGTCACTGTAAAAAGGTCACTCCACCGGCAGAATGACAGTTTTGCTAATTATCCTGCTAGGTGTAGCAGGGTTGCTGCGCCAAACAAAGACACTGAGCGAACTTTTAACTACGGACTGGGATAATAAACTCATTCGCCACCATATTTCTCTTACTGAGGACATGGAAGGAGAAAAGCCAAAAGACTGTTGGATCTGCACACACAGTTTTATTTTCTTCAAAGACTATGCCTTATTTAGCCTTACCTCTGGAACCACAGGAGGTGTTGATATCAGACTGTATCTACAATGAAACCTGGACTCTATCGATATTCTGGTGAAAAGATGTATTTGCCACCTTGACTATAGCTGGAAAGGTCACTAATCCCTGGTTCCAGCTAAATATCACACAGCCTAGGGGACAGTCGTGGTGGATGGAATACAATCCGGACATTGAGGGTGTAGTTACCAAAGTAAAGACTAAGATCCCTCATTCAGGCCCCATTACCTACGATGGATTATGGTTCAGTCTTCAATATAATGATGTTGCTATCTGTGGAAAGGACAATGATTGTTTCCGTGTGTTTGTGTCTATGTGTGTATCTACATACATAGTCACCAGTTTTTGTCTGTTCTCCTATTATACGTATATATGTATATATATGGATGATTCCAGCAAAGACTCCTGGTGGGGAAATACATTTTCTTTTATATTTTTTTTTTTGGACATTTTTCTTGGACATTTTCTTTTATGAATCCAGCTAATTGGTTTAAGGGCATAGCAGGTTGGATTTCTGGCATTATACAAACCTGTATGCAAATATTGTTATTCTGTCTATTGCTTTATATAGCTGTAAAAGCATTGATATATGCGTTAGCTAAACTATTGAATAATGTATGTTCTAAGAGTTTCAGTATTGAACCCTCTGTAGTTTACTACGGACCCCAAATGGCCTCTGCTGACCGGGAGTAGGTGTCCACACTGAGGGTGGATGGGTGAAGTCTTAGGAAGACCCCTCATGGGTACTAGGCCCATGAGCCAGCAGCTCCTGTTTGGACGCCTACTGACCCTGTAGTGAAGGTTATACCATTTACAAAAGGAGGAAATTGATATAGAAGGGTTAAATGGTTTCTCTATTTCTTTATTAAATATATTTTATTTCATTAGTAAGTAGTTCATAGTCAGAGCCTTCGGAATAAGAGACAAGATCAAGGATTATTATTGTTTCTAAATGTTCTTCTTATCTTCTTCTTATCTCATATGCATGACTCTACATTTCTGTTTTGCTGAAACTTAAAGGTCATATGAGCAACTTGTAAATTTCCAGCTAGAAGCTTTATTTGCAATATCACATTGATCTCTAAATGGTATAAATAAACTGTACGTTAAATAAACAGAAGAATTGATCATGCTCACATGAATGATGCAGGTCTTTTTCTCCGAGCGCTCGCTCTTGATTAGGTCTGAAGAGGCCTAATTCAGAGGACCTCACTGGTGATCCCATAAGCTGACTTGTGACAAAACAGAACAGCTACAACACATGCTGTGTTCCTCCCGCTGGGCGGAAGCAACGGAGCGTCGCCCAGCGGAAGCAACGCAGGTCCTTTTGGTACAATCCGTCACCCATACAAGTCTATGGGAAACAGCGGAATCCGTTAACGGATTCCGCTGTTTTCCAAAAGGGCGGATTGTAACGGAAGGAAATAAACGCAAGTGTGAAAGTACCCTTAGCAGTGAACTATAATAGACTGTAATGAAGCTATACATATGACTCTGTGCTGGCTGTGTAGCACTACGCGTATTTAATCTATGTATTGTTATTGTGGATTATTGTGTATGGGCATATTATAACAGTGGGTTATCATAAGTGCCTTATCTGATCTACTGGGTCTGCTCCATGTGCTGTTGCACAGAGCATTATTCAGGGATACTTGACGATCTTCCCTTCTATACTAATCCTTCTGCAGTGCCCATATCTGGTTTATTACAGAATAAGTTGAATTTAGCTATACGTATGTCTGTGTACTGGTTATGTGGCGCTGCACATATTTGTTCCATGTATTGAATTGTTATGTTCATTAACTGTATTTGGGTATTATATTATAGTAGGTTATCACACTTTTGCGGAGGTTGTCATTTGGGATTTGTTCATGCTTTTAAAGGGAAACTATCACCAGATTTGGGGCCTATAAGCTGGGGCCACCACCAGTGGGCTCTTATATACAGCATTTTAACATGCTGTATATAAGAGCCCAGGCCACTGTGTAGAACGTAAAAATCACTTTATAATACTCACTTAAGGGGCAGGCAGACTGGACGGATGGGTGTCTCCGTTCCCCGGTACCAGCGCCTCCTCTTTCAGCCATCTTTGTCCTCCTTCTGAAGCCTGGGTGCATGACACATCCTACGTCATCCACACTCGCCAGCATTGAGGTCCCGTGCAGGCGCACTACAATAATTTGATCTGCCCTGCTCAGGGCAGATGAAAGTGTGCCTGCGCTGGACCTCAATGCCGGCGAGTGTGGATGACGTAGGACGCATCATGCACCCCGGCTATAGAAGAAGGACAAAGATGGCTGAAAGAGGAGGCGCCGGGACCGGAGAACGGAGACACCCATCTGACCCATCTGCACCGCACCGCCCCTTAGGTGGATATTATAAAATGATTTTTACATTCTACACAGCGGCCTGGGCTCTTATATACAGCATGTTAGAATGCTGTATATAAGATCTCACTAGTGGTGGCCACAGCTTATAGGCCCCAATCCGGTGACAGGTTCCCTTTAAATGATTTTATGTGTGTTTACTGTCCTTTTGGATTTAATAAAGATTGTAATATTTGTATTTAGCATTTCCATTTTCTGGTGTGGGCATCCATTATGTGTCAGCTTTTTTCTTCTGTTTTGGTCGTATTGTGATCATGCAGGATGCTATGCTAGGTTTTATTGATTTAGTCCGGGTGTGCACCCCTTTTTTGTCTATATATTATATTTGTACTGTGACATCACTGTGTGTATTATCCCTGTAATATGACATCACTCTGTATTATTCCTGTACTGTGACATCACTGTGTATTATCCTTGTACTGTGACATCACTGTGTGTATTAGCCCTGTACTGAGACATCACTATGTGTATTACCCCTGTGCTGTGATATCACTGTGTATTATCAATGTACTGTGACATCACTGTGTGTATTATCCCTGTACTGTGATATCATTGTATGCATTATCCCTGTACTGTGACATCACTATGTGCATTATCCCTGTACTGGGGGGTATTTACGGTGTGATCCTACTGGTATTTGTGCAGTGGGCTATTCTCAGTAACAGGACGGTTCTTATATTCAGACTCTGGTGATAATATTTGGTCATGGTGTGGCGGCATTATTTTGCAATGTATAGTAGTGTTATTGGTTTTCATATGGTGGGTGCTGTTCAGTATCACTATGTAGTATGTGTTATTTTGTAATTGTAAGATTAGTTTGTTGATGCATTACTAAAAAGAAATGTAGATATTTATAGATTTGTATTATTTAATTATTTTTCCGCCGGCAGTAACTGTATCATTAAGTACTGTGAGACACTTTGGTAGGAATATTTGTTAGTACTGTTTATTCTGGAGATCTTTGGTTTGTTGGCTGTGGCTGATTCCACTGTTTGCAGGCGCTGCGGTGCTCTGTGAGCGTCAGGCGCTGCGGTGCTCAGCGAGCGTCAGGCATCACACACAGTTACAAAATAGGGGCACAGGTGCACAGCACTGCCTATACTGATCCTCTGCAGACAGAGCCGCGCTCAGTAATATTCTCCTTAGTGGACTGGTAGATGTGTATCTTGGCTATAATAAAGATTAATTCATAATGTATATATGCCCCCCCAAAAACTTGTATGCCCCCCCCACCGGCCCCTAGTTACTTATATGTTCCCCCCAGCAATATATATGCTGTTTATTATGTTAATATTTTATTGTATTTTTTTTAATAGGGGGCCCCATTCAGACTTTTGCTATGGGGCTCCATGATTTCTATGTACGCCACTGGTTTTACAGTATAATTTGCATCATATTGCATCAATTTGCATTCATTCTTCTAATTAATGTGTTTTTTTTAACTTTGAATACTCTTATGCTTGAATTAAGGTCAGACCAGGAATTTCCAGTAAAGTGAATGCATTTTAAAAAAAGACGAGGAAAGGAAAGTTTACGAAAATGCCCACACATCGAAAATGTTTAAACCATTAGGTTTATTGTGCCAACAGAATTTAAGGGGGTATCCATACATAATTAAGATATGAAATGAATTAAGTAACTTCCTTAGAATGTTTGGCTCTGTTTCTGCCACCTTGAGATTTGAGAATGCTTTAAACCAACAGCTGTGAAAATAACTTTTCTGTACATATCCGTCCACAGGAGAGAGTTGAACGGATGGATAGGATATGGGGTTATTTACAGTTTTACAGTGCGTACCTTCTTGTGGCAATATAAACATAGTGAACGTCTATGAACTGGTACTTGCAGAGCTGACATTGAAAACTTAAAATACCATATTTTTATTTCACACATTCATAAAGCGGTTATACAGTACTTTGATAGCAATGAATAGAGATGAGCCACCCCCGTAGCGTTCGAACGGAGGCTCTGTTTGACGAACGTTCGACGAACCACTCAAACCCCATTGAAAACAATGGGAGGCAAACACAAACACATAAAAACACATTACACATGTACACATACAGTTAATAAACATTGCCATAACACTTACAGGTCCCCGCGATGCGTCCTGCACTCTGTCTCTTGCCGCTTTTCCTTCCGATAATCACTGCGTCCTCCTGGTAACCAGCACTGATGATTGGACCTTTCGTGACGTCAAAATAGCATGTGACTAGGCACGTGTCTATTATCTCATTGGCTACAGACTGATCACATGGCTAGACGTCATGCTAGGTCCTGTCAGTGCATCTCTTCAGCACGCGGTGATCGTTCCAGCATCTCCGTGTACCGGCGAAATGCTCCGGCACATAGTCGGCTTCCCCGTTCCTGCATGTGGGCGCTCTTTACAGAGTCAGCCCACATGCAAGGACTAGATGCCACAGCCAGTGAACTAGGAATCACGTGATCGGAGCACCGTTGCTATGGTAACCCACCTGTCAGCGGTGACATCACCGCTTACAACACGCAGCTTCTGCTCACTCACTGAGTGAATAGACTGCATGGGAGCAGCAGCGTTCTTCCTCCCATGCAGTGCTGTCTGATGTCGCAGAGCTGCATGGGTTGAAGGAGAAAGAAGACAGAAGAGCAGGATCGTGGAGGGATGAAAGGTAGTAATAAACATGAAGTCTCTAAGTGTGTCTGTGTATTTATTTCTATTAAAGTATTTTTTTTCTCTCTGTGGTGTCTTTTTTCTAACCCTTTATTGGAGATTCTTAATGGCCGGGTCAAACATGCCTGATATTAAGAATCTCTGGCTTAATACTAGCTAGTAAAACAAAGCTAGTATTAACTCATTATTATCCAGCAAGCCACCCGGCTTCAGGGCTGCTGGAAGAGTTGGATACAGTGCCAGATGATGGCGCTTCTATGAAAGCACCATTTCCTGGGGCGGCTACGGACTGCAATTCGCAGCAGAGGCACCCAGAAAGCTCGAGCCAACCTGTCCTGTGGATTCCAATCCACAGCTGCCTAGTTGTACCCAGCTGGACACAAAAATGGGGCGAAGCCAATGTCAATTTTTTAATTATTTCATGAATTTCATGAAATAAAAAAATAAGGGCTTCCCTATTTTTTTTAGTTCCCAGCCGGGTACAAATAGGCAGCTGGGGGTTGGGGGCAGCCGTACCTGCCTGCTGTACCTGGCTAGCATTCAAAAATAAGGCGAAGCCCACGTCATTTTTTTGGGGGGGGCAAAAAACTCCTCCATAAAGTCCTGGATGGAGTATGCTGAGCCTTGTAGTTCTGCAGCTGCTGTCTGCTCTCCTGCATACACTAGTAAATGGAACATACTGAGCCTTGTCGTTCTGCAGCTGCTGTCTCCTCTCCTGCATACACTAGTGAACGGAGCATGCTGAGCCTTGTAGTTCTGTAGCTGCTGTCTGTTCTCCATACAGACAGACAGCAGCTACAGAACTACAAGGCTCAGCATACTCCATCCAGGACTGTATGCAGGAGTTTTTTGCCCCTCAAAAGAATTACGTGGGCTTTGCCATGTTTTTGTATGCTAGCCAGGTACAGCAGGCAGCTACGGGCTGCCCCCAACCCCCAGCTGCCTATTTGTACCCGGCTGGGAACCAAAAATATAGGGAAGCCCTTTTTTTTTTAATTATTTCATGAATTTCATTAAATAATTTTTTTAAAAAATGACGTGGGCTTCCCCCAATTTTTGTGTCCAGCCAGGTACAACTAGGCAGCTGGGTATTGGAATCCGCAGCTCAGGGCTTTCTGGGCACACCTGCTGCGAAATGCAGTCCACAGCCGCCCCAGAAAATGGCGCATTCATAGAAGCGCCATCTTCTGGCGCTGTATCCAACTCTTCCAGCTGCCCTGGTGACGGGTGGCTCGCTGGGTAATAATGGGGTTAGGGCTAGCTGTATATTATCAACTGGCCATAAGCCCGAAATTCATGGTGTCATGCCAATATTAGACATGGCCACCATGAATTTCTAGTACAGATAAAAAAAAAACACAACACAACACAAAAAACACAATTTTTTTATTAGAAATAAAGCACAACACAATTAGTGACTCCATCTTTATTGAAATAAAGAACCCCCCTCCGCAGTAATCCTGGGTCAAGGGTCCCTGCACCGTCCAATCTGGATCCAATAACATCTGATTGGTTTGCTGGAAGGCAAAGCGATCAGATGATGTGTCAGGTTCAAGGGCCTGAATCACATGACACAGCAGCTGATTGTATAAACGGCTTTTATATGATCAGCTGATGCATCAGTGCAAGAAAACCCCAAAAAACTACACACTTCTGTGCAGACTCCTGTCCGACAGCATCAGCTGATAGTTTAGCGGGCCGGGCGGTAAAAAGCCGGCCTCACTGCTCGACTTATAGTGTCAGCTGATGCCGTCAGGTGACCGCATCAGCTGATCATCACCAGGTCTGAGAGAGAAAGAAGAGAGAGAGAAAAGAGAGAGAGAAATGGGAAGAGAGAGGAGAGAGAGAGAGGAAAAAGAGAAAAAGAGGGAGAGGGGGAGAGAGAGGGGAAAAAGAGAAAAAGAGAGACTGAGAAAAAGAGAAAGAGAGAGCAATGCAGCCTCATTCCGTGAACTGCTCCGATTTTAGAGGTGTGTTCCGTGGCTCACAGCTGATGTCCGGCTCCTCCCCTCAGTGCATAATTAAATTAAATTATAATTATAAATAAATATTAATTATAATTTAAAAAAATTTTACCGGGACGTCCGGGACTCGAATTCGTGAACTAATGTTTCTTAGACGGGAGCTCTATCCATTGAGCCACTGGCTCTAATGAGAAACATAGGCAGATTTGGTAATCTTGATGTCTACATTGCAGAGTGAAGTCTGGTGACAATGCGGCTCACTTCAGGTGCTACGTGGAGAGGATACAGAGCGCTCCCTGTCATCTTCATGTAGCAGAGCTGACAGTGTCGTGTGGATTATTTTTGGACCTGGATTGTTGTTTGGGGATTAATAAAAAGGGAAATGAGGTGTTTTTTTGTCTTTTATTCCAAATAAAGGATTTTTCGTTGTGTGTGTTTCTTTACTTTCACTTACAGTTTAATTATGGAAGGTGTCTCGGGGAGACGCCTGGCATGATTAACTCCTTATCACCCTGATTGCCACCGCACCAGAGAAATTCGGGATGAGCCGCATCTAATGGATGCGGCAATTCCGGGCAGCTGCCTGCTGATATTGTTAGGGTGGTGGGCTCCCCATAATGTGGTGCTCTCCATCCTGACAATACCAGCCTCCAACCATGTGGCTTTATCCTGGCTGGTATCAAATATGGGGGGAACCGCATTTTTTTTTTAATTTTTTTTATTTTACTGCACAATATAGACCCTCCCGCCGGCGGCTGTGATTGGTTGCAGTGAGACTGCTGTCACTCATCGTGGGGGCATGTCTGACTGCAACCAATCATGGGCATCGGTGGGCGGGGAATGCACGGAATAACTAATTGAATAATGAAGCGGCAGCCAATTTTCAAAAGAGGAAATACCGCTGGAGATTTCTGACAGCCATGCAGCGAGACGCCGGTGATCGGTGAGTAGGAAAGAGAGAGGGATTGTGCTGGGGATGCAGGACGCATGCAGATACGAAAGGTGCGCACATACTTACTGGGAAAATCCACGCTTTTGGTGCTCGAACCGTTCTCGAACGTAACTCGAACTGCCGAACTTTTAGCAAATCATTCGAGTTCGTCGAACGTCTCGAACACCGCCCAAAATCACTCGAACATGAAATTGGCGAACCTTGAACTTCGAACATCGCTCATCTCTAGTGATGACTAACCTTAGTTTATGTCATTAGTATCAGATCTGTGGGATTCTGATATCTGGCACCCACACTGATGAACTGTTATCAACTGCAGCAGTGGCCAAATGTAAAACTGTTCTTTACACTGTACAGTGGCCATTTTAGGGAATTCAGCTCTTATTAACGCCAAACTCACCAGCAAAACTGAGGGTCCCATTGGTTCACTTTCTGCACCTTGCTGTGACAATTTTCATTATCAGTTTCCAACTTATAGTCTTATCCCATGACTGTGCCAGGGTGTCTCAGTGTCACCCTTTACATATATCTACTGCTGCTTCTTCAAACCAAAAGTTTGGACACACCTTGTCATTCAAAGAGTTTTCTTTATTTTCATGACTCTGAAAATTGTAGATTCACATTGAAGGCATTACAACTATGAATTAACACATGTGGAATGAAATACTTAACAAAAAAGTGTGAAACAACTGAAAATATGTCTTCTAGGTTTTTTAAAGTAGCCACCTTTTGCTTTGATTACTGCTTTGCACACTCTTGGCATTGTCTTGATGAGCTTCAAGAGGTAGTCACCGGAAATGGTCTTCTAACAGTCTTGAAGGAGTTCTCAGAGATGCTTAGCACTTCTTGGCCCTTTTGCCTTCACTCGCCAGTCCAGCTCACCCCAAACCATCTCGATTGGGCTCAGGTCTGGTGACTGTGGAGGCCAGGTCATCTGGCGTAGCACAACATTACTCTCCTTCTTAGTAAAATAGCCCTAACACAGCCTGGAGGTGTGTTTGGGGTCATTGTCCTGTTAAAAAATAAATGATGGTCCAACTAAACGCAAACCGGATGGAATAACATGCTGCTGCAAGATGCTGTGGTAGCTATGCTGGTTCAGTATGCCTTCAATTTTGAGTAAATCCCCAACAGTTTCACCAGCAAAGCACCCCAATACAATCACACCTCCTCCTCCATGCTTCACGGTGTGAACCAGGCATGTAGAGTCTATCCGTTCACCTTTTCTGCATCTCACGAAGGCACGGTGGGGATCCAAAGATCTTAAATTTGGATTCATCAGACCAAAGCACAGATTTCCACTGGTCTAATGTCCATTATTTGTGTTCTTTACCCCAATCAAGTCTCTTCTGCTTGTTGCCTGTCCTTATCAGTGGTTTCCTAGCAGCTATTTTACCATGAAGTCCTGCTGCACAAACTCTCCTCTTAACAGTTGTTCTAGAGATGTGTCTGCTGCTAGAACTCTGTGTAGCATTGACCTGGTCTCTATTCTGAGCTGCTGGTAACTTGCAATTTCTGAGGCTGGTGACTCAGATAAACTTATCCTCCGCAGCAGAGGTGACTCTTGGTCTTCCTTTCCCGGGGCGGTCCTCATGTGAGCCAGTTTCTTTGTAGCGTTTGATTGTTTTTGCCACTGCACTTGGGGACACTTTCTAAGTTTTCCCAATTTTTCGGACTGACTGACCTTCATTTCTTAAGGTAATGATGGCCACTCATTTTTCTTTACTTAGCTGCTTTTTTCTTGCCATAATACAAATTCTAACAGTCTTTTCAGTAGGACTATCAGCTGTGTATCCACCAGACTTCTGTACAACACAACTGATGGTCCCAACCCCATTTAAAAGGCAAGAAATCCCACTTTTTAAACCTGACAGGGAACACCTGTGAAGTGAAAACCATTTCCGGTGACTACCTCTTGAAGCTCATCAAGAGAATGCCAAGAGTGTGCAAAGCAGTAATCAGAGCAAAAGGTGGCTACTTTGAGGAACCTAGAATACTAGACATATTTTCAGTTGTTTCACAATTTTTTGTTAAGTATTTCATTCCACATGTGTTAATTCATAGTTTTGATGTCTTCAATGTGAATCTACAATTTTCAGAGTCATGAAAATAAAGAAAACGCTTTGAATGAGAGGGTGTGTCCAAACTTTTGGTCTGTACTGTGTATATACTGTATATATCTGTGTGTATATATATATATATATATATATATATATATATATATACGGTATATGATTAATTTAGCAAGAAGATATAAAGAAAATAAAGCCGATCACTACCTATGTATAGGTTTGTTGGTACTTTTAATAGAACTTATATATAACAATGTTTTTGTAACTTTCAGTACAATTAACTTATGGTGGTTATGTACTTAAATCCAGTCTGTACTGATATTCCTTACTTTATATCTGTAAAATAATTTCCTGGTTTTATCCACAGTCATTTGATGTAATCCGAATGTATTCTTAAAATTATTGTTTTTAAATTGTTTAAATAAAAAAAAAATATTTTTGAAGGCATAATATACTCAATTGGTCTTGTATTTATAATCTTATTGCATTTTTTTCTGCCTATGATGATAGCTGTAGTTCATATGTGTATTCTTATGTGAAACTAATGATTAAGATTACATTAAATGATGCCGTAACCCCACTAAATGATGCTAAACCGCGCCCACTAACAATGTGCCAATTCAATTGTTGAGTGAGCGGGGTTTTGTTCACGTGGGCAGGGTTAGAATTTTACGCCCGGTGAGATCCATTAATAGAATTTAGTGGCTCTCACTTGGGTGCTGGCTCCTATCAGTAACAGCAGGGAGCTGCCTCTTTTTGTCGGACTGTTTGCGACCCACACGTCACTAGAGGAGAGGAAGATGGGGAAGAAAGGTGGAAACTAGCTGTGGTGAGAAACTGGTAAGAGTCTGGCATTAGAGAGCAAAGAACAGAGGCACATAGATGGTGCTGACAGTCCAACTACTCAGGGTGTGAGGGGAGAAGACAATCTTGGAGCAGAATCTGATCTACAGACCGACCAGGTTACCAAGAGATGTCCTTTGCCACCTGGCTTCCCACATAGAAGAATCCTGCCTCCTATTCCCTACATGTAAGGAGGTGATTGAGACCCTTCACCCGCAGATGTTGACCATATTGTTGTTATGTAATGTTGCATGAAAATATGTCTATAAAGCAAGAAAGGTATAGATGGTAGGAAAATGTAGCAGTGTTAGTCATGTTAGTTAGTAAAATAGTTGGTAAGGTTTTGCTATGTTGGGTTCTTGCATAGGTAGCCCTGACCGTAAAAGTAGTTCAGGGGCACTAACACCTGACAATAGAATTAGCTTCCATAGTAGGGGCTAGTGAGAGGATAGAGAAAGCTTTCTGGTTAGGCTACTTTCACACTTGCGTTTGTCGCAATCCGCCGCTATGGAAAACAGCGCAAGCCGTGACATGCTCAGCATGTCCAGCAGAACGTTCTAAATCGTTTAAAAGCACTCCTTGTCTCTCTCTCTCTGTCTCTCTGTCTCTCTCGCTCTCTCTCTCACTCACTCACTCACTCACTCTCTCTCAATGTCGGTCTCCCTCTCTGTCGGTCTGCCTCTCCCTCTCTCCCCCTCTCTCATACTCACCGATCACCGGCACAGAGCTGCACGGCTGTCACACTGCTCCGGCGGCTTCTCCTCTTTTGAATATGCCAGCCGCTCATTATTCCATCTAGTATTCCCTGCTTCCACCACTCACCGGCGCCTATTATTGGTTACAGTCAGACCTGCCCCCACACTGAGTGACAGCTGTCTCACTGCAACAAATCACAGCCGCCGGTAGGTGGGTCTATATCGTACAGTACAATAAATAAATAATTTTAAAAAACGGCGTGCGGTCCCCCCCAATTTTGATACCAGCCAAGATAAAGCCACATGGCTGAAGGCTGGTATTCTCAGAATGGGGAGCCCCACGTTATGGGGAGCTCCCCAGCCTAAAAATATCAGCCCGGAATTGCCACATCCATTAGATGCGACAGTCCCGGGACTCTACTCGGCTCATCGCGAATTGCCCTGGTGTGGTGGCAATCGGGGTAAAAGTAGTTAATGGCAGCCCATAGCTGCCACTAAGTGCTAGGTTAATCATGGCAGTCGTCTATGAGACACCCCCCCATGATTAACCTGTAAGTGAAAGTAAATAAACACATACACCCGAAAAATCCTTTATTTGGAATAAAAAACAAAAAAACCCCTCTTTTACCACTATATTAATTCCCAAATACCCCTCCAGGTCCGACGTAATCCACACGAGGTCCCACAACGCTTTCAGCTCTGCTACATGAAGCTGACAGGAGCGGCCATAGAACACAGCTCATTGTGAGCTCCACGCAGCAACTGAAGTGAATCACACTGTCAGTGGTGATGTCACTGAGGTTGTGCCGTTATGTGCGGTGATGGTGAGGGCGGTAGTGCCGGTGTATGTGCGGTGATGATGGGGGCGGTAGTGCCGGTGTATGTGCAGTGATGATGGGTGCGGTAGTGCCAGGGTGTGTGCGATGATGGTGGGGGTGGTAGTGCCGGTGTATGTGCGGTGATGATGGGTGCGGTAGTGCCGGCGTAAGTGCGGTGATGATGGGGGCGGTAGTGCCGGTGTATGTGCGGTGATGGTGGGGGCGGTAGTGCCTGAGTGTGTGCGGTGATGATGGGGGCGGTAGTGCCAGGGTGTGTGCGGTGATGATGGGTGCGGTTGTGCCGATATGTGCGGTGATGATGGGGGTGGTAGTACCGGTGTGTGTGTGTGTGTGCGGTGTTGGTGGTGGCGGTTGTGCCTGAGTGTATGCGGTGATGATGGGGGCGGTAGTGCCGGTGTATGTGCGGTGATGATGGGTACGGTAGTGACAGGGTGTGTGCGGTGATGATGGGTGCGGTTGTCCCGGATCATCGCGAATTGCCCTTGTGTGGTGGCAATCGGGGTAATAAGTAGTTAATGGAAGCCCATAGCTGCCACTAAGTGCTAGGGTAATCATGGCAGTCGTCTATGAGACACCCCCCATGATTAACCTGTAAGTGAAAGTAAATAAACACATACACCCGAAAAATCCTTTATTTGGAATAAAAAACAAAAAAAACCCTCTTTTACCACTATATTAATCCCTAAATACCCCTCCAGGTCCAGCGTAATTCACACGAGGTCCCACGACGCTTTCAGCTCCGTGCCAGGGTGCGTGCGGTGATGATGGGGGCGGTAGTACCGGTGTGTGTGCGGTGATGGTGGTGGCGGTAGTACCGGTGTGTGTACGGTGATGATGGGTGCGGTAGTGCCGGTGTGTGTGCAGTGATGATGGGTGCAGTATTGCTGGTGTGTGCGGTGATGATGGGTGTGGTAGTGCCGGTGTGGGCGGTGATGATGGGCGCTCTCTCTCGGCTGAAAAAACCTAAAAGAACGCAACCTGTTATTTCACAGGAATCTGTTGCCTTTATTATCACACTATTTACAATGCATCAGTCACATGCATCACACAACACATTGTGACGGATGCCGCACAACGCAAGTGTGAAAGTAGCCTTAGAGAGGGAATGGTAGGTTATGCTGCTGGGGAAGTTATGTTCCCATGCAGAACGAGCTGTTGCCCTGCTAACGGCAGGAACCAATGGAGGCTCGTGGAGAGTGGAAAAACTTCAGTTGAGGGACCGGTCTCTCAGAGAGAGGATAGACATTTTTCTGCGGCAGGGGTAGAAAGAATATCCCAGAGGGCTTTACGGAACTAGGACTGAAGGATCTGGCTACTGTGGTGTTTAGTGAGAGCAGCAGTCTAGAAGGGAGTGAAGGATCCTGAAGAGTAACATACTGAGTAACATACTGTGTAAATAACTGTTAACAAGTTAATGGTAAGTAAAGGGGTGTTATCTACTTCATTGAAGTACTTTGTATGAGACAGACCCACAACCCTAGTTTATGAAGAATACAAAAACTTGTGAACAAGAAGGGGTTGACGGTCTCCCGTTGAAGCACATGCAAAACACGTGTCGGGACCAGGTCCACATGTGAGGCTGACAGACTCCCTTTCTGGGTGCTATACATTCCACAGGTAGGTCCTTCAGGTGCCAATTTACCCACCACTGCATGACTTTTTTTCTTTTTTTCTTCTGAGATTATTCTGGTGGTGTTACATACTGGTGTACTCAGGCCCTGATTTGGACCTTATCCTGTTGGTTACTGTTTAATGTATGGACATTCCATCACTCCACTAGCC
The DNA here is from genome assembly GCF_048569485.1 of Anomaloglossus baeobatrachus. Classification (NCBI taxonomy): domain Eukaryota; kingdom Metazoa; phylum Chordata; class Amphibia; order Anura; family Aromobatidae; genus Anomaloglossus; species Anomaloglossus baeobatrachus. The sequence goes on along the minus strand of NC_134355.1, from coordinate 174,936,015 downwards.
CAGGGGGTATACTATTGATATCTTTTGGTTACTTATATGCCCCCCCCCGGGATATAGTAATGCTACTTTCTTACCAGTTTTAGTTAAGGGGTAGCCTGTCTCCCTCCCTGGGACCTTTTTCTCTCTCTGTCTCATCTAATTGGATTTTAACTATGTATGTCTAATTACTAACTGTCATCACATGTGATTTTTGATATTTGCACTTTTTGTAATAATAAAAACTGTATACTTTTTCACAACTGTGGTACAGTAGTTTTACTTAAAAAAACATGATAAATACCCCTTCTTGTTCACAAGTTTTTTTTATGTATTCTATGGGGTCTATGTATATTACAACAAATATGAGATCCACTCTACTTGGTCTCTGTTTTTCTAACCTAGTTTATGAACGCATGTCAGGGAACACTACTGATGACTACACCCGACAACGACTACCGCACCCTCAGGTACACCGATTACATTTGTTACAAAGCCCCTGCAGCCCCAAGTTGGAACTCTGCGTGATTACAGACCTGCTACATCTAAGGCTGAGACCGCACTTTGCGTTTCAGGTGCTTTTTAGGTCCGTTTTGAGAAGCACCTTTTTCATGCCAAAAGGCATGCGTTTTGATTTTCCAGCAAAGTCAATGGAAAATGGTGATTTTCAGACCGCACTTTGTGTTTCTAAACGCTGCGTTTAATTTGCATATTTTGTGGCAAAAACCATGCGTTCAAAGAAGCAGCATGTCAATTGTTTTGCCATTTTAGGTCAGTTTCGGTAACATTGAAGTCAATGAGAAATGGCAAAACCAAGATTCCTTCAAATTCCTGCGTTTTACCTGCTTTTTCAGTGCAGAAAATATGCGTTTTGGATTACCAAAATGCATGCTTTTTGGACATCAAAATAATGATTTGATATGTCCCTTTACACTCACACATAATCCGACAATTAATTTTAAGAAAATATGCATTTTTTTTCTATATTAGCGACAAAATGTATGTTACCGCTATAATTTAATGAAATATATCTATTTTCATTATTTTTCCCATTAATATAGATATGATCCTTGTCTTTCTCTTTTTTTTCATTATGTTTGACTGTTTAAACCTTATTTAGCAGTATCTTGACATTCAAAATGCATCTGTCAAAACGCAGGGGAAAAAGCATGTAAAAAGTGCTGACAACACATCAAAAAAGCGGTAAATGCGCATGCGTTTTCAGCGCTAAAGTTCTGAAAAAGGCACTTTTGGTCAAATCAATTAAGCCAAAAATGTGCGTTTAGAAATGCAAGTAGGTGAACGCAAAGTGCGGTCTCAGCCTAAGGGCTCTTCTCCACTGGCGTGTAAAAAATCACAGCGATACTCGGCTCAAAATGTGAGTCGAGTATCCTGCGTGTGATCTGCGTGTGATCTACGGTGTGTGTTTTTATTCCTCACATAGCCTCCGTATGACATGTGAGCGTCATGCGAGTGCTATGTGAGTTTTTAGGTAAGCAGCGTCAGACTGGCTACTGGAGAAATCTCCTGTAAAACCAGTCCTGGCCGCGGTTACATGCACTGAGCTTCAGAGCTGTTACCTGAGCTCCAAAGATCTGCCTGGTCTGTTTGCAGCTGTGCTGACCTGAACAGCAAACGCCGGGGAATCAATCACTCGGCGCTCACTGTTCAGGCTGCACTCTGGAGCTCAGGTGACAGCTCCGGAGTTCAGTGCATGTAACCGCGGCCAGGACTGGTTTTACAGGAGATTTCTCCGGTAGCCAGTCTGACGCGGTATGCAAGTGTCACGAGGGGAGAATACAACTGGCCTCGGGTAACCTGAGTGACAGCAGCACTAATCACGCTGCTCAATTCAGTCACTCAGGGGATTAGCGGTCACCGGTGAGTCCTTCACCGGTGACCGTTAATCAGGATGCGACACAGACAGAGCCGCAGCATGACAATGAAGTTGGGTGAAGTTCCCCCGAGTTCATTCTGATCGTGCGGCTCTGTCTGTGTCTGCTGTCATCTGCTATTCAGCTCTGCTACATGGCTGTCTGTGTCTGCTGTCAGCGGCCATGTAGCAGAGCTGAATGGCAGTTGACATAGTAAAAACGGATCCCATACGCATCAAACACGCATTACACATGCTCTGCTATCCTTGAATTAATTAAAAAAAAGAATGCACTTGCATTGCACACTGACCTAACGTGAACTAAAATCAGCCGAGTTTTTTTCAGCCAACTCGGACCGATTTTACTCACATAGATGTGTTTCCAGCATAAGGCCCCTTTCACATGTCAGTGATTCTGGTACGTTTGTGCTTTTTTTTTTTTATACGTACCAGAATCACTGACATACGCAGACCCATTCTAATCAATGGGTCTGCTCACACATCAGTGATTTTTCACTGAACGTGTCTCCGTGCAGCGTGCACCCTTGGCCGTGATTCTGCACGAAGACATGTCAGTTTTTGTCTGGCATCACTGTTGACCCACGGACCACACTATGGTGTGATCCATGTGTGATCAGTGAGACATGTACAAGAAAATCACAGACATATTAAATATTAAAAATTTTCAACTTGCCTTGCCTGCGATTCGCTCTGCAGCCTCTGCTTTCGGAAGCTCCTGCCTGGCTCATGAATATTCATGAAAGCAGGAACTGCCGACCAGGAAGTAGGTGCTGAGAGCGGTGGGTGGACGCTGGAGAGCCAGAGACTTCAGCACCATGGACAGCAGCAGTGAAGGCAGGTGAGTAATGTCCATATGCAATCACGGGATCACGGATCATGGATCACAGATTGCACATGGACAACCCACGTGTGCCATGAATCACGAAACACGGAGGGACATGTGCGTATTTTACACGTCAGTGAAGAACGTCAGTGTTTTTCACTGACGTGTGAAATGGGCCTAAGAGTGTGTAACTACTGCTGGGACTTGTGATACCACTATTTGGGAAGTATCCTAAAGCTACCTACAGTTGAAACCAAAAGTTTACATACACTATCTGAAAAGACACATATCCATGTTTTTCTCACTGACATGAAATCAGAATAAACCTTTCCTGTTTTAGGTCAATTAGGAACCAAAATGATTTATATTTCCCAAATTCCAGAATGAGAGAGAGAATGTTTTAAGGCATTTTTTTTATTAATACATTACAAATTTTTAATTATTCATTTAATTATATTTTTAATTATTCATTTATAAATAAATAAAATATGAAAAAAACAGCATGGGGTCCCCACTATTTTTGATTACCAGCCCATTGCTGCCTTATTTACCTTTGCTGCTTATCATAAATAAGGGGGATCCCAAGCCATTTTTTTTTTTAAATCATTTATGCATTTTTTAGGTTAAACCAGGCTAAACAGTGTTTAGACTGATTTAACCTAATAAATAAATGTATAAAACAGCATGCCCCCCCCCCTATATTTGATTACCAACCAAGGTAAATCAGACAGCTGGGATCTGATATTATCAGACTGGGATGGCCCAGGGATATTGACCCCTTCTCAGCCTAAAAATATCAGCCTTACATTAGATGCAGCAATTCTGGTGCTTTGCTCCAGCTCCTCCATATTGGATTGACAATTGGGGTAATGGTTTATGGGGTTGATGTTAGCTGTGTAATGTCAGCTGGAATCAAGCCCAGGGGTTAGTAATGAAGAGGCATTTATCAAACACCATTATTACTAACTAACTAAGTGTAAAACAAAAAAAAAAAATTGTTTATTTAAATAAAGGTTCCCCCACACTATCCCTCGTTCATCAATTTATTAAAAAAAATCCATGAAGCGCCAACGTAATACATGGTGTACTGGTCCATGAATAGGCTGCGTAGGTCACTCCCGGTCAGCGTCAGATCTGGAATGTCACAGTCTGTGATGTCCGTAACTCAATAACATCACCATGCATGAGAAGTTCCTAGTCTGGTGCTGACCGGAAGTGACTTATGGAGCCTCATCCTCTGAACAATGCTCTAATGATTAGAGTACTGATTCGAGGATGTCACAGGACCAGTACACCATGGATTACGTTGGAGCTTCGTGGATTTTTTTTAAAATAATAAATTGGTGAATGAGGGATATTGTGGAAGAGTCTTTATTCAAATAAGTTATTTTTGTGTTGTTTTTTTCTATTTTCACTTACTAGGTTAGTGATTGGGGTGTCTGATAGACACTTCTCTATTACTTAACCCTGGCCTTGAGTCCAGCTGACATTTCACAGCTGACATCAACACCCACGTGTCACCACACAACGGCAATGGGGAACAGTCAGGTTGAAGCGCCAGAACTGGAACAACTAATGTGATGCGCTAATTATGATGTGGCTGTGGGCTGGTATTTTTAGCTTTGGAAGAGCGAAATGATAAATAAATAATAATTAAAAAACGGTAAAGTTAAACAGGGTTAGAAACACTCTTTAGTGCCACATGGAAGGCAAAAAAGGCTGCAAGTATACAACACTGCCTATATGCCTGCTCTAATCTAAGGGGTACTTTGCACACTACGATATCGCAAGCCGATGGTAGCGATGCCGAGCGCGATAGTCCCCGCCCCCTTCGCAGCTGCAATATCTTGTGATGTTTGCTATGGCAGCTATTATCGCTACGGCAACTTCACATGCACTTACCTGCCCTGCGACGTCGCTCTGGCCGGCGAACTGCCTCCTTCCTAAGGGGGCCGGTCGTGCGGCGTCACAGCGACGTCACACGGCAGGCGGCCAATAGAAGCAGGGGGGCGGAGATGAGCGGGATGTAAACATCTCGCCCACCTCCTTCCTTCCTCATTGCAGCCGGGACGCAGGTAAGGCGATGTTCCTCGCTCCTGCGGCTTCACACATAGCGATGTGTGCTGCCGCAGGAACAAGGAACAACATCGTAACATCAGTCCTTCCGAAATTATGGAAATGACCGACGCTACACCGATCATACGATTTTGACGCTTTTGCGCTCGTTAATCGTAGTAAAAACTATTCATATACTCCGATGTCGACAGCGACTCCGGATGTGCGTCACTTTCGATTTGACCCCACCGTCATCGCACCTGCGATGTCGTAGTGTGCAAAGTACCCCTAAGCTCTCCCTCCTAGACCAACTCTCCCTGAACTGCTTCCAGAAGAGAGTATTCCGAGCATCAGACCCTCGGGTCTCATATAAGACCTGATGACGTGATGCGGCTAGCCAATCACAGTAATGCCAGTAGTCAACATGGTTATGGCATTACCGTGTGAATGGCAGGCAATCCCTCCATGTTGATTGGTTGCCTAACAGCTGTGAAACATACAGAGTGAGTAGAGATTACAGTATTGTCCCTGCAAATTGATAATGTTGGCAAGTATATTGTACTTTTGTATGCATCCTTGTGACTGCCTAATTTCATATTTATAATTAATGAGAAGGTACACAAAGGTCCTTAATAAGTTATACCTGGTTACTTTCTACTGGCAAGTACTAATACAGTTGGATTTTACAGTATTATATACAAACCAGATATATCTCTCCACGTACGTGCACCTCAAACAGAAAAGTCCAACTCCTGGATATAATTTCTTACAGAAGCATAATCTTTTCAGATTTCTTAGATCACTATATTTATGTTACTGCTACTTTAGATATAGAATCAAGTAAAATGCACATGCTGGTCATAAATTTCCTAATTGCCCATGGGACACGTCTTTTCCACCTGGTGGCTGGAGATAATAAGCTTATTGTCACATCTGTTTGCACTCATTATAGTTTATGGAGTGCACTTAAGTCTTCAGTGATCTGCAATATGTGAGTTTTTCATAGAGTATAAATCTGATTTTTTCAGAACAAAGTACTGTAATAGCGTATAAAAACCTATAGTGATTTATGGTCTTTTAGTGATGGTTCTGTGAGCAGCCATTTGGCAAGTTTCTTGTGAAAACCTCACACAGAATCAAAACAACAGACCAATAACGAGTCTGCTTTCTGAGCTTTGGTTTTCAAGATATTGGAATATGAATAATTACAAAAGATAGCACATATCGTAAATGATTGTAGAATTATTAGCCACAGAAAAAAGGAATTAAAATTCTCCCAAAAATCCCAAACATAACATAGCAAAAAAAGGGAACAGTATCTACCTGCCCAGGTCACAGAAACTAATACACTAAGGGGCCCTTTGCACACTACGACATTGCAGGTGTGATGTGGGTGGGGTCAAATCGAAAGTCACGCACTTCCGGCGTTGCTCTCGACATCGTAGTGTGTAAATCGTTTTAACTACGATTACCGAGCGCAAAAGCGTCGGTATCGTATGATCAGTGTGGTGTCGGTCATTCTCATTATTTTGGCTGCAGCGACGGTATGATGTTGTTCCTCGTTCCTGCGGCAGCACACATCGTTGTGCATGAAGTCGCAGGAGCGGGGAACATCTACCTGCGTCCCGTCTGCAATGCGGAAGGAAAGAGGTGGGTGGGATGTTTACATCCCGCTCATCTCCGCCCCTCCGCTTCTATTGGCCACCTGCCATGTGACGTTGCTGTGACGCAACACGACCTGCCCCCTTAGGAAGGAGGCATGTGAGATGAGATCCAGCGCAGGAAAGAAGGCACTCTTCAATATAAATTTCCTTATGGTTTATTCCATGTGCACACGTATGAAGGTAGGTACAGACAGCTCCTAAGCAAGGGAAAAATGACTAGCGACGCGTTTCGACCGTATTACATGGTCTTAGTCATGACATGACTAAGACCGTGTAATGCGGTCGAAACGTGTCGCTAGTCATTTTTCCCCTGCTTAGGGGCTGTCTGTACCTACCTTCATATCTGTGCACATGGAATAAACCATAAGGAAATTTATATTGAAGAGTGCTTCTTTCCTGCGCTGGATCTCATCTCACATGCTTGCAGCTGCCCGGCCGATTGTCCGTGCTGCAGAGAGAGGGCCTGGAGACTTGGAGTGGGTGAATTCCATTGTCATTCATTACTTAGGAAGGAGGCGGGTCACCAGCCAGAGCGACGTCGCAGTCAGGTAAGTGCATGTGAAGCTGCCGTAGCGATAGTATTCGCTACGGCAGCTATCACAAAATATCGCAGCTGCGACGGGGCGGGGACTATCGCGCTCGGCATCGCAGCATCGGCTTGCAATGTTGTAGTGTGCAAAGGGCCCCTAACAGGATGCAGCCCCTCTTGATAAATCCAGAGGCAACACAGGTGCAAAATATTTATGGTATATATCACATATAAATATTGAGCAGTGATAGGCAAATTCGCAGCTACGCGGGATCTGCAGGACTAACCGGACTTAAAGAAAAAAATAGTTCCCAGACTAGAATTGATCCTGGATATTTGGCCAAATGCTGGTCCCCGTATGAGTCTATGGGGACCAGAATCTGTTGCTTAAAAATGGTGGTAGAAGGGACAGGAGGATTGGAACAAGCGCTCAATACTTACTGAGTCTCCAGCATGGCTGTAACTGCTTCCAGGCCATTCACTCTTCTTTCAGGGCTGCTCATTTACCTTCATGCATATTCACTGCTTCCCCCACCCACTGGCAGTCCTGGTGTCTGTGATTGGTTGAAGTCAGACTTGCCCCCAGCCTGTGAAGCATCTGACTGCAACCAATCAGTGGTTCACTATTGTGGTATAAAAATAAATAAAGAGAAAAATTGGTGTAAGGTTCCCCCATATTATGATATCCAGTATAGATGAATATGGTTACAGGCTGCAGCCCCCAGCCGTGCACTTGTCTTGGCTTTGTATCAAAATAAGAGAGACCACTTGAGGCTTTTTTTAAATTATTTAACAAAATAATTTTCAAAATCTACTTGCGGTCTCCCCAATTTTGACACCCAGCCAAGATAAAGCCCGACAACTGGGGGTTTGTATTATCAGACTGGGGAGACCCATGGTTATTGCCCCTCAGCCTAAAAATAGCAGCCTGCAGCAGTCCAGGATTGCTTTTACAGTCCAGGTCCACCCATACCTACTGATGAGACAACCACTCACAATCTAACAATTCATGAAGGGGGTGATTGTTTAGTATTGAAATTGCACAAACATAAGGCTTGTATAGGGCGCTGGTCATACACATGTAGTGCACGGTGTCTGGCTTGCAGCCTATCAGTGACACCCATACTAATAGTATAGATTAGGCAGGTTGCCTAGTGCTACATAAGTGCACCCCACAGGGACAAGCACCCTAGTTTACAAGGCCAACATACTATAGATGTGCTTGGCTGCATCCTGCAGAAACATAAACTACAAAAAAATATAATATATATAAGGTATTGATAGCTATTTTGCCAAAAATAAGCAAGCTCACAACCCATGTCAAGGGTCCTCATTGTTTTGCGAGTCCCTACTAGAGATGAGCCACCCCTTAGAGTTCGCTTCGGTTCATCGAACTGTGCCCCATTCGACGAACCGTTCGCCGAACCTCTCGAACCCAATTGAAAACAATGGGAGGCAATCACAAACACCTAAAAACGCCTGGAAAACACCCTCAAAGGTGTCCAAAAAGTGACAAACAACTCCCAAGACAACACAAATACATGGGAAAGTGACAAGGACAAATACCCATGCGAAAACTAAACAGCTGGATGAGGAAAAAGAGGAGGAGACACAGATATAGGCATGGCATGCCCTTGAAAAGTCATGTAAAACACAGCAAGGAGACTCCAAGCAGAGTCTCCCTTTTTTCCAAAAATTGGGCCACACACACCACTTCAGTAGCATCACTTGTGCCCCAGTTGCAAACTGGATGTGTTGATTTGCATCAAGCACATTCAAAAATACGCCAGCCTTAACTGTCCCCAGGATGACACCGGGGAAGGTTTAGCAATGTCTTTGCTGATCCCAGATCTGTTCATCTTGGATCATTTTTAAAAACACAGCAAGGGTTACTCCAAGCAGAGTCTTACTTTTTTCCAAAAATTGAGCCACACAGGCACCCCTCCGGTGCAGCACTTGTGCCCCTGTTGTACACTTCACAGGTAGCTTTGCATCAAGCACATTCAAAAATACGCCAGCCTTAGCTGTCCCCAGGATGATACAGGGATAGGTAGCAAAGTCTTTGCTGAACCATGACTTGTTCATCTTGGCTCGTTTTTAAAAACACAGCAAGTGGACTCCAAGCAGAGTCTCCCTATTTATTCCAAAAATTGGGCCACACAGACACCCCTTCAGTGGCAGCACTTGTGCCCCAGTTGCAAACTTGACAGGTACATTTGCATCAAGCACATTCCAAATCCACAAGCCTTTACTCTCCCCAGGATGACACAGGGGTAGTAAAGTCCTTGCCAAACCATGACTTGTTCATCTTGATGAACGTTCGTCTGTCCACATTGTCACTGGACAGACGCGTGCGCTTATCTGTCAGCACACACCCAGCAGCACTGAAGACACATTCTGAGACAACGCTGGCAGCTGGACACGACAAGATCTCCAAGGCGTAAGTGGAGAGTTCAGGCCATTTTTCAAGATTTGAAGCCCAAAATGAGCAAGGCTACAGTTGCAAAGTCATGGCATCGATGTTCATTTGGAGATACTCCTGTATCATCCTCTCCAGCCGTTGACTATGCGTCAGACTTGTTGTCTCTGGTGGCCTTGCAAAGGATGGTCTAAAAAAATTATGAAACGATTCAATAAAATTGCTCTTACCAGCAACAGATACGGTGCTGCTGGTACGGTTAGACTGTTGATGACGAGACCGTCCCATGTTTGTCAAGTTACAACTGGGAGATTCACTCCGTGCACCACTGGTGTTTGGTGGAAAAGCCGAGCTAAGATTAAGTAACAGCTTCTGCTGATACTCCTGCATACGTGCGTCCCTTTCTATGGCTGGAATTATTTCACAAAATTTGGACTTGTACCGGGGATCTAATAGTGTGGCAACCCAGTAGTCATCATCACTTCTAATCTTGACAATCCGATGGTCATGTTGTTGGTAGTGCAGCAAGAAGGCGCTCATGTGTCTTGCCATCCATGCGTACCAAGTCCTTGCTGTGTTTGTGGCATAGAGGTGCTAACCTCTAACTTTCTTCCTCTGACATCTCCCCGCAACCTCTTTCAACTGAAATTTGACCAAGGTCTCCCTCATCTGCTGAGTCTTCCATTTCCATGGACAGTTCTTCCTCCATTTCTTCATGTTCTCCTGCACCTTCCTCAACATTTTGCCTGCTACCATGCGCCCTTGTTAATCCCTCTCCCCCATCGTCCCATGCCTGCCGCCTTGGTGATGATGAACGTCTGGACCTTGGTGATGTTGTTATCCCTTGCGCATATGAATCCTCCTGTACTTCCTCCCCTTCCTGCTGAACCACCCCCTGACTCCGAATAGTGTTTAGCGTGTGCTCCAGCATGAAAACGACTGGAATTGTGATGCTGATAATGGCATTGTCAGCGCTAAATATATTCATCGCCATGTTGAAACTGTGCAGAAGGGTGCATAGGTCCTTGATCTGAGATCACTCCATCAGGGTGATCTGCCCCACCTCTGCATCTCGTTGGCCCAGGCATGACGTATTGCACCAGTGCTTGGCGGTGCTGCCACAGTCGCTGTAACATGTGGAGAGTCGAATTCCAGCGTGTCGGCACATCGCATTTCAGGCGATGAACCGGCAGGCCAAAAGACTTCTGGAGCGATGCAAGTCGCTCAGCTGCGGTGTTTGAACGGCGGAAGTGAGCAGACCGTTTTCGTGCCGTGTGCAGAAGGCCATCTAGGCCGGGATAGGGTGTTAAAAATAGCTGGACAACAAGGTTCAACATGTGAGCCATAAAAGGCATGTGTGTCACCTTGCCCAGGCGAAGGGCCGCACCCAGGTTTGCAGCATTGTCGCACACGGCCTTACCTGGCTGCAGTTTGAGTGGAGACAACCATTTATGAAACTCCGACTGCAGAGCTGCCCACAACTCAGCTGCTGTGTGACTCTTATTTCCAGGACATTTCAAGCTAAAGACCGCCTGATGCCATTGCGTTCTGCTGCCAGCATAGTAAGGAGGTGTGCGTTATTCCTTGTGCGCAGTTACAACGCTGGTGGCCTGACCAGGCAGGCTTGGGGCGGAGGTGGAGGACCCAGACGAGGTTGAGGAGGCAGAAGCGTTGGAGGAACCTATACATACAGAGGATTGACGCACAAGTCGTGGGGACGGCAAGACTTGTTCAGCAGACCCTTCTCCATCTATCACCATAGTTACCCAATGCCCAGTCAGCGACATATAACGCCCCTGTCCATGCTTACTGGTCCAAATATCGGTGGTGAAATGCACCCGTTCACACACAGAGTTTGTCAAGGAAGCGGTGATGTTGTGTGTGACATGCTGGTGTAGCGCAGGCACACCTTTCTTAGAGAAGTAGTGGCGACTGGGCATCTGGTATTGGGGCAAAGCGACAGACATAAGGTCTCAAAAATCCTGTGTGTTTACCAGGCAGAAAGGCAGCATTTCGGTAGTCAAGAGCTTACAGAGGGATAAAGTCAACCTCTTAGCTTTGTCATGGGTCGGAGGAAATGGCTTTTTATTTGTCCACATCTGAGAGACAGAGATCTGGCTGCTGTGTGTAGACGGTGGTGAGTAGTGTGTCCCTGGAAAAATGCAGGTTTTTGAGGAAAGTGCAGGCATAGACATGATGTTGCCTTCATCCAACGTTGGTGCTATCGATGTCTGAGAGAGCTGTACACCTGCACTTGTTTCACCTTCCAAACCAACTGACGACCTACCAAGCAAACTTCCTGTTGCGGTTACAGTGGTGGAAGGTGTGCGTGGAAAACCAGGTGTGACAGCTGTCCCTACAGTCATAGAAGATGAAGAGCGCGCAGATGCACTGGAAGGGGCAGGCGGTGGTTTGCCCGCTACGCTAAGCCGCATTGCAGCACAGTGAGCTTCCCACTGGGAATTATGCTTGGTATTCATGTGACGATTCATGGAAGAAGTTGTCAAACTGGTGAGCTTTTTGCCTCTACTTATAGATTCCCGACAAATTTTACAGATCACATGATTTGGGAGATCCTTTGCAAGGTCAAAAAAGGACCAGGGTAGGCAAGGCTTAGAGGAAATGCGACCTGCAGAGCCACCCTGACTTGTGCTCAGAGGCAGAGTGGTGGCTGAGGATGCAGTTGTAGATGTGCTACCAGTACTCCGACTCTGTCCAGGAAGGCGCAAGGTAACTTCGTCGTCGGTTGCATCCTCCTCCACCGCCTCTGTTGACCTCCTCAAGTGCCTGACTGTGGGTTGAAAGTAAGTGGGATCTAGAACTTCATCATCAAGCGTTGTGTTTGCACTCCCCTCGTCCTCAGACCTAGCCTCTTCCTGCCCTGACCGAATATTTAAGTTGTCATCCCAATCTGGTATCTGCGTCTCATCATCATCAGTATGTTCCTCATTGTCTACACCAACAGTTTTACAGTTTGTGAATGAGGGTCTACATTATGCTCATAAACTTGGTCATCAGGGCCTGAATCTGAGTCACAAAGCTTCTGGGCATCACTGCAGACCATTTCCTGGTCTGTACTCACTGTAGCTTGGGAGCAGACCTCTGATTCCCAGCCTATAGTGTGACTGAACAGCTCTGCAGACTCAGCCATCTTAGTTACACCATACTGTGCAGGGCGGGTGGAGACTGGAGAGCTGGGAGAAAGCAAGTGTGATTGGGATGACAACTCAGAGCACTGTTTTTTTTTATGTGGTAGCTGAGGTGGAGGAGAGGGCACTTGTTGGAGCACTTGAGATCCATTCAAGCATGTTCTTTTTTTTTGTGCATCATCTACCTTTTTTACAGTTGTTCAGGTCCGTAAAAAAGGGAGCACATCGGAATGTCCATGGAAAGTAGTAGACATCTTACTTTTGCTGGAAGATGGCCTATCTTCAGCAGATGTTAATGTAGGTTTGCCACCTTCCCCACGGACACAAACTTTTTTTCCTTTTCCAACACGCCTGTTCCCCTTTCCACCAGCATCTGTCCTTTTGCCACTCATTTTGTTAGCAACAAGATTAGCCACTTAAAATGTGGTAGCAAAAATTGAGAGGTGGTGTAGATTGCAGAGGTGGTCTAGCTTTATTGACAGCTGAAGAACCAACACTGACTATCCCTGACAATGCAACTAAGGCCCTAAAACTGGCAGCACTGTTTGCTATAAGAATAGTGTAGCAAAATGTGCATGAGGGTAGAATGCAGAGGGGGTGGGACTTGCTTGGCACAAGTGGGACACTAAATTAGTATAGCAGACACTTTGTGGATGCCACTAATTTTCAGCACTGTTTGCTATAAAAATAGCGTAGCAAAATGTGCATGAGGGTAGAATGCAGAGGTGGTGGAACTTACTTGGCACCAGTGGGACACTAAATTAGTATAGCAGACACTTTGTGGATGCCACTAATTTTCAGCACTGTTTGCTATAAAAATAGCGGAGCAAACATGGGCAGGAGGGTAGAATGCAGAGGTGCAGGAAATTGCTTGGCACCAGTGGGACAACAATGGAATATAGCAGCCACTTTTTGGATGTCACTAAGTTTCAGCACTGTTTGCTATAAAAAATAGTTTGGCAAAAGTGGGCAGGTGGGTACAGTGGCCGGGTTCTCTGGGTCAGTGGACAGGAAAGGAAGCCTCACTTTCTATCCCTCCTAATGGTGAAATGCAGCAAGAAATTCCCTGAGCTTAGGTACACAGACGCTGTTATCTGAAGCTGTATACAGCATTTCCACGGACCTGCCTGTCACCTATGCCTCTGAGCCCCAGGAAATCAGCCCTGAAAAGGGCGGAAATAAACTTCTGTCCCTAATCTGTAGAGCGCTGTGTGTATAGCGTACGCAGCAGGAGCGGCGACAGGAGCTGGGTGAGCGGTGACTGTCACCTACACGCAGAAGGCAGATAATGGCGCCGTGAGGGAAAATGGCCTTATTTATAATGCAAGGACATGGGACATTCACAGCCTATGACACATGCCCTTGCTTATCTGGCAAAAAAGTCCACTTAGCTATGTGTGTGTGTCTGTGATTGGCTGACATGCTGGCCTGCCCCACTGCACGCGCACTTAGGGAAAAAAAAAATGGCGATCGCCATTATCCCAGCAGCACTGATCTAAACGTGCCCCCCCGCACACTATACGCTGAAATTTGATAATAGTGTGAATCCCAGAGTGACTCACACTATTACAGTGAAAAGCCAGCTAGTAACTAGCTAGGCTTTTTGCTGATCAAACCGTTCTCAAACGTAACTCGAGCTGTCGAGCTTTTAGCAAAAAGCTTGCGTTCGAGTTCGATCTTGAGCACCCCCAAAATCACTCTAACATGAAATTGGCGAACCTCGAACTTCGTTCAACTCTAGTCCCTACACTAAAATTAAAAACAAAGCCAACGAAAAAAGAATTAAAATTTCCCAAGCAGTCCATCTATGTTGGCCTTGTAAACTAAGCTGTCTGTGCCAGTTGAATGCACTTATATACTGTTGGACAGTCCACCTAATCTAATAATATCGGCATCACTAAAAGGCTGTCAGCCAAACACTGTGCGCTACATGCGTTTGACATGGCCCTCTACAAGCCTTATTTCTGTGCAATTTCAATACTAAGCAATCACCCGGTTGTGAGTGGTTGTCTCCTCAATATTTTGCATATGTGTTGCTTCCATCTTTACCAAGGGTTGCTGCTGCATCCTGCTAGGGGATATGCCTCTGCGACCTGGACTTGTAAATACCATTGTCCCCCCCCCTTTTTTTTTCTTTATTTTGCTGGTATGTTGTAAATGGTTTTTGATTAAAGTAATTTTCTTACAACCATTTTTTCTGAAGAAAAAACATGACATATGGTGGTAATTCATCAAAACATTATTGTCAGATTTCTGGACAAGAAAAGCTATGACAATGCAAGTATTAGCTAAAAGACTTGCAACTTTTGGCATGTACCACTCTTCTCGCCCCATCTCCGACAAAGTGGGTGAAGGAGGGGTAGGACATAGCAAACCCTGCTAGTTAAATTCATGGTGCCAGAATTAGATTTGTGTCAAGGCGCACATAACGGAACATGCCACTGCGCCTGATTCATTAAGAGGTGTGAGCCTAAATTAATCAGAAGTGTCTGCTGCATATCATCCACTCATCAAGTGAGATAGAGACTCATTGGTATTGATGAATTGCTCCTACAGTGTTCTTATATTACAGCACTCAAAACTGTCTAAAAACAGTCTAATGCGGGCTTCACACGGTACGATCTGTTGTGCGATTGCATGAGTGATTGTACCCGCCCCCGTCGTTTGTGCGTCACGGGAAAATCGCTGCCCGTGATGCACAAAGTCGTTAAACCGCCGTCACACGAACTTACCTGCTGAGCGACCTCGCTGTGGGCGGCGAGAATCCTCTTCCTGAAGGGGGAAGGACGTTCGGCGTCACATCGACGTCACACAGCCGCCGGCCAATAGAAGCGGAGGGGCGGAGATGAGCGGCACGTAAACATCCCGCCCACCTCCTTCCTTCCTCATAGCCAGCGGGGGCCGCAGGATGCAGGTAAGCTGTGTTCCTCGTTCCCGGGGTGTCACACGGAGCAACGTGTGCTGCCCCGGGAACGATGAACAACCTGCGCAAATAAGATTAAACAATTTTTTAAAAATGAGTGACGAGTACACGATCCACGATTTATAACCGATTTGGAGTCGCACGTAGGTGTCACACGAGATGACGTCATGAACGATGCCGGATGTGCATCACAAAAACCGTGACCTCGACAACACATCGCACAATATTTCTTCTCGTGTGACGCCCGCATAAGGCCTCTTTCACACATCAGTGAAAAACATACACGTTTTCCCTGACGTGTTAAAGGTCCCGCCGTGTGCCGTATTTTTGGCACACGTGTGATCTCTGTGTGCTATCTGTGATAATACACAGAGATCAGGCACTTATTGTCACCTGAGCTCCGCTCCTGCTGTCCATGGTGCTGATATCTCCCACGATGCTGTGTCCGGCCACCATTGTCTCCCCTCTGCAGCTACTTCCGGGTTGGCTGGGCAGTCCATATGTATGAGCATACTTAGGTAGAGACAGCAGCGGCTAAACACAACATCGCTGGAGACGGGTGAGTTGAAAAAGCTATTTATTTCAAATGCGCGTGATATGTCTGGTACATGCTTCATGGATCACATCATAATGTGGTCTGTGGGACATCAGTGATGCCAGAAGGAAACATGTCATTGAGAAATCACTGATGTGTACGCAGACCCATTGATTTTAATGGCTTTACGTATATCCATGATTCTGATACGTATAAAAACAGTAACATACGTACCAGAATCACTGACGTGTGAAGAGGGCCTAAAGCTGTGTGTACACGTTGCGTTTTTTTGCCTTTTTTCAGGCATTTTTTTTCTTGCAGATTTTCACAAATCTGCAAGGAAATCCCCATGCCAGCAAAGTCAATGAAAATCCTGAAGCACTGTGAACACATTCAAGATTTTTTTTTCCTTGCAGATTTGTTTGCAGAAAACAATATGCATTTCAATTCTTTCTGCATTTTTGGCTGCATTTTCACCATTGAAAGCAATGAAAAAAAACAATTAAACTATGCATTTTTTTTAAGATTTATTTGTGCAAATGCAGTGATTAAGGCCCCTTTCACACATCAGTTTTTTGCCATCAGTCACAATCTGTTTTCTTGATGGATCAACAGGATCCATCACAGATTGTGGCTAAACTTATGCGACGGATCTGTTTTTCGACGGATCCAATTAGCTGGCGGCTAAATAATAAATTGGAGCATGCTCAGTTAAAAAAAAGGAATCCGTCGCCGAATTCCGTCATTTGACAGATGATAATGGTTCCTGCGCCCATAGGCTTCCACCGCACCAAACAACGGACGGTGACGGATCCATCGCCATTCATTTTTTCAACGTACACAAAAAAGTTACTGTAGCCGTCGTCTCCATCCTACAGACAAAGATTTTTCGATGGATCTGTCAAACGACATATAAAACATGAGGCCATCCGTCGCAATTAGTGATGAGCGAGTACTAAAAAGCTCGGGTGCTCGAAGCTCGGGCCGAGCCTCCCAAGATACTCGTGTACTCGGCCCGAGCACCGAGCCCAATGTTATCCTATGGGAGACCCGAGTATTTTTGTGAAATGACCCCCCGGCAGCATGGAGAAACCCTAAAAATGTCACAAAAGTCTCAGAAGAGTGCTCAAATGACATGGCATCAGCATGGGGAAGACCCCTTGAAGCATTTATCACTCAAAAGTCACAGATGTGAACAATTTTGTCCGAGTTTTACGCCATTTTTACGGACTCACCAGAAAACCTTCCAAAATGACACCAAAATGAATTTTCATGGCGGAAATGTTAAGGGCACATACCCAATAGTGAGATAGAGCTGGTGTATGTTACTTTTTGAGATTAATACATGAAAGATTTTACATGAAAACCTTGTGTGGCACTCCGATGTCCAAAACGCACGTTTTGTGCTTTTTACTAGCGATGTCGGTCATTTTTTTTTTTTTATTCTATCTCCCTCAGTCCGTCGGTCTGTCTCTCTCTGTCTTGTCTGTCCCCCTCTCACAGTCTGTCGGTCAGTTCCCCCCCCTCTCTCTTACTTACCGTTCCCCGATCACTGCCGCGGCGCTGCACAGCTGTTCAAACTCCGGTGGCTTTTCCTCTTTTGAAAAAGCCGGCCGCTCATTAATCAATCTCCTATTCCCTGCTGTCCTGCTTTTCGGCGCCTATGATTGGTTGCAGTGAGACACGCTCCCACACTGAGTGACAGCTGTCTCACTGCAACCAATCACAGCAGCCGGTGTGTGTATACTGTGCAGTGAAATAAATAATTAAATAATTAAAAAAAACGGCATGCGGTCCCCCCAATTTTAATACCAGCCAGATAAAGCCATACGGCTGAAGGCTGGTATTCTCAGGATGGGGAGCTCCACGTTATGGGGAGCCCCCCACCCTAACAATATCAGTCAGCAGCCGCCCAGAATTGCCGCATACATTAGATGCGACAGTTCTGGGGCTGTACCCGGCTCTTCCCGATTTACCCTGGTGCGTTGGCAAATCGGGGTAATAAGGAGTTAATGGCAGCCCATAGCTGCCACTAAATCCTAGATTAATCATGTCAGGCGTCTCCCCGAGATTCCTTCCATGATTAATCTGTAAATTACAGTTAAAAAACACACACACCCGAAAAATCCTTTATTAGAAATAAAAAACACTAACAAAGTCCCTCATTACCAATTTATTAACCCACAACAAACCCTCCATGTCCGGCGTACTCCACAGTCCTCCAGCGTCGCGTCCAGCTCTGCTGCATGGAAGTGACAGGAGCTGCAGAAGACACCGCCGCTCCGGTCACCTCCACGCAGCTAATGAGATGAGTATAGCGATCAGCTGAGCTGTCACTGAGGTTACCTGGATCCAGCGGTGGATGCAGCGGTGGCCGCGGGTAACCTCAGTGACAGCTCAGCTGATCGCGCTACTCACCGCCGCTCCAGTCAGCTCCATGCACCAACTGAGGTGAGTATAGCGATCAGCTGCTGTCACTGAGGTTAATCGCGGCCACCGCTGGATCCAGCGGTGGCCGGGAGTTACCTGACTGACAGCAGCTGATCGCGCTATTCCCTTCATTAGCTGCGTGGAGGTGACCGGCGGCTTTTACTATTTTGAAAAAGCCGGCCGCTCATTAAACAATCTCCTATTCCCTGCTTTCCCCGCCCACCGGTGCCTATGATTGGTTGCAGTGAGACACGCCCCCACGCTGAGTGACAGGTGTCACACTGCACCCAATCACAGCAGCCGGTGGGCGTGTCTATACTGTGCAGTAAAATAAATTAATAAATAATTAAAAAAAAACGGCGTGCGGTCCCCCCCATTTTAATGCCAGCCAGATAAAGCCATACGGCTGAAGGCTGGTATTCTCAGGATGGGGAGCTCCACGTTATGGGGAGCCCCCCAGCCTAACAATATCAGTCAGCAGCCGCCCAGAATTGCCGCATACATTATATGCGACAGTTCTGGGGCTGTACCCGGCTCTTCCCGATTTGCCCTGGTGCTTTGGCAAATCGGGGTAATAAGGAGTTAATGGCAGCCCATAGCTGCCACTAAATCCTAGATTAATCATGTCAGGCGTCTATGAGACACCCTCCATGATTAATCTGTAAGTTACAGTAAATAAACACACACACCCGAAAAATCCTTTATTAGAAATAAAAAACACACACACATTCCCTGGTTCACCACTTTAATCAGCCCCAAAAAGCCCTCCATGTCCGGCGTACTCCAGGATGTTCCAGCGTCGCATCCTGCGCTGCTGCATAGAGGTGACCGGAGCTGCAGAAGACACCGCCGCTCCGGTCACTTCCACGCAGCAAATGAGGTGAGTAGCGCGATCAGCTGAGCTGTCACTGAGGTTACCCGCCGTCACTGGATCCAGTGACAGCGGGTAACCTCAGTGACAGCTCAGCTGATCGCACGGCTGTCTTCATTAGCTGCGTGGAGGTGACCGGAGCGGCGGTGTCTTCTGCAGCTCCTGTCACTTCCATGCAGCAGAGCTGGACGCGACGCCGGAGTCCGTGGAGTACGCCGGACATGGAGGGTTTGTCGGGGTTAATAAGTTGGTAATGAGGGACTTTGTTAGTGTTTTTTATTTCTAATAAAGGATTTTTCGGGTGTGTGTGTTTTTTAACTGTAATTTACAGATTAATCATGGAAGGAATCTCGGGGAGACGCCTGACATGATTAATCTAGGATTTAGTGGCAGCTATGGGCTGCCATTAACTCCTTATTACCCCGATTTGCCAACGCACCAGGGTAAATCGGGAAGAGCCGGGTACAGTCCCAGAACTGTCGCATATAATGTATGCGGCAATTCTGGGCAGCTGTTGGCTGATATTGTTAGGGTGGGGGGCTCCCCATAACGTGGAGCTCCCCATCCTGAGAATACCAGCCTTCAGCCGTATGGCTTTATCTGGCTGGTTTTAAAAATGGGGGGAACCGCACGCCGTTTTTTTTAATTATTTAATAAATAATTAAAATTAATAATTAAAATTAATAAATAATTAAAAAAAACGGCGTGCGGTTCCCCCCATTTTTAAAACCAGCCAGATAAAGCCATACGGCTGAAGGCTGGTATTCTCAGGATGGGGAGCTCCACGTTATGGGGAGCCCCCCACCCTAACAATATCAGCCAACAGCCGCCCAGAATTGCCGCATACATTATATGCGACAGTTCTGGGACTGTACCCGGCTCTTCCCGATTTGCCCTGGTGCGTTGGCAAATCGGGGTAATAAGGAGTTATTGGCAGCCCATAGCTGCCAATAAGTCCTAGATTAATCATGTCAGGCGTCTATGAGACACCCTCCATGATTAATCTGTAAGTTACAGTAAATAAACACACACACAGCTGAAAAAATCCTTTATTAGAAATAAAAACACACACATATACCCTGGTTCACCACTTTAATCAGCCCGAAAAAGCCCTCCATGTCCGGCGTAATCCAGGATGATCCAGCGTCGCATCCTGCGCTGCTGCATGGAGGTGACCGGAGCCGCAGCACACACCGCCGCTCCGGTCACCTCCACACAGCAAATGAACACAGCCGCGCGATCAGCTGCTGTCACTGAGGTTACCCGCGGCCACCGGTGGATGCAGCGGTGACAGCGGGTAACCTCAGTGACAGCAGCTGATCGCGCGGCTGTGTTCATTTGCTGTGTGGAGGTGACCGGAGCGGCGGAGTCTTCTGCAGCTCCGGTCACCTCCATGCAGCAGCGCTGGATGCGACGCTGGATCATCCTGGATGACGCCGGACATGGAGGGCTTTTTGGGGCTGATTAAAGTGGTGAACCAGGGTATATGTGTGTGTTTTTATTTCTAATAAAGGATTTTTTCAGCTGTGTGTGTTTATTTACTGTAATTTACAGATTAATCATGGAGGGTGTCTCATAGACGCCTGACATGATTAATCTAGGACTTATTGGCAGCTATGGGCTTCCAATAACTCCTTATTACCCCGATTTGCCAACGCACCAGGGTAAATCGGGAAGAGCCGGGTACAGCCCCAGAACTGTCGCATATAATGTATGCGGCAATTCTGGGCAGCTGCTGACTGATATTGTTAGGGTGGGGGGCTCCCCATAACGTGGGGCTCCCCATCCTGAGAATACCAGCCTTCAGCTGTATGGCTTTATCTGGCTGGTATTAAAATTGGGGGGAACCGCACGCCGTTTTTTTAATTATTTATTTATTTATTTTACTGCACAGTATAGACACGCCCACCGGCTGCTGTGATTGGGTGCAGTGTGACACCTGTCACTCAGCGTGGGGGCGTGTCTCACTGCAACCAATCATAGGCGCCTGTGGGCGTGGAAAGCAGGGAATATGAGATGGCTGTGTACAGAGCACAGCGCGCCGGCCGGTATAAAGGCTCGGTCACGCTGTGCAGGCCGGCCAATCACTGCAATTCCACAACTAACAGGGCTGTGGCATTGCAGTGGTCTGCCAGCCAATCCCTGCATGAGGGCTGGCTCTCAAAAGAGCGCCAACATGCAGGGATGAAGACCACGAGTAAAGCACGAGTATTGCAAAATTACTCGGTACCCGCTGAGCAGCCCGAGTACAGTGATACTCGTGCGAGTACCGAGTAGTTACAAGCATGCTCGCTCATCACTAGTCGCAATCTGTTGCTTATACAAGTTGATGAGAAAAACAAAATCGATCAAGCGGCATCAGTCGCCAGATCTGTGTTTTTAAAAACTCTATGGATTGTGACTGATGGCAAAAAACTGATGTGTGAAAGGGGCCTTAAGGCCGCTTTACACGCTACGACATCGCTAAAGCTAAAGCGATGTCGTTGGGTCATGGATTTTGTGACGCACATCCGGCCGCGTTAGCGATGTCATTGCGTGTGACACCTATTAGCGATTTTGAATCGTTGCAAAAACGTTCAAAATCGCTAATCGGTGACTTCCCCTCCTAAGCTCAATTATTGTTGCTGCTGCAGTAACGATGTAGTTCGTCGTTCCTGCGGCAGCACACATCGCTACGTGTGACACCGCAGGAACGAGGAACCTCACCTTACCTACGTCCCGCCCGCAATTAGGAAGGAAATTGGTGGGTGGGATGTTCGTCCTGCTCATCTCCTCCCCTCCGCTTTGATTGGGCGGCCGCTTAGTGACGTCGCTGTGACGCCGAACGAACCGCCCCTTTAGAAAGGAGGCGGTTCGCCGGTGACAGTGACATCGCTAGGCAGGTAAGTAGTGTGATGGGTCCGCGCGATGTTGTGCGCCACGGGCAGCGATTTGCCTGTGTCGCACAACCGATGGGGGCGGGTACGCACGCTAGCGATATCGGTAATGATATCGCAGCGTGTAAAGCGGCCTTTAGTCTGCACCCCAGGTTAATATATCCTTCAAATTAATGCTACCACATATAAAAGAGATATCGTAAAATCTAAGCCACTTTGCTGGTGAAGTGGTGAAGTTGTGATGTACACCATTATGATTTCCTCCTCGCAGAAAATCTGCTGCATATTTCCTACATTGGAACTTATCCTAAAGACTTAAAAGAGATTACTAAAAAAAAACAAAACAGAGAATGACACCAGAAAAACTCTGACTTGTAAAAACATTGAGAACTGTGAAAGATTAATACTCTAATTTGCTATATATTTGGACAACATCCATCCTACAGTCTTTAGGAACCTGCCACATCAAAGCAAAATGTTTTGTTGAAGGATGAAAACCAGCATTAAGGAAATACATTTTTAATCCGCAGTAATTATTGTTAGGGGGGACTTTACGTATACAAATACAAGGGTACTACTGTATATAAATACAAAATCCTTAAAGATTTTGTTAGTAGAGTGGAACCTTGGTTTATGAGTAAAGTGGTTTGCGAGCATTTCGCTACATGAGCAAAGCTTGCTGTAAATTTGTGACTCAGTTTACGAGCAAGCTTTGCTGGACAAGCAAATACTCACCACACACACTTCCGGTTCCGTACTTTAACCGCGCTCTGACCCGCTCTTGCAGTACACACAAACAAACACAAAGATGCACAAACACGCACACACGCCCGCACACACATTATGCTCACCTTACCTTCCGTTCCATCGCTGGCCTCATGGTTCTTGTAGTTTGCCAGTACAGGATGTGTATCGGGTAACTATCGCAACGATGGAGGAACTTCCGCTGTCAGCCGATAGTCAAAGTCAGCATGCTGGCCAATCAGATTCAAGCGGCTCCTGCCTTTGACGTCAGCGGTCTGGCAACGGAAGCTCTGGCATCGGTCACGATGTGTACCTTCCCTGGTCATCTTCCTGTTCTTACTTCTCCCTCCTGCTTTGTACGCTCACACACTGAGCCCTGAGCCGCTGCCCGTGGACCCTTTTGGGTGATGTGAAGCTCTCTCCCTTGACCCTTTGGGGTCACCTTCCAGCGAATTTGTGTGCGGATGTGGCCTCAGTGCTTGCAGTCACCTCAGCCTTTGGTTTTACTAGCGGAGTACGTAGGTTCTTCTCCTCTAGCCTAGGGACCAGTCCCCGATTTGTGGTCAAGTCCTTCCATTCAAAGGTTATATATGAAACAAGGCCATGGGAGTATGTTGCACTTCCCGTGGTCTATAGGACCCCTTCTGTCTTGCACCTTGGTTGAGCTAGACCGGTGGATGACCTTCTCCATACCCAGGATGGAATACCACACCTCTGGCTGAGGTGCAGTACCTCTGTGATGGCTGAAGCCTCAGGGGCACCACAATAACACCCTAGCACACTCTTTCTTTAACTTTATGATATTATCCCAACAGTTTTAAAGGAATTTCCATGTAAACTGAAGCCTTGTCCACTTCAACTCTCCAATTCAACCCAAACCATCTCTGTTGGCTTTAGATAAGTGAGAACAATAGAGGAAAATAGGGTTTATTTGAGCCGCGCCAATGATCACTTCTCAGGTATTCAGATTAATGGATCTTTATTTTGCACAGGTCTACCCGTTTCTGGAGTCTCAGCTCCCTTCCTCAGGACCATCAGGCATAAGAACACATCAGAGATTTGATGTGTTCTTATGCCTGATGGTCCTGAGGAAGGGAGCTGAGACTCCAGAAACGCGTAGACCTGTGCAAAATAAAGATCCATTAATCTGAATACCTGAGAAGTGATCATTGGCGCGGCTCAAATAAACCCTATTTTCCTCTATTGTTCTCTGTTATCTGCCGTCTGGGTTGCTGCTGCCTTGATCAAAACCTTCCATGCCTGCATAGTAGTTGTGACTTTCACAACTTCACTTGGTGAGTATTACTGCTCCCTGTCTCTACCCCGTGTGTTATTGGGGTAAAACCCTATTGCGCTTCTTCTCCACAGCTTTTTACTCATCGGCTTTAGATAAGTGACTGAGCAAGGGCAGATTGGGGCAAATGCCATTCAGGTGGTTTCCAAGCAGTTGCTGAGGGCCACCTAGTCATTTAGTGCAGACCTGGACAACATGGGGGGCGCAAAAGGCTGCATTTTGTGGACCTGCTCGGAGACATCACTCCCTCCTTCCCGAATTCAAATGTATTTCTGTGTTTCAGACGCAAATCCATTTGAACACTGTGGCGCTGGGACTGGGGCAGAGCAGCACTGTGATGTGGTTAACACGCTTCTGATTCATCACACTGCTGTTGGTGCCGCCAGAGCGGAGGTAGCAGAGATGGTGGGCACTGGTAAGCACTCCATGGAGATGCTGAAGATTAAATGTACTTTAATTTTAGATGAGGGGACAGGGGTTATTGAGAGAGCACAATATGGGGCAAGGGGCAGTGGAGCATTATGCAGAGAGGCAATGTAGTGGAGATATGGAAGGGGGGCAGTTTGGGGTAATAGTTTGGAGAGAGGCAATAAGTGCGGGGAATAATTTTGAAAGGGGCAGTGTGTGGGGCAATAGCATGTAGAGCGGCATTGTATAGGGGGAAATAATATGGAGAGATGTATTGTGGGGGCGATATTACTGACAGGGACAGTGTATAAAACCTGCAGCACAGATTTCACTTTATTTTCCAAGATAAATTTATTCTATTTTAAATGTAATGGAGGGGTCCCCATTGCACTATTAAACCTCCTCAATTACTATTCTGCGTACCTCTTCTTAGCTTGATTGACAAAGCTCACTTATTCAGATCAAGTCCTGCTTTAATCCCTGGCCCTGCACACACAGTATCAGTGTGAGTGCACTCATCCCTCTTCTGTATCTATCTGTAGCAGAAGCTTAGGAACCACCCCTATGCAGGAATCAAGTATAGTTCTCAAGTTGAGTTCACAGAACCAAGAGTAGGTTTATTAACAGACAGGAAAAAAAGATTATGCAAGTAAACAGGAGAAGTTATACTGATAACAGTTAAGGGTGCTTTATGTCACAGGCAGGGAAGGACGCCGCTGTGCTGCGCTCGCTAACGCTCGGGCCTGGCGCTGCTGCGATGGCTGCTCGGTGGCTCGAGCGGTGGTCCGGATCCGGGGGCTTGAGCGGCGCTCCTCGCCCGTGAGTGAAAGGGGGTAGTTTGGTTTGGGGATTTGGTCCGTGACGCCACCCACGGGTTGTGGTGAAGATGGGCACCACCGCTGCTGGTGACGGGGATCCCGGGAGCGATGGTGGGGAGCAGCTGGGATTTTGTTTACCCCCTCCGTGGGTAGGGGTTGGTGGTCCTGGGGCCCGGTGGTGATACGGGGAGGCTGGATTGCTGGGGTGCAGGATTGCAGGGGCAGGGTCGCCTGGACTGCGCAGCGTGATGCCGGACGGCACGGTTGTACTCACTCAGCCACAAATGTACGCAAAGTCTCTGGTAAACCAAAACGGCTGGATGGATGGGTCCCGCAGCCGGCTGCTGTGGCTTCTCCCGGATGGTTAGTGGTGGCTGCCTTTCCCTGCACCTTTGTGTACGTTCGGTCCCGATGGATTCCCACCGGTAACCCGCTCCCCAGCGTATATATGTGCTGGAGGAGCCCTTTTGCCCGCAGGCTCTGGCCCTTGGAACTTTAGCTGTGGTGGTAGCTGTATTTCCTTCTGTTGGTTGGATGGTTGCCTTCAATCGGGTCTTGGCTGTTAGGAAACCCCTGGGGTTCCGGTCACTGACGGATTTGACCTCTAATGGCGACTCCAAGCCTGGGCGGGGTCTGTAGGCCCTGCCTGTGTGTGCTGGCTTCACTTCGCTCCCCGGTTCGGTACCGGCGGGCCACCGCCTGTCCCCGGTCCTATGGTTCCGCGTTGATCTGCCTCTCCTGCAGATGGCCACCACCGTCTGCCAACCTTGCTCTTGGTGCCACACACCTGGACACGGTCAGATTGCTCCTCGACTACTACTTCACTCCTCTCCTTCCCTAACTGATCAGAACTCACTTCCCTTCCCGCCTCCAGGACTGTGAACTCCTCAGTGGATGGGGCCAACCACCTGGCTTCACCCCACCTGGTGTGGACATCAGCCCCTGGAGGGAGGCAACAAGGATTTTGTGTCTGGCTGATGTGCCTGTCTCAGGGTGGGGGTGTGTGTTGTAGTACCTGTCACGACCTAGCTAGTCCAGGGCGCCACACTTTACACACTGTGACATCGCTACCGATCTCGTTAGCGATGTAACACGCCAGATCGCACATACGATCTGCCGAGATCGCACATGTGACCGGCGCTACAAAAATGACTTATGTGCGATCTTGGCAAATCTTATCTGCGATCTGGCGTGTCACATCACTAACGAGATCGCTAGCGATGTCGCAACGTGTAAAGCACCCTTTAAGCTTCAACACACAAACGTCTGTCTCCCCAACTATTACACAGACTATACAACAACAAACTCAGCAGGCAAAATAGATTAGCAATTTCACTGCAATAGCGACCTAACCGGCCTTCGCTACTCAGGCCATGCTGCTACCGTGCCCTAGCTACGGAGGCCTACACTATGCCTTGACAAGTAGGCACACAGGTGCAGACTCACGGTCCAGTGGGGACTCACTCGATCTTCAGGCCTCTCTTACGGACCGACTTGCAGTATCTCTCACAGCAACTTGTCCCAATCCCTCACATTCCAGTCACACCTAAAACTCTTCTCCCATTCTTTCTCACTTAACTGCATTTTCCAGGACAGGTTAGTCCAAGTTTATAATTCAGAAGGGGGTGTTGACTGAGCTGGCCAATCGATAACATGCAGAACAACAGGGGATAACAGTGTCTTAAAGTCGCAGTACCATTCAACCATATTGTAGGGGCAATACCATCCTAAATATTAGCTGTCATGACCCAGGACCGGTATTCCACTCCAGAGTTTCCCAGACTTGGCCTGGTCATGTCAGGTGTTAACTCCCATCAGCTCTTTCTGGTTTCAGGAGACACTATATCTGATCGCTGCCCTTGTATTCCTGTGCTGGTTATAGTTTTGCTCTGTAGCCTGTGACTGGCTCTGGTGAGATTTCCTGTTTGATCTGACTCCTTGTTACCTTGTCGTGACCTGTACCTTCCCCCGTTCGTCTGTCTGTCCCAGTCCCTGACTTCCTGCTCCTGTCAGTTTTTTACCCATCCTGGTTCATCCTCCTTCCCGTCTTTGTGTCTCCTCACCCTCCAGTCTTGTCTTCTGTTCACTGTGCCCTTTGTGTTTTCCTCTGCATACCTGATTTCCCGACATCCAACTTCAGTTCTGTTTTCTGACCTGGTTTTGATCCTCCCTTTGCTGTGACTTGACTTTCCTGGCTAGACCCTTACTGCTTAACTACTCTATTGCCCCCTGGTGGTTCGCCTGTGAACTGCCTGCTGAAGTTACTCTGCTGTACTTCAGCCTCCTTTCTGTTACAGTGTTACTTTGACTCTCCTTCACTACTCTGCTGCCACCTAGTGGGGAATACGCTGTACTACATCTTACCAGCCCTTTGTATGGTGTGACATTAGCCACCTGCTACTGTGTGATCCCTGTGTGCAATGAGTTGGAGCTGCAGACAGGAGAGGCAAATAAAAACACTCCTGCACTGACACAGTGTGCACACTCAACTTCTGTAGTGTCAGATGGCACATGCAGAGGTAGAGATTCAACTCAAGCAGTGCTTAGACAGCACACACTCTGAGGCAAATGCATGCTGTCAATCAAGATAAGGAGAGGTGTGTGCCATACGGATTAAATGGGCAGAACGTTGTGTGAGCCCTTGGCCACACCACCAGTACACTGAGAACTCATTTGCATATGAAATAAAACTTTTTTTCTGTCAAAAGAAATTGAAAAAGTTCTGAAATTATTCTAATTGGAATTCACCAGGGGTGTGTACATTTTTTATATCAACTGTTCTTCAGTTCTACTATAGTATATATGTCAAAGCTTATACTAGCTGGTTATGTACAGTACAGACCAAACGTTTGGACACACCACCTCATTCAAAGAGTTTTCTTTATTTTCATGACTCTAAAATTTGTAGATTCACATTGAAGGCATCAAAACTATGAATTAAAACATGTGGAATGAAATACTTAAAGTGTGAAACAACTGAAAATATGTCTTATATTCTAGGTTCTTCAAAGTAGCCACCTTTTGCTTTGATTACTGCTTTGCACACTCTTGGCATTCTCTTGATGAGCTTCAAGAGGTAGTCACTGGAAATGGTCTTCCAACAGTCTTGAAGGAGTTCCCAGAGATGCTTAGCACTTGTTGGTCCTTTTGCCTTCACTCTGCGGTCCAGCTGACTCAAAACCATCTCGATTGGGTTCAGGTCTGGTGACTGTGGAGACCAGGTCATCTGGCGTAGCACCCCATCACTCTCCTTCTTAGTCAAATAGCCCTTACACAGCCTGGAGGTGTATTTGGGGTCATTGTCCTGTTGAAAAATAAATGATGGGCCAACTAAATGCAAACCGGATGGAATAGCATGCCGCTGCAAGATGCTGTGGTAGGCGTGCTGGTTCTGTATGCCTTCAATTTTGAATAAATCCCCAACAGTGTCACCAGCAAAGCACCCCCACACCAGCACACCTCCTCCTCCATGCTTCACCGTAGGAACCTGGCATTTAAAGTCCATCAGTTCACCTTTTCTACAAAGACATGGTGGTTGGATCCAAAGATCTCAAATTTGCACTCACCAGACCAAAGCACAGATTTCCACTGGTCTAATGTCCATTCCTTGTGTTTTTTAGCCCAAGGAAGTCTCTTCTGCTTGTTGCCTGTCCTTAGCAGTGGTTTCCTGGCAGCAATTTTACCATGAAGGCCTGCGGCACAAAGTCTCCTCTTAACAGTTGTTCTAGAGATGAGAAGGTGTGTCCAAACCTTTGGTCTGTACTGTATAGCAAGAGGTTTAGTGTGATATTAATTCCCTGCTGTACCCTGCCACATACATACTCACCTATGTACACTATTTTCAGAATTATTGACTTCTGGTAGTTTCAATCCACAATAAACCTTCAAATCCTGTAGGTTTTGGTACATTTACAAATAGCATACAGAATTAAAATGAAAATGTTAATACTGTAAAACAAACCAAATAAAAACAAACTTTGGTTATTAAGTTCTAAGTATTTTCTAATGTATTTTTTATTTTTTTTTAGAAAAATAACATTGTTCTTTATAATAATACATGTAATGTCAGGGTAAAATTGATTTAATTTTAAATCTGAAGTCTTTAGAATATTAACATTGTGGCTAATGTCTTGTATTATACTCAATCCTGGCAGTGAAAGGGTTGACTCTTAATGATGACTTCACCAATATACAAATTATTATAATTATAAACCAAAGCTGTGACACAGTTGGTGTAAAATATATGTGTTTTGTCCTACAGCTGTGTCATAAAATTCTTACATCTGGTTTTCCATGACTTAGGCAACTTTCCAGTGTGGGATCATATTGAGGCCTGTATTCTAAATGTGTAACATACAAAGCATATTTATGGTTTGAGATGCAATTCTTTTGATTTCTATTCACAACATACAATTATAAAGCTAAATGTAAATAATAACGAAAGGCAGATTTAATTTATGTTTTGCTGGCTCTACTGATAATATATTTGTTTGTAACTGAAGTCATAAAATAAGTACAGTGTAATAAAAGAGCATGGACCGCAATCACCTCCAACATTCCCTAAGCCCAAGGCATTGTAGTGTGGAAACAGAGTCTAATAGTAAGGTACAAATAAATCTCCACAATAACATTACAATTGTTTGATCTAGTAACTGACGGCACATTTTGTTACAGTTCTCCCATAAAAAGTGGATGCTTAAGCCACAGTAGATTTTCTGCATGGGAAACTGCGTGGCCTCTGCATTCATCTGTCCAATTCTCTATGTGACGCCCTGGCCGGGCCAGGTAGTCACAGATAGGGCCCCGCATTACACCCTTTCCCTCACAGGTAACACACAGCCAACCCTTAAAACCCTAGTCACCCCCCTAAGGGCTTGATAGACACACCAGGGGGGCGGAACCAGGTGGTTAGAAGACGCCCACCTAGGAGTTTTAGATAGCCCGGGGTGGGAAAGTAGCCAGATAAGGTTTAGGGGTACTTTGCATGCTGCGACATCGCTAGCCGATTGTAGCGATGCCGAGCGCGATAGTCCCCGCCCCTGTCGCAGATGCGATATCTTGT
This sequence comes from Anomaloglossus baeobatrachus, assembly GCF_048569485.1. Lineage (NCBI taxonomy): Eukaryota > Metazoa > Chordata > Amphibia > Anura > Aromobatidae > Anomaloglossus > Anomaloglossus baeobatrachus. The sequence goes on along the minus strand of NC_134355.1, from coordinate 174,905,545 downwards.
GATAGCTGCTGTAGCGAAAATTATCGCTACGGTAGCTTCACATGCACTTACCTGCTCTGCCACGTCACTCTGGCCGGCGACCCGCCTCCTTCGTAAGGGGTCGGGTCGTGCAGCATCACAGCGACTTCACACGGCAGGCGGCCAATAGAAGCCGTGGGGCGGAGATGAGCGGGACGTAAACATCCCACCCACCTCCTTCCTTCCTCATTGCAGGCGGGACACAGGTAAGGAGATGTTCCTCGCTCCTGCGGCTTCATACACAGCGATGTATGCTGCCGCAGGAACGAGGAACAACATTGTACCTGTCGCTGCAGCGAAATTATGGAAATGACCGACACTACACAGATCACCGATTTACGATGTTTTTGCGATCGCTTATCGGTGCTTCTAGGCTTTACATGTTGCGACATCGTTACTGGCGCCGGATGTGCGTCACTTTCGATTTGACCCCGACGAGATCGCAGTAGCGATGTCGCAACATGCAAAGTACCCCTTAGAGTTCAAATTGGAGAGGAGTGTGGGCTGGAGCTGTATGCAGCTCCAGTGGAGGCGAATACCCAAATTGAACAGATACCAGGGTAGGAGCCCTGGTGCCTTTGGCTAGGAGGCAGACAGTGGTCTCCGTCTGCAGGAGCTGGGAAGATGGCTCGGTGGGACCGAGGTGGACCGGGACAGGGTTGTAGCCTGCCAGTTCCAATCTGGGGAACCGACTCGGAAACCGGAGCACAAAGGGGGGTACTCAAACCCTGAAGCTAGGCCCAGAAATGACTGGAACTAGTTAATTAACTGATTGAGGCCAGGACTAGATGTCCTGTCTCACCCAAAGTCCCTAATAGAAGACAACAGCCCAACGAGGGGGATAAAAGCCCACCGCCACGACTGAGAGATCCCACGGGCCAGCGTCTGCGGGCAAAGGGCTCCTTAGGCGACCACAAGCCGGAAGGGGACTCCTGAAGTTGCGAGCACAGGCAGTCCACCATTCTAAACAGGTGCAGGAGAAAGACAGAGACCACCACCCGGGTGGGGGAACCAGAACGCAGCCGGCTGCGAGCACCGACCACCATCACCTTGGTTTAACAGAGACTCGTGTGTTTTCTTAATAGTGAGTACATCAGCACCCTGCAGTCGCCCATCTCCCTGCATCGCCAAACCCCCAACTGGTCCCGGGGCCACCATCCCTGTCCACGGATGGGTTAACAACTTGCTGCACACCATCTCCCCCCGGGTGCCCCGTAACTGCAGCGGTGGTGTCCAATATCACCACACACTGTGGGTGGCGTCACGAACTCCATCCGGCTCAGCCCGTACATCTACGTCCTACATCCACCACCCCATCACTCCCCTTTTACATTTGAAGTGACCGTGAGGCCCCCGGGTCCGGAGACCCTCGAGCCACCCACAGAAGGGCCGGATTCGAGCAGCTCGGCTGCTGAGAGTGGGGTGGTACACCTCAAATTTCTGGCGTCACGAATAGGATACTTACCCATCCACTTACCTTGTGGAAGTGCACCTTGTATTGAAGTCAGCGGTGATCTGTTGAAAAATTTCCAGAAACCGCCATCTTGCCACCATCTTTTGGCGTGAAAATTCCCGCCCAAGGTCTCCTTCCCCGAGAAAGGGCGCGAAACTGAAGCCCCGCCCCCTGGGAACACGGCCGAAAAGCAAAGCCGGAAGTCGCAAAGCAAAACTTACCAGCCAGAAAAAGGAGTGCCGAGAAAAGACCAAGGGGGAGAAGCGGGAAGATATCCGCGCCTAACCCTGACGGCGGAGTGGCGCCGGCCACCAGAGCGACAGCGCCTGCAGGTGCACCCGACGACGGGAATGTGACAGCACTCGCTCCGGTTGCAGGAGCGGGGGAGGCCGCGGCTCTGATGGTCACCCAGGTAATGCCAATCTCCTTGCCCTACGTGCCCGGTGCTGCCTGGCTACCCCAGTACGATGAGAAACCTGACGCCTTGCAGGTGTTCTGGAAGAAAATATGCACGATCCTCGATTTGTACGCCATGACTGGCAAACAGCGTGCAGCGGTAGTCCTAGGGCAGCTGACCGGTGCCGCCGAGCAGGAGGTGGAGACTTGGGCAGATGCGGACCAGGCCTCGGTGACCGCTGTTTTTGACAAGCTCCAGATCGCTTTTGAAACCCGCACAGAAGTGGAGTTGCGAATGCAGTTTTACAATTGTCGGCAGCGGCCACGGGACAGTATACGAGACTACGACTTGCGGCTACAGACGGCCTTGCGTACGCTGAGGCGAGTGGACCCCATCAATGAGACTGACAGTAAGAAGATGCTGGTAGAGCAGTTCCTGTAGGGGCTGGGGTCCACCGAAGACCGTAAACAACTATGGCTGTGGTCTCTGGAGCACGCCGACCTGAACTTTGCAGTTCTAAAAGACCAGGCTATCAAAGTCCTACAGGCGCCGGATGCTGGTGCTCCCGACCTACCACCTTGGCCGGCTGACACTGCTCCCGTCTCAGTAGCAGCCCCCCCTGTTGGCCCTAGCGGCCCCTACCGCAGCCACCGGAACTCCGGAAGATCTGTCTTCGCATGTCCAGCGCCTGAGTGATGATGTCGCCAGGATCCTTGCCGCTCTGCAGCTACCGACGAAAGTCAAGCCAGCAGAGAAGATACAGCTCACCGACAGCCGTGCGTCTGGTGAGGTCAGACGCACCTCACTAGACACAAGGGGCACAGAAGCGGTCTTTCCTCATCATGTCTGCCTACATATAGGTTATACCTTACCCAGCAACCGCTATACCTACAAGCCCATCTGATAGCCCATCATACTGGATTTTTGAAAGCCCTGAATTTTATGGAACTTGTGGACATTATCCATTTGTATAATTTCTTTTTGCCATGTGCAATTGAGCTAAGCACCGATATATGCCATCCGCATCAACTCCAGACATCAATCAGTCAAGCAGCACTCTAGCCAGAGGATTATTTGTCATCTTGCCATCTATATACGGATTGGCTTTCCAGCTCTTACTGAGCTAATTATAACGTATACGCTACAGAGAATCCCTATAGACAAACCACAAACATAGATGTGACTTCATCATTGATCCAGGATCAAACCAGCCCATTCCACTATTAGACACATAACGTGTCAAGGCGATCTACTGTCCATACCAGCATCGTCTTCTTGTCTACTACGGGATCACCACATAATTAGTCAGTCTGTCCGACCAGATGAAGGCCGAGACTAAGGCCGAAACGTTATGGGCGGACTTTCTGCAACTGTATCATTTTCCCCTTTTTTTCAAATAAAAATTCTGAGAAACATTGATGTTTTTTCACTTTTTGACTTGTAATTGGGAAATACAACGGTGTGCCGGAGTTACTCCTTTTCTGTCTCAGAGATTTAAACTGTCAGTTTCCACTGTGAGGAACATAGTAAGGAAATGGAAGAACACAGGTACAGTTCTTGTTAAGCCCAGAAGTGGCAGGCCAAGAAAAATATCAGAAAGGCAGAGATGACGAATGGTGAGAACAGTCAAGGACAATCCACAGACCACCTCCAAAGACCTGCAGCATCATCTTGCTGCAGATGATGTCACTGTGCATTGCTCAACAATACAGTGCACTTTGCACAAGGAGAAGCTGTATGGGAGAGTGATGCGAAAGAAGCCATTTCTGCAAGCACGCCACAAACAGAGTTGCATGAGGTATGCAAAAGCACATTTGGACAAGCCAGTTACATTTTGGATGAAGGTCCTGTGGACTGATGAAACAAAGATTGAGTTGTTTGGTCATACAAAACGGCGTTATGCATGGAGGCAAAAAAAATACGGCATTCCAAGAAAAGCACTTGCTACCCACAGTAATATTTGGTGGAGGTTCCATCATGCTTTGGGGCTGTGTGGCCAATGTTGGCACCGGGAATCTTGTTAAAGTTGAGGGTCGCATGGATTCAACTCAGTATCAGCAGATTCTTGACAATAATGTGCAAGAATCAGTGACAAAGTTGAAGTTACGCAGGGGATGGATATTTCAGCAAGACAATGATCCAAAACACCGCTCCAAATCTACTCAGGCATTCATGCAGAGGAACAATTACAATGTTCTGGAATGGTCATCCCAGTCCCCAGACCTGAATATCATTGAACATCTGTGGGATGATTTGAAGCGTGCTGTCCATGCTCGGCGACCATCAAACTTAACTGAACTGGAATTGTTTTGTAAAAAAGAATGGTCAAAAATACCTTCATCCAGGATCCAGGAACTCATTAAAAGCTACAGAAAGCGACTAGAGGCTGTGATTTTTGCAAAAGGAGGATCTACAAAATATTAATGTCACTTTTATGTTGAGGTGCCCATACTTATGCACCTGTCAAATTTAGTTTAAATGCATATTGCAAATTTTCTGTTAGTACAAAAAACCTCATTTCAATTCAGAAATATTACTCCATCCATCATTTATTAGACATATGAAACGGAAATAGCTGTTGCAAAAACCCAAATTGTTATAAAGGTTAACATTAATAGGGGTGCCCAAACTTTTTCATATGACTGTAAATACACCTGCTCTGTGATAGTCTTATGCGGGCTTTACACGAGACGACCGATCGTGCGATGCATCGTCGGGGTCACAGTTTTCGTGACGCACATCCAGCATCGTACACTATGTCATCTCATGTGACACCTCCTAGCGACGCAGTATCGCTCACAAATCGCGAGTCGTGTACTCATCGCTAGGTTTCATAAAATTGTTTAATTAAAATGGCGCCAGTTGTTCATCGTTTCCGTGGCATCCCACGTTGCTCCATGTGACACCATGGGAACGATGAACACATCTTACCTGCATCCCGCGGCACCCGCCGGCTATGTGGAAGGAAGGAGGTGGCCGGGATGTTTACATCCCGCACATCTCCGCCCCTCTGCTTCTATTAGCCGGCTGCCGCGTGATGTCGCTGTGACACCGAACGTCCCTGCCACTTCAGGAAGTGGACGTTCGTCGCCCACAGCGAGGTCGTCCGGAAGGTAAGTGCGTGTGACGGGGGTTAAATGAGTTTGTACGCCACGGGCAGCGATTTGCCTGTGACGCAAAAACTACGGGGGTGGGTACAATCGCTCGTGCTATCGCACGATAGATCGACTCGTGTAAAGCAGGCTTTAGTGTTCTGTTTAAAGCACAGATAGCATCATGAAGATCAAGGAACACAACAGGCAGGTCCGTGATACTGTTGTGGAGAAGTTTAAAGCTGCATTTGGTTACAAAAAAATTTCCAAAACTTTAAACATCCCAAGGAGCACTGTGCAAGCGATCATATTGAAATGGAAGGAATATCATACCACTGCAAATCTACCAAGACCTGGCCGTCCATCCAAACTTTGATCTCAAACAAGAAGAAGACTGATCAGAGATGCAGCCAAGAGGCCCATGATCACTCTGGATGAACTGCAGAGATCTAAAGCTGAGGTGGGAGAGTCTGTCCATAGGACAACAATCAGTCGTACACTGCACAAATCTGGCCTTTATGGAAGAGTGGCAAGGAGAAAGCCATTTCTCAAAAATATCCATGAAAAGTGTCATTTAAAGTTTGCCACAAGCCACCTGGGAGACACACCAAACATGTGAAAGAAGGTGCTTTGGTCATATGAAACCAAAATCGGTCTATTTGGGCACAATGCCAAATGATATGTTTGGCGTAAAAGCAACACAGCTCATCATTGTGAACACACCATCCGCACTGTCAAACGTGGTGGTGGCAGCATCATGGTTTGGGCCTGTTTTTCTTCAGCAGGGACAGGGAAGATGGTTAAAATTGATGGGAAGATGGATGGAGCCAAATACAGGACCATTCTTGAAGAAAACTTGTTGGAGTCTGCAAAAGACCTCATACTGGAATGGAGATTTGTCTTCCAACAAGACAATGATCCCAAACACAAAGCAAAATCTATAATGGAATGGTTCACAAGTAAACATATCCAGGTGTTAGAATGGCCAAGTCAAAGTCCAGACCTGAATCCAATTGAGAATCTGTGGAAAGAGCTGAAAACTGCTGTTCACAAACGCTCTCCATGCAACCTCACTCAGCTCGAGCTATTTGCAAAGGAAGAATGGGCAAGAATTTCAGTCTCTTGATGTGCAAAACTGATGGAGACATACCCCAAGCTGTAATCGCAGCAAAAGGTGGCTCTACAAAGTATTAACGTAAAGTGGAAGAATAATATTGCATTTTTTAGTTTTTTAGTTTTTAAAAAAGTTTAAAATGAGCAATAAATTTCGTTCAACTTCACAATTGTGTCCCACTTGTTATTGATTTTTCAAAAACATTAGAGTTTTTATCTTTATGTTTGAAGCTTGAAATATGGGAAAAGGTTGAAAAATTCAAGGGAGCTGAATACTTTCGCAATGCACTGTAATTAAAAAGTTTGGGCTTTAAAAAATGAATCAATAAAGAACAATTTATAGGATTTCTTTTTTAAAATGCTTTCTTAAAATTAAAAAAAGCTACTACAAAAATAAAAGAATATATTATAACTATATGGGCAAAGCTGAAAAGGCAGGCGACCTACAAACATGGCTCAGTTACACCAGTTCTGTCAGGAGGAATGGGCACAAATTACTACCAACTATTATAAGAAGCTTGTTTAAGGCTATCCAAAACGTTTGACCCAAGTCATACAGTTTAAGGGCAATGGCACCAAATACTAATGAAATGTATATAAACTTTTGACTTTGCAGAAAGTAATTAAAATGCCTTAAAACATTCTCTCTCACACATTAATTTGGCATTTGGCAAACATAAATAAGTTTGGTTCCTAATTGCTCTAAAACAGGAAAGTCTTAGGCTATGTGCGCACGTTGCGTAAAAACATGCAGTTACGCTGTGCTTTGTAGCGCAGCGTAACTGCATGCGTCCTGCGTCCCCTGCACAGTCTATGGAGATTGTGCAGGGGCCGTGCGCACGTGGCGTCTAAGAGCGCAGCGCTTCGGCTACTGCCGAAGCGCTGCGCAAAAAGAAGTGACATGTCACTTCTTTCCTGCGCTTTGCCGGCAGCTCCTGCTCTGTCTATGGCAGGAGCTGCAGGCAGAGCGCATGGAATCGGCGCTCACTACGGACATTTCTGCAGCGATCTAAAGCGCACATGTGCTCTTCAGATCGCTGCAGAAATTTCTGCAGGGCTAGTACGCAACGTGCGCACATAGCCTTATTCTGATTTCATGTCAGATAGTGAGAAAAACATTTATATGTGTCTCTTTAGATAGTGTATGTAAACTCCTGATTTCAACTGTATATACAGAAAACCCAGTGTCTCCTATGTTATGTGTATACAGCAGTCCCAGTGTATAGGCAATGCTATATGATGTACAGTATATACAAGCGTCTTATTGTATGCTATGGGATGTATATACAATAGTCTCAGTGTATACTGTAAATACCTCAGTATTGGTGTATTTGTATTATTTATGTTTGCAAGCCTATGAGCAAGTAAATATTAAAAGTTAACAACCTGATTTAAGGGAATGATTTTGAAAGACTGTTCAAATAATCCGCAAAATTATAATCATTGTTATGTGAGGGATTTTTTTTGCTTATCTATTTTGTCAGATATAAAAAAATATGCATTGATCCTTTTTTTGCTCATCAGATTTGTTTGTGTTTCTGAATTTCATGTGTGGCCCAAAGCAACACTTCAGTCACTAACTACATGGTTCACACTGGCAACAAACTGTTCATTTAAAATAGGTTTTGCAGGCAGCTTCTCATCCCAATCTATGTACAGCCTATAAATCTAAACAGATTATTTACATATTAATAAAAAATGTGGATTTCTCTAGAATAAGGCATCTGATCACAGGTAGCAAGTTATCAAAACCCCCCATTCCATCACTCACTTTTCTGGAAGGAGATGCAGGCCTGATTGAACTAATTTCACTTATGAGGCCACTGGGTTTAATCAGTTGACCTGAGGAGTTTTCCTGCAGTCACAGGTGAGGTGCCGTGCCCGTGACGTCACCGCTTACAGTTGATGTAACAGAGCCAGGATCGTTGTGGGACCTCCTGTGGATTATATCTGTCTTAGGCCAGAGTCACACTTGCGAGTGCTTCGCGTGTAACTCGCGCGAGTCTCTCATTGAATCACTCGGCACGGACTCACACTCTCTGAGTCCTGACAGGAGCGGGTCGGTTGCATGTATGTGTATGCAGCTGAGACGCTCCTGTTCGGAGAGTGTGAGTCCGTGCCGGGTGATTCAATGAGAGACTCGCGCGAGTTACACGCGATGCACTCGCAAGTGTGACTCTAGCCTTAGTCTATGTGCGCACGTTGCGTATTTGCATGCAGTTACACTGCGATCTGCACCGCAGCATAACTGCATGCGTCATGCGTCCCCACCATAATCTATGAAGATTATGCAGGAGACATGCGCACGTGGCGTATTAGAGTGCAGCGCTTCGGCTGCTGCCCGAAGCGTGCGTTCTAAGAAGTGTCACTTCTTTCCTGCGCTCTGCATGCGGTCCCCGCTCTGTCTATGGGAGGGGCTGCACTCAGAGCGCATGAAATCGGCTTTTTTTTTTTTTTCATTACGGACTCTTTCTGCAGCGATTTGAAGCGCTTGTGTGCTGTTCAAATCACTGCAGAAATTTCTGCAGGGACAAACGCTACGTGCACACATAGCCTTAGGTGTTTTGGGGGTTAATAAAGAGGTAAATTAGGGTGTGTTTTTTTTGTATTTTATTTCAAATAAAGAATTTTTTCGCTGTTTGTGTTTATTTCTTTTCACTTGCAGACTAGTAATGGAAGACTTTGATAGATTCTGTAAGTATAACTGTCCTGCTCTATTCCTTATTTTCTTTCTTTTGCAGCCCTCGTAACCCTTACTAACACCAGCCCCCCAGCCTTAACTAAAATGTTTTGACAAATCATAGCTGTCATTAACCCCTTATAGTACCCTGATTGCCACCGCTCCATGGCAATCGGAATGATCCTGGCAAAGCACCAGATTTGTCTCATCCAATTTGTGTGACAATTCTGGGGTTGCTGCAGGCTGCTATTTTTAGGCTGGGCTGGCCCAATACCATGGGCCTCCCTAGCCTGAGATTACCAGCCTCCAGCTGTCCGCTTTATCTTGGCTTAGTATCAACATTAAGGGGGACAGCACACCATATTTTTAAAATTATTTACATAATTTTTAAAAAGCCGCATGGTGTCCCTTGTACTTTGATAAACAGTCAAGATGATGCTCACAACTGAGAGCTGCAACCTGTAGCCATTTGCTTTATCTACTCTGTGTCTCAATATACAGGGAACCCTACATCATTTTTTCAATAATTTATTTACTTTTCCACTCTACAACCAATCCCAGACTATAGCAGTCTGACTACAACCAATCACAAGAGAAGAGAAGGGTTTAACGCCACACATCAGCCAAATGAAGATGTAGAGATGTTGATGAATAAATATCTTTTTTTTTTCATAGGTTTACGCGTTTCGAAGTTGAAACCTCTTCCTCCGGACCAGGACATCAGCAAAGCATGAAACAGATGGAGATAACAAATATACTCATGGTATACCCAGAAAACCGCCTACTGACAGTTTGAAAACAATCATCTGGCAGACAATCTGTTAAGGGCATTTTACATGCTGCGATCTTGCTAGCGAGATCGCTAGCGAGTGTACCCACCCCCGTCGGTTGTGCATCACGGGCAAATCGCTGCCCGTGGCGCACAACATAGCTTACATCCGTCACACGGACTTACCTTCCCAGCGAGCCGTCTCCTTTCTAAGGGGGCGGCTCATGCGGTGTCACAGCGACGTCACACGGCAGTCGTTCAATAGAAGCGGAGGAGCGGAGATGAGCGGGCCGAATATCCCGCCCACCTCCTTCCTTCCGCATTGGCGGTGGGCGAAGGTAAGGAGATGTTCGTCGTTCCTGCGGTGTCACACATAGCAATGTGTGATGCCGCAGGAATGACGAACAACCAGCGGCATGCACCACCAACGATATTATGAAAAGGGGCGACTTGTCAACGATCAACGATTTTTTTTGCGATCGTTGATCGTCGTTCCTTGGTGTCATGCGCTGCGATGTCGCTAACGACGCCGGATGTGCATCACTAACGACGTGACCCCGACGATATATCGTTAGCGATGTCGCAGCGTGTAAAGCACTCTTTAGCGTGACATAGCATATCTCATTCAAGTATCAAAATTACATAAAAATAACATTTATGTATATAATCATACACATGTGTGTATATACAGTTAGGTCCAGAAATATTTGGACAGTGACACAAGTTTTGTTATTTTAGCTGTTTACAAAAACATGTTCAGAAATACAATTATATATATAATATGTGCTGAATGTGCACACTCCCAGCTGCAATATGAGAGTTTTCACATCCAAATCGGAGAAAGGGTTTAGGAATCATAGCTCTGTAATGCATAGCCTCCTCTTTTTCAAGGGACCAAAAGTAATTGGACAAGGGAATCTAAGGGCTGCAATTAACTCTGAAGGCGTCTCCCTCGTTAACCTGTAATCAATGAAGTAGTTAAAAGGTCTGGGGTTGATTACAGGTGTGTGGTTTTGCATTTGGAAGCTGTTGCTGTGACCAGACAACATGCGGTCTAAGGAACTCTCAATTGAGGTGAAGCAGAACATCCTGAGGCTGAAAAAAAAGAAAAAATCCCTCAGAGAGATAGCAGACATGCTTGGAGTAGCAAAATCAACAGTCGAGTACATTCTGAGAAAAAAGGAATTGACTGGTGAGCTTGGGAACTCAAAAAGGCCTGGGCGTCCACGGATGACAACAGTGGTGGATGATCGCCGCATACTTTCTTTGGTGAAGAAGAACCCGTTCACAACATCAACTGAAGTCCAGAACACTCTCAGTGAAGTAGGTGTATCTGTCTCTAAGTCAACAGTAAAGAGAAGACTCCATGAAAGTAAATACAAAGGGTTCACATCTAGATGCAAACCATTCATCAATTCCAAAAATAGACAGGCCAGAGTTAAATTTGCTGAAAAACACCTCATGAAGCCAGCTCAGTTCTGGAAAAGTATTCTATGGACAGATGAGACAAAGATCAACCTGTACCAGAATGATGGGAAGAAAAAAGTTTGGAGAAGAAAGGGAACGGCACATGATCCAAGGCACACCACATCCTCTGTAAAACATGGTGGAGGCAACGTGATGGCATGGGCATGCATGGCTTTCAATGGCACTGGGTCACTTGTGTTTATTGATGACATAACATCAGACAAGAGTAGCCGGATGAATTCTGAAGTGTACCGGGATATACTTTCAGCCCAGATTCAGCCAAATGCCACAAAGTTGATCGGACGGCGCTTCATAGTACAGATGGACAATGACCCCAAGCATACAGCCAAAGCTACCCAGGAGTTCATGAGTGCAAAAAAGTGGAACATTCTGCAATGGCCAAGTCAGTCACCAGATCTTAACCCAATTGAGCATGCATTTCACTTGCTCAAATCCAGACTTAAGACGGAAAGACCCACAAACAAGCAAGACCTGAAGGCTGCGGCTGTAAAGGCCTGGCAAAGCCTTAAGAAGGAGGAAACCCAGCGTTTGGTGATGTCCATGGGTTCCAGACTTAAGGCAGTGATTGCCTCCAAAGGATTCGCAACAAAATATTGAAAATAAAAATATTTTGTTTGGGTTTGGTTTATTTGTCCAATTACTTTTGACCTCCTAAAATGTGGAGTGTTTGTAAAGAAATGTGTACAATTCCTACAATTTCTATCAGATATTTTTGTTCAAACCTTCAAATTAAACGTTACAATCTGCACTTGAATTCTGTTGTAGAGGTTTCATTTCAAATCCAATGTGGTGGCATGCAGAGCCCAACTCGCGAAAATTGTGTCACTGTCCAAATATTTCTGGACCTAACTGTATGTATATATATATATATAATCTATATCTGTTATCTCCATCTGTTTCATGCTTTGTTGATGTCCTGGTCCTGACGAAGAGGTTTCAACCTCGAAACGCGTAGACCTATGAAATAAAAAATATATTTATTCATCAACATCTCTTCATCTTCATTTGGCTGATGTGCGGCCTTAACCCCTTCTCTTCTAATGTTTGAATGCTCATCCATGTGGGGCTGCGGCAGACGCCATTATCTTATGCTTGGCAGTGGTTGTGACTATCACAACCACATTAGGTGAGTGTATATTTTCTATATACTACTCCTATCATCTGGTATTACCCTATCAGCACTTCTTTTTTCTAGTTTTACTACAACCAATCACAGACACTGTCACAGATGGTGGGCATGGAAACAGTGAATATGTATGAGAAGGTATGATTGGACCTGGAAGCAGTGTGACAGTCATGCGGGAAACTAAGTAAGTAGAACTGTCCTGTTTTAATCTTTATTTTACTTACTTTTAACTTTTTTATTTTTATTCGGGTGGCCAAAGCCAAACAGTAACATGGACTTTCCTGAGAAGTTCGTGTTCGAGGTCCATGCACGGACAGACCCCAAGTACACTGTGTGCAGAATTATTAGGCAAGTTGTATTTTAAAGGATTTTTTTATTATTGATCAACAACTATGTTCTCAATCAACCCAAAAGACTCATAAATATCAAAGGTTAATATTTTTGGAAGTTGGAGTGGGGTTTTTTTTAGATTTGGCTATTTTAGGAGGATATCTGTTTGTGCAGGTAACTATTACTGTGCAGAATTATTAGGCAACTTAATAAAAACCAAATATATTCCCATCTCACTTGTTTATTTTCACCAGGTAAACCAATATAACTGCACAAGATTTAGAAATAAACATTTCTGACATGCAAAAACAACCACAAAAAAATTAGGGACCAATATAGCCCCCTTTCTTTGTGATGACACTCAACAGCCTACCATCCATAGATTCTCAGTTGCTTGATCTGTTTACATTCAACATTGCATGCAGCAGCCACCACAGCCTCCCAGACACTGTTCCGAGAGGTGAACTGTTTTCCATCCCTGTACATCTTACATTTTATGAGGGACCACAGGTTCTCCATGGGGTTCAGATCAGGTGAACAAGGGGGCCATGTCATTATTTTTTCATCTTTTAGACCTTTACTGGCCAGCCACGCTGTGGAGTAGTTGGATGCATGTGATGGAGCATTGTCCTCCATAAAAATCATGTTTTTCTTGAATGATACCGACTTCTTCCTGTACCACTGCTTGAAGAAGTTGTCTTCCAGAAACTGGCAGTAGGTTTGGGAGGTGAGCTGCACTCCATCCTCCATCCCGAAAAGGTCCCACAAGTTCATCTTTGATGATACCAGCCCATACCAGTACCCCACCTCCACCTTGCTGGCGTCTGAGTCAGAGTGGAGCTCTCTGCCCTTTACTGATCCAGCTTCTGGCCCTTCCATCTGGTCCATCAAGAGTCACTCTCATTTCATCAGTCCATAAAACCTTTGAAAAATCAGTCTTAAGATATTTCTTGGCCCAGTCTTCACGTTTTATCTTGCGTTTCTTGTTCAAAGGTGGTCGTTTTTCAGCCTTCCTTACCTTGGCCATGTTCCTGAGTATGGCACACCTTGTGCTTTTTGATACTCCAGTAATTTTGCAGCTCTGAAATTTGGCCAAACTGGTGGCAAATGGCATCTTGACAGCTTCACGCTTGATTTTCCTCAATTCATGGGCAGTTATTTTGCGCCTTTTTTGCCCAACACGCTTCTTGCGACCTTGGTGGCTATTCGACATGAAGCGCTTGATTTGTTCAGTGATCATGGTACAAAAGTTTGGCAATTTCAAGACTGCTGCATCCCTCTGCAAGACATCTCATAATTTTGGACTTTTCAGAGCCTATCAAATCTCTCTTCTGACCCATTTTGCCAAAGGAAAGGAAGTTGCCTAATAATTAAGCACATCTTATATAGGGTGTTGATGTCATTACACCACACCCCTCCTCATTACAGAGATGAACATCACCTGATTTACTTAAGTGGTAGTTAGCTATCAAGCCTATACAGCTTGGAGTAGGACAACATGTATAAAAATTATCATGTAATCAAAATATTCATTTTCCTAATAATTCTGCACACAGTGTTTACAGTTCGGGTTCGCCCATCACTAGTTGTGAAGGCTATATATGACCTCTCAAACCTCATGCATCAAACTGTTACTCTCTCTGACTCATCAGCACCTCTCAGTTTAATTTTTACCTCGCACATGAGGGAACATTTTCACGTTTGATTACTCAAAGGAAATATAACTCCGGCACTCAATAAGAAAAAAAATGGGAAAAGTCCAGAATGCAAATATGCTTAACAAAATAATTTTATTAACAAAAATTGATGCAAGGAAATGGGCAGTCAGATGGTGTTTGATTACTCCTGACCATTTAGATAGAGATCCTAAGGCCTGCCAGAGCTTTGTGAGCCAATGCAACATACTGTACACTTTGAGCTTCGTCCACAACACGTTTGTTCATGACCATTTGAAAAATATTTTTCTATGTTAACAGGAGATGTTTTTGCTGAGGCTGCAACATTATGGGATGGGACAATTTTATGATGCATTTAATATCATTCTTTCTGTCTGCCTTTCATAGAGTGTTGATGATCCAGGTCATAACCACTCAGCCACTGATTTGTTATTCTGGTTTAGACAAGGGGATAACTCTGTAGTACATTATGCCATGCAGTCTCGTACTCTGGATGGTGACCTGGAATATTGTTATTTCCTGGCTATTTTGTATCTCAGGTTATCCCGTCGGATCAAACCTAAACTTGCCATCTTACCTTGATGAGCAATTTCACTATTTTAAAGAGTAGTCAAGAGAAAAATTTTGAATGTACCATATTCCATTTTTTGATGTGACAATGCTTCTTGGACTTTCATTGCTAAGGCTACATACTGTACACCCAGAATTGATTGGTGGTCTGACCAGATAGTCTAGTGGGGAACATTTTTTCTTATCCAATTACCTCAATGGTCTATCTCAACCACCTTTTCTTAAAGTCTGCTTTGTCTCCTTTGTCATCTAGTTTGCTTGATTCTTACCAGAATTTTGAAGATGTCCTTTCTTAGCTGAAGACTAGAGTTGAGCGCGGTTCGTGGTTCGTGGTTCTCCAGTTCGCGGCTCGAGTGATTTTGGGGCATGTTCTAGATCGAACTAGAACTCGAGCTTTTTGCAAAAGCTCGGTAGTTCTAGAAACGTTCGAGAACGGTTCTAGCAGCCAAAAAACAGCTAAATCATAGCTTGGTTTCTGCTGTAATAGTGTAAGTCACTCTGTGAATCAAACTATTATCACATTTCAGTGTATAGTGTGCGTGAACAGCGCCTTCAGATCACTGCTGTTTCTATAATGGCGATCGCCATTTTTTTTTTTTTTTTTTCTTGTCTTCCTTCCCTAAGCGCGCGCGTCTTGTGGGGCGGGCCAGCATGTCAGCCAATCCCAGACACACACACAGCTAAGTGGACTTTGAGCCAGAGAAGCAACGGCATGTGTGATAGGATCTGCATGTCACATGTCCCTGCATTATAAAACCGGACATTTTCTTCACGGACGCCATTATCTGCCTTCTGCGTCTTTGGTGTCAGACATCACTGTCGCAGCTCCGTCTTCCTGAGTCCTATAGCCGATACAGCTGTATGCGCTGCATACACAGCGTTAGACAGCTTAGGGAGAGCACTTTATAGCAGTCCTTTTAAGGGCTCCAACCGGCAGGGTCAGAGAGCCATAGGTGACAGGTCCTGCAAACAGCAACAGCGTCTGTGTAGCCCAGGTCAGGGATTTCCTACCTGCATTTCACCATTAGGAGGGAATAGAAAGGCAGGCTTCCATTCCTCTACCCAGAGCACCACAATCCTGCCACTGTACCCTCTTGTCCTCTGCACACTCCAACTGATAACTAAGCCATTATACTAGCAAACACTCAGTGTACCTAGTGGCATCCTATACGTGGCTATTGGACTTTGCTATAGTCCCACTAGTGCAAAGACATTTGCAGAGCGCGTCTGCCTGCATTGCACACTACAACTCATTCTAACCAAGCCATTATACTAGCAAACACTCAGTGTACCTAGTGGCATCCTATACGTGGCTATTGGACTTTGCTATAGTCCCACTAGTGCAAAGACATTTGCAGAGCGCGTCTGCCTGCATTGCACACTACAACTCATTCTAACCAAGCCATTATACTAGCAAACACTCAGTGTACCTAGTGGCATCCTATACGTGGCTATTGGACTTTGCTATAGTCCCACTAGTGCAAAGACATTTGCAGAGCGCGTCTGCCTGCATTGCACACTCCAACTCATTAAAACCAAGCCATTATACTAGCAAACACTCAGTGTACCTAGTGGCATCCTATACGTGGCTATTGGACTTTGCTATAGTCCCACTAGTGCAAAGACATTTGCATAGCGCGTCTGCCGGCATTGCACACTCAAACTCATTTTAACTAAGCCATTATACTAGCAAACACTCAGTGTACCTAGTGGCATCCTATACGTGGCTATTGGACTTTGCTATAGTCCCACTAGTGCAAAGACATTAGCAGAGCACATCTGCCTGCATTGCACACTACAACTCATTCTAACCAAGCCATTATACTAGCAAACACTCAGTGTACCTAGTGGCATCCTATACGTGGCTATTGGACTTTGCTATAGTCCCACTAGTGCAAAGACATTTGCAGAGCGCGTCTGCCTGCATTGCACACTCCAACTCATTAAAACCAAGCCATTATACTAGCAAACACTCAGTGTACCTAGTGGCATCCTATACGTGGCTATTGGACTTTGCTATAGTCCCACTAGTGCAAAGACATTTGCATAGCGCGTCTGCCTGCATTGCACACTCAAACTCATTTTAACTAAGCCATTATACTAGCAAACACTCAGTGTACCTAGTGGCATCCTATACGTGGCTATTGGACTTTGCTATAGTCCCACTAGTGCAAAGATATTAGCAGAGCACATCTGCCTGCATTGCACACTCCAACTTTTTTAAACTAAGCAATTTTACTAGCAAACACTCAGTGTACCTAGTGGCATCCTAAACGTGGCTATTGGACTTTGCTATAGTCCCACTAGTGCAAAGACATTTGCAGAGCACGTCTGCCTGCATTGCACACTACAACTCATTGTTACTAAGCCATTATACTAGCAAACACTCAGTGTACCTAGTTGTATCCTAAACGTGGCTATTGTACTTTTGTCTATTCACAGTATTGGAACGATATTTGCAGCACGTCTGCCTGCATTGCACACTCTAACTTTTTTAAACTCAGCCATTTATAGTAGCAAACACTCAGTGTACCTAGTTGTATCCTAAACGTGGCTATTGTACTTTTGTCAATTCACAGTATTGGAACGTTATTTGCAGCACGTCTGCCTGCATTGCACACTCAAACTTTTTTAAACTCAGCCATTTATAGTAGCAAACACTCAGTGTACCTAGTTGTATCCTAAACGTGGCTATTGTACTTTTGTCTATTCACAGTATTGGAACGATATTTGCAGCACGTCTGCCTGCATTGCACACTCAAACTTTTTTAAACTCAGCCATTATACTAGCAAACACTCAGTGTACCTAGTGGCATCCTATACGTGGCTATTGGACTTTGCTATAGTCCCACTAGTGCAAAGACATTAGCAGAGCACATCTGCCTGCATTGCACACTACAACTCATTCTAACCAAGCCATTATACTAGCAAACACTCAGTGTACCTAGTGGCATCCTATACGTGGCTATTGGACTTTGCTATAGTCCCACTAGTGCAAAGACATTTGCAGAGCGCGTCTGCCTGCATTGCACACTCCAACTCATTAAAACCAAGCCATTATACTAGCAAACACTCAGTGTACCTAGTGGCATCCTATACGTGGCTATTGGACTTTGCTATAGTCCCACTAGTGCAAAGACATTTGCATAGCGCGTCTGCCTGCATTGCACACTCAAACTCATTTTAACTAAGCCATTATACTAGCAAACACTCAGTGTACCTAGTGGCATCCTATACGTGGCTATTGGACTTTGCTATAGTCCCACTAGTGCAAAGATATTAGCAGAGCACATCTGCCTGCATTGCACACTCCAACTTTTTTAAACTAAGCAATTTTACTAGCAAACACTCAGTGTACCTAGTGGCATCCTAAACGTGGCTATTGGACTTTGCTATAGTCCCACTAGTGCAAAGACATTTGCAGAGCACGTCTGCCTGCATTGCACACTACAACTCATTGTTACTAAGCCATTATACTAGCAAACACTCAGTGTACCTAGTTGTATCCTAAACGTGGCTATTGTACTTTTGTCTATTCACAGTATTGGAACGATATTTGCAGCACGTCTGCCTGCATTGCACACTCTAACTTTTTTAAACTCAGCCATTTATAGTAGCAAACACTCAGTGTACCTAGTTGTATCCTAAACGTGGCTATTGTACTTTTGTCTATTCACAGTATTGGAACGATATTTGCAGCACGTCTGCCTGCATTGCACACTCTAACTTTTTTAAACTCAGCCATTATACTAGCAAACACTCAGTGTACCTAGTTGTATCCTAAACGTGGCTATTGTACTTTTGTCAATTCACAGTATTGGAACGTTATTTGCAGCACGTCTGCCTGCATTGCACACTCAAACTTTTTTAAACTCAGCCATTTATAGTAGCAAACACTCAGTGTACCTAGTTGTATCCTAAACGTGGCTATTGTACTTTTGTCAATTCACAGTATTGGAACGTTATTTGCAGCACGTCTGCCTGCATTGCACACTCAAACTTTTTTAAACTCAGCCATTTATAGTAGCAAACACTCAGTGTACCTAGTTGTATCCTAAACGTGGCTATTGTACTTTTGTCTATTCACAGTATTGGAACGTTATTTGCAGCACGTCTGCCTGCATTGCACACTCTAACTTTTTTAAACTCAGCCATTATACTAGCAAACACTCAGTGTACCTAGTTGTATCCTAAACGTGGCTATTTTACTTTTGTCTATTCACAGTATTGGAACGATATTTGCAGCACGTCTGCCTGCATTGCACACTCTAACTTTTTTAAACTCAGCCATTATACTAGCAAACACTCACTGTACCTAGTTGTATCCTAAACGTGGCTATTGTACTTTTGTCAATTCACAGTATTGGAACGTTATTTGCAGCACGTCTGCCTGCATTGCACACTCAAACTTTTTTAAACTCAGCCATTATACTAGCAAACACTCACTGTACCTAGTTGTATCCTAAACGTGGCTATTGTACTTTTGTCAATTCACAGTATTGGAACGTTATTTGCAGCACGTCTGCCTGCATTGCACACTCAAACTTTTTTAAACTCAGCCATTATACTAGCAAACACTCACTGTACCTAGTTGTATCCTAAACGTGGCTATTGTACTTTTGTCAATTCACAGTATTGGAACGTTATTTGCAGCACGTCTGCCTGCATTGCACACTCAAACTTTTTTAAACTCAGCCATTTATAGTAGCAAACACTCAGTGTACCTAGTTGTATCCTAAACGTGGCTATTGTACTTTTGTCTATTCACAGTATTGGAACGTTATTTGCAGCACGTCTGCCTGCATTGCACACTTTAACTTTTTTAAACTCAGCCATTATACTAGCAAACACTCAGTGTACCTAGTTGTATCCTAAACGTGGCTATTTTACTTTTGTCTATTCACAGTATTGGAACGATATTTGCAGCACGTCTGCCTGCATTGCACACTCTAACTTTTTTAAACTCAGCCATTATACTAGCAAACACTCACTGTACCTAGTTGTATCCTAAACGTGGCTATTGTACTTTTGTCAATTCACAGTATTGGAACGTTATTTGCAGCACGTCTGCCTGCATTGCACACTCAAACTTTTTTAAACTCAGCCATTTATAGTAGCAAACACTCAGTGTACCTAGTTGTATCCTAAACGTGGCTATTGTACTTTTGTCAATTCACAGTATTGGAACGTTATTTGCAGCACGTCTGCCTGCATTGCACACTCAAACTTTTTTAAACTCAGCCATTTATAGTAGCAAACACTCAGTGTACCTAGTTGTATCCTAAACGTGGCTATTGTACTTTTGTCTATTCACAGTATTGGAACGTTATTTGCAGCACGTCTGCCTGCATTGCACACTCAAACTTTTTTAAACTCAGCCATTATACTAGCAAACACTCACTGTACCTAGTTGTATCCTAAACGTGGCTATTGTACTTTTGTCAATTCACAGTATTGGAACGATATTTGCAGGACATCTGCCTGCATTGCACACTCAAACTTTTTAAAACTCAGCCATTATACTAGCAAACACTCACTGTACCTAGTTGTATCCTAAACGTGGCTATTGTACTTTTGTCTATTCACACTACTGCAAATCTATGTGCAGCACCTCTGCATGACAACCTCGTGCTCTGTTTTTAATAAGCTATAATGATAGCACAAAATACTGCCATTTTGTGGCATCATAGAACTGGCTGTTGTATTCCATTAGTGCCCCACTGGTGACAAGCTATTTCTAGCACCTCTACATCACACCCTCATGCACATTTAGCTACGCTAATGTTATAGCAAACTCATGGAATTCATTGCTGCATTTCATAATTCGGAGGGATAGAAAGTCAGGCTTCCTTTAGCTTTTCCTTCTGTTCATAGACAGCATCTCCAAGACAAATTTCCCCTCCACGTCTAAGTGTGGAGAGGCAGCTAGTGCGCATGCGTGTGCCGATGTACCCCAGCTGCAGCATAATTACAGTGTTTCGCCTAGTGAGTATGCTCAGCCTGACTGTGCCATTCCTGACGCTAAGTCTTCATTTCGGGATACAGCGCATGCTCCCACACTAAGTGTGAAAAGCCTCTTTGCACAGGTGCTTGCATTCTGTGCCGGGTCTAAGTCCTGTTTTGTGCCTAGACACCATGCTAAAGCTGATAGTCTTTTTTCAGAGACTGTATTTCATGCTACTGAGCATGCTCAGGCACTTCCTGCATCAGAGACTAGGTCCGGTAATGAACTCTTTGGCCCTGGCCCTGATGTGGGGGTCCCATATAGACCACAGGGCATCAGGTGTCCTCCCAAATGGCTTGCAGAGGCCCACACCTATGACTTGTCACCGCATTATTGATGGTCAGACGATGACTGGTGAGGTGTTTGGGTCATGGCAGCCATGAGGTCATCATTGAAGTTGCGTTTCCAAATAGGACGCTAGTTATGCCACTCATGACGTGTCACTCTGCTTTTGTCTCCAGGAGGTGCATTGTGGTTCACCCTGGTTTGGGGCGGACCCAGGTTATAAAAGGGGCTGGAGCCAACAAGGAGGTGCGCAGTCTTCTATTATGCTCCGAAAGAGCACACCTCCATGTGTTGAACCCATTGCGGCTTTAGGCCAGAGGTAGGCAGGGATAGGGTGGTGGATGCAGGCCACCACCACAGTTGGTAACGCAGAACGGTTAAGACCAGCTCCTGTCCTAACAGTCCTGCTTGTGCAGCCCAGTGGCATTAACAGGCCTGCTGCTGCTGATGCGCCTGCTGTCCACAGGTGTGGCCCCTACGCACACGGTCAGCGTACTCAATGGCCCCTGTGTTGTTAACAGGGAGTTCCTGGGCTGGGTGGGCATGTGGACCCTGTGACGCTAACAGGGCTCACAGTCTCCAGATCCGAATGGCGTCTAACTCGGTTCAGGCTACTATTAGTTTCATAGCCACACAGCTCTGTATCCTCCACCAAACCTTCAAGTTGCCAACCTCTCCTTTTCCAACTGGGAGCACGGTGGACACTGACTGCTGAAGGTGATATATACCTTTCTCTTTCTTTTCTTATTAATTTTTGTTATATAGCGGTCACAGATTATATACCACTTTATCCAAATCTGCCAGTCCCACTGTAACAGATGTTGTTTCTTCAGCAAATGTTACAGTTGTTTAACCACCAAATCCACGGACCAAAATTTTTTTCCCCTTTCCAACACACCTGTTCCCCTTTCCAACAGCATCTGTCCTTTTTCAACTCATTTTGGGATATGACCAAAAGTGCAACTGTGCAGGGACACCGTACTCAACGCCATCTCAGCACAGCAGCCATCCCTCGGTCCCTCCGATGTGGACAAGTAAAAGACCATTTCCTCCTATCCATGACAAAGTGTTGAGATTCACTCTGTGCAGCACTGGTGTTTAGTGGAAAAGTAGATCTAAGATTGCGTACCACATTCTGCAGATACTCCTGTATACGTGCGTCTATTTCTATGGCAGGAATTAGTTCGCCAAATTTTGTCTTGTACCGGGGATCTAACAGTGTGGCAACCCAGTATTCAGGATTACTTCAAATTCATACAATCCGAGGGTCATGTAGGTAGTGCAGCAAGAAGGCGCTCATGTGTCTTGTGCATCCAGGAGGACCAAGTCCTTGGTGTGTTGGTGGCAGAGAGGTGAGAATCGTGCATCCTTCCTCTGCCCTCTACCCACAACCTCGCACAACCGAAATGTGAGCAAGCTCTCACTCATCTGCTGAGTCTTCCATGCCCATCGCCAGTTCGTCCTCCATTTCTTCATGGGCTCCTGCACTTTCATCAACACTTTTTGCTGATACTATGCGCCCTTGTTAATCCCTCTCCCTCACCATGACTGCCGCATAGGTGCCGCTGACCATCTGGACCTCGTAGATCTTGTTATCCCTTCCGCATATGACTCCTCCTGTACTTCCTCCCCTTCCTCTTGTCCCAACACCTGACTCCGAATAATAATTACAGTGTGCTCCATCATGTAGATGACCAGAATTGTCACGCTGAGAATGACATTGCCAGTGCTAAACATCTTCGTCGACATTTCAAAACTGTGTAGCAGGGTGCATAGGTCCTTGATCTGACACCACTCCAGCAGCGTGATCTGCACCACCTCTGGATCAACTTATCCCAGGCTATATGTCTTACCGTATTTCAGCAGGGCTCTGCGGTGCTGCCACACACGCTGCAACATGTGCAGATTCCAATTCCTGCGTGTCGGAACATCGCATTTCCGGCGTTTAACTGCCAGACCCTAAGACTTCCGGAGTGATGAAAGTTGTTGAGCTGCTGTGTGCGCACGATGGAAGTGAGCACATAGCGAGCGTGCCCGCTGCACAAGGCCATGTAGGCCGTGATGGTGTTTTAAAAATTGCTGGAGAATTCGGATCAACACGTGAGCCATAAAAGGCACGTGTGTCACATTGCCCTGAGGATGGCCCGCAGCCAGGTTTGCATCATTGCCGCACACGGCTGTTAAGTCACCAACGGAGTCCGCTCCGTCAATTTGTACTCCGGTCGCCAGGTGACAACGTGTTCCTTTCATGAATAGTGCTGATGATGGGAGAGTAGTCGATGCCAGCGGCGCAGGTGGACGCAGGTTATGCTCACCCACTGGGCTGCATTACCTTGACAGATGCAGAATCTCTGGCTGAATGTAGCTGGTGGGTATCTCACAGATGAAATACCATCATTCAGCTACAACCAATGGGAAGACACCACACCCTTTTTTATGCCCATCCTGTCTGCAGACCACTGCCAGACATAGCTATGAACCTCTGGTTAATTTTACCCCCAGTTCAGTTTTATGATTTTGTGTGCTTGTTACCTGACTACTTTTCCTGCTTGCTGTTTATGTACCTTGTTGGCCGATACGCATTTCACCTCTGCTTGTTTTCTGATTAAGTCCTGGCCGTCCCATTCTGTTCCTGTTCCTCAATTAATGTTTTGACCCTGCCTGACTACTATTCTCTGTAATAGCGGTGTGACTCACATTTCCCATACATTTCAAAGTAAAACTTTGACCGCCTGATGGCATTGAGCTCTGCTGCCAGCATAGTAAGGAGGTGTGTGGTAGTCCTTGTGCGCAGTTGCAAGGAAGGGTGGCCTGACCACACAGGGTTTGCGCAAAGGTAGAGGACCCACACGAGGTTGAAGAGGCAGAAGCAGTGTATTAACTTCTACATACAGAACAAGGATTGAAACAACTCGTGGGGACGGCAAGACTTGTACAGCAGACCCTTCTCCATCTCTCACCATAGTTTGCCAGTGCCCAGTCAGTGACATGTAATGACCCTGTCTATGCTTACTGGTCCAAGTATCTGTGTTGAAATGCACCCTGTCGCACACAGATTTTCTCAAGGAAGTGGTGATGTTGTGTGCGACATGCCGGTGTAGCGCGGGCATGCTTTTCTTGGAGAAGCAGTGGTGATTGGGCATCTGGTACTGGGGCACAGCGACAGACATAAGGTCTGTAAAATCCTGTGTGTCCACTACGCGTAAAGGCAGCATTTCGGTAGCCAACAGCTTACAGAGGGATAGAGTCAACCACTTAGCTTTGTCATGGGTCGCAGTAAGTGGCCTTTTATTTGACCACATCTGAGGGACAGAGATCTGGCTGCTGTCTGTAGACGGTGTTGAGTAGGGTGTCCCTGGAAAAATGCAGGTTTGTGAGAAAAGTGCAGGCGGAGACATGATGTTGGCTTCATCTTGCCTTCAGATCTGTTCATCTTGTATCATTTTTAAAAAACACAGCAAGCAAGGGTTACTCCAAGCGGAGTCTCCCTTTTTTTCCAAAAATTGGGCCCCACACAGACACCTTATCAGTGGCAGCACTTGTGCCCTAGTTGCAAACAGGATGTTTTGATTTGCATCAAGCACATTCCAAATCCACAAGCATTTACTCTCCCCAGGATGACACAGGGGTAGTAAATTCCTTCTGGATCCATGACTTGTTCATTTTGATGAACGTCAGTCTGTCCACATTGTCACTGGACAGACGCGTGCGCTTATCTGTCAGCACACACCCAGCAGCACTGAAGACACGTTCAGAGACAACGCTGGCAGCTGGACACGACAAAATCTTCGAGGCGTAACTGGAGAGCTCTTGACATTTTTCTAGATTTGAAGCACAAAAGGAGCAAGGCTCCATTTGCAAAGTCATTGCATCGATGTTCATTTGGAGATACTCCTGTATCATCCTCTCCATCCGTTGACTATGTGTCAGACTTGTTGTCTCTGGTGGCCTTGCAAAGGAGGGTCTAAAAAAATTATGAAAAGATTCCATAAAATTGCTGTTACCAGCACCAGATACGGTCCTACTGGTACGGGTAGACTGTTGAAGATGACGAGGCCGTCCCATGTTTGTCAAGTTACAACTGGGAGAATCACTCCCTTCACCTGCACGGTTGTTTGGTGGAAAAGCCGAGCTAAGATCGAGTAACAGCTTCTGCTGATACTCCTGCATACGTGCGTCCCTTTCTATGGGTGGAATTATGTCACAAAATTTGGACTTGTCCCGGGGATCTAATAGTGTGGCAAGCCAGTAGTCATCATCACTTCTAATTTTGACAATACGAGGGTCATGTTGGAGGTAGTGCAACAAGAAGGCACTCATGTGTCTTGCGCAGCCATGCGCACCAAGTCCACGCTGTGTTTGTGGCATAGAGGTGCTAACCGTTCTTTCTTCCTCTGTCATCTCCCCCCAACCTCTTTCAACTGAAATTTGACCAAGGTCCCCCTCATCTGCTGAGTCTTCCATGTCCATGGACAGTTCGTCCTCCATATCTTCATGTCCTCCTGCACCTTCCTCAACATCTCACCTGCTACCATGCGCCCTTGTTGATCCCTGTCCCCCATGGTCCCATGCCTGCCGCGTTGGTGATGATGAACGTCTGGACCTTGGTGATGTTGTTGTGTCTTGCGCATATGAATCCTCCTGTAGTTCCTCCCCTTCCTGTTGTCCCACCCCCTGACTACGAATAGTGTTTAGCGTGTGCTCCAGCATGTAAATGACTGTAATCGTCATGCTGATAATGGCATTGTCAGCGCTAAACATATTCGTCGCCATGTCGAAACTGTGCAGAAGGGTGCATAGGTCCTTGATCTGAGATCACTCCATCAGGGTGATCTGCCCCACTTCTGCATCTCGTTGGCCCAGGCTATACATCATGACGTATTGCACCAGGGCTCGCCGGTGCTGCCACAGTCGCTGTAACATGTGGAGAGTTGAATTCCAGCGTGTCGCCACATCGCATTTCAGGCGATGAACCGGCAGGCCGAAAGACTTCTGGAGCGATGCAAGTCGCTCAGGTGCGGCGGTTGAACGGCGGAAGTGAGCACTGCAGACAGTTTCCGTGCCCTGGTCAGAAGGCCATCTAGGCCGGGATAGTGTGTTAAAAATTGCTGGACAACAAGGTTAAACACGTGAGCCATACAAGGCACGTGTGTCACCTTGCCCAGGCGAAGGGCCGCACCCAGGTTTGCAGCATTGTCGCACACGGCCTTACCAGGCTGCAGGTTGAGTGGAGACAACCATTTATCAAAATCAGTCTCCAGAGCTGCCCACAACTCAGTCGCTGTGTGACTCCTATTTCAAAGACATGTCAAGCTAAAGACCGCCTGATGCCGTTGCGCTCTGCTACCAGCATAGTAATGAGGGGTGCGTGATTCCTTCTGCGCAGTGAGAACGCTGGTGGCCTGACCAGGCAGGCTTGGGGCGGAGGTGGAGGACCCAGATGAGGTGGAGGATGCAGAAGCAGTGGCGGAACTTGGACAGACAGAGGATTGACACACAAGTCGTGGGGACGGCAAGACTTGTGCAGCAGACCCTTCACCATCTATCACCATAGTTACCCAGTGGCCAGTCAGCGACATGTAACGTCCCTGTCCATGCTTACTGGTCCAAGTATCGGTGGTGAAATGCACCCGTTCACACACAGAGTTTCTCAAGGAAGCGGTGATGTTGTGTGCGACATGCTGGTGTAGCGCGGGCACACCTTTCTTAGAGAAGTAGTGGCGACTAGGCATCTGGTACTGGGGCACAGCGACAGACATAAGGTCTCTAAAATCCTGTGTGTCCACTAGGCGGAAAGGCAGCATTTCTGTAGTCAACAGCTTACAGAGGGATAGAGTCAACCTCTTCGCTTTGTCATGGGTCGCAGGAAGTGGCCTTTTATTTGACCACATCTGAGGGACAGAGATCTGGCTGCTGTGTGTAGACGGTGTTGAGTCGGGTGTCCCTGGAAAAATGCAGCTTTGTGAGGAAAGTGCAGGCGGAGACATGATGTTGCCTTCATCCAAAGTTGGTGCTATCGATGTCTGAGAGAGCTGTACACACTCACTTGTTTCCCCTTCCAAACCAACTGACGACCTACCAAGCAAACTGCCTGTTGCGGTTACAGTGGTGGAAGTTGTGGGTGGAAAAACAGGTGTGACAGCTGTCCCCACAGTCCTAGAAGATGACGAGCGCGCGGATGCACTGGAAGGGGCAGGCGGTGGATGGTTCGCTCCGCTAGGCCGCATTGCAGCACGGTGAGCTTCCCATCGGGCCATATGATATTTATTCATGTGACGATTCATGGAAGAAGTTGTCAAACTGCTGAGGTTTTGACCTCTACTAAGAGAACCATGACAAATTTTACAGATCACATAATTTGGGCGATCTTTTTCTATGTCAAAAAAGGACCTGGCTAGGCAAGGCTTAGAGGCCATGCGACCTGTTGATCCACCCCGAATAATGCTCAGAGGCAGAGTGGTGGCTGAGGATGCAGTTGTAGACGTGCTACCAGTGCTCCGACTGTGTCCAGGAAGGCGCCAGGTTACTTCGACGTCGGTTGCATCCTCCTCCACCGCCTCTGTTGACCTCCTCGAGTGTCTGACTGTGGGTTGACAGTAGGTGTGATCTAGAACTTAATCATCAATTGTTGTGTTTGCACTCCCCTACCCCTCAGACCGAGTTTCTTCTTGCCCTGACCGAATATTTAAGTTGTCATCCCAATCGGGTATCTGCGTCTCATCTTCATCAGTATGTTCCTCATTGCCTATAACCACAGTTGTTGGAAAGGCAGCATTTTGGTAGCCAACAGTTTGCATATGATGAAAGTCAACCTCCAAGCCATTTCATGCCCTTCTAAAAGCATGTAAAACACAGCGAGGGGACTCCAACCACAGTCTCCCTCGTTGCCACTAACTGGGCCACACACACCCCACTTGACTGGCATCGGTTGAGCCCCCTTTTGAAAAAGAAAAAGATGCTTTGCATGAAGCACTCTCAAAAATACGCGTGCCTTTCCCGTCCCCTGGCTGACCCAGGGGAAGAAAAGTCCTCTGAGAGCCATGACTTGTTCATCTTGGTTCTTTTAGAGACACAGCGAGGGGACTCCAACCACAGTCTCCCTCGTTGCCACTAACTGGGCCACACACACCCCACTTGACTGGCATCGGTTGAGCCCCCTTTTGAAAAAGAAAAAGATGCTTTGCATGAAGCACTCTCAAAAATACGCGTGCCTTTCCCGTCCCCTGGCTGACCCAGGGGAAGAAAAGTCCTCTGAGAGCCATGACTTGTTCATCTTGGTTCTTTTAGAGACACAGCGAGGGGACTCCAACCACAGTCTCCCTCGTTGCCACTAACTGGGCCACACACACCCCACTTGACTGGCATCGGTTGACCCCCCCTTTTGACAAAGAAAAAGATGCTTTTCATGAAGCACTCTCAAAAATACGCGTGCCTTTCCCGTCCCCTGGCTGACCCAGGGGAAGAAAAGTCCTCTGAGAGCCATGACTTGTTCATCTTGGTTCTTTTAGAGACACAGCGAGGGGACTCCAACCACAGTCTCCCTCGTTGCCACTAACTGGGCCACACACACCCCACTTGACTGGCATCGGTTGAGCCCCCTTTTGAAAAAGAAAAAGATGCTTTGCATGAAGCACTCTCAAAAATACGCGTGCCTTTCGCCTCCCCTGGCTGACCCAGGGGAAGAAAAGTCCTCTGAGAGCCATGACTTGTTCATCTTGGTTCTTTTAGAGACACAGCGAGGGGACTCCAACCACAGTCTCCCTCGTTGCCACTAACTGGGCCACACACACCCCACTTGACTGGCATCGGTTGACCCCCCCTTTTGACAAAGAAAAAGATGCTTTGCATGAAGCACTCTCAAAAATACGCGTGCCTTTCCCGTCCCCTGGCTGACCCAGGGGAAGAAAAGTCCTCTGAGAGCCATGACTTGTTCATCTTGGTTCTTTTAGAGACACAGCGAGGGGACTCCAACCACAGTCTCCCTCGTTGCCACTAACTGGGCCACACACACCCCACTTGACTGGCATCGGTTGACCCCCCCTTTTGACAAAGAAAAAGATGCTTTGCATGAAGCACTCTCAAAAATACGCGTGCCTTTCCCGTCCCCTGGCTGACCCAGGGGAAGAAAAGTCCTCTGAGAGCCATGACTTGTTCATCTTGGTTCTTTTAGAGACACAGCGAGGGGACTCCAACCACAGTCTCCCTCGTTGCCACTAACTGGGCCACACACACCCCACTTGACTGGCATCGGTTGAGCCCCCTTTTGAAAAAGAAAAAGATGCTTTGCATGAAGCACTCTCAAAAATACGCGTGCCTTTCCCGTCCCCTGGCTGACCCAGGGGAAGAAAAGTCCTCTGAGAGCCATGACTTGTTCATCTTGGTTCTTTTAGAGACACAGCGAGGGGACTCCAACCACAGTCTCCCTCGTTGCCACTAACTGGGCCACACACACCCCACTTGACTGGCATCGGTTGAGCCCCCCTTTTGACAAAGAAAAAGATGCTTTGCATGAAGCACTCTCAAAAATACGCGTGCCTTTCGCCTCCCCTGGCTGACCCAGGGGAAGAAAAGTCCTCTGAGAGCCAGGTCCACATTGTCAGTGGACAGACACGTGTGCTTATCTGCCAGCAGACCCCCAGCAGCACTGAAGACAGGTTCCGAGAGAACGCTGGCTGCAGGACACGACAAGATCCTCAAGGCGTACGTGGCGAGCTCAGGCAATTTATCCAGATTGGAAGCCTAAAATGAGCAGGGCTCAAGTTGCACAATAATGGAATCGATGTTTCTTTGCATATACTCATATATCTGTGTGTCTCCCTCTTTTTCCTTGTCCAGCTGTTTTGTTTTCACATGAGTATATGTCCTTGTCACTTTCCCATGTGTTTGTGTTATGTTGTGAGTTGTTTGTCACCTTTTGGACACCTTTCAGGGTGTTTTCTAGGTGTTTTACTGTGTTTGTGATTGCCTGCCATTGTTTCCTATGGGCTCGAGTTCGGTTCGTCGAACGTTCGACGAGCCGAACTCGAGCCAGACCCCCCGTTCGGCGAACCGCCTCGAGCCGAACCGGGACCGGTTCGCTCATCTCTACTGAAGACCAAGGCACTATATCCACATCAACCGTTTGGCTTTGCAATTAACTTTTTTCCAGGAAATTAACAATCAACAGGGAGAATTTATCCTGTATCTCTCCCAGGAACTGAGCGGTCTGTCCACATTAAAATTGAAGGGAACCTGTCACCAGATTTGGTGACTATAAGCTGCGGCCACCACCATGGGGCTCTAATATACAGCATGTTAGAATGCTGTATATAAGAGCCCAGGCCGCTGTGTAGAACATAAAAATGACTTTATAATACTCACCTAAATGGTCAGTTCAGTGCAGGCTGGTCAAATGAGTGTTTACGTTCTCCAGGTGCGGTGCCTCCTTTTTCGGCCATCTTTGTCTTCTTTCTTCTGAAGCCTGAGTGCATGACGCGTACTATGTCATTCACACAGGCCGGCACTGCGGTCTTGTGCAGGTGCATTTTGATCTGCCCTGAGCAGGGCAGATCAAAGAATTGTAGTGTGCCGGAGCATGTGCATGACGTAAAATGCGTCATGCTCCCAGGCTTCAGAAGAAGTAGGACAAAGATGTCCGAAAGAGGAGGTGTCGGTACCGGAGAACGGAGTCACCTCTCCGACCAGTCAGCACCGTACCGACCATTTAAGTATTATAAAGTAATTTTTACTTTCTACACAGCGGCCTGGACTCTTATATACAGCATGTTAGAATGCTGTATATAAGAGCCCAGTGGTGGTGGCCACAGCTTATAGGCCCCAAATCTGGTGACAGGTTCCCTTTAACCTAGAAAGGGATTTCATATTTCATCCCCAGCTTTTAGGCGCTGCTGCTTCATAAAATTGAAAGATGGGTCTCTAAGACTGTTCATATACTATTGTGGTCTAAATAAAATTGTGCTAAGAAACTATTATCCATTGTCCCTTATCTCTGAATTATTTGATAGAATTAAGTAGGCTAAACAGAAAAAGGACCAAATTGGATTGTGTTGTAGGACTGCACATGTGTTGAAGTAAATTTAAAATAAGAGTGGTGTTTGGTCAGTGGATAATAGTCCAAAAGTTCAAGTGAGATAGGGAGGAGCTGTACCTGCATAGTTATTTGACTGTGAATTCATTATTCTGTGATACACTGCAGTAACAGCACCTTAATTACATAGTTTTTTTTTACTCTTCACACACTATAGTTGGAAACTACAAAGGCAGTTTAATACAGAATACATTAACTTTGCTACTAAAGAATCCTTAAACCTATGTTTGTGGGTCACAATCAGTGAAGCCATACAATATATTTTTTTTTTTTATATATATATATATATATATATATATATATATATATATATATATTTATATATTATTATAAAGCTGAATGTGTGTGTATGTATGTATGTATGTATGTATGTATGTCCGGGATTGGCATCTGCACCGTCGCAGCTACAGCCACAAAATTTTGCACACTCACACTTCTGGACCCCGAGAGCGTCATAGGCTATGTTTTGAGGGGAAATTTTAACCCCGCGCTTTACAGTTATTCACCAAAAACCTGCCTCCATTAAAGCGAATGGAGCTGTTAGCCACAGTGCTGAATAGGATAACTGAAGTGAGCACTAATATATACATTATGAGTGCAAGCCAAAAATTACATACTATATACGGATAAGGCTGCACATCAAACTTAGATAATAGTATAATGCCTCAAGCATATGGACAAATATTGGAATATACAATGAAAAATGCTACTTGCTAATTTGAACATGTGAATACTGAATTGCATACCTGCCATGAATATTAGGAAAAAGGAGATATTTAGCAATCGCATTGATCAATGTAACTGAGCCCCAAGGCCTCGTCAAGGCATATCTCTATATTGGGGTCCCTAGCTCTGTGACCCTAACTGTGTGTCATCTCATTGCAATTAAAAACTGCTGTGGGTGGAGAGGGGTAACTAAGGACTTTCTTATATAGGAGATGGAAAAAACATGGCCGAAAGGGGCGGAGCTGTGTTCACATTCAGAAAAAAAACTACATATAACTGAATAGGATAACTGAAGTGAGCACTAATATATACATTATGAGTGCAAGCCAAAAATTACATACTATATACGGATAAGGCTGCACATCAAACTTAGATAATAGTATAATGCCTCAAGCATATGGACAAATATTGGAATATACAATGAAAAATGCTACTTGCTAATTTGAACATGTGAATAATGAATTGCATACCTGCCATGAATATTAGGAAAAAGGAGATATTTAGCAATCGCATTGATCAATGTAACTGAGCCCCAAGGCCTCGTCAAGGCATATCTCTATATTGGGGTCCCTAGCTCTGTGACCCTAACTGTGTGTCATCTCATTGCAATTAAAAACTGCTGTGGGTGGAGAGGGGTAACTAAGGACTTTCTTATATAGGAGATGGAAAAAACATGGCCGAAAGGGGCGGAGCTGTGTTCACATTCAGAAAAAAAACTACATATAACTGAATAGGATAACTGAAGTGAGCACTAATATATACATTATGAGTGCAAGCCAAAAATTACATACTATATACGGATAAGGCTGCACATCAAACTTAGATAATAGTATAATGCCTCAAGCATATGGACAAATATTGGAATATACAATGAAAAATGCTACTTGCTAATTTGAACATGTGAATAATGAATTGCATACCTGCCATGAATATTAGGAAAAAGGAGATATTTAGCAATCGCATTGATCAATGTAACTGAGCCCCAAGGCCTCGTCAAGGCATATCTCTATATTGGGGTCCCTAGCTCTGTGACCCTAACTGTGTGTCATCTCATTGCAATTAAAAACTGCTGTGGGTGGAGAGGGGTAACTAAGGACTTTCTTATATAGGAGATGGAAAAAACATGGCCGAAAGGGCCGGAGCTGTGTTCACATTCAGAAAAAAAACTACATATAACTGAATAGGATAACTGAAGTGAGCACTAATATATACATTATGAGTGCAAGCCAAAAATTACATACTATATACGGATAAGGCTGCACATCAAACTTAGATAATAGTATAATGCCTCAAGCATATGGACAAATATTGGAATATACAATGAAAAATGCTACTTGCTAATTTGAACATGTGAATAATGAATTGCATACCTGCCATGAATATTAGGAAAAAGGAGATATTTAGCAATCGCATTGATCAATGTAACTGAGCCCCAAGGCCTCGTCAAGGCAAAAAAAACTACATATAACTGAATAGGATAACTGTTTTTTTTCTGAATGTGAACACAGCTCCGCCCCTTTCGGCCATGTTTTTTCCATCTCCTATATAAGAAAGTCCTTAGTTACCCCTCTCCACCCACAGCAGTTTTTAATTGCAATGAGATGACACACAGGGTCACAGAGCTAGGGACCCCAATATAGAGATATGCCTTGACGAGGCCTTGGGGCTCAGTTACATTGATCAATGCGATTGCTAAATATCTCCTTTTTCCTAATATTCATGGCAGGTATGCAATTCATTATTCACATGTTCAAATTAGCAAGTAGCATTTTTCATTGTATATTCCAATATTTGTCCATATGCTTGAGGCATTATACTATTATCTAAGTTTGATGTGCAGCCTTATCCGTATATAGTTAGCCACAGTGCAGCCAGAACTTCAGAAGAATGCGCAGCCACGCCCTTAAATGGAATGTTGGTGTGACACAATGCAGCCGGGGAAAGAGACAGGCACAGACAAGGATAGAGGCAGACACAGACAGGGTAAGAAACAGACATAGACAGGATAAGAGACAGACACAAAGAGACAGACACAGACAGACAGGGAAAGAGAGAGACAGGTTAAAAAACAGACACAGACAGGTAAAGAGACTGACACAGACAAAGAGACAGAGACAGACACAGGGAAACAGACAGACAGGGAAAGAGACAGACAGGGTAAGAGACAGACAAAGACAGGTAAAGAGACAGACACAGGGAAAGAAAAAGAGGGAAAGAGACAGACAGGGAAAGAGACAGACAGGGAAAGAGACAGAGATAGATAGACAGACAAGGAAAGAGATTGAGACAGACGGAGAAAGAGACAGAGACAGTCAGAGACAGACAGGGAAAGAGACAGACAAAGAGATAGAGAGAAAGACAGAGAGAGATATACAGAGGGGGAGACAGACATTAGAATTACATTTATATCTATTTGTTTTGTGTTTTTTTGTGTGCAGAATACATTTTTGTCAATACATTCTATTTTGTTAACAGCAGTCATTAACCCGGGCGAAGCCGGGTAGTACAGCTAGTATATATATATATATATATATATGAAACACATATACAGTGGGGAAAATAAGTATTTGATACACTACTTATTTTGCAAGTTTTCCCACCTACAAAGATTGGAGAGGTGTGTAATTTTTATTGCAGGTGCATTTCAACTGTGACAGAAATTTTTTTTAAAAAAATGCAGAAAATCACATTGTATGAATTTAAATAATTAATTTACATTTTATTGCATGAATGTATGTGATCAGCTACCAACCAGTAATAATTCTGGCTCTCACAAACTAGTTATTTTTTCTTTAAGAAGCTCCTACTGTGCACTTATTAACTTTATTAATTGCACCTGTTTGAACTCGTTACCTGCATAAAAGACACTAGTCCACACACTCAGTCAATCTCCAACCTCTCCACCATGGCCAAGACCAAAGGGCTGTCTAAGGACACCAGGAACCAAAACCTGCGAAAGGCTGGGATGGGCTACAGGACAATAGACAAGCAGCTTGGGGAGAAAGCAACAACCGTTGGCGCAATTATTAGAAAATGGAAGAAACACAAGATGACTGTCAATCTTAATCTTATTTGGTCTGGGTCTCTGTGCAAGATCTTGCCTTGTGGTGTGAGGGTCATTCTGAGAAAGCTCAGGAATCAGTGCAGAGCTGCAATGCATGACCTGGTCAATGGCCTGAAGAGCGCTGGAACCACAGTCTGAAAGATTACCATTAGTAACACACTACGCCGTCAAGGATTAAAATACTGCAGGGCATGCAAAGTCCCTTTACTCATGCAAGCACATCCAGGCCCATTTGAAGTTTACCAATGGATTATCCAGAGAAGGCATGGGAGAAGATCATGTGGTCAGATGAGACCAAAATAGAACTTTTTGGCATCAACTTCACTCATCGTGTTTGGAGGAAGAAGACACTTTTTGCCACTGACTTACTGCTATTGATAAAAATGAGATACTTGGTTTACAAATTGGCCAGTTCGTATTAGGATAAAGTCTAGAGTCAAGATCTGCTAATTTTCCTTATGGTTGCTCAGTGTACCTCACCGGCATTATCATGCAATGCCTTTTAATGTCAAATTAGATATATGGTGTCTGAGTATTCAGCCAGTGTTGTGTTCAGTTTCTGATTGTCTTCGATTGTGCCATCATCCAGTTTCTTCAGCTGCAATAATCTCAGCAAACTCCTGTGGCTTCTACAACTTTACACTGCAATCATCTCTTATAACTCTATAGCTTCTTCAACCTGCATCTACATCTTGGCTCCTTCCTTCTATTTAACTCATCTACTCTCCTGTATTTGTCTACAGTCCTGACTCTGTGGCTCAAATTCAGCTGCTCAGCTTGCTTGCCATCCAGCATAGCCCTTTGTCCAGGTCCTCACTGTTGTACCATTGTTCATATTCCAAGTGTTCACTCTGAACTGCAGCTTAGTGTATCTGTCTTAACTGGTTACCCCTAATGTAAGACCAGCAAAGTGTCTACTCAACAACTCTAATCTGGCCTTAGTAGCTGCAATCAGGACCCTGTTTTCTTTTAGTGTGATTGACAATGTCTGCATTGCCCACGACATCTCTAAATTTTTGTTTTTGCTGCCTATGGATGTGCAATTAAGCCAGGTGTATTCTCCATAGCTTCATCAGTTTCATTATGCCATTCAAAGGTTAGCCTTCCCAAGTACATTATCAGGTTATTTAAATAAGAAGATACTTAGATACTTATTTAATCTGACAGGATATTAGAACATAGTAATTATTTGGGATTTGGTCCGAAGGTAATTGACATAAACCCCTATATTGGCAATGTCATTGATCTAAGAATGAAACCAGTATTTGCAGAGCTAAAAGGGTTGTCAATTAATGGACAGCCCATTTGTAAAGGCTAAAGTGACCAAGTAAAAAGAAAATTAAAAAATAAACATAGGCACTTTCATGACCAGCTCTGTTCCAGCAATGTTGGATGTTTGCCTCCTGGTGGTTATATGATATTTTGATTAGCTGCAGCATTTGTTATTCTGTCTGTGTTGACTATGTTTTGAAAAGCTACAGCTAATCAGCTTCCTGCCGATTGATGGCAGTGGTCATGTGTCATAACTATGACCATCGGGAGACACATTACTAAAACTGTGCCAGAGAAGTGAGAAAATAAAGCTGTGTTCACATGGGTTAGCCACAGAATGACATTTGTCAGTTATTTGCTAGAATGCAAAATAAAACAGCTTTTTTTTGTGGAGGACCACTACGGTAAATGTGCTTCCCTATAGACCACCCTAATGTACCTCAAAAAGGTCATTATTTTAGCCTCCTCAAGGTGAATGTGGTTTTATTTTGCTTATGCACCATGGGATTTCACTAAATGTGTTCACCAATACATAGTGTGAACATAATTTAAGGAGTTGCACAATTATCCTGACAAGTGCTTGTCTCCTTTTGATATTCGGTATTTTTTTTTGTTTGTACTTGCTTCTGGACACATTCTTGTACAACTGAAAGGAAAAAACAAATTGCACTTTTGTTTGACTACTAAAGGAACAAATTGGGGCCTTGGGTAAAGTCCAAAGAATTTCTAGCCTCTAGTCACATACTTTCATATGACATCATCTCATCATCCAGGGTAACCCATAGAAAACATGTGAGTTTGTCATTTAAAGTTGTTTTTACCCTGAATCCTCTGTATCAAGTGTAGTTAAGTAAATGTATCTATGTCAATATCTGTTAGGCCATGTGCGAACGTTGCGTTTTTTTCTGCATTTTGGCAGCGTTTACAACTGCACTGTGTCATTGACAAAATGCATGCGTTCTGCTTCCCCAGCAAAATCTATGAAAATCATGCAAAATCTGTGCGCACGATGCATTTTGAAACACAGCGTTTTGATTGTCAAAAATTTGTCAAAATCTCTGCGTTTAGAAAAGCAGCATGTCAATTCTTTTGTCCGTTTTGGCAGCGTTCTACACCCATTGAAATCAATGAGTTATAGAAAAATGCTGCCAAAATGTTAAACAGTGCGTTTGCACTGCATTTTTGGTGCGATCTGCATGTTTTTTTGACATAACAAAGACAGGTCTTTCGGTCTCTCTCTCTCTGTCGATCAGTCTGTCGGTCGGTCTCTCTCTGTCCATGTCAGTCTCTTCCTCCCACCCCCTCTCTCATACTCACCGATCCATGATCACCGGCGCGGCGCTGAACAGCGTTCACACTGTGGCGGCTTCTCCTCTTTTGAGAATGCCGGCCGCTCATTAATCCATCTCGTATTCCCTGCTTCCCTGCCCACTGGTGCCTATGATTGGTTGCAGTCAGACACGCCCCCACGCTGAGTGACAGCTGTCTCACTGCAACCAATCAGAACCGCCGGTGGGCGTGTCTATATCGAGCAGTAAAAAAAATAAATAATTAAATAAACGACGTGCGGTCCCCCCCAATTTGGATACCAGCCAGGGTAAAGCCACACGGCTGAAGGCTGGTATTCTCAGGATGAGGAGCTCCACGTTATCGGGAGCCCCCAGCCTGACAATATCAGCCAGCAGCCGCCCGGAATTGCCGCATCCATTAGTTGCGACAGTCCGGGGACTCTACCCGGGTCATCCCGAATTGCCCTGGTGCGGTGTCAAACAGGGTAATAAGGAGTTAATTGCAGCCCATAGCTGCCACTAAGTCCTAGGTTAATCATGGCAGGCGTCTCCCCGAGATACCTTCCATGATTAACCTGTAAGTTGAAGAAAATAAACACACACATCCAAAAAATCCTTTATTTGTAATGACAGACAAAAAAAATCCTCTTTCACCACTTTATTAACCCCTCAAAAACACCTCCAGGTCCGACGTAATCCACGCAATGTCCCATGACGCTTTCCGCTCTGCTACATCGGAAGCTGACAGGAGCGGCAGTAGAACACCACCGGTCCTGTGAGCTCCATGCAGCAACTTAAAGGGAACCTGTCATCAGAAATTTAGCTATAAAGCTAAAAGTTTCCCCCTCTGCAGCTCATGGGCTGCATTCTAGGAAGCTTCCTATAGTTTTTTTTGGCCCCTTTTATTCCAAAATAAACACTTTGTAAACTGGTACCTTTTCGTATGCAAATTTCTAAAATCGTCCATGTGGGCGGGCTGCCTGGGGTCCGTTGCTGTCCTCCTGCAGATTTACGCCGCCCCCGAACGCTGAATTTCAAAAGCTCAGGACGCCGCCCCTGGGTGCCCGTGGTCCCGCGGATGCGCTGTTACACTGTAGCGGTGCCGTGCACTGCGTGCACGGTGACCGCTAGTGACGCTTTGCGCGGGCACGAGGTTATGGGCGGCGCTGTGAGTGTCATCAGTAAGTGCCGCCCATAACCTCGTGACCGCACTTTCCCCTATGACTCCAGCGTTATGCGCAAGCGCTCGCTGGCCTGATGCCCGGACGTCCCCTCCTTCCCATCCTGCTCAGCAGCAGGAAATAGATGGGAAGGAGGGGACGTCCGGGCATCAGGCCAGCGAGCGCTTGCGCATAACGCTGGAGTCATAGGGGAAAGTGCGGTCACGAGGCTCACAGCGCCGCCCATAACCTCGTGCCCACGCAAAGCGTCACTAGCGGTCACCGTGCACGCAGTGCACGGCACCGCTACAGTGTAACAGCGCATGCGCGGGACCACGGGCACCCAGGGGCGGCGTCCTGAGCTTTTGAAATTCAGCGTTCGGGGGCGGCGTAAATCTGCAGGAGGACAGCAACGGACCCCAGGCAGCCCGCCCCCATGGACGATTTTAGAAATTTGCATACGAAAAGGTACCAGTTTACAAAGTATTTATTTTGGAATAAAAGGGGCCAAAAAAACTATAGGAAGCTTCCTAGAATGCAGCCCAGGAGCTGCAGAGGGGGGAACTTTTAGCTTTATAGCTAAATTTCTGATGACAGGTTCCCTTTAAGTGAGTTGCGTGATCAGCTGTGCTGTCACTGAGGTTACCCGTGGCCACTGCTCTCAGGTGGAGGACTGCAGCTATGGCCGCGAGTAATCTGAGTGAAAGCACAGCTGATCGCGTGGCTCACTGCAGTCACTCAGGGGATTTGCGATCACAGGTGAGTCCTTCCTGTGTGACCGCAAATCAAGCCGTGGCACACGCACAGAGCCGCGCAACCACAATGAAGTCGGGTAAAGTTCATCCGAGTTCATTATGATCGCACGGTTCTGTCTCACAGCCAGCCATGCTCTTTTTGACAGTGCGGTCCCACTCGGCTCTGCTGCAAGTCTGTGGGGAAGCTGCAGAGCCGAGTGGGACTGCACTGTCAAAAATGTGCGTTCTGGATGCTTTTACCACTTTGTCTATGGCAGAGCAAGTATCCAGAACACATGAATTCTACAGGAATGTGCACACCTTGCGTTCTGCCGAATGCGTCTCAGAACTCAGCTTTTTCGGCTGCGTTCTGAGACGCACAGGCAGTGACTTACATGCTGCGGAATAGAATGCAACGTGCGCACATAGTCTTAATATCCCTGACCTCAATCCTCAAAGTCCTATAAACTCATTCACTTAGTCAGATAAGGCCTAAGGCTATGTGCGCACGTTGTGTTCTATTCCGCAGCGTTTAGTCACTGCATGTGCATCTCAGAACGCAGCCGAAAAGCTGATCGGTCAGTGATCGGTGAGTATGAGAGAGGGGGAGAGGGGGATAGACCGACAGAGAGACCGACAGACAGACAGAGAGACCAACATTGACAGAGAGAGAGAGAGTGGGTGGAAAATGCAACCAAAATGCACAAAAGAAGTGACAACAAGCACATTCACAACGTTCTTTCTCTCTCTATAGACTGGTTCCCTCTACTCGTAGTTATTGGTGAGGCGCAACAGGTGAAGCAGTTTACATAGATTTGAATATATTGTATGCTGCACAGTCCTTTACATGACTGCACCAATGTCTGGCTTAACTACTTCCAAACCATGCATAACCCAGGAGATCCTTATTTTACTTTTCACTAAAGTTCTTAAACATCAATACAAAGTAAGCAGCTTGCAGGAGATAATGCAGTTATGGGGTGGGTAGCCAGCTGTTAGACAAAGCCATACAATAGGATAAAGTGTTGCACACAAGTCACAATGTATATGGGAATGATGAAAAGCAAAACTGCTATGGGAATGGGAACACCTGCAGCAAGTTTTTTTTAACTGCAGGTGAGGTTACATATAGGCTAGGGACCCCAAAAATAGAGATTACCTTGGCGTTGGTGTTGGGGCTCTTTTGCATTGATCAATACAATGGCTAAACATCTCTTATATTCCTATTATTCATAGCAGTTATGCATATTCCATTTTTCATGTTTTTTCACTTTTTCAGATAGTTCATTGTATTTTTTAGTCTAGCATTCCCATAGCAGTTTTGCTTTTCATCATTTCCTTATACATTGTGACTTTTGTGCAACTCTTTATGCTATTGTATAGTTATGTTTTTTGAAATTGTCTCTCCAGTAAAGGAGACAAACTCTAGCACAGCGCCACCTATTGGAAGTAGCGATCCTAAAAGTCACAAGTGGATTTTCGACAATCCTTTGCAATATGACTCAGGATATATGTTTTTTGAGTCTTGCATCATGTTCGCACCATTGGTGTTCTAGACATACATTCTTTTGTTAGACACAGCCAGACTCCTCACAGAAAAGGCAGAGAGAGTTTATTACTCAGTGACGAACCAGTGCTTGTTTCTAGATGTTCACAGATTAGGAAGCATGGTCAGTGCTCCCTCTCGCATCTCCAGCTTTCTTGCAATCACTAAGGGAGG
The DNA here is from genome assembly GCF_048569485.1 of Anomaloglossus baeobatrachus. Classification (NCBI taxonomy): domain Eukaryota; kingdom Metazoa; phylum Chordata; class Amphibia; order Anura; family Aromobatidae; genus Anomaloglossus; species Anomaloglossus baeobatrachus. Next base: position 174,864,492 of record NC_134355.1, on the reverse strand, counting down.
GAGTCATAGCTGCTGGTTTCTAGGCGACCCAGCCAGCTCTGCTGTGCAGACAATAAAGCGGGCTTTTCACGCTACGATATAGTTAATGATTTATCATCGGGGTCACGGTGTTTGTGACGCACATCAGGCGTCATTAACGATATCACAGTGTGTGACACTTATGAGCGACCTTAAATGATCGCAAAAGCGGTCAAAATAGTTTGCTACGGAGAGGTCGTCCTGAAACAAAAAAATCGTTTTCTGCTTATTAGCGATGTTGTTCCTCGTTCCTTTGGCACCACACATCGCTGTGTGTGACGCCGCAGGAGCGACGAACATCTCCTTACCTGCCTCCACCGGAAATGCGGAAGGAAGGAGGTGGGCGGGATGTTACGTCCCGCTCATCTCCGCCCCTCTGCTTCTATTGGATGCCTGCCGTGTGACGTCGCTGTGACGCCGCACAACCTGCCCCCTTTGAAAGGAGGTGGTTTGCAACATTGCAGGGCAGGTAAGTCCATGTGATGGGGTTAAGCGAGGTTCTGCGGCACGGGCAGCGATTTTCCCTTGTCGCACAACCGATGGGGGTGGGTACGATTGCTTGCGATCTCGCTACCAAGATCGCAGTGTGTAAAGCCCGCTTTACTCTACTTTCCTGTAACTGAGTCCAGTGCCAGTTACAGAGGAAACTGTATATGCATTAATATGTTCAAATACCCCCAAGCCCCAAATGTATTTTAAGACCTTATGGGGCATGTGTAAAAAAAAATAAATAAATACATACATAAAAGAAAAATAAATAAAACCAAACATTAGAAAAAAGAAAAAAAGGCACTGCAAGGACAAATCACTATTTCTAGCCCTGCCATCTGTCGAAAAAAAATGGGGCCAATACATAAAAATTATTTCTATGGAAAAGGTAGAATAATTTAAAATGTTTTCCAGTGGTCTTTTGTGGTTGAAAACAAACAAATAAAAAAGAATATGTGAAAAATAAACATGTGTTTCCTATTTTTATTACATTTTTACTTGATAGCAGCAAAAAAAAACTAAGCCTCCTATACCATGAAGAAAGAGAGAGAGAGAGAAAGAGAGAAAGAAACCAGTAATGGAGCAAAATGGCATGGTGCAGATTTGGTTAAAGACATAATTTACTTAATTTGTACTGATTGTAAGCTTACATTGGCTTTAAGGGATCAAAAAATGTGATATTTTTAATTTTGGTATGGATTTCCACTATAGATGGCGAGGCCCATATATTATCTAGGCCTGTCTGGTGAGGCTAAAACATTATCTTGATCTGCCTAATGAAACCCTTGTAGAAAAGATTTGAGAACCCCGGAATTAAAGTACACTTTTATTCCCCCTTAAAGGGGTTATCTGGGACTTTTTTCTTTTGCTATGGGGCTAAGAGAACTTACCGGTAGGTTGTTGCTAACTACCTGCCTATTTTGATCTGCAGCAATTTGTTTCAGCTCAGGCAGCCTTTGACCTCACATTAACAGAGACGCTCTTTGTCTTCTGTTCTGTCATTTAGGGCTTCATTGACGATCTCATGGTGGTTGACAGCTGGCTCCCCATAGCAGCCTTATTACCATGAATTAAATGTGTATCTTAATTTCTAAATTCATGTATATCTTCTTATAGGAATATAATAAATACAGTAAATTAAAATTAACCTGACAGGGGATGTATGCTGTCCGAGCAATGAGCAGCATGAATCAGACAATAGTTGTCATTTCAGTATGGTATGATTTATTCTGAAACCCTGCGCCATTTCAGAGAAAACAAACATTGAAAAGTCTCCTGGATATAATGCCACTTGGGTAGCTAAGCTAAAAGGTCGATTCAAAGTGGCTTCACCCCACAACAGTCCCTTTCAGTTGGAAGACTCTCCTTATACATATAGGTAGGGAGAGACCTATTACTAAAGGATAGCAGGGTGAGAGAAGGCGCTTGTACTAGTCCTCTGAGTATAGTTCTTGTTACACTTTCAAATCTACATTATGCTCCGATACCATGCAGCATTTCAGAGTAAAACAGAAATTGCAGAAATGACAGCTATTGTCCGATGATCCCATTGTTCGGGCACAATGCATATCATGTCAGGTTAATTTTCATCTCTGATTCTAATATATTTCTATAAGGAGATACAAATAAATTTAGAAAGTAGTATCCACATTTACTTCAAGGTAATAAACGTATGTAAAATCATAAAGAAATACAAACTATTCTTCAGTGCATAATTAATGTTATTCCCCTAATTTGGAACCAAAAATCATCTATGACATTTTTTTTGGCTAGCTTTAAATCAGATCATATGGTTTATTGGATGCCAGAATACTATACACATTAATTATATGTATCAGGAATCGGAATTCTAAGAAGGAAAGAAAGAATTCCAAGTTGATACCATGGGAAAACAGACATACTGTACATGAGCTCTATCAATGAAATATGGTGAAAAATGATTAGTTTTAAAACAAAGTCCCTTATGTTTATTACTTATAATTAAGGTTTTTTTTATTGCTTTTTAAAGCCTATGTTCACCTTCACAACCATATATTTTGTCTTTGCTCTAATGCAGGGTTCTCACTTAGGCTGCTTTCACACTACGTTTTTTTAGCATGTGTCATGAACGTTTTTTTGCTTCAAAAGTGGATCCTGTTTTTGCAGAGAAAAACGCATGCAAACGCATGTGTTATTTTTGCAGGATCCTGTCACTTGAAGTTTATGGGCGGGCATTGGAGTCATGTGATCGGGAGTGAAGGGAACTGAACGTGAGACTGGGAGCCGGCATCTGACAGCTGCGGAGGCTCGTAACCAAGGTGAACATCAGGTAACTTGCTTGGATACCCGATATTTACCTCGGTCACGAGCGTCTGCAGCTGCTAGGAGCCGGGCTCCCTGCACACGTAACCAAGGTAAACATCGGATATCCAAGCAAGTTACCCGATGTTTACCTTGGTTACGAGCCTCCGCAGCTCTCAGGCGGGGGAGAGAGGGAGGGGGAGAGAGAGAGACTGATCACGCCAGGCTGGTTTCTGGGCATGCTCAGTAGAGCAAGCAGTATCCTGTCTATCAGCATGCCAGCGTTCACATGCGTTTGCGTGCAGTATAGTCAGGATCCAGCAATTTGCAGTATTTGGATGCAGCTCAAAAACGCTACAAGTAGCGTTTTTGAAAAAAGTTAAAAAGCTGCAAGTCGATGGATCCTCACTATAACGCACGCAAACGCAGGTGAACGCATGTTGATGCGAGTCCATTGCAAATGCATTGAAATGAAAACGCATTTGCACTGGATCCGTTTTTGCGTTAAAAAAACGTTCAGGACGCATGTTAAAAAAACGTAGTGTGAAAGCAGCCTTAGCTGGATAAATTGGATGCATTTTTCCATTTTTCGTGTCAATATAATGAAAAGGCTCTATTTTTTTAGTGTTTACACTTATTTACTTAATTGCTAAATTTAACTTACCCTCATCCTGGTCCCCATCCTACAATAATGTCCCTCATTTTATAACATTGTCCCTTTCCTGTAGCAATGTCCCCGGTCCTGACCCCCATCCTGTAATAATGTCCCGGTTACTGTCTCCCATCCTGTAATAATGACCTCCACCCTACTCCCAGATTACCAGGAGATGCCCACCCCCACTTGGCTTCTCCTTAAGGGCTCTTTTCCACTTGCATACTGCTTTTGATTCAAGAGCATCAGAAGCGATATGCTAATGACCCTCTGCTGCAGGTGTCAGTCGTGGGTCATGCGACTGTGATGTGATCTTGCGATTGTATCACAGGAGCGGAGAAAATGGAGGGAGCACATTCTCCCATCTCCTCTGCTGTCTGTCTCTGGGTATATCGCACTGCAGTCGCATAACATGCGAGTGCAGTGCGATGTTTCACACGCTCCCATAGGCTTGAATGGGGGTGCGTGAGCTGAGACTAACTGCCAACCACAGCATGCTGTGATGGCACCAAGAGCACGATTCGTGTCAAGAAATAACAGGAAAGAGGAAACTGCCTCATTGATTAACACTGGTGCGAGTGCAATCCGATGTTTTATCGGATTGCACTCAAACATAAAAATCGCAGGTGGAAAAGAGCCCTAAAAAGAAGAATACTCCCTACTATTCTCAGCAAGAAGAATAACCCATAAGCCCCACCCTGTATGACCACAAACCTGCTATATCAGAGAGTGGTTAGCTACTGCTGGCACTTCTGGTTCCACTGTGGGTGAAGTATATTGAAGCAAACTGTAAGGTAGTTCTACTGGGACTTGTAGTTCTACTGTTTAAGTATACAAATCTAATTGGCAGTACTACTGGGACTTGTCATTTCACCAACGAGGAGTTTATGATAGGACCAGCCAAGGAGGGGATGTTATTTTCATTACATTAAGTTATACCGTAAGGCTATGTCCGCACTTTGCTTTTTACCTGCTTTTTACCTGCTTTTTTGCTATTTTTTCAACTGCAGTATTTTAATGCCAAAATGGATGTGTTCTGCTTTTCAAGACTCCACTTTATGACCCTTCTATGATAGACTGACAAGATGAAAAAAAAGTTGTTCGCTTCGCTCTGGAGTCATATCTTGGAGTAGGAAACTGCAGAAGACGACTGTGGACAAGTCTGATCAGAAAAGCCAGTCATGTCCACATATTGCAGATGTGACAGGCTCTGACCAGATAACTTTACATGCTATGTCTGGGCTATATAGGAGATTGTCAAGTTTGTCTATATATTGTAATACTGTAGTATTGCAGTGTATATAACAAGTGATCAAACAATAACGTTGTCTAAAATTGAAAAACATAAAAATTCAAATAACTCCTTTGCTTTATTAAAAATGAAGAAATAAAAAATATAAAAATATGTTATGTCATATTAACAAATATGTTTGGTAATGGTGTGTAAGGCTGCGCTCACACGAGCATATAACTCGGACCAGTGCTATCCGATGTTTTGTCAGATAGCATTAGCGCCAATGTTATCTTAAAAGGAGTGACTTATCAGCTTCCTAATAAGTCCTAATATTATGCCTGTATTACAGTCATAGGAAAAAGTTTGGGCACCCCTATTAATGTTAACCTTTTTTCTTTGTAACAATTTGGGTTTTTGCAACAGCTATTTCAGTTTCATATATCTAATAACTGATGGACTGAGTAATATTTCTGGATTGAAATGAGGTTTATTGTACTAACAGAAAATGTGCAACCGCATTTAAACAAAATTTGACCGGTGCAAAAGTATGGGCACCCTTATCAATTTCTTGATTTGAACACTCCTAACTACTTTTTACTGACTTACTAAAGCACTAAATTGATTTTGTAACCTCATTGAGCTTTGATAGGCAGGTGTATCCAATCATGAGAAAAGGTATTTAAGGTGGCCACTTGTAAGTTGTTCTATTTGAATCTCCTATGAAGAGTGGCATCATGGGCTCCTCAAAACAACTCTCAAATGATCTTAAAACAAAGATTAGTCAACATAGTTGATCAGGGGAAGGATACAAAAAGTTGTCTCAGAGATTTAAACTGTCAGTTTCCACTGTGAGGAACATAGTAAGGAAATGGAAGAACACATGTACAGTTCTTGTTAAGCCCAGAAGTGGCAGGCCAAGAATAATATCAGAAAGGCAGATAAGAATGGTGAGAACAGTCAAGGACAATCCACAGAGCACCTCCAAAGACCTGCAGCATCATGTTGCTGTAGATGGTGTCAATGTGCATTGGTCAACAATACAGCGCACGTTGCACAAGGAGGAGCTGTATGGGAGAGTGATGCGAAAGAAGCCGTTTCTGCAAGCACGCCACAAACAGAGTCGCCTGAGGTATGCAAAAGCACATTTGGACAAGCCAGTTACATTTTTGAAGAAGGTCCTGTGGACTGATGAAACAAAGATTGAGTTGTTTGGTCATACAAAAAGGCGTTATGCATGGAGGCAAAAACACACGGCATTCCAAGAAAAGCACTTGCGACCCACAGTAAAATTTGGTAGAGGGTCCATCATACTTTGGGGCTGTGTGGCCAATGCCTGCATTGGGAATCTTGTTAAAGTTGAGGGTCGCATGGATTCAACTCAGTATCAGCAGATTCTTGACAATAATGTGCAAGAATCAGTGACGAAGCTGAAGTTACGCAGGGGATGCATATTTCAGCAAGACAATGATCCAAAACACCGCTCCAAATCTACTCAGGCACTCATGCAGAGGAACAATTACAATGTTCTGGAATGGCCATCCCAGTCCCCAGACCTAAATATCATTGAACATCTGTGGGATGATTTGAAGCGTGCTGTCCATGCTCGGTGACCATCAAACTTAACTGAACTGGAATTGTTTTGTAAACAGGAATGGTAAATATACCTTCATCCAGGATCCAGGAACTCATTAAAAGCTACAGGAAACGACTAGAGGCTGTTATTTTTGCAAAAGGAGGATCTACAAAATATTAATGTCACTTTTATGTTGAGGTGCCCATGCTTTTGCACCGGTCAAATCTTGTTTAAATGCGGATTGCACATTGTATTTAGTACAATAAACCTCATTTCAATCCAGAAATATTACTGAGTCCATCAGTTATTAGATATATGAAACTGAAATAGTTAACATTAATAGGGGTGCCCAAACTTTTTCATATGACTGTCCTAAACAATATCCAGTGGGGAAAATAAGTATTTGATACACTGACGATTTTGCAAGTTTTCCCACCTACAAAGAATGGAGAGATCTGTAATTTTTATCATACGTACACTTCAACTGTGACAGACAGAATAAAAAACAAATTCAGAATATCACATTGTATGATTTTGAAATAATAAATTTGCATTATATTGCATGAAATAAGTATTTGATACAATAGAGAAGCAGAACTTAATATTTGGTACAGAAACCTTTGTTTGCAATTACAGAGGTCAGATGTTTCCTGTAGTTCTTGACCAAGTTTGCACACAATGGAGCAGGGATTGTGGCCCACTCCTAAATACAGATCTTCTCCAGATCGTTCAGGTTTCGGGGTTGTTACTGGGCAACATTGAGTTTCACCTCCCTTCAAATATTTTCTATTGGGTTCAAGTCTGGAGACTGGATAGGCCACTCCAGGATCTTGAAATACTTCTTATGGAACCACTCCTTAGTTGCCCTAGCTGTATGTTTCAGACCTTTGTCATGCTGATAGACTCAGCCATGACTCATCTTCAATGTTCTTACTAAGGGAAGGAGGTAGTTGGCCAAAATCGCAAAGTACATGACCCCATCCATCCTCCCTTCAATATGGTGCAGTTGTCCTGTCCCATTTGCAAAAAAGCACCCCAAAGTATCTTGTTTCTACCCCCATGCTTCACGGTTGGGATGGTGTTCTTGGGGTTGTACTCATCTTTCTTCTTTCACCAGACAGGGCAAGTAGAGTTGATACCAAAAAGTTCTATTTTGGTCTCATCTGACCACATGACCTTCGTCCATGTCTCCACTGGATCTTCCAGATGGTCATTGGTGAACTTCAAATGACAAGGGGGACCTTGCATGCCCAGCAAGATTTTAATCCTGATCGGCGTAGTGTTAGGACCAGGATGACGGGTAGGCCCAGGAGGTGGATCCACTGGACTGAGCACCCCACCGAGGGCAAGGTGCCCGGTAGCCGGAGCACTAAGGGTAGAAGGACAGTCCGTTCAGAGGAGTGGAGTGTAGAAGTCCCTGGGACCACGGAGTCTCTGAAGGTAGTCCGGGTGACGGAGCTCAGGTTCGGAGGCCGGGATGATGTCAGGCAGAATCCAGAACCAGCGGAGCGGGGAGATCGGTCACCACACGAATCCAGGGATCGGAGATGGTAGGGACTGACGAGATGGCGGACAGTCACCGTTCGGAGTTCTGGAACCGTCAGGACCGGTTTGGGGAGACAGGTGCGGCTCTACAAGAGAGATAGGTGAGTACGGGACAAGGCACAGGGGAACCTGACTCCTAGCTTAGCAAACACGAAGAACAGGCCTCGCCCACTTGGAAAGGAACCCCCTATATACCCTGTACCTGATTCTTCAATATCCTGTTGGAGGACGCTGGCCCTTTAAGAGAGGGTCAATGACCGCGCGCGCGCCCTAATGCCCATGCGCGAGGCCCGGGTGCCAGAAGCCAGAGCAGGAAGCGGTGCAGAGGAGGCAGGAGTGCCGGGCTGGCTCAGCGTTGCCGACGGGCGCCGGGAGCGGGGACCGGGTTGCCTGGAGGACGCAGGTGAGGGAGCATGGAGGCTGTGGAGCGGGGGACCGGGAAGTATGGCACGGGAGCGGCGGAGCGCGACATGGGAGCGGGGAAGCGTGGCAGGGGAGCCGGGGAGTAAGGCAGGGGAGCCAGGGAGCATGGCAGGGGAGCCGGGGAGCGTGGCAGGGGAGCCGGGGAGCATGACAGGGGAGCCGGGGAGCATGGCACGGGAGCTGGGGAGCGTGACACGTAGTTTGTTGTTACTGACCATAATCTTTCAGACTGTGGTCCCAGCTCTCTTCAAGTTATTGACCAGGTCCTCTCATGTAGTTCTGGGCTGATTCCTTACCTTTCTCAGAATTATCCTTACTCCACAAGGCGAGATCTTGCATGGAGACCCAGACCGAGTAAGAGTGACAGTCATCTTGTGTTTCTTCCATTTTCTAATAATTGCACCAACAGTTGTTGCATTCTCACTAAGCTGCTTGCCTAGTCTCCTGTAGCCTTGTGCAGCTCTACAATTTTGTCCCTGGTGTCCTTAGACAGCTCTTTGGTCTTGGCCATGGTATATTTTATACAGGTAATGAGTTCAAGCAGGAGCAATTAATACAGGTAATGAGTGCAGAGTAGGAGGGCTTCTAAAATATAAACAACAGGTCTGTGATTGCCAGAATTTTTGCAGGTTGTAGATGAGCAAATATTTATTTAAAAATCATACAATGTGATTTTCTGGATTTGTTTTTTCTGTCTGTCACAGTTGAAGTGTAGTAATGATAAAAATTACAGACCTCTCCATTCTTTGTAGGTGGGAAAACTTGCAAAATCAGCAGTAAATCAAATACTTATTTTCCCCACTGTACAGTATCTACAATGACAAGCAAAAGAGTAACAATGTTTTGAACTTTTGACTTTCAGGCTCCTTATTTCACCATCCACTGCATCTTTGAGCTTGAGAATATCTTCATTTTATAGAGAATCATCTTGGCTATTTCATAAATAAATTTGACTTGCAACTATTTAGTATATAATTAGTTATGCAGGTTCTTGCCATGTAAGTGCAGTGTTACTGATTCTGCTCCTGGTGTGTGATTTTTTTTTTTCCTGTATACTAGAAAATACAACCTGTTCTCACATTTCCTCATAGCTTAGTGTTTTACTAGGTTTATTCCCAAGCGTAAGGTCACTGGTTGAAATCTAGGAGCAGCCACGAAGATGATTTCCCAAGAAAAGAGAAACCGTATCATCCAGCTCATCGATAGTGGCCTCTAGACCAAGAAAATTGCCAAACTCCATCATGTGAATGCCATGACAGTTGGTAGAATACAAAACTAAGTCCGTCTATTCATTCAAAAGCTAAAAGGTGAGCACAGCATTCCATACCTGGGAATTCAACTCACAGCAACTAAACTCTTGGTAAGGAACAATATTTCTGAGCTGAGCAAAGACTTTGAGGGAGAGCTCTCTCGTATTTCATCATTTCCCCTGTCATGGCTCGCTAGAGTGCAAACTTTTAAAATGATATGCCTTCCCAAGCTGATCTATCTCTTCAGGTGCCTTCCACTAAGAATTCCGGGCTACTCCCTGAATAGCCTGCAGAGGTTTATCCGTAAATTTATATGGGCAGGTAAGAAGCCTAGAGTTCCCCTACATTCTCTCCACCCTCCATTTAAAGTTGGTGGAATAGGAGTACCAGATATAGTGGCGTATCATAAGGTGGCTATTCTAAAGTCGGCCAGAGATTGGTGGAGGGAGGCAGTGGATTATAGATGGTTGCAGATGGAAGCTAGTCTTAACCCGCTTGAATTCACTAAGAGGCTATTGGGGGCTTTGATTCAGAACCTGGAAGTTCCACACTCCTTTTTGGGCACAGTTGAGGCGGTGAAGTGATGTTGGAGAGATTGGAGCCCGGAGTCTATTGTCGTTCTGATATGGAGGCTTCCCTTTAAGAACATGAAGGCTTGTATCCCTGATGTTGATTTCTGTGCTTGGGAACAAAATGGCCCCTTATGGGTTTCGAACTTATTTGGCGGGGGGTCCCTTTTAACTTTTTCTGTGATTGTGTCTAAATTTAACCTACCCTGTCACTTCTTATATCAGTTCCTTCAAATTAGACATCTATAGAACAAATTTCATTTAAGTCTGTTAGCAGCAGGGAATCATTTCTTGGTGGATTTCCTCCTAAAAGAATCAATCTCCGCCAAAGGCCTATCTTTATTGTATCATCACTTTACCTCCCCTTGGTAAGGGCAGATCCTCCCCTACATGGTAAAGTGGGAAAGAGAATTGTCCCTTTTGTTGCCCCCCCCACACACCTGTGGCATTCGGCTTCTCGGATGGTGCTCGCGTCATCCGCCTTTCTCAACCATTTAGAACAGATCAAAAAAGTTCACATGGGCTGGTAAAGGTGTCCATCTCAGATAGCTAGGTGTGCTCCAGACTACTCTCCCCTTTGTTGGAAAGGTTGCGGAATGGTGGGAACCCCAGGGCATCTCTGGTGGTCTTGCCCTGGGATTTTCAATTTTTGGAATCAAGTCTTTGATCTAATAGCAGAAGTCTGCGAAACTAGACTCCCTCTCTACCCTCAAATGGGGATTTTTCACATGGATGTTGAAGCTTTTCCAGCCCCTATTGGTCAATACATTTCACATATCCTAATCTCAGCCAGGCAGTGCATTGCGGCTAGGTGGAAATCCCCTGATGTGTTGGTTAAGGAGGAGTTGATAGCTAGACTCAACACTCACTTCCAGTATGAAACGCTGCTAGCCAGCAGTGCCTCCTTAGCTTCAAAAATCCACAAACGTTGGACAAATTGGTCAGCCTCCCCCTGGGCCTCCCCTTCTCTTAAATTGTAAAATTTGCCTATATCTCATGTTCGACATTTGTAGCTATTTAAAAGCTGGTCTTCATAAGTTTTTCTACATTAAAGTTGGTATCTTGTAAAGAATTATGTTACCTTCTCCTTCCCTTACCCACTTTCCCACCTGTTTCCCCAACTTCTGCATTTCTTCTCAGGCCTGACTCGCCCGTTAGGGCGCTGATGTCTTTGGCCAATGTATGTTGTACTTCTTTTTGCAATTCTGTAAATTTTACTGTTTTTCTTTGGAAATCAATAAAAACGTATTGGATAAAAAAAAAGCTAAAAGGTGGACATCCAGGCAAAATATTAAAGTCAACAAGTTGGTTCATCATAAGGTCTCCTCGTTCTGGCGTGACAAACACGGCTGCTTGTATGTTTTGTAGTGAGATCACAGATGTCCATGCAAGCACTGTGTGATTCATATTACACAAGTCTGGAATGGTGGCCCGAAAGAAGATGAAAAATCGTCAACTTCATTATCATTGTAAGATGCATCGACTCAAGTTTGCAAAGAAGTAAGACAAGTGGACAGTAGAAGATTGGAAAATAGTGATTTGCAGCAATGAGATGGCTCTGATAGATGGAAATGGGTTTGGGAAAAAGGGGCTAACGGAATCAGAAATTCAGTAGGGGAAACCGGATGAGAAGGGGTTGTTTCACAGCCAATGGTATCGAATACTGGAGCAGGATCAATGGTGGTCTCAATGCTGAGCTATATGTGAGTATCCTACAAGACAAATTGCTTCATACATTCGAGTACTATGGTATGAAGAGGACTACATAATATTCCAGTAGGACAACAACTGGAAGCATATGTCAAGAATGGCGAAGATGTGGTTCAATAACAAGGAAGTAGAAGTGCTGTATTGGCCCCCACAGTCCCCCAGACCTCAACCCAATTGAACACTTGTTGGTAGAGTTGAGAAAAAAGCTGTGTTCTTACCCCAGTGAGTCGACCAGTATACACCAATATTGGGACCTGTTGAAGAGACATAGAATCATATTTTGATCTCGACATTCTTGAATCTGATTGAGAGCATGCCTGGAAGGATTCAGGCAGTGTGAAGACAAAAGTGGATTTAGAAAATACTAACAACAAAATAATAAAAATTTCAGTTTAGAATTTTAGGAGCAAAACCAAAACAATGCAGTAACATGACAAAAATAATTTGCATAACTAATCATATGCTAAATAGTTGCAAATCAAATTTATGTATGAGATAACCAAGATAATTTTCCGTAAAATGAAGGTAGTCTCATGCTCAAAGATGTAGTAGATGGTGAGATATGGAGCCTGAAAGTCAAAATTTCCAAAAAATTGTTATCCGTTAGCTTATCAGTGTATGTGTTTAAAAACTGTCGTTCCTCATCTCCTCCATCTTGCACGTGCCGGGATTTCAGTTGCACTGCTGTGCTCCCATTGCATTATAGCAATCATGGACTAGTTTGCTGATTGTGGGAAGGAACAATTAAACACATATATTTAGCGATTAGCAGGGGTGGACACATCACAAGTGCAGCAGGTACAGATGCTCCAATGGTTAGAATTGCCAATTTATACTGCAGGTTGCTCAGATACTGTGATTGTTCTGTGCCGCCCCTGCAGCGGTTGAACCGCTCGGATCCGGGGGTGATTACTCGTAGCTCGAGGGTCTCCGGACCCGGGGGCTAGGGGCCACAGTCAAATGAAGAAGGGGCTATTTACGGGGGAAATATAGTTTGTGACGCCACCCGTGGTGTGTGGTAACAGGGAGTACCGCCGCTGCCTGTGAGAGTACCCGGGGTGATGGAATGGGGCAGCCAGATGATGTTACCCTCCACGGGTAGGGAAGGCCCCGGGACTCTGGATGGTGGGGTGTAGGGGAGCGCAGGCTTGCTGGAAGCAGGGGATGACCATATACTCACTCAGGCCAGTTATCGTGGTGCTGGATGATGTTTTGTAAAGTCATTACACACACATGCTGCAGATGAACCAAAAGACCCAGTGCACCACTGCTGCTTGGGAAGGAGAGCACGTCCAGGTATCCGCTCCCAATAGTATTGCTTTTGTTGTGTCCCAATTTAGTCCGACCTCTCGGGAGCTTCGACTCCTCGGCCCCTCACACTCTGAGGGCCGCTACTTCGCTTTTCCTGGGGGCTCCAACCCCCGGTCACCTATCCCTTTGGAGCGTTTCTGCTTCACTTCCTCTCCCTTTGCTCCCCTGGAGCTCACTGATTTGTCACCTCCCACCAGTCTGCTTAACCCTTCGGTGGGCGGCCCTTTCCTCTCTAGACCTACCCACTGGCTTGTCCGTCCTGTACTGGTGTGAGTGTGGATTGGGGGTTTGAATGCGGTTGGTAGCAATACCACAGGGTGGAACCTGGAACCAAGGAGGGCGGGTTCTGCGCTATAAGGACAGGAGTGCAGTTCCATGCGACACCCTGACTAGTGCAGGGGTCTCACAGTTCTACTTTCTCCCTATGTAGATTCTCATCAAACATTTGGAGGACTCCTCTGAGTGTCTCCCCCTCTGGTCAGTTAATGCTTTATAGGTATTTAATTATTTTGTTAAAGGTAACATGTCACCCTTTTGCAGCTGAAATTAGTTGCACCTGTTTGACTCCTGGATGATGGCGTTTTCAGTAAAAATAATCTTTTATAGCTTTAATCTTCCAAGCTATGGGGCGTGCACTGCCCGGAAGATGAGACAACTTCATGTCTCCCCTGCACAGTTCTGCCCTTCCGTGGGCACTGTTTTCAATTTTGATGTACAGAGGCACCATAGTTTTTAATGTCATATTAGAAACCACAGAAGGGCGGAACACTGCAGAGAAGAGATGGCAGGCAGAATTCACAGGTGTGAAATTTCCAGCCACGCACCTGATGTCACAGAGACACTGAAGAGAAGGGGAGAAGTCTTCTACCTTGAAGATCGGAGGCAGGATTATCTTCTATGCAGTATACGCCCCATACCATAGAAGATCTAAGCTATAAAAGATGATTTTTACTAAACAAGCCATCATCCAGGAGGCATACAGATATGATTAATTTCACCTTTATGTCACCTGTATGCCCATAATAATAACTCAAAATTACAAAAGGGTGACAGATTCCCTTTAAACGGTGTCTTTTCAGGCATTAAAGGGCCCAGCTTTAGCTGTAATCCTCAGAATGGAGTTTGATAGAGGGGCACAAAAACAAGTGCTGCTCAGGGGCCTTCAAAGTAAGTGTCCACCCCTGCATTACACATTGTGTATCCCTTTCACATGCACCTATAGCACTTTAAATCTATGGAAGCTTTTGTGCTGCATATGTATGTAACTTGGTAACACTATTTACATTCGCACTTTAGTATTTCCATCCATAATTTATGCTCATAATGCACTTGGCACAAATGAATTCCTCATTGTGTTTTTTCAATATAGTAAGATGTCACTTCATTCTGGCATGATAGAGTTATATTAAGGCGGGCTTTGCACACTACGACATCGCAGGCCGATGCTGCGATGCCGAGTGCGATAGTGCCCGCCCCCGTCGCAGCAGCGATATGTGGTGATAGCTGGCGTAGCGAAAGTTATCGCTACGCCAGCTTCACACACACACTCACCTGCCGTGCGACGTCCCTGTGGCCGGCGACCCGCCTCCTTGTTAAGGGGGCGGGTCGTGCGGCGTCACTGCGACGTCACACGGTAGGCGGCCAATCAGAGCGGAGGGGTGGAGATGAGCAGGATGTAAACATCCTGCCCACCTCCTTCCTTCCGCATATCCTACGGAAGCCGCAGTGAGGCCGGTAGGAGATGTTCCTCGCTCCTGCGACTTCACACACAGCGATGTGTTCTGCCGCAGGAGCGAGGAACAACATCGGACCATTGCGTCAGCGTAATTATGGATTACGCCGACGCTGTACCGATGATACGATTATGACGCTTTTGCGCTCGTTAATCGTATCATCCAGGCTTTACACACTGCGATGTCGCATGCGATGCCGGATGTGCGTCACTTTCAATTTGACCCCACCGACATCGCACCTGCGATGTCGCAGTGTGCAAAGTGCCCCTAAGACTGGCAAGAAAATCACTGAAATGATGTAAGCAGGTCATTTTGTGGTAAGGCTGAAAATCAGTGGAATTTTTTGGAGGGGGATTTAGTTAATTTTCTAAGTAAGAAATGCAATTTTCTTTACAATTCATCTGAACACTCTTCATAACAATCTAGAGTTAATGCAAAAATTGCCACTAGAAAAACGGAAGCAGTAAACTTTGTGAGTGACAACCCAAATTTGTGTCAGTCTCAAAACATTTGGCCAAAAAGTGTTATCGACAAAGCTCACATGTATAAATGTCACTGGTGATAACTGAATTTTCTGTAAACTACATACTATCTACCCAGCTCCTGTGCATAACCAATCTCCCAACTTTTAAGCAAGGGAAATAGGGAAAAAGCATTCTGTAGGCATAGCATGTCACCGCAATATATTTAAGCCACAACCCTAAGTACACCATTCAGCACTGCTGATCACATTATCTTATAAGGTGTCGTGGAAACCCCTTAACCAAAGTGGGTAGCAACACGTTTGCCAGTTTTGACCAAATCAGGGCATCAAGTGTTTTTTTTCCTAAGTATTAGTAAGCCAAAACTAGGACGGGGAACAATCAAAGAAAAGGTATAATAGAAACACATCACCTCTTTTTCATTTTTTTTACTCACTCCTGGTTTTGTCTTACAATTACTGAGGTAAAAACTCATCCATATTCAATGTGTGCACATGGTCTAAACAATCATTAAAAACAGGAAAAAACATTTAGAAACAAGTAATGAATTAAAATACAGTTGCAAACTTGCTACATGTACTTTTATATGATAATTCTTTTAAACTGCTTTAAAATAGACTTTTGTAGCTCTGTCACCCAAAAAAATCTGCACTAATTTAAAGCTCAAAAAACTTGCTCATAGAAGGCCAATGACAATTTGGCGAAACGCCAAAACACAGTACAAGACCTGCGTCAGCACAATAATACAGAAATCATATAGAAAAAAATTGCACATGAAAACATCTAGACAAAAAAATGTTTGTTTATTAATGATCTGGTTAAAACAATTAAAAAGTGGACATGAAATCAGCAGTAGAACAATAAGGACAGAATACACACAAGGGCAGGCATAATTTGACAAATAAAGAGATCCATAAAGGTGGATAGTAATCTTACTTTCTCCCTTGGAAAAAGACTGCACGTCGAAACGCGCATAGGGTGTCTGGACAGAGCACACATTGAGTCAGGTAATGTTTACATCATATTCATCCCAATACGTTTCTACCTCCCCCATGTGATTTACTATATATACATTTGTATATCTTAACCTGTTGCGTGGACTGTACGGTTTTTCCTGCTTTATTCCTTGACACGTTGTTTTGCCCCTTGCTGGTTATGTGCTCACACTCTAGTGTTGGGCAATAGTCCTTCATCTATATTGTCTGGTCCATTGCACTATACATGGAGGTTTATTGAATACAGATTTGGTGGCAGTATCACCCCATTTATCATTTACACTTGGCTCTTTAATTTAATCTTTATTTCTATGGGGTTTTTCTGTTTATATTTGAATTATGTTTATTCACAACGATTTTATGTGAAATTTTGCCACCTTTATGGATCTCTTTATTTGTCAAATTATGCCTGCCCTTGTGTGTTTTCTGTCCTTATTTTTCTACTGCTGATTTCATGTCCTCTTTTTGATTGTTTTAACCAGATCATTAATAAACAAAAATTTTTTTGTCTAGATGTTTTTATGCGCATTTTTTTCTATATGATTACTAATTTAAAGCTGCATATTGTACGGCAGGTCCATAATATTAGATAAAATATTTTAAAATATATTGTGCTTTTGGAAAATAGGAGCAATGAGAGAATTCAGTTCACTCATTGTTCCGAATGTCTGCTGACTTAATAAGAAGCATTACTTTCACCTCTTTGAAATAGAAGCTGACAGCAGCATAAAGTAGGCAAAGAGACCCTGAATCTAATGATTTATCACTTTGTTTACTGGGTGCAGTTGCTCTGACACAAAGTTTTTAGATTTAGCAATGAAGCAAAACTGAGAAGGCTACCCACGCCCACACCAGGCTCTCTGTGTACAATGTCTATGTAACAGTGAGCTTCTAATCGCAGAAAGTGGAGTGCCAAACTAGCCGACCTCTAGCTGAAATAGTCCAGCAATGATAATATCTCAAGCTAATTCAAACATTGCAGGTAAAAAAATGGCACACAGTGTGATTTGACATGCTTCGCTGAAATCTGTGTGCAAGCCATTACAACATGCTGTCTTAAGACTACACAGCAAAAACCGGCTGACAAATTCCCGTTAATGGCTGGTTTGCTGTACATGCAGTTACACAACAGCTTGTCATTAGATGCTAGACTGTATGGGCTCCTTCCAGGTATGAGTAATTTCTGTCACGTGATAGGGG
Source organism: Anomaloglossus baeobatrachus (assembly GCF_048569485.1). Lineage (NCBI taxonomy): Eukaryota > Metazoa > Chordata > Amphibia > Anura > Aromobatidae > Anomaloglossus > Anomaloglossus baeobatrachus. Next base: position 174,847,028 of record NC_134355.1, on the reverse strand, counting down.
CGTGTTTTGAAATTCAGCGCATACAGTCTAACATCTACAGAGGCCAAGAAGCAGACAGGGGTGGGAATAGATAGCAAAACACAACCCACATATTGAATATTCTGAAGCTGCTATCAATCAAATAGCAGTACATTTCTGTAACTTTACTTGCACATATTTCTGAAATAAAACATGCAATTTCAGAATAAAAGCTGTGGTTACATTCAACATCCTAGCCCCAATATAGCACTGGCTTTGCTTTATATATGAAAATGCTGCTGGGTGGTGCTCTTTAAGAAACATTCTTTCCTGTGTACTGACTTGTATATAAGGCAAAATAAAAAAAGATGGGGGGGGGGGACACCTCCTCCACACTTTAGGCTATGTACACGCGTAGCATTTTTGCTGCGTTTTTGCATTTTCTCATTGCTTTTAGTGTTTAAAAAATCCTGCAAAATCCTGTAAAAATGCTGAGAGTTGACATGCTGCTTCTTTCAAAAAGGCAAATCAAAAAAGTCCGTGGAGCCTCTGTTAGGAGTCTCAACACAGAAACTAGCCAGATATCGCTCTAGTAAGGACTTAGCCAAGGAGTGGCTCTTTTTAGGAAACCACCATAACCACCATATTAAGTGGCCCTTTTAGTCAATATCCAACTCTTTGACAAGTTTAAAGATATGACACGGGAAATAACAAGGCCAGGTATCCATCCACAGACAGCTGTTTTGGGGTATTGCCCCTCATCAGTGGGTAGTAGGATTCTTGCCAGGTGGGAGCAATGCCTAGTAGACCAACAAGGCAAAACAATCACTGATCTCGGGGAGACCAGCCAGAGAAAACACTGCTGGCAGCCAACGAGGGCGCTGAACACAGTGAAATCCTAGATGCATTGCCCCCTGGGAAATATGCAATTCAAAAAAGTCCGTGGAGCCTCTGTTAGGAGTCTCAACACAGAAACTAGCCAGATATCCCTCCGGGAAGGACCTAGCCAAGGAGTGGCTCTTTTTAGGAAACCACCGTAACCACCTGGCCAGAATCCTACACCACACTGATGAGGGGGTAATACCCCGAAACAGCTGTCTGTGGATGGATACCTTGCCTTGGTATTTCCCTTGTCATATCTTTAAACTTGTCAAAGAGTTGGATATTGACTAAAAGGGCCACTTAAAATGGTGGTTATGGTGGTTTCCTAAAAAGAGCCACTCCTTGGTGTTTCACTGTGTTGAGCGTCCTCATTGGCTGTCGGCAGTGTTTTCTCTGGCTGCTCTCCCCGAGATCAATGATTGTTTTGTCTTTCAAAAAGGCAGCAGTTTTCCATTTCAGTCGGGAAAAAAAAACAATTGTGTGCATTACATTTATGAGAAATCCTAGCTTTTGCTGTTAGTGTAAAAATTAGCTTTAACTTGCATAAAACTCATGAAAAAAATGCTGCAAAAAAAAAGAATAAAAAATGCAACATGTGAACATAGACTTAATAGCCAGGCCATCTCCCACCGTATTTCCCTGTCGTCAATGACTATTGTAAATAACATATTAGAGGAAGAAATAAAACTAAACTTACTGGTAGTCACCGGTAAATGTAATTTTAACATTTACTACCTTATCTGTTCATGTGGTGTGTGTGTGACATGGTCAGACACATCCTGTTCAATTTATGAATGAGGGACTCCGAACCTCACAAAAGTCTATGCGAACAATGCAAGAACTGCCAAAAATTAGATGGAAAGGGAACTCTGATACATCTTGTATTAGACATAAATTAGGGCCTCTTACACATTCTGTTAACATTGATAGATATTGGGACAATGTGCAATGGCTGCCAAAAATCGAAGGACTGCAATACATCATGTGAGGCCTAAAACACACTTCCGCAAAAAAAAACGTCCGTATGATACGGTCCGTTTTTCGGGTCCGTGTTCCTTTTTTTGGGACGTTTCTCCGGTACGTATGGCATCCGTGTGATGGCGTATGCGAGCTGTGTGTGCGTGTGTAATGTCCGTATTGACATAAAATACGTACGTGTGCTGTCCGTTTTTAAAGGCCCGCATTCTTACCCAATTAACGTTGTTAATCATTCATCATGAGATCCTTGTGTTTTTGTTTGCCATCAATTGACCTGATAGATTGGGAACAAGTGTTTCAGATTTCGTGATTAAAAACGGACACGGACGATACTTGCTGAACACGGACATACTCCTTGTGCGGTCCGTGCAGGCATGGACCCATAGATTAAAGCGGGTCCGTGCCTGCGTGCTGCCGGCCAAAAACGGACATGTCGTCCATGTAGAAAAGCGCACACACGTACTTACGACATGGACACACGTTCCGTGTGATTTTACATGTGTGTGCCATCTACCATTGAATATTTCAAAAGACTGACCTGCACATCCTACAAGTGTGTATAGGTGCCAGCTGAAAAAACCTAGCAAATACAAAATGGATACAGCCGCACACTAAATGCCATCAATGTATAAGGGAACTCTGGTACTGCATTACTGCTATATGAAAAAATGAGATTTTTAGTTTATGAATTGGCCAATGCATGTAAGCCCGGAAACCAAACGGCAAGGTAAATCTCAATATTCCGGGTCCCTAACTAAAATGCCACTATATAGGTTAAAAACATCCTTGTCTGGGCAGCTAGACTAAAAATCTAACTTGAAATGCCACTATCTGGACTAACCTCCATGTCTGGGCAGCTAGGACTCCTGGTATAAGGATTGTGAACACAGCCTGGTTTATAGGGCGGAGTGCTCAGTCAGAAAAAAAAACTCACTGCAAATATTTCAAAAGACTGACCTGCACATCCTACAAGTGTGTATAGGTGCCAGCTGAAAAAACCTAGCAAATACATGAATATGTATATGATACAGCCGCAAATAAATCTGTGCGGCTGTATCCATTTTGTATTTGCTAGGTTTTTTCAGCTGGCACCTATACACACTTGTAGGATGTGCAGGTCAGTCTTTTGAAATATTTGCAGTGAGTTTTTTTTCTGACTGAGCACTCCTCCCTATAAACCAGGCTGTGTTCACAATCCTTATATCAGGAGTCCTAGCTGCCCAGACATGGAGGTTAGTCCATAGTGGCATTTCAAGTTAGATTTTTAGTCTAGCTGCCCAGACAAGGATGTTTTTAACCTATATAGTGGCATTTTAGTTAGGGACCCGGAATATTGAGATTTACCTTGCCGTTTGGTTTCCGGGCTTACATGCATTGGCCAATTCATAAACTAAAAATCTCATTTTTTCATATAGCAGTAATGCAGTACCAGAGTTCCCTTATACATTGATGGCATTTAGTGTGCAGCTGTATCCATTTTGTATTTGCTAGGTTTTTTTCAGCTGGCACCTATACACACTTGTAGGATGTGCAGGTCAGTCTTTTGAAATATTTGCAGTGAGTTATTTTTCTGACTGAGCACTCCGCCCTATAAACCAGGCTGTGTTCACAATCCTTATACCAGGAGTCCTAGCTGCCCAGACATGGAGGTTAGTCCAGATAGTGGCATTTCAAGTTAGATTTTTAGTCTAGCTGCCCAGACAAGGATGTTTTTAACCTATATAGTGGCATTTTAGTTAGGGACCCGGAATATTGAGATTTACCTTGCCATTTGGTTTCCGGGCTTACATGCATTGGCCAATTCATAAACTAAAAATCTCATTTTTTCATATAGCAGTAATGCAGTACCAGAGTTCCCTTATACATTGATGGCATTTAGTGTGCGGCTGTATCCATTTTGTATTTGCTAGGTTTTTTTCAGCTGGCACCTATACACACTTGTAGGGTGTGCAGGTCAGTCTTTTGAAATATTTGCAGTGAGTTTTTTTTCTGACTGAGCACTCCGCCCTATAAACCAGGCTGTGTTCACAATCCTTATACCAGGAGTCCTAGCTGCCCAGACATGGAGGTTAGTCAAGATAGTGGCATTTCAAGTTAGATTTTTAGTCTAGCTGCCCAGACAAGGATGTTTTTAACCTATATAGTGGCATTTTAGTTAGGGACCCGGAATATTGAGATTTACCTTGCCATTTGGTTTCCGGGCTTACATGCATTGGCCAATTCATAAACTAAAAATCTCATTTTTTCATATAGCAGAAATGCAGTACCAGAGTTCCCTTATACATTGATGGCATTTAGTGTGCGGCTGTATCCATTTTGTATCTACCATTGAATAACATGGGTCTCCGTGTGTACGTGTCTCCGGTACGTACAAATACGTACCGCACACGTACAAAAAAAACGGATGTGTGTTGCGGGTCTAAGAAATATAGAAGATGTTCACAGAATACCATTTTTTCCCATTATTAAGAAGTACAACTCCTTGACTAGTAAACCTTATGCACTATGTGAAAGGGCTGCCAATAATTAGAAGAAGGGACTGCAATACACCCTGGAAGACACATAGAGGACGGCCTCAGAATAATTTTTTCGAATTATTACGGAGTGGGACTCTTAAACTTATAAAGCCTATGCACTGTGTGCAAAGTCTGCTAAAAATTAGAAGGTGGGAATGCTGTACACCTTGGAAAACATGTACAGGAAGGCCTCAGAATTTACTTATTTTATTTGCATTATTAAGAGTCGGACTCCAAGAATAGTAAAGCCTATGCACTATATGCAAGACCTATCACAAATTAGAGAGAGAGACTCAAATATACCGTGAAAGACACATTATTAAGAGTGGGACTCCTAGACTAGTGAATTCTATGCACTATATGCAAGGGCTATCAAAATTAAGAAGGCAGGACTCAAATACATCCTGTAAGATTTCATTGTTCAGCACCTCAACTTCCACTTACACACTCTGGTTTTCCTCCTGACTTGTAGAATTGTTAGCAACTATGTCTCATTATAATACACCTCTTGAGATAGCAATTGGTATTCTAGTAACAAGTTGAGCAGCAGTACTCAATGTCAGGCAGCAGCTGCAAAAGCAAACAAGATTAAAAAGGGTGTATAAAAAGACATTAGATCTCGTGATCCCAACATATTGTTACCCCTCTAGGAATCACATGTAAGGCCATCTCTAGAATATGGGATCCAGGTTTGGCTCCACATTTTAAAAAGGACATTAAGAAGTTAGAGTCAGTTCAAAGGTGGGCAACTAGATTATTACAATGAATAGAAGGCCTCCCATATGTGCAGATGTTGGGTTTGTTTAGCTTAGTTAAAAGATGTCTCAGAGGAGATCTGCTTTACATGTAGAAATACTCGTACAAATGTGGTCAATAAAAAGGACTGTAACATGACTTAGGCGGGCTTTGCACACTACGACATCGCAGGTGCGATGTCGGTGGGATCAAATTGAAAATGACGCACTTCCGGCATCGCATGCGACATAGTAGTGTGTAAAGGCTCGATGATACGATCAACGAGCGCAAAAGCGTTGTAATTGTATCATCGGTGCAGCGTCGGCGTAATCCATAATTACGCTGACGTGACAGTCCGATGTTGTTCCTCGCTCCTGTGGCAGCACACATCGCTGTGTGTGAAGCCGCAGGAGCGAGGAACATCTCCTACCGGCGTCGCTGCGGCTTCCGTAGGATATGCGGAAGGAAGGAGGTGGGCGGGATGTTTACATCCTGCTCATCTCCGCCCCTCCGCTCCTATTGGCCGCCTGCCGTGTGACGTCGCAGTGACGCCGCACGACTCGCCCCCTTAACAAGGAGGCGGGTCGCCGGCCAGAGCGACGGTCGCAGGACAGGTGAATCCATGTGAAGCTGCCGTAGCGATAATGTTCGCTACGGCAGCTATCACAAGGATATCGCTGCTGCGACGGGGGCGGGGACTATCGCGCTCGGCATCGCAGCATCGGCCTGCGATGTCGCAGCGTGCAAAGTACCCCTTACTCCTTCCGAAGACAATACTAAGGACCAGGGGGTAGTAAATGTGAGTGAAAGAAAAGCAATTCCGGCAGCTAAACAGGAAAGGGTTCTTTACAGTTAGAGCAGTCAGATTGTGGTATGTCCTACCACAAGAGGTAGTAATGGCAGATATTCTAAAAGGTTTTAAAAGGGCTGGGTGATTTCCTCAGTACACACAACATTGTTGGTTAAAAATTATTTAGTGACAAAATGTATAGTTGGTAGAGAAAGGTTGAACTAGAAGGACCTAGGCCTTTTATTCAACCTATTTAACTAGATGTTTAGTGGCTGAAAAACGGCCACAAAACATGTGGGATGGGGAATCAAGCATGGCGCTCAAGCACCCACGATACTCAATCGAGTGTTAAGCACTGGTGAACACGCTTACACATCACTAATGCAGACACATTGCATGTCAATTTCACAGAAAATTCTGGCAACATTGTACAGCAATTCCATTTAAAGAAAAACTCCAGCTACACTGTGTGCAGAATTATTAGGCAAATGAGTATTTTGATCACATGATATTTGTTATACATATTGTCCTACTCCAAGCTGTATAGGCTTGAGAGCCAACTACCAATTAAGTAAATCAGGTGATGTGCATCTCTGTAATGAGGAGGGGTGTGGTGTAATGACATCAACACCCTATATAAGGTGTGCTTAATTATTAGGCAACTTCCTTTCCTTTGGCAAAATGGGTCAGAAGAGAGATTTGACGGGCTCTGAAAAGTCCAAAATTGTGAGATGTCGTGAAGAGGGATGCAGCAGTCATGAAATTGCCAAACTTTTGAAGCGTGATCACCAAACAATCAAGAGTTTCATGGCAAATAGCCAACAGGGTTGCAAGAAGCATGTTGGGTAAAAAAGGCGCAAAATAACTTCCCATGAATTGAGGAAAATCAAGCGTGAAGCTACCAAGATGCCATTTGCCACCAGTTTGGCCATATTTTAGAGCTGCAACGTTACTGGAGTATCAAAAAGCACAAGGTGTGCCATACTCAGGGACATGGCCAAGGTAAGGAAGGCTGAAAAACGACCACCTTTGAATAAGAAACATAACATAAAACGTCAAGACTGGGCCAACAAATATCTTAAGACTGATTTTTCAAAGGTTTTATGGACTTATGGACTGATGAAATGAGAATGACTCTTGATGGGCCAGATGTATGGGCCACATGATTGATCAGTAAAGGGCAGAGAGCTCCACTCCAACTCAGATGCCAGCATGGTGGAGGTGGGTACCGCCGTGGTATGCGCTGGTATCATCAAAGATGAACTTGTGGGACCTTTTCGGGTTGAGGCTGGAGTGAAGCTCAACTTCCAGACCTACTGCCAGTTTCTGGAAGACAACTTCTTCAAGCAGTGGTACAGGAATAAGTCGGTATCGTTCAGGAAAAACATGATTTTCATGCAGAACATTGCTTCATCACAAGCATCCAACTACTCTACAGCGTGGCTGGCCAGGAAAGGTCTAAAAGATGAAAAAATAATGACATGGCCCCCTTGTTCACCTGATCTGAACCCCATAGAGAACCTGTGGTCCCTCATAAAATGTAAGATCTACAGGGAGGGAAAACAGTACACCTCTCGGAACAGTGTCTGGGAGGCTGTGGTGGCTGCTGCACGGAATGTTGATCGTAAACAGGTCAAGCAACTGACAGAATCTATGGCTGGTAGGCTGTTGAGTGTCATCATAAAGAAAGGGTGGCTGGTCACTAATTTTTTGGAGGTTTTGTTTTTGCATGTCAGAAATGTTTATTTCTTAATTTTGTGCGGTTATATTGGATTACCTGGTGAAAATAAACAAGTGAGATGGAAATATATTTGGTTTTTATTAAGTTGCCTAATAATTCTGCACAGTAATAGTTACCTGCACATACGGAGATCCACCTAAGATAGCCAAATCTAAAAAAAAAACCAGTCCAACTTCCAAAAATATTAAGCTTTGATATTTATGAGTCTTTTGGGTTGATTGAGAACATAGTTGTTGATCAATAATAAAAAAAAATCCTCTAAAATACAACTTGCCTAATAATTCTGCACACGGTGTATTTACCATACTCTGTTCCTATTCTGTTACCAGTGAGTCTCTGACATCACTTTAAGACTCTGGAGCACACCCAGAAGCAGGGAACTCTGGAAAATTAAGTAAGAACAGCCTGAAGGAAGTCATATGATGCGGGGCTGTTGACCCATGCACAGGCAATTGCTCCCAGTGAAACTGACAGGAATCTTCTGTTGAGTGATGTCTTCTAAATACATTGATTTGTGGTAGGAAAATTCATAGAATACTTTATAGTGCATATAGACAAAATTTCCTGAGGCCATTGCAAAATCTGTAAGAGGCTTCTACCTGCTATGTGCAATTTATAACACTGGTGATCTTTTTTCTTTTTATGTGACAAAGGGGACTTAAAGCCCTTTCAGATGCCAGGGGTTCACTGCAGCCTTTTAATTACACCCACAATATAAGTCATTTCATAAAGAGGTGGTCTATGGAAATACAATTTACATAATGGAATCTCCTATTTTTGTGATTTATAGAACCCTATTTCATCCATCCTACCTTGTTAGATTTAAAATGACATAATTGCTGATTGAACATGGTAAAGCTCTAATGGAGAATACTGGTCCTCTGGTCAGATGCTACTCCATCAGAGGTTATTTATTTTATATCTCACAAGAGAAGAATCAATGTCATAAAGAGAGGAAACTGAATAACAAAAATAATGAGAATATACTATGTAAGGGATGAAGCTATACATGAGAAAAGAAGATACTATGTAATGTGACAGTGGTGTACATAACAGGAAAAGCTATATAATATACCTAACATAACAAGTGAAGTTGTGGCCCATAATAAAAGAAGAAACTATATATATTATAAGGCAAGAAAGCATACTAAATATCAAAAGGTATGTGCTATCATAAGCCTACATTTCTCTATCCGTGTGAAGTGTCGGTGTGCTGCCTGATTTTTTTCTGAGACAGCACTCAGACCTATTGAGTATGTCCTATTCTGATCTTCAAAATCCGAACAAAATATGTCATGTTCTGATTTTCTCTGATCTAATTTCCAGATCTGTGACTTTCATAGATATGTTAATGGATTTCTGAAAATCTGAGTCAGTGTGCTGTCCGATAAAGTCTTGCATCACACGAACATGTCACACGAACATGTGCATATAGTCTACAAACAACAGTATTAATCCAATTCGTACAGTATAGATACAGAATAAATATTTACATCCAATTACTTAATGCTGATGTCTCTTCTAATTTAAAGTCAGTTTCTGTTGTTTCTTCTCCATCTGGTAAGACCTTCATGTTGATATCATCCAGCAACCACTTATCTTGCCAGAGTGATCACCTCAGCCTTGGAAAAAAAACACATATATTCTAAACATTTGCCTCCTAAATACAAAATCCCCCACACTGCACCACTAAATATCAATATGTACCACACAATATACTATTAGTTACGCACCATTCAATAATAGAATTAGACTTATCGGTAATTCAGTTTCTAAGACACCTCCAAGAAAGCACAACAGGAGGTTGTCTACAAAATTAGGGACAGGAAACATAGAGGTTAAATAGACCCCTTCCTTTCAGCCTCAGTGTTTTTCTAAAGCACCATACCGGCATGAATGTTTAAAATATTTAAAACCAAGGAAAAAAGTGATAAAAAGGAAAGAAGAGTGGGAATTATCCATGCTGTGGTAGACGGTTGTTAGAATCGCATTACCAGTAAGTCTTAAAAAAATGGTGTGCGGTCCCCCAATTTTGATATCCAGCCAAGATAAAGCCCAACTTCTGGGGGCTGGTATTCTCAGGCTGGGGAGACCCATGCTTATTGGGCCCCCAGCCTAAAAATAGCTACCTGCAGCTGCCGAGGGTTGCCGCATCAATTAAATGCAACGATCCATAACTTTACCTAGCTCTTCCTGATTGACCTGGTGCAGTAGCAATTGGGGTAATAAGGGGTTAATCACAGCTCCTAAGTGTCAATAAGGCCCAGATTAGTAATGGGGAGGGTCTACTAGATCCTCCCATTACTAATGTGTAAGTAAAAGGAAATAAACACAAAAATCAAAAATCCTTTACTTAAAATAAAATAAAAAAAAACGCCCTCTTTCACCACTTTATCAACCTTCAAAAGACTCAGGTCCGAGATAATCCACACGAGATCCCACGACGATTCCAACTTTGTTATATCTGATCTGACAGCATGCGGCCATAAAACATGACTGGAATAAGGCTTGCCCCATCATTTCGATTTTCAACATTGATCATTAAGAAGTGCATGAGTGAAAGGTGTAGGCATGGTGCTCTGAGATCCCTGCCATATTCAGACTACATACAACAAGGGACCCAGCTTGGAGTATCCACATTTCAAAAATGTAGGGTCAGGCACCAGGGAATTTGGCATCAATTACTCCAGTGAACAACTAGAAATTGCTTTTCTCACTTAAACTGCTGCTGCTTTTTCCGCGATTTACATTTCCAGGGTTGGAAATCTAGAACTACGATGCACACTGTATGCCTCACAGCTGTCTTTGGGAAGACCACTCTTACAAACTTGTTTCAATACTGCAGAATGCGGCTGTCACTTTCCAGGGAGGGGAAACATCTGTCAAAATGTTCTCTTGTTCCATGGATCTAACAGATCGGAAACCCAGTAGTCAGCACTATTTCTAATCATAACAATATGAGCATCATGTTGCAGATAGTGCAGCAAGAAGGAACTCAAGTTTTGCATGTTTTCATGATGTCCAAGTTCATGGTGTGTTAATGGTGGGGTAACATTCAAGATTGCTTCCTCAATTCCCTTTCATCAATCACAGACAACAGAGAAGGGATCAATATCTTCTTGTGCACCCATCACATCTTCCACCTCATCCTCCTCCATTTGTTCCTTGGCTCCTGCACCTTCACTAACTGTCTGGTACTATGAGCTCCCCCCTTGATTGCTGTACTCCACCCTGCCATGCCACCCGCCTGTGCAACGATAGTCTGGACCTTTTAGATATTTGTCTCACTTCCGCATTCTCCTCTGGGACCACACCTCCTCCTGCAAACTATTCAATGTGTGCTCCAGCATGTAGATGACCAAAAGAGTGATGCTGATGATGGTATTGTCAGCACAAATCCTTCTTAGTAGCCATTTTGAAACTGTGAAGAAGGATGCAGAGATCCTTCATCTGTTCCCACTCTGCAAGAGTGATTTGTCCCATGATCGATCTGCGTTGGCCCAGGCTATGCGTCATGACATACTGCACCAGGGTTCATCGCTGCTGCTACAGTTGCTGCAACATGTGCAGAGCAGAATTCCACCGTGTTGGCACATTGCATATCAACCAATCAACCAGTAGGCTAAAAGGCTCCAGGTTCCGTGAAGATAGCCATTGCTGAAATTCAGCCCGGATATGTGTCCACAACTCTGCAGTTGTCTGACTGTGTTCTCCAATGCATTTTAATTTCAACACTGACTGCCTCTTCCTGCACTGTTGGAACACATGTCACATTAGGAGAGAGGTTGAGGGCAAAGATGGAGGCCCTAGAGGAGGTGGAGGAGGAAAAAGCAGAGGAGAAAGTGCTAGATACAGAGGTTTCCCCAGAAAGCCTTGGGGATTTCAAGAATTGTGGAGCGGCTCCCTTCCATGACTACCCCCACAGACACGAATCACCCATTGCCCGTACAGTGAGATGTAATGCCCCTGCCCATGCTTGCTCGTCCATGTGTCAAGGGTGAAATGCACTCTGTCAGACACAGAGTTTTTCAAGGAACAGGTGATGTTGTCTGCAACATGTTAGTGTAGCGCAGGCACAGCTTTATGAGAAAAGTAATTGTGACTGGGCAACAGGTACTGGAAAACTGCGACTGCCATCAGGTTTCACAATCTGTTTGTATCCACCAGGAAGAAAGGCAGCATTTCCATGGTCAACAGATTGGATATGGTGAACTTCAAGCTCTTAGCTTAGGCATGTGTGGGAGGAAATAATCTTTTACGTGACCACAACTGTGGGACTGAGGGCTGGCTGCTGTGCTGAGAGAGGGTGGAGTACGGTGTACACAACAAAATGGTGAACTGTGAGGGAGGTGCAGGCAAAAATATTATGGTGGACTGAGAAAGATGTGGTGTGCTCGGTGTCTGAAATCATTCAAAAACATCAGGCATGTCCACTTCTGTAACAGCTGACAGGCTCTCACTCACCTCGACTGTAGCGGGTAAACAAGTTCTGGGCCACAGATCTGTGTGAGAACTGGCATGGTGACAGAGGAGGAAGAAGCAGCAGATACGGTTGACGGGGCAGCCAGCAGTTGATGATGGTTAGGCCGTATTTTAGTACAGTAAGATTCCTAGACTTATGTTGCATGTGCATGTAACAGTTCATGCATGTAGTAGTCAAATTATTGGAATTTCTGCCTCTACTGAGCTACCCAGCGGCGTGCCTTTGGGTTCACACCAAGTTGGATCTAGAACCTCATTGTTATTCTACCTGTTGTCCCACTCCTCGCCCTAAGAGTCACCCTTCCCCTCTTTCTACCGTGACAGCACAGTACAATACGCGTGTGTCTCAAGTATCTCTCATAGAGTCTCATCATGATCACCTCCACACCCGTGGGTTAACGTCTGTTGGCTACGTCCAGTCATGGATCCAAATGACAAAGATTTTTGGCATCTGTGCAGATGCTTTCCTCCTCTTCAGTCTGGGAATCTTTGGCGCAGACCTCTGATGCTCATGGAATACAATATGTGAACAGATCTTCAGACTCGGACATTTGTGGTTCTTCACAGTCAGCTGGCCAATTGAATAGTTGTGGCGCTGGGGGAAACAAGGGTAATTGTGGTGCTACCTCTGAGGACTGTACTGTGTGATGTTTAGATGGAGGAAGAGGTTAAGAGGCCACTTGATACAGCACTTGTCATCCACTGTAGCGCATGTTCTTTCTGGGCCTCATCTACAAATCGTACTGCTGTGTGACCGCCAAAGAAAATCAAGTAGCCCGTCCAGTAACAGAAGGTGTCAAATGTCTTTGGATATGACGAGCAGGTGTTGGTTCAGTAGAGCTTTTAGTAACATTATCAACTACCCTATGTACACCTTCGAATACCACGCCTATTCCCTTTTCCACTGCAAACTCAGTATTTCCCACTCATGTTTGATGTACCCTTCCCCACTTTTATCCAACTATTTCACAACCCTAGGCCCACACCTGTCAGTCACCTCTCACTAAAATAACAATCAGTATTTATATTTTGAAATGTCTATTTGCGCAGGACCATATAATTATTCATAAGTATTTATATGGTGAAATGTCTATCTGTACAAGAAGCAAAGAGTTATAAATGAGTATTTATATGCTGAAATGTCTATCGGTGGCAGGACCACAGAATTATCAATTTGTATTTATATGCTGAAATGTCTATTTGTGGCAGGAGAACAGAGTTATCAATCACTATTTAAATGCTGAAATGTCTGTTTGTGTCAGGAACACAGAAATATCAGTCAGTAATTATATGCTAAAATATCTATTTGTGGCAGGTCCACAGAATTAGAAATCAGGATTTATATACTGAAATGTCTCTTCATGGCAGGACCACAGAATTATCCATCAATATTTATATGCTGAAATGTCTATTTGTGGTAGGACCACAGAATTAGCAATGAGTATTTATATGCTGAAATGTCTATTTGTGGCAGGACCATAGAATTACCAATCAGTATTTATTTGCTTAAATATCTATTTGTGGCAAGATCACAGAGTTATCAATTAGTATCTTTCTTCAGGAATATATATGTGGCAGGACCAAAAAATTAGCAATCAGTATTTATAAGCTGAAATGTCAATTGATGGCAGAGGCACGGAATTATCAATCAGTTTTTATATGCTGAAATGTCTATTTGTGGCAGGACCACAGAATTAACTATTAGTATTTATATGCTAAAATGTCTGTTAGTGGCAAAACCACAGAAATATCAATCAGTATTTATATGCTTAAATATTAATTTTTGGCAGGAGCACAGAGTTATCAATCAGTATTTATATGTTGAAATACCTCTTTGTGGCAGGAGCACAGAGTTATCAATTAGTATTTATCTCCAGGTATATATATGTGTTGAAGGTCCATTCAAATATCAAAATATTTTATCTCTGCTGAGATAGTGTGGCAGGAGCACATCATTAGCAATCAGTATTTATACTACTATTACATAGCAAATAGAGCACAGAGTTATCAAGTAGTATGTACAGTGCCTACAAGTAGTATTCAACCCCCTGCAGATTTAGCAGGTTTGATAAGCTGCAAATAAGTTAGAGCCTGCAAACTTCAAACAAGAGCAGGATTTATTAACAGATGCATAAATCTTACAAACCAACAAGTTATGTTGCTCAGTTAAATTTTAATAAATTTTCAACATAAAAGTGTGGGTCAATTATTATTCAACCCCTAGGTTTAATATTTTGTGGAATAACCCTTGTTTGCAATTACAGCTAATAATCGTCTTTTACAAGACCTGATCAGGCCGGCACAGGTCTCTGGAGTTATCTTGGCCCACTCCTCCATGCAGATCTTCTTCAAGTTATCTAGGTTCTTTGGGTGTCTCATGTGGACTTTAATCTTGAGCTCCTTCCACAAGTTTTCAATTGGGTTAAGGTCAGGAGACTGACTAGGCCACACCAACACCTTGATTTTTTCCCTCTTGAACCAGGCCTTGGTTTTCTTGGCTGTGTGCTTTGGGTTGTTGTTTTGTTGGAAGATGAAATGACGACCCATCTTAAGATCCTTGATGGAGGAGCGGGGGTTCTTGGCCAAAATCTCCAGGTAGGCCGTGCTATCCATCTTCCCATGGATGCGGACCAGATGGCCAGGCCCCTTGGCTGAGAAACAGCCCCACAGCATGATGCTGCCACAATCATGCTTGACTGTAGGGATGGTATTCTTGGGGTCGTATGCAGTGCCATCCAGTCTCTAAACGTCACGTGTGTGGTTGGCACCAAAGATCTCGATCTTGGTCTCATCAGACCCGAGAACCTTGAACCAGTCTGTCTCAGAGTCCTCCAAGTGATCATGAGCAAACTGTAGACGAGCCTTGACATGACGCTTTGAAAGTAAAGGTACCTTACGGGCTCGTCTGGAACGGAGACCATTGCGGTGGAGTACGTTACTTATGGTATTGACTGAAACCAATGTCCCCACTGCCATGAGATCTTCCCGGAGCTCCTTCCTTGTTGTCCTTGGGTTAGCCTTGACTCTTCGGACAAGCCTGGCCTCGGTACGGGTGGAAACTTTCAAAGGCTGTCCAGGCCGTGGAAGGCTAACAGTAGTTCCATAAGCCTTCCACTTCCGGATGATACTCCCAACAGTGGAGACAGGTAGGCCCAACTCCTTGGAAAGGGTTTTGAACCCCTTGCCAGCCTTGTGACCCTCCACGATCTTGTCTCTGATGGCCTTGGAATGCTCCTTTGTCTTTCCCATGTTGACCAAGTATGAGTGCTGTTCACAAGTTTGGGGAGGGTCTTAATTAGTCAGAAAAGGCTGTAAAAAGAGATAATTAATCCAAACATGTGAAGCTCATTGTTCTTTGTGCCTGAAATACTTCTTAATACTTTAGGGGAACCAAACAGAATTCTTGTGGTTTGAGGGGTTGAATAATAAATGACCCTTTGAATAAACTTTTCACAATTTAAAAAAAAAAATAAAAAAAGAAATAGCATTCTTTTTTGCTGCAGTGCATTTCACACTTCCAGGCTGATCTACAGTCCAAATGTCACAATGCCAAGTTAATTCCGAATGTGTAAACCTGCTAAATCTGCAGGGGGTTGAATACTACTTGTAGGCACTGTATCTCCAGTGCTATATATATATATATATATATATATATATATATATATATAGCACTGTACTTGTAGGCACTGTATCTCCAGTGCTATATATATATATATATATATATATATATATATATATAGCACTGGAGATACAGTGCCTACAAGTAGTATTCAACCCCCTGCAGATTTAGCAGGTTTACACATTCGGAATTAACTTGGCATTGTGACATTTGGACTGTAGATCAGCCTGGAAGTGTGAAATGCACTGCAGCAAAAAAGAATGCTATTTCTTTTTTTATTTTTTTTATATATATATATAGAGAGAGAGATAGAGAGATAGAGAGATAGAGATATATATATAGATGTATGTATTGGAGGCCCGCACAAGTATTGAAATATTTTTCTCTCTGCTGAAATAGTGTGTCAGGAGCACAGAATTATCTATCAGTATTTATATGCTGAAATGTCTATTTGTGACCGGACCACAAAATTATCAATCACTATTTATATGATGAAATATCAATTTGTACCAGAGCACAGAGTTATCAATTAGTATTTATCTCCAGTAATATATACGGTATATGCAGGAGCACTCTCCCCAAGCTGTAACAGTCTCAAAATGGAGCTGATGCCGCATCTCCACTTGTTGCATGTGTTGCGGGCGGGGGCCGCTGCCACTTCTGGGGTTGCTCGGATCCGGGTTACTGCTGCGGCTCAAGTGGTGATCGCACCCGGGCTCGCATGGCCACCCGTCCTCACAACTGTCGGAAAGGGGATATTTATAAGGGAGTCGTTGTGTCTGTGACGCCACCCATGGGTTGCGGTGAGGGATGGTGGCACCACCATTGCCTGGTGATGGGGCACCCGGGGCTGATGGAGTGGGGCAGCAAGATGGGATCCCTTCCACGGGTAGGGGAGGTGTAGTCCCGGGGCCGGCGGTCTGAACATGGGAGTGATGGCTGCTGGAAGTGGCACGTCGGATTGGACCGGGGGTCAATGGTATACTCACAGTTCAGTAATTTCACACATGTCCAGTAGTAAACCAAGTTGCCAGTGGCCGGCTGCCTTTTGGAGGGTGCATTCGGGTCCCGCACCCAGGTGAACAGGTATCCCTTCCTCCTGCACTTTGTGCTTGTCTTTCCTTTTGGACGACTTTGCATGGAACAGAGAAGTCCATTCCCGGTTCTGTTTGTGTTGGGAGCTGTGGCCCGCGAACGCTGACCCTTGGGATCTCAGTGGTTTCTGGCGGACACCCTATCCCCCGCGTTGGGCTTCCTTTCCCCCCAACTGGGCAGTTAACGGGACAAAGTCTGGAACCTTGTCCCCACCTGGTTAATTGGAGAGGGGCTTGCAACCTTCCTCGTCCTAGTGTCTAGGCACCCCGACTGTGCACGGCCTCCGGACCAGATTCCTGCTGTCGGCACCGGCGGGCTACAACCCTGCCCCAGTCAACTTTAGGTCTCCCGCGACCAGATCTCCGTCGCCTGTGGCCCTGTTCACTGTCTGCCACCTAGCCGGGTAGTCAAAGGGCTCCTACCCCTGACTACACTGCACAGTCTGCACTTGACTTCCACTCCACTGCTACACACTCTCTACAGATCTGACATTTTCCCACCTCTGACACCTCAGGACCCCTAGGTGGGTGTTGTCATCCGCCTGATCCCGCCCACTGGTGTGTCCTTATTGTCATGAGGGAGAGGCTAGGGTTTAATGGCTGTGTATTATGCCTGAGTGTGGGATTTTGGTGGTAACAAGGAGGGTGTACAACTTTTGTGACTACCTGGTTTTGCCAGGGTGTCACACATGCCCAGGCACATGTGACTTAAGCAGTCAATGACACAAACCCTTGTGTCTGAACGTTGTGGATAATTTATACGCCCTGATTGGCTGACGAAACATTTACACATTAAGTTAAGAAAAAAAAAGCAGCCCATAGTTTCTCTTATCGCTTCTCACTCTCTCCCCTCATTGAACTATCCATTGCTCATAATACAGCACCATTATCCTAGCCAAAGTCATAATAAGATAAAGGAGTGCAGGTGCAAAGAGTTACCAAACAGAGGCCTAATTTTGCTGATTTTAAGAAAAGTATTCAGGAATCCGAATGGGCGAGGCTCATGATGAATTTGAGATTTTCAAACTCTTCCAACAAGTTTGTTCATTGCTAGCGGTGATGTCAGGAAGTTTACCTGAGGTCACAGTTGAGGTATCATGAGAACAGACAGCTGTGACCTCAGGTGAACTTACTAACATCAAGGCTTTCACAGCTGCAGCACCATCATTGTCTTTGGCAGCTCGCAGTAATCGGTCACTTTTTCTAGTGTGACTGCGCACTGCAACCTCAGATGCAGCAGAGCAAGGATCATCGTGGGACATCCCGTCTGTAAATTTTGACAGACCTGCTGGGGGGTTTTGGGGATTAATAAATTGAGAAAAGTTTTTGTTTGTTTATTAAAATAATTTTTCTGTGTTTTGTGTTTATTTCTTTTTACTTTCACTATTAGTTATGGGCGGGTCTCATAGACAGACATAGACCCATTACTTATCCAGGGTTTGATGACAGCTGTGATTTTTTGACAAATCACAGCTGTCATTAACCCCTTATATTACCCTGATTGCCACAGCACTAGGGCAATCAGGAATAGCCATGTAAATTGCCAGAATTCGTGTATCTAATGGATGCAAGAATTCTGTGGCGGCTGCGGGTTGCTATTTTTAGGCTGGTGAAGGACTAATAACCATGGACCGCCCTAACCTGAGAATACCAGCCCCAGATGTCTGCTTTTTCTTGGCTTGGTATCAAAATTGGAGGAGACCACACACTGTTTTTTTAAATTATTTATTTAAATAATTTAAAAAATGAGTGGTGTCCATTGTAGTTTGATACACAGCAAAGATGCATCACACAGTTGGGGGCTGTAGCCTGTAGCTATCTGCTTTATCTGAGCTGAGTATCAAAATATGGGAGACCCTCTGCCATTTTTTTCAATTATTTATTTATTTTGACATTCTAACATTCTACTTTGTAATCCAGTCAGCTACTGTGAGGGCAACCAATCAGAGATGCCGGGACACCTGCAGTCTGACTGCAACCAATCACAGATATTGTCACAGAGGGTAGGCGGGGAAGCAGTGCATATGCATGAGAGGTAATGAGCGGACCAGGAAGCAGTGTGACAGCCGCACGGGCGACTTGATAAGTATAATTTGTTTTGTGTTAATCCCCATTTTTCTCCCTTTTGCAGCCCCCTAACCCTTACTAACACAATTGTACAGTACATAAGTTCGGGTCACCACAGATTTATATGGGGGTCATGTCTCTGGGCTCAAGTCCAGTCTTGAACCAGACTTTTTTTTTTTTTTTTTTTTAAAGTCTGGCAGGACCTGCCAAACCTGAACATCTGCAGGTTCGCCCATCTCTAGTGCACACAACTCCATTAGAATCTGCACAGAGATTGATAGATTTGTACATACTGTGTCTAGCAGAACATACTATTTAATTCTCCCCCCATTTCAAGGAATCCAGGAAAAATAGCATGCTTCTGTATAAAATCAGAGGTGGAAGCCCTATATCAGCTCTGTGCAAAAAAATGCAAAATCGTAGGACTGCAAAGATTGTAATAAAAGATGATCGCAACAGCATGGTTATGTTAGTGGGGAACGTAAGTATTTTCTGAAATCAGAAGTGTCAGGATTCGGAAGTTGGCCAGTTTTTTTACCTGTCAGAATTAACAACTGTGGTCTTGCTCTTAACCTCAATGATCTTGATCTAAACCTTCACACATAGTCAGCACCGGGCACAGCTTGGGGTGAGACACACACCTGGGACCTCGGTCCAATCTTCTTTTACCTCACACTTCTGGGAGCACCATAGGACCCGTGGCTTGGAGCATCCAGCACAGCCCGGGTTCTCCAGAGCTACACGGTATTCCAGGGTCTGCGGAGAGTGCAGGAAACACCCACGGCCCATTCCACATTCCACTTACACCAGGATTAGAGGGACCCTGACCAGAAAGGACTCACAGTGGGAACACCGGCGGTGACCTCAAATTGCTCGGGATAGGTTGGGGCCCATCACGGCGGTGACCAGCATCTTCTGGGTAAAACCAGGACTGTGAGTAAAGACATCTTGAACCCGCAGAAACTGTGTCTGCCTGTCCCTGTTCGTGCCGGTGCCCCGCACTTCATCGCCCGCCATTACTACTCCCCTCATCATCCTCCCTGGGGCCCACTCCACCTGTGATGAGCAGAAACATCTTAGCTGCTAGTACTATCCTTCCCGGAGGACAGCGACAGCAGCGGTGGATAATTCCCTGGCCACATACCGCAGGTGGCGTCACAAAAACAATTCTCCACCATCATCACCCCCAACCCCTTCTTTTATTGTACAGCTCGGAGCCACAAAACCGGGCAGAAGGGCCAGCTGTGACATCCCCAGACCTGACATCACCAGACCCATCGGCGAGTAATTTAACCCTTGCTCTGTGGGTGCTACATATGTACTGTAGACTTGCTGCTCACAATATATACAATATATTTAGAAATGCATTCAGGTGTGAAACAGAGAGGAGGGGCCTATACTCATCTTTATCGGTTAATCAAAGCTGAAACAGATGTAAGATATATAGGCAGAGTAAACAAGCTGGGTAGGGGGTAGTTGAATCGGCAATTTCAAAAATACCAGATACAAGCAGCAGAGACACGGAATATCAAATTTTGGAAAAGCTGGGTAGTAGTTTAAAACATACCTACAGGAAAAAGAGAAATAGACATGATTATTACATGATGAATAGAGAGCGGTGGTGATAGATGACTAAGTGCATTCCGCATGCGTCATATTACATTCTGGTCTAATTCATTGTAGTACACTTATCTAATGCATTTACAGCTGCTGAAATCCGTTCCAAGAGATGCACTGACAACACTATGTCAGAAGTTCTTGAAGACCTGCACATATAAGAGGGTAGAGATCTGTTTTCATCCCATTACTGAAAAAAGGGCATGCCAGGGAATGTGCCAACTATAAAACAATTACATTGTTTCCACATGAAAGCAAAGTACTTCTAAAGATTATTCAGAAGTACTTAAGTAACATTCTTGATAGAGATCTTTCTGACATCCAAGCTAGATTCTGTAAGTGTATGGAGAGATGGATCATAAAAAACATGAAGAAGTACCAGAAAAAGCCGTACTTGTGCTTCATTGATTATATCAAAGCTTTTGACCGTTTTGAGCCTGATAAGCTTTGGAAACAATTGAGTAAAGCTGGGTTCACACTAAACGACAGCGACAACGACGTCGCTGTTACGTCACCATTTTCGGTGACGTAACAGCGACCTTGTAAGTCGCTGTTATGATCGCTGCTTAGCTGTCAAACACAGCAGAAGCAGCGATCATAAGGTCGCTGTGCTCAGGGCCGGATTATAGGCGGGGCAGACGGGGCTCCCGCCCAGGGGCCCCCACCACAAGAGCTTCTGAGGGGGCCCCCACCACCATCAGTGTGGGCGCCATTTTATTAACGCCGCAGTGTGGTTCAGGACCGCAATGTACCTTTAAAGAATTTCAATCCCGGCCGTCACTTTTCTGCAGACACGCCCACTGCACGCTCTGTGGGCTGCGTCTGCTAGGATGACGTCACCGCGCACCTGTTGCTGCTTCTAAGTTCCTGCCGTAGAGGAGCTTGTGGGAGGACCGGAGGTCTCAGTGGATCCCGGTAAGTATGATTAATCATGGTGCCGGCCGGGCAGGAGGCTGCAGTGAGGAGGGAGCAGGACGCCGCTGATAACTCCAGACCGGTTCCATAGTGTCAGCGGCAGCTCTGCCCGGGATCATTGTGAGTTATTGCCGGAGTCTGAACTGCAGCAGATCAGGTCGGGCTGTCAGTGCCGGGTCATCGGCTGCAGCCTCATCTCTCCCTTGCAATAACTCACACTGATCTCCAGCACAGACAGCACTACACAGAATCCTGCACTGATCACATCTGAGCCTGCAGCACACATTACACTATATGGCCCATATTACATATAGAATATGTTACATCCTGTCCTGTAGGCCCAGGTGTGATCAGTGCAGAGGATTGTATATCTGTGTACATGGTATACCGCATCCAGTGTACAGAGTAGTGTGATATACTGTGTACACACATCAGATGGTATATAATAATGTGTATATTGTATAACATCTGGTGTCTGTATCACAGTAAACCCGGTCAAATTTCAGGGGGCCCACTCGCGGTGGCAGGAGTGGCGTAGCGCTAGTAAGGGGGGCCCGGTGCCCGCGCTGCCTCCCCCCGCCGAGGATCGCGCTTTCAATTGTATCGGCATCGCAGCTGCCGATACAATTGAGAGCAATGATGAGATGGAGCGGCGCGCTCTCTCTCATGATTCTCGCTGTGTCTGTCGGCATTCTGACAGCTCTGCAGCAGAGCGTGGTGACGTGATCACTGCGCGCCTGCTGAGAGGTCAGAGAAAGCGACAGCAGTGGCCACGCTGAGGAGACCGGAGGAGCGGGGGAACGAGGAGAAGTGAGTATGTACAATCACTGTGGCCAGACGACCATGGGGGTGCATTAAATGATATGGGGGGCTGTATACTACATGAGGGTGCCTAATGCTATCTGGTTCTGCACTGTGCTATATATGGACTGTATACTACATGAAGGTGCCTAATGCTATCTGGTTCTGCACTGTGCTATATAGGGGCTGTACACTATATGAGGATGCCTAATGCTATCTGGGTCTGCTTTTTGCTATATATGGGCTGTATACTACGTGAGGATGCCTAATGCTATCTGGCTCTGCACTGTGCTATATAGGGGATGTATACTACGTGAGGATGCCTAATGCTATCTGGCTCTGCACTGTGCTATATAGGGGCTGTGTACTATGTGAAGGTGCTTAATATTATTTGGTCTGCTCTGTGCTATATAGGGGCTGTGTACTATGTGAGGATGCCTAATGCTATCTGGGTCTGCACTGTGCTATATAGGGGCTGTGTACTACATGAGGGTGCCTAATGCTATATGGGTGTGCATTGTACTATATGGGGGGCTGCATAGTGCCATATGGGGGCTGCATAGTGCCATATGGGGGCTGCATAGTGCCATATGGGGGCTGCATAGTGCCATATGGGGGCTGCATAGTGCCATATGGGGGCTGCATAGTGCCATATGGGGGCTGCATAATGCCATATGGGGGCTGCATAATGCCATATGGGGGCTGCATAGTGCCATATGGGGGCTGCATAGTGCTACATGGGGGCTGCATAATACTATATGGAGGACTATGGGAGCTTCATAACACTATATGGAGGAATATGGGGGCTGCATAATACTATACCCCCAGAGTTGTATGTCCTCTACACCACAGAGCTGTATATCCCCAGAGCTGCATGTCATCCCCCACCTCAGAGCTCTTTGTCTCCCCCACCTCAGAGCCACTGCCCCCCTCTAGAGCTGTATGCCCCCCATTGCTATGTACCCCTTTCCTCAGTAATATGGATGTCCCCAGTAATGTGTATGTCCCCAGCCTCTCTTGTGATGTATATACAGCAGTGTTAGTGTTCTCTGTGCGGCCATGTCTGTTAGTGTCAGCCACCAATCAGCGTGGCACAGACACGTGCCCAGGAGGAGCTGGATGGAGACAAGCGGGGAGGTGAATGAGGCTGTTGCCGGCTTCCCAATATTAAAAATTAGATAAAAATATAAAAATTTGTCTGTGTGTGCATGTGTGATGCGTATCTATGTGTCATCTATGTATGTCGGTGTGTATGACTGTGTCTAGATTTATGTCTGTTTATATGTGTTTTTGTGAATTTGTCTTTAAATATATACTGTATGTGTACGTATGCCTGTATGTGTATGTACAGTATCTGTGCATGTCTATGTGTGGATGGGGCCCACTGAGACTTTTTCGCCCAGGACCTACAAAAACATGGAGCCGGCCCTGCGTGTACCAGTCATGTATTTTCCTGTACACTGTACAGGGGCGTACCTTTGGGGGGCATGCGGCATATTTGTCCCTGCACAGCAATCAGGGGGGCACCATTGGAAAATGTGAGGCAGCAGTATGGTGGGAGAAAATTGTAAGTGGACAGTATTGGGAAAGAAAAGTGTGCGGGGCATAGAATGGAGACTGGGTAGTGGGGGAGGGGGGATAAGCAGTATAGAGAAGGGGCAGTATGGTGGCCAGTGTGAGGGCACAGTATGGAGGACACAGTATGCTGAGGAGAGGGAATGTGAGACTGAGGTGCAGTATAGAGAAGGAGCAGTATGGTGGCCAGTGTGAGGGCACAGTATGGAGGGCACAGTATGCTGAGGAGGGGGAATGTGAGACTGAGGTGCAGTATAGTGACTGGATAGTGAAGGAGATAGGCAGTATAGAGAAGGGGCAGCATGGTGGGCAGTGTGAGGGCACAGTATGGAGGACACAGTATGCTGCGGAGGGGAATGTAAGACTGAGGTGCAGTATGGTGACTGGATAGTGAAGGAGGTAGGCAGTATAGAGAAGGGGCGGCATGGTGGCCAGTGTGAGGGCACAGTATGGAGGGCATAGGATGCTGAGAAGGGGGAAAGTGAGACGGAGATACAGTATAGTGACTGGATAATGAAGCAGGTAGGCAGCATAGAGAAGGGGCAGCATGGTGGCCAGTGTGAGGACACAGTATACTGAGGAGGGGGAATGTGAGACTGAGGTGCAGTATGGTGACTGGATAGTGAAGGAGGTAGGCAGTATAGAGAAGGAGCAGCATGGTGGCCAGTGTGAGGACACAGTATGGAGGTCAGAGTATGCTGCGGAGGGGAATGCAAGACTAAGGTGCAGTATAGTGACTGGATAGTGAAGGAGGTAGGCAGTATAGAGAAGGGGCAGCATGGTGGCCAGTGTGAGGGCACAGTATGGAGGACACAGTATGCTGCGGAGGGGAATGCAAGACTAAGGTGCAGTATAGTGACTGGATAGTGAAGGAGGTAGGCAGTATAGAGAAGGGGCAGCATGGTGGCCAGTGTGAGGGCACAGTATGGAGGACACAGTATGCTGCGGAGGGGAATGCAAGACTAAGGTGCAGTATAGTGACTGGATAGTGAAGGAGGTAGGCAGTATAGAGAAGGGGCAGCATGGGGGCCAGTGTGAGGGCACAGTATGGAGGGCACAGTATGCTGCGGAGGGGAATGCAAGACTAAGGTGCAGTATAGTGACTGGATAGTGAAGGAGGTAGGCAGTATAGAGAAGGGGCAGCATGGGGGCCAGTGTGAGGGCACAGTATGGAGGGCACAGTATGCTGCGGAGGGGAATGCAAGGCTAAGGTGCAGTATGGTGACTGGATAGTGAAGGAGGTAGGCAGTATAGAGAAGGAGCAGCATGGTGGCCAGTGTGAGGACACAGTATGGAGGTCACAGTATGCTGCGGAGGGGAATGCAAGACTAAGGTGCAGTATAGTGACTGGATAGTGAAGGAGGTAGGCAGTATAGAGAAGGGGCAGCATGGTGGCCAGTGTGAGGGCACAGTATGGAGGACACAGTATGCTGCGGAGGGGAATGCAAGACTAAGGTGCAGTATAGTGACTGGATAGTGAAGGAGGTAGGCAGTATAGAGAAGGAGCAGCATGGTGGCCAGTGTGAGGGCACAGTATGGAGGACACAGTATGCTGCGGAGGGGAATGCAAGACTAAGGTGCAGTATAGTGACTGGATAGTGAAGGAGGTAGGCAGTATAGAGAAGGAGCAGCATGGTGGCCAGTGTGAGGGCACAGTATGGAGGACACAGTATGCTGCGGAGGGGAATGCAAGACTAAGGTGCAGTATAGTGACTGGATAGTGAAGGAGGTAGGCAGTATAGAGAAGGGGCAGCATGGGGGCCAGTGTGAGGGCACAGTATGGAGGGCACAGTATGCTGAGGAGGGGGAATGTGAGACTGAGGTGCAGTATTTATATCTAAATGCTACAGTTCGTGCTCTACTGTTATGGTTAAAATGTTAACGTTATTGGGCCCCCACCAGATTTTCTGCCCAGGGGCCCCCACCAACCTTAATCCGGCCCTGGCTGTGCTACATGTTCAGAGAGCAGGGAGCCGCGCTTAGCGCTGGCTCCTTGCTCTCCTGCAGCACACATCGGGTTAATTAACCCGATGTGTGCTGCAGCTACATGTCACAGTTCAGAGAGCAGGGAGCCGCGCTTAGCGCTGGCTCCTTGCTCTCCTGCAGCACACATCGGGTTAATTAACCCGATGTGTGCTGCAGCTACATGTCACAGTGCAGAGAGCAGGGAGCCGCGCGCACTGCTTAGCGCTGGCTCCTTGCTCTCCTTGCTACAGTATACATCGGGTTAATTACCCGATGCATACTGCAGCCACATGTCACAGTGCAGGAGCCGGCACTGGCAGCAAGAGCGGAGGCTGGTAACCAGCGTAAACATCGGGTAACCAGGGAAAGGTCTTCCCTTGGTTACCCGATGTTTACGCTGGTTACAGCTTACCGCAGCTGCCAGTGCCGGCTCCTGCTCGCTTCATTTCGTCGCTCTCTCGCTGTCACACACAGCGATGTGTGTGTCACAGCGGGAGAGTGACGACCAAAAAATGAAGCTGGACATTCAGCAACGACCGGCGACCTCACAGCAGGGGCCAGGTCGTTGCTGGATGTCACACACAGCGACAGCGACGGGACGTCGCTGCAACGTCACAGAAAATGGTGACGTAGCAGCGACGTCGTTGTCGTTGTCGCTGTGTGTGACACCAGCTTAAGTTAAGATGGCCAGTGCACCAGATTTGGTTATTAGGTCACTAGACAACGATTAAGAAGCTACAGTGTGAACCAGGTAGGGAGATAAAGAATAGTTCAAGATCAAGAAGCGCACAATATAAGTCTACATCTCCTGTCCTTTTTTTTCTAACACCTATGCAAATGTGATAATGAGGAAGCTGTACTTAGCTGACTCAAGTGGATTAAAAATAGGCAATGACGTGCAACGCTTTGTGCTTATTACTTGGTGTCCTAGCTGCATAGTGCAGTATACCATAAAAGTGAGTACACCCCTCACATGTTTGCAAATATTTTATTATATATTTTCATTGGACAACACTTAAGATCTGACACTTTGATACAATGTAAAGTAGTCAGTGCACAGCTTGCATTGTAAATTTGGTGTGCCTTCTAAATAACTCACCACAAATCCATTAATGTCTAAACCGCTGGCAACAAAAGTGAGTACACCCCTAAATACAAATGGCCAACCTGTGCCCAAAGTGTAAATATTTTGTGTGGCCTCCATTATTTTCAACCACTGCATTAACTCTCTTGTGCATGGAGTTCACTAGAGCTTCACAGGAGCCTCTGGAATCCTCTTCCCTCCTCCTCTTCCCTGGGCACTATGAAAAGTATTTGGGCACCTTGGGTGGTTTGGGCAGCGTGTGTCTGTTGACAAGGTCCCTTTAACATACTGTACAGCACTATAAACTGATGTGCCCAGTGTAACTGGGAGAAATAGTTGAAGCAGGAATGAATTGAAACCTTGTTCACAGGAACAAAGAGTATTTTTGTAACATTGCTAAGTGCAACAATGCTCTAATCATATGTCTAATTATAGTTGTGAGAGCCCTAATTGTTGAACATAAGCAGAGGTAGAATCTAGCAATCTTAGATTTTGTGATGGATTAGTGATTGTTATATTTTAAGCAATTAATTATCATTGGAATTGTATTATTTTTCATCCAGTTATATCAGTGATTAGATCCATATGGGCATCATCTGTGATATGTTATCAATAAAGTAAGAAAGTATTCTACATTAATAAGTTTCACATATATATTGGTATTGCTAAATACAGGGCTACTGAACTGCTGGATATTGTTCTTTTTGTATACCTCCTGGACCAAGAAAATAAATGCCTTTTTATTCATACTACATGGTGACTTTCATATATTTTTTTCTTTTGAAGGGTCATTTCCTTGTCAAGGAGTCAAAATTTGCTAGTTCTGTCCTGTTACAGCCCATGGACATTTTATTTGTTCCAGAATATTAAAAGTTTTAGGTAAAATAATCCTTTATGACTACAATTATATTTTCTGTTTTTCTATTCTCACAGAAATGTATTCTAGAAATATCCCAGAGGAATAATATAGAGTCTATTTAAGGTTAATTTGCCAGTGATTTATACTCTCTATGTGTACATGAACGTCACAGTTTTATACAGAGGCATTTATAATAACAACTATTCAAGCAGAGTCTTAATATTATGTGGAATTATGCTTTTGGGGATTTCATTCCTTTGGCAACTTTCAATGAGAATTATTTATCCAAGAATTAGTTTGATCATGTGTTGGCTGGAGACCAGGAAAATAAACCTAGCATGGTGATGCTTGAGACATGTTCTGTTTTTCTCAGCTTTAGTCAATAGCAGATTTCTCAATCACCAGCATTTAAAAGGCTCTCAGTTGCTATATTTGTTATATTATTTATATACTTGCACACTCATTATTTTATTACTTGTGACTGTAATGGAAAACAACTGTCACTAAACTCCCTTTTTTTGTTGTATGGAACCATTCCATGGGTGATACGATACCACATTCAGATCTGAAGGCAATTCTTCTAGAGTAGAATCTCCCTATAATACAATATGCTAAGTATTATGTCACAACTATTTTTTTTCATATTGCATATGTCAGAAAATATGAAGCAGGAGATATATACAGTAGAAGTACAATATGTTAATGTATTTAGATAAATGATTCTCTGTCAATGAAGGAATGTGATGGGATACAGTTCAAACCAGACGTTTACATACACTATCTAAAAAAGACACAACTGACATGAAATAAGATTCATTCTTTTCCGTTTTAGGTCAATTAGGATTACCAAAATTATTTATATTTTTTACCAAATGCCAGAATAATGAGAGAGAATGTATTAAGGCATATTTATTACTTTCTGCAAACTCTTTAAGCAATATGGGACATCCTATATAATTGTCATGTCTTTGGAAGCTTCTGATAGGTTTATTGGCAACATATGCATTAACTAGAGACACATCTGTGAATGTATACTGCTTAAAAAAATAAAGGGAATACTAAAATACCATTTTGTTGTTTAAGTGTTCCCTTTATTTTTTTGAGCAGTATATTTTAATGCACACCTGATACACACTGATTCTTTGTGTAGCATCATGTGAAAGTCAAAAGAAATAAGGTAAGATTTAGGGCAGAGAATTGTGGATTTGCACAAGTCTGGTTCATCCTTTGGTGCAATTTCCAGATACCTGAAGGTGCCTTGTTCATCTGTACAAACAATTATACGCAAGTAGAAAAAAGATGGGAATGTCCAGCCATCATCCCGTTCAGGAAGGAGATGGGTTCTTTGTACTAGAAATGAATGTACTTTGTTCAGTCATGTGCATATCAATCCAAAAACAAAAGCAAAAGACATTGTGAAGATGCTGGCAGAAGCTGGTAAGATTTTGTTATTATCCAGAGTGAAACGAGTACTGTATCAACATGGGCTGCAAGGTCACTCTGCCAGGAAGAAGCCATTACTCCAAAAGAAATATAAAAAAGCCAGATTAAGGTTTGCAAATACACACAGGAACACAGACCTTCATTTTTGGACACATGCCCTGTGGTCTGACGAAACTAAAATTGAACTGTTTGGCCATAATGACCATTGTTATGTTTGGAGGAAAAAGGGAGAAGCTTTGAATCCTATGAACACCATCCCAACTGTGAAAAACAAGGTGGCAGCATCATGTTGTGGGGTTGTTTTGGGGTAGGAAGAACTGGTGCACTTCACAAAATAGATGGCATCATGAGAAAAGAAGATTATGTGGCAATACTGAAGTAACATCTCAAGACATCAGACAGGAACTTAAAGCTTGAGTTGAAATGGGTTTTCCAAATGGAAAATGACCCAAAGCATACTACCAAACTGGTTACAAAGCTGCTTAAGGATAACTTAAGTCATAACTTTAGTCCAAAGAAAAAACAGAGTGGTATTAGAAGGTCCAGACTCCGGTAAAAGAATAACATCTTTATTCTTCCAGTCACCACACTACACATTTTGGGGATATGCGCTTACCCCTTCATCAGGTAATTAAATGACCATAAAAAAGCAGAACCACCACACACTTATATAAAATCAAAGATCCGCCCATAAAGAGGACGGTACATTTGAAACGCACATAGTATTATATGCTCCATAGAATAAAACATTTACACATTAAATATCATATAACATCAATATACATGTCATCATTTGATTAATTTACTCTAACTACAAGAATTATAAAATTCGAAAATAAGGATATGAATAAAAATTCTTTAAAAAAAAATTTCAATGGGATCAAACCAACCACCTCATGTTATATAATACCAGATTATATCAGTATTAGATCACACCACCACCTCCTGATTTATAGAACAGAGTTGTACAAATATTTAAATGCTAGGCCCATTTAAATTGCATATAAAATATAGGAATTCAAAAGAAAAAAAAGAAAAAAGGGGGGTGGGAACAGGGTATGGGGGATATATGTTTTATATTATGTATAATGTAATGGGGCATATTTAAAATAACATTCCCCATATCATCACAACATAGTAGTTGTTTGAACCGGCACACCTATAAATAAAGGAACTCTGAAAGAATGAGATTAGTAAATCAATTCAGCCAACTTATCCAATCCTGAAGGCTTCAGTGTCCCTAGTCTGTGTAGCCAAAAAGTCTCTCCCACTGAGAGATAAATGTCTGTTATGATCATCTGCTGGTATCTGATCAATCGGCAGCACTTTTAAAAGGTCAGCATTCATGTTATATCTTAAAGTTCTTTAAAAGACTATGCTTCATAACGCCTACTTTAATGTTGTGTCTATGTCCATTCAAACGTAAATGTAATTGTTGTGAAGTACGACCTACATATAACAGGGTACAGGGGCATTTTATTAACTAGATCACAAAATCACTTCTAATATTAGGTGGTCTCTTGTATGTAAGACATGGGGTCTTAGGTAATAACCCCCCTAAAATTGGATCATTTAATAAAATGGACCAATGCTGATTCAATATTTGTTTAATCTTTAAATATTGCGTATTTTATGTCGGAATAAAACTAAATTGTATGTCATCCCTTACTGTGTCACTTTTCTTTCCATTAAAGATTAAGGGTATGTGCGCACGTTGCTTTTTACCTGCTTTTTACCTGCTTTTTTGCTGCTTTTTCTTCTGCGCTGTTTAATGCCAAAATGGATGTGTTCTTCTATTCAAGCAAAGTCTATGGGAATTTGGGTTTCTTGTTCACACTATGTTGTTCAAAATGCTGCCTTTTTGTGGCAGAACTTTGGTCAAAAACTCAGCTTTTCAAAGAAGCAACATGTCAATTGTTTTTGCCAGTTGGGTTTTACACTGCAAAGCTGAGTTTTTGACCAAAGTTCTGCCACAAAAAGGCAGCATTTTGAACAACATAGTGTGAACAAGAAACCCAAATTCCCATAGACTTTGCTTGAATAGAAGAACACATCCATTTTGGCATTAAACAGCGCAGAAGAAAAAGCAGCAAAAAAGCAGGTAAAAAGCAGGTAAAAAGCAACGTGCGCAAATACCCTAAGATTAAACATAACATGAATGCTGACCTTTTAAAAGTGCTGCCGATTGATCAGATACCAGCAGATGATCATAACAGACATTTATCTCTCGGTGGGAGAGACTTTTTGGATACACAGACTTAGGGACTCTGAAGCCTTCAGGATTGAATGAGTTGGCTGATTTGGTTTACTAAACTCATTCTTTGTGAATACCTTTATTTATAGGTGTGGCGGTTCAAACAATTACTATGTTGTGATGATACGGTGAATGTGATTTTAAATATGCCCCATTACATTATAAATAATATAAAACATATATCTCCCCCATACCCTGTTCCCGCCCCCCTTTTTTCTTTTCTATTTTTTTTTCTTTTGAATTCCTATATTTCATATGCAATTTAAATGGGTCCAGTATTTGAATAATTTTACTATTAATATATTTTTATATTTTATAAATTCTATAAATCATGAGGTAGTCGTGTGGTTCAATACCGATGTACTCTGGTGCTAAAAAACATAAGGTGGTGGGTTTGATCCCATTGAAAAAAAAATGTTAAGAATTTTTATTGATATCCTTATTTATTTTAATTTTATTATTCTTGTATTTAGAGTAAATTAATCAAATGATGATATGTATATTTATGTTCTATGATGTTTAATGTGTGAATCTTTTATTCTATGGAGCATATTATACTATATGCGTTTCAAATGTACCATCCACTTTATGGGCGGGTCTTTTGATTTTATATGTGTGTGGTGGTTCTTCTTTTTGTATGGTCATTTAAACACCTGAAAAAGGGGTGAGTGTATATCCCCGAAATGCGTAGTGTGGTGACTGGAAGAATAAAGATATTATTCTTTTACCAGAGTTTGGACCTTCTTACTGGCGAACGTGGATCTCCTAATACCACTCTT
The DNA here is from genome assembly GCF_048569485.1 of Anomaloglossus baeobatrachus. NCBI lineage: Eukaryota > Metazoa > Chordata > Amphibia > Anura > Aromobatidae > Anomaloglossus > Anomaloglossus baeobatrachus. The sequence continues at coordinate 174,814,874 of NC_134355.1, read as the reverse complement.
TTTTTTTTTCTTTGGACTGGATCCTTGTCAGTGACCGCACCTGCTAGTCCCATGCTTGTCTGTTGGTTGTGTTTCACACAACCACAGGGGTGAGTATTTGACGGTTCTTTACCCATTGTGTGATTTATGATAAGACCCTATGTGCACTTTTTCCTTTTAATAGAATTAAGTCATAACTTAAGATTAGAGATGAGCGAACCGGCCGTGGTTTGGCTCGAGTTCGGTTCGTCGAACGGAGGTCTCGTTCGAGTTCAGTTCGGCGAACGTTCGACGAACCGAACTCGAACCAATAGGATATAATGGGAGGCAATCACAAACACATAAAAACGCATTATAAATGTACACATACAGTTAAATAACATTGCCATAACATTTACCAGTCCCCGCGATCCCTCCTGCACTCTGTCTCCTGCCGCTATTCCATTTGATGATCGCTGAATCCTCCCGGTGACCAGCACTGCCAGCAGTGATGCAGGACCTATCGTGACGTCAAAATAGCCATGTGACCAGTCACGTGGCTATTATCTCATTGGCTACAGACTGGTCACATGACTATGATGCGTCATGTAGGACCTGTCATTGCACTCTCCGGTACACGGTGCACATTTGTGTATCGCCGTGTACCGGCGACATGCTCTAGCAAATGGTCGACTCCCCGTTCCGTTAGGGACCGGCTGACACAGCCGGTCATTAACGGAGATCACCGTTGCCATAGCAACGCAGTTAGCATTGACGTCACCGCTAACCGCGGCTCCAGGAGCACCGTTGCTATGGTAACGCGTCTGTCAGCGTTATCGCTGTTACCGCTGACAGCCAGCAGCACTGATCACTCACGGAGTGAAGTTTGCCCGCTGCTTCCCGTGCAGCCTTCACGGAGTGAAGGCTGCACGGGAAGCAGCGTCTTCCCCCATGCATCAGTGATGGAGCAGAGCTGCATTTGTTGAACGAGAAAGACAGAAGACCATGGATCGTGGAGGGCTGACAGGGGGTAATAAAGATGGAGTCTCTAATGTGTCTGTGTATTTATTTCTATTAAAGTATTTTTTCTCTGTTTGGTGTCTTTTTTTTAACCCTTTATTGGAGATTCTTAATGGCTGGGTCAAACGTGCCTGACATTAAGAATCTCTGGCTTAATACTAGCTAGTAAAACAAAGCTAGTATTAACTCACTATTACCCAACAAGCCACCCGGCTTCAGGGCTGTTGGAAGAGTTGGATACAGCGCCAGATGATGGCGCTTCTATGAAAGCGCCATTTTCTGGGGCGGCTGCGGACTGCAATTCGCAGCAGAGGCGCCCAGAAACTTCGGGCTAACCTGTGCTGCGGATTCCAATCCCCAGCTGCCTAGTTGTACTCAGCTGGACACAAAAATGGGGCGAAGCCCACGTCATTTGTTTTTTAATTATTTCATGAAATAAGTGAAATAATTAAAAAAAACGGGCTTCCCTATATTTTTGGTTCCCAGACGGGTACAAATAGGCAACTGGGGGTGCCTGCTGTACCTGGCTAGCATACAAAAATCTGGCCAAGCCCACGTCATTTTTTTGGTGGGCAAAAAACTTCTGCATACAGTCCTGGATGGAGTATGCTGAGCCTTGTAGTTCTGCAGCTGCTGTCTGCTCTTCTCCATACAGACAGACAGCAGCTGCAGAACTACAAGGCTCAGCATACTCCATCCAGGACTGTATGCAGAAGTTTTTTGCCCCCTGAAAAAATTATGTGGGCTTCGCCATATTTTTGTATGCTAGCCAGGTACAGCAGGCAGGTACGGCTGCCCCCAACCACCAGTTGCCTATTTGTACCCGGCTGGGAACCAAAAATAAAGGGAAGCCCTTTTTTTATTATTTCATGAATTTCATGAAATAATTAGAAAACAAATGACGTAGGCTTCGCCCCATTTTTGTGTCCAGCCAGGTACAACTAGGCAGCTGGGGATTGGAATCCGCAGCACAGGTTGGCCTGAGCTTTCTGGGCCCCACTGCTGCGAATTGCAGTCTGCAGCCGCCTCAGAAAATGGCACTTTCATAGAAGCGCCATCTTCTGGCGCTGTATCGAACTCTTCCAGCACCTGCCTGCTATACCTGGCTAGCATACAAAAATATGGCGAAGTTCACGTCCTTTTTTTGTAGTTTTTTGGCAAAAAAAATAAAAAATGCTTCCCTGGATTTTCCATTGCCAGTGAAGGTAACACCAAGCCGTGGGGGTTAGCAGCCAGTAGCTGCTTGGATTACCCTTAGCTAGCAATACAAAAAATGCAGCGGGAGCCCATATATATTTTTTTTAATTATTTATTTAAATAACTAAAAACAAAATGGGCTTCCCTGTATTTTGATTGCTGGACATCACAGTGCTGTAAAAATAAATCTTTAAAAAAAATGACGTAGCGCTCCGCGGTATTTTTGATTCTCAGCGCAGATAAAGCAGACAGCTATGGGTTGCCACCCCCATCTGCCTGCCGTTACCTTGGTTGGCAATCAAAATACAGGGAAGCCCATTAATTTTTTCTATTTAAAAAATAGTTAACAAAAAAATAACGTTGGGTCCCCCCATTTTTGATAGCCAGCTAGGGTAAAGCAGACGGCTGTAGCCTGAAAACCACAGCTGGCAGCTTTACCGTGGTTGGGGATCCAATGTGGAGGTCCCCCCAGGCTCTTTTTTTATAATTATTTTATAAATATTAATAATTACACAAAAAAAGTAGGGTCCCCCCCAAATTGGATCACCAGCCAAGGTAAAGCGGACAGCTGTGGTCTGGTATTTTCAGGGTGGGAAGGTCCATAGTTATTGGGCCTTCACAGCCTAAAAATAGCAGGCCGCAGGCACCCCAGACGTGGCGCATCCACTAGATGCGCCAATCCTGGCGCTTCACCCCAGCTCATCCCGTGCCCTGGTGCAGTGGCAAACGGGGTTATAAATCGGGTTGATACTAGCTGTAAGGTCACCTGACATCAAGCCCAGCAGCTTTTGATGTCATGGCGTCTATTAGATACCCAACATCATAAACTGTCAGTACTAACAAAAAAAAAATCGACAAAAGAAATTTATTTGAAAAAACAGTCCCCAAAACATTTCCTCTTTCACCAATTTATTGTAAGAAAAAAAATAAAGGGGTCCCACGACGACTCTGAACCGTCTAGAATATGGGGGGGAGACACTCAGGGAACGTATCCCCCATTTTCTAGGAGTGCAGACCCTTCATGTGAGGAGTGTGGGTGCAATGAATCTGCACTCACTCTCCCCGGGTCCACAGCAGCAGAGTCCATGTCGTAATGGTTGCTACCAAAGCTGCAATGCCCTGCTCATTAGGTAAGGGCATGCCTAATCAGGAGAACTATTCTACATTTCCAAATATTGGTATTTGCTGATATTATTGCTATTCCACCTACTATATATTGGGGATAGGATCTTGGAGATGGAATACCCCTTTAAGTCCAGTTATCCAGCTGAATGAATACTTAACAACAGAGCTCGCTATTTAGATGTGTTTTCTTGTGGCGTATAACGGACTCTCATGTTTGGTAGTCATTCAGCAGGGAAACTATAAAAGCAAATCCCTCCATTTGTTAATGTAGTATATAGCTCTCCTGATCAATTACAGTTAGGTCCAGAAATATTTGGACAGTGAAACAATTTTCGCGAGTTGGCCTCTGCATGCCACCACATTGGATTTGAAATGAAATCTCTACAACAGAATTCAAGTGCAGATTGTAACGTTTAATTTGAAGGTTTGAACAAAAATATCTGATAGAAATTGTAGGAATTGTACACCTTTCTTTACAAACACTCCATATTTTAGGAGGTCAAAAGTAATTGGACAAATAAACCAAACCCAAAGAAAATATTTTTATTTTCAATATTTTGTTGCGAATCCTTTGGAGGCAATCACTGTCTTAAGTCTGGAACCCATGGACATCACCAAACGCTGGGTTTCCGCGTTCTTAATGCTTTGCCAGGCCTTTACAGCCGCAGCCTTCAGGTCTTGCTTGTTTGTGGGTCTTTCCGTCTTAAGTCTGGATTTGAGCAAGTGAAATGCATGCTCAATTGGGTTAAGATCTGGTGATTGACTTGGCCATTGCAGAATGTTCCACTTTTTTGCACTCATGAACTAATGGGTAGCTTTGGCTGTATGCTTGGGGTCATTGTCCATCTGTACTATGAAGCGCCGTCCGATCAACTTTGCGGCATTTGGCTGAATCTGGGCTGAAAGTATATCCCGGTACACTTCAGAATTCATCCGGCTACTCTTGTCTGCTGTTATGTCATCAATAAACACAAGTGACCCAGTGCCATTGAAAGCCATGCATGCCCATGCCATCACGTTGCCTCCACCATGTTTTACAGAGGATGTGGTGTGCCTTGGATCATGTGCCGTTCCCTTTCTTCTCCAAACTTTTTTCTTCCCATCATTCTGGTACAGGTTGATCTATGTCTCATCTGTCCATAGAATACTTTTCCAAAACTGAGCTGGCTTCATGAGGTGTTTTTCAGCAAATTTAACTCTGGCCTGTCTATTTTTGGAATTGATGAATGGTTTGCATCTAGATGTGAACCCTTTGTATTTACTTTCATGGAGTCTTCTCTTTACTGTTGACTTAGAGACAGATACACCTACTTCACTGAGAGTGTTCTGGACTTCAGTTGATGTTGTGAACGGGTTCTTCTTCACCAAAGAAAGTATGCGGCGATCATCCACCACTGTTGTCATCCGTGGACGCCCAGGCCTTTTTGAGTTCCCAAGCTCACCAGTCAATTCCTTTTTTCTCAGAATGTATCCGACTGTTGATTTTGCTACTCCAAGCATGTCTGCTATCTCTCTGATGGATTTTTTCTTTTTTTTCAGCCTCAGGATGTTCTCCTTCACCTCAATTGAGAGTTCCTTAGACCGCATGTTCTCTGGTCACAGCAACAGCTTCCAAATGCAAAACCACACACCTGTAATCAACCCCAGACCTTTTAACTACTTCATTGATTACAGGTTAACGAGGGAGATGCCTTCAGAGTTAATTGCAGCCCTTAGAGTCCCTTGTCCAATTACTTTTGGTCCCTTGAAAAAGAGGAGGCTATGCATTACAGAGCTATGATTCCTAAACCCTTTCTCCGATTTGGATGTGAAAACTCTCATATTGCAGCTGGGAGTGTGCACTTTCAGCCCATATTATATATATAATTGTATTTCTGAACATGTTTTTGTAAACAGCTAAAATAACAAAACTTGTGTCACTGTCCAAATATTTCTGGACCTAACTGTATGTTCCTTACCTCATGAGCAGGGCATTGCAGTAATAATAATAATTTATTCATTTATATAGCGTTATTAATTCCATAGCGCTGTATGTCTTTGGAGTGTGGGAGGAAACCGAAGTACCCAGAGGAAACCCACGCAAACACGGGGAGAACATACAAACTCCTTGCAGATGGTGTCTTTGGTGAAAATTGAACCCAGGACCTCAGCGCTGCAAGACTGCAGTGCTAACCACTGAGCCACCGTGCCGCCCATTTAGCTTACAGATGCATAACCACCACTCACTGTGTCTGAACAGAGGAAGCTGAGCTGACAGCCGCTCTGTGCATGCGGCAGCGTCTATTGTGAAGGAGAGGGCCGTGGGGGGATCATCGCTGCACAGGTACCGTGGGACACCGGGGAACACCGGTGGGGTTATAGGGGGTGACCTGGCAAGGCCTGGGGAGGAGTTTTCTGTCGCATGTGTCATGGCACATGCGACAGAAATCAGAGGAGTAGGGTGAATACGGACGGCGCGCTGCTGTGCGTGCGGCCATCTTGGATTTCTGGGAGGGCATCGGGGGGGCACTTTGGCGACACCGGGGGACCGGGGAGGAGATTTATCATGTTTGTTCATGCCAGATGGTAGATAAATAATTTTTTACCGGCGCTATCATTTACTGTAACGTGATCATCGGTGTACGGTGTATACCTGTGATCACGTGAGCGGGATCCGGAAAAACCGTCCTGAATCATGATCTCCAGGGTCTCAGCTAGCCCTGAAACCCCGGAGATGTTCTGACGCTGGGGGGCGTTATTCACTTATTTCTGCCTGCTGTTTATAAACGGCAGATCAGAATAAGGCTACATTAACACGACCGATCCATTTTTGCGGTCTGCAAAAAACAGTCCGTTTTTTTTCACGGGTGCATCCGTGGGGCATCCGTTTCCGTTCCGTAGACGGTCCGTATGTCATCTGTTTGTCATCCGTGTGCCTTCCTTTTTTTTGTGTACTGCAAAAAAACTGAAGGAGGGTAAATGCATAAATTTACCCAGGATCCATAGCTTCATCCTACATGAGGCGGTTACATGTTCACTCCAGTGCCATTTTCTACTGCTTTTCACAGCGTAGAGCGCTCTGGTGATTTTCTTGTGCTTGTGCACTTCATATCAGTCTTTTCTGTCATTATAATGGCAGAAAGACACATAATGTCCCACTCTCCTGCATTTTGTAATTTTGCACCCTTTGGCACTAAGGGGTGCTTAGCTTTGTATTTAGCCAAAAAAATGGAAAAAAAAATGACGTGTTTCCCCTATTTTTGTAGCCAGCTAGGGTAAAGCAGACGGCTGCAGCCTGCAGACCACAGCTGGCAACCTCACCTTGGCTGGTAATCCAAAACTGAGGGCACCCCACGCTGTTATTTTAAATTAAATAAATAATTTAAAAAAAAAAAACACGTAGGGGTCCCCCCAAAATTGGATCACCAGCCAAGGTAAAGCAGACAGCTGGGGTCTGATATTCTCAGACTAGGGAGGTACATGGTTATTGGACTCTCCCCAGCCTAAAAATAGCAGGCCGCAGCCGCCCCAGAAGTGGCGCATCCATTAGATGTGCCAATCCTGGTGCTTCGCCCCAGCTTATCCCGCGCCCTGGTGCGGTGGCAAACGGGGTAATATATGGGGTTAATACCAGATGTGTAATGTCACCTGGCATCAAGCCCTGGGGTTGGTGAGGTCAGGCGTCTATCAGATACCCGACATCACCAACCCAGTCAGTAATAAAAAAAAATAGACGACAAACATATTTTATTTGAAAAAACACTCCCCAATACATTCCCTCTTTAACCAATTTATTAGAAAGAAAAACAAATCCAGGTCTGGTGTAATCCAAGGGGTTGCCATGACGATCCACACTGTCCCAGTCAATGAAGAGCAGGATGTTCCCCATTGGCTGGGAGAGCAGTGCAGTGACCTGAGCTAACATCAATGGGTCAGCCCAGGTCACTGCAGGGGATGACAAGTGCTGCTGTCAGCGAGGTACATTACCTGCGCTGATCTCCTGCACTGCTGACAGCACCTGTCACTGAGTTCAATGACCGCCGCCTTCACAGCCAAGTATCGCGAGAGGCCCGTGACGTCACCGCTAGTCAGTCTCGGGTCGGAAGCGAGAGAAAGTGATGTGACAAGCGGCCGCCATGGAGGACAGTGACAGCGCTGAGGTCGGGACTTCATCACAGCAGGTAAGCCGAGCGGGACCATGTGTGCAGAGTGCAGGTGGGCGGAGCCATGTGTCCTGGCGGCGGAGTGCGAAGTGGGTGGCGCTGAGGACGTCAGTGTCGTGGACTGCTTGGCTGGGGACAGGTGAGTGTGTGTGTGTGTGTGTGTACATGCCGCGTGCAGGAGGGGGCGGAGTAAGCTGAGCGGGGAAGTGTGGGCTTCCTGCACGTAACTAGGATAAACATCGGGTTACTAACCAAAGCGCTTTGCTTGGATACCCGATGTTTATCTTGATTACCAGCTTCTGGCAGGCTGCCAGGGATGACTCCTGCACACTGTAGCTGTAAAAAGCCCTGCTTTTTGCTGCTAGAACCGTTCTCGAACGTATCTAGAACTATCGAGCTTTAGCAAAAAGCTCGAGTTCTAGTTCGATCTAGAACAGCCCCCAAAATCACTCGAGCCGCGAACTGGAGAACCTCGAACCGCGAACCGCGCTCAACTCTGCTTAAGATAAGTCAGTGTTATGGAGTGGCCATCACAAAACCCTGATGTCAATCCTATTCAAAATCTATGGGCAAAGCTGTAAAGGCAGGTGTGAGCAAGGCAACATACAAAAATGGCTCCATTACACCAGTTCTGTCAGGAGGAATGCGCCCAAATTCCTACCAACCAAAGCTGTTGCATGAGGTATGAGTGCTCCCATCTCTAAATTTTAACTTAATTTGAAAGCTGTAAAATCTGAGCCAGACCCTGATGGCTGTGGAAAGACATTATGGGTACTCTGGGGCAATTGATGAAACTGGTTTCTGCCCCTACTTTTTGGAGATGTGAAGAGTCCAAGTTGTGTCTCCAAGTTGTGTCTTGTCTGTAGTGGCAGGGGTCTCAAAGCAACAGGCTCACTCCTGTCTCTCATTCATCTCTTCATTTGAAAGCTGAAAATTCTGGGCCAAAACCTGTCTGGTGCATGGCCCATGCTTGATTTCTGTGCAAAGACACTATGGGTACTCTGGGTTGATTAATGAAACTGTCCTGGTGTCTGCCCCTAATTTTTGGAAATGTGGAGACTCTAAGTTGGATCTCCAAGTTGTGTCTTATCCAAATTAACTGTTGCACTTAAGTGAAGGGGAGGGAAAAAATTATTGAAGGATGTAAATAGTGACTATTGAAATGAGAATATGCATTACTGCCCAGAAAACATGAACATTTTGTTTTAGAAAAAATGAGTTATTTTGCAAATAAAATTGGCCAAATTTACTTGAGCCCAGTTGCCATGCCAAGGTATAACTCTCAACTAGGTCCTAATCTACATTTCTGCCTCTTTTTATGTCAATCCTGACATCTTATATGGGCTAAAAGAGAACCTGCAAAAGAAAAATTAAAACACCTGAGGTCACTGGGGGGAGTGCAAAGGATATGACTCCATAATACAAAATAGAAGAATTGTCACCACTTTTTAAACTGAAGGTCTGAACTGGTGCAAGCTGAACATAACATACATTATCTAAATTAACAGTCGCACTCAAGTAAAAGGGATGGAAAAATTAATGGAAGGATTTAAATAGTGAATATTGCAATTAGAATATTCAGAGTGAAAATCCAAATAGATGAATTTAGAAGTGCATTAGAATACAAAAAGAAATAAAAACTCCTAAAATTTACTTTTTATTACTATTATACCATAAAAGGGAATTAATCCCAAACACCAAAAAACACCACAATTAAATACAATACACCTAAAAAAGGCAACGGGGGCTGTCCCTAGATAACCCTATTCTCGCCCCTACCTTGCAGCGGAGGTTAGCACTCTAGTTCCTGGGCTGATGGTGCCCCCGCTCAACTTAACCCCTTCACGACCGCGGGCAGTAAAATTACATCCTATTTTAACGTGACTTAACGACCAGGGACGTAATTTTACTGCCTAAACTTCATTTGATTGCTGTAACCATAGCAACGGCTTTCAAATGATGTCCCCTGCTGTTTCTTACAGGGGACCTTTGCTTGACCCCAGGGGGGGTGGCATCGCAACCCCCCATCGACGATCGTTGTGATTGGCTGTTCAAATCTGAACCGCCAACCACAACATTCGCACTGATTTCGGCAAAAATAATGCCCAAATTAGTGCGATACTATGAGATCCTGCTATGAGATGCCGTAGCAGCTACAGCAGATCATAGGTGGATCTCAAACATGCCGCCCCCAGCCCCTGCAGCACTGATTGGAGCGATCGTGCTATGACGCGCAATCGCTCCAATCAGTGTGCAGTGGGGCGGTCTGATCTGCAGGTGGCCGCCCTCCCCAGGCCTGTGCTGGCCTGGGGAGCCTGCCCCAACATGTCTGCAGCGTGGAGTGGCTGGTACTTGTGGTACCACGCCACCGCTGCCGCCGCTTTTGTCACCGCTTGTGCGCCTGCTCCACGTGAGTATTCCATTCCCGTTATGGCCCCTGCGCGCTCCCGTTATGGCCCCTGCGCGCTCCCGTTATGGCCCGTACCCCCCGCGGTCTGGCCCCCCACGCCCCGATCTGCCCCCCGACATCCCGATCTGCTCCCCCTGCGATCTGCCTGCCTCCTCTGTCATCTCTATTCTGCTTCCTTCCTTCCTTCTTTCTTTGCTTCTCCGGTATCCCCCTCTGCTCTCCTGCGCCCCCCCTCTGCTCTCCCCCTCCCCTCTCCCCTTGACGTCCTCTTACCTGCCTTCACCGGGTCGTCCGATTTCTTCACTGGCCCGATCACTTCTGCCTCCATCTCTGGGTCCTTCTTCCTGGGTCTTCTGCTGATCTGTCCAACGTCCTGCCTGCTGCTCCTGTACAGATGTCTCTCGCTTGCCTTCTGTTCCTCCTGCTACTCCTCTGGGTACTGTGAGTATAACTTTTTTTTTTTTCCCTTTATCCTGTCCATTTTTACACCTCATCTGTCCGTGCGTCCCGCCGAGCACTGATCACGGATGCAAATAACGGATCTGCATCCGTGGTCAATTTTTGGCGTGACTTTTTTTTCCGTATCCCCAACGCGTTTTGTATCGCGTCTGTCCGTGCGTCCCGCCAATCGCTGACCAGGGATGCAGATAACTGATCTGCATCCCTGCTCAATTTTTGGCGTGACTTTTTTCCGTGTCCCTGACGCTTTTTGTATCGCATCCGTCCGTGCGTCCCGCCAATCGCTGATCAGGGGATGCAGATAACGGATCTGCATCCCTGTTCAATTTTTGGCGTGACTCTTTTCCGTATCCCCGACGCTTTTTGTATCGCATCCATCCGTGCGTCTCGCCAAGCGCTGATCAGGGATGCACATAACGGATCTGCATCCCTGCTCAATTTTTGGCGTGACTTTTTTCCGTATCCCCGACGCTTTTTGTATCGCATCTGTCCGTGCGTCCCGCCGAGCGCTGATCAGTGATGCAGATAGCGGATCTGCATCCCTGCTCAATTTTTGGCGTGACTTTTTTCCGTATCCACGACGCTTTTTGTATCGCATCCGTCCGTGCGTCTCGCCGAGCGCTGATCAGGGATGCAGACAACGGATCTGCATCCCTGTTCAATTTTTGGCGTGACTCTTTTCCGTATCCCCGACGCTTTTTGTATCGCATACATCCGTGCGTCTTGCCAAGCGCTGATCAGGGATGCACATAACGGATCTGCATCCCTGCTCAATTTTTGGCGTGACTTTTTTCCGTATCCGCGACGCTTTTTGTATCGCATCCATCCGTGCGTCTCGCCGAGTGCTGATCAGGGATGCACATAACGGATCGGCATCCCTGCTCAATTTTTGGCGTGACTCTTTTCCGTATCCCCGACGCTTTTTGTATCGCATCCATCCGTGCGTCTCGCCAAGCGCTGATCAGGGATGCACATAACGGATCGGCATCCCTGCTCAATTTTTGGCGTGACTCTTTTCCGTATCCCTGACGCTTTTTGTATCGCATCCATCCGTGCGTCTCGCCAAGCGCTGATCAGGAATGCACATAACGGATCGGCATCCCTGCTCAATTTTTAGCGTGACTTTTTCTTTTTTTCCGTATCACCGACGCTTTTTGTATCTCATCCGAACGTTCATCCTGCAGCGGTCGATCAGTGCACCGCGTCTGTGCGTTTGAAAAGTCAAATGGCGTTCCTTCTCTTCTGAGCCCCACCATATGCCCAAACAATTTATTTCCACCACATATGAGGTATCTGCGTACTCAGGAGAAATTGCACAATACGTTTTATGGTGCAGTTTTTCCTGATACTGTTGTAAAAAAAAAAAAAAAAAGCTACCTGGTTGATGCAAAAATTTTAGGGAAAAAAAAAAAAATGTTCACGGTTCAACGTTATCAACTTCTGTGGAGCCCCTGGGGGTGCAAGGGGCTCACCAAACATCTAGATAATTTCCTTGAGTGGATGGGGTCACTTGTCAGGGAGCTCCACTGTTTAGGCACCATAGGGGGTCTCCAAACATGACATGGCGTCCGCTAATGATTCCAACCAATTTTGCTGTCAAATGGTGCGCTTTCTCTTCTGAGCCCTGCCATGCGCCCAAACAATTACTTTCCACCACATATGAGGTATCGTCGTACTCAGGAGAAATTGCACAATACGTTTTATGGTACATTTTTTCCTGATACCCTTGTGAAAAAAAAAGCTATGTGGTTCAAGTAACAGTTTTGTGGTGAAAAAAAAAATTGTATTCATGGCTCAACATTATCAACTTGTGTGGAGCCCCTTGGGGCTCGCTAAACATCTAGATAAATTCCTTGAGGGGTCTAGTTTCCAAAATGGGGTCACTTGTGGGGGAGCTCCTTTGTTTAGGCACCTCAGGTGGTCTCCAAATGCAACATTACGTCAGCTAATGATTCCAACCAATTATGCTGTCAAATGGTGCTCTTTCTCTTCTGAGCCCTGCCATGCGCCCAAACAATTACTTTCCACCACATATGAGGTATCATCGTACTCAGGAAAAAATGCACTATAAATTTCATGGTGCATTTTTTACTGATACCCTTGTGAAAAAAAAGCTACCTAGTTGAAGCAACAGTTTAGTGATAACAATTTTATTTTTTTCTTTTCACGGCTCAACGTTATAAACTTCTGTGAAGCCCCCAGGTGTTCAAAGTGCACACCAAACATCTAGAAAAATTATTTGAGGGCTCTAGTTTCCAAAATGAGGTCACTTTTGGGGGAGCTCCATTGTTTAGGTACCTCATGGGGTCTTCAAACCCGACATGGCGTCCGCTAATGAGTGCAGCTTATGTTGCACTCAAAAATTCAAATAGCGCTCTTTGCCTTCTGAGTCCTCCCGTGTGCCCAAACATTTGATGTCCACCACATATGGGTATCTGCGTACTCAGGAGAAAATGCACAATACATTTTATGGTGCATTTTTTACTGATACCCTTGTGAAAAAAAGCTACCTAGTTGAAGCAACAGTTTTGTGGTAAAAAAAAAATTTTTTCTTTTCACGGCTCAACGTTGTAAACTTTTGTGAAGCCCCCAGGGGTTCAAAGTGCTCACCAAACATCTAGAAAAAATATTTGAGGGCACTAGTTTCCAAAATGGGGTCACTTGTGGGGTAGCTCCATTGTTTAGGCACCTCAGGGGGTCTTCAAACCCGACATGGCGTCTGCTAATGAGTGCAGCTAATTTTGTGTTCAAAAATTCAAATGGCGCTCCTTCCCTTTCGAACTCTGCCGTACGCCCAAACAATTGATTTTTACCACATATGGGGTATCAGCGTAGTCAGGAGAAAATGCACAATAAATTGTAGGGTGCACTTTCTCTTTTCTCCCTTGTGAAAATTTAAAATTTTATGGCTAAAGTAACATTTTTGTGTTAAAAAGTAAAATTTTCATTTTTTCCTTCCACATTGCTTTGGTTGCTGTGAAGCACCTAAAGGGTTAATAAACTTCTTGGATGTGGTTTTGAGCAGAGTGAGGGGTGCAGATTTTAGAATGAGGTCACTTTTGGGTATTTTCTGTCGCCTAGGTCTCTCAAAGTCACCTCAAATGTGATGTGGTCCCTAAAAAAAAATTTGTTTGTAAATTTTGTTGGAAAAATGAGAAATTGCTGATTAACTTTGACCCCTTCTAACTTTCTAACGAAAAAAAATTTTGTTTCGAAAATTGCGCTGATGTAAAGTAGACAAGTGGGAAATGTTATTTAGTAACTATTTTGTGTGACATATTTCTCAGATTTATAGGCATACATTTTCAAAATTTGAAAATTGCGAAATTTTCAAAATTTTTGCAAAATTTCCTAAATTTTCACAAATAAACGCAAAAAATATCGGCCTAAATTTACCACTGACATGAAGTACAATATGTCACGAAAAAACAATCTCAGAATCGCCAGGATCCGTTGAAGCGTTCCAGAGTTATAACCTGTCAAAGTGACACTGGTCAGAATTGCAAAAAATGGCCCGGTCATTAGGGTGTTTTAGTGGCCGGGGGTGAAGGGATTAAACTGTCCCTAGGGGCCCTAATATGCCCTCACCAGGTAAGAAGTGACAGAAAACTTAAAAATACGGTAATCCACACATACAAATAAGTACAATATTATATTCAACAAATGTGATTTATATTAGAAGAACATCAAGGCAAATTGCCCCAATAACCACTCAAATTATGGAGTTGTCACAAAGACTACCCGACGCGTTTCCCCTCGTTATCAGAGGTTCCTCAGGAGTGGAATACAAAAAATGATGTTAGTTCTGGTGAAAACCATATCATCAACAATATATAAATATTGCAATAAATAAGTTGCTATAATATTTTTCCCAGGGCTGAGATTGATAAATCAAGGGTCTCTTAGTGTTTCACATAAAATAAACATATACCAATATCACAATATTCAGATCCACAGTATCAATCCTTCTACTAATTTAGCAGAGGGAAGGTACTATCACTATCAGAGCCAGCATCACTCAAATCCAGATATCAAATCAAAAGAAATCCGTTTACATATATTGGTAATGGAAAGGATTCCAGATTTAAAGGGTGAAAACACTTAGCTCGTGGTATATTTCTCAACAACAGGTAAGTGACAGGGGGACCCCCTGAAGGATAGCCAAACCACAACTTGTCAGAGCAGCAGCCAGATGGCTCCACTTACAGTTGGAACACCAATCTTCCCTAAGCCCAGGTGCAGCCGTACGGTGAATGTGGATCCTAGGTTCTGTCTTATCTGGAGTGGCAGAGGTCTCAGAGGAACAGGCCTACTCCATTCACTCATGCAACTCTTCATTTGAAAGTAGTATTACCCATGCCTCACTGGTACGCCAAAACACCATGGTTACTGTGGGTCAATTGATGAAACTGTCCTGGTGTCTGCCCCTAATTTTTGGAAATGTGGAGATTCTAAGTTGGGTCTCCAAATTGTGTCTTGTCTGTAGTGGCAGGGGTCTCAGAAGAACAGGTCTACTTTTGTCACTCATCCACCTCTTCCTTTGAAAGCAGTAAATTCTGGGCCAGACCATGTCTGGTGCATGGCCCATGCCTCACTGCTCTGCTAAAACACTATGGATACTCTGGGGCAATTGATGAAACTGTGTTGGTGTCTGCCCCTAATTTTTCCAAGTTGGTCTCCAAGTCTTGTTGTAGTGACAGGGGTCTCAGGGCAACAGGCCTACTCCTCTCACTCACCTACATATCTTACTATCCTTAAATGTGTCTAGTAATAACAGTCTATGAAGCTACTATTGCAGCCACCTGAGTGTAGCTGAGCAGAAAAGCAGTTTGAGCAGTTGCATGAGGTATAAGGGCTTCAAGCCCACCAGGGCTATACCTTTTCACTTACCTCAATATTTCTTATGTTAATGGTTTAGGAGTTAATGGCTGTGCCACAATAGTATGTCTCTACTGTAAAACAGTTTGAACTGTTTTGGCAGCTTGGGACCCCCTAAGGGGTCTATGCCTTTGTTTTTGCCTTCCATTGAATTCAATTGAAGTGTAATAAATGTCGAGCTCCCAGGGACCACCCTGGAATCCGTATAGATACATTTTGATTATTTTATTAGTATTAAAGGTCATACAATGTGTTTCTGCCCTCAAGGAGCCTTCATCAGGTAAAAATAAATAATAATAAATACAATTTTTTTTGGCATGATACATGAACTGTTACATGCTCCACAGTTATATAGACTGAGAAGCTTTATTACTATATACTTCATTATTTTTATAAGGCTAGGAGCAATAATATTTTTAATCATTCTACCTCTACAAAATGTTATACCTGGTTCTCGAGGTAACAATTTATTTAGGATCGGATCCTTTTTAAGAATGTGCCAATACTTTTTGAAAACCAACCATATAAGTTTATTATTACCCTTATGATTATTACCCTGAACCACAAATAGTAATATTAATATTAATAAAATCAATACAAGTAGTAATGGACCCAAAAAAGTTACAAGGTGCATGGTTAAAAAGTGCTGTTGCTATAAAATCATAAACCATGGAGTGGATGTGATTAAATCAAATAGCAAAGTCGAAGTCATAAGAATTAAACAGAAATTAAGCTGTTATAGAGATTTCATCATCTATGTTATAAATTGTAGTTGCGGGCTGCAATAAGTGGGCCACACTAAGCAGACCCTCCATGCAGAATCAAAGGCCATAGACATAATGTGAAAAATGGGTTTTCAAAACATAGCCTATCAAGACACTTCACTATAAAACATTTTTGTATTCAGGTGATACCAGTGAAACAAATTCCTCCTGAGGCACATAACTGCATCAGTAGACTAAATCACAAGGAGTAATTCTGGATCTACAGATCTCAGTGTCTGTATCCAGGTGACCATAATGATGTAGTTGAACTGGTTTAATATTTTAGAAGCGAATTCAAATGAATATTATAGGATTAACTAAAGCAAAACAGATCTGAGAAAATTGGTTTTCACTGGAAATATTTCATTTTTCACTTTATTTTTGTATATATATATATATATATATATATATATATACATATGTGTGTATGTATATATATATATATATATATATATATATATATATATATATATGCTGTATATATTTTTTAAATGTTGTTTATGTGTTCTTATGAGTTTTTCATCACTCATGCTATTTGTATAAGATTATGGGTATATTTTATGAAGACAATCTTGGTTTTAAATAATCACTTTTAGTCTAAAGGAAATTTCTAATGAAATTTGCTCTTTTTTTTTCTTTTTGTTCCTTGCTGGGTTTTCACAACAGGGGAGAGTTTTCAATTTTCTCCAGCTCTTAACTGTCACGTCCTCACCGGAGTCCGCTCCTGCGACTTTTGCTTCAGTCACCAGGCGGTGCTGTATTCCCGCTGTGGACTGTGCTGGTGATGGGGGAGGAGTCGGTGCCGGTGACTCTGGTGGGCGCAGGCTCCGCTCATCCACTAGGTTGGGTTTTCCTGGTGCCTGCAGTAACACTGGCTGAGTGTAGGTGGCGTGTGTCTTCCAGCTGAGGTTGCCACAATTCAACTTCAGCCAATGGGAAGACACCACACCCTATTTATCCCCTCTTCTGTCTGCTGGCCATTGCCAGATATAGATTGTATACCTGCTAGACTCTGGTTCTCCCTACTTTGATTATTGATTCCTACTTTGACCCCAGCCTGCTCTCTGACTACTCTCCTGCCTGACATATTTGTACCTCACTACCCAATCTGAATTTGACCTCTGCTTTGTTTTCTGATTACGTTCTTGCCTGCCTGATTCTGTCCCTGTTTTGCATTTCCGAGTTCGACCCTGCCTGGCTACTACACTCATCGGACTGCAGCCTACCACAGGTAGTGATCTTCAGGGGCCTGTGTAATTCCAAATCCCTGTATAGGGGTTAAAGGGTTTCAGGTTCTTGGGGTCCTGCTTTCCTCTAGCCTGTCTATTACGCCAGTCTGAGCCTGTGGATCCTTGCAAGCGTTATATTAATAAAGCTCCTCACTCTATAAAACCATAGAGCATGTACAAGTGCATCTCAATAAATTAGAATATCATCAAAAAGATCATTTATTTCAGTAATTCAATACAAATTGGGAAAGGCATATATTATATAAAGTCATTACAAACAGAGTGATCTATTTCAAGTGTTTATTTCTGTTAGTGTTGATGATTATGGCTTACAGCCGATGAAATCCCCCAAATCATTATCTCAGAAAATTAGAATAATTACCACAGAACACCTGCAAAAGCTTCCTAAGCATTTAAAATGGTCCATTAGTCTGGTTCAGTAGACTACACAATCATGGGGAAGACTTCTGACTTGACAGATGCCCAGAGGCAGTCATTGACAAACTCCACATGAAGGGTAAGCCACAAAAGGTCATTGCTAAAGAAGCTAGCTGTTCACAAAGTGCGGTATCCAAGCATATTAATGGAAAGTTGAGTGGAAGGAAAAAGTGTGGTAGAAAAAGGTGCACAAGCAACCGGGATAACTGCAATCTTGATAGGATTATTAAGAAAAGGCCATTTAAAACTTTGGGGGAGATTCACAAGAAGTGGACTGCTGCTGGAGTCAGTGCTTCAAGAGCCATCACACACAGGTCTAGTGTGACGTTCCCACAATCAGTGAAGGTTTTGGAAGCCCTGTCATTTGCTGGTGTAGGCCCATTGTGTTTTATCAAGACCAAAGTCCGTGCAGCCGTCTACCAGGAAATTTTGGAGCACTTCATGCTTCCCTTTGCCGACAAGCTTTTTGGAAATGGAAATTTAATTTTCCAGCAGTACTTGGCAGCTGTCCACACTGCCAAAAGTACCAATACCTGGTTTAATGACCACAGTTTACTGTGTTTGATTGGCCAGCAAACTCGCCTGACCTAAACCTCATAGAGAATCTTTGGGGTATTGTCAAAAGAAAGATGAAAGACACCAGACCCAACAATGCAGATGGGCTTAAGGCTGCTATCAAAGCAACCATGTATCATGCCAAAATTTTTTTATTTTTTTTACCTGATGAAGGCCCCTTGAGGGCAGAAACGCATTGTATTTTGACGCATTGACCTTTATTACCAGTAAAATAATCAAAATGTAGCTATACAAATTCCATGGTGGTCCCTGGGAGTGCGACATTTATTATACTTTTATTACCCCTCCGTAAAAGTTCCAAGGGAAGAACTCATCTGTAGCTCACCGTGTCAGCAGCATACTGGACCGAGACCATATTGTTCATCGATAGCAACTATGTTGTGAATATCATCAGAGATGGTGCTGTTACCGGGAGTGTTTCTGGGCTCCCTCTGGTGGCTAGTTCTGGTAGTGAGTCTGATTCTGCATCTGTCACTCAGACAGGTGTTGGAGATGATTGCAGTTTCAGGAAGCCTATGGAGTCCAGCCTGGGGGGGATATAGGAAGGCAGTCTCTGTCTAACCTTTGCCGGTGATAATTGTTTCTGCTCAATGTTAAGATGTTCTGAATTTGTCCTCCAGCCTTTAGGCTTTTGCCTTCCCCTGTAGGTTTTGTTTTGCCTTTTTTCAGCGTGTTTTTGGATATTTCAGGAATGATTTCCACAGCGTTTTTTCATTCCTTTGCATCGGTTTTGTTTCCATGTCATCCTGAGTCTGCAGCTATGCCTGATAAGTATTTTTTTTTCTTAGTTTGGGCTTGGTAAAAAGCTAAATTTGCACTGAAGGGTGTTTCTGCTTAATCTATGTCTTTTTCTAAATCTGTGTTTGAGAATATTCCCTTTTTGTTTCTTGCAAGTGAATGAGTGCTCTTCCTGCACTATTTTTGGAGCAAGAAAAGGAGTTTTTACTCCCTGTTTGATAAGGAGTTTTGCATTTTGTATCTCATGTGTTTTTGTAGATAAGATCTTTTCTATTGTATTTGCATTTTCTGTTTAAATGTATTTGCAAAAGAGTTCCTGATAAAGTGGGAGGAAGATTGTGTGATCTTTTAGGGAATTTTTGATTATCAGGTGTTGGTATTACTCAGGGTTTTTACTGGCTGCAACCAGCAATCTATCCTATACTTTTGTATCTAGCTAGCAGGGCCTCACTTTGCTTAATTCTATATCTACCGTGTTTTTCCAAGAATAAGACCTCCCCCAAAAATAAGCCCTAGCAGGGATTTTCAGCATTTTCGGAGAAAGGCTTAAATATAAGCCCTCCCCCGAAAATAAGCCCTAGTCCCGGATCAATAATGAAGTGTTCGTGCAGCTAAAAAAGATACAGATACTGCAGGACACTTCATTATACACAGCGGTACCTGGCAATCACACTCACCAGACACTGAGCGGCAGGACCTGCAGTGATCACACACCCGCACTCCATCAGCTCTCACACACACAATCAGATCTCACACACACACCAGATCTCACACACAAACATCGGATCGCACACACAGTCAGATCGCACACACAAACATCGGCTCACACGCAAACAACAAATCACACACACACACACATCGGATCGCACACACATCGGATCGCATACACACTCACCTCATCCAGTGACACCGATCTCTTCTCGCCGGGAGAATCCTGAGAGGCAGTGCGGTGCAGCGCAACGAACAGGACCTGCGGCCGGACACGTGACTTGCTCTCATTCTCTGCTGCCGTAAGTGCTGGATGTGATGTGATGTGATGTGCTGTGTGTGTGTGTGTGTGTCTGCAATCGGCTGTGTGTGTGTGTGTCTGCGATCGGCTGTGTTTTTCTGCGATCGGCTGTGTGTGTCTGCGTTCGGTTGTGTGTATCTGTGATCGGCAGTGTGTGCCTGCGATCGGATGTGTGTATCTGTGATGGCTGTGCGTGCCTGCGATCTGCTGTGTGTATCTGTGATCGGCTGTGTGTGTCTGCGATCGGATGTGTGTATCTGTGATGGCTGTTCGCGCCTGCGATCTGCTGTGTGTGATCTGCTGTGTAAATCTGCGATCTGTTGTGTGTGTATCTGTGATCGGCTGTGTGTATCTGTGATCGGCTGTGTGTGCCTGCGATCTGCTGTGTGTGATCTGCTGTCTATATCTGTGATCTGCTGTGTGTCTGTGTGTGATCTGCTGTGTATATCTGTGATCTGCTGTGTGTCTGTGTGTGATCTGCTGTGTGTGTCTGGGATCTTCTGTGTGTGTCAGCTAGCAGCAGGGTAGTACGGTGTGCAGCACCGACCAGAGATCACAGGAGTACCTGGGAGCCGCGCAGACGTCCTGGTCTGGTGAGTATGAGTCTCCTGGGAAGTGGGGGGTCTGCTTTTTGGGGGGTAAACGTACCCCCAACCGTGTTTCTCCAAGAATAAGACCCCTCCTCCAAAAATAAGCCCTAGCGCTTTTTTGGGGGGGCAAAAAAAATATAAGACAGTGTCTTATTTTTGGAAAAACACGGTACCACCTGTGTGTTTTTTTTTTTCTTACATTACCGTCCTTATATGTTGGGGGCTTTGACTTTCCTTCGGGCTGCTCTGAGGCAAGTCAGGATTCCTCATTCCATCTTTGAGGTTAGTTAGTTCTCCAACCGTGACATGGAGTCTAGGATTGTTAAGAACGCTCCACCACTACTTCTAGATGAGTTTGTGTAGTCATTGGATTGAAGCCAGCTAAGTTTCCAACTACTCTTGTACTTTATTTTCTACCTTTTTTTATGGGATTTTTGCAAGATCTTTTGTGGTCTCCTAACCACATAACTCCATGTGTTTATTTGTACCTACTATTTGATGAGTGCAATCATATAATTGTTGTCTTTTCCATAAACTATTAACACACTTAGATCAGTGCCATGGTGTCTCCTTTTCCCTATTCTTCTCTCTAGGGAAAAAATCCAGTTTATTGAATGCAATGTGGTTTGGATATGTTTGTCAAACAGTTCTGCAAACACAGGTGAAGTCAGCAAACAAAAGCCATATCAATCCTTAAGAGGTTCACTCATCTCTAGTCTGTCCCTCTGTACATCTTCTGTGCATTTTACAGATGAGCTGCAAAAGCAGGGGGCCCCCTTTGTGGGTGGGGGCCCTGGGCATTTGCCTGTTGAGGAGGGCCATTAGATCAAATACGTAATTAACCTCAAGACATAGGGGACTGTGAGAAAAATATCCAATGAAACTGTTTCTCCAAGGTCTCTTGGGCTAATCTCTGATCAAGGAGAGATTTCACATCTGACTCTGTCTGGTGTTAATTCTTCCACACATGCATTTGATCAATACCAATTAGGTCAAGAGCAGGCAACAAGTGAACATTTCAGAGTGTTCATCCTAACATTCATTTTGGTGCCCAATGCCGGGCTAACATAGGAGACACCCTAAAACCCTGAGAACCGGCGAATTGAATGGCATGATGCGCTAGATACCCCATCACAGGACCTGATCAACTCTTAACAAGAACACATTAAGTTTTCTGTTTTTTTCATAAACTGTAGTCTTTCCTCTGGCTCTCGGGGTGTGTTATGGTGATTGCGTGACCGTGTCTGGATTTTGTGGTACCTGTGACGGCAGAAGGGTCTCCGCTGTTGGCCATATTGATTGCGGAAGAACCATTACGTGTTCAGTTGTCTGCTGCCTGTTGTGTTATGATCCAGAACCATGGAAGACCACCATAAATCATTGGTAAAAGGTGACAAGAGCATTGGCAACTAATCTGGCCGCCATCCCCTTCCTAACCATCAACACTAGAAGTAGCCGAGGGGTGAACTAACATCCTGTGCACTGCGAACCCAGCCGGAGAACTAGCTATCCTAAAGGAAGGAAAGATGAATAACTCTCTGCCTCAGAAAATAGATAAAGAATAGCAAGCCCCCCACATTCAAAGACTGCGGTGATATAGGAAAACACAATACACAGATAGATGATAGGATTATCAAAAAGTGAGGCCCTACTGACTAAATAGGACAGGATAGGAAAGGGACTGATGGTGGCCAGAGAAAAACCCTGCAAAAATCCAAAAACCTGATAGTACAAAAAGCCCTCAGATCGCTAGATCTGAACTCTGTCCTATACCAGGCGCTCTTGTCATACCAATGAACAGAAAGCAGGAACCATTACAAATTCAAGAAGCAACAAACACATGGACTAATAGGAGCAATACTCCAAACATAGCTGCAGGGAGCTTCCCAGCTAAGCAACTGAGAGGGAAGATCCCTGCATGCAAATAAACTGAAAACAACCCCAGTAAATGACAAACTCAGATAAGAGCAAAAAGAACCAAACAACAAATAAAGAACCAAGCACTTATCTGGGATAGACTGGTAGTTAAGGGACAAAGTGGGTTTTTGAGTGGTGTCGGGAAATGTGGATGATTCTCCCTGGGGTATGGTTTGTGGTTCTCGCCTGTGATAAGGTTTGTGAGTCTAGTGGAGACTTAAGTAGTTGATACGGTTTTGTACAAGGCATAGAGGTATTGCACGGTTTTAATTGGTCAGATTAGGCACGTGTTTTCACGGGCTCTCAAATTGATATAGTACAGATTATAATTGGTCAGGTTAGGCATGTGTTTTCCACGGGCTCTCAGAGTTGTTGACAAGGTTTGGAACAGGCCTAGTAAAGATAAAGAGGCTGGTATGTAATGACTCGCGATATAGCACAGATTTGATTTGGTCATTTTAGGCACATATTTACATGGGCTATCAAATTGCTATAGTGCAGATTTTAATTGGTCAGGTTAGGCACGTATTTTCCACGGATTCTCAAAGTTGTTGATAAGGTATGGTACAAGGTCTAGTAAAGAAGCTGGTATGTAATGACATGAGATATAGCACAGATTTAATTGGTCAGGTTAGCCAAGTGTTTCCACAGGCTCTCAAAGTTGTTGATACGTGTTGTTGCGGGGCCTAATAAGGAGACTTTGTACAAGGACTAGAGCAGACTTAAGTGAAATTATGGAATGCAGAAATCAGACAAGAACTACGTGGCAGAACAGAGACGGCTAGGAAGTGTCTGATGCAAACTAAAAGTCTCCTTAGTATCCAAGTTGTGAGTCATCTCCCCGTCTTTTTGTTTGTTTGTTAGATAATGTGAAGAAATTGATTGCCAGAGAATGTTAAGTGTTGTTTTGAAATTTTAAATGGTGGCTGAAACCATAGTGTTGTTTTAAAATTTAACATGGCTGCTAAAAACATGGGTTGTGTCCAAATCCAAAATGGTGGCTAAAGCATGGTTAAGACAAAGACTTGAAGTGAGTGAGGGATGTGTGAAGAAGACCATGTGTTGTGTGAATGTTTGAACAAAGGACTGGTTGGACTAGTATATACTTAGACAGAAATATAAGTGTTTTTATCTATAATTGGACTAGGATCATGGACATGTATGTATGTGTATATATGTACAGTACAGACCAAACGTTTGGACACACCTTCATCTCTAGAACAACTGTTAAGAGGAGACTTTGTGCAGCAGGCCTTCATGGTAAAATAGCTGCCAGGAAACCACTGCTAAGGACAGGCAACAAGCAGAAGAGACTTCTTTGGGCTACAGAACACTAGGAATGGACATTAGACCAGTGGAAATCTGTGTTTTGGTCTGATGAGTCCAAATTTGAGATCTTTGGATCCAACCACCGTGTCTTTGTAGAAAAGGTGAACGGATGGACTCTACATGGCTGGTTCCCACCGTGAAGCATGGAGGAGGAGATGTTATGGTGTGGGAGTGCTTTGCTGGTGACACTGTTGGGGATTTATTCAAAATTGAAGGCATACAGAACCAGCATGCCTACCACGACATCTTGCAGTGGCGTGCTATTCCATCCGGTTTGCGTTTAGTTGGACCATCATTTATTTTTCAACAGGACAATGACCCCAAACACACCTCCAGGCTGTGTAAGGGCTATTTGACTAACAAGGAAAGTGATGGGGTGCTACGCCAGATGACCTGGTCTTCACAGTCACCAGACCTGAACCCCATCGAGATGGTTTGGGGTGAGCTGGACCGCAGAGTGAAGGCAAAAGGGCCAACAAGTGCTAAGCATCTCTGGGAACTCCTTCAAGACTGTTGGAAAACCATTTCCGGTGACTACCTCTTGAAGCTCATCAAGAGAATACCAAGAGTGTGCAAAGTAGTAATGAAAGCAAAAGGTGGCTACTTTGAAGAACCTAGAATATAAGACATATTTTCAGTTGTTTCACACTTTTTTAAGTATTTCATTCCACATGATTTAATTCATAGTTTTGATGCCTTCAATGTGAATCTACAATTTTCAGAGTCATGAAAATAAAGAAAACTCATTGAATGAGAAGGTGTGTCCAAACTTTTGGTCTGTACTGTATATGTATGTATGTACTATAGAAAATATTTTGATTTTGATCAGATGTGAGGTCAGTTTTCATTTACACCCCCACATGCTCTTATAATCCTAACAAAGAAACCATGTGTTGTGGGGGCGATCTTTTCACATCTATAGCCCTCAGTGAAGCTCACAAAAGTGCACCCACTGAATAACATATGAAGTGTTAGTAAGGGTAACTGCACATATTGATAAAGTAATATTTGGGAATGAGGACTAGAGATGAGCCACCCCGCCAAGTGTTCGAGTTCGGTTCGGTTCGAACGGCGGGTGTGTTCGTTGAACATTCGACGAACACCTTTGAATCCCATTGAAAACAAAGGCAGGCAAACAAAAACACATACAAACACATAGAAAACACCTTCTAAGGTGTCCAAAAGGTGACAAACAACTCAGAAGACACCACAAACACATGGAAAAGTGACAAGTACATATACTCATGCTGAAAGAAAAGAGATGGCCGAGTAAAAGGAGGAGGAGACACAGATATATAAGTAAAGGATGCATTACACGCTGCGACATCGCTAGCGATTGCTGGCGATGTCGAGTGCGATAGCACCCGCCCCCGTCGTTCATGCAACATTTGGTGATCGCTGCCGTAGCGAACATTTTCGCTACGGCAGCGTCACATGAACATACCTTGTCAGTGAGGTCGCTGTGACCGCCGAATAATCCCTCCCTCAAGGGGGAGGTGCGTTCGGCGTCATAGCGACGTCACTGTGGCGTCACTAAGCGGCTGGCCAATAGAAGTGGAGGGGCGGAAGTGAGTGGGATGGTAAGGAGATGTTCGTCGTTCCTGCGGTGTCACACATAGCGATGTGATGCTGCAGGAACGACGAACAACATCGTACCTGTGGTAGCAGTGGTATTAAGGAAAGGAGCGACGTGTCAACGATCACCGTTTTTGAACGATTTTGCGATCATTGATCGTCGCTCCTTGGTGTCACACGCTGCGATGTCGCTACCGGTGCCGGATGTGCGTCACTAACGATGTGAGCCCGACGATATATCGTTAGCGATGTCGCAGCATGTAAAGCACCCTTATCTGCAAGTGAACATCGATACCATGACTGTGCAACTTGAGCCTTGCTCATTTTGGGCTTCCAATCTGGAAAAATGGCCTGAACTCGCCACTTACGCCTTGGGAATCTTGTCGTGTCTCGCAGCCAGCGTTCTCTCGGAACGTGTATTCAGTGCTGCTGGAGGTGTGCTGACAGATAATCGCACGTGTCTGTCCAGTGACAATATGGACAGACTAATGTTCATCAAGATGAACAAATCATGGATCCGCAAGGACTTTACTACCCCTTTGTCATCCTGGGGAGAGTAAATGCTTGTGGATTTTTGAATGTGCTTCATGCAAATCAACATTTTAAGTTTGCAACTGTGGGACAATTGATGTTACTTAAGTAGTGTCTGTGGCCAAATTTTTGGAAAAAATGGAGAGTCTTGTTGGAGTCCCCTTGCTGTGTTTTCCATGATTTTAGAAGGGCATGACATGCCTAAGAGGTTGGCTTTCAGCATCTGCAAGCTGTTGGCTACATAAATGCTACCTTTCTGCCCAGTGGACACAGAGGATTTTAGAGACCTTATGTCCATCGCAGTGCCCCAAGAGCAGATGCCCAGTCGCCACTACTTCTCCAAGAAAGGTGTGCCTGCGCTACACTAACATGTCGCACACAACATCACCGCTTCCTTGAGAAACTCCGTGTGTGACAGGGTGCATTTCACCACAGATACTTAAAACAGTAAGCATGGACAGGGGCGTTACATGTCACTGACTGGGCACTGGGTAACTATGGTGAGAGATGGAGAAGGGTCTGCAGTACAAGTCTTACCGTCCCTACGAGTTGTGCGTCAATCCTCTATGTAGAAGGTCCTCCACTGCTTCTGTCTCCTCAACCTCGTCTCGGTCCTCCATCTCCGCCCAAATCCTATCTGGTAAGGACACCCGCATTGTAACTGTGCACAAGGAATCCCGCACACCTCCTTACTATGCTGGCAGAAGAGCTCAACGGCATCAAGCGGTCAACTCTTTACTTTGAAATGTATCGGAAATGTGAGTCACACCGCTGAGGAGTTGTGGACGGTTAGCTCTGGAGACCGAGTTTCATCAATGGTTGTCTCCACTCAACCTGCAGCCTGGGAAGGCCGTGTGCGCCAATGCTGCAAACTTGGGTGCAGGCCCGTTGCCGGGGCAATGTTACACACGTGCCTTGTATGGCTCACATGTTGAACCTGGTTGTCCAGCAATTTTTAAACCACTATCCCGGCCTACATGGGCTTCTGCAGAGGGCACGGTGTAATGCCTGCCTGGATCCACAGACTCAGACAGGCTTAAACGATAGGCTAGAGGGAAGCCACTCACCAAGCAGGACCCCTAGAACCCTGTGCAACAGGGACAGAATCAGCCGGCAAGGACGTAATCAGAAAACAAGCAGAGGTCAAATGCGGATCGGGCAGCGAGGTACATAAACAGGAGGCAGGAGACGTACTCGGGAAACAAGTGGTAGTCAGCACACAAAATCACAAAACAATACAAGGTGGAACAGAAACCAGAAGTTCAGAACTATGTCTGGCAGTGGTCAGCAGACAGGAGAGGCATTAAAAAGGGTGTGGTGTCTTCCCATTCGTTGTAGCTGAATAATGGTACTTCAGCTGGGAGACACCCACCACCTACAGTCAGCCAGTGGTAATGCAGATCCCAAGGTAACCCAGCCCAGTGAGTGAGCGGAAACTGCGCCCACCGGCGCCACTGGCATCGACTCCTCTCCCATCACCAGCACTATCCACGAAAGGAACACGGCGTCACCTGGCGATCGGAGTAGAAGTCACTGGAGCGGACGCCAGTGGTGACGTAACAGCCGTGTGCGACAATGCTGCAAACCTGGGGGCGGCCCTTCGCTGGGGCAATGTGACACACGTGCCTTCTATGGCTCACGTGTTGAACCTGGTTGTCCAGCAATTTTTAAACCACTATCCCGGCCTACATGGGCTTCTGCAGATGGCACGTTCGCTATGTGCTCAATTCCGCTGTTCACACCCCGCAGCTCAACGACTTGTATCACTCCAGAAGTCTTTCGGCCTGCCGGTTCACTGTCTAAAATGCGATGTGCCGACATGCAGGAATTTGAATCTGCACATGTTGCAGCGACTGTGGCAGCACCGCCAAGCCCTGCTGCAATACATTATGACGTATAACCTGGGCCAACGAGATCCAAAGGTGGGGCAGATCGCGCTGCTAGAGTGGTCTCAGATCAAGGACCTATGCACCCTTCTGCACAGTTTCGAAATGGCAACGATGATGTTTAGTGCTGACGATGCCATTATCAGCATGATAATTTCAGTCATCTACATGCTGGAGCATACTCTAAACAGTATTCAAAGTCAGGTGGTGGGACAAGAGGAAGGGGAGGAAGTACAGGAGGAGTCATATGCTGAAGGGATAACAAGATCTCCAAGGTCCAGATGGTCAGCAGCACCAAAGCAGCAAGCATGGGACGGTGGGGGAGAGGGATTAACAAGGGCGCATGGTAGCAGCCAAACTGTTGAGGAAGGTGCAGGAGCCCAGAAAGAAATGGAGGACGAACTGGCGATGGGCATTTAAGAATCAACAGATGAGGGAGACCTTGATCACATTTCTATTGTGGGAGGTTGGGGGGAGAGGGCAGAGGAAGGAAGCATGATTCTCACCTTGCCACCAACAACACAGCAAGGACTTGTTCCTCCTGGATGCGCAAGACACATGAGCGCCTTCTTGCTGCACTACTTACAAGATGACCCTTGGATGGTCAGAATTCGAAGTAATGCTGATTACTGGGTTACCACACTCTTAGATCCCTGGTACAAAGCAAAATTTTGTGAAATAATTCCTGCCATAGAAAGGGACGCACGTATGCATGAGTATCAGCAGAAACTGGTACGCAATCTTAGATCGGCTTTTCCACTAAACACCAGTGCTGCACAGAGTGAATCTCACATTTCTAACTTGCCAACCATGGGACTGTCAAGTCATCACTCAAACCGTACCAGTAACACCGTATCTGGTGGTAACAGCAATTTTATGCAATCGTTTCACGAATTGTTTTACACCATCCTTTGCAAGGCCAGAAGACACAAGAAGTCTGACACATAGTCAACGCCTGGAGAGGATGATACAAGAGTATGTCCAAGTGAACATCAATGTCATGACTGTGCAACTGGAGCCTTGCTCATTTTGGGCTTTCAATCTGGAATAATGACCTGAGCTCGCCACTTACGCCTTGGAGATCTTGTCGTGTCCCGCAGCCAGCGTGCTCTCGGAACGTGTATTCAGTGCTGCTGGGTGTGTGCTGACAGATAAGCGGCGTCCAGTGACAATGTGGACAGACTAACGTTCATCAAGATGAACAAGTCATGGATCCGCAAGGACTTTTCTACCCCTGTGTCATCCTGGGGAGACTAAAGGCTTGTGGAATTTTGTATGTTCTTCATTAAAATAACCATTTTAAGTTTGCAACTGTGGGAAAATTGATGCACTTAAGTGGTGTCTGTGCCCAAATTTGGGGAAAAATTTCTGCCATAAAAAGGGACGCATGTATGCAGGAGTATGAGCAGAAGCTGTTACACAATCTTAGATCAGCTTTTCCACTAAACACCAGTGGTGCACAGAATGAATCTCAACGCTTTGTCATGGCTAGGAGGAAATGGTCTTTTACTTGTCCACATCTGAGGGACCGAGGGCTGGCTGCTGTGCTGAGACGGTGTTGAGTAGGATGTCCCTGCAGAGTTGCAAATTTGGTCATCTACAAAATAAGTGGAAAAAGGCCAGATGCTGGTGGAAAGGGGAACAGGCATGTTGGAAAGGAAAAAAAAAGTTTGAGTCCGTGGGGTTGTTGGTAAAGCAACAGTAACATCTGCTGAAGAAACACCATCTGTTAAGGTGGTATATATCCCAATCTCCAGTTGTAGTCCCCTGTGCTCCCAAATGGAAAAGGAGATGCTGGCAACCCGAAGGTTAGGCGGAGGATACAGAGCTGGGCGGGTCTTTAAACTTATAGGAGCCTGACCCGAGTTAGACGACACTTGGATCAGGAGACTGTGAACCCTGTCCCAGGGTCCACACACCCAGCCCAGGAACTCCCTGTTAACAACACAGGGGCCCTGGAGTACTCTGTCCGTGTGCGTAGGGGGCACACCTGTGGACAGCAGGCGCAGCAGCCCAGTTAATGTCACTGGGCTGCACTAGCAGGACTGGTAGGACAGGAGCTGGCCGTAACCGTGCCGCATTACCAAGTGTGGTGGCGTCCAGCACAGACGCTCCATCCCTGCCTACCTCTGTCCTAAAGCTGCAATGGGTTCAGCACATGGAGGTGTGCTCTGTCTGAGCATAATAGAAGACTGAGCACCTCCATGTTGTCTCCAGCCCCTTTTATAACCTGGGTCCGCCCCAACCCAGGGTGGACCACAATGCACCTCCATGAGCCAATAGCAGAGTGCCACGTCATCAGTGACATAACCAGCGGCCTATCCGAAACTGCCACTTCACTGATGACCTCATGACAGCCATGCCCCAAACACCTCACCAGTCATCCTCTGATGAAAAATGATGAGGTGCCAAGTCATAGGGGCGGGCCTCTGCAAGCGAGTCCGGAGTGGCCACATTATCAGGACATCTGATGCCCTCTAGCCTATCAGGGCCTGCCACCTCACGGACATGGCCAGTGAGGTCCTTACCGGACCTAGCCTCTGATGCACTAAATGCCTGAGCATGCTCAGTATCCTCAACAACAATCTCAGAAAACAGACTATCAGCTTGAGCTTGCTCAGTAGACGCAACACAGGACTTAGACACGGCACGGAGTCCAAGTACCTGTGCAAAGAGGCTTTTCGCACTAAGTGTGGGAGCATGCTCAGTAGCCCGAACTGAGAACTTCGCCTCAGGAATGGCATAGTCAGGCTGAGCATGCTCACTAG
The DNA here is from genome assembly GCF_048569485.1 of Anomaloglossus baeobatrachus. NCBI lineage: Eukaryota > Metazoa > Chordata > Amphibia > Anura > Aromobatidae > Anomaloglossus > Anomaloglossus baeobatrachus. The sequence goes on along the minus strand of NC_134355.1, from coordinate 174,784,335 downwards.
GTGAAACACTGGACTTAGGCTGTGGCTGGGGGAAATTGGCATGCACATGTGCCCTAGCCGTCTCTCCACACTTAGATGTGCAGGAGGAAGCAGCCAGCTGGACGACCTGAGGCACGGCCAAAAATCGCAGCCGATGCCTGGGCGCAACTGGAACCGCAGCAGGCTGCTTGCGGCTACGGCGGCACCGATTCGTAACACCATCTTCCAGCCAAAATAAGATGTCTACTTCTTCCCGTGGATAATCTGATATAATCCCTTTGTTACGGACATGACCATTGCTACCAAATGTAGATGAGGCACCAAAACAGCAGGTGCTTGAATGGATCTCAAATGCTCCATCAAGTTGCCTCTCCTCCACCTCAACTTCAATATCCCAAATACTCCACTCCTCTGTGGTATCACCTCAATCGCACATGCTTCCTACCAGCTCTTAAGTCTCCACCTGCCCTGCTGAGTATGGCATAACAGAGATGGTTGACTCTGCAGAGCTGTTCAGTCCCACTATAGCCTGGGAATCAGAGGTCTGCTCCAAAGCTGCAGTGAGTCCAGACAAGGAAATGATGTGCACTGATGCCCAGAAGCTTTGTGAGTCAGATCCAGGCCCAGATGAAGAAGGTTCTGAGCATAATGTAGACCCTCATTCCCAAACTGTAACTCCTCTTGGTGGAGACAATGGGAAACATGCTGATGAGACTCAGATATCTGATTGGAACGACAACTTTACTATTCGGTCAGGGCAGGAAGAGGTTGGCTCTGAGAAGTCAGCACGAGGGGAGTGAGAACACACAGCGTGATGATGAGGTTGGAGACCCTACTTGCTGTCAACCCACAGTCAGCCAGTTGATGAGGTCAGCAGAGGAGGTGGAGGAGGATGCTACTGACGACGAGGTTAGGTTGCGCCTTCCTGGACAGAGACGGAGTACTGGAAGCACGTCAGCAACTGCATCCTCAGCCACAATCCTGCCTCTGAGCAGAAGTCGTGGTGGCTCTGCAGGTCACATGGGCTGTAAGCCTTGGCTAGCCTGGGCCTTTTCTGACATTGCAAAGGATCACCCAACTCATGTCATCTGTTTAGATTTATTGATAGATACTGGAGCATAGAAGTCTGTTTATTCAGATTGTTTTCTATGGAAAATCAGCACTTTATGGTGATTTGCTTGGAAAATTAATTTTTATTTCATACATCTGTTCCCAATTGGCCAGTACTTATTTGTGCTAGTTTTTTCTCCCTTCATGGACAAAAAGAAGTTATAGTATACATTATCACAAAGATGCCAACAATTCGCTGATAATGTCCTCAATTTTTGCAAACATGGACGTCTCGATATCTAGAGGTTGTGTTGCTTTAGTTTTAATAATAATCTTTATTAATATTCTAGCTTATTAATAATATTATAATTTAGTTTAAGGTATGTGGATTATTTATGGCAATCTGTCTTTATGATATTTAATGTCTTGAATCATCTACTTTCTTTTTGTAGAAATTAAGATTTCAATGCACATTTCTGTGATTCAAGTGAAGGTTGAAAAGCCATTGAAATGGTTTTCTATTATAAAGTTATACATAACACAATATTTATAGTGTTCTCAGTTATCATCTACATACAATGTGACTTTCTTATGCCCCAAATGTAGAACTCTAGTCACACGGTTTTCCAACCCAGTTATGCTTTGAATAATGGATTCAAAAAGGGGAGTAAGATGATATGGAACGTCACAGTCACCTATTTTTAAGTTTTTAATTAGTTCACCAATATTAAGTTTTCTTTAGATTTTTATCTCTAATGGAGAATACAGCAGACATACATAAATCTCATAATTGCTCTGATGTAACAAGAAATGGCAGGGTTTGAACATGTCTCAGATGAACCCATTGAAATTGCAGATTTTCAGTTTTTCCGTAGATGGATCCAGATGCCAAGATGCTGGTTGCTTCTACACTAGATATGCTGAGGTTACGCAATATGAGGTAATAAAAAATTGAACCACTCCCTCCTTCCCCATAGGAATTGGAGAACTAGATGAAGATTTGCAATCATTGTGGTGCTTAGAGCGGAAAGGGGTAAGATGGTCAAATGTGTATATTGGCAGCAGATCTCTCTTAATGTAACATGATAAACCTATAAAGACTGTAGATTGTGTATGAGCCCAGGTGGAGGCTCTTCTGTTATTAAATGAGCCTGGCACAGTGGAGATAAAGCTCACACGTGAGCTGACTGATGGAGCCAGAGAAGATGTTCGCACAGATGTAGCTGACAAGGATATAGTGAACAGGTCTAGAATTGAGAGTATTTTACCAATGCAGACCTGAACCTTATTGGCACCTGTCACATCCATGACATTTGTCACTCCTCGTGTTTTTAAATCCCTACAGGAACAAGCGACTCAGCAAGGACGGAGTGTGAGACGCAGGGAGCCAGCTGACTGAGAAAGGTCTGTGGACAAAGGGCAGTAAGCTTTCTCTGCCTTGAGCTCTCTACTCAGTGATGGCCCAGGTAACCCATGCACTAACACATCTGACAAAGACCGTTATAAATGTTGTGGGGGACAAGGTATGGGTGGCACCAGGGTTAAGTACCCAGGTGGCCAGACTCACCCAGTGTTACGGGTGGCTGTCTGATAATAAAACCTAAAGGAATGTCAGACAGTCAGGGTCCACCGTGCAAAGACTCTGCTGCAGACTATGGCAGAGGATAAGGGGTATATAAGTGTGCCACTGTAAAAAATAATAGCACAAGTGCAGAGTGCAATACCTCTGTTAAACTCACAGAGGAATATAATGAGAAAATAAAGCAATTCCTCCCTTACTTGGAGGGTGTGTGGAATGGTCTCTGTTAAAGATCACAGAGACAAAAGCAGTGAGTGGGAAATGGCACCTACCTAGGTCCGCTCTTCTAGTGGTGCAAAAGAGACGGACAGCAGCGTAAGCCGCACAAAGCTCCTACCTGCGTTCGCTCCACTAGTGTGCGAGGACACAAACCTCTAGATATGGCACCTGCCTAGGTCCGCTCTTCTAGTGGTGCAAAAGAGACGGACAGCAGCATAAGCCGCACAAAGCTCCTACCTCTGTTCGCTCCCCTAGTGTGCGAGGATACGAACAACTGCCAGACGCAGTATAAGGAACGTTACCCTAGCGGCAACGTCCACCTACGAGTAGAATCACAAGGCCCAGCCGGACCATGTGCCTCAGGCACCTGCCTATGTCCGCTCCACTAAGAGGTAAGGATACGGACTGCAGCCGACGCTATAAGGTATAAGAACGCTACCCTGCCGGTAGCACTCACCTAACATAGACAGAGAGATGCCTAGAGGGACGTGCACAGGGCGTCTACCCTCATGCATGAACCAAGAGGACTGAGCGCCGGGCGGCGTGCGTCAGGGTCTTATATAGACTCTCTGCCACATCCAAGATGGAGGACACCAGAGCCAATCCGCTGCCAGAATGACAGCAATGACGTCACGCTGGCCTATCACCGAGCAAAGCGACACAAGCACATGACCAGCGACCAATCGGCATAGAAGGTGTCAGAGACATGTGACCACGTGTCACAAGCACATGACCAGTGGCCAATCAGCATAGAAGGTGTCAGAGACATGTGACCTCGTGTCAGCGATGATGTCACCCGCACATGTGCAATGGCTCCAAGATAGGACTTAGTCTCCAGCGCTTGCACATGTGCAGTAGCAAGAAATCCGGACATAGTCTCCAGAGCCACAGCAACCGTAACACCCAGCCTTGTAAGAGTGTGCTAAATATAAAATAAGAAGACTGTAAAGAACTCGCAGAAGCACATCCTTCAGCCGATTTACTGCTTCAGAGATTGCAGATTAGTCATATACTTCTACCATGAATATTTTTATATGAGTTTGTGCATGTTGTGTGAATTTCTTTTCAGAATTGATCCAAGGCATATCCAGTGCGGAAAACTACGTTAGTGTTGAAAAACTCATGATGATGATGGTATGTAAAAATGGAGTTCCTGAAGTGGCAAAAAGTACATACAGTCATATGAAAAAGTTTGGGCACCCTTATTAATGTTAACCTTTTTTCTTTATAACAATTTGGGTTTTTGCAACAGCTATTTCAGTTTCATATATCTAATAAATGATGGACTCAGTAATATTTCTGATTTGAAATGAGGTTTATTGTACGAACAGAAAATATGCAATCTGCATTTAAACTAAATTTGACAAGTGCATAAGTATGGGCACCCTTATCAATTTCTTGTTTTGAACACTCCTAACTACTTTTTACTGACTTACTAAAGCACTAAATTGGTTTTGTAACCTCATTGAGATTTGAACTTCATAGGCAGGTGTATCCAATCATGAGAAAAGGTATTTAAGGTGGCCACTTGCAAGTTGTTCTCCTATTTGAATCTCCTATGAAGAGTCGCATCATGGGCTCAACAACTCTCAAATGATCTGAAAACAAAGATTATTCTACATAGTTGTTCAGGAGAAGGATACAAAAAGTTGTCTCAGAGATTTAAACTGTCAGTTTCCACTGTGAGCAACATAATAAGGAAATGGAAGAACATAGGTACAGTTCTTGTTAAGCCCAGAAGTGGCTGGCTTAAAAATATATCAGAAAGGCAGAGAAGAAGAATGATGAGAACAGTCAAGAACAATCCACAGACCACCTCCAAAGACCTGCAGCATCATCTTGCTGCAGATGGTGTCACTGTGCATCGGTCAACAATACAGCGCACTGCACAAGGAGAAGCTGTATGGGAGAGTGATGTGAAAGAAGCCATTTCTGCAAGCACACCACAAACAGAGTCGCCTGAGGTATGCAAAAGCACATTTGGACAAGCCAGTTACATTTTGGACAAAGGTCCTGTGAACTGATGAAACAAAGATTGAGTTGTTTGGTCATACAAAAAAGCGTTATACATGGAGGCAAAAAAACACGGCATTCCAAGAAAAGCACTTGCTACCCACAGTAAAATTTGGTGGAGGTTCCATCATGCTTTGGGGCTGCGTGGCCAATGCCGCCACCGGGAATCTTGTTAAAGTTGAGGGTCGCATGGATTCAACTCAGTATCAGCAGATTCTTGACAATAATGTGCAAGAATCAGTGACAAAGTTGAAGTTACGCAGGGGATGGATATTTCAGCAAGACAATGATCCAAAACACCGTTCCAAATCTACTCAGGCATTCATGCAGAGGAACAATTACAATGTTCTGGAATGGCCATCCCAGTCTCCAGACCTGAATATCATTGAACATCTGTGGGATGATTTTAAGCGTGCTGTCCATGCTCGGCGACCATCAAACTTAACTGAACTGGAATTGTTTTGTAAACAGGAATGATCAAAAATTCCTTCATCCAGGATCCAGGAACTCATTAAAAGCGACTAGAGGCTGTGATTTTTGCAAAAGGAGGATCTAAAAAATATTAAAGTCACTTTTATGTTGAGGTGCCCATACTTATGCACCTGTCAAATTTAGTTTAAATGCAGATTGCACCTTTTCTGTTAGTACAATAAACCTCATTTCAATTAAGAAATATTACTGAGTCCATCATTTATTAGATATATGAAACTGAAATAGCTGTTGCAAAAACCCAAATTGTTATATAAAAAAAAGGTTAACATTAATAGGGGTGCCCAAACTTTTTCATATGACTGTATTTTATAGCAGAGATCATTGTAGAGATCTTACAGTATCTGTGAATTAGCAGCTTTCCACACTCCTCACCCTCCACAAAGCAGTGGAAAGGCTGAATAAAACATCAAAATGTAACAATCTATAAGATAGTGGTGGATGCTGGCAAATCATGTAACAAATGCTTGTTTTCCTTTTTCATAATAAATAGGTCTCCATATAAGATACTTTTTGGTTTAGAACCTAGAACATGATTATATTTCCCACAGATGCAGTATGATATCCTGACCAGTGATGTACGAGCCTTATACAATTGCCTATATAGTATGATAAACGGGTGTACTCTCCAATTCCATATCCTAAATCAGTGCCAGTAGCACATGGTCTTAAGCCAGGAGATTCTGTGATCCTAAAAAATAGGCAAGTGAGAAAGAGCCATGAGTCAAATCAGGTGGGCCGATACAGCTTCTCATAACCCCAACACCTTCCATGAAGCTTGAGGGAAATCACATCTGGACAAAATAGCCGCTGTAAAGAGTCATCGTACCAGAAAAATGAGGGTCACACAACACATATAGTTCTGGACTATCTCACATAGGACCTTATGGAAAATTTCTAGATTTGCTATGATAGACAGGAAATAGCAAAGATAAGGGAAGAATGGGTACAGGAACATTACACAAATAAGGACTCATGGTGGAAAAAAACATTATCTGACCTGAACCAACTAATTAGTTTTAAGGGTTTAATTGATTTTCAAGGATAACACACTCCTGTATGTAAAGGTCCAGTCACACTAAGCAACTTACCAGCGATCCCAACAACGATAGGGATCGCTGGTAAGTTGCTAGGAGGTTGCTGGTGAGATGTCACACTGCGACGCTCCAGCGATCCCACCAGCAACCTGACCTGGCAGGGATCGCTGGAGCGTGGCTACACGAGTTGCTGGTGAGCTCACCAGCAACCAGTGACCAGCCCCCAGCACCGCGTGGAAGATGCTGCGCTTGGTAACTAAGGTAAATATCGGGTAACCAACCCGATATTTACCTTGGTTACCAGCGCACGGAGCTACACGTGCAGAGAGCAGGGAGCAGCGCACACTGAGCGCTGGCTCCCTGCTCTCCTAGTTACAGCACACATCGGGTTAATTAAATCGATGTGTGCTGCAGCTAAATGTGCACAGAGCAGGGAGCAGCGCACAATGCTTAGCGCTGGCTCCCTGCTCTCCTAGCTACAGCACACATCGGGTTAATTAACCCGATGTGTCCTGCAGCTACATGTGCACTGCACAGAGCAGGAGCCGGCACTGACCGTGAGAGCGGCGGAGGCTGGTAACAAAGGTAAATATCGGGTAACCAAGGACAGGGCTTCTTGGTTACCCGATGTTTACATTGGTTACCAGCCTCCGCAGAAGCCGGCTCCTGCTGCCTGCACATTTAGTTGTTGCTGTCTCGCTGTCACACACAGCGATCTGTGCTTCACAGCGGGACAGCAACAACTAAAAAATGGCCCAGGACATTCAGCAACAACCAACGACCTCACAGCAGGGGCCAGGTTGTTGCTGGATGTCACACACAGCAACATCGCTAGCAACGTCACAAAAGTTGTTCGTTAGCAGCGATGTTGCTAGCGATGTTGCTTAGTGTTACGGGGCCTTAACTGGTATTGTCTTATTTGTTTTTATATGTAGCCATAAAATTGCTACTCTGTGTTACTGAACTTAATTGGATCCATGCGTAAGGGAAAATCCTTTCAAATAACTCCAGGTCACGGAACCGAGACAAGAAGAGATCCATTAGTGTTGTGATACAATTATGTGTAATCAGGTAGGAAACTGTGGCGAAGCAGGTGTAGAAGATCCCTGGGACCAATACCTTTCGTCGATAAAGGGATGGCAGAGATGGTTAGCTCAGATAGGCATAGTGATTCTTGTCATCTTAATTATTGCAGCTATTATTGTTTGTTGTATCTTTACCTGTGTAAGGAGGATGATCGAGAAACGAATAGAAACATCAGTTCCCACTTTCTTAGCTCAAGAGGTTCGTTATTCTGTAGATATAGAACAGCTAGGCCCCCTTCAGTCTTTTACAGTCCCCAACTAGGCAGTCAGAGTAGGGCGAGTACATCAGATTCTAATCAATAGGCTGTACCAAGGGGGGCAAAGGCTTAGCATTGCTCGTCTAATGGGCAGCAAAATGAAAAGTTACAGTTGAAGTATTAGAAGCTGATGGGTTAGGCATGGTAGGGTCAGAAGGTTAATAAAGTATTTAGGGGGGACTGTTGAGGAGGACCATTGGATAAAATACTTAATCTCGAGACATAGGGGATTGTGGGAAAAATGTACAATGAAATTGTTTCTCCTTACATAAGTCTGTACAGATATATCATCATGTGTGATACACATCCAAGATTGCCACTGATGACGTCATAGACCCACCCACTGACAACTCCCCGGATCTGCCCACAATGATGTCATAGGCTCACCCACAATTATATCATGGATCCACCCACCAATCAGCCCATTGACCAACCCACTTACCAATGGACACATCCAGGCATGCCCACTGTAGAGCTGACCATGTCCCTTTTTCTAGTCGATATAAGTTGCAGCTCTGAGGAAATAAAGTTCTCAGATGTGAAATCAAGGAGAGATTTCACATCTGACTCTTTGTCTGGTGTTAATTCTTCCACACATGCACTTGATCCACACCAATTAGGGCAGGAACAGGCAACAAGTGAACATTTCAGAGTGTTCACACTAACATGCATAGTGTTCCAACATAACGCTGGCCCTGTAAATCAGTAAGCTCAGCAACTCATGATGTGTACATGCTGTCAAAAACTATGAACAGCAGAGATCCAGACAGACTGCACTAGACCCAGGGAGGGTAGTTAATACTCAGTCTTTTATTTTACTGGTTTTCTATTGAAAAGGTTAAACTGTTTTGTTATATTGTTTTTAATATATTTGTAACTTTATATATGGTGTATCTAGATTGTTATGATTACCATAGCAACAATGCACATAATAGATACATGTGCCATCATGCAACAGACTAGAGGAATCATCGGAGTGACGCAAAACAGCTGCTGTCTGAGACACAACCTGGGAGGCCATAGTGAGGTTTGGCCGAGCCCGTGAGGTTTGCTGAGTTATGCAAGAGGCTCAATGAAAGAAATTCAGGCAACATTCTTAAAACATTTAATCTAGGGATGGCATCCCAGAAAGATGGAGAAAAAAAAGACCATCACTCACCTGTGGCAGGAATACATTGTCATTTTATTGAAGTAGATAAATTGACTAGTGATGGGCGGATCGCGTAGGTTTAAATGTACCCAAGCACTGACCACGGACCCAGGGTTCTTAGGGAACTCCGGGTAATGATCTGGGTCTGGCAACTGGGTAATTAATACAAATAAAGGAAAAATAAAGATAAAAAAAAGAAAGCAGGTCTCTTGCGCGGCTGTACACTGCTTCCTGGTCGCTTATCCTATATCTGGGGCCACTCATACCTCATTTATATGCACTGCTTCCTTCGCCCACCAGCAGTCCCCACATCTCTGATTGGTTGTAGTCAACGTACCCCCACCCTGAATGACAGTGTGTCTGACTACTTTCAATCAGAGACACTGTCTGTGTATATATTGCTGTAAAAATAAATAAAAAAATTGGCTTAGGATTCCCCATATTATGATACCCAGCACAGATAAAGCATATGGCTACAAGCTTCAGCCCTCAACTGTGTGTTTATCTTGGCTGTGTATTAACATAAGAGGGTCAAAAATATGGATTTTTAAAAAAAGAATTATATAAATAAATACATTTTAAACACGACGTGTGGTCCCCCCTATTTTGCTAACCAGCCATGAAAAGCCTGACAGCTGGGGGCTGGTATTCTCAGGTTGGGGAGACTCATGCTTATGGGACCTCCTCGCAGACTAACAATAGCAACCTGCAGCCACCCAGGATTGTTGCATTCATTAGATGCGACAATCCTGGAACTTGAGGGTATGTGCGCACATTGCTTTTTACCTGCTTTTTACCTGCTTTTTTGCTGCTTTTTCTTCAGCGCTGTTTAATGCCAAAATGGATGTGTTCTTCTATTCAAGCAAAGTCTATGGGAATTTGGGTTTCTTGTTCACACTATGTTGTTCAAAATGCTGCCTTTTTGTGGCAGAACTTTGGTCAAAAACTCAGCTTTGCAGTGCAAAACCCAAATGGCAAAAACAATTGACATGTTGCTTCTTTGAAAAGCTGAGTTTTTGACCAAAGTTCTGCCACAAAAAGGCAGCATTTTGAACAACATAGTGTGAACAAGAAACCCAAATTCCCATAGACTTTGCTTGAATAGAAGAACACATCCATTTTGGCATTAAACAGCGCAGAAGAAAAAGCAGCAAAAAAGCAGGTAAAAAGCAGGTAAAAAGCAACGTGCGCACATACCCTTACCCGGCTTATTCTGATTACTCTGGTGTGGTGGCAATCAAGATAATAATGGGTTAAAACATCTCACAGCTGCAAATAAGCCCTAGATTAGTAATGTGAGAAGTCTGAGACTCCTCCATTGCTAATCTGTAAGTGAAAAGAAATAAACACAAAATACCAAAAAAATCCTTTATTTAAAATAAAAAAACACACTCTTTTTCACCCCTTTATTAACCTCAAACACCCAGGTCCGACATAATCCACATGAGATTCCATGATAATTTTGGCTTTGCTACATTACTGAAGCACAGCGCGCAGGCATAGAACATGACCACTCGCTATGAGCTTCAGGCTGAGACTGAGCCACATCATTGAGCAGTGACATCACTCAAGTTATTTGCAGTCACAACTGGAGGTTCCCACCATCCTCCACCTTTTACCTCAGGTGACTTCATTGAACTGAGTGACCTCACCTCAGATGAGGTCACTAAGTTCACAGATCTGCATCTCCTGGCAGAAAACTGCATTTATTTGCCAAGAGATGCAGATATGGTGCTGAAATTTTTACACCATATTCCTGCACCCAATCTACACCTCCTGTCAAAAAACTACATCAAAACCCCATGCGGTTTTGATGCGATGGTGATGCAATTTTTTGTACATCAGGTGTACATTGGGTGCAGGAATATGGTGTGACAATTTCAGCACCAAATCTGCATCTCTTGGCCAAAAAATGCAGGAAGACGGTTATGACACTGCTTTGGTGCAGCTTTCTGCCAGGAGATGCAAATTTGGTGTTGAAATCTGTGAGCTATTATTAACCCCTTATTACCCCGATTGCCACTACACCAGGGCAATCATCAGGATGAGTCGGGTAAAGTTCGGGGATTGTTGCATCTAATGGATGTGACAATCCTGGGAGGCAGCAGACTACTATTTTTAGGCTGAGGGACCAATAAGCATGGGCATGCTGTCCATCTTAGTTTGAGCAAAATAGGAGTCAGATGCCTGAAGATCCTTGTTGTGCCAGTTGTTGGTCACAGAAATCCCACTCTTTCTAAATGTAAAAGTTTTTATAGGCTCTACTCTACGTGTGTTCCAGGGTGCATTGGAGTGTCTCCTTCTAATGTTTGAAAACCCTTCCATATAGTGCAAACACTTTACCAGTCTAGGAGTCCCACTCCTTCCAAATGGGGAAAAATGTTTTCTGAGGACATGCTCTATATGTATATCCTCCTTTTTTGATAGGCCTTGCACTTTGTGCATAGGCTTCACCAGTCTATGACCCCCACTCCTTACAAATGGGAAAAATATTGGAAATCCCATGTATATGATTCCTTTTTTTTCTTGACTGAAATGAAAAACTGGTGCATTTTTGAAAGAAGGAGCATGTCAATGCTTTCAGTATTTTTGTCTGTATTAAAGCTGGAAGACAAAGAAGCACAAATAGGGTCTTGCCCAGGTGATGAATGAGGGTGAAAGTACTGAGAGAGGCTCACCTTGGTGGGTTGTGACAGTCACAACCACTGTATTGACATATAACACATCTACTGCAGCCCCACTTGTAGGTACATTTGGAATGCTGCAGGAAAAATTAATGCTGCACTGCCATGAATAGAAGGAAACGCCAGGAAAATCAATGGTAATTTTATTTAGCAAAGTGTTTCGGGATAAATTCTTTCTCCTTCATCAGGTCAAAATCACATTGACCACATGTGATTTTGACCCGATGAAGGAGAAAGAATTGTCCAAAATGCGTTTTTAAATAAAAACACCATTATTTTTTCCTGGAGTTTTTTTTATACTCATGGCAGTGCTGCATTAACCCTTCTTGCACCATTCCAAATCTTCAGTATTTTTGTTGCATTTTTGCAGCAGTTTTTTACCATTGAAAGCAATGAAAAAGTGCAAAAACGCTATGTGTGAACATAGCCTAAGGGGTGTAAAAGCCATTCTTTTTTCTCTTTTTAAATTTGCCATATATGCAATTCAATATCAAGGAAATAAAGTTTCCTAACATTTTTTCCTCTAAAATCCTGACAAGATGTGTCCAGGCATCTCCCCCATGCTGTTCCCATTCTAATTGAGCGATGTTTCCATTCATTTCACAGATTTTACTGCCCCCCCCCCCCCCCCAGAAGACCTGGAAGGGTCTGTCGGAAAAATGCTTGAGTTTCCCATTGACTTCCATTATACTCGTTACTCATGACAAGTACCTTAGCAGTCAGATTTGCCTGATTCGAGAAACGAGCACCCAAGCATATTGGTGCTCTCTCATCATCACTAATAATAAGCTCTTCTTTGCTAGTGATCATTCTGTTCTCAATATTGCACTGTTGCTACATTGTGTGTGCCTTTCTGCAAGCTAGTATACAGATTGCCTCTTTATCACTGTCTACATTTCAGATGGGTGCAACAATGACAGGAAACAACATATTTCTTCAATCAACAGCTTTTTATTATCTCCGGAGGCATGACAACAATGAGAAGTTTGTTTACAATACTTGGCAGTGTGACCAATGATGAACACACTTTAGTCCAGTGAATAGAGTGTATGACTCTGAATCCGTGTCCCAACTGTATGACGCTTTGTAGTGTGGGCCGCACTCCGCAGGGTGTCCACTTCTCGATACTGACACACCAAGGCTGACAACTGATTAATCATCAGCCAAACCTGCAAACACAACTCTAATTGGTGGATGGCTCTTTTCTATCCCTATTTGCACACCAGGCACAATACAGACAGAAAAAAGAACCTACATAGTGGAAAATCATCACATACCATAGGTGGGCTCTCTCTTTGTTGTCAGGAATTACCCCATATACATTTTTACCCCATATACATTTTTACCCCATATGATTTCCCCATATATATATTTCTCATATTTAAGGCATCTCATATTTCCGTCAAGCTTTCCAAGTGCATTGTTTTTTAGTACAATTTTTTGCACTCATGGGGATGAGCCATGTATTTTGTTGAGCTCCAGTAGGAGTTTGCCATATTTTGGATGCTGCTTTTTCTTCCTTAGCAACATTCCCTGAAAATGGATCCTGATGTTGGGTAGTTGAACAGACAGTTTTAATAGGAGTCTTCTGACGTGGTGGCTTCTCTGCTTTGACAATCTTCAGGGGCCCCATCCTCTGTTGTGCAGTTGCTGACATCAGAATTTTACCCTCACTGAACTGTGCACAGTAGTTAAAAAATGTATTCAGGGATTGCCAATACTGTTATTTTACTTTATGCTCTGGATCACATTCCATTCAGGTGCGCCTGATGTAATGATCTCTTGCTAATCTCTGTTAGGCTATGTGCGCACTAGAAAAGTGAAGTTTCTCAAGAAAATTTCTTGAGAAACTTCTGGGAGTGGAAGATTTCCGCACCTACGGAAAAATCCGCGGCAAAAACGCATGCGGATTTGCCGCAGGTTGGTCCCTGCGTTTTTTTCAGGCTGTAAACTGGAGTTAGATATAAATAAAGCATGTTGAAAAATAAAAAAAAGAACAAGAAAAAAAAAATTATATTTGATGTCATTTCCTTCTTCATCAGTCTCCATATTCTATGGTGAATTTATTCTCAATTTACCTCTGGAAAGATGGCAAGCAATGCACTTTCCTTACAGCTCCACACACCACATTTTCAACTTCTTTTAGTGACCGTAGTCACTTTATTACGTCGCCGTAGAGAACAGGTATGCTTTTTTATTTTCCTTTTTTGCCATATAAAAAAAACTAATTTTTGGTATTAATAATATAATTTTTTTAGGCCAAAAAAAAAAATGTGGATTCATCCGCTTCTTGTGGCTCGGGAGACAAAAGGACATTTTAGGGTCCTGTATCAAGATTTACGAAGGTAGGTTTATTTTTTGACTATCTATTCATCTATCATTCTATCTATCTATCTATCTATCTATCTTTTTATCTATCTATCCTTTCTATCTATCTATCTATATATCTATCCATCTATTATCTATCTATCAATTATCATCTATCTATCTATCTATCTATCTATCTATCTATCTATCTATCTAGCCTATCTATCTATCCCTCTATCTATCTATCTATCTATCTATCTATCTATCTTTTTATCTATCTTTTTATCTATCTATCCATCCTTTCTATCTATCTATCTATCCATCTATATATCTATCCATTATCTATCTATCTATCTATCTATCCCTCTATCTATCCCTCTATCTATCCCTCTATCTATCTATCCATCTATCTATCTATCTATCTCTCTATCTATCCCTCTATCTATCTCTCTATCTATCCCTCTATCTATCCCTCTATCTATCCCTCTATCTATCCCTCTATCTATCTATCTATCTATCTATCCCTCTATCTATCTATCTATCTATCTATCTATCCCTCTATCTATCTATCTATCTATCTATCTATCTATCTATCTATCCATTTATCTATCTATCTTTTTGTATCTATTTATTATCTATCTATCCATCTCTCTTTCTGTATGAATATATCCTTCTATCTATATTATTCTATCCTTCTACCTCTGTCTGTCTGTAGAAATCCTTTATCTATCTCTGTCTACATATTTATCTGTGTCACATTTTTTGATTTATTTATTTTTTTCCAGATTTCCCGAAAAAAAGTTTACTTCTTTTTGTCGCTTGACTATTCCCGCCTTCGATCGACTATTAGCAATTGTACATTCTGATTTATGTTATGCGGATACCCGGATGAGGAAGTCAGTGTCTGCTGAGGAGCGGCTGCTCATCACCTTGCGGTAAGTATTTTTTAAAAATCCTTTCAATTTTTTTTTTTTTTTTAAATTTTATTTCTGATCATGTGAAGAGTTCATTTCCATGCATGCAATGCTTTCTATTTGTGTCTATTTCTAATTCTTTGTCTTTGTATTTTGCAGATTTCTGGCCACAGGAGAGAGCTACACATCCCTGCACCTTCAATTTCGGGTTGGTAAATCAACCATCTCTGAAATTGTGAGGTGCACATGTGGCGTGATCTGGCAGAAATTGCAGCCCATGGTGATGCCTTCCCCAACCGAGGAGACTTGGCTTCAGGTTGCAGCGGGCTTTCAAACTGTGGCCAACTTCCCCAACTGCATAGGTGCGGTCGATGGCAAACATTTAAGAGTGCAGAAGCCACCGCGATCAGGATCACTCTTTAATTATAAGAAGTATTTTTCGGTGGTCCTCCTCATGGCGGTGGCTGATGCACATTACAAATTTATTGCCATTGATGTCAGTGCTTATGGCAGTACGGGGGATTCTCGGGTGTTGCGAACATCACAGATTGGACTGCAAGTTCTCCAGGATTGCGTAATGCTCCCAGCCCCACAACCTTTACCGGGCTCCACAGATCCACTCCCCTTTGTGATGGTATCGGATGAGGCATTTCCTTTATTGCCAAACCTGCTGCGCCCATACCCACGGAGGGGACTGGATACCCGGCGGAGGATTTTTAATTATAGGCTGAGTCGTGCACGCAGATATGTGGAGTGCACCTTTGGAATCCTGACTAGTCAGTGGAGGATTCTACACACAACCATCCAGTTAGAAACAGAAACCGTTGACACTGATTAAAGCCTGTTGTGTTCTCCACAACTATGCTCGAGAGTATAGCTCTCAGCAAGTTGAGGAAACACAGCAGGCCGAATTTAATCCAGTGATCAACGTGTCTTCGGGAAGACCAACTAACTCGGGTGTGTTGGTGCGAGAATCCTTCACTGACTACTTCATGAGTCCAGAAGGTGCCGTGCACTGGCAATACTCCTGTGTCGGTGATGTGCAGCCGGATCAGCAGACACCCATGGGACAAGGTTAATGGCAAATGTGACGCCCCTGTGCCAGCAGCCGGCGCAGCTCGGATCCGGACCCGTGTGATGGCTAGAGGGATCCTCCAGACCCGTTGGTCACGTGGACACTACCGATGAAAAGGGGACGTTTTTGTACGTGATTTGCCGCAGACAGTCTGTGCATGTGATGTGCAGCCAGATCTGCAGACAGCAATGGGACATCTGCTGTACCCTTCATCTAATAGTGTGTTATGTATATACATTTTGCAATCTGTATTTGTTTTTTAGCTTAAGGTAATATATGGACAAAATTGCTTGAATTCCTTTTTGCCAAAAAAATATTTTAATTAAATTTAATTCCAAGAAAAATTCTGTTTATTTTTTCCTCCACCAACCAACACATACATATTTGTCAATTTAATTGTTTTATTGCAACATACCAAAAAATTACATTACTGAAAAAGATATTCTTTACTGACAATATACATCAATCATCAACATCAGCATCAATAATGTTTAATCAAGACACAAACTGGGTGAGGACCTGAAAAGTTACATACATTGCAATCTGGAGTTCTCACCCGAGCTCCGCAGAGCAGCCTCAACTGAACTCAAGTTTTGCAAGACTATACCGCAAGCGCTGACTGATTTCACGGCGATTGCGGTTCAGTTCATGAATCATGACAGCTGCAGACAAGCCATGCTGAAGTACGAAGCTCTCACCTGAGCTACAGAGTTCAGCACGGCCTGTCCGCAGCTGTCATTAACTGAAATGCAATTGTCACGGGATCAGTCGGTGCACGCAGTTCATTATAGCAAAACCTAATGGGTACTTTGCACGTTGCGACATCGCTAGTAAGATATCACCAGGGTAAAATGTAAAGTGACGCACATCATGTGCCGGTAACGACGTCGCAATGTGTAAAGCAAAAAAACACTGATAAGCATTGTAAATCGCTGATCTGTGTAGTTTCTGTCATTTTAATTATGTCACACCAATAGGAGATACGATGTTGTTCCTCGTTCCTGCGGCATCACACATCGGTTTGTGTAAGAAACCGCAGGAGCGAGGAACATCTCCTTACCTGCCTGCACCGGCTATGCGGAAGGAAGGAGGTGGGCAGGATTTTTACGTCACACTCATCTCCGCCCCTCCGTTTCTATTGGCCGCCTACCCTTGCTGTGATGTCGTACGACCTGCCCCGTTAGGAAGGAGGCGGGTCGCTGGCCAGAGTGACGTCGCAGGGCAGTTAAGTGCTTGTGAAGCTGCCGTAGCGATAATGTTCGCTACGGTAGCTATCACAAGATATCTCATCAGCAACGGGGGCGGGGACTATCGCGCTCTGCATCGCTATCATCGGCTAGCGATGTCGCAGAGTGCAAAGTACCCTTACTTCAGGCCATGCTGTACTCCGTAATTAGGCTTCTGCAATCTGCCTTATAATCTAATTTTCAAACAAGAACTTGGGTTAGTGTTCCGGGAGCGCAACACTTTTTACAACCTATACAAGTCCTGCGTTACATATCCAAAGGAGTCAGCCTGGGTGGAAGGGGCAGCTGCTTGTGAGTGGCTTTCATAAGTTGTGTTAGCTACTGCACCAGCTATTTGATTTTGTGGATGCATATTGTAGGAATAAGCAATGTTTGTTTGTTGAGGGAGGTTTCTAATTGGTCTATTTATTTGGGTGGGGGAAAAAGCATCCAGAATGAGATTAAGAAGGTCACCTACACGTGGATGGGGGGGGGGGGGCTTTTCAAAGCCGTCAAAAAGGGTGCAGCAGGCCATCATACAGGCTGACTGCGTCTCTTTTGACATGTCAGAAAGCCTGCTACCAAGACTGGCGGCAAATAATTCGCACTTGGTATTTGGTTTTGATGCAGAATTTTTCAGCATGGACAAAGCCTCGCATGTTAGCTCGTCACACTGCTCAGCAACATTTTTTGACACTTGAACTCCCTTCCCTTTCTTCCGCCGTAATGTCAGGTTTCGTGCTGACGCTGCAGAAGATTGTGGCGGATCAGCAGCACTGGAAGTGGATGCAAAGCTGAACACGCCGGGGTCAGTCCCTGTGCAGAGTCAGGGATGCAGGGACGTTTAGCGGCAGAAGCTGCTGATGTATCAGCATCCTCGAAGAAAGATGCTTCTTCAGATTGTGTTGAACCTTCTGGCATTTCAGATGTCATGTCATCAGGCTCCCCAGGCAAGAGGTTACCTTCTGTCCTATGATTGGAAAAAAAAAAAAAATGAATGTATTGCAAACAAAATGTGATTTTTAAATGGTTAAAAATGTAAAGTACTTACTGCCGTAAGCTTCTGCCCGTTAGTAGAAAATGGAGCTCGTCCTCAAAAAGAATTTTCCCTTTTTGGCCAGCAGATCCACTTTTGCTGCCCTTTGATAGATCCTTTGTGAAGCGGTCCTTCACTGACCTCCAGCGGTTCCTCACATCTTTATCTGTAAAAAAACCCCAAAACATTATAAAAATAATTGAATCAAGAGCTGGAAAAAAAAGGATTGTCATAAAAATTCATTTTCAATTTACCAATTTGCACTTGAAGTGGTGTGTCAGCTTCGTCCCACAACGGGAATAGATCACGGCAAATTTGTGTCCAAGTCACATGTTTTTTATATCTGTTCAGATATTCAGAACACGCGGGATCCCAAATTATGGGATTTGCCTCCACCTGCAATTTAATAAAAAAAAAAAAATTAGACTTTTAAAACATATAAAATAACCTCAAACTAATGTGACAGGGGATAATGGATACACAAACATATAGGTAAATAATAGACGGATAGATAGATAATCAATAGATAAATAGATAGATAATCAATAGATAGATAAATAGATGATGGATAGAGGGATAGATAATGGATAGATAGATAGAGGGATGGATATATTACATAGATGGATGGATGGATATAGATAGATAGATAGAAGGATGGATGGATATAGATAGATAGATAGAAGGATGGATGGAGATAGATAGATAGAAGGATGGATGGATATAGATAGATAGATAGAAGGATGGATATAGATAGATAGATAGAAGGATGGATGTAGATAGAAGGATGGATATAGATAGATAGATAGATAGAAGGATGGATGGATATAGATAGATAGAAGGATGGATGGATATAGATAGATAGATAGAAGGATGGATATAGATAGATAGAAGGATGGATATAGATAGATAGATAGATAGATAGATAGATAGAAGGATGGATGGATATAGATAGATAGAAGGATGGATATAGATAGATAGATAGATAGATAGATAGATAAAAGGATAGATATAGATAGATAGATAGATAGAAGGATGGATATAGATAGATAGATAGAAGGATGGATATAGATAGATAGAAGGATGGATGGATATAGATAGATAGATAGAAGGATGGATATAGATAGATAGATAGGATGGATATAGATAGATAGATAGAAGGATAGATATAGATAGATAGATAGATAGATAGATAGATAGATAGATAGAAGGATGGATATAGATAGATAGATAGATAGATAGATAGAAGGATGGATGGATATAGATAGATAGATAGAAGGATGGATGGATATAGATAGATAGATAGATAGAAGGATGGATATAGATAGATAGATAGAAGGATGGATATAGATAGATAGAAGGATGGATATAGATAGATAGATAGATAGATAGATAGAAGGATGGATGGATATAGATAGATAGATAGAAGGATGGATATAGATAGATAGATAGATAGATAGAAGGATGGATGGATATAGATAGATAGATAGAAGGATGGATATAGATAGATAGATATATAGATAGAAGGATGGATGGATATAGATAGATAGATAGAAGGATGGATGGATATAGATAGATAGATAGAAGGATGGATATAGATAGATAGATAGATAGAATGATGGATGGATATAGATAGATAGAAGGATGGATATAGATAGATAGATAGAAGGATGGATGGATATAGATAGATAGATAGAAGGATGGATATAGATAGATAGAAGGATGGATATAGATAGATAGATAGATAGATAGATAGATAGATAGATAGATAGATAGAAGGATGGATGGATATAGATAGATAGAAGGATGGATATAGATAGATAGAAGGATGGATATAGATAGATAGATAGATAGAAGGATGGATGGATATAGATAGATAGATAGAAGGATGGATGGATATAGATAGATAGATAGAAGGATGGATATAGATAGATAGAAGGATGGATGGATATAGATAGATAGATAGAAGGATGGATATAGATAGATAGATAGAAGGATGGATATAGATAGATAGATAGAAGGATGGATATAGATAGATAGATAGATAGAAGGATGGATATAGATAGATAGATAGAAGGATGGATGGAGATAGATAGATAGATAGAAGGATGGATATAGATAGATAGATAGATAGATAGAAGGATGGATGGATATAGATAGATAGATAGAAGGATGGATGAATTTAGATAGATAGATATGGATAGATAGAAGGATGGATGGATATAGATAGATAGATATGGATAGATAGAAGGATGGATGGATATAGATAGATAGATAGATATGGATAGATAGAAGGATGGATGGATATAGATAGATAGATAGATATGGATAGATAGAAGGATGGATGGATATAGATAGATAGATATGGATAGATAGAAGGATGGATGGATATAGATAGATAGATAGATATGGATAGATAGAAGGATGGATGGATATAGATAGATAGATAGAAGGATGGATATAGATAGATAGAAGGATGGATATAGATAGATAGATAGATAGAAGGATGGATGGATATAGATAGATAGATAGAAGGATGGATGGATTTAGATAGATAGATAGAAGGATGGATGGATATAGATAGATAGATAGAAGGATGGATGAATTTAGATAGATAGAAGGATGGATGGATATAGATAGATAGATAGATATGGATAGATAGAAGGATGGATGGATATAGATAGATAGATATGGATAGATAGAAGGATGGATGGATATAGATAGATAGATATGGATAGATAGAAGGATGGATGGATATAGATAGATAGATAGATATGGATAGATAGAAGGATGGATGGATATAGATAGATAGATAGATATGGATAGATAGAAGGATGGATGGATATAGATAGATAGATAGATAGATAGATAGATAGATATTAACAGCTTTAATTTGTGATGTATGTGATTCCCCCCCCACAGTATTTGTGACAGAGCAGTGACACTGTGGGACCTCGGATCTGAGATCTCACAGGGTCACTGCCGGCTGGTGCCGTCACGCTATTACCGCTGACGAGGTCGTGTGAGGACACACAAGATCCCGCGAGCGGTAATGTCAGCAGCGTGGGAAATGCCCTGGAGTGACCCGTGCAGCCTCGTACATGGAGCTGTATTGATCATTCTGCCTGAGACGTCGCTGGATGCAAGCGTCGCCAGACCTCCGGTTTTGGAGTACTTCGGAGCTGGATGTTTGGGGGGGCCGTGTTAATAAAGGGGTCAAAGAAGGGGCTGTATTTTATTTAAAATAAAGGCTTTTCGGTGTGTGTGTGTTTATTTACTATCACGGCACGATTAGTGATGGCGTGTCATAGACGCTGCCATTACTAATTGTGGACTTAGCGGCAGCTATAGGCTGCCGTTAACTCATTCATTACCCCGTTGCCACAGCAACCGGGAAGGGCCGGTGACACAACGGGACTGTGGCATCTGATGGATGCCACGGTCTCGGGGCAGCGCTGGCTGATATTCTCGGCTGCGGGAGGAGGGGGGCAATAACCATAGCCCTCGTCCTCCCCAGCCTGTGAATACCAGCCCCCCGCTGTGTGTTTACCTTGGTCGGGCGGTAAAAATACAGCGGAGCTCACGCTTTTTTTTTTTTAATACGGGTCAGTGTAATGTATGTATCTTTGGGTGCATTGTATACTTACCAATTCGATTAATTTTTTAACATCTAGGGTCATTCTGTTGTACCACGACATTTTCAATAGAAAATGTTGGAACTTCCTCATCCAGTCTGACATCACTTCCCTGCAATCCGCATGGAAGGAAGGAACATTCCCGCAGGTAAATCGCGGCTATTCCGGTGGTATACCGCACATCATTTGCTACCTGCGGTGTACCCCCGGAATTTCGCGATTACATTAGAAAGTGCTGTGGTGGGGGAGACAAAGAAAGGCGCAATAGGGTTTTACCCGGTTTACAGAGTGAAAGAGGATAAAAACAGTGCACTCACCTGGCCGGGTTGTGCCAGTCACAACCCCTTTATTAGCATGGATGAGCGCTTGGGTGGTTCTGCAGCGGCCCCGTTATAGAGCAGATTTTGAATATGAAAGACTGGAGAAAACGGGTTTATTGCCGCGCTAAAAACCACGAGCATGTATAAGTCAAAATATTCTTTTTATTTAGATCATTCCTACGCGTTTCTGAGGCTCATCTGCCTCCTTCCTCAGGGAAAAAGAATCTCAAAATTCTTTTTCCCTGAGGAAGGAGGCAGATGAGCCTCAGAAACGCGTAGGAATGATCTAAATAAAAAGAATATTTTGACTTATACATGCTCGTGGTTTTTAGCGCGGCAATAAACCCGTTTTCTCCAGTCCTTCATATTCAAAATCAGCGATTACATTAGAGTGAATGGAGTGAAATTCCGGGGGTATACCGCAGCTACCTGCGGAAATAATGGACATGCTCATTTTCTCAAGAAATTTTCTCGAGAAATTCTTCTCAAGGAAATTTCTTGAGAAAAATCCGCACAGTGCGCACAGCTATTTTTTTTTTTTTCATAGAATTTGCTGGGAAATGTCTGCACAAAGATTGCAGACATTTCTCAAGAAATTTCCGCGGCAAATCCGCCGGTAAATCCGCGGGTAAAAAGGTCTAGTGCGCACAGAGCCTTACTGAAGACACAAACTAGCACTGTCATAATGTGATGTTGTCATGTACAATGTAATGTGCAGTGTTCCTGCATAATAATAAGGTATAAGTGCTAAGTAGAAAGTAAAGCTTTCATGCGGACTATGGGGATAGCGGGAAACTGGGGCTCCTAAGCTGACCCTCAGATTAGGGGGCCTTATGCTATCCCAATTGTCAGAGATACCCTTAATGGTGGGGATGTCTGAGTCTCCTTCCTGGCCATGCTCCTTACCAGCCTTTATATTATACCCTCTCCGCTTTCCCCAGGGGGGCCGGAACTGGAGTGTGATTTAACCCACAGAAATAGACAGACAGGAGAATCTAAAACTCTGTCCCACAGCACTCACAGAGATATAAAGCAATAAGAAATTAGGAGGAAAACAAGAGCAGGGTGGAAACAACAAGATGACAGGTAACTCAACAACAACACCAAACACAAAGCAATTCTTTCTCCAGCAAGTATCGGACACTGCAACTCACAGATCAACACAGCATAAACTATAGTCGGCGTGGGTAGATTTCCTCCAGACTAAAAATAAGAGGAGCAGAAGTGATTGGCTTCCTTACAACATGTGATCAAAGAAGTATAACAAACAGGCTATCAGAGGTTAATTCTTGCTAGCCTGTCTATGAATGAGCAGACTGCAGGTTAACGCCATGGTCTGTCTGTGTTGATCAGAAACACCAGACAAACCATCAGATGCAGTGTCATACTCTGCAATGCAAACAGAGCCTGATACCCCAGAAGTGGCGCATCCATTAGACGTGCCAATCCTGGCGCTTCGCCCCAGCTCATCCCGCGCCCTGGTGCGTTGGCAAACGAGGTAATATATGGGGTTGATGCCAGATGTGTAATGTCACCTGGCATCAAGCCCTGGGGTTGGTGAGGTCAGGCGTCTATCAGATACCCGACATCACCAACCCAGTCAGTAAGAAATAAAAAATAGACAACAAAAAAAGTTTTATTTGAAAAAACACTCCCCAAAACATTCCCTCTTTAACCAATTTATTGAAAAGAACAATCAATTCCACGTCCGGCGTAATCCAATAAGGGGGGGGGGGGCACGGCGATCCATACCATAGTCGCTGTCCCAGTCAATGAAGAACAGAATGTTCCCCATTGGCTGGGAGAGCAATGCAGTGACCTGAGCTAACATCAATAGGTCAGCCCAGGTCACTGCAGGGGATGCCGAGCGCTGCCATCAGGAGCATAGATGAGATCATTACCTTCTGTGATCATCTCCTGTACTGCTGATGTCAGCGCTGTCACTGACTTCTATGCCCGCCGCGTTGTCAGAAGTATCGCGAGAGCCCGTGACGTCACCACTAGTGACAGTCTCGGGCCGCTCGCGAGACGGGCATAGACAGCAGTGACAGCGCTGACGTCAGGAGGCAGGAGATCGTCACAGCAGGTAATGATCTCACCTCCTGACAGCAGCGATCGTCATCCCCGCGGCTCCCAGCACTGCAGGGTGTCAGTGTCTGCCTGCGCTGCCGCGTGACAGGCTGCTGACACTGCGGGCAGACACTGACACCCTGCAGTGCAGTGTCAGTGTCTACCTGTGTCAGTGTCTGCCTGCGCTGCAGCGTGACAAGCTGCTGGCACTGCGGGCAGACACTGACACCCTGTAGTGCAGGCAGCCGCGAGGCCGGAGCAGGACACAGACTGCACGGGCACCTGGAGGTCGCACGGAAGTGCTTCTGTGCGGCGTCCAGGGAGTGTGACGTCTGTGTTTACTCTGCTCCGCTTCCTCTTCCTGGCATAATGGCATCGCTTCCTGCAAATCCGCAGGCAGCGATGAGCATTACCGCAGGTAAATCACGGCTATACCGGGGGTATACCGCACATCATTTGCTACCTGCGGTATACCCCCGGAATTTCGCGATTACATTACAGTGAATGGAGTGAAATTCCGGGGGTATACCGCAGGTACCTGCGGAAAATAATGGACATGCTTATTTTCTCAAGAAAGTTTCTCGAGAAAATTTTCTCAAGGAAATTTCTTGAGAAAAATCCGCACAGTGCGCTCAGCTATTTTTTTTTCTCATAGGATTTGCTGGGAAATGTCTGCACAAAGATTGCAGACATTTCTCAAGAAATTTCTGCAGCAAATCCGCGGGTAAATCCGCGGGCAAAACGGCCTAGTGCGCACAGAGCCTTAGTGTTCAAGTTGTGAGTCATCTCCCCTGTCTTTTTGTTTGTTGGTGTTTTTTATCTTGGTCTGCATAGAGAAAGATGGAGAAATTGATGAAATTGTATCTAGTTGTTGCCGGAAAAATCCAGATGAGAGTGAACTTTGTTGTGGATGTGGGGACTCTACTGTTGATAAACCATGTGCTATCTCTGGTGGCAGCCATTTGAAGCCATCTCAGCATGTGTTATTTTCAGATCTTAAAATGGTGGCCGAGGCATGGTTAAGACAAAGAAAGGAAGTGAGTGGGGGATGTGTGAAGAAGACCATGTGCTGTGTAAATGTTTGAACAATAGACTGGGTGGACTACTATATACTTAGACAGAAAAATAAGTGTTTTTAATTATAATTAGACTAAGATCGTGGACATATATATACATATACAGTACAGACCAAAAGTTTGGACACACCTTCTCATTCTTTATTTTCATGACTCTGAAAATTGTAGATTCACATTGAAGGCATCAAAACTATAAATTAACACATGTGGAATGAAATACTTAACAAAAAAGTGTGAAACAACTGAAAATATGTATTATATTCCATGTTCTTCAAAGTAGCCACCTTTTGCTTTGATTACTGCTTTGCACACTCTTGGCATTCTCTTGATGAGCTTCAAGAGGTAGTCACCGGAAATGGTTTCACTTCACAGATGTGCCCTGTCAAGTTTAATAAGTGGGATTTCTTGCCTTATTGTCACGCTCCCGAGGCCTTGGCGCCGCTCGTCACAACGCCGCTTATCTCGGCACCGCTCCTCACTCACCGACCCGGTCCCCATGCGCTCTGACTGTGGCTGCCGCTCCCGTTCCCCCTCCTCAGCCTCCTCCGTGCTCCCTGCTCCTCGTCCCTGCCGTCTCGCTGCAGCCCGGGACTCTGCTTCCAGCTCTCCTGCGTCTCCTCCTGCACTGATCTCCGGCTCCCGGGCCTCGCACATGCGCACTAGGGTGCGGGCGCGCTCCCTCACCTTATCTTAAAGGGCCAGCATCTCTGAAACAGGATTTGGCTGATAACAGGTACAGGGTATATAAGACTTCCTTTTCTATGTGGGCAGTGCCTGTTCAACATGTATTAGCAGCCTTGTCTCTTGTTCTAGGTGTTCAGGTCCCTCTGTGTTACATACGCAGGTTAACCCTGTCTCTGCCCAAAGATCCCGACTTCCAGCCTGTGTGTGTCCAGCCCACCGGTCTTCCAGGAGATTCCCCAGTGACGATCTGCTGTGGATTACATCACCTTCCGTCAGCCTGTACCCATCACCGGTTCTGGACTCCACCGGGTATCATCTGTCTGCACCCTCACTGATCCCTGATTCCGTCTGTGACCACCAGTTGGACCAGCCTCCCTATCCTGCACGGACATCTTCAGGACGCTAACATATGTTCCTGTCATGTCTCGGCTGCTGTGCATCTAGGCCCTCTGGGGTGGCTGCCAGACAGCCCCTGTATAGGGGTCCGCTCCTGGTAGTCTCCCTGGGGGAGTCTGGTGCACAGTCCTGTGGATCCTCCTTTGCACCGAACATTACACTTATAAATGGGGTTGGGACCATCAGTTGTGTTGTGCAGAAGTCTGGTGGATACACAGCGGATAGTCCTACTGAAAAGACTGTTAAAATTTGTATTATGGCAAGAAAAAAGCAGCAAAGTAAAGAAAAATGAGTGGCCATCATTACTTTAAGAAATTAAGGTCAGTCAGTCTGAAAAATTGGGAAAACTTTGAAAGTGTCCCCACGTGAAGTGACAAAAACCATCAAATGCTACAAAGAAACTGGCCCACATGAGGACTGCCACAGGAAAGGAAGACCAAGAGGCACCTCTGCTGCGGAGGATAAGTTTATCCGAGTCACCATCCTCAGAAATCACAGGTTAAGAACAGCTCAGATTAGAGACCAGGTCAATGCCACAAAGAGTTCTAGCAGCAGACACATTTCTAGAACAACTGTTAAGAGGAGACTTTGTGCAGCAGGCCTTCATGATAAAATATCTGCTAGTAAACCACTGCTCAGGACAGGCAACAAGCAGAAGAGATTTGTTTGGGCTAAAGAACACAAGGAATGGACATTAGACCAGTGGAAATCTGTGCTTTGGTCTGATGAGTCCAAATTTTAGATCTTTGGATGCAACCACTGTGTCTTTGTGCGACACAGAAAAGGTGTACGGATGGACTCTACATGCCTGGTTCCCACCATGAAGCATGGAGGAGAAGGTGGGATGGTGTGGGGGTGCTTTGATGGTGACACTGTTGGTGATTTATTCAAAATTGAAGGCATACTGAACCAGCTACCACAGCATATTGCAGCGGCATGCTATTCCATCCGGTTTGCGTTTAGTTGGACAATCATTTATTTTTAAGCAGGACAATGACCCTAAGCACACCTCCAGGCTGTGTAAGGGCTATTTGACTAAGAAGGAGAGTGATGCGGTGCTACGCCAGATGACCTGGCCTCCACAGTCACCTGACCTTAACCCAATTGAGATGGTTTGGGGTGAGCTGGACCGCAGAGTGAAGGCAAAAGGGCCAACAAGTGCTAAGCATCTCTGGGAACTCCTTCAAGACTGTTGGAAGACCATTTCCGGTGACTACCTCTTGAAGCTCATCAAGAGAATGCCAAGAGTGTGCAAAGCAGTAATCAAAAGAAAAGGTGGCTACTTTGAAGAACCTAGAATATAAGACATATTTTCAGTTGTTTCATACTTTTTTGTTAAGTATTTCATTCCACATGTGTTAATTCATAGTTTGATGCCTTCAATGTGAATCTACAATTTTCAGAGTCATGAAAATAAAGAAAACTCTTTGAATGTGAAGGTGTGTCCAAACATTTGGTCTGTACTGTGTATATATATGCATATATATGTGTGTGTGTGTGTGTGTGTGTGTGTATGTATAAAGTATAGAAAATAGGGGAGAAAGAGTTTGAGCAGATGTGAGGTCAGTTTTCCCTTTTCCCTGCCACATGCTCCTACCAATCCAAAATGGTGGCTGATGCATGTTTAAGACAATGACAGGAAGTGAGTGGGGGCATGTGTGAGATAACTAGCAGACTATGTCCTGTGTAAAATGTTTGAACAGACTGGGTGGACTGCTACATAACTACAGAGAAAAATAAGTGTTTTTATCTATAATTAGACTAAGATCGTGGACAAATATATATATTTTTATATATATATATATATATATATATATATATATATATATATATATATATATATATATATATATCTATATATATTTATATATATTGTGATAGCACGCTCCGGGATCGCCTTTGCTGGGTTCAAAGGGCACGTATTCACCTCAGGCAGACAGCCGAATTCAAGGTGTAACTGACGCTTGGTCAGGTTTATTGCAGTGAAGCATAAACAAAAGAAAAAACACCAACAAAATAAATCCTTGCCTGTCCGGCGCTAACTATACACGGTGATATCCTGACTACAAACTGGAGGGCTTCTCCCTTCCAGCTAAACCATACAGACATCAAGCACTGCTCCAACTTACAAGTGTCTCCTACACAGACAGGCTTACTGTGTTGCCCAGATGGAGACCCTCCCCCAACTTCCCAGATTCCTTTTACCTCTGTCCTTCACATCCCATTAATCCATTAGTAGCCAGGTGATCCTGACCAGGCTAAGTCCCATAGGACCGATACCGGGGTGAGATATACCTGCCCTCATCCACTAATCCCACATGAGTCTCACAATATATATATACAGTGCCTACAAGTAGTATTCAACCCCCTGCAGATTTAGCAGGTTTACACATTCGGAATTAACTTGGCATTGTGACATTTGGACTGTAGATCAGCCTGGAAGTGTGAAATGCACTGCAGCAAAAAAGAATGTTATTTCTTTTTTTTATTTTTTTTTTTTTAAATTGTGAAAAGTTTATTCAGAGGGTCATTTATTATTAAACCCCTCAAACCACAAGAATTCTGTTTGGTTCCCCTAAAGTATTAATAAGTATTTCAGGCACAAAGAACAATGAGCTTCACATGTTTGGATTAGTTATCTCTTTTTCCAGCCTTTTCTGACTAATTAATACCCTCCCCAAACTTGTGAACAGCACTCATGCTTGGTCAACATGGGAAAGACAAAGGAGCATTCCAAGGCTATCAGAGACAAGATCGTGGAGGGTCACAAGGCTGGCAAGGGGTACAAAACCCTTTCCAAGGAGTTGGGCCTACCTGTCTCCACTGTTGGGAGCATCATCCGGAAGTGGAAGGCTTATGGAACTACTGTTAGCCTTCCACGGCCTGGACAGCCTTTGAAAGTTTCCACCCGTGCCGAGGCCAGGCTTGTCCGAAGAGTCAAGGCTAACCCAAGGACAACAAGGAAGGAGCTCCAGGAAGATCTCATGACATTGGTTTCAGTCAATACCATAAGTAACGTACTCCACCGCAATGGTCTCCGTTCCAGACGAGCCCGTAAGGTACCTTTACTTTCAAAGCGTCATGTCAAGGCTCGTCTACAGTTTGCTCATGATCACTTGGAGGACTCTGAGACAGACTGGTTCAAGGTTCTCTGGTCTGATGAGACCAAGATCGAGATCTTTGGTGCCAACCACACACGTGACATTTGGAGACTGGATGGCACTGCATACGACCCCAAGAATACCATCCCTACAGTCAAGCATGGTGGTGGCAGCATTATGCTGTGGGGCTGTTTCTCAGCCAAGGGGCCTGGCCATCTGGTCCGCATCCATGGGAAGATGGATAGCACGGCCTACCTGGAGATTTTGGCCAAGAACCCCCGCTCCTCCATCAAGGATCTTAAGATGGGTCGTCATTTCATCTTCCAACAAAACAACAACCCAAAGCACACAGCCAAGAAAACCAAGGCCTGGTTCAAGAGGGAAAAAATCAAGGTGTTGGTGTGGCCTAGTCAGTCTCCTGACCTTAACCCAATTGAAAACTTGTGGAAGGAGCTCAAGATTAAAGTCCACATGAGACACCCAAAGAACCTAGATAACTTGGAGAAGATCTGCATGGAGGAGTGGGCCAAGATAACTCCAGAGACCTGTGCCGGCCTGATCAGGTCTTATAAAAGACGATTATTAGCTGTAATTGCAAACAAGGGTTATTCCACAAAATATTAAACCCAAGGGGTTGAATAATAATTGACCCACACTTTTATGTTGAAAATGTATTAAAATTTAACTGAGCAACATAACTTGTTGGTTTGTAAGATTTATGCATCTGTTAATAAATCCTGCTCTTGTTTGAAGTTTGCAGGCTCTAACTTATTTGCATCTTATCAAACCTGCTAAATCTGCAGGGGGTTGAATACTACTTGTAGGCACTGTATATATATATATATATATATATATATGTATATATATATATATATATATATATATACTAGCTGTACTACCCGGCTTCGCCCGGGTTAAAACATGCTGTTAACTAAATAGAATTTATTAACAAAAATGTATGCTGCACACAAAAACCACAAATCAAATAGATAGAAATGTAATTATAATGTCTGTCTCCCCCTCTGTATCTATCTCTCCCTCTGTCTGTCTCTTTCTCCGTCTAAGTAAAGTATAGAAGCACGGTCTGATAGAGCGCTAAGGGGGCCACAGTATTAGATTCATTTTTTTAGAATTTATTGTTTTCTATCAGCCACAACGCATTTCAATATACACAATATCTTCATCAGGTGGATATCCAAATATCAAATTAATAGGACAATAGATAAAATGAGTATTTGCAATGCGAGTCTCAGGGATCAAAAAGTTGAAGTCCATTGCAATATTGAAAATAATTGATTAATGATTGAGTAGTTGTGCTGAAGCTAAGCTGAAGATAGCTGCAAAAGGCACTTAAGACATTTTCCCTTATTCAGAGAGATCCAGTATGCAGATTGGATTGAAGTGAAGTGGATGAAGAGTCAGGACAGTCATAGGGGGAATGTCTTATTAATTAGTAGGCAATAAAAGAATAAGAGAAAAAAACAAACTTAAATAAACATACCTAAAAACAGATCTGATGGAAAATAAAAAAAAAAATAAATACATATTCCAGTTATGGATGGGATGAATGGATCCTCAGAGTTGCATGTATTAAAAAAAATAAATAAATAAATGAATAAAAATATATATATATCCAAGGGAGGAGAAAAATGTTGGCTTGTTGACTTGTGTCCACTAAAATGAGAAGGCCTGTTTGGTTTTGGCTTTCGGGTGGGGGGGTGGAGCAGGATACAGGTTTTCCCTGTTTGTAGGACAAAGAACCAAAGTTTCAGCTTACAGGGGGATAGTCTTATCTATTGCTCTATTGTTTATCAAAAGGCTAGAAAAAAAAATAAAAAACTTATATCCCCACCTTGAGGAGGGGTCACCAAACCCTCACCAGAACCCCGGGGTTTGTCAGGATGGGCTCAATGAAAATCACGGATCAAGTGATCAGCATGTATATCAGAAGCAACCACCCAAGAATTTTCCTCCTGACCATAACCTTTCCACTTGACCAATTACTGGAGCTTCCGTCTGGAAATACGGGAATCCAAAATCTTCTCCACTACATATTCCAGATCCCCCTTGACCAACACAGGATCAGGAGGCGCAGCCAAGGGCACTACCGGTTCAACATACTTTTTCAACAAAGACTTATGAAAGACATTGTGAATCTTGAAAGTCTCTGGGAGAGCCAAACAAAAAGCAACAGGATTAATAATCTCCAAAATCTTATAAGGTCTAATAAACCTTAGCTTAAATTTCAGAGAAGAAACTTTCATAGGAACATGTCTGGAAGACAACTAGACCAAGTCTCCTATCTTAAACCGGGGACCCACAGTCCTACGCCTATTGGCAAACCGTTGGGCATTTTCCTGGGAGTGGGACAATTTATCCACAACTTGATCCTAAATTTGCTGCCTTTTCTCTACTGCAGAATTAACACCCGGGCAGGCTGAAGCCTCCATCTGCCCCGAAGAAAACCGAGGATGAAACCCAAATTGCAAAAGAAAGGAGACATAAAAGTGGCCGAACTAGCTCTATTATTAAGAGCAAACTCAGCCAAAGACTAAAAAGAAACCTAGTCATCCTGATCAGCCGACATAAAACATCTCAAATAGGTTTCCAAAGTCTGATTTGTCCTCTCAATTTGTCCATTGGTCTGATGATGAAACGCGGAGGAGAAGAACAACTCAATTCCTAGCTTAGAACAAAAGGCTCTCCAAAATCTAGGCACAAACTCTACTCCCCTGTCAGACACAATGTTCTCAGGAATACCATGCAAACGAACCACCTGACGAAGAAACAAAGGCACCAACTCCGAAGCTGATCGCAACTTAGACTGTGGCACCAAATGGATCATTTTGGAAAATCTATCACTGATTACCCAGATAACCGTCATCCCCTGAGAAGCAGGGAGATCGGAAATAAAATCCATTGAGATGTGAGTCCATGGTTTCCTGGGCACCGGCAATGGCAACAACAGTTCACTAGAACGAGAACAACAAGGCTTGGATCTTGAACAGATCCCACAGGATTGCACAAAACTCCTCCCATCACAAGATAGAGAAGGCCACTAAAAGGACCTACTCACCAAATCCCTGGTGCCAAAAATCCCAGGATGACCAGCTAACACAGAACAATGAATTTCAGACATCACTTTACGCCTCCATTGGTCAGGAACATACAATTTCCCCACAGGACATCTTTCAGATTTATTCTCCTGAAATTCCTCAAGAGCAAGTCTCGAATCAGGTGAAATTGCAGAGAGAATAACTCCTTCATGCAGGATAGTAGCAGGCTCGGTCACATCCAGAGAATCAGCAAAAAAGCTCCTAGAAAGGGCATCCGCCTTAATATTCTTAGTGCCCGGAATATAAGAGACCACAAAATTAAAGCGCGTGATAAACAAGGCCCATCTAGCCTGCCTGGGATTCAACCTCCTGGCAGATTCAAGATAGATCAAATTCTTATGATCACTAAATACAACAATCTGATGTCTCGCCCCCTCCAGCCAATGTCGCCATTCCTCAAAGGCCCACTTAATAGCCAACAATTCCCGATTCCCCACATCATAATTTAGTTCTGGTGGTAAAAATTTCCGGAAAAAGAAAGCACAGGGTCCAAGCTGAGAAGTCACAGGGTCTCTTTGAGATAAGACAGCCCCTGCTCCGATCTCTGACGCATCGATCTCCACCTGGAATGGAATAGACACATCAGGTTGCCGCAAGACTGGAGTAGAAGTAAACCTCCTTTTCAACTCCTGAAAAGCCAAGACAGCCTCTGGAGACCAACTGACAACATCAGCTCCCTTTTTGGTCAAATCAGTCAACGGCTTGACAATACTGGAAAAATTAGCAATAAATTTACGATAAAAATTTGCTAAACCCAAAAACTTCTATATGGCTTTCACAGAAGTAGGCTGAACCCAATCATGAATGGCCTGGACCTTGACCGGATCCATCTCAATAAAATACGGGGACAAAATAAACCCCAAAAAAGAGATCTTTTGTACGCCAAAAAGACATTTCGATCCCTTGACATATAACGTATTGTCCCGGAGAACCTGAAACACTGTCCGAACATGTTCAACATGAGAATCCCAGTCGTCAGAAAAAAATCAAAATGTCATCCAAATAGACAATCACAAACTTGTCTACAAAGTCCCGGAAAATATCATTCATAAAAGATTGGAAGACGGAAGGGGCATTAATGAGCCCAAAGGGCATCACTAGGTACTCAAAATGCCCCTCAAGGGTATTAAACGCCGTCTTCCATTCATCACCCTGCTTAATGCGAATGAGATTATACGCTTCCCGAAGATCGAGCTTAGTAAACCAACTAGCACCCTTCACTCTGAACAACAAGTCGGAAATCAGAGTCAATGGATACTGATATTAAACCATAATTTTAATAAGGAGACGATAGTCAATACAGGGTCGCAATGAGCCATCGTTCTTGGCCACAAAGAAAAAAACAGCACCTAAAGGAAAAGATGACGGTCTGATGTTACCCTTCTCCAAAGACTCCTTAATATATGTCCGCATAGCACCATGTTAAGGTACAGATGAATTGAAAAGCCGCCCCTTATGAAATTTCCATCCAGGCACTAACTCAATAGCGCAATCATAGTCCCTATGCGGAGGCAAGGACACAGCCTCAGTCTCATTAAATACATCCATGAAATCTGCCAAAAAGTCAGGGACCTTCTGCATCTGAGATGAAATAGACAAAACAGGAGTAACACTATGCACACATTGACAGCCCCAACTAGTCACAGACAAAGATGTCCAATCAAAAACCGGATTATGGGTTTGCAACCAAGGGAATCCCAGTACCAAAATGTCATGCAAATTATGTAATACCAAAAACTTACAAACCTCCTGATGGTCAGGTGCGACCCGCATCGTTACCTGGGTCTAAAACTGGGGCTTATTTTCAGCTGAAGGAGTAGCATCAATACCCCTCAACGGAATAGGAGTTTGAAAAGGTACCATAGGGAAACCACAATGCTCAGCAAACCCAAAATCCATCAAGTTCAGGGCTGCTGCTGAATCAATAAAAGCCATAGCAGAACATGACGACAGGGAACAGATCAAAGAAACTGACAAAAGAAACTTAGGTTGTATATTGCCCAAAGTAAACGAACGGGCAAATCGTGTCTCGCGCTTAGGGAAGACAGAAATAGTATGAGAGGCGTCTCCACAGAAAAAAACATAGCTTATTACACTGTCTAAAACCCTGCCGTTCCGCCCTAGAAAGGACCCTATCACACTGCATAGGCTGCGGAGACTGCTATGAAAGCAACACCTCTGCTCGCATTATTTTAAATTCACGTAAACGTCTATCAATCTGAATAGCCAATGACATAGAGGCATCAAGACCAGAGGGGACAGGAAAACCCACCATAACATCCTTTACAGCCTCTGCTAACCCCTTCCGAAAGAGAGCCACAAGAGCCGCATCATTCCACTCAGTAAGGACCGTCCACTTACGAAATTTCTGACAATATATCTCTGCAGGTTCCTGACCCTGGATCAAAGCCAATAAAGATTTGCTTGATCAATAGCATTAGGTTCATCATATAACAACCCCAGAGCCTGAAAAAAAATCCACATCAGCAAGAGGAGGGTCTTCAGGCGCCAGGGAACGGGCCCAATCCTGGGGGTCACCACGCAGGAGGAAGATAACAATCTGAACCTGCTGTCTGGAAGACCCTGAAGACTTTGGTTTCAAGGCAAAAAATAACCTACAATTGATCAAAAATTTAAACCGATCCCCAGAAAACAAATCAGGTACAGGTATTTTAGGTTCTAGAGCAGGTGTCTGAGTAAGATATTCGGATACATCCTTAACCTAAGAAGTAAGCAGATCAACTCGCTCAGCTAATTGTGCAACATCCATTGCAGCACAAGATCCTCCACGACACCTGGAAAAAAAGATGAAAAAACACAAAAAAAAATTCTGACACTTTTTTTTATTTATTTTTTCTCCTTCGTTAGAGTAACCTAGAATCTCAGGTAAGGCCGGTGCTGCTGTTATGATCCAGTGACCGAGGAGGAGCAGAAAAAGAGCAATAACTCGGAACCCAGAAAATAACCAGAGTGGCTGGAAACTTAACGGACTGCAGACCCAATACTGACACACAACTAGAAGTAGCCGTGGGACGAGCCTTCGATGACCTAGTCATCTCGACACAGCCAGAGAACGTAATATTCTAACAGAGAGAAATATATAAAAGCTAATGTGCCTCGGAGTAGTCCCCAAAGATATAGATAGCCCCCCACATGTAAAGATTACGGTGATATAGGAAATACAATACGTACCTAGAGAACAGATTCAGCAAAGATGAGGCCCAAAACTATCTGCATAGGATCAGATAGCAAAGAGCACTGATTGCAGCCGTAAAAGCCCTAATAAATACCAGCACTCCTGACATGGAAAAATACTGAGCCTAAACAGGCTCTCCCCCGCTATATCAGAACTCTGGTGTTACTGGGATCCAAGAAAAACACTGATATAGAGAGGGGACTGAATATTGTACCAAGTATGACAAAACACAATACATAACAGGAAATGGAGCAAGGTACACAGATACTCCCAGCAGGGAATAATCCAATTCCACCAGGAACTCCACACAGGCAAAATCACAAGAAAGTGAAAACCATAAGCAAAGGTACAAGGACCAACTTATCTGAGAGGAGTTCTAGTAGACACAGAGAACAGGGCTGGTTTCAGGAAGTCCTTAGCACACAGGAAATACAACTGAGCACCGGCAAGGAGCGAAAGGAAGCTATACAGTTATATAGGCCCAAACCAAATGACCTGATTACAAATCCTACTCAGCTGCAGAGTTCCCATTTTAGCAAGTCAACTGCACTACCAGCACTGACCACAATAGGGAGCCCCAAACTGGAATCCAATTCAAATGTATTCAGAACAGACGTTTCTATATCCAGAGGTTGAGTTGCGATAGTCATAATAATAACAATAATAATTGTTATTAATAATCTAGTTTATTAATAATTATAATAATTTGGTACAAGGTATGTGGATGATTTATGGCATTCTGTTTTTATGATATTTAATGTCTTGAATCATCTGTTTTCTTTTTATAGAAAGAAAGATTGCAACGCAGATTTCTGTGATCCAAGGGAAAGTTGAAAAGCCATTGAAATAGTTTTCCATTATAAGGCTACACATATATTTATGGTGTTAAACGTTAGGTACCATCTAGGCACAATGTTACTTTTATGCATAAATGTAGAACTCTGGTGCCACACATTTTTTTATTTATTTTTTTCAATCCAGCTATGCTTTGGATAATATATTACAAAGGGGGGAATATTATATGAAAAGTCGGGTCACCTATTTTTAAGTCTTTAATTTGTTCCCCAATTGAGTTTTTCTATGAAGTTTTCTTTATATTTTTATCTGTAAGGAGGATACAGCAGATATACATATAGTTCATGATTGCTCTGATGTAATAAGAATTGTCAGGTTTTGAACATGTCTCAGATGAGCCCATTGCTAATGCAGATTTTGAGTTTTTCAGTAGATGGATGCAGATACCAAGATGCTGGTTGATTGACTGGATATGCTGAGGTTACACAACATGAGGTAATAAAAATCGAACCACTCGCTCCTCTCCCATCAGAATAGGAGAACGAGATGAAGATTTGTGATTGCTGTGGTTCGTAGAGCGGAAAGGGGTAAGATAGTCAAATGTGGATATAGGCAGCAGATCTTTTCTAGCGTGACGTGATAAACCTATAAAGACCGTAGAGTGCATATGAGCCCAGGTGGAGGCTCTCCTGTTATCAAAGGAGCCAGTGACTGATGGATAGAGATGAGCGAACCGGTCGCGGTTCGGCTCGAGGTCGGTTCGCCGAACGGAGGTACCGTTCGAGTTCGGTTCGTCGAACGTTCGACGAACCGAACTCGAACCGCATAGGAAACAATGGCAGGCATTCACAAACACATAAAAACACCTAGAAAACACCCTCAAAGGTGTCCAAAAGGTAACAAACAACTCACAACACAACACAAACACATGGGAAAGTGGCAAGAACAAATTCTCATGCGAAAACAAAAGAGCGTAACGAGGAAAAAGAGGAGGAGACACAGATATAGGCATGGCACGCCCTTCTAAAATCATGTAAAACACCGCAAGGTGACTCCAAGCGGAGTCTCCCTTTTTTCCAAAAATTGGGCCCCACACACACCCACCCATTCAGTGGCAGCACTTGTGCCCTAGTTGTACACTTTACAGCTAGATTTGCATCAAGCACATTCAAAAATACGCCATACTTAACCGTCCCCAGGATGACTCCGGGGTAGGTAGCAAAGTCTTTGCTGAACCATGACTTGTTCATCTTGGCTCCTTTTAAAAACAATGTAAGCAAGGGTTACTCCAAGCGGAGTCTCCCTTTTTTCAAAAAATTGGGCCACACAGACACCCCATCAGTGGCAGCACTTGTGCCCTAGTTGCAAACAGGATGTTTTGATTTGCATCAAGCACATTCAAAAATACGCCATAATTAACTGTCCCCAGGATGACACCGGGGTAGGTAGCAAAGTCTTTCCTGATCCCAGCTCTGTTCATCTTGGATCATTTTTAAAAAACACAGCAAGCAAGGGTTACTCCAAGCGGAGTCTCCCTTTTTTTCCAAAAATTGTGCCCCACACACACCCACCCATTCAGTGGCAGCACTTGTGCCCTAGTTGTACACTTCACAGCTAGATTGGCATCAAGCACATTCAAAAATACGCCATAATTAACCGTCCCCAGGATGACACCAGGGTAGGTAGCAAACTCTTTGCTGAACCATGACTTGTTCATCTTGGCTCCTTTTAAAAACAATGTAAGCAAGGGTTACTCCAAGCAGAGTCTCCCTTTTTTCAAAAAATTGGGCCACACAGACACCCCATCAGTGGCAGCACTTGTGCCCTAGTTGCAAACAGGATGTTTTGATTTGCATCAAGCACAATCCAAATCCACAAGCATTTACTCTCCCCAGGATGACACAGGGGTAGTAAATTCCTTGTGGATCCATGACTTGTTCATTTTGATGAATGTTAGTCTGTCCACATTGTCACTGGACAGACGTGTGCGCTTATCTGTCAGCACACACCCAGCAGCACTGAAGACACGTTCAGAGACAACGCTGGCAGCTGGACACGACAAAATCTCCAAGGTGTAAGTGGAGAGCTCTGGCCATTTTTCAAGATTTGAAGCCCAAAATGAGCAAGGCTCCATTTGCAAAGTCATGGCATCGATGTTCATTTGGAGATACTCCTGTATCATCCTCTCCAGCCATTGACTATGTGTTAGACTTGTGGTCTCTGTTGGCCTTGCAAAGGAGGGTCTAAAAAAATTATGAAAAGATTCCATAAAATTGCTGTTACCAGCACCAGATACGGTCCTACTGGTACGGGTAGACTGTTGAAGATGACGAGACCGTCCCATGTTTGTCAAGTTACAACTGGGAGATTCACTCCCTGCACCTGCACGGTTGTTTGGTGGAAAAGCCGAGCTAAGATCGAGTAACAGCTTCTGCTGATACTCCTGCATACGTGCGTCCCTTTCTATGGCTGGAATTATGTCACAAAATTTGGACTTGTACCGGGGATCTAATAGTGTGGCAAGCCAGTAGTCATCATCACTTCTAATTTTGACAATACGAGGGTCATGTTGGAGGTAGTCAGGGCCGTATTTGCCACTAGGCACCCGTGGTCCCGTGCCTAGGGTGGCACGTTGCGGGGGGCGGCACTTTCTGGCAGCAAAAAAAAAAAAAAATATATATATATATATAAATATTTTTTTTTACATCCCCGCCCCCCGTCCTTCCCTCCGTTACACTCGGCTGTGTTCGGGGGGGGTTGAGAGGGAGGAGAGGTGCACTTCTGTCTATTTAAATACATGGCGGGCGCCAGGCATAGTGAGCTGATTAACCCCGGAAGTTCCATCGCCTGCACTTCCGGGGTCAGAGGCGCGCGGGTGCGACAATCAGCTGACTGCCCCGTGCTGCAGCGTCCAATGCTGCAGACGACACACGCCACGGAGGAGGACGCGTCTGAAGCTGGAGCCAGCCAGAAGAGGAGCCAGCCAGAGCAGGGCGGCGGGCACCGGAGCAGGTAAGGCAGAGGCAGAGCCTAGAATGTATGGGCTCCTTACAGGTTAGTTGATGATCGTTGCGATGCCTCTTTTTGTCCACTATAATCATGCAACTGGAGGCTGGGGGAAGAAAGGCTGAGGCTGGGGGAGGCTGGGAAGAGAGAGAGGCTGGGAAGAGAAAGAGGCTGAGGCTGGGGGGAGGCTGGGAAGAGAGAGGGAGGCTGAGGCTGGGAAGAGAGAGAGGCTTAGGCTGGGGGGAGGCTGGGAAGAGAGAGAGGCTTAGGCTGGGGGGAGGCTGGGAAGAGAGAGAGGCTGAGGCTGGGGGGAGGCTGGGATGAGAGGCTGAGGCTGGGGGGAGAGAGGCTGAGGCTGGGGGAGAGGGAGGCTGGGGGGAAAGAGATGCTGAGGCTGGGGGGAGAGAGAGGCTGAGGCTGGGGGGAGAGAGGCTGAGGCTGGGGGGGAGGCTGGGGGAGAGAGAGGCTAAGGCTGGGGGGGAGGCTGGGGGGAGAGAGAGGCTGGGGGGAGAGAGGCTGAGGCTGGGGGAGAGAGAGGCTGAAGCTGGGGGAGAGGCTGGGGGGAGAGAGAGGCTGAGAGGAGAGAGGCTGATGCTGGGGGAGGCTGGGGGAGAGGGAGGCTGGGGGGAGGCTGGGGGGAGAGAGAGGCTGAGGCTGGGGGGGAGGCTGGGGAGAGTGAGGCTGAGGCTGGGGGGAGGCTGGGGGGGAGAGAGAGAGGCTGAGGCTGGGAGGAGAGAGGCAGATGCTGGGGGAGGCTGGGAGGAGAGAGGCTGATTCTGGGGGAGGCTGATGCTGAGGGAGGCTGATGCTGAGGGAGGCTGATGCTGAGGGAGGCTGATGCTGGGGGAGGCTGGGAGGGGGAGGGGGAGGGTTGGAGGAGGGAAGCTGATGCTGAGGGAGACTTGGAGGAGGGAGGCTGAGGGAGAAGGGAGGCTGATGCTGGGGGAGGCTGGGAGGAGGGAGGCTGATGCTGAGGGAGGCTGATGCTGAGGGAGGCTGATGCTGGGGGAGGCTGGGAGGGGGAAGGTGAGGCTTGGAGGAGGGAGGCTGATTCTGAGGGAGGCTGGGAGGAGGGAAGCTGATGCTGGGGGAAGCTGGGAGGGTGAGGCTTGGAGGAGGGAGGCTGATGGTGAGGGAGGCTGGGAGGAGGGAAGCTGATGCTGGGGGAAGCTGGGAGGGTGAGGCTTGGAGGAGGGAGGCTGATGGTGAGGGAGGCTGATGCTGAGGGAGGCTGATGCTGGGGGAGGCTGGGAGGAGGGAGGCTGATGCTGGGGGAGCCTGGGAGGAGGGAGGCTGATGCTGGGGGAGGCTGGGAGGAGGGAGGCTGAGGCTGGGAGGAGAGAGGCTGATGCTGGGGGAGGCTGGGAGGGGGAGGGGGAGGCTTGGAGGAGGGAGGCTGATGAGGAGGGAGGCTGATGAGGAGGGAGGCTGGGAGAAGGGAGGCTGATGCTGGGGGAGGCTGGGAGGAGGGAGGCTGATGCTGGGGGAAGCTGGGAGGAGGGAGGCTGATGCTGTGGGAGGCTGGGAGGAGAGAGGCTGATGTTGGGGGAGGCTGGGAGGAGAGAGGCTGATGCTGGGGGAGGCGGGAGGCTGATGCTGGGGGAGGCTGGGAGGCTGATGCTGGGGGAGGCTGGGAGGCTGATGCTGGGGGAGGCTGGGAGGAGAGTGGTTGATGCTGGGGGAGGCTAGGAGGAGGGTAGCTGATGCTGGGGGAGGCTGGGAAGAGGGTGGCTGATGCTGGGGGAGGCTGGGAAGAGGGAGGCTGATGCTGGGGGAGGCTGGGAAAAGGGAGGCTGATGCTGGGGGAGCCTGGGAGGAGGGAGGCTGATGCTGGGGGAGGCTGGGAGGAGGGAGGCTGAGGCTGGGGGAGGCTGGGAGGAGGGAGGCTGAGGCTGGGGGAGGCTGATGCTGGTGGAGGCTGGGAGGAGAGAAACTGATGCTGGGGGAGGCTGGGAGGGGGAAGGTGAGGCTTGGAGGAGGGAGGCTGATGCTGAGGGAGGCTGGGAGGAGGGAAGCTGATGCTGGGGGAAGCTGGGAGGGTGAGGCTTGGAGGAGGGAGGCTGATCCTGAGGGAGGCTGATGCTGAGGGAGGCTGATGCTGGGGGAGGCTGGGAGGAGGGAGGCTGATGCTGGGGGAGCCTGGGAGGAGGGAGGCTGATGCTGAGGGAGGCTGGGAGGAGGGAGGCTGAGGCTGGGAGGAGAGAGGCTGATGCTGGGGGAGGCTGGGAGGGGGAGGCTTGGAGGAGGGAGGCTGATGAGGAGGGAGGCTGATGAGGAGGGAGGCTGGGAGAAGGGAGGTTGATGCTGGGGGAGGCTGGGAGGAGGGAGGCTGATGCTGGGGGAAGCTGGGAGGAGGGAGGCTGATGCTGTGGGAGGCTGGGAGGAGAGAGGCTGATGCTGGGGGAGGCTGGGAGGAGAGAGGCTGATGCTGGGGGAGGCGGGAGGCTGATGCTGGGGGAGGCTGATGCTGGGGGAGGCTGGGAGGCTGATGCTGGGGGAGGCTGGGAGGAGGGTGGTTGATGCTGGGAAAGGCTAGGAGGAGGGTAGCTGATGCTGGGGGAGGCTGGGAAGAGGGTGGCTGATGCTGGGGGAGGCTGGGAAGAGGGAGGCTGATGCTGGAGGAGGCTGGGAAGAGGGAGGCTGATGCTGGGGGAGGCTGGGAGGAGGGAGGCTGATACTGGGGGAAGCTGGGAGCAGGGAGGCTGATGCTGGGGGAGGCTGGGAGGAGAGAGGCTGATGCTGGGGGAGGCTGGGAGGGGGAGGAGGGAGGCTGATGCTCTGGGAGGCTGATGCTGGGGGAGGCTTGGAGGAGGGGGGCTGGGAG
Source organism: Anomaloglossus baeobatrachus (assembly GCF_048569485.1). NCBI lineage: Eukaryota > Metazoa > Chordata > Amphibia > Anura > Aromobatidae > Anomaloglossus > Anomaloglossus baeobatrachus. The sequence goes on along the minus strand of NC_134355.1, from coordinate 174,742,019 downwards.
GAGGGAGGCTGATGCTGGGGGAGGCTGGGAGGAGGGAGGCTGATGCTGGGGGAGGCTGGGAGGAGGGAGGCTGATGCTGGTGGAGGCTGGGAGGAGGGAGGCTGATGCTGGGGGGAAGCTGGGAGCAGGGAGGCTGATGCTGGGGGAGGCTGGGAGGAGAGAGGCTGATGCTGGAGGAGGCTCATGCTGGGGGAGGCTGGGAGGAGAGAGGCTGATGCTGGAGGAGGCTCATGCTGGGGGAGGAGGGGAGGAGAGAGGCTGATGCTGGGGTAAGCTGGGAGCAGGGAGGCTGATGCTGAGGGAGGCTGGGGGGAGAGAGGCTGATGCTGGGGGAGGCTGGGGGGAGAGAGGCTGATGTTGGGGGAGAGGCTGCTGCTGGAGGCGGGGGGAGAGAGGCTGCTGCTGGGGGAATGGAAGAGAGGGGTCAATGCTAGAGACAGAGGACAAAGGTTGAGGGATAGAGCAATGACAATATCGATGGGGGGGAGTGTAAGGACTCAGAATAAGAGGGGGCAGCATTGGGAGCTCATTATGGAGAAGGGGCAGCATGTGTGGGCTCAGTATGGAGTGGAACAATGTAGGGGAGTCAATATCAAGAGTGGGGTAGTGTGTGTGTGTGTGTGTGTGTGTGTGTGTGTGTGTGTCTCAGCATAAGCGCTAGTGTGGTGGTCTTAGTATGATGAGTGGGGCAGCATGGAGATGTCATTATGGAAAAGAGGAAGGCAGCATTAGGAGCTCATGGAGAGCGGCAGCATGCACGGGACACTGTGAGGAGGGGGCAGCATGAATGGGACATTGTGAGGAGGGGGCAGCATGCATGGGACATTGTGAGGAGGGGGCAGCATGCATGGGACACTGTCAGGAGGGGGCAGCATGCATGGGACACTGTCAGGAGGGGGCAGCATGCATGGGACACTGTCAGGAGGGGGCAGCATGCATGGGACACTGTCAGGAGGGGGCAGCATGCATGGGACACTGTGAGGAGAGGGCAGCATGCATGGGACACTGTCAGGAGGGGGCAGCATGCATGGGACACTGTGAGGAGGGGGCAGCATGCATGGGACACTGTCAGGAGGGGGCAGCATGCATGGGACACTGTCAGGAGGGGGCAGCATGCATGGGACACTGTCAGGATGGGGCAGCATGCGTGGGACATTGTGAGGAGGGGGCAGTATGCATGGGACATTGTGAGGAGGGGGCAGCATGCATGGGACATTGTGAGGAGGGGGCAGCATGCATGGGACATTGTGAGGAGGGGGCAGCATGCATGGGACATTGTGAGGAGGGGGCAGCATGCATGGGACATTGTGAGGAGGGGGCAGCATGCATGGGACATTGTGAGGAGGGGGCAGCATGCATGGGACATTGTGAGGAGGGGGCAGCATGCATGGGACATTGTGAGGAGGGGGCAGCATGCATGGGACATTGTGAGGAGGGGGCAGCATGCATGGGACATTGTGAGGAGGGGGCAGCATGCATGGGACATTGTGAGGAGGGGGCAGCATGCATGGGACATTGTGAGGAGGGGGCAGCATGCATGGGACATTGTGAGGAGGGGGCAGCATGCATGGGACATTGTGAGGAGGCGGCAGCATGTATTGGACATTATGAGGAGGGGGCAGCATGCATGGGACACTGAGGAGGGGGCAGCATGCATGGGACATTGTGAGGAGTGGGCAGCATGCATGGGACATTGTGAGGAGGGGCAGCATGATGTGAGGACAATGTGCAGATCATATTTTATAATCGAGGAAGGTGTGGTGGATATAATTTATAAGGGAGGGCAGTGTGTAGTTTATTAGGGGCAGTGTGACAGTCACAGTATATAAGTGGGGACGGTGTGGTGGGAATATTTTATACTCATGCTATGTTTTGATGTGCCTGTGGTGATCCCCATTGGGGGGGGTTAGTGCCCTTCGTTTCTCATTGATACTTTTTCAAGTGTTTTACAAAGTAGATCTGCCTTAAACAGATGTCGTGTGCGAAAACTCAGTTTTACGTTGTCACTAAGGGGGGCGACCACTTAAAGTGCCTAGGGCAGCATGAAGGCAAAATACAGCCCTGGAGGTAGTGCAGCAAGAAAGCACTCATGTGTCTTGTGCAGCCATGCGGACCAAGTCCACGCTGTGTTTGTGGCATAGAGGTGCTAACCGTTCTTTCTTCCTCTGACATCTCCCCCCAACCTCTTTCAACTGAAATTTGACCAAGGTCTCCCTCATCCGCTGAGTCTTCCATGTCCATGGACAGTTCGTCCTCCATTTCTTCATGTTCTCCTGCACCTTCCTCAACATTTCGCCTGCTACCATGCGCCCTTGTTTATCCCTGTCCCCCATGGTCCCATGCCTGCCGCGTTGGTGATGATGAACGTCTGGACCTTGGAGATGTTGTTATGTCTTGCGCATATGAATCCTCCTGTAGTTCCTCCTCTTCCTGTTGTCCCACACCCTGACTCCGAATAGTGTTTAGCGTGTGCTCCAGCATGTAAATGACTGGAATTGTCATGCTGATAATGGCATTGTCAGCGCTAAACATATTCGTCGCCATGTCGAAACTGTGCAGAAGGGTGCATAGGTCCTTGATCTGAGACCACTCCATCAGGGTGATCTGCCCGACCGGAGAGTCGAATTCCAGCGTGTCGGCACATCGCATTTCAGGCGATGAACCGGCAGGCCGAAAGACTTCTGGAGCGATGCAAGTCGCTCAGCTGCGGTGCTTGAACGGCGGAAGTGAGCAGACAGTTTTCGTGCCCTGGTCAGAAGGCCATCTAGGCCGGGATAGTGTGTTAAAAATTGCTGGACAACAAGGTTCAACACGTGAGCCATACAAGGTACGTGTGTCACCTTGCCCAGGCGAAGGGCCGCACCCAGGTTTGCAGCATTGTCGCACACGGCCTTACCAGGCTGCAGGTTGAGTGGAGACAACCATTTATTAAACTCGGACCGCAGAGCTGACCACAACTCCTCAGCTGTGTGACTCTTATTCCCAAGACATGTCAAGCTAAAGACCGCCTGATGACGTTGCGCTCTGCTGCCAGCATAGTAATGAGGGGTGTGTGATTCCTTCTGCACAGTGAGAACGCTGGTGGCCTGACCAGGCAGGCTTGGGGCGGAGGTGGAGGACACAGATGAGGTGGAGGAGGCAGAAGCAGTGGCGGAACTTGGACAGACAGAGGATTGACGCACAAGTCGTGGGGACGCAAAGACTTGTGCAGCAGACCCTTCACCATCTATCACCATAGTTGCCCAGTGCCCAGTCAGCGACATGTAACATCCCTGTCCATGCTTACTGGTCCAAGTATCGGTGGTAAAATGCACCCGTTCATACACAGAGTTTCTCAAGGAAGCGGTAATGTTGTGTGCGACATGCTGGTGTAGCGCGGGCACACCTTTCTTAGAGAAGTAGTGGCGACAGGGCATCTGGTACTGGGGCACAGCGACAGACATAAGGTCTCTAAAATCCTGTGTGTCCACCAGGCGAAAAGGCAGCATTTCGGTAGCCAAGAGCTTACAGAGGGATAAAGTCAACCTCATAGCTTTGTCATGGGTCGCAGGAAATGGCCTTTTATTTGTCCACATCTGAGGGACAGAGATTTGGCTGCTGTGTGTAGACGGTGTTGAGTAGGGTGTCCCTGGAAAAATGCAGGTTTATGAGGAAAGTGCAGTCGGAGACATGATGTTGCCTTCATCCAACGTTGGTGCTATCGATGTCTGAGAGAGCTGTACACACGCACTTGTTTCCCCTTCCAAACCAACTGACGACCTGCCAAGCAAACTGCCTGTTGCGGTTACAGTGGTGGAAGTTGTGCGTGGAAAACCAGGTGTGACAGCTGTTCCCACAGTCCTAGAAGATGAAGAGCGCGCGGATGCACTGGAAGGGCCAGGCGGTGGATGGTTCGCTCCGCTAGGCCGCATTGCAGCATGGTGAGCTTCCCACTGGGACCTATGATATTTATTCATGTGACGATTCATGGAAGAAGTTGTCAAACTGCTGAGGTTTTGACCTCTACTAACAGAATCACGACAAATTTTACACATCACATAATTTGGGCGATCTTTTTCTATGTCAAAAAAGGACCAGGCTAGGCAAGGCTTAGAGGGCATGCGACCTGCTGAGCCACCCCGACTAGTGCTCAGAGGCAGAGTGGTGGCTGATGATGCAGTTGTAGACGTGCTACCAGTGCTCCGACTCTGTCCAGGAAGGCGCAAGGTATCTTCGTCGTCGGTTGCATCCTCCTCCACCGCCTCTGTTGACCTCCTCGAGTGCCTGACTGTGGGTTGACAGTAGGTGGGATCTAGAACTTCCTCATCAATTGTTGTGTTTGCACTCCCCTCACCCTCAGACCGAGCCTCTTCTTGCCCTGTCCGAATATTTAAGTTGTCATCCCAATCTGGTATCTGCGTCTCATCGTCATCAGTATGTTCCTCATTGTCTATAACCACAGGTGTTACAGTTTGTGACAAAGGGTCAACATTATGCTCAGAAACTTGGTCCTCACGGCCTGAATCAGAGTCACAAAGGTTATGGGCATCACTACAGACCATTTCCTGGTCTGTACTCACTGTAGCTTGGGAGCAGACCTCTGATTCCCAGGCTATAGTGTGACTGAACAGCTCTGCAGACTCAGCCATCTCACTTCCACCATACTGTGCAGGGCTGATGGAGACTTCAGAGCTGGGAGAAAGCAGATTTGATTGGGATGACAACTCAGAGGACTGGTGTTTTTTGGATGCGATAGTTGAGGTGGCTGAGAGGGCACTTGTTGAACCACTTGAGATCCATTCAAGCATTTTCCTTTTTTGGCCATCATCTACCTTTGTTCCTGTTGTTCGTGTCCGTAAAAAAGGGAGCACATCGGATTGTCCACGGTAAGTAGTAGACATCTTACTTTTGCTGGTAGATGGTCTATCTTCAGCAGATGTTAATGGAGCTTTGCCACCTTCCCCACGGACAAACCCTTTTTTTCCTTTTCCAACACGCCTCTTCCCCTTTCCACCAGCATCTGTCATTTTGCCACTCATGTTGATTGCGACAAGATTGTGCACTTAAAATGTGGTAGTAAAAATTGAGAGGTGGTGTAGATTGCAGCGGTGGTCTAGCTTTAGTAACAGCAGAATAATAAAGAATAATTATCCCTGACAATGCAACTACGGCCCTTAAAATGGCAGCGTAAATTGCTAGTATAATATCTTAGTAACAATGAGTTGGAGTGTGCAATGCAGGCAGTGGTGCTGCAAATAACTTTGCACTTGTGGGACGATAAAGAAGTCCAACAGCCACGTTTAGGATGCCACTAAGTTCACTCAGTGTTTGCAAGTATAATGACTTAGTAACAATGAGTTGGAGTGTGCAATGCAGGCAGACGTGCTGCAAATATCTTTGCACTTGTGGGACGATACAGAAGTCCAACAGCCACGTTTAGGATGCCACTAAGTACACTCAGTGTTTGCTAGTATAATGGCTTAGTAACAATGAGTTGGAGTGTGCAATGCAGGCAGACGTGCTGCAAATATCTTTGCACTTGTGGCACGATACAGAAGTCCAACAGCCACGTTTAGGATGCCACTAAGTTCACTCAGTGTTTGCTAGTATAATGGCTTAGTAACAATGAGTTTGAGTGTGCAATGCAGGCAGACGTGCTGCAAATATCTTTGCACTTGTGGGACGATACAGAAGTCCAACAGCCGTGTTTAGGATGCCACTAAGTTCACTCAGTGTTTGCTAGTATAATGGCTTAGTAACAATGAGTTTTAATGTGCAATGCAGGCAGACGTGCTGCAAATATCTTTGCACTACTGGGGCAATACAGCAGTCTAACAGCCACGTTTAGGATGCCACTAAGTTCACTCAGTGTTTGCTAGTATAATGGCTTAGTAACAATGAGTTTGAGTGTGCAATGCAGGCTGAGGTGCTGCAAAAATCTTTGCACTTGTGGGACGATACAGAAGTCCAACAGCCACGTTTAGGATGCCACTAAGTTCACTCAGTGTTTGCTAGTATAATGGCTTAGTAACAATGAGTTGGAGTGTGCAATGCAGGCAGACGTGCTGCAAAAATCTTTGCACTTGTGTGAAGCTACAGAAGTCCAACATCCACGTTTAAGATGCCACTAAGTTCACTCAGTGTTTGCTAGTATAATGGCTTAGTAACAATGAGTTGGAGTGTGCAATGCAGGCAGACGTGCTGCAAATATCTTTGCACTTGTGGGACGATACAGAAGTCCAACAGCCACGTTTAGGATGCCACTAAGTTCACTCAGTGTTTGCTAGTATAATGGCTTAGTAACAATGAGTTTTAGTGTGCAATGCAGGCAGACGTGCTGCAAATTTCTTTGCACTACTGGGGCAATACAGCAGTCTAATAGCCACGTTTAGGATGCCACTAAGTTCACTCAGTGTTTGCTAGTATAATGGCTTAGTAACAATGAGTTTGAGTGTGCAATGCAGGCTGAGGTGCTGCAAAAATCTTTGCACTTGTGGGACGATACAGAAGTCCAACAGCCACGTTTAGGATGCCACTAAGTTCACTCAGTGTTTGCTAGTATAATGGCTTAGTAACAATGAGTTGGAGTGTGCAATGCAGGCAGACGTGCTGCAAAAATCTTTGCACTTGTGTGAAGCTACAGAAGTCCAACATCCACGTTTAAGATGCCACTAAGTTCACTCAGTGTTTGCTAGTATAATGGCTTAGTAACAATGAGTTGGAGTGTGCCATGCAGGCAGACGTGCTGCAAATATCTTTGCACTTGTGGGACGATACAGAAGTCCAACAGCCACGTTTAGGATGCCACTAAGTTCACTCAGTGTTTGCTAGTATAATGGCTTAGTAACAATGAGTTGAAGTGTGCAATGCAGGCAGACGTGCTGCAAATATCTTTGCACTTGTGGGACGATACAGAAGTCCAACAGCCACGTTTAGGATGCCACTAAGTTCACTCAGTGTTTGCTAGTATAATGGCTTAGTAACAATGAGTTTTAGTGTGCAATGCAGGCAGACATTGAGTTGCCACTAAGTTCACTCAGTGTTTGCTAGTATAATGGCTTAGTAACAATGAGTTGGAGTGTGCAATGCAGGCAGACGTGCTGCAAATATCTTTGCACTTGTGGGACGATACAGAAGTCCAACAGCCACGTTTAGGATGCCACTAAGTTCACTCAGTGTTTGCTAGTATAATGGCTTAGTAACAATGAGTTTGAGTGTGCAATGCAGGCAGACGTGCTGCAAATATCTTTGCACTTGTGGGACGATACAGAAGTCCAACAGCCACGTTTAGGATGCCACTAAGTTCACTCAGTGTTTGCTAGTATAATGGCTTAGTAACAATGAGTTTTAGTGTGCAATGCAGGCAGACGTGCTGCAAATATCTTTGCACTACTGGGGCAATACAGCAGTCTAACAGCCACGTTTAGGATGCCACTAAGTTCACTCAGTGTTTGCTAGTATAATGGCTTAGTAACAATGAGTTTGAGTGTGCAATGCAGGCTGAGGTGCTGCAAAAATCTTTGCACTTGTGGGACGATACAGACGTCCAACAGCCACGTTTAGGATGCCACTAAGTTCACTCAGTGTTTGCTAGTATAATGGCTTAGTAACAATGAGTTGGAGTGTGCAATGCAGGCAGACGTGCTGCAAAAATCTTTGCACTTGTGTGAAGCTACAGAAGTCCAACATCCACGTTTAAGATGCCACTAAGTTCACTCAGTGTTTGCTAGTATAATGGCTTAGTAACAATGAGTTGGAGTGTGCAATGCAGGCAGACGTGCTGCAAATATCTTTGCACTTGTGGGACGATACAGAAGTCCAACAGCCACGTTTAGGATGCCACTAAGTTCACTCAGTGTTTGCTAGTATAATGGCTTAGTAACAATGAGTTTTAGTGTGCAATGCAGGCAGACGTGCTGCAAATTTCTTTGCACTACTGGGGCAATACAGCAGTCTAATAGCCACGTTTAGGATGCCACTAAGTTCACTCAGTGTTTGCTAGTATAATGGCTTAGTAACAATGAGTTTGAGTGTGCAATGCAGGCTGAGGTGCTGCAAAAATCTTTGCACTTGTGGGACGATACAGAAGTCCAACAGCCACGTTTAGGATGCCACTAAGTTCACTCAGTGTTTGCTAGTATAATGGCTTAGTAACAATGAGTTGGAGTGTGCAATGCAGGCAGACGTGCTGCAAAAATCATTGCACTTGTGTGAAGCTACAGAAGTCCAACATCCACGTTTAAGATGCCACTAAGTTCACTCAGTGTTTGCTAGTATAATGGCTTAGTAACAATGAGTTGGAGTGTGCCATGCAGGCAGACGTGCTGCAAATATCTTTGCACTTGTGGGATGATACAGAAGTCCAACAGCCACGTTTAGGATGCCACTAAGTTCACTCAGTGTTTGCTAGTATAATGGCTTAGTAACAATGAGTTGAAGTGTGCAATGCAGGCAGACGTGCTGCAAATATCTTTGCACTTGTGGGACGATACAGAAGTCCAACAGCCACGTTTAGGATGCCACTAAGTTCACTCAGTGTTTGCTAGTATAATGGCTTAGTAACAATGAGTTTTAGTGTGCAATGCAGGCAGACATTGAGTTGCCACTAAGTTCACTCAGTGTTTGCTAGTATAATGGCTTAGTAACAATGAGTTGGAGTGTGCAATGCAGGCAGACGTGCTGCAAATATCTTTGCACTTGTGGGACGATACAGAAGTCCAACAGCCACGTTTAGGATGCCACTAAGTTCACTCAGTGTTTGCTAGTATAATGGCTTAGTAACAATGAGTTGGAGTGTGCAATGCATGCAGACGTGCTGCAAATATCTTTGCACTTGTGGGACGATACAGAAGTCCAACAGCCACGTTTAGGATGCCACTAAGTTCACTCAGTGTTTGCTAGTATAATGGCTTAGTAACAATGAGTTGAAGTGTGCAATGCAGGCAGACGTGCTGCAAATATCTTTGCACTTGTGGGACGATACAGAAGTCCAACAGCCACGTTTAGGATGCCACTAAGTTCACTCAGTGTTTGCTAGTATAATGGCTTAGTAACAATGAGTTTTAGTGTGCAATGCAGGCAGACGTGCTGCAAATATCTTTGCACTACTGGGGCAATACAGCAGTCCAACAGCCACGTTTAGGATGCCACTAAGTACACTCAGTGTTTGCTAGTATAATGGCTTAGTAACAATGAGTTGGAGTGTGCAATGCAGGCAGACGTGCTGCAAATATCTTTGCACTTGTGGGACGATACAGAAGTCCAACAGCCACGTTTAGGATGCCACTAAGTTCACTCAGTGTTTGCTAGTATAATGGCTTAGTAACAATGAGTTTTAGTGTGCAATGCAGGCAGACGTGCTGCAAATATCTTTGCACTACTGGGGCAATACAGCAGTCTAACAGCCACGTTTAGGATGCCACTAAGTTCACTCAGTGTTTGCTAGTATAATGGCTTAGTAACAATGAGTTTGAGTGTGCAATGCAGGCAGAGGTGCTGCAAATATCTTTGCACTTGTGGGACGATACAGAAGTCCAACAGCCACGTTTAGGATGCCACTAAGTTCACTCAGTGTTTGCAAGTATAATGACTTAGTAACAATGAGTTGGAGTGTGCAATGCAGGCAGACGTGCTGCAAATATCTTTGCACTTGTGGGACGATACAGAAGTCCAACAGCCACGTTTAGGATGCCACTAAGTTCACTCAGTGTTTGCTAGTATAATGGCTTAGTAACAATGAGTTGGAGTGTGCAATGCAGGCAGACGTGCTGCAAATATCTTTGCACTTGTGGGACGATACAGAAGTCCAACAGCCACGTTTAGGATGCCACTAATTTCACTCAGTGTTTGCTAGTATAATGGCTTAGTAACAATGAGTTGAAGTGTGCAATGCAGGCAGACATGCTGCAAATATCTTTGCACTTGTGGGACGATACAGAAGTCCAACAGCCACGTTTAGGATGCCACTAAGTTCACTCAGTGTTTGCTAGTATAATGGCTTAGTAACAATGAGTTTTAGTGTGCAATGCAGGATGACGTGCTGCAAATATCTTTGCACTACTGGGGCAATACAGCAGTCCAACAGCCACGTTTAGGATGCCACTAAGTACACTCAGTGTTTGCTAGTATAATGGCTTAGTAACAATGAGTTGGAGTGTGCAATGCAGGCAGACGTGCTGCAAATATCTTTGCACTTGTGGGACGATACAGAAGTCCAACAGCCACGTTTAGGATGCCACTAAGTTCACTCAGTGTTTGCTAGTATAATGGCTTAGTAACAATGAGTTTTAGTGTGCAATGCAGGCAGACGTGCTGCAAATATCTTTGCACTACTGGGGCAATACAGCAGTCTAACAGCCACGTTTAGGATGCCACTAAGTTCACTCAGTGTTTGCTAGTATAATGGCTTAGTAACAATGAGTTTGAGTGTGCAATGCAGGCAGAGGTGCTGCAAATATCTTTGCACTTGTGGGACGATACAGAAGTCCAACAGCCACGTTTAGGATGCCACTAAGTTCACTCAGTGTTTGCTAGTATAATGGCTTAGTAACAATGAGTTGGAGTGTGCAATGCAGGCAGACATGCTGCAAATATCTTTGCACTTGTGGGACGATACAGAAGTCCAACAGCCACGTTTAGGATGCCACTAAGTTCACTCAGTGTTTGCTAGTATAATGGCTTAGTAACAATGAGTTGGAGTGTGCAGTGCAGGCAGACGTGCTGCAAAAATCTTTGCACTTGTGGGAAGATACAGAAGTCCAACAGCCACGTTTAGGATGCCACTAAGTTCACTCAGTGTTTGCTAGTATAATGGCTTAGTAACAATGAGTTGGAGTGTGCAATGCAGGCAGACATGCTGCAAATATCTTTGCACTTGTGGGACGATACAGAAGTCCAACAGCCACGTTTAGGATGCCACTAAGTTCACTCAGTGTTTGCTAGTATAATGGCTTAGTAACAATGAGTTGGAGTGTGCAGTGCAGGCAGACGTGCTGCAAAAATCTTTGCACTTGTGGGAAGATACAGAAGTCCAACAGCCACGTTTAGGATGCCACTAAGTTCACTCAGTGTTTGCTAGTATAATGGCTTAGTAACAATGAGTTGGAGTGTGCAATGCAGGCAGACGTGCTGCAAATATCTTTGCACTTGTGGGACGATACAGAAGTCCAACAGCCACGTTTAGGATGCCACTAAGTTCACTCAGTGTTTGCTAGTATAATGGCTTAGTAACAATGAGTTGGAGTGTGCAATGCAGGCAGACGTGCTGCAAAAATCTTTGCACTTGTGGGAAGATACAGAAGTCCAACAGCCACGTTTAGGATGCCACTAAGTTCACTCAGTGTTTGCTAGTATAATGGCTTAGTAACAATGAGTTGGAGTGTGCAATGCAGGCAGACGTGCTGCAAATATCTTTGCACTTGTGGGACGATACAGAAGTCCAACAGCCACGTTTAGGATGCCACTAAGTTCACTCAGTGTTTGCTAGTATAATGGCTTAGTAACAATGAGTTGGAGTGTGCAATGCAGGCAGACGTGCTGCAAAAATCTTTGCACTTGTGGGAAGATACAGAAGTCCAACAGCCACGTTTAGGATGCCACTAAGTTCACTCAGTGTTTGCTAGTATAATGGCTTAGTAACAATGAGTTGGAGTGTGCAATGCAGGCAGACGTGCTGCAAATATCTTTGCACTTGTGGGACGATACAGAAGTCCAACAGCCACGTTTAGGATGCCACTAAGTTCACTCAGTGTTTGCTAGTATAATGGCTTAGTAACAATGAGTTGGAGTGTGCAATGCAGGCAGACGTGCTGCAAATATCTTTGCACTTGTGGGACGATACAGAAGTCCAACAGCCACGTTTAGGATGCCACTAAGTTCACTCAGTGTTTGCTAGTATAATGGCTTAGTAACAATGAGGTGAAGTGTGCAATGCAGGCAGACGTGCTGCAAATATCTTTGCACTTGTGGGACGATACAGAAGTCCAACAGCCACGTTTAGGATGCCACTAAGTACACTCAGTGTTTGCTAGTATAATGGCTTAGTAACAATGAGTTGGAGTGTGCAATGCAGGCAGACGTGCTGCAAATATCTTTGCACTTGTGGGACGATACAGAAGTCCAACAGCCACGTTTAGGATGCCACTAAGTTCACTCAGTGTTTGCTTGTATAATGGCTTAGTAACAATGAGTTTTAGTGTGCAATGCAGGCAGACGTGCTGCAAATATCTTTGCACTACTGGGGCAATACAGCAGTCCAACAGCCACGTTTAGGATGCCACTAAGTACACTCAGTGTTTGCTAGTATAATGGCTTAGTAACAATGAGTTTAAGTGTGCAATGCAGGCAGAGGTGCTGCAAATATCTTTGCACTTGTGGGACGATACAGAAGTCCAACAGCCACGTTTAGGATGCCACTAAGTTCACTCAGTGTTTGCTAGTATAATGGCTTAGTAACAATGAGTTTGAGTGTGCAATGCAGGCAGAGGTGCTGCAAATATCTTTGCACTTGTGGGACGATACAGAAGTCCAACAGCCACGTTTAGGATGCCACTAAGTTCACTCAGTGTTTGCTAGTATAATGGCTTAGTAACAATGAGTTGGAGTGTGCAATGCAGGCAGACATGCTGCAAATATCTTTGCACTTGTGGGACGATACAGAAGTCCAACAGCCACGTTTAGGATGCCACTAAGTTCACTCAGTGTTTGCTAGTATAATGGCTTAGTAACAATGAGTTGGAGTGTGCAGTGCAGGCAGACGTGCTGCAAAAATCTTTGCACTTGTGGGAAGATACAGAAGTCCAACAGCCACGTTTAGGATGCCACTAAGTTCACTCAGTGTTTGCTAGTATAATGGCTTAGTAACAATGAGTTGGAGTGTGCAATGCAGGCAGACATGCTGCAAATATCTTTGCACTTGTGGGACGATACAGAAGTCCAACAGCCACGTTTAGGATGCCACTAAGTTCACTCAGTGTTTGCTAGTATAATGGCTTAGTAACAATGAGTTGGAGTGTGCAGTGCAGGCAGACGTGCTGCAAAAATCTTTGCACTTGTGGGAAGATACAGAAGTCCAACAGCCACGTTTAGGATGCCACTAAGTTCACTCAGTGTTTGCTAGTATAATGGCTTAGTAACAATGAGTTGGAGTGTGCAATGCAGGCAGACGTGCTGCAAATATCTTTGCACTTGTGGGACGATACAGAAGTCCAACAGCCACGTTTAGGATGCCACTAAGTTCACTCAGTGTTTGCTAGTATAATGGCTTAGTAACAATGAGTTGGAGTGTGCAATGCAGGCAGACGTGCTGCAAAAATCTTTGCACTTGTGGGAAGATACAGAAGTCCAACAGCCACGTTTAGGATGCCACTAAGTTCACTCAGTGTTTGCTAGTATAATGGCTTAGTAACAATGAGTTGGAGTGTGCAATGCAGGCAGACGTGCTGCAAATATCTTTGCACTTGTGGGACGATACAGAAGTCCAACAGCCACGTTTAGGATGCCACTAAGTTCACTCAGTGTTTGCTAGTATAATGGCTTAGTAACAATGAGTTGGAGTGTGCAATGCAGGCAGACGTGCTGCAAAAATCTTTGCACTTGTGGGAAGATACAGAAGTCCAACAGCCACGTTTAGGATGCCACTAAGTTCACTCAGTGTTTGCTAGTATAATGGCTTAGTAACAATGAGTTGGAGTGTGCAATGCAGGCAGACGTGCTGCAAATATCTTTGCACTTGTGGGACGATACAGAAGTCCAACAGCCACGTTTAGGATGCCACTAAGTTCACTCAGTGTTTGCTAGTATAATGGCTTAGTAACAATGAGTTGGAGTGTGCAATGCAGGCAGACGTGCTGCAAATATCTTTGCACTTGTGGGACGATACAGAAGTCCAACAGCCACGTTTAGGATGCCACTAAGTTCACTCAGTGTTTGCTAGTATAATGGCTTAGTAACAATGAGGTGAAGTGTGCAATGCAGGCAGACGTGCTGCAAATATCTTTGCACTTGTGGGACGATACAGAAGTCCAACAGCCACGTTTAGGATGCCACTAAGTACACTCAGTGTTTGCTAGTATAATGGCTTAGTAACAATGAGTTGGAGTGTGCAATGCAGGCAGACGTGCTGCAAATATCTTTGCACTTGTGGGACGATACAGAAGTCCAACAGCCACGTTTAGGATGCCACTAAGTTCACTCAGTGTTTGCTTGTATAATGGCTTAGTAACAATGAGTTTTAGTGTGCAATGCAGGCAGACGTGCTGCAAATATCTTTGCACTACTGGGGCAATACAGCAGTCCAACAGCCACGTTTAGGATGCCACTAAGTACACTCAGTGTTTGCTAGTATAATGGCTTAGTAACAATGAGTTTAAGTGTGCAATGCAGGCAGAGGTGCTGCAAATATCTTTGCACTTGTGGGACGATACAGAAGTCCAACAGCCACGTTTAGGATGCCACTAAGTTCACTCAGTGTTTGCTAGTATAATGGCTTAGTAACAATGAGTTGGAGTGTGCAATGCAGGCAGACGTGCTGCAAATATCTTTGCACTTGTGGGACGATACAGAAGTCCAACAGCCACGTTTAGGATGCCACTAAGTTCACTCAGTGTTTGCTAGTATAATGGCTTAGTAACAATGAGTTTTAGTGTGCAATGCAGGCAGACGTGCTGCAAATATCTTTGCACTAATGGGGCAATACAGAAGTCTAACAGCCACGTTTAGTATGCCACTAAGTTCACTCAGTGTTTGCTAGTATAATGGCTTAGTAACAATGAGTTTGAGTGTGCAATGCAGGCAGAGGTGCTGCAAATATCTTTGCACTTGTGGGACGATACAGAAGTCCAACAGCCACGTTTAGGATGCCACTAAGTTCACTCAGTGTTTGCAAGTATAATGACTTAGTAACAATGAGTTGGAGTGTGCAATGCAGGCAGACGTGCTGCAAATATCTTTGCACTTGTGGGACGATACAGAAGTCCAACAGCCACGTTTAGGATGCCACTAAGTTCACTCAGTGTTTGCTAGTATAATGGCTTAGTAACAATGAGTTGGAGTGTGCAATGCAGGCAGACGTGCTGCAAATATCTTTGCACTTGTGGGACGATACAGAAGTCCAACAGCCACGTTTAGGATGCCACTAAGTTCACTCAGTGTTTGCTAGTATAATGGCTTAGTAACAATGAGTTGAAGTGTGCAATGCAGGCAGACGTGCTGCAAATATCTTTGCACTTGTGGGACGATACAGAAGTCCAACAGCCACGTTTAGGATGCCACTAAGTTCACTCAGTGTTTGCTAGTATAATGGCTTAGTAACAATGAGTTTTAGTGTGCAATGCAGGCAGACGTGCTGCAAATATCTTTGCACTACTGGGGCAATACAGCAGTCCAACAGCCACGTTTAGGATGCCACTAAGTACACTCAGTGTTTGCTAGTATAATGGCTTAGTAACAATGAGTTGGAGTGTGCAATGCAGGCAGACGTGCTGCAAATATCTTTGCACTTGTGGGACGATACAGAAGTCCAACAGCCACGTTTAGGATGCCACTAAGTTCACTCAGTGTTTGCTAGTATAATGGCTTAGTAACAATGAGTTTTAGTGTGCAATGCAGGCAGACGTGCTGCAAATATCTTTGCACTACTGGGGCAATACAGCAGTCTAACAGCCACGTTTAGGATGCCACTAAGTTCACTCAGTGTTTGCTAGTATAATGGCTTAGTAACAATGAGTTTGAGTGTGCAATGCAGGCAGAGGTGCTGCAAATATCTTTGCACTTGTGGGACGATACAGAAGTCCAACAGCCACGTTTAGGATGCCACTAAGTTCACTCAGTGTTTGCTAGTATAATGGCATAGTAACAATGAGTTGGAATGTGCAATGCAGGCAGACGTGCTGCAAAAATCTTTGCACTTGTGGGAAGATACAGAAGTCCAACAGCCACGTTTAGGATGCCACTAAGTTCACTCAGTGTTTGCTAGTATAATGGCTTAGTAACAATGAGTTGGAGTGTGCAATGCAGGCAGACGTGCTTCAAATATCTTTCCACTTGTGGGACGATACAGAAGTCCAACAGCCACGTTTAGGATGCCACTAAGTTCACTCAGTGTTTGCTAGTATAATGGCTTAGTAACAATGAGTTGGAGTGTGCAATGCAGGCAGACGTGCTGCAAAAATCTTTGCACTTGTGGGAAGATACAGAAGTCCAACAGCCACGTTTAGGATGCCACTAAGTTCACTCAGTGTTTGCTAGTATAATGGCTTAGTAACAATGAGTTGGAGTGTGCAATGCAGGCAGACGTGCTGCAAATATCTTTGCACTTGTGGGACGATACAGAAGTCCAACAGCCACGTTTAGGATGCCACTAAGTTCACTCAGTGTTTGCTAGTATAAAGGCTTAGTAACAATGAGTTGGAGTGTGCAATGCAGGCAGACGTGCTGCAAATATCTTTGCACTTGTGGGACGATACAGAAGTCCAACAGCCACGTTTAGGATGCCACTAAGTTCACTCAGTGTTTGCTAGTATAATGGCTTAGTAACAATGAGGTGAAGTGTGCAATGCAGGCAGACGTGCTGCAAATATCTTTGCACTTGTGGGACGATACAGAAGTCCAACAGCCACGTTTAGGATGCCACTAAGTACACTCAGTGTTTGCTAGTATAATGGCTTAGTAACAATGAGTTGGAGTGTGCAATGCAGGCAGACGTGCTGCAAATATCTTTGCACTTGTGGGACGAAACAGAAGTCCAACAGCCACGTTTAGGATGCCACTAAGTTCACTCAGTGTTTGCTTGTATAATGGCTTAGTAACAATGAGTTTTAGTGTGCAATGCAGGCAGACGTGCTGCAAATATCTTTGCACTACTGGGGCAATACAGCAGTCCAACAGCCACGTTTAGGATGCCACTAAGTACACTCAGTGTTTGCTAGTATAATGGCTTAGTAACAATGAGTTTGAGTGTGCAATGCAGGCAGAGGTGCTGCAAATATCTTTGCACTTGTGGGACGATACAGAAGTCCAACAGCCACGTTTAGGATGCCACTAAGTTCACTCAGTGTTTGCTAGTATAATGGCATAGTAACAATGAGTTGGAGTGTGCAATGCAGGCAGACGTGCTGCAAAAATCTTTGCACTTGTGTGAAGCTACAGAAGTCCAACAGTCACGTTTAGGATGCCACTAAGTTCACTCAGTGTTTGCTAGTATAATGGCTTAGTAACAATGAGTTGGAGTGTGCAATGCAGGCAGACGTGCTGCAAATATCTTTGCACTTGTGGGACGATACAGAAGTCCAATAGCCACGTTTAGGATGCCACTAAGTTCACTCAGTGTTTGCTAGTATAATGGCTTAGTAACAATGAGTTGGAGTGTGCAATGCAGGCAGACGTGCTGCAAATATCTTTGCACTTGTGGGACGATACAGAAGTCCAACAGCCACGTTTAGGATGCCACTAAGTTCACTCAGTGTTTGCTAGTATAATGGCTTAGTAACAATGAGTTGGAGTGTGCAATGCAGGCAGACGTGCTGCAAATATCTTTGCACTACTGGGGCAATACAGCAGTCTAACAGCCACATTTAGGATGCCACTAAGTTCACTCAGTGTTTGCTAGTATAATGGCTTAGTAACAATGAGTTTGAGTGTGCAATGCAGGCAGAGGTGCTGCAAATATCTTTGCATTTGTGGGACGATACAGAAGTCCAACAGCCACGTTTAGGATGCCACTAAGTTCACTCAGTGTTTGCTAGTATAATGGCTTAGTAACAATGAGTTGGAGTGTGCAATGCAGGCAGACGTGCTGCAAATATCTTTGCACTTGTGGGACGATACAGAAGTCCAACAGCCACGTTTAGGATGCCACTAAGTTCACTCAGTGTTTGCTAGAGTAATGGCTTAGTAACAATGAGTTGGAGTGTGCAATGCAGGCAGACGTGCTGCAAATATCTTTGCACTTGTGGGACGATACAGAAGTCCAACAGCCACATTTAGGATGCCACTAAGTTCACTCAGTGTTTGCTAGTATAATGGCTTAGTAACAATGAGTTGAAGTGTGCAATGCAGGCAGACGTGCTGCAAATATCTTTGCACTTGTGGGACGATACAGAAGTCCAACAGCCACGTTTAGGATGCCACTAAGTACACTCAATGTTTGCTAGTATAATGGCTTAGTAACAATGGGTTTTAGTGTGCAATGCAGGCAGACGTGCTGCAAATATCTTTGCACTACTGGGGCAATACAGCAGTCTAACAGCCACATTTAGGATGCCACTAAGTTCAATCAGTGTTTGCTAGTATAATGGCTTAGTAACAATGAGTTTGAGTGTGCAATGCAGGCAGAGGTACTGCAAATATCTTTGCACTTGTGGGACGATACAGAAGTCCAACAGCCACGTTTAGGATGCCACTAAGTTCACTCAGTGTTTGCTAGTATAATGGCTTAGTAACAATGAGTTGGAGTGTGCAATGCAGGCAGACGTGCTATAAATATCTTTGCACTTGTGGGACGATACAGAAGTCCAACAGCCACGTTTAGGATGCCACTAAGTTCACTCAGTGTTTGCTAGTATAATGGCTTAGTAACAATGAGTCGGAGTGTGCAATGCAGGCAGACGTGCTGCAAATATCTTTGCACTTGTGGGACGATACAGAAGTCCAACAGCCACGTTTAGGATGCCACTAAGTTCACTCAGTGTTTGCTAGTATAATGGCTTAGTAACAATGAGTTGGAGTGTGCAATGCAGGCAGACGTGCTGCAAAAATCTTTGCACTTTTGTGAAGCTACAGAAGTCCAACAGTCACGTTTAGGATGCCACTAAGTTCACTCAGTGTTTGCTAGTATAATGGCTTAGTAACAATGAGTTTTAGTGTGCAATGCAGGCAGACGTGCTGCAAATATCTTTGCACTTGTGGGACGATACAGAAGTCCAACAGCCACGTTTAGGATGCCACTAAGTTCACTCAGTGTTTGCTAGTATAATGGCTTAGTAACAATGAGTTGGAGTGTGCAATGCAGGCAGACGTGCTGCAAATATCTTTGCACTTGTGGGACGATACAGAAGTCCAACAGCCACGTTTAGGATGCCACTAAGTTCACTCAGTGTTTGCTAGTATAATGGCTTAGTAACAATGAGTTTTAGTGTGCAATGCAGGCAGACGTGCTGCAAATATCTTTGCACTACTGGGGCAATACAGCAGTCTAACAGCCACATTTAGGATGCCACTAAGTTCACTCAGTGTTTGCTAGTATAATGGCTTAGTAACAATGAGTTTGAGTTTGCAATGCAGGCATAGGTGCTGCAAATATCTTTGCACTTGTGGGACGATACAGAAGTCCAACAGCCACGTTTAGGATGCCACTAAGTTCACTCAGTGTTTGCTAGTATAATGGCTTAGTAACAATGAGTTGGAGTGTGCAATGCAGGCAGACGTGCTGCAAATATCTTTGCACTTGTGGGACGATACAGAAGTCCAACAGCCACGTTTAGGATGCCACTAAGTTCACTCAGTGTTTGCTAGTATAAAGGCTTAGTAACAATGAGTTGGAGTGTGCAATGCAGGCAGACGTGCTGCAAATATCTTTGCACTTGTGGGACGATACAGAAGTCCAACAGCCACGTTTAGGATGCCACTAAGTTCACTCAGTGTTTGCTAGTATAATGGCTTAGTAACAATGAGGTGAAGTGTGCAATGCAGGCAGACGTGCTGCAAATATCTTTGCACTTGTGGGACGATACAGAAGTCCAACAGCCACGTTTAGGATGCCACTAAGTACACTCAGTGTTTGCTAGTATAATGGCTTAGTAACAATGAGTTGGAGTGTGCAATGCAGGCAGACGTGCTGCAAATATCTTTGCACTTGTGGGACGAAACAGAAGTCCAACAGCCACGTTTAGGATGCCACTAAGTTCACTCAGTGTTTGCTTGTATAATGGCTTAGTAACAATGAGTTTTAGTGTGCAATGCAGGCAGACGTGCTGCAAATATCTTTGCACTACTGGGGCAATACAGCAGTCCAACAGCCACGTTTAGGATGCCACTAAGTACACTCAGTGTTTGCTAGTATAATGGCTTAGTAACAATGAGTTTGAGTGTGCAATGCAGGCAGAGGTGCTGCAAATATCTTTGCACTTGTGGGACGATACAGAAGTCCAACAGCCACGTTTAGGATGCCACTAAGTTCACTCAGTGTTTGCTAGTATAATGGCATAGTAACAATGAGTTGGAGTGTGCAATGCAGGCAGACGTGCTGCAAAAATCTTTGCACTTGTGTGAAGCTACAGAAGTCCAACAGTCACGTTTAGGATGCCACTAAGTTCACTCAGTGTTTGCTAGTATAATGGCTTAGTAACAATGAGTTGGAGTGTGCAATGCAGGCAGACGTGCTGCAAATATCTTTGCACTTGTGGGACGATACAGAAGTCCAATAGCCACGTTTAGGATGCCACTAAGTTCACTCAGTGTTTGCTAGTATAATGGCTTAGTAACAATGAGTTGGAGTGTGCAATGCAGGCAGACGTGCTGCAAATATCTTTGCACTTGTGGGACGATACAGAAGTCCAACAGCCACGTTTAGGATGCCACTAAGTTCACTCAGTGTTTGCTAGTATAATGGCTTAGTAACAATGAGTTGGAGTGTGCAATGCAGGCAGACGTGCTGCAAATATCTTTGCACTACTGGGGCAATACAGCAGTCTAACAGCCACATTTAGGATGCCACTAAGTTCACTCAGTGTTTGCTAGTATAATGGCTTAGTAACAATGAGTTTGAGTGTGCAATGCAGGCAGAGGTGCTGCAAATATCTTTGCATTTGTGGGACGATACAGAAGTCCAACAGCCACGTTTAGGATGCCACTAAGTTCACTCAGTGTTTGCTAGTATAATGGCTTAGTAACAATGAGTTGGAGTGTGCAATGCAGGCAGACGTGCTGCAAATATCTTTGCACTTGTGGGACGATACAGAAGTCCAACAGCCACGTTTAGGATGCCACTAAGTTCACTCAGTGTTTGCTAGAGTAATGGCTTAGTAACAATGAGTTGGAGTGTGCAATGCAGGCAGACGTGCTGCAAATATCTTTGCACTTGTGGGACGATACAGAAGTCCAACAGCCACATTTAGGATGCCACTAAGTTCACTCAGTGTTTGCTAGTATAATGGCTTAGTAACAATGAGTTGAAGTGTGCAATGCAGGCAGACGTGCTGCAAATATCTTTGCACTTGTGGGACGATACAGAAGTCCAACAGCCACGTTTAGGATGCCACTAAGTACACTCAATGTTTGCTAGTATAATGGCTTAGTAACAATGGGTTTTAGTGTGCAATGCAGGCAGACGTGCTGCAAATATCTTTGCACTACTGGGGCAATACAGCAGTCTAACAGCCACATTTAGGATGCCACTAAGTTCAATCAGTGTTTGCTAGTATAATGGCTTAGTAACAATGAGTTTGAGTGTGCAATGCAGGCAGAGGTACTGCAAATATCTTTGCACTTGTGGGACGATACAGAAGTCCAACAGCCACGTTTAGGATGCCACTAAGTTCACTCAGTGTTTGCTAGTATAATGGCTTAGTAACAATGAGTTGGAGTGTGCAATGCAGGCAGACGTGCTATAAATATCTTTGCACTTGTGGGACGATACAGAAGTCCAACAGCCACGTTTAGGATGCCACTAAGTTCACTCAGTGTTTGCTAGTATAATGGCTTAGTAACAATGAGTCGGAGTGTGCAATGCAGGCAGACGTGCTGCAAATATCTTTGCACTTGTGGGACGATACAGAAGTCCAACAGCCACGTTTAGGATGCCACTAAGTTCACTCAGTGTTTGCTAGTATAATGGCTTAGTAACAATGAGTTGGAGTGTGCAATGCAGGCAGACGTGCTGCAAAAATCTTTGCACTTTTGTGAAGCTACAGAAGTCCAACAGTCACGTTTAGGATGCCACTAAGTTCACTCAGTGTTTGCTAGTATAATGGCTTAGTAACAATGAGTTTTAGTGTGCAATGCAGGCAGACGTGCTGCAAATATCTTTGCACTTGTGGGACGATACAGAAGTCCAACAGCCACGTTTAGGATGCCACTAAGTTCACTCAGTGTTTGCTAGTATAATGGCTTAGTAACAATGAGTTGGAGTGTGCAATGCAGGCAGACGTGCTGCAAATATCTTTGCACTTGTGGGACGATACAGAAGTCCAACAGCCACGTTTAGGATGCCACTAAGTTCACTCAGTGTTTGCTAGTATAATGGCTTAGTAACAATGAGTTTTAGTGTGCAATGCAGGCAGACGTGCTGCAAATATCTTTGCACTACTGGGGCAATACAGCAGTCTAACAGCCACATTTAGGATGCCACTAAGTTCACTCAGTGTTTGCTAGTATAATGGCTTAGTAACAATGAGTTTGAGTTTGCAATGCAGGCATAGGTGCTGCAAATATCTTTGCACTTGTGGGACGATACAGAAGTCCAACAGCCACGTTTAGGATGCCACTAAGTTCACTCAGTGTTTGCTAGTATAATGGCTTAGTAACAATGAGTTTTAGTGTGCAATGCAGGCAGACGTGCTGCAAATATCTTTGCACTACTGGGGCAATACAGCAGTCTAACAGCCACGTTTAGGATGCCACTAAGTTCACTCAGTGTTTGCTAGTATAATGGCTTAGTAACAATGAGTTTGAGTGTGCAATGCAGGCAGAGGTGCTGCAAATATCTTTGCACTTGTGGGACGATACAGAAGTCCAACAGCCACGTTTAGGATGCCACTAAGTTCACTCAGTGTTTGCTAGTATAATGGCTTAGTAACAATGAGTTGGAGTGTGCAATGCAGGCAGACGTGCTGCAAAAATCTTTGCACTTGTGGGACGATACAGAAGTCCAACAGCCACGTTTAGGATGCCACTAAGTTCACTCAGTGTTTGCTAGTATAATGGCTTAGTAACAATGAGTTGGAGTGTGCAATGCAGGCAGACGTGCTGCAAATATCTTTGCACTTGTGGGACGATACAGAAGTCCAACAGCCACGTTTAGGATGCCACTAAGTTCACTCAGTGTTTGCTAGTATAATGGCTTAGTAACAATGAGTTGAAGTGTGCAATGCAGGCAGACGTGCTGCAAATATCTTTGCACTTGTGGGACGATACAGAAGTCCAACAGCCACGTTTAGGATGCCACTAAGTTCACTCAGTGTTTGCTAGTATAATGGCTTAGTAACAATGAGTTTTAGTGTGCAATGCAGGCAGACGTGCTGCAAATATCTTTGCACTACTGGGGCAATACAGCAGTCCAACAGCCACGTTTAGGATGCCACTAAGTACACTCAGTGTTTGCTAGTATAATGGCTTAGTAACAATGAGTTGGAGTGTGCAATGCAGGCAGACGTGCTGCAAATATCTTTGCACTTGTGGGACGATACAGAAGTCCAACAGCCACGTTTAGGATGCCACTAAGTTCACTCAGTGTTTGCTAGTATAATGGCTTAGTAACAATGAGTTTTAGTGTGCAATGCAGGCAGACGTGCTGCAAATATCTTTGCACTACTGGGGCAATACAGCAGTCTAACAGCCACGTTTAGGATGCCACTAAGTTCACTCAGTGTTTGCTAGTATAATGGCTTAGTAACAATGAGTTTGAGTGTGCAATGCAGGCAGAGGTGCTGCAAATATCTTTGCACTTGTGGGACGATACAGAAGTCCAACAGCCACGTTTAGGATGCCACTAAGTTCACTCAGTGTTTGCTAGTATAATGGCATAGTAACAATGAGTTGGAGTGTGCAATGCAGGCAGACGTGCTGCAAATATCTTTGCACTTGTGGGACGATACAGAAGTCCAACAGCCACGTTTAGGATGCCACTAAGTTCACTCAGTGTTTGCTAGTATAATGGCTTAGTAACAATGAGTTGGAGTGTGCAGTGCAGGCAGACGTGCTGCAAAAATCTTTGCACTTGTGGGAAGATACAGAAGTCCAACAGCCACGTTTAGCATGCCACTAAGTTCACTCAGTGTTTGCTAGTATAATGGCTTAGCAACAATGAGTTGGAGTGTGCAATGCAGGCAGACGTGCTGCAAATATCTTTGCACTTGTGGACGATACAGAAGTCCAACAGCCACGTTTAGGATGCCACTAAGTTCACTCAGTGTTTGCTAGTATAATGGCTTAGTAACAATGAGTTGGAGTGTGCAATGCAGGCAGACGTGCTGCAAAAATCTTTGCACTTGTGGGAAGATACAGAAGTCCAACAGCCACTTTTAGGATGCCACTAAGTTCACTCAGTGTTTGCTAGTATAATGGCTTAGTAACAATGAGTTGGAGTGTGCAATGCAGGCAGACGTGCTGCAAATATCTTTGCACTTGTGGGACGATACAGAAGTCCAACAGCCACGTTTAGGATGCCACTAAGTTCACTCAGTGTTTGCTAGTATAATGGCTTAGTAACAATGAGTTGGAGTGTGCAATGCAGGCAGACGTGCTGCAAATATCTTTGCACTTGTGGGACGATACAGAAGTCCAAAAGCCACGTTTAGGATGCCACTAAGTTCACTCAGTGTTTGCTAGTATAATGGCTTAGTAACAATGAGGTGAAGTGTGCAATGCAGGCAGACGTGCTGCAAATATCTTTGCACTTGTGGGATGATACAGAAGTCCAACAGCCACGTTTAGGATGCCACTAAGTACACTCAGTGTTTTCTAGTATAATGGCTTAGTAACAATGAGTTGGAGTGTGCAATGCAGGCAGACGTGCTGCAAATATCTTTGCACTTGTGGGACGAAACAGAAGTCCAACAGCCACGTTTAGGATGCCACTAAGTTCACTCAGTGTTTGCTTGTATAATGGCTTAGTAACAATGAGTTTTAGTGTGCAATGCAGGCAGACGTGCTGCAAATATCTTTGCACTACTGGGGCAATACAGCAGTCCAACAGCCACGTTTAGGATGCCACTAAATACACTCAGTGTTTGCTAGTATAATGGCTTAGTAACAATGAGTTTGAGTGTGCAATGCAGGCAGAGGTGCTGCAAATATCTTTGCACTTGTGGGACGATACAGAAGTCCAACAGCCACGTTTAGGATGCCACTAAGTTCACTCAGTGTTTGCTAGTATAATGGCTTAGTAACAATGAGTTGGAGTGTGCAATGCAGGCAGACGTGCTGCAAAAATCTTTGCACTTGTGTGAAGCTACAGAAGTCCAACAGTCACGTTTAGGATGCCACTAAGTTCACTCAGTGTTTGCTAGTATAATGGCTTAGTAACAATGAGTTGGAGTGTGCAATGCAGGCAGACGTGCTGCAAATATCTTTGCACTTGTGGGACGATACAGAAGTCCAACAGCCACGTTTAGGATGCCACTAAGTTCACTCAGTGTTTGCTAGTATAATGGCTTAGTAACAATGAGTTTTAGTGTGCAATGCAGGCAGACGTGCTGCAAATATCTTTGCACTACTGGGGCAATACAGCAGTCTAACAGCCACATTTAGGATGCCACTAAGTTCACTCAGTGTTTGCTAGTATAATGGCTTAGTAACAATGAGTTTGAGTTTGCAATGCAGGCATAGGTGCTGCAAATATCTTTGCACTTGTGGGACGATACAGAAGTCCAACAGCCACGTTTAGGATGCCACTAAGTTCACTCAGTGTTTGCTAGTATAATGGCTTAGTAACAATGAGTTTTAGTGTGCAATGCAGGCAGACGTGCTGCAAATATCTTTGCACTACTGGGGCAATACAGCAGTCTAACAGCCACATTTAGGATGCCACTAAGTTCACTCAGTGTTTGTTAGTATAATGGCTTAGTAACAATGAGTTTGAGTTTGCAATGCAGGCAGAGGTGCTGCAAATATCTTTGCACTTGTGGGACGATACAGAAGTCCAACAGCCACGTTTAGGATGCCACTAAGTTCACTCAGTGTTTGCTAGTATAATGGCTTAGTAACAATGAGTTTTAGTGTGCAATGCAGGCAGACGTGCTGCAAAAATCTTTGCACTTGTGGGAAGATACAGAAGTCCAACAGCCACGTTTAGGATGCCACAAAGTTCACTCAGTGTTTGCTAGTATAATGGCTTAGTAACAATGAGTTGGAGTGTGCAATGCAGGCAGACGTGCTGCAAATATCTTTGCACTTGTGGGACGATACAGAAGTCCAACAGCCACGTTTAGGATGCCACTAAGTTCACTCAGTGTTTGCTAGTATAATGGCTTAGTAACAATGAGTTTTAGTGTGCAATGCAGGCAGACGTGCTGCAAATATCTTTGCACTACTGGGGCAATACAGCAGTCTAACAGCCACGTTTAGGATGCCACTAAGTTCACTCAGTGTTTGCTAGTATAATGGCTTAGTAACAATGAGTTTGAGTGTGCAATGCAGGCAGAGGTGCTGCAAATATCTTTGCACTTGTGGGACGATACAGAAGTCCAACAGCCACGTTTAGGATGCCACTAAGTTCACTCAGTGTTTGCTAGTATAATGGCTTAGTAACAATGAGTTGGAGTGTGCAATGCAGGCAGACGTGCTGCAAAAATCTTTGCACTTGTGGGACGATACAGAAGTCCAACAGCCACGTTTAGGATGCCACTAAGTTCACTCAGTGTTTGCTAGTATAATGGCTTAGTAACAATGAGTTGGAGTGTGCAATGCAGGCAGACGTGCTGCAAATATCTTTGCACTTGTGGGACGATACAGAAGTCCAACAGCCACGTTTAGGATGCCACTAAGTTCACTCAGTGTTTGCTAGTATAATGGCTTAGTAACAATGAGTTTTAGTGTGCAATGCAGGCAGACGTGCTGCAAATATCTTTGCACTACTGGGGCAATACAGCAGTCTAACAGCCACGTTTAGGATGCCACTAAGTTCACTCAGTGTTTGCTAGTATAATGGCTTAGTAACAATGAGTTTGAGTGTGCAATGCAGGCAGAGGTGCTGCAAATATCTTTGCACTTGTGGGACGATACAGAAGTCCAACAGCCACGTTTAGGATGCCACTAAGTTCACTCAGTGTTTGCTAGTATAATGGCATAGTAACAATGAGTTGGAGTGTGCAATGCAGGCAGACGTGCTGCAAATATCTTTGCACTTGTGGGACGATACAGAAGTCCAACAGCCACGTTTAGGATGCCACTAAGTTCACTCAGTGTTTGCTAGTATAATGGCTTAGTAACAATGAGTTGGAGTGTGCAGTGCAGGCAGACGTGCTGCAAAAATCTTTGCACTTGTGGGAAGATACAGAAGTCCAACAGCCACGTTTAGCATGCCACTAAGTTCACTCAGTGTTTGCTAGTATAATGGCTTAGTAACAATGAGTTGGAGTGTGCAATGCAGGCAGACGTGCTGCAAATATCTTTGCACTTGTGGGACGATACAGAAGTCCAACAGCCACGTTTAGGATGCCACTAAGTTCACTCAGTGTTTGCTAGTATAATGGCTTAGTAACAATGAGTTGGAGTGTGCAATGCAGGCAGACGTGCTGCAAAAATCTTTGCACTTGTGGGAAGATACAGAAGTCCAACAGCCACGTTTAGGATGCCACTAAGTTCACTCAGTGTTTGCTAGTATAATGGCTTAGTAACAATGAGTTGGAGTGTGCAATGCAGGCAGACGTGCTGCAAATATCTTTGCACTTGTGGGACGATACAGAAGTCCAACAGCCACGTTTAGGATGCCACTAAGTTCACTCAGTGTTTGCTAGTATAATGGCTTAGTAACAATGAGTTGGAGTGTGCAATGCAGGCAGACGTGCTGCAAATATCTTTGCACTTGTGGGACGATACAGAAGTCCAAAAGCCACGTTTAGGATGCCACTAAGTTCACTCAGTGTTTGCTAGTATAATGGCTTAGTAACAATGAGGTGAAGTGTGCAATGCAGGCAGACGTGCTGCAAATATCTTTGCACTTGTGGGACGATACAGAAGTCCAACAGCCACGTTTAGGATGCCACTAAGTACACTCAGTGTTTGCTAGTATAATGGCTTAGTAACAATGAGTTGGAGTGTGCAATGCAGGCAGACGTGCTGCAAATATCTTTGCACTTGTGGGACGAAACAGAAGTCCAACAGCCACGTTTAGGATGCCACTAAGTTCACTCAGTGTTTGCTTGTATAATGGCTTAGTAACAATGAGTTTTAGTGTGCAATGCAGGCAGACGTGCTGCAAATATCTTTGCACTACTGGGGCAATACAGCAGTCCAACAGCCACGTTTAGGATGCCACTAAGTACACTCAGTGTTTGCTAGTATAATGGCTTAGTAACAATGAGTTTGAGTGTGCAATGCAGGCAGAGGTGCTGCAAATATCTTTGCACTTGTGGGACGATACAGAAGTCCAACAGCCACGTTTAGGATGCCACTAAGTTCACTCAGTGTTTGCTAGTATAATGGCTTAGTAACAATGAGTTGGAGTGTGCAATGCAGGCAGACGTGCTGCAAAAATCTTTGCACTTGTGTGAAGCTACAGAAGTCCAACAGTCACGTTTAGGATGCCACTAAGTTCACTCAGTGTTTGCTAGTATAATGGCTTAGTAACAATGAGTTGGAGTGTGCAATGCAGGCAGACGTGCTGCAAATATCTTTGCACTTGTGGGACGATACAGAAGTCCAACAGCCACGTTTAGGATGCCACTAAGTTCACTCAGTGTTTGCTAGTATAATGGCTTAGTAACAATGAGTTGGAGTGTGCAATGCAGGCAGACGTGCTGCAAATATCTTTGCACTTGTGGGACGATACAGAAGTCCAACAGCCACGTTTAGGATGCCACTAAGTTCACTCAGTGTTTGCTAGTATAATGGCTTAGTAACAATGAGTTTTAGTGTGCAATGCAGGCAGACGTGCTGCAAATATCTTTGCACTACTGGGGCAATACAGCAGTCTAACAGCCACATTTAGGATGCCACTAAGTTCACTCAGTGTTTGCTAGTATAATGGCTTAGTAACAATGAGTTTGAGTGTGCAATGCAGGCAGAGGTGCTGCAAATATCTTTGCATTTGTGGGACGATACAGAAGTCCAACAGCCACGTTTAGGATGCCACTAAGTTCACTCAGTGTTTGCTAGTATAATGGCTTAGTAACAATGAGTTGGAGTGTGCAATGCAGGCAGACGTGCTGCAAATATCTTTGCACTTGTGGGACGATACAGAAGTCCAACAGCCACGTTTAGGATGCCACTAAGTTCACTCAGTGTTTGCTAGAGTAATGGCTTAGTAACAATGAGTTGGAGTGTGCAATGCAGGCAGACGTGCTGCAAATATCTTTGCACTTGTGGGACGATACAGAAGTCCAACAGCCACATTTAGGATGCCACTAAGTTCACTCAGTGTTTGCTAGTATAATGGCTTAGTAACAATGAGTTGAAGTGTGCAATGCAGGCAGACGTGCTGCAAATATCTTTGCACTTGTGGGACGATACAGAAGTCCAACAGCCACGTTTAGGATGCCAATAAGTACACTCAGTGTTTGCTAGTATAATGGCTTAGTAACAATGGGTTTTAGTGTGCAATGCAGGCAGACGTGCTGCAAATATCTTTGCACTACTGGGGCAATACAGCAGTCTAACAGCCACATTTAGGATGCCACTAAGTTCAATCAGTGTTTGCTAGTATAATGGCTTAGTAACAATGAGTTTGAGTGTGCAATGCAGGCAGAGGTGCTGCAAATATCTTTGCACTTGTGGGACGATACAGAAGTCCAACAGCCACGTTTAGGATGCCACTAAGTTCACTCAGTGTTTGCTAGTATAATGGCTTAGTAACAATGAGTTGGAGTGTGCAATGCAGGCAGACGTGCTATAAATATCTTTGCACTTGTGGGACGATACAGAAGTCCAACAGCCACGTTTAGGATGCCACTAAGTTCACTCAGTGTTTGCTAGTATAATGGCTTAGTAACAATGAGTCGGAGTGTGCAATGCAGGCAGACGTGCTGCAAATATCTTTGCACTTGTGGGACGATACAGAAGTCCAACAGCCACGTTTAGGATGCCACTAAGTTCACTCAGTGTTTGCTAGTATAATGGCTTAGTAACAATGAGTTGGAGTGTGCAATGCAGGCAGACGTGCTGCAAAAATCTTTGCACTTGTGTGAAGCTACAGAAGTCCAACAATCACGTTTAGGATGCCACTAAGTTCACTCAGTGTTTGCTAGTATAATGGCTTAGTAACAATGAGTTTTAGTGTGCAATGCAGGCAGACGTGCTGCAAATATCTTTGCACTTGTGGGACGATACAGAAGTCCAACAGCCACGTTTAGGATGCCACTAAGTTCACTCAGTGTTTGCTAGTATAATGGCTTAGTAACAATGAGTTGGAGTGTGCAATGCAGGCAGACGTGCTGCAAATATCTTTGCACTTGTGGGACGATACAGAAGTCCAACAGCCACGTTTAGGATGCCACTAAGTTCACTCAGTGTTTGCTAGTATAATGGTATAGTAACAATGAGTTTTAGTGTGCAATGCAGGCAGACGTGCTGCAAATATCTTTGCACTACTGGGGCAATACAGCAGTCTAACAGCCACATTTAGGATGCCACTAAGTTCACTCAGTGTTTGCTAGTATAATGGCTTAGTAACAATGAGTTTGAGTTTGCAATGCAGGCAGAGGTGCTGCAAATATCTTTGCACTTGTGGGACGATACAGAAGTCCAACAGCCACGTTTAGGATGCCACTAAGTTCACTCAGTGTTTGCTAGTATAATGGCTTAGTAACAATGAGTTTTAGTGTGCAATGCAGGCAGACGTGCTGCAAAAATCTTTGCACTTGTGGGAAGATACAGAAGTCCAACAGCCACGTTTAAGATGCCACAAAGTTCACTCAGTGTTTGCTAGTATAATGGCTTAGTAACAATGAGTTGGAGTGTGCAATGCAGGCAGACGTGCTGCAAATATCTTTGCACTTGTGGGACGATACAGAAGTCCAACAGCCACGTTTAGGATGCCACTAAGTTCACTCAGTGTTTGCTAGTATAATGGCTTAGTAACAATGAGTTTTAGTGTGCAATGCAGGCAGACGTGCTGCAAATATCTTTGCACTACTGGGGCAATACAGCAGTCTAACAGCCACGTTTAGGATGCCACTAAGTTCACTCAGTGTTTGCTAGTATAATGGCTTAGTAACAATGAGTTTGAGTGTGCAATGCAGGCAGAGGTGCTGCAAATATCTTTGCACTTGTGGGACGATACAGAAGTCCAACAGCCACGTTTAGGATGCCACTAAGTTCACTCAGTGTTTGCAAGTATAATGACTTAGTAACAATGAGTTGGAGTGTGCAATGCAGGCAGACGTGCTGCAAATATCTTTGCACTTGTGGGACGATACAGAAGTCCAACAGCCACGTTTAGGATGCCAATAAGTTCACTCAGTGTTTGCTAGTATAATGGCTTAGTAACAATGAGTTGGAGTGTGCAATGCAGGCAGACGTGCTGCAAATATCTTTGCACTTGTGGGACGATACAGAAGTCCAACAGCCACGTTTAGGATGCCACTAAGTTCACTCAGTGTTTGCTAGTATAATGGCTTAGTAACAATGAGTTTTAGTGTGCAATGCAGGCAGACGTGCTGCAAATATCTTTGCACTACTGGGGCAATACAGCAGTCTAACAGCCACATTTAGGATGCCACTAAGTTCACTCAGTGTTTGCTAGTATAATGGCTTAGTAACAATGAGTTTGAGTGTGCAATGCAGGCAGAGGTGCTGCAAATATCTTTGCATTTGTGGGACGATACAGAAGTCCAACAGCCACGTTTAGGATGCCACTAAGTTCACTCAGTGTTTGCTAGTATAATGGCTTAGTAACAATGAGTTGGAGTGTGCAATGCAGGCAGACGTGCTGCAAATATCTTTGCACTTGTGGGACGATACAGAAGTCCAACAGCCACGTTTAGGATGCCACTAAGTTCACTCAGTGTTTGCTAGAGTAATGGCTTAGTAACAATGAGTTGGAGTGTGCAATGCAGGCAGACGTGCTGCAAATATCTTTGCACTTGTGGGACGATACAGAAGTCCAACAGCCACATTTAGGATGCCACTAAGTTCACTCAGTGTTTGCTAGTATAATGGCTTAGTAACAATGAGTTGAAGTGTGCAATGCAGGCAGACGTGCTGCAAATATCTTTGCACTTGTGGGACGATACAGAAGTCCAACAGCCACGTTTAGGATGCCACTAAGTACACTCAGTGTTTGCTAGTATAATGGCTTAGTAACAATGGGTTTTAGTGTGCAATGCAGGCAGACGTGCTGCAAATATCTTTGCACTACTGGGGCAATACAGCAGTCTAACAGCCACATTTAGGATGCCACTAAGTTCAATCAGTGTTTGCTAGTATAATGGCTTAGTAACAATGAGTTTGAGTGTGCAATGCAGGCAGAGGTGCTGCAAATATCTTTGCACTTGTGGGACGATACAGAAGTCCAACAGCCACGTTTAGGATGCCACTAAGTTCACTCAGTGTTTGCTAGTATAATGGCTTAGTAACAATGAGTTGGAGTGTGCAATGCAGGCAGACGTGCTATAAATATCTTTGCACTTGTGGGACGATACAGAAGTCCAACAGCCACGTTTAGGATGCCACTAAGTTCACTCAGTGTTTGCTAGTATAATGGCTTAGTAACAATGAGTCGGAGTGTGCAATGCAGGCAGACGTGCTGCAAATATCTTTGCACTTGTGGGACGATACAGAAGTCCAACAGCCACGTTTAGGATGCCACTAAGTTCACTCAGTGTTTGCTAGTATAATGGCTTAGTAACAATGAGTTGGAGTGTGCAATGCAGGCAGACGTGCTGCAAAAATCTTTGCACTTGTGTGAAGCTACAGAAGTCCAACAATCACGTTTAGGATGCCACTAAGTTCACTCAGTGTTTGCTAGTATAATGGCTTAGTAACAATGAGTTTTAGTGTGCAATGCAGGCAGACGTGCTGCAAATATCTTTGCACTTGTGGGGCGATACAGAAGTCCAACAGCCACGTTTAGGATGCCACTAAGTTCACTCAGTGTTTGCTAGTATAATGGCTTAGTAACAATGAGTTGGAGTGTGCAATGCAGGCAGACGTGCTGCAAATATCTTTGCACTTGTGGGACGATACAGAAGTCCAACAGCCACGTTTAGGATGCCACTAAGTTCACTCAGTGTTTGCTAGTATAATGGTATAGTAACAATGAGTTTTAGTGTGCAATGCAGGCAGACGTGCTGCAAATATCTTTGCACTACTGGGGCAATACAGCAGTCTAACAGCCACATTTAGGATGCCACTAAGTTCACTCAGTGTTTGCTAGTATAATGGCTTAGTAACAATGAGTTTGAGTTTGCAATGCAGGCAGAGGTGCTGCAAATATCTTTGCACTTGTGGGACGATACAGAAGTCCAACAGCCACGTTTAGGATGCCACTAAGTTCACTCAGTGTTTGCTAGTATAATGGCTTAGTAACAATGAGTTTTAGTGTGCAATGCAGGCAGACGTGCTGCAAAAATCTTTGCACTTGTGGGAAGATACAGAAGTCCAACAGCCACGTTTAGGATGCCACAAAGTTCACTCAGTGTTTGCTAGTATAATGGCTTAGTAACAATGAGTTGGAGTGTGCAATGCAGGCAGACGTGCTGCAAATATCTTTGCACTTGTGGGACGATACAGAAGTCCAACAGCCACGTTTAGGATGCCACTAAGTTCACTCAGTGTTTGCTAGTATAATGGCTTAGTAACAATGAGTTTTAGTGTGCAATGCAGGCAGACGTGCTGCAAATATCTTTGCACTACTGGGGCAATACAGCAGTCTAACAGCCACGTTTAGGATGCCACTAAGTTCACTCAGTGTTTGCTAGTATAATGGCTTAGTAACAATGAGTTGGAGTGTGCAATGCAGGCAGACGTGCTGCAAATATCTTTGCACTTGTGGGACGATACAGAAGTCCAACAGCCACGTTTAGGATGCCACTAAGTTCACTCAGTGTTTGCAAGTTTAATGATTTAGTAACAATGAGTTGGAGTGTGCAATGCAGGCAGACGTGCTGCAAATATCTTTGCACTTGTGGGACGATACAGAAGTCCAACAGCCACGTTTAGGATGCCACTAAGTTCACTCAGTGTTTGCTAGTATAATGGCTTAGTAACAATGAGTTGGAGTGTGCAATGCAGGCAGACGTGCTGCAAATATCTTTGCACTTGTGGGACGATACAGAAGTCCAACAGCCACGTTTAGGATGCCACTAAGTTCACTCAGTGTTTGCTAGTATAATGGCTTAGTAACAATGAGTTGAAGTGTGCAATGCAGGCAGACGTGCTGCAAATATCTTTGCACTTGTGGGACGATACAGAAGTCCAACAGCCACGTTTAGGATGCCACTAAGTTCACTCAGTGTTTGCTAGTATAATGGCTTAGTAACAATGAGTTTTAGTGTGCAATGCAGGCAGACGTGCTGCAAATATCTTTGCACTACTGGGGCAATACAGCAGTCCAACAGCCACGTTTAGGATGCCACTAAGTACACTCAGTGTTTGCTAGTATAATGGCTTAGTAACAATGAGTTGGAGTGTGCAATGCAGGCAGACGTGCTGCAAATATCTTTGCACTTGTGGGACGATACAGAAGTCCAACAGCCACGTTTAGGATGCCACTAAGTTCACTCAGTGTTTGCTAGTATAATGGCTTAGTAACAATGAGTTTTAGTGTGCAATGCAGGCAGACGTGCTGCAAATATCTTTGCTCTACTGGGGCAATACAGCAGTCTAACAGCCACGTTTAGGATGCCACTAAGTTCACTCAGTGTTTGCTAGTATAATGGCTTAGTAACAATGAGTTTGAGTGTGCAATGCAGGCAGAGGTGCTGCAAATATCTTTGCACTTGTGGGCCGATACAGAAGTCCAACAGCCACGTTTAGGATGCCACTAAGTTCACTCAGTGTTTGCTAGTATAATGGCTTAGTAACAATGAGTTGGAGTGTGCAATGCAGGCAGACGTGCTGCAAATATCTTTGCACTTGTGGGACGATACAGAAGTCCAACAGCCACGTTTAGGATGCCACTAAGTTCACTCAGTGTTTGCTAGTATAATGGCTTAGTAACAATGAGTTGGAGTGTGCAGTGCAGGCAGACGTGCTGCAAAAATCTTTGCACTTGTGGGAAGATACAGAAGTCCAACAGCCACGTTTAGGATGCCACTAAGTTCACTCAGTGTTTGCTAGTATAATGGCTTAGTAACAATGAGTTGGAGTGTGCAATGCAGGCAGACGTGCTGCAGATATCTTTGCACTTGTGGGACGATACAGAAGTCCAACAGCCACGTTTAGGATGCCACTAAGTTCACTCAGTGTTTGCTAGTATAATGGCTTAGTAACAATGAGTTGGAGTGTGCAATGCAGGCAGACGTGCTGCAAAAATCTTTGCACTTGTGGGAAGATACAGAAGTCCAACAGCCACGTTTAGGATGCCACTAAGTTCACTCAGTGTTTGCTAGTATAATGGCTTAGTAACAATGAGTTGGAGTGTGCAATGCAGGCAGACGTTTTGCAAATATCTTTGCACTTGTGGGACGATACAGAAGTCCAACAGCCACGTTTAGGATGCCACTAAGTTCACTCAGTGTTTGCTAGTATAATGGCTTAGTAACAATGAGTTGGAGTGTGCAATGCAGGCAGACGTGCTGCAAATATCTTTGCACTTGTGGGACGATACAGAAGTCCAACAGCCACGTTTAGGATGCCACTAAGTTCACTCAGTGTTTGCTAGTATAATGGCTTAGTAACAATGAGTTGGAGTGTGCAATGCAGGCAGACGTGCTGCAAATATCTTTGCACTTGTGGGACGATACAGAAGTCCAACAGCCACGTTTAGGATGCCACTAAGTTCACTCAGTGTTTGCTAGTATAATGGCTTAGTAACAATGAGTTTTAGTGTGCAATGCAGGCAGACGTGCTGCAAATATCTTTGCACTACTGGGGCAATACAGCAGTCTAACAGCCACATTTAGGATGCCACTAAGTTCACTCAGTGTTTGCTAGTATAATGGCTTAGTAACAATGAGTTTGAGTGTGCAATGCAGGCAGAGGTGCTGCAAATATCTTTGCACTTGTGGGACGATACAGAAGTGCAACAGCCACGTTTAGGATGCCACTAAGTTCACTCAGTGTTTGCTAGTATAATGGCTTAGTAACAATGAGTTGGAGTGTGCAATGCAGGCAGACGTGCTGCAAATATCTTTGCACTTGTGGGACGATACAGAAGTCCAACAGCCACGTTTAGGATGCCACTAAGTTCACTCAGTGTTTGCTAGTATAATGGCTTAGTAACAATGAGTTTTAGTGTGCAATGCAGGCAGACGTGCTGCAAATATCTTTGCTCTACTGGGGCAATACAGCAGTCTAACAGCCACGTTTAGGATGCCACTAAGTTCACTCAGTGTTTGCTAGTATAATGGCTTAGTAACAATGAGTTTGAGTGTGCAATGCAGGCAGAGGTGCTGCAAATATCTTTGCACTTGTGGGCCGATACAGAAGTCCAACAGCCACGTTTAGGATGCCACTAAGTTCACTCAGTGTTTGCTAGTATAATGGCTTAGTAACAATGAGTTGGAGTGTGCAATGCAGGCAGACGTGCTGCAAATATCTTTGCACTTGTGGGACGATACAGAAGTCCAACAGCCACGTTTAGGATGCCACTAAGTTCACTCAGTGTTTGCTAGTATAATGGCTTAGTAACAATGAGTTGGAGTGTGCAGTGCAGGCAGACGTGCTGCAAAAATCTTTGCACTTGTGGGAAGATACAGAAGTCCAACAGCCACGTTTAGGATGCCACTAAGTTCACTCAGTGTTTGCTAGTATAATGGCTTAGTAACAATGAGTTGGAGTGTGCAATGCAGGCAGACGTGCTGCAGATATCTTTGCACTTGTGGGACGATACAGAAGTCCAACAGCCACGTTTAGGATGCCACTAAGTTCACTCAGTGTTTGCTAGTATAATGGCTTAGTAACAATGAGTTGGAGTGTGCAATGCAGGCAGACGTGCTGCAAAAATCTTTGCACTTGTGGGAAGATACAGAAGTCCAACAGCCACGTTTAGGATGCCACTAAGTTCACTCAGTGTTTGCTAGTATAATGGCTTAGTAACAATGAGTTGGAGTGTGCAATGCAGGCAGACGTTTTGCAAATATCTTTGCACTTGTGGGACGATACAGAAGTCCAACAGCCACGTTTAGGATGCCACTAAGTTCACTCAGTGTTTGCTAGTATAATGGCTTAGTAACAATGAGTTGGAGTGTGCAATGCAGGCAGACGTGCTGCAAATATCTTTGCACTTGTGGGACGATACAGAAGTCCAACAGCCACGTTTAGGATGCCACTAAGTTCACTCAGTGTTTGCTAGTATAATGGCTTAGTAACAATGAGTTGGAGTGTGCAATGCAGGCAGACGTGCTGCAAATATCTTTGCACTTGTGGGACGATACAGAAGTCCAACAGCCACGTTTAGGATGCCACTAAGTTCACTCAGTGTTTGCTAGTATAATGGCTTAGTAACAATGAGTTTTAGTGTGCAATGCAGGCAGACGTGCTGCAAATATCTTTGCACTACTGGGGCAATACAGCAGTCTAACAGCCACATTTAGGATGCCACTAAGTTCACTCAGTGTTTGCTAGTATAATGGCTTAGTAACAATGAGTTTGAGTGTGCAATGCAGGCAGAGGTGCTGCAAATATCTTTGCACTTGTGGGACGATACAGAAGTGCAACAGCCACGTTTAGGATGCCACTAAGTTCACTCAGTGTTTGCTAGTATAATGGCTTAGTAACAATGAGTTGGAGTGTGCAATGCAGGCAGACGTGCTGCAAATATCTTTGCACTTGTGGGACGATACAGAAGTCCAACAGCCACGTTTAGGATGCCACTAAGTTCACTCAGTGTTTGCTAGAGTAATGGCTTAGTAACAATGAGTTGGAGTGTGCAATGCAGGCAGACGTGCTGCAAATATCTTTGCACTTGTGGGACGATACAGAAGTCCAACAGCCACATTTAGGATGCCACTAAGTTCACTCAGTGTTTGCTAGTATAATGGCTTAGTAACAATGAGTTGAAGTGTGCAATGCAGGCAGACGTGCTGCAAATATCTTTGCACTTGTGGGACGATACAGAAGTCCAACAGCCACGTTTAGGATGCCACTAAGTACACTCAGTGTTTGCTAGTATAATGGCTTAGTAACAATGAGTTGGAGTGTGCAATGCAGGCAGACGTGCTGCAAATATCTTTGCACTTGTGGGACGATACAGAAGTCCAACAGCCACGTTTAGGATGCCACTAAGTTCACTCAGTGTTTGCTAGTATAATGGCTTAGTAACAATGAGTTTTAGTGTGCAATGCAGGCAGACGTGCTGCAAATATCTTTGCACTACTGGGGCAATACAGCAGTCTAACAGCCACATTTAGGATGCCACTAAGTTCAATCAGTGTTTGCTAGTATAATGGCTTAGTAACAATGAGTTTGAGTGTGCAATGCAGGCAGAGGTGCTGCAAATATCTTTGCACTTGTGGGACGATACAGAAGTCCAACAGCCACGTTTAGGATGCCACTAAGTTCACTCAGTGTTTGCTAGTATAATGGCTTAGTAACAATGAGTTGGAGTGTGCAATGCAGGCAGACGTGCTATAAATATCTTTGCACTTGTGGGACGATACAGAAGTCCAACAGCCACGTTTAGGATGCCACTAAGTTCACTCAGTGTTTGCTAGTATAATGGCTTAGTAACAATGAGTCGGAGTGTGCAATGCAGGCAGACGTGCTGCAAATATCTTTGCACTTGTGGGACGATACAGAAGTCCAACAGCCACGTTTAGGATGCCACTAAGTTCACTCAGTGTTTGCTAGTATAATGGCTTAGTAACAATGAGTTGGAGTGTGCAATGCAGGCAGACGTGCTGCAAAAATCTTTGCACTTGTGTGAAGCTACAGAAGTCCAACAGTCACGTTTAGGATGCCACTAAGTTCACTCAGTGTTTGCTAGTATAATGGCTTAGTAACAATGAGTTGGAGTGTGCAATGCAGGCAGACGTGCTGCAAATATCTTTGCACTTGTGGGACGATACAGAAGTCCAACAGCCACGTTTAGGATGCCACTAAGTTCACTCAGTGTTTGCTAGTATAATGGCTTAGTAACAATGAGTTGGAGTGTGCAATGCAGGCAGACGTGCTGCAAATATCTTTGCACTTGTGGGACGATACAGAAGTCCAACAGCCACGTTTAGGATGCCACTAAGTTCACTCAGTGTTTGCTAGTATAATGGCTTAGTAACAATGAGTTTTAGTGTGCAATGCAGGCAGACGTGCTGCAAATATCTTTGCACTACTGGGGCAATACAGCAGTCTAACAGCCACATTTAGGATGCCACTAAGTACACTCAGTGTTTGCTAGTATAATGGCTTAGTAACAATGAGTTTGAGTGTGCAATGCAGGCAGACGTGCTGCAAATATCTTTGCACTTGTGGGACGATACAGAAGTCCAACAGCCACGTTTAGGATGCCACTAAGTTCACTCAGTGTTTGCTAGTATAATGGCTTAGTAACAATGAGTTGAAGTGTGCAATGCAGGCAGACGTGCTGCAAATATCTTTGCACTTGTGGTACGATACAGAAGTCCAACAGCCACGTTTAGGATGCCACTAAGTTCACTCAGTGTTTGCTAGTATAATGGCTTAGTAGCAATGAGTTGGAGTGTGCAATGCAAGCAGACGTGCTGCAATAATCTTTGCACTTGTGGGAAGATACAGAAGTCCAACAGCCACGTTTAGGATGCCACTAAGTTCACTCAGTGTTTGCTAGTATAATGGCTTAGTAACAATGAGTTGGAGTGTGCAATGCAGGCAGACGTGCTGCAAATATCTTTGCACTTGTGGGACGATACAGAAGTCCAACAGCCACGTTTAGGATGCCACTAAGTTCACTCAGTGTTTGCTAGTATAATGGCTTAGTAACAATGAGTTGAAGTGTGCAATGCAGGCAGACGTGCTGCAAATATCTTTGCACTTGTGGGACGATACAGAAGTCCAACAGCCACTTTTAGGATGCCACTAAGTACACTCAGTGTTTGCTAGTATAATGGCTTAGTAACAATGAGTTGGAGTGTGCAATGCAGGCAGACGTGCTGCAAATATCTTTGCACTTGTGGGACGATACAGAAGTCCAACAGCCACGTTTAGGATGCCACTAAGTTCACTCAGTGTTTGCTAGTATAATGGCTTAGTAACAATGAGTTTTAGTGTGCAATGCAGGCAGACGTGCTGCAAATATCTTTGCACTACTGGGGCAATACAGCAGTCTAACAGCCACGTTTAGGATGCCACTAAGTTTACTCAGTGTTTGCTAGTATAATGGCTTAGTAACAATGAGTTTGAGTGTGCAATGCAGGCAGAGGTGCTGCAAAAATCTTTGCACTTGTGGGACGATACAGAAGTCCAACAGCCACGTTTAGGATGCCACTAAGTACACTCAGTGTTTGCTAGTATAATGGCTTAGTAACAATGAGTTTGAGTGTGCAATGCAGGCAGAGGTGCTGCAAATATCTTTGCACTTGTGGGACGATACAGAAGTCCAACAGCCACGTTTAGGATGCCACTAAGTTCACTCAGTGTTTGCTAGTATAATGGCTTAGTAACAATGAGTTGGAGTGTGCAATGCAGGCAGACGTGCTGCAAATATCTTTGCACTTGTGGGACGATACAGAAGTCAAACAGCCACGTTTAGGATGCCACTAAGTTCACTCAGTGTTTGCTAGTATAATGGCTTAGTAACAATGAGTTGGAGTGTGCAATGCAGGCAGACGTGCTGCAAAAATCTTTGCACTTGTGTGAAGTTACAGAAGTCCAACAGTCACGTTTAGGATGCCACTAAGTTCACTCAGTGTTTGCTAGTATAATGGCTTAGTAGTATTAATGAGTTGAAGTGTGCAATGCAGGCAGACATGCTGCAAATATCTTTGCACTTGTGGGACGATACAGAAGTCCAACAACCACGTTTAGGATGCCACTAAGTACACTCAGTGTTTGCTAGTATAATGGCTTAGTAACAATGAGTTGGAGTGTGCAATGCAGGCAGACGTGCTGCAAATATCTTTGCACTTGTGGGACGATACAGAAGTCCAACAGCCACGTTTAGGATGCCACTAAGTTCACTCAGTGTTTGCTAGTATAATGGCTTAGTAACAATGAGTTTTAGTGTGCAATGCAGGCAGACGTGCTGCAAATATCTTTGCACTACTGGGGCAATACAGCAGTCTAACAGCCACGTTTAGGATGCCACTAAGTTCACTCAGTGTTTGCTAGTATAATGGCTTAGTAACAATGAGTTTGAGTGTGCAATGCAGGCTTAGGTGCTGCAAAAATCTTTGCACTTGTGTGAAGTTACAGAAGTCCAACAGTCACGTTTAGGATGCCACTAAGTTCACTCAGTGTTTGCTAGTATAATGGCTTAGTAACAATGAGTTGAAGTGTGCAATGCAGGCAGACATGCTGCAAATATCTTTGCACTTGTGGGATGATACAGAAGTCCAACAGTCACGTTTAGGATGCCACTAAGTTCACTCAGTGTTTGCTAGTATAATGGCTTAGTAACAATGAGTTGGAGTGTGCAATGCAGGCAGACGTGCTGCAAATATCTTTGCACTTGTGGGACGATACAGAAGTCCAACAGCCACGTTTAGGATGCCACTAAGTTCACTCAGTGTTTGCTAGTATAATGGCTTAGTAACAATGAGTTGGAGTGTGCAATGCAGGCAGACGTGCTGCAAATATCTTTGCACTTGTGGGACGATACAGAAGTCCAACAGCCACGTTTAGGATGCCACTAAGTTCACTCAGTGTTTGCTAGTATAATGGCTTAGTAACAATGAGTTTTAGTGTGCAATGCAGGCAGACGTGCTGCAAATATCTTTGCACTACTGGGGCAATACAGCAGTCTAACAGCCACATTTAGGATGCCACTAAGTACACTCAGTGTTTGCTAGTATAATGGCTTAGTAACAATGAGTTTGAGTGTGCAATGCAGGCAGACGTGCTGCAAATATCTTTGCACTTGTGGGACGATACAGAAGTCCAACAGCCACGTTTAGGATGCCACTAAGTTCACTCAGTGTTTGCTAGTATAATGGCTTAGTAACAATGAGTTGGAGTGTGCAATGCAGGCAGACGTGCTGCAAATATCTTTGCACTACTGGGGCAATACAGCAGTCTAACAGCCACGTTTAGGATGCCACTAAGTTTACTCAGTGTTTGCTAGTATAATGGCTTAGTAACAATGAGTTTGAGTGTGCAATGCAGGCAGAGGTGCTGCAAAAATCTTTGCACTTGTGGGACGATACAGAAGTCCAACAGCCACGTTTAGGATGCCACTAAGTACACTCAGTGTTTGCTAGTATAATGGCTTAGTAACAATGAGTTTGAGTGTGCAATGCAGGCAGAGGTGCTGCAAATATCTTTGCACTTGTGGGACGATACAGAAGTCCAACAGCCACGTTTAGGATGCCACTAAGTTCACTCAGTGTTTGCTAGTATAATGGCTTAGTAACAATGAGTTGGAGTGTGCAATGCAGGCAGACGTGCTGCAAATATCTTTGCACTTGTGGGACGATACAGAAGTCAAACAGCCACGTTTAGGATGCCACTAAGTTCACTCAGTGTTTGCTAGTATAATGGCTTAGTAACAATGAGTTGGAGTGTGCAATGCAGGCAGACGTGCTGCAAAAATCTTTGCACTTGTGTGAAGTTACAGAAGTCCAACAGTCACGTTTAGGATGCCACTAAGTTCACTCAGTGTTTGCTAGTATAATGGCTTAGTAGTATTAATGAGTTGAAGTGTGCAATGCAGGCAGACATGCTGCAAATATCTTTGCACTTGTGGGACGATACAGAAGTCCAACAACCACGTTTAGGATGCCACTAAGTACACTCAGTGTTTGCTAGTATAATGGCTTAGTAACAATGAGTTGGAGTGTGCAATGCAGGCAGACGTGCTGCAAATATCTTTGCACTTGTGGGACGATACAGAAGTCCAACAGCCACGTTTAGGATGCCACTAAGTTCACTCAGTGTTTGCTAGTATAATGGCTTAGTAACAATGAGTTTTAGTGTGCAATGCAGGCAGACGTGCTGCAAATATCTTTGCACTACTGGGGCAATACAGCAGTCTAACAGCCACGTTTAGGATGCCACTAAGTTCACTCAGTGTTTGCTAGTATAATGGCTTAGTAACAATGAGTTTGAGTGTGCAATGCAGGCTTAGGTGCTGCAAAAATCTTTGCACTTGTGTGAAGTTACAGAAGTCCAACAGTCACGTTTAGGATGCCACTAAGTTCACTCAGTGTTTGCTAGTATAATGGCTTAGTAACAATGAGTTGAAGTGTGCAATGCAGGCAGACATGCTGCAAATATCTTTGCACTTGTGGGACGATACAGAAGTCCAACAACCACGTTTAGGATGCCACTAAGTACACTCAGTGTTTGCTAGTATAATGGCTTAGTAACAATGAGTTGGAGTGTGCAATGCAGGCAGACGTGCTGCAAATATCTTTGCACTTGTGGGACGATACAGAAGTCCAACAGCCACGTTTAGGATGCCACTAAGTTCACTCAGTGTTTGCTAGTATAATGGCTTAGTAACAATGAGTTTTAGTGTGCAATGCAGGCAGACGTGCTG
Organism: Anomaloglossus baeobatrachus; assembly: GCF_048569485.1. Taxonomy (NCBI): domain Eukaryota; kingdom Metazoa; phylum Chordata; class Amphibia; order Anura; family Aromobatidae; genus Anomaloglossus; species Anomaloglossus baeobatrachus. The sequence continues at coordinate 174,698,401 of NC_134355.1, read as the reverse complement.
CAAATATCTTTGCACTACTGGGGCAATACAGCAGTCTAACAGCCACGTTTAGGATGCCACTAAGTTCACTCAGTGTTTGCTAGTATAATGGCTTAGTAACAATGAGTTTGAGTGTGCAATGCAGGCTGAGGTGCTGCAAAAATCTTTGCACTTGTGGGACGATACAGAAGTCCAACAGCCACGTTTAGGATGCTACTAAGTTCACTCAGTGTTTGCAAGTATAATGGCTTACTAACAATGAGTTGGAGTGTGCAATGCAGGCAGACGTGCTGCAAATATCTTTGCACTTGTGGGACGATACAGAAGTCCAACAGCCACGTTTAGGATGCCACTAAGTTCACTCAGTGTTTGCTAGTATAATGGCTTAGTAACAATGAGTTGGAGTGTGCAATGCAGGCAGACGTGCTGCAAATATCTTTGCACTTGTGGGACGATACAGAAGTCCAACAGCCACGATTAGGATGCCACTAAGTTCACTCAGTGTTTGCTAGTATAATGGTTTAGTAACAATGAGTTGAAGTGTGCAATGCAGGGAGACGTGCTGCAAATATCTTTGCACTTGTGGGACGATACAGATGTCCAACAGCCTTGTTTAGGATGCCACTAAGTTCACTCAGTGTTTGCTAGTATAATGGCTTAGTAACAATGAGTTTTAGTGTGCAATGCAGGCAGACGTGCTGCAAATATCTTTGCACTACTGGGGCAATACAGCAGTCCAACAGCCACGTTTAGGATGCCACTAAGTACACTCAGTGTTTGCTAGTATAATGGCTTAATAACAATGAGTTGGAGTGTGCAATGCAGGCAGACGTGCTGCAAAAATCTTTGCACTTGTGTGAAGTTACAGAAGTCCAACAGTCACGTTTAGGATGCCACTAAGTTCACTCAGTGTTTGCTAGTATAATGGCTTAGTAACAATGAGTTTTAGTGTGCAATGCAGGCAGACGTGCTGCAAATATCTTTGCACTACTGGGGCAATACAGCAGTCTAACAGCCACGTTTAGGATGCCACTAAGTTCACTCAGTGTTTGCTAGTATAATGGCTTAGTAACAATGAGTTTGAGTGTGCAATGCAGGCTGAGGTGCTGCAAAAATCTTTGCACTGGTGGGACGATACAGAAGTCCAACAGCCACGTTTAGGATGCCACTAAGTACACTCAGCGTTTGCTAGTATAATGGCTTAGTAACAATGAGTTTGAGTGTGCAATGCAGGCAGAGGTGCTGCAAATATCTTTGCACTTGTGGGACGATACAGAAGTCCAACAGCCACGTTTAGGATGCCACTAAGTTCACTCAGTGTTTGCTAGTATAATGGCTTAGTAACAATGAGTTGGAGTGTGCAATGCAGGCAGACGTGCTGCAAAAATCTTTGCACTTGTGTGAAGTTACAGAAGTCCAACAGCCACGTTTAGGATGCCACTAAGTTCACTCAGTGTTTGCTAGTATAATAGCTTAGTAACAATGAGTTGAAGTGTGCAATGCAGGCAGACATGCTGCAAATATCTTTGCACTTGTGGGACGATACAGAAGTCCAACAACCACGTTTAGGATGCCACTAAGTACACTCAGTGTTTGCTAGTATAATGGCTTAGTAACAATGAGTTGGAGTGTGCAATGCAGGCAGATGTGCTGCAAATATCTTTGCACTTGTGGGACGATACAGAAGTCCAACAGCCACGTTTATGATGCCACTAAGTTCACTCAGTGTTTGCTAGTATAATGGCTTAGTAACAATGAGTTTTAGTGTGCAATGCAGGCAGACGTGCTGCAAATATCTTTGCACTACTGGGGCAATACAGCAGTCTAACAGCCACGTTTAGGATGCCACTAAGTTCACTCAGTGTTTGCTAGTATAATGGCTTAGTAACAATGAGTTTGAGTGTGCAATGCAGGCTGAGGTGCTGCAAAAATCTTTGCACTTGTGGGACGATACAGAAGTCCAACAGCCACGTTTAGGATGCCACTAAGTTCACTCAGTGTTTGCAAGTATAATGGCTTACTAACAATGAGTTGGAGTGTGCAATGCAGGCAGACGTGCTGCAAAAATCTTTGCATTTGTGTGAAGCTACAGAAGTCCAACAGCCACGTTTAGGATGCCACTAAGTTCACTCAGTGTTTGCTAGTATAATGGCTTAGTAACAATGAGTTGGAGTGTGCAATGCAGGCAGACGTGCTGCAAATATCTTTGCACTTGTGGGACGATACAGAAGTCCAATAGCCAAGTTTAGGATGCCACTAAGTTCACTCAGTGTTTGCTAGTATAATGGCTTAGTAACAATGAGTTGAAGTGTGCAATGCAGGCAGACGTGCTGCAAATATCTTTGCACTTGTGGGACGATACAGATGTCCAACAGCCTTGTTTAGGATGCCACTAAGTTCACTCAGTGTTTGCTAGTATAATGGCTTAGTAACAATGAGTTTTAGTGTGCAATGCAGGCAGACGTGCTGCAAATATCTTTGCACTACTGGGGCAATACAGCAGTCCAACAGCCACGTTTAGGATGCCACTAAGTACACTCAGTGTTTGCTAGTATAATGGCTTAGTAACAATGAGTTGGAGTGTGCAATGCAGGCAGACGTGCTGCAAATATCTTTGCACTTGTTGGACGATACAGAAGTCCAACAGCCACGTTTAGGATGCCACTAAGTTCACTCAGTGTTTGCTAGTATAATGGCTTAGTAACAATGAGTTGGAGTGTGCAATGCAGGCAGACGTGCTGCAAATATCTTTGCACTTGTGGGGCGATACAGAAGTCCAACAGCCACGTTTAGGATGCCACTAAGTTCACTCAGTGTTTGCTAGTATAATGGCTTAGTAACAATGAGTTGGAGTGTGCAATGCAGGCAGACGTGCTGCAAAAATCTTTGCACTTGTGGGAAGATACAGAAGTCCAACAGCCACGTTTAGGATGCCACTAAGTTCACTCAGTGTTTGCTAGTATAATGGCTTAGTAACAATGAGTTGGAGTGTGCAATGCAGGCAGACATGCTGCAAATATCTTTGCACTTGTGGGACGATACAGAAGTCCAACAGCCACGTTTAGGATGCCACTAAGTTCACTCAGTGTTTGCTAGAATAATAGCTTAGTAACAATGAGTTGGAGTGTGCAATGCAGGCAGACATGCTGCAAATATCTTTGCACTTATGGGAAGATACAGAAGTCCAACAGCCACGTTTAGGATGCCACTAAGTACACTCAGTGTTTGCTAGTATAATGGCTTAGTAACAATGATTTGGAGTGTGCAATGCAGGCAGACGTGCTGCAAATATCTTTGCCCTACTGGGGCAATACAGCAGTCCAACAGCCACGTTTAGGATGCCACTAAGTTCACTCAGTGTTTGCTAGTATATTGGCTTAGTAACAATGAGTTTTAGTGTGCAATGCAGGCAGACATGCTGCAAATATCTTTGCACTTGTGGGACGATACAGAAGTCCAATAGCCACGTTTAGGATGCCACTAAGTTCACTCAGTGTTTGCTAGTATAATGGCTTAGTAACAATGAGTTGGAATGTGCAATGCAGGCAGACGTGCTGCAAATATCTTTGCACTTGTGGGACGATACAGAAGTCCAACAGCCACGTTTAGGATGCCACTAAGTTCACTCAGTGTTTGCTAGTATAATGGCTTAGTAACAATGAGTTTGAGTGTGCAATGCAGGCAGAGGTGCTGCAAATATCTTTGCACTTGTGGGACGATACAGAAGTCCAACAGCCACGTTTAGGATGCCACTAAGTACACTCAGTGTTTGCTAGTATAATGGCTTAGTAACAATGAGTTGGAGTGTGCAATGCAGGCAGACGTGCTGCAAATATCTTTGCACTACTGGGGCAATACAGCAGTCCAACAGCCACATTTAGGATGCCACTAAGTTCACTCAGTGTTTGCTAGTATATTGGCTTAGTAACAATGAGTTTTAGTGTGCAATGCAGGCAGACGTGCTGCAAATATCTTTGCACTTGTGGGACGATACAGAAGTCCAACAGCCACGTTTAGGATGCCACTAAGTACACTCAGTGTTTGCTAGTATAATGGCTTAGTAACAATGAGTTGGAGTGTGCAATGCAGGCAGACGTGCTGCAAATATCTTTGCACTACTGGGGCAATACAGCAGTCCAACAGCCACGTTTAGGATGCCACTAAGTTCACTCAGTGTTTGCTAGTATAATGGCTTAGTAACAATGAGTTGGAGTGTGCAAAGGGCAGGAGGGTAAAGTGGCAGGGTTGTAGGTCTCTGGGTAGAGGAAAGGAAGCCTGCCTTTCTATCCCTCCTAATGAGGAAATGCAGCGAGGAAATCCCTGACCTTAGCTACACAGACGCTGTCATCTTGTGTAGCTGTTAAACTCTGTTTTCACGGACCTGTCATCTATGGCTCTGACCCTGACGGTATGAGCCCTTAAAAGGACTGATAGAAAGTGCTATCCCTAAGCTGTCCAGCGCTGTGTATGGAGCGTATACAGCAGTATCGGTGTTAGGAGCTGCGCCAGTGATGTCTGACACCAAGGACGCAGAAGGCAGATAATGGCGTGCTTGAGGAAAATGTCCGGTGTTATAATGCAGGGACATGTGACATGGACATCCTATCACACATGCCGTTGCTTCTCTGGCTAAAAGTCCACTTATCTGTGTGTGTGTCTGGGATTGGCTGACATGCTGGCCCGCCCCACTACACGCGCGCGCTTATTGAAGGAAGACAAGGAAAAAAAAAATGGCGATCGCCATTATACATACAGCAGTGATCTGAATGCGTTGTTCCCGCACACTATACACTGAAATGTCATAATAGTGTTAGTCACAGAGTGACTTACACTATTATAGGGGAAAGCCAGCTAGGAATTAGCTGTTTTTTTTGCTGCTAGAACCGTTCTCGAACGTATCTAGAACTATAGAGCTTTAGCAAAAAAGCTGGAGTTCTAGTTCGATCTAGAACAGCCCCAAAATCACTCGAGCTGCGAACTGGATAACCTCGATCCACGAACCGCGCTCAACTCTACTGATGGAGCCGGAGGAGATGCTCGCACAGGTGCAGACAACAAAGAAGCAGTAGGCGGGCATAGAGTTGAGAGTCCTTTACCAATGCAGACCAGTACCCATACCTCGGTGGCACCTGTCACTTCCGTGACATTTATGGATAAGAAAGTCGGGTTTAACACTGCGCTAAAACCATGAAGCCAAACGATGTAATGAATCCTTTGCTATATTTTCTTTATTTAGGCCAAGTCTACGCGTTTCAAAGGCATGTCCGCCTTCTTCATCAGGACAGAGGAAAAAACAACATGCTATCCATTCATGATTCCCTGTTGCATATCGGGGCTGCTGCTTGACCATTTTCTGCATGCATAGGAGTTGTGCCTGTCACAACTTCCATAGGTGAGCACCTGTTTTCATTTTCTAAGCCTGCATTGTTTGCCAGATAAGACCCTATGTGCGCTTTTCTCTCCACAGCTTTTTGATTTCCGTGACATTTGTCACTCCTTGTGTTCTTAAATCCCTACAGAAACAAGCGATTCAGCAAGGAACAGAGTGTGAGATGCAGGGATCCAGCTGACTGAGGAAGGTCTGTGGATAAAGGGTGGAAAGCTTTCTCTGCCATGAGTTCTCTACTCAATAATGGCCCAGATAACCAATGAACACATGTGACAAAGATGGTTATAAGTGTTGTGGTGGACCATTGCTCAGTACCCAGGTGGTCAGACACACCTAGTCTTGTAAGACTTGTGCTTAATACAAGATAGAAAAACTAATAAGACCTCATTGAACCACACCCCTCATCCGTTCTACTGCTCCGGTGATTGCAGATTAGTCATATAAACCTACATGTGGTTTGTATGAGTTTGTGCATGTTGTGTGAATTTCTTTTCAGGCTTGCTCTGAAACATATCCAGTATGGAAAACATTACTGCTGAAAAACACATGATGGTAGTGGTATGTAAAACTTGAGTTTCTAAAAGCGGAAAAAGGACATATTCTATAGCAGAGGTCATTATAGAGATCTTACAGTATCTGGAGATTAGCAGCTTTCCACACTCCTCACCGTCCACAGAGCCGTGGGATTGTGGAAAGGTTGAATGGAAAATCAAAATTTAACAATCCATAAGATAATGGTAGACGCTGGCAAATCATGTAACAAATGCTTGTTTTCCTTTTTCTTAATAAGAAGATCCCTATATAATATAGTTTTAGTTTAACACCTGGAGCGTGATTATATTTCCCATAGATGCAGTATGATATCCTGACCAGTGATGTACGAGCCTTATACAACTGCCTATACAGTATGATAGACGTGTATTCTCCAATTCCAGATTCTAAATCAGTGTCAGGAACACATGAACTCTAGCCAGGAGACTAGGTGATCCTAAAAAGATAAGTGAGAAACAGCCATGAGTCAAAATCAGATGGGCCGATCCAGCTTTTCCCAACCACAACAACTTCCATGAAGCTTGAGGGAAATCCCATCTGGAGACCACAGCCGCTGTAAAGAGTCATCATACCAGCAGAATGGGGGTTACAACACACATAGTGCTGGATTATCTCACATAAGACCTTATGGAGAATTCCTGTATTGGGGATGATATATGGGTAATAACCATGATAAGGGAACAATGGGTACAGGAACATTACACAAATAAAGACTCATCATGGGAAAAACGTTATCTGACCTGAACCAACCAATTAGTTTAAGGGTTTAAGTGACTTTTAACCCCTTAACGACCCATGACGTACTGGGTACGTCATGGATCGTGTGTCGGTAAGCCCCGCCCCCTGCCGCCGGCAGGCGGCCGCGATCCGCGCACATATCAGCTGTTATCAACAGCTGACATGTGTGCCTGCTAGCCGCGGGTGGAATCGCTTCCACCCGCGGCCATTAACCCCTTACATTTCGCTGCCAAAATCTAGCAGCGATATGTATATGGGCGCCGCCATGACAGTCACTTACCCCGCCCCCGCCGGAAGTCACGTGACATGATCACGTGACTTTCAGTGGTTGCCATGGTACCACAGGGTCATGTGATGACGCCTGTAGCTAACATGACTTACTTCCTCTCAATGCCAGAATACAGCCGGCATTGAAAGTAAAGCAGCAAATCTGCAGTTCTCAGCTCTGTAGCTGAGATCTCCAGATAGTGCAGAGCGATCGGATTGCTGATCGCTATAGCCTCCTAGGGGGACTAGTAAAATAAAAAAAAAAGTAAAAAAAAAAGTTTTAAAAAATTAAAAAAAATAAAGAAACCTAAAAGTTCAAATAACCCCCCTTTCACCCCATTGAAAATTAAAGGGTTAAACAAATACAAAATACACACATATTTGGTATCGCCACGTTTAGAAATGCCCGATCTATCAAAATATAAAATCAATGAATCTGATCAGTAAACAGCGTAGCGGCAAAAAAATTCTAAACGCCAAAATTACGTTTTTTGGTCGCCGCAAATTTTGCGCAAAATGCAATAACAGGCGATCAAAACGTAGCATCTGCACAAAAATGGTACCGTTAAAAACGTCAGGTCGAGACGCAAAAAATAAGCCATCACTGAGCCTCAGATCCTGAAAAGTGAGAACGCTATGGGTTTTGGAAAATGGCGCAAAACGTGCGCCACGTTTTTTGGACAAGCTTGTGAATTTTTTTTAACCCCTTAGATACAATAATACCGACAAAAAAAACCCCTATTTACAATATACAATTTTATTTGACATACCACATCAAAGAACAAGTGCAAAATTTAAAATTATGTTAATGCATATATTATGGTTAGTGAGAGTTTTGCGGGCTTATCCCTAATACTCCCCCTACCTACCCGTGGGGGTCAGCACCCTATGACGTCACGCTCACGGTGCCCCCACTCTACGTCGACTGGCCCTGTTAGCACCCTAAACTCAACACTAGTTAGTGCTGCTATTCTAAGGGACTCTTTTAATTTAAAGTGGTTCCCATTCATGCATCTAAGGGACTCTTTTAATTTAAAGTGGTTCCCATTCATGCATGAAACAGGCCTATAACTTTGTAGATAATAGACAAAAAATTCCCCCGAGTGATATATCATCCACAGAAGCTGAATCGTCAGACTCAGAAAATCGTACCAATAAGAATTGGTGGACTCCTAGAGGACCACCAAAGAGAAGATGGAAGGGAGGCTATATGAAGGGGAGAGGGAATGGAAGATATTATCAAGACAGACCCCAGGGAGGGTTAGATGGACCTGGTTCATCTACCTCTGGGCAGTCATCTGCCTCCTTAGCCCCCCCACCCACCACCTCTTTTTTAGAAATGAGAGAATCAAGGCCATACGACCTGAGGGAAAGGATTCCCCAAGGAACGAACAAAGCCTAATTCACACTGTAAATCAGAAAGCGACTATGACACAGGTGATTAATTTATCTAGCTATGATCTCTCAGAAAATGAATTGACAGTACTTAGGGCTGGTTTAGGTTTTGTGCCTACAGTTAGGTATGACGTATTTACATGGATAAAAGATCTCAACCTATTTATACGCAAATTAAGATGGAAAAAAACACTATGCAATCTTGAATCGGAATAGATGTCAACAATTAGATATTCCGATGGACATGTTGAGTGATTTTTATAATCTAGTGAGTTTGGAGGAAGAAGGGAGTAGAAGATCAGGTGAAGGCCCCTTTTCCTTGTTGAAAAATAGGAGTACAAAAATGCCACCTCAAGGAGAACAGGACAGTACAGAGATCTTTTGCAAATTGGTAACTATGGACCTAATGAAAATTGATCCCAAATATAACCCGGCTCCAAAAAACCTCACTCGATATGAAAAAGAAGCCCTAGACAGTCTAGAGAATAATCAAGAAATCATAATAAAACCGGCGGATAAAGGCGGAAATACGGTCGTTATGGATAGAGATAAATATTTACAAATGTTCATGTTGCTTCTCTTGGATAAACAAACGTATGAGATCCTTAAACAGGATCCCACGGATATCTACCTGGGGGAATTAAAATCAATATTGATTAAAGCTCAAAACAACAAATTAATCAGTAAGGATGAATTTGACTATCTCTTACCAAAACATCCGAGAATAGCCACCTTTTATACAGTACCCAAGGTACATAAGGGGTTGGATCCCCTCAAAGGACGACCAATAGTGTCTGGGATCAACGCCTTATGTCAAAATAGCAGTACTTATGTGGACCATATCTTGCGTCCTTTTGTTACAGCCCTTCCTTCACATATTAGGGATACCATGGATCTCCTTAGGAGACTAGAAGGTTGATAAGGAGACTATATTAGTGTCAATTGATGTTGAGTCACTATATAGTCGTATCCCCCATCCCTGTGGTCTTAAAGCTATTAACCACTTTCTCTCATCCCGAGGTATTCAGTTTGCCCTCCACAACGAATTTATACAAGAACTGATGAAGTTCGTCCTCACCAGAAACTACTTTATTTTCAACTCTCAATTTTTCCACCAGCTCAGGGGCACAGCGATGGGGAGCCCCTGTGCCCCCACTTACGCTAACTTGTTCCTGGGCTGGTGGGAGGATACAGTGGTTTTTGGGGAGGAGGAGAATGAATGGACCCCCCAGATCATGTTCTGGGGGAGATACATTGACAATGTCATCATCCTGTGGAATGGGTCTAATGAATCATTTATCTCATTTGTAGAGCATTTGAACATCAATGATGTAGGCTTAAAACTAACATATGAGATTGGTGGGGATAAAATCCTGTTCCTTGACATTTTTATACAAAAAGATGAAGATGGGAGATTAAAAACTGATGTGTATAGAAAACCAAACTGTACTAACAACCTATTACACTGGAAAAGTTACCATCCTCCTCCCCTTAAAAGAGGCATACCCAAGGGACAGTTCCTGAGACTTCGCAGGAACTGTTCTTTGGTGAGTGATTTTGATAAACAATCAAGATCACTGATTAATAGATTTCTCCAGAGAGGCTATCCTGGGGAAACAATAGAAAAAGCCCAAGAACATGCATGGAGAAGTCAAAGGACTGAGCTTTTGGTCCCTAGACGGAAGGATGAGAAAGATATAAAAACAAGGTTGATAGGGACTTTTGATGACAAGAATAATAGAGTTCTGGGGATTTTGAAAAAGTACTGGGGAATACTCCGGAGTGATCCGGATATCAGTAATGCAATTATGGAGACACCATCAGTAACATACAGGAGGGGACGCACGATAGGGGACCATGTGGTACACAGCCTCTATACCCCCCCTCAAAAGAAGGGGACCTGGTTAGATCAAAGAGGAATTGGAACGTATAGGTGTGGGAAATGCTCCTTTTGTAAATTTGTCGTTCCATCCAAGGAATTTGTCAGTGTGAGCACGGGCAGAATCTATAAAAATAGAAATTTTGGCAATTGTAAGACTGAAGGGTTAGTGTATTTATGTACCTGTTCCTGCCCACTCAATTATGTGGGAAAGACAAAAAGACAATTTAGAACTAGGATTAGTGAGCACTTGGGAGACGTCAGGAACAAGAGAGACACCCCCATTGCCCGCCATGTCAACAGTTGTCATGGGGGTGATGTAGGATCCCTATCCTTTAGGATTATAGAAACAGTACCCAAATCTATTAGGAGGGGAGATTGGGACAAGATAATCTTACAAAGAGAGACACGGTGGATGTTTTGGTTGCAATCTATCCATCCAAAGGGACTAAATGAGCAACTCAGTTTTGTGAGCTTTATATAGGTCAAAATGTAACAATAATCCAGCAAGACACATAAAGTACCTTCCAAGAGAAGGACAGTGTCAGGAAAAAAGGGGAAAAAAAGGGACTGCTAAAAGACTATATAGCAGTTGAAATTTTGCAGATAAGAAAACCATAACAAATAGGGTGGGAGTGAAATTTAGAAATTATATATATAACCTTGTTTGATTCCACCAAAGTCTATTGTTCTAACACATGCTCCATTGTTGAGCCCTATGGACTAAATAACACCATAATATCCTTGTTTGCTGTATTATCTCATGTATAATTGAATGGAATCCGGGGTCCCAGAATTAGGATTTATACATCTGCCTATATAAAGGGAGCTATAGAAAGGTGGTTCTACCAGTTGACAGATGTAACTTATTGCAGTTATATAGATATATTGCCCCTTATAGAATATGTAGTTACTGTATAAACAGGAAGCGAGACAGCAATATACAAGCCCTACTAGAACCGGAAGTGATGTATCGCTTCCTGGTATCACGTATATCTGTATGGGTGACGATCGATATATGCAACTACTACCGTGTTTCCCCGAAAGTAGGACCCCCCCGAAAGTAAGGCAGGGTGGGGGTTTCGGGGGGGTCCGCCAATGTAGGGCACCCCCCGATTGTAAGGCAGGGTAGCGGGGGGGGGGGCCGGGGAATGTAAGGCCGCCTATGGGTGGTGGTCGCGGCGTAATGTAAGGCCGCATATGGGTGGGGGTCCCTGGGGAAAGTACAGGAACTTACCGCTGCCGCTGTTCCCTCGCTCCATCCAGGCCTTCTCCAGTCTCGTGCCACCCGTGGTCCGCCTCCGGTGAATGGCCCCCGCAAGGCTCCCTGCTGGCCATCAGCTCGAGCTGTGATTGGCCAGTCAGCCGGCTCGCAGCTGATTGGCCCTCAGCTCGAGCTGCGATTGGCCAGTCAGCCGGCTCGCAGCTGATTGGCCGAAATCAGCCGCGACGTCACCGCCTGCAGGCTCGCTCCGATTTCGGTAAGTTCCGAAACTCTGTGTGTGTGTGTGTGTGTGTGTGTGTGTGTGTGTACGGTATGTGTATGGGTGCCGTATGGGGCTGTATGTGTCAGTGTGTGTACGGTACCGGTACGATATGTGTGTGGGTGCCGTGTGGGGCTGTACCGGTACCGTATGTGTCAGTGTGTGTGGTGGCAGAGTGGGGGGCAGAACCACTGTATGGGGAGGCTGCAGGGGGGAGGATGGGGTGGATGCCGGATCTCAAACAATGGGGAGGCTGCAGGGGGGAGGAAGGGGTGGATGCCGGATCTCAAACAATGGGGAGGCTGCAGGGGGGAGGAAGGGGTGGATGCCGGATCTCAAACAATGGGGAGGCTGCAGGGGGGAGGAAGGGGTGGATGCCGGATCTCAAACAATGGGGAGGCTGCAGGGGGGAGGATTGTCATTTTTTTTCCAATGTAAGGCCTCCCCCGAAAGTAAGGCAGGGTGGGACTTTTGGGGGTAAAATTAATGTAAGACAGGGCCTTACTTTCGGGGAAACACGGTATATGCAATCCTCCTAGCAATTGGTGGAATGTACTATGTAGACAAATTAGATCCTGCTTGGTTCTGGCCCATTTAAAATACCACTTTAATACACACAATAGCGGTTACCATAGAAACAGGAAACGACACACCAGAATGAAAACTTTATTAGAAACAATCAGACCGGAAGTGACGTATCGCCGTCCGGCATCACATATTAATATAGGGGAATGAATTAATCCTTGTAATTATAATGAATACACATCCCAAATAATTGATATAATTGGCTTCATGGATATACTATGCCCCGCTATTGATTATGCTCCGTTTTAAGTAGAATAATGTGGAGGATTCAGAACGGAAGTGACGTGTCGCATCTTACCTGGAGAACCGGATGTAGTTACCGGAAATGACCTCACGGGCATTGTTTAGCCCGATAGGCTGGTAAAAATGACAATCATTATTCCTATACTTGGAACCGGAAATAGAGGGCTTGTGGAGGGGTATTTAAACCCCATGGGAGGCCATGTCCAGCAGGCGTGTACCACCTGCACTCCCAGCTAAACATCCAGCATATATATATTTTTTGCCGCTTCACCTAACAGTAAGTACTATTACTCTATGGGACCTTATGCTATCGGTGTTATTTTGGAGAGACTGATGTTCTCTCATATATGTATTGCAGTTATTTATATCTCCATATTGGAGGGAAATTAGACCCAGTGGGTGACTAGCGCAAACAATCGCTTATCCTGTGGTGGTTCAGGACAGATACTCTGCTTCATTTGTGCTGCTCTGTCTGCAAGTGAGTACCATTGTGGGAGTAAAATGTGGAAACTATGGGGGACCTTGGAATGACAATGTCTATATATATATCTATATATTTTGTGTTTTCAGCAATAAGAGAATTCCTCATTGAAGGATCGATTTATTTCTTGACAAATGGGATATTTAGTAAGTAGAGACTTATTAGGGAGTGGAAAACATGTATATGGCTGGTGGAATTATCAAAGGGTTGTTTTGATTAATTTAAGGCATATTGTTGTTACAGTTTACCATCTATGTGATTTTAATCTGGAAAAGCCCCTGAAGAACCTCCTTTGATTTCAAGTCCTGGAGGGGAAACGCGTCGGGCATTAATAAGGACGGGCTATTTTGTCGATCCATCTAGTTTGATGATATCTTGGGATTAATGCAGGAACCCTGGACTGGATCCCAGACCCTGGCTCTAAATTAATTATAAATGGTTGCTAGATTTATTGTGAACATTGAAATTATGTATCAGAAATATTGTTGACCAGAGCTAGATCAACAATGTTTCATTACTGAGGCATGAATGGGAACCACTTTAAATTAAAAGAGTCCCTTAGAATAGCAGCACTAACTAGTGTTGAGTTTAGGGTGCTAACAGGGCCAGTCGACGTAGAGTGGGGGCACCGTGAGCGTGACATCATAGGGTGCCGACCCCCACGGGTAGGTAGGGGGAGTATTAGGGATAAGCCTGCAAAACTCTCACTAACCATAATATATGCATTAACATAATTTTATATTTTGCACTTGTTCTTTGATGTGGTATGTCAAATAAAATTGTATATTTTAAATAGGGGTTTTTTTTGTCGGTATTATAGTGGTTATACCCCTGATAAAAGAGTATATAATTCTCTTTTTGGTCGTAAACCCCTTAGATACAAGTAAACCTATACATGTTTGGTGTCTACAAACTCGCACTGACCTGAGGCATCACATAGATATCTCAGTTTTACCATATAGTGAACACAGTGAATAAAATATCCCAAAAACTATTGTACGATCACACTTTTTTTGCAATTTTTCCACACTTGGAATTTTTTTGCCGTTTTCCAGTACACTATATGGTAAAACTTATGGTTTCATTTAAAAGTACAACTCGTCCCACAAAAAACAAGCCCTCATATGGCAAGATTGATGGAAAAATAAAAAAGTTACGCCTCTCGGAAGAAGGGGAGCAAAAAACAAAAACGCAAAAACGGTAAGTGCCCGGGGGCTGAAGGGGTTAAGGATAACACACACCTGTATGTAACTGGTATTGTCTTATTTGTTGGTATATGAAGCCATAAAAGTGCTACTCTATGTTACTGAAGGTAATCGGATCCACGTGTAAGGGAAAAACCTGTCAAAGAAGAGATTCATTAGTGTTGTGATAGAATTATGTGTATTCGGGTAGCAAACTGTGGCAAAGTCCCGAGGACACGGGTAGTGCGCTCCTATATACCTCCTGATATACCTAGAATTGGTCATGGAAGAGAGCAAAGGCTTTGCATTGTTTATCTAATGGACAGCATAAAAAGGGTGGGAGATATACATATAGGCTGATGTGTTAGAGGACCATGGTAGGGTGAGAAGGTTAATAAAGTATTTAGAGGGGACTGTTGAGGAGAGCCATTAGATCAAATACTTAATTAACCTCTGGACATAGAGGACTGTGAGAAGTGTGTTTAATGAAATCGATTCTCTATACCAAAGCCAGTCTTCAGAGATATCCAAGGTGGCCCCCGATGACATCATAGACCCGCCCATCAGCATAGCAAGATGACCTCAGATGACATCATGACCCGCCTGCAATGATGCCCACCAATCAGCTCATGGACTAACACATTGTTCAACACACTGATTAATGGTCACATCTGGGCATGCCCATTGTAAAGCCGACCATGCCCCTTTCCTAGGTTATATAAAGGCATGTTTCAGTTGAAATAAACTCTGTTCTGGGCCACCTCTGATTGAGGAAAGATGAATATCCGATTGTGTGTCTGATGTCATTTTTCAAGCATGCACTCGATCCAGCACCAATTAGGTCAGGCAGTAGGCAACACAAATTAACCCTGGTTAAGTGTTCACCCTAACAGTTCTCTACAGGCAAATTCTCCTGAGATGTCTGGGGCACCAGACTTGAGTAGGGTGGCCTAAGTGAAGCACCTGAACCCACTCCTGGTGGAGAAGTAGAGACATGGAGCTGCAGGTATGTAAGAGAGGGGAGTCTGAAGGTATTGTGAACCTAGAGCTGAGAACCCTGCTACATAGGAGCAGTTAGAGCAGCAGCAGTCTAGGAGAAAAAGAACAGCCTTGTCATGTACTGTAACTTGAACTATAGAAGTAAATGTACACTTTGTTACATGTATCCAGTGGACAACAATGTTTTTGCCAAGTAAAATTATTTTGTATAAAACAAGTGAGTGCCGTCTAATTCACATATGGTGGACTTTCTGAAATGTAGGAAACTGAACACAGCGGTTATCAAGTGAGTGCAATGCAGCCCACATTTAGTAGGGAACAAGTATTCTCTGTAGCATGCCAGTGTGTGATGCTACAGTTAAAGCTCACCCACGACTACCACCCTCTGGCACCCTACAAATTGGTCACTTGTAGACTGGACTTATCAACTACAGCAGGAGCTTATATGCCTCTCTTTCGCATGCAGGAGCAAATACAAAGTCTTCTTCTAAAGCTGGGGTCACAGAAAATTTATAAATCAGAGAACACTTGCCCCAGGGTTATTCAAATATGGAGGTCAGGTCAATGTTATTCAATGATGTGAGTTATTCCTCAACACTAATCGGGCTGAGGACAAATTGCAGTTTGATATACACCAAGCCAGACAATGGCTCTCCATCTTCTTACATGTGTTGTGATTCTCACATGGAAGAGAATCAGATCAAAGTGAATCACACTTAGATGACACATCAAATGCTATACACTAGTGTGACCTTGGCCTAAGGGCGGCGTCACACGGGCCGATATATCGTGCGATCGCATGAGCGATTACACCAGCCCCCGTCGTTTGTGCGTCACGGGCAATTTGTTGCCCGTGGCGCACAAAGTCGTTGACCCCCTGTCACACGTACTTACCTCCCGAACAACGTCGCTGTGGGCGGCGAACATCCTCTCCTGAAGGGGGAGGGACGTTCAGTGTCACAGCGACGTCACACAGCGGCCGCCCAATAGAAACGGAGGGGCGGAGATGAGCGGGACGTAACATCCCGCCCACCTCCTTCCTTCCTCATTGCCGGCGGGACGCATGGAAGCTGTGTTCGTCGTTCCTGGCGTGTCACACGGAGCGATGTGTGCTGCCTCGGGAACAACGAACAACCGGCGCGCAGAAGGAGGAACGACTTTATGAAAATGAACGACATGTCAACGAGCAACGATAAGGTGAGCATTTTTGCTCGTTCACAGTCGTTCATAGCTGTCACACGCTACGATATCTCTAACGATACCGGATGTGCGTCGCGGAATCCGTGACCCCGACGACATATCGCCCGATATATCGTAGCGTGTGACGCTGCCCTAAGAGGCATCCTGGTACCATTTATTAGAGACCAATCAAAATCTGTGACTTGTGCAGCTCAATCACCATTTTCTTCCTCTACCAGAATTAACTCCACGTCATTCCCTCCATGAGATCAATATGTTCAATGGGAGTCATCTAACTTGGTAGCTTCTCTGCTATGACAATCTTCTGGGGCCCCATTCTCTGTGGAGCTGCTGCTGACATCAGTAGATTACCCTCTCTGAACCAAGCATAGTCATCAAAAGATGGATTCAGGGATGGCCAATATCGTGCTATTACTTTATTTTTAGGACTTCATTCCATCCCACAGTTTTACCTGATATAATGATCTCTTGCTAATCCACGTTAGATTGGCTTTGTCAGCTGGTGACTGCACTTGGGAAGGAGGTTTTAAACTGGTCACCTATAGTCAGGACTTATCAAATTTGGGAGGAAATTTTACACCCACTTTCTCTGTTGGGGTAGGTTCACACAACTGTTTTCTCCCAATCCAAGGAAAACGGCCAGCATATTCTAATCAGACTTTGATGAGAATTTGAACAATGGCATCAGCTTCTCCATTCTGACAGTCAATTAAAATCGTACCACTCAGAAGTCATACCAGTGCAGTCCAATTTTTTTCACGGATCCAAAAACTTGAATGGGGAAATGCCATCCAATTCTTAGTGAAAAATCATATACATTATGCTCTGATTTTTCCTCATGTCGAATCAGTCAGTAAAAAATAAATTGATCTGCACTGCCCAAATCAATAACATTGGTCCAAATGCGATCTGTGTTTTTAACGGATAACATTCAGACTGAAAATTTGATCTTTTGCATGAGCACATGCACTGTATTTCGCTGGCCTGGAGGAGCACATAGAAAGTCTTCTCCTTTTAAGAGCCATCCTGGTACCATTTATTATGGGCCCACTAGGATCTGTGTCACAGGCAGCTTAATCACAGTTTTCTTACTCTATCAGAATGAGCTCCACCTCATCCCCTCTTGGAGACCCAAAGGTCAACAAAGCACCGCATTTCATTTTAAAGCAGTCTGATGGACAAACACACCCTTATTAGAGCCAATATGCCTGATGACACCAAACCACTGCGTGTTTCTGTTCTACCTCCTTCTACCTCTTAACCTATGACAGCATAGGAGACTATTCCTTAAATCAACAGCTTTTATAAGCATGGCAAGTGGAAACTATAAGGAATTTGTTTATAAGACTAGGCAGTATGACCAATGATGAAAGGACTTCTAGTCCATTCATCCTGTTCTTGATAATAAAGAATTTGAGACCCCTGGTCCTGTGTCCCCACTGTAAAAACACACTCTCCAAGGTGTCCACAGCTCGAATCTCCCTGCTCCCAACTGTCATCCTCACCACAATTGCCTTTTCACCAAGTGCTGGCAACTGATTGGTTATCAATTAAACCTGCAAAAATAAAAAAAGGATATACTGCCCATGTTTCCTCCTTTAAGACATATTTTGACATGATGTGATGCATTATAATGTTTGCCTATTTAATGTTTTTGCAGTCATGTAATGAAGATGTATTCTGCCCAGCAACAGAAAGTAAGGAGGTGTGAGGAGGTGGACCTGTGATTATGTTTCCCTCTGAAGACATTAATGGTTTTAATGCAAGTGTGTCATATAAGCAGGGCCAGCGTCAGCACTTGGTGCACATAGGCAAGAGCCAGGGTCCTGGACAGCCAGGGGAGCCCACTTGTTGTCATCAGTCCTGCAGCCGTCGGGCCGAGTTCCAGGAATTGCATTGCTGCCAACCCTTTAAATCCCCACTTACACCCAGCGTTTACTGTTGAACGCTGTGTGCAGGTGCATTGAACTTCATCTGTGAGCAGAACTAGTGAGCGGTGTGCTCTCGTCCCACAGATGAAGAGGAGCAGCATCGAAATGCCAGCCAGTATAACCCAACACAGCGTATGCCCTCCCAAGCTGTATGGGCCCCCCAGCTGAGCTGTATGTTCCTCCCAACTGAGCTGTATGTGCCCTCCTGCGCTGTATGGGCCCCCCTCCTGAGCTGTATGTGCCACTCGCAGCTGTATGGTCCCCTTGAGCTGTATGGGCCCACCCTCCAGAACTGTATATGCCCCCTTGATCTGTATGATCCCCCTAGAGCTGTCTGTGCCCTCCTTGAGCTGTGTGGGCCCTCAAAACTGTATGTGCCCCCCAGAGCTGAATGTGCCCCCATAACTGTATGGGCTCCCCTAGCTGTATGTGCCCCACAATAGCTGTGTGGGCCCCCCAGAGCTGTATATGTGGCCCCCCAGAGCTCTATGTATGGACCCTCAGCGCTCTATGCTACCCACCCCAGTAATGTTTGCCACCCCAGTAACATCTATGCCCACCAGTAATGTCTATGCCCCTAGTAATATGTATGTCCCTCAATAATGTGTATGCCCCCCAGGTAATGTGTAAGCCCCACAGTAATTTGTATGCCCTCCACTAACATTTATACCCCCCAGTAATGTGTATGCCCCTCAGTTACCTGCATACCACCCAGTAATGTGTATGCCCGCCCAGTAATGTGTATGCCCCCCCAGTAATGTCTATGCCCCAGCCCTTTCTGTGATGTATATACTGTAGCCCCAAGCTCCTTCTATGATTTATATACCGTAGCCCCCAGTCCCTCCTGTGATGTATATACTGTAGCCCCCAGCCACTCCTTTGAAGTATATGCTGTAGCCCCAGCCACGCCGGTGATGTGAATACAGCAGTGTCAGTGTGCACTGTGGGTGGCCATGTCTTGTAGTGATGGCCATCATGCAGCAAGGCCCACTGAGACTCTCGACTGGGGCTCACGAAACCATGTATAAGATGGATTAATGTTATGTGGACTGCAAGACGTCATTGCCTCCCTGTTGATATGTTTAGGTCTCCCTGTGGGTTTCAGGATCCTGTGTTGAGGCATGATAGGTTTAACTTTAAGGCAGGCCCACAGTGGAGGGGGTGAAAAGCACAAGAGGAAAGAAAGTTCCTGGTGGATCATTCCGTGTCAAGTGGACCAGTTTTAAAAATCGTCCCCACTCGACGTTCTCCGATTTTGCTGAAAATTTATAAGGATGTACATGTATGTTTGAAAAGAGGTTCTGTAAATTTTTAGGGCCAGATCTCAAATATATTGGGCACTGTTGACCTTTCACTGGAGCCTTCCCCCCCCAAGCCTGCGGCTTCAGCTAAGAGGATTTTGCAAACTTTGGCACATAGCCATTAGAGTTCTATACTGGCTATGATGCTGAAATTTGGCATACTAGCTCAACTTTTGCTGCTAAACGCGATAAAATTATTACCGGCTATGACAAAATATTTCGGCCGCAATTTTGTGTCAAAGTAGCTTGCAAAACGTCTCGCATAAAATTTATGCCAAACTTTGCCCATATATAACTCAAGACCAAAACCCAATAGGAGCTGGTGCTTTACCCTGTACAACAAATATCTTCATGACTTTGCATTGCTGCAATATCACGGTCAAAGCATATGTATTTGTGGAAATATTCACACCCACATATGATGAAACACT
This sequence comes from Anomaloglossus baeobatrachus, assembly GCF_048569485.1. Lineage (NCBI taxonomy): Eukaryota > Metazoa > Chordata > Amphibia > Anura > Aromobatidae > Anomaloglossus > Anomaloglossus baeobatrachus. The sequence goes on along the minus strand of NC_134355.1, from coordinate 174,678,363 downwards.
TAAAAAAAAACGAATTTTGCCTATTTTTAGGTCAAATTTCCCAAAAAGGGTACCCCTAAAATATATTAATTCTGTTATCATTTGAAAGAGTCCATTTTTCTCTACAAGGATCATTGGGGGTTTTTTTGGAGTCTCTCCATTTAAGAAAAGAAAAATGCCACTGAACATGGTGTTATTTATTAATACGCAATGAATGCTAACTGCACTATTCAAACCCTTGCGTTGGTCCATGGTGGTTATACCACAACCAATTCCCTAAGAATTGGTATTATAATCCTATTAAGAATTGTAATAATGCTGTCTTTCGAGAATTGGCAGCCCCATCGCCTAGTAGCCATGGCCGATAGCCGTGCAAGGCAAGTCGCGGGTGGTCTCTTTATCGCAGGTTCCAAAGCCTGAGGGTGGGTGTCTTTGCCTAGGATCCCAAGCCTAATATTGGTTATCTTTTGTTGGTTCCCAAGCCATAATGTTCAGTCTAAGTAAGTGGTCTGGAATTGTTGCTGAATTTGCAACATAATCGGTTCAGAGAAGCTGTATTGTCGGCCCATTGCTGTTGCAGCTGGTGCTGGAATTATTGCAATGATCGACTGCTCGGGAATCCAGCATGTATCATTTCTCACAGGCCAGTGAAAGAAGCTAGCTGGTCCATGAGGATGCATAAAATGTATTAATGCATCATGGTCGTCGACTGAAATTTCAGAAATATTTCCAATCCACCAGTTCCTATCGTAAATGCAGGCAATGTATTGCCCTGGCTGGAGGTTTGCAATTGGCACAAAAGGCATTTCTGATCTGACAGATCCATCTACATGGGCAATGAAAGATGAAGGGTCATTTGACACCCTTGAAATGCGAATCTTTTTGTCATCAATTTCATTCTCCATCACTAAAAAATAAATAATATATGCATTAAAATGTAACAATAGTCAATAGGTTTATAGGTTTTTGATTATAATAGACATTGCTAGCAACAATACAACTCTGTAACATGTGATAAGAATCTGAAAATCAAACACAAAATCAATGCATTACGTGCATACATAACACCATGTTCAGTGGCATTTTTCTTTTCTTAAATGGAGAGACTCCAAAAAAAACCCCAATGATCCTTGTAGAGAAAAATGTGCTCTTTCAAATGATAACAGAATTAATATATTTTAGGGGTACCCTTTTTGGGAAATTTGACCTAAAAATAGGTAAAATTCGTTTTTTTTAAGTGTTTCATCATATGTGGGTGTGAATATTTTCACAAATACATATGCTTTGACCGTGATATTGCAGCAATGCAAAGTCATGAAGATGTTTGTTGTACAGGGTAAAGCACCAGTTCCTATTGGTTTTTGGTCTTGAGTTATATATGGGCAAAGTTTGGCATAAATTTTATGCGAGGCGTTTTGCAAGCTACTTTGACACAAAATTGCGGCCGAAATATTGTTTTGTCATAGCCGGTAATAATTTTATCGCGTTTAGCAGCAAAAGTTGAGCTAGTATGCCAAATTTCAGCATCATAGCCAGTATAGAACTCTAATGGCTATGTGCCAAAGTTTGCAAAATCCTCTTAGCTGAAGCCGCAGCCTTGGGGGGGGGGCCTCCAGTGAAAGGTCAACAGTGCCCAATATATTTGAGATCTGGCCCTAAAAATTTACAGAACCTCTTTTCAAACATACATGTACATCCTTATAAATTTTCAGCAAAATCGGAGAACGTCGAGTGGGGACCACTGGTCCACTTGACACGGAATGACCCCCGTTCAGAAGTTAGTGGGTTTAGAGTACTGGTGAAGGAAGGGGATGTTCTAGTGAAGTTGGTGTGGTGTGAAGCAAATAGCACAAAACAGAAAGAAAACATTAAAGGGAACCTTTTGCAGCGACACTGGTTCCTCTGACAGGCAATTTGGAGGAGACCTTTGGGAAAGAAGCCGAGAACATAGTGAGTTCAGCGTTGGCCAGTAGTAGAGGACCTAATGAAGGGAGGGTGCTGCAGAGCAGAGAACACAAGTAAAGGGTACTTTACACGCTGCGATATCGGTATCGATATTGCTAGCGAGTGTACCCGCCCCCGTCGGTTGTGCGTCACGGGCAAATCGCTGCCCGTGTTGCACAACATCACTTACACCCGTCACACGCACTTACCTGCCTAGCGTCGTCGCTGTGAACGGCGAGCCGCCTCCTTTCTAAGGGGGCGGTTCGTTCGGCTTCATAGCAACGTCACTAAGCGGCCACCCAATAGAACTGGAGGGGCGGAGATGAGCGGGCCGAACATCCCGCCCACCTCCTTTCTTCCTCATTGCCGGCGGGACGCTGGTACAGTGAGTTTCCTCGTTCCTGCGGTGTCAGACACAGCGATGTGTTTTGCCGCAGGAACGGCAAACGACCTCGTTACTTACCTGACAACAACATTTCGTGTTTGGACGACCTCTCCAAAACCAACGATTTTTACCACTTTTGTGATCATTGAAGGTCGTTAGTACGTGTGACATGCTGTGATGTCGCTAACGACGCCAGATGTGCGTCACAAATACCGTGACCCTGATGATAAATTGTTAGCGATATCGCAGCGTGTAAAGCACCCTCAAGAGTGATATGGCTCTAAGAGCACTCCACTATTTTCCCACGGTTTGAACTCTATTCACCCTGATGGTTCAGTACCCGCTCCATCCCCTCACGCATGCGCTCTTTTCTTCACGGGTTGAACTCTCTTTACCTTGACAGCTGATACCCGTCCTATTCCCTCATGCATACGTTCTTTTAACCTAGGCTACGGGCACACCGGTTCCTCACATTTAGGAACTATCTCACTGCATATCTTGCATAATCTCTATAATTCCATGTTCATGTTCCATGCATGCCCACTATTCCCCCTAAATATTTACCGGCCAGAATGATTAGCACTGACCTGGGATCACACTTATGTGCTCACACGTTTTATATACCAAATAATGTTTTTTTGATCTTGAATCAAAATAATTTCACTACCCGCGGTCCCTTTTACAATTTTCCCCAATCATATACCAGCCCGTTGTCAATCAGGATTGACTGATGTCTTTAGAGTAATGGGTTGATGTTTGACCCCTCTCCCCACCAGCATATTCTCCACAGGTTCGTACCTTCCCATTTCCCTTTCTACACATTTTTTCAAATTCTCAACACTTTTATTTTCACACAAATAATCAATAATCATAAATTTTACAATTTTTATTATAAATGTTTGTTCTTTTGCGATAATTTATTAATGGATTATAATGTGAAAATTTTATTTTATTTTTTTTTTAATTTTTCTTCTTCATTCACGTGTCTGCCTCCCCACGTGCTTGTGAGTCATCACCCTGCAATCTTGTGGGCGGATGACGTCATAGCTGTCAACGTGGCAGTATGGATCCTTTATAAGACACCAGCTTGGGGATGTTTGTATGATTTCTTTTTCCCTGAAGAAGTTGACGGTCCTAGTCTCTGAAACACGTTGGAATGCTGTAATAAAAAAGAAATTTTAATATCAGTTCTGCCTCAGTGGTTTTTAAGCGCGGCATATACCCGTTTTTCTCTCTTATGTATATTTTTACCACGTATCTATGGGGCCGCTGCTTGAACCACGTGGACACTCACATGCGCTTTAAGGAGTTGTGACTGGCACAACCCCATCAGGTGAGTGTACCTATTTTCTTCCTATCACCCCTGGTATACCGGGTAAGACCCTATTGCGCCTTTTTGTCTCCCCACCTCTAGTATCTGACAGTATTCTCTTGGCAGGCTTTTACTTTTGGCTTTTCTTATTTTACTCTGTACTTTCCACCAAATTCTTTAGGAAGTTTTTGGAACCCTCGATGGTTGCTTAGGAAGCGAAGATCTTAGTGGTCATCTGACTCTTGAGGGTAGAGTTTGGACCTCTAGTATGTACAAGATCCAGGCAGGTCAAGTGCAGTAGTTTAAGTAAGACTGTATCTTTTGCTCACCTCTAATGCCTACACATTGAACCACCCCCCAAGAAGACACTGATGGTAGGCAATTTTTTTTCTTCATGTAAACTGTATTTTTGCCTACCATCAGTGTCTGCTGGAGGGTTGATTCAATGTGCAGGCATTAGAGTTGAGCGAATCTTTCAAAGTTTGGTTCGCCGAGCCTTACTGAACAAACACTACGTTCGCCAAAATGAACTCCGAACCTTTTCAAATTCCATTGGATTCAGTAGGAGGCCAAATGTAAGGCAGAGAAAATACCTTTAAGAGGGGTCAAAAAGCTTCCAAAAAAGCAAAAACACATTTTACAGTGCAGCACCACTGTTTTGGCATAGCCATTAGCTTCCTCGACTCTTGACATAGAGGTGGATGAGAGACAGGTGTAGGGCCAGTGCTCTCATACCTCTGCCAGTACAGACAAGGCACAAATTGGAGACCCATCTTGGAATCTAGAGATTTAAAAACATTTCAGGCAGACAGCAGGATAGTGGCATCAATTACCCCCATTTCTCCATAGTGTTTTTGCACAGTAGGGAGGTATGGTCCATGCAACACACAGGAAGTCGCCTAGTATTTATATTTAAAAAATGAAAAGGGATGAGTGACAGGATTAGGGCTCTTGCTCCGACATCCCTGCCAGCACAGACAAGACACAACTTGGAGACCCATCTTGGAGTCTTGAGATTTAAAAAAACATTGCAGGCAGACAGCATGACAGTGACATCAATTGACCTCCCCATTTTCCCATAGTGTCTTTGTACAGCAGGGAGCTATGGTGCATGCAACACACAGGGTGTGGCCTGGCATTTCCATTTTAAAAAGTGAGCACACAGTGACCAATCCTTCTGTATCAGCGCAGCTAGGACACAATAGTGCCCTAGAAATTTCTGTACAACCAGGTTGAGGACATTAGCCATGTAATGCAAATGTGATGTCACCCAGGCATAGTACATAACATCCCCATCTTCCTCCTCTTCCTCTTAATCTGCTAAACTACTCAACTACATGCCTCTGGGTTCACACCAAGTGAGATCTAGAACTTCATCGTCATGCTCTGTGTTGTTCCACTCCTCCTCTTCCTGACCTGATATGACAGGGCAATACACGTGTGCCTCAGGTATCTGAGTCTCATTATCATCACCTCCACCTCCAGGGGTTAACATCAGTTGATGAGGGTCGGAATCCTGCTCAGAGTCTACGTTGTGTGGGCCAGGATCAAACTGACAAAGATTTTGGGCATTGGTGTAAATGTTTCATACTCTTGAGTCTGGGAATCTTTGGAGCGGACCTCTGATGCCCGTGGAATAAAATGTGTGAACAGCTTTGCAGACTCGCCCATGTGTGGTTCCACACACATTTGCCGGTTGGAGATTTGTGACATGGGCAGTAACAAGTGTAATTGAGGTGGCATCTCTGAGGAGTGAACTGCGTGTTATGTTGAGATGCAGGAAAAGGAGGAGAGGTCACTTGATGAAGGGCTTGCCATCCACTCTAGCACTTGCTGTTTATCACTCTCATTTCAAAGTTGAAGCGATATGCGGCTGCCAAATTAATTTAGTGGAGTAGGCTGTCCAGTAATGGAAGTTGTTCTCATTGCTCTTGGTAAAGGATGAGCCGCTGTTTGTTCACTAGACCTTTGCTTAACAGAACTTCCCGCAAGTACACCTCAAACACTCCACCTATTCACCCTTCCACCACAACCTCGTTGTAATTTACCACTCATGGTTGATGAACCCTTCCCCTTTCAAACAGATGTTTCTCAACCCTACGCCCACACCTGTCAGACACATGACACAAAAAATGAATTATTTATTTACTGCCAGAATTGGCAATATTGTGAAAGCACTAAAAAGTACCATTAAGTAGAAATGTGGTTCACTGCGTAATTTGGAGCACACACTGAAAAGTGCAAAGACCTATTTAGCTAGTTCACTAGCAAATTTAAAGCAGGCACTACTAACTAACAATACCTAAAAATGTGGTTGACTGTGTAATTTTGAGCAGGCATTGAAAAGTGCAAAAACATTTTTACCTAGTTCACTAACAAATTTACAGCAGACACTACTAGCTATGGTCTATCAAAACAAAATTCCAAACAAGCATGGCTATGGAAAATGACATGCAAAATAATTAAGATGATATATACAGAGCATGACTCCGGAACAATTAATGAAATGCAGGAGAAAATGGAGTTAAAAAATGCACGTCAGTAAACAATGTTCAATAGAAAATTACAAATGTTTGTTAAAGGGAACCTGTCACCAGAATTTTCGCTATTAAACTAAAGGAATCCCCTTCTGCAGCTCATGGGCTGCATTCTATAAAGGTTCATCTTGCTACTGGCTCCCCTTTCAGACCTACATAACAACTTTATAAAATATTACCTTTTGCTATGGAAATGAGGTTTGTGGGCCCCGGGGGTTGGCTGTATTTCGGCTGTTATCCCCCCTCCTGCCGCTGTTCGCCATCCCCCAGTGTTCATTTACATAGATGAGGCTGCCACCCTCATCTTCTGCAGTGCTCCGGAAACTCGCGCATGCGTAGTGGCACTATCGCGGGACTGAGCAATGTTTTCAAATCGCGAGTGCCGGTAATGTTATTGCACTGGTGCGAGATTATGGGCAGCGCTGTGAATGTCATCACCAGCATCATGCAAGTACCCGCCCATAATCTCGCACCTGCGCAATAACATCACCGGCGCTCGCGATTTGAAAACAATATTAAAATGAGAATCCACAACCGTAGAACAACCAATGTCCATATTTAACAGTAAGTGATCCATATATAGCAATACATAGATAAGGCAAAGGATGTGAATAAAATAAACGGACCAGAAATACAGTCAGATGGTAATGACTAAATACCCCACGTAGAGAGTAAAAGGGGAACAATCTGATCAAAGGTCAAAAAAATTATTGTAAGTACACCAAAACATTACTGCAGCAAACCTTAACTAGCATCACGGAGGTTCAAGCAAAGGGATAATATGACCAAATAACCATCTATGATTAATCAAATATGACCAAGTGAATGCAGAGACCCCCGTGCATGCTAACCAATTAGGTATAAATATGTTGCGGTGTACAAAAAATAGTTGACCATGATCAGATATACATCACCCATATACTCACAGTGTTGGGTAGTCAGAGGACAAAGGTTATCCAGAGCAAAAGAAGACAGGAGACCTAACGTACGTTTCACTTCTTAAAAATAACCAAATACATGGCTTCCTCAGAGGTCACTAACCTCATACATATTCAGCAAGGTGATGAGTGGAAAACCGCTTTCAATACACCAGAGGGCACTTTAAAAATTTAGTGATGCCATTTGGGTTGACTAACGTTTCGGCATTTTTTTTTAGAACTTCATTGATGATTGTCTTTGCCCTTTGATTGGTAAATTTATTATCACTTATTTGGATGACATATTTATTCATGTTCTCGTGATAAGCATCATTAGCATGTTTGACAGGTTCTTCAAATTCTTTCTGACAATTATTTATTTGAAAACTGGAGAAATGTCAATTCAAAGTTCTAGAGGTACATTTTTTTGTTGCATTTGGTTTCTTCATCGAAGTTTCAGATGGAACCTGTTAAGGTACAGGATCGGAATTGGGTACAACCTACTAACCTTAAAGCTTTGCAGAGATTCTTAGGTTTTACTAACTATAGAAAGTTCATTAACAATTTCTCAGTTATTGTAAAGCCTCGAAAGCCTGCTTTACACGTTGCAATTTCGCATACGATATCATATGCGATTTGCAACGCCCCCCTCGTATGTGCGGCACGTTCAATTTGTTGAATGTGTCGCACACACGAGTAACCCCCCCTTAACACGTACTTACCTTCCATATGACCTCAATGTGGGCTGCGAACGTCCACTTCCTGGAGAGGGAGGGACATTCGACGTCACATCGACGTCACGCGGCAGACGGCCAATAGAAGCAGAGGGGCGGAGATGAGCGGGACGTAAACATCCCGCCCACCTCCTTCCTTCCGCATAGCTGGCCGGGAGCCGCAGGACGCAGGTAAGATCTGTTCATCGTTCCCGGGGTGTCACACAGTGAGATGTGTGCTACCCCAGGTACGATGAACAACCTGACGTTCAATTCATGAGGAATGAACGACGTGCGTGCAATGAACGTTTTACCGTTCAATCGCAATCGCAGGTAGCTGTTACATGTTACAATGTAACTTATGATGCCGGATGTGCATCACGTACGACGGGACCCCGCCAACACATCGTAAGATAAATTGTAGCATGTAAAGCGAGCTTTACTGATATGACCAAGAAGGATACTAATGTTTCCTCCTTGTTTAAAGAGGCTGTTGAAGTCTTTGCTGTTCTTAGGACAGTCTTCTTTGAGGCTCCCATCTTCAATAAATATGAGGTTGATTTGCCTTTCGTGGTTGAGGTTGACACCTTTTCTGTGGGGATGGGTGCAATTCCCTAGAGACTAGAAGACTAGAGATGAGCGAACTTTTTCAAAAAAGGTTCACCAATTTCAAATTCCGTGTGAGCCTTTGCTCATTCAGGTCGGGCTTGGATTCACAAACAATTTTCTCAAAAATCGTCAAAAATCGGTTTTGTTCAGCAACTGCTTGCAGCTGCACTAATGCTGTTCTTCTACCTTATTATCACTTTGTCTAGGACGGTACTGCTGTATGATGAGTTTGGTAATATGTTTGATGGGTGAGGAGGTGGGGAGAGGTCAGAGGAGCGGCTGACTGTTTTTTTTTTCTTACTAGGACAGTGGCATCAATTGCCTTAGAGTAGAAATAGTATAATCGCGCAGCATGGATTCATGGGATAGGGCCTAGCACAGTATTTCTACCTAAAATATTGATCATTAAAAGGTGTATGAGTGAGAGGTGTAGGCATGGAGCTCTGAGAGCCCTGCCACTACAGTCAATACATAAGAAGGAAACCTAGCTTGGAGTCTCCACATTTGAAAAAATTGGACATTGCTATTGTTGGTTCCTGAAGAACGAGCATGCTAGCTCTGAAAGGTGTATAACTAGAATAATTAAATCCACTGATTCATTTGATCTCCTGAATCCATTCAGCAGCGTGAAATGACAACCTATTTATTCTCTTCCACTGATTCATAGCTTAAACATTGATCAGAAAGAGGTGGATGAGTTACCGGTGTAAGCCTGGTGCTCTGAGACCACTACAGGCAACACATAACAAGAAGACCCAATTAAAAGTCTCCATTTACAAAAAAGTTGGCTTGTGACTCAAGAGAAAGCAAGAGGAGGAGGAATAGGAGGAATAGACCTCAGATATTGGTATCCCTTCCACATCCTCCTCTGGTTCCTTCTATACTTCTGGGACCACCACCTTCTCCAGCAGACTATGCAAAGTGTACTCCAGCATGTTGATGACCGGAATAGTGATGCTGATGACGGCCATCTTATCCCATGATGATCCTGGCTCTGCTACATCTGAGGTCGCAGTGTGTGGTCACATTAGAAAATATGTCCAACCACTGTGGTATCAGAGACATACGGACTGAGCTGCAGCTGTGAGATCGATAACGTAAGTTAGTTTACCTGATGTCACAGGAGGGGTTCCCACAGTACCCCAGCTGTGACTTCAGGGGAACCCACCTCAGGTGAACTCATGGAACTCAGTGACTTCACCACAAGTGAATTTATTGAAGTCAATGCCGGATTACCATAATAGGCGATGGGCACACTTTGTATTTGGTTGTAGACATTTCTTAACCAAATTTGCATCTCCTGGCAAAAAATTGCACCAAAACTGAATCTAAAATGAATGCAAATTCTGTACGTTTATCTACCAGGAGATGAAGATTTGGTTCAGAAATGTTCATAACCAAATACTCAACATGCACACATCTCCTAATTCGGTAACCTGGCAATGAGTTCACCTGAGGTCACAGCTGGGGTTCCCACAGTACCCCTGCTGTGACCTCAGGTGAACTGACCTCAGATAAACTCAATGAACTCAGTGACCTCACCTCAGGTGAACTCAATGAACTAAGTTTAGGTGAGATCGCTTCATCTCTTGGCAAAAAGCACACCAAAAACGTGATGCAGTCTGATGCACTTTTGCTGCGTTTTTTTGCAAAGAGATGCAGTGAACTCAGTGACCTCACCTCAGGTGATCTCATTAAGCTCAGTAGCAGATTACCAGATTTGGCTATGACTGCACTAAATAGGCATCTCCTTGCAAAAAAAACTGACCAAAAATTTAATGCGATTTTGACACATTTTTAATGCATTTTTCTGCCTGGAGATGCAGATTTGATGCAAATATTTCTGAAAAAAAATACTCAACATGCGCAAAATGAGTTAATCTGAGGTGAGTTCACTGCATCTCGTGGCAGAAAAATGCGCCAAAAACGTAATGCGGTTTTGACCCATTTTTGGCGTGTTTTTCTGCCTGAAGATGCAAATTTGGTGCACACATTTCTGCAACAAAATAGTCAATGTGTGCATAAAGCTTATTCTTGTTATTTGCCACTAAGTTGCGTTCACTTGAGGTGAGTTCACTACATCTCCTGGCAAAAAAAAGTGACAAAAACGCATCAGAACCGCATTGAATTTTTCGTTCACTTTTTGCTAGATAATTCAGTGATCTCAGTGAACTCACCTCAGCTTTGTTCATTGAGTTCACCTGAGGAGAGTTAACTGAGTTAATGGAGTTCAATTGAGGTCACTTCACCTGAGGTCACAGCTGGGGTATAGAGAGAGTTAGACAGTAGGAGTCAGACTCAAGGCAGGTTTAGGGGGGCAGATACATCTAAGGAAAGTAGGGAGGCTAGGAGTAAAAAATGTGTTAATAGTAATAAATGTCTGCTGGTAAATGCAAGAAGTCTTGTAAACAAAATGAATGAGTTGAAGACTCTTATATCAACCATGGATTATGGTGTGGTGGACATTATGGAAACGTGGCTGGATGAGAGCCTTGACTGGATGACAAATGTAGAGGGTTACATCACCTTCAGAAAGGACAGAAAAGACAAAAAAGGTGGAGAGATGTGTAAATTTATGAAATCTATCTTTATACCTGTTTTCAATGACAATATTGGGGAGGAGCTCCAACAATGTTGTGTCAACATGGTTATATTTACATAGAGAGGGCAATAATGGAAAACTGATAATTGGAGTTTGCTATAAGCCTCCTCACATAGCTGAAGAAGTAGAGGATGAAATGCTGCAACAAATTGAAAGGACAGTTATTATTATTAATAATAATAATTATTATAATAATAATGATAATTGGGTCCTTATTATGGGGATTTCAACTATCCAGACATTCAGTGAGACATAGAATCTTCGGGTTGTGCTAAAAGCTGCAAGTTCTTATCTACAATTCAAGACAATTACTTCCCTCTGATTGTAGATGAGCCGACCAGGGGAGATAATTTGCTAGATTTGGTCTTGCCAAATAAACCAGATATAATTTCAGATATACAGCTCTGGGAGCACTTGGGCAGCAGTGACCATAATATGGTAAGTTTCAATATAATTTTCAATAGAAAATAGAAGGGGAAATGCTAAAATCTGAAATATTAAGAAAGCTGATTTAAAAAAATTAAAGGGTAACTGGAGATACTAAACATCAATGGGGCAAGTTTAAGGATATACTACTAGAATCTTCTTAAAAACCTATAACCTCTAGCAATAAAATGTCTTCGAATTAGAGTAAACCATAAAGGATAAATAAGTCAGTACAAAGTATAATAAGACAAAAACAATGTGCATTCAAAATCTTGAAGGCTGAGAATACAGAAATAGCATTTCAGGAGTATAAAATTCTCAATAGGAAATATAAAATAGAAATCAAGATATCAAAATTAGCTACTGAGACAAAAATTGCCAAAGACATTAAAATAAACCCCTAAAATGATTATAAATACATCAATGCCAATAGGGAAAAAAAAAAAACATAGCATCGGCCCCATAAAAGATTGTAACAGGATAAGTATAGAAGACAAAGAAAAGGCTGAGATATTAATCAGACTCTTTTAATCGGTTTCACCAAGGAAAAGACTGTTCCAAGGATCCTTCAACAGGACAAAAATCAAAGGCTCCCCAATATAACTATTTTAGCACAAGAAGAAGTACGTCTGAGTAAGTTAAACATTAAGAAATGCCTCGGGCTGAATGGCATTCCTCCACGGATATTGAGGGAATTGAGCTCAGTAATTGACAGACCTCTGTATCTAATCTTCTGAGACTCTTTTGTAACTGGGTTGGTACCTCAGGATTGGAGATTGGCTGACGTGGTAATGATATAAGAAAGATAAGAGGGTGCATCCAGGCAACTACCGTCCAGTAAGTCTGACATCAGTGCTGTGCAAGGTTTTTGAGGGCATTTTAAGAGATGATATGCAACAATATATTAGAGAGAATAATATAATATCTGATAACCAGCATGGATTCATGAAAGATAAGTCATATCTAACCAAGATGTTGGGTTTGAATGAGGAGGTAAGTGCAAATCTGGATATTAGTAATGCTGATGTCATTTATTTGGACTTCGTAAAGGCATTTGATACTGTGCCACATAACAGCCTTGTAATGAAGCTACAGAAGTAAGGACTAGGGGAAAATATAAGCAGACGGGTAGAGAATTAACTAATAGAGTGGAAACAACGAGTAGTCATAAATGGCACATTCTCTAAATGGGCTATAGTCAGCAGTGGGGTGCCACAGGGATCTGTGCTAGGACTGATTCTTTTTAATCTCTTTATTAATGACCTTGTGGATGGGATAGATAGTAAAGTGTCAGTCTTTGCTGATGACACAAAAGTATGTAGGATATTAAAAACTGACCTTGATAGTACAATATAAAAAAAAATGATCTGGATAAAATGTCTGCATGGGCAGACACTTGGCAAATGAGATTTAATGCTGATAAATGTAAAGTAATGTACCTAGAATGGAGTAATCCTATAGCTGCATATACATTAAATGGAAGTAAACTCAAGACTACAGAAAAGGAAAAAGACATGAGTATTCTGTTACAAGTAAGCTGAGCAGCAGTACTCAATGTCAAGCAGCAGCTATAAAATCAAACAAGATTAGATTTAGGGTATATAAAAAGAAAAATTAGATCCCGTGATCTCAATGTATTGTTATGCCTGTATAAATAACTGGTAAGGCCACATCTAGAACAGGGGATCCAGTTTTGGGCTCCACATTTCAAATAGGATATTAGAAGTTAGAGCCAGTTGAAGGACAGACAACTAGATTATTGCAAGGAATGGAAGGCCTCCCATATAATGAGAGGTTGAAAAAGTTGGATTTGTTAGCTTAGAAAAAAGACATCACAGATGAGATCTTATTTATATGTAATAGATGCAGATTTGGTGCAGAAATGTCTGCAACCAAATACTGAAAGTGTGCACATCGCTTATTCCAGTAATTCGGAATTGACTTGAATGAGTTCACCTGAGGTGAGGTCACTGAGTTCAATGAGTTCACGTCAATTCAATTCACTTGAGGTCACAGCTGCAGTACCATGGGAACCCCAGCTGTGACATCAGGTGAAGTCACTGACATCACCACTTTCACCTCTGCGGCTCAGTCAGTGTGTCCCGCAGTGATCGGTCACATTTTTACACTGCAAACTCAGACGTAGTAGAGCCAGGATCGCTGTGGGACATAGGGGTGTGGATTACATCGGACCTGCAGGGGTGTTTTGGCGGTTGGTAAATTGGAAAAAGAGTGTGGTTTTTTTGTTTGCTTTTTTAAATAAAGGATTATTCTGTGTGTTTTGTGTTTAAATTCTTTTGGCTTACATGATTAGTAATGGGGGGTTGCAGACCCCTCCTCATTACTAACCTTGTGCTTCATGATAGCTCTGATTGTTTGGCAAATCATAAATGTCACTACCCCTACAATGTAGTAATTAAACTTGACTTCGATAACTGAGACAGCTAGTGTGAGGGCAACCAATCTCAGACACCACCAAGTCGGCAGTCTGACTGCAAACAGTTACAGATGCTGTCACAGAGGGTGAGCAAGGAAACAGTGCAGATTTATAAGGATTAATAAGTGGACCCAGAAGCATTGTTACAGCCACGAAACTTGGTAAGTATAATTATCCTGCTTTAATGAACACACGTAATTTTTTTTTCCACGGCACCTCCCAATCACAGTACTGCTAGTAGCAAAGATGGCTACACCCTTACTGTGATTGGCAAACAACCTCAGCATGTTTAGTGGCTGAATATCAGGCTCCAAACATGCGGTGAAGGTTGTTACGGTTGCTGTGGCACTGGAGACTATGTTCGGATTTCTTGCTACTGCACATGTGCGAACACTGGAGACTAAGTCCTATCTTGGAGCCATTGCACATGTGCGGGTGACATCATCGCTGACACGAGGTCACATGTCTCTGACACCTTCTAAGCTGATTGGCTGCTGGTCATGTGCTTGTGACACGTGGTCACATGTCTCTGACACCTTCTATGCCGATTGGTCGCTGGTCATGTGCTTGTGACGCTTTGCTCGGTGATAGGCCAGCGTGACGTCATTGCTGTCGTTCTGGCAGCGGATTGGCTCTGGTGTCCTCCATCTTGGATGAGGCACAGAGGCTATATAAGACCCTGACGCACGCCGCCCGGCACTCAGTCCTCTTGGTTCATGCATGAAAGTAGACGCTCTGTGCACGTCCCTCTAGGCATCTCTCTGTCTGTGCTAGGTGAGTGCTACCGGCAGGGTAGCGTTCTTGTACCTTACAGCTTCGGCTGTGGTCCGTATCCTTACATCTTAGTGGAGCGGACATAGGCAGGTGCCTGAGTCACATGATCCGGCTGGGCCTTGTGATTCTACTCGTAGGTGGACGTTGCCACTAGGGTAACATTCCTTATACTGCGTCTGGCAGTTGTTTGTATCCTCGCACACTAGGGGAGCGAACATAGGTAGGAGCTTTGTGTGGCTTGTGCTGCTGTCCGTGTCTTTTGCACCACTAGTGGAGCGGACCTGGGCAGGTGCCATATCTAGTGGTTCGTGTCCTCGCACACTAGTGGAGCGAACGCAGGTAGGAGCTTTGTGCGGCTTACGCTGCTGTCCGTCTCCTGGCACCACTAGAGGAACGGACCTAGGTAGGTGCCATTTCACATTCACTGCTTTTGTCTCTGTGATCATTGACAAAGACCATACCATACACCATCCGAGTAAAAGAGGAATTGCTTTATTTCCTAACTATATGCCTCTGTGAGTTTAACAGAGGTATTGCACTCTGCACTTGTGCTACTACTATTTACAGCGGCACACTTATATACTCTTCCTCACTCATTAACCTATCCCTTTTACGTTAATGCTAAATACGGTAGTCGCTGTGACTTTAACAGTACATGCCGTGTTTGGCTCTAGTGTCATTGAGACGTATCAGTGTCAGTACTGCTTCCATAGTACAAGATACCCCTTATCCTCTGCCATCGTCTGCAGCAGAGACTTTGCACGGTGGACCCTGACTGTCTGAAATCCCTTTGGTTTTTATAATCAGACAGCCCCTGTAACAAAGGGACTTGAAACTCACAAGGTGAATACCACAATGCTCGTCGTCTAAGGGATATCGTGAATCCCATACTGTTTAGCCCCCTTTACACGCTGCAATGTATCTTACAATGTGTTGGCGGGGTCACATCGTAAGTGACCACATCCGGCATTGTAAGTACATTGCAGTGTGTGACAGGTACGTGCGATTGCAATTGAACGGTAAAACGTTCATCGCATACACATCGTACCTGTCTCTAGAATTGCACGTTAGATTGTTCATCGTACCTGGGGTACCACACATCGCAGTGTGTGACACCCCGAGAACGATGAACAGATCTTACCTACGTCCTGCGGCTCCCGGCCCACAATGCAGAAGGAAGGAGGTGGGTGGGATGTTTACGTCCCGCTTAGCTCCACCCCTCCGCTTCTATTGGCCGGCTGCCGTGTGACGTCGCTGTGACGCCGAACGTCCCTCCCACTCCAGGAAGTGGACGTTCGCCGCCCACAGTGAGGTCGTATGGACGGGTAAGTACGTGTGACGGGGGTTACTCGTATGTGCGGCTTGTTCAACAAATTGAACGTGCCACACATACGATGGGGGCGTTGCAAATCGCATACGAAATTGTATGCGAAATTGCAACGTGTAAAGCAGGCTTTAGTGCAAGCAACGAATAATGCAATTTATAATCGCTATCCTAACCATTGAAGTATCACTGTTTACAGCAGTTGTAACACAATCAGAGTTTTTAGATTTAGCAATGCAGCAGAGCTTAGAAAGTTAACCCACCCACATTAGGCTCTCTATGTGCAAAGTATGGTCGGACCAGTGTAATTTGCCCAACAATAATTCCATGTAATAAAACCTTCACTATAAATAAACAATAGCACACAGGGTAATAAATTATACATCATTGAACACTTTGTGTCAGCGTCTATCTTCTGCTGTCTTCAGATTGCATAGCAAAAACCTGCTGACAGATTTCTTTTAAGAGATTCTAAACTTGCAGTAGCAAAAGGGATAGGACCAACAAGCAACCAACTTGGATTGCCTCTACATAGTGTGGAGGTATCACTCTTTACAAAGGGGTAGTTCATATTTATACTGTAGTGTATGCAAGTCTTTACAGAGCTCTACAGCACATAGCAGGATGATCAAAGACTAGCTCCCAAATATTTTAACCTACACTTTAGTTTTTAATATATGTTCACTTGTGACAAATAAAAATGGCTTTTAAAAGTTCTATATTAACTATTACATAGTAATCCTCATCTTTTCAATTGTGTTATCTATTAGCATGCACAAAGCAGCAGGTCAAACATAGACTTTACAACATTTTGAATTTAAAAGTTTTAATGTCTGAAGATTGTACAAGAGCAGAAGTGGCTATTATGTGTTCATTTTGTTATATTGATATATTTTTGACATATTTATTAAAAATTGGAGCAGCATGCAATTTGCTGCAATTCGAAAAAAGTGCATAGGTTTGCCTGTGTAAACTATGTTATTTTTCTAGTAAAATGTTTTCAATTTACAAAACCATTTAATAAAGTCGCTTAAAGGGGTTCTCCAACTTGTAAACGTTTTGTATCAAATGGCTGCTAATTCTGTAAAATAACAATCTTCATTAGTCACGTTCTTGCTCCCCCAGTCATCAAGTGCTGCAGGCATTCAGTGAGTACTGCGGTCAGATGCTGGAGTATTAGCATTGCCACTCATCGATACGTGCTATGATGCCTGTGTGTCACCCATTTCTTGCAGCAGTCACATACCATTGCATTTAAATAAAGAATGGACAGTTGCATGATTTTGTTATTTTACTCTATTAGTAGTGTCTTTTTTCAAAATTCTTACAAGTTGAATACCCAACCCTTTTAAACTATTTTCCTATAAAAACACAAAATGGATATACACCTTTCTAATCTATCTAAAAATGAAATTCCAAAATCTAGCCATAAATTTTTAAAGTTGGCTATAATTGGAATTATAAACTGACCATAAATGAAGTTTAATGATAATCTTTATGCTTAATTATAAAACATTTGGACCCAAATAATAAAAATTTGTTCCATTGGGAAAACATTTACATTTCTATCCGTCATTACATATACTCCTTTAATGGCCATCTCTCTTACTGAATCATCTTGGACTGCAGGTTGTTTAAGGCCAAAATTCCTATTAGACCAAAGTAAGCCAATTTTAACGGGATCAGCAGACAAACCAATGTGAATGGGGGTCTCCTGACTCTTCTCTGAGATTTGATGTCAGAGAAGATTACTGCATTATACAAGCCTTCTGGATTTTAAACAACGATCCTTTTGTTCTAACTGGAAATAACCAGCCACCATAAGACTATCCTGTCTCCTCCATACACAGAGTTGAGAGAGAAAGATGGTATCTAATGTGTATGGGACCTTTAGTCTACCTCCTAAAGGATATACACTACATGGACAAAAGTATTGGGACACATGTCTTAAATTTTTGGATTTCAGGTTCTTAATTCAGTATTTTTGCCACACACAACAGCCATGGAAAAAGGGAGGGGAGCCAGCACTGCTTATGAATGGCATGCAACAATGAAGAAATAAAAAGTGTAATATTCACAAATTCATTCTTACTGTAACAATTCAAGTGGTGTTCTTATATGGTCCTGTTCAAGTCATTATATGAGACCTTATGGTACGATATTAATTTATAACACAGTGTAGGGACCCCCCTATAGAGATTTGCCGTGAGGGGGCAGGGGGGCTCAAATCATTGATCAATAATTTGCAAAAAATCTCATTGAATTGTTACAGTAGGAATGAATTTGTGAATTTTACACTTTTTATTTTTTCATTGTTGCATGCCATTAATGAGCAGTGCTGGCTCCCCTCTTCTTTGCGACAACAGCCATGGAGTCTGCATTGACAGACAAGAATAGGTCTTTTTAAAATGATTCTGTGATGGGATGCCAACAAGTCAGTTTGCGCAATTTTTTCTTTTCTAAAAATTCTATGATGTGTGGTTTTATTGATTAGTGGAAGTGTTTAAGAATCACGGCGACTCTGCCACAAAGTGGCAAACCACTGAATGTTACAGAGTGGAGTCACCAAGTGCTGAGACACATAGCGCATAAATGTCACCAACGTTCCTCTGACTCAGAGCTCCAAACCTCATCTGGTATTAACATCATCAGAAAACCTATGTGCCCGGGAGATTTATGGCTTTCATGGTGAAACAGCTGCATTCAAATCTTACATCACCAAGCACAATTCAAACATCAGATGAAGTGGTATAAAGCATGCCATTACTGGAATCTGGAGCAGAGTAAACATATTCTGTGGACTATTGAATCACGTTTCTCTGTATGGCAGTTTGATGGACGAGTCTGAATATGGTGAATTCCAGGAAATGTTATCTGCCTTACTAAATTATGTATAATTGTAAAGGCTGATGGACGTGGCTAAATTCTTTTGGGTAGTTTCAGGGATTTGCCTTGGATAATTTTGGATAATTGTATGCATCCAGCTTTGTGGGAACATTTTAAGGAAGACCCTTTTCTGTTCCAGCATGACTGTGGCCCAAAGCAGGGTCCACAGTGGCATGGTTGCTGTGGAAGAATGCTCTGATCTTAGTTGATGATGGGCGGACTCGAAGATAACCAGGGTCAGCAGGTCCAACCGGGTTTAAAAAAAAAAACAAAAAAAACCAAAACCCAGTTTTGGCCCAGAATTGATCATGATATCTGGCTGGTCCTCATATAGGTCTAAGGGGATCAGAAGCTCAAACGCTACTTCCACGGCCGCTCATTGGCTCTCATGCATATGCACTGCTTCCCCCGCCCACCAGCAGTTCCCGCGTCTCTGATTAGTTGCAGTCAGACACACCCTACGCCTGTGTGACAGCGTGTCTGACTGCAAACAATCAGAAGCACTGTTTGTGCTTATCTATTGCTGTAAAAATAAATAAAAAAATTGGTATTCTCATTCTGGTGAGACCATGCTCAGGTGAAGTCACTCAGTTCAATGATGTCACAGGTAGAGGACTGTGGGAACCTGCAGCAGCTGTGAGCAATAATAAACAGAGTCATTGCGCAGCTCAGTCTCTGCCTCAAGCTCATATTGGCGGTCTGTGGCCGCTTGCTGTCACTTCAGACAGCAAAGCTGGGATCATCGTGGAACCTTGTATGGATTACATTGGACCTGGGTGTTTTGGGGGTTAATAAAGGGGTGAAAGAGGGTGTGTTTTTTTTAGTTATTAACCCCTTATAACCTCGATTGCCACCGCACCAGGGCAATCAGGATGAGCCAGATAAAGTTCCAGAATTGGCACATCTAATGGATGCGACAATCCTAGATGGCTGCAGGCTGCTATTTTTAGGCTTGGGGGCCCAATAACCGTAGGCCTCACCAGTCTGAGAATACCAGCTCCCAGCTGCCAGCTTTATCTTGGCTGGGTATCAAAATTGGGAGGCACCACAAGCTGTTTTTTTAAATTATTTATTTAAATAATTAGAAAAAAATGCACTTTTTATTTTGATACACATCCAAGATATACACACAGCTGGGGACTGCCGCCTGTAGCCATATGCTTTACCATGGCTAGGTATCATAATATGGGTTGACTCTACGCCAATTGTTTTATTTATTTTTACACCAATCTAGACCCAGACACAACGCCTCTGATTGGTTGCAGTCAGACACTCTGTCACACAGGCTGGGGGCGCTGTCTGACTGAAACCAATCAGAGATGCTGGAACTGCCATTGGCGTGGAAAAAAGTTCATATGCCTAAAGATTATGAGCTGCCCCGGAAGTACAGTGAGTGGCCTGGAAGCAGAGTCACAGCCACGCGAAGACTGGTAAGGATGAAGAGCTTGCTTTATTCTTATTTTCTATCTTTTTTTTATATTACCAGGGTGGCCGGATCTGGATGGTTACCTGGAGCTCCCTGATAAGTCTGGGCCCAGGGTCAGTGCTCAGGTTCTTATGAACCAGTGCTGATCTGGACTTTTACAGTCCGGGTCCGCCCTTCACTAGTTTTAATCCCCTTGTGCAAATTTGGGATAAACTAGAACACAGACTGTGAAACAAGCCCTCTTTTCCAAGATGTGTATGTGGCCTCACATATGCTCTTCTGGATGACTGGGCAACAATCCTTACAGACACGCTCCAAAAATCTTGCAGAAAGTCTTACCAGGAGGGTGGACGCTGTATTAGCTGTTAATGGGAGACAAACTCTATATTAATGCCTATGAATTTAGAATGGGGTGTCATAAAAGCTCCTGTAAGAGTAAAGTGCAGCTGTCCCAATAATTTTGTTAATATAGTGTATCTGCTTCTAGCACCAGCTTGGTTGTAGCTTACTTAAAAAAGAGGCAACCCTAAAATTGTGACGATTGTGAGATAAATAAGAGCATACTATATCTACAATTTTACATGTTGCCATTGAAGTTCATATGTCCTTTCTTTAAACAGAATTTTACTTTCACAAATCATGCTGCGTCTTAATGTTCATTCTTCTCTCCGCTTAATTTAAAAGCTATAAGGTGAAACAAAGACAGTGATCTTTGAAACATGCTTCGCTTGAAACATGCGGTCTAAGTACTCAGACATGTCCACATCCACTTCTATGGTCTGGGGTCCTTGAAGGCTTTGAACAAGTATTAGTTCTCCTGTCTGTCGATCTGATCGTTGCATGACAAAGTTCCCTCTGCTATTTCCTCCCACTATTCCAAATCTCAGGCTGTCTGGTCCAGGTCTTCCTGGTGCTGACGCTGTTGCCATCCGGAAAAGTGAGACGGGTGTGGGAATATTTGAAGGTAAGGAGAGGTAATGGAAAGAAATGGTCTTTGGTGCATAATGACAGGACCGGCTGTCCATTGGACAAGGATTGCGTTCACATTGACTGGAAAGGATAAATAAAGCATGGTTAAAGTAATGGTACATCAAATTAACAAAAATATCTTAATAAGACTATGTTCACATCAGGACAATGTTCTGTGCTGATATTTGCGTTAACCGAAACCGGTAAAAGGCATGAAAATAGTTATATTTAATGAAATTATAGCGGTTTTATAATATTTTTGCCAAAATTAACAATAAATAAATAATTTTCTTTATTTTAATTGTCGGACTATGTGTGTGTGTGTAAAGGGACATATTATTCCATTATTTTGAAGTCAGAAAAGCATGCGTTTTGGAAGTCCAAAACGCATTGTTTCTGCAGCTAAAAAGCAGGTAAAATGCTGGAATTTTGATGTTGGTTGCTTTTTGCTACTTCTCATTGACTTCAATGTTAGCAAAACACAGCCCAAATGGCAAAAACATTTGACATGCTGCTTCTTTGAACGCATGTTTTTTGCCACAAATTATGCAAATTAACCCCTTCAGCCCCCGGGCACTTTCCGTTTTTGCGTTTTTGTTTTTTGCTCCTTTTCTTCCGAGAGCCGTAACTTTTTTATTATTCCGTCAATCTTGCCATATGAGGGCTTGTTTTTTGCGGGACGAGTTGTACTTTTAAATGAAACCATAGGTTTTACCATATATTGTACTGGAAAACAGCAAAAAAATTCCAAGTGTGGAAAAACTGCAAAAAAAGTGTGATCACACAATAGTTTTTGGGATGTTTTATTCACAGTGTTCACTATATGATCAAACTGATGTATCTATGTGATGCCTCAGGTCGGTGCGAGTTTGTAGACACCAAACATGTATAGGTTTACTTGTATCTAAGGGGTTAAAAAAAATTCACAAGTTTGTCCAATAAAAGTGGCGCACGTTTTGCGCCATTTTCCGAAACACGTAGTGTTCTTATTTTTTGTGATCTGAGGCTCAGTGATGGCTTATTTTTTGCGTCTCGAGCTGACGTTTATAATGGTACCATTTTTGCGCAGATGCTACATTTTGATCGCCTGTTATTGCATTTTGTGTAAAATTTGCGGCGACCAAAAAACGCAATTTTGGCGTTTGGAATTTTTTTGCCACTACGCCGTTTACCAATCAGATTAATTGATTTTATATTTTGATAGATCGGGCATTTCTGAACGCGGCGATACCAGATATGTGTATATTTATTTCTTTTTTAACCCTTTAATTTTCAATGGGGGGAGAGGGGGGTGATTTGAACTTTTAGGTTTTTTGTTTTTTTTTATTTTTTAAAACTTTTTTTTTACTTTTTTTTTTTATTTTACTAGTCCCCCTAGGGGGCTATAGCAATCAGCAATCCGATCGCTGATCGCTATCTGCTGATCACAGCAATACAGCTGTAATCAGCAGATTCAGTCACTTTGGTTTTCCCTCTGCTCTCGGCCGAGGGAGAATGAAAGTGAAACATCGTAGCAGCAGGCGTCATCACCTGACCCTGTGCTACGATGGCAACCACCGATAGTCACGTGATAACACACGTGACTTCCGGTGGGGGCGGCGGTAAGTAACAAACATGGCCGCGTGCATTTAAATCTTGCTGCCAGACTTTGGCAGCAAGATTTAAGGGGTTAATGGCCGCGGGTGGAAGCGATTCCACCCGCAGCTAGCAGGCACACATGTCAGCTGTTGAAAACAGCTGATATGTGTGCCAATCCACGCCGCCTGCCCGCGGCAGGGGGCGGGGCTTAACGGGACACGATCCTGGACGGATAGATCCGTCCAAGGTCGTGAAGGGGTTAAACACTGCGTTTGGAAATGCAAAGTGCGGAAAAGAAATCCACAATTTCCATAGACTTTGCAGGAAAATCAAAACGCATGCCTTTTGGCATGAAAACGCTGCAGTTCAAAATGGACCTAAAAAGCACCTGAAACGCAGGTGAAAACGGAAAGTGCGCGCATAGCCTAAGACATGTCACTTTACATGTCTATTCACTGCAATGAGGCAAATGGAGTCTAAAAGATCAAGTTTTTCAACTACTGAACTCCTTTCTAGCAATGTCCATCTATTTTGTGGGAAAAATTATGCCTGATTGACCACTACAGCATTTTTCCTAAAAATATGGACTTAATTAAAAACAAAAAAAAAACAACCTCAAAGCATATGAAGTATAAATTAAAAACTTGAGTGTTAGATCCTTTACATATTACCTCTGCCTTGTAAATAGCCATAGGCCTTACCCACAGTGTTTGAGGGCAGCCTTGGAATCTTTATCTTTAGCAAGTACTAATAATTAGTATTAAAAATATCCAACATGGAAATTTCTTTCTAACCAGTCATCCTCCTACATAGTTTGATATCCATAACGTTTAGAGAGTAACTGTCAATTGTCCTTACATATCTACAGTATTTTTGTAATTACACTATGCCATAAAGTGACAATTTTGGGACATCTTTTAAAACTATGCTTTTTGTTTTTCTATTATTTATCACGAAAATGTAATAAAAAATGACAACTGGGTGTCATCATTCACTAATTAGCACTATCCAATATTATTTGATCAGCATTATTCAATATTATTTAGCGTGAGTAAGAACACATTTACAAAGGGATAAGACATATTTGTCAATGCATTCATAAACTTACAGGAAGAATAATAAACTTCTAATAAAAGTTTTTTTAAAATTAGTATTTTTGGATTAATGCAAAAGATTACATAAAGGGAACCTGTAATGTAAAAAAAAAAGCTTTTAACCTGCAGATTTTGGATTAATCTGCAGAATAATACTATTTTAAAGATGCCTGATGCCCACAGTGGGAGCCCTGCTGCTGGGAGGAAATTAATTTTATTCCTCCATGCAGCCTCATGCTTTTTAATCATAGAGTTAGGGTACCTTGACACTTAGCGATGCAGCAGCGATCCGACCAGCGATCTGACCTGGTCAGGATCGCTGCTGCATCGCTACATGGTCGCTGGTGAGCTGTCAAACAGGCAGATCTCACCAGCGACCAGTGAACAGCCCCCAGCCAGCAGCGACGTGCAAGCGACGCTGCGCTTGCACGGAGCCGCCGTCTGGAAGCTGCGGAGACTGGTAACTAAGGTAAACATCGGGTATGGTTACCCGATGTTTACCTTAGTTACCAGCGCACACCGCTTAGCTGTGTGTGCAGGGAGCAGGGAGCCGCGCACACTGAGCGCTGGCTCCTTGCTCTCCTAGCTACAGTACACATCGGGTTAATTAACCCGATGTGTAATGCAGCTACATATGCAGAGAGCAGGGAGCCGCGCACACTGCTTAGCGCTGGCTCCTTGCTCTCCTAGCTGCTGTACACATCGGGTTAATTAACCCGATGTGTACAGCAGCTACCTGTGCAGAGAGCCGGAGCCGGCAGCACAGGCAGCATGAGAGCTGCAGAGGCTGGTAACTAAGGTAAATATCGGGTAACCACCTTGGTTACCCGATGTTTATCTTGGTTACAAGCTTACCTCAGCTGGCAGATGCCGGCTCCTGCTCCCTGCTCGCTTCATTTGTCGCTCTCTCGCTGTCACACACAGCGATCTGTGTGTCACAGTGGGAGAGCGCCTTTGAAGAAAACGAACTAGGGCTGTGTGTAACGAGCAGCGATCTCGCAGCAGGGGCCAGATCGCTGCTCATTGTCACACACAGCGAGATCGCTAATGAGGTCACTGCTGCGTCACAAAAAGCGTGACTCAGCAGCGATCTCGGCAGTGAGCTCGCTGTGTGTGAAGCACCCCTTACAGTCAGCACTCTGTGCATAGTGAGTGGCGGTTATAACCACACCCCAAACAGTGATTGACAGTCGGCTCAGCATTAGCGCCAGCTGTGAGTCGGTACAAGTGGTGAGATTATAGACGCCAATCAAAATTCACAGAGCGCTGACTGAAGCCAGGCTGACTCCATCTTTATGATTGAAAGCCCAAGGCTGCATGGAGGAATAAAATTAATTCCCTCTTGGCAGCAGAGCCCTTAATGTGTGCACCAGGCAGCTTCATAATGCTTTTAATCTGCAGGTTAAACCCATATTTTCAGGTTAATAGAGGGTTTTTTTTACATAACAGGTTCCCTTACAGATAAAGAAGCACTCCCATCAAAGTTTTAATCCTCTTAGTATATTGCAATCACCATATTACATGGCACTCTGTACTTAGAATTGCATGAAGTTAATTCTTCCGTATTCCATTTGGTCCATGACATTACGTGATTAAAAACTGATTAGCTGAATCCTAAGGTCTATGTAGAGACAGGAAGTCTATTTTTCCTGCATGAGTCATCATTGTTAGGCTATGTGCCCATGGGACTATGTACCCTCAGATTTTGCAGCGGAAAACCTGCGGATTTATCTGGATTTTCTAGATAAATCCACAGGCTTTAGCAAGTACAGACACTCCCCATGTTATCCTATGGGACATGGGGAGTGTTGTGTCCATGCTGCAGTATGTGCGGCTGTGGAACATGCTGCGGATGTTCCGCAGCCGCACATAACTGCATGTCAATTATTCCTGTGGAAATACCTGCGGAAATCCCGCCTCTCCACTATGGAGATAGAGTGCGGGACTTCCGCAGGTAAGTCGCATGAATGTCCACAGGTTTACCGCAGATGATTCGCTGGAATCCAGCAGCAATGGATAGCTGCAGATTCTGGGGAGCTGCTGTGGGAAACCTGCGTACGTACCTGCGGATATATCTGCAGGTACATAATCCCATGGGCACATAGCTTATAAGTCCCTGTAAGAGGCAGCAGCTGGGTCAGGAGGTGGAGGGAAATGAGTCATACAGGGACAAGAGACTTCCTGTTGCTACAGAAAGCAGGGAAAACTGAAGAATTTACTGGGTATAAAAGCAAAATGAGCAATTGCAAGTACACTGTGTCACATATTATGATGATTGCAATATATTAAGAGGATAAAAACTTTGATGGGATTGCTTCTTTAAGCTCCAGAAGATCCATGATAGAACTGATCTTGTTAATTGTTTATTATCACATTGGACATTTATTTCTGAGGTATAATTCCACTAATACCAAATATCTGACAGTACTAACTGTATTTCTGAAAAAAACCCTTTCCTAAAAATAACTGGTAAAAAAACACCCACAAAAACCCCAGAAATTTGTAAGGTAAACTGACAAGTCTAGTTTAATTCTCCAGATCAGCAAGGGTCAATAGCCATAAATTAAACAATTCTCAGTAAATTATACTAAAAGCATCTTTTGGGCAAAATAACTCAAAATAGCTAAAACCACAACAACATCTGGTTGTACAAAATCAACCACATAAAAGTGTTATGCTCAATAAAATAATTTGTATTAAGATTCACTAAATATAATAAAAACATATATATTCAAAACAATAATAATTTGTTAATGTACATAGCCAGTGCTAAATCAAGAAAGTTATGGGGATAGCACAATATCCACAGTCAAAGCATCAGTTGAATGAAATGCAGATATCCATTTACAAAATATGCATGGTAAATAAATGATAAACAAGATTCATATAGCATACAGATATTATATAGGATATTTAATTTTTATGGCAGCTATTATACTATTTTGTATTTTTGTACTTTTCAATAAATGTATTTTATTTAATGTATTTACACGTAATAATACTAGTAACTAGTAACCGTTACGTTAAAAATACAAACCCTATATACTATCTGTATGCTATATGAATCTTGTTTACCATCTATTTGCCATGCATATTTTGTAAATGGATATCTGCATTTCATTCAACTGATGCTTTCACTGTGGATATTGTGCTATCCCCATAACTTTCTTGATTTAGCACCGGCTATGTACATTAACAAATTATTATTGTTTTGAATATATGTTTTTATTATATTTACTGAATATTAATACAAATTATTTTATTGGGCATAACAGTTTTATGAGGTTGATTTTGTGCAACCTGATGTTGTTGAGGGTCAACAGCCATGTTCTCCTGCAGGATGCAGAGGACAAATGTACATTATTAAGTAGGTAGTGGAAAGTCTCTACAAAATCCAGCATACGGATTTTAGGCAGTGGATTAAAGGGAACCTGTTCCAGATTTGACCCCTATAAGCTGTGGCCACCAACAGTAAGTCCTTATATACAGTGTTATAGAATGCTGTATATAAATGTCCAGGCCAATCTGTATAACGTAAAAAACACATTTCATTATACTCACCTGTGCAGTCGTGTCCTATAGGCGTCACTGGTCCAGGTCTGGCGCCTCCTCTCTTCTTACGATCGCCGTCCTGCTTCCTTGCTTCATGTGGATGATGCATTCTACATCATCCACTCAGAGTTTACTATTGCACTCCTGTGCACTTCAGCAAAAAGTGAACAAGTCCTGCACCGCCTGCCCTCAGATTACCTCCAGGTCCAGTGGCTCACGTGCTGATGATTGCCATATAGCGCTGGTTGCAGGCGCAGCGTGCTGGTCGGTAATGAGCAGCTAGGAGATCCAACAACAGGGAGATGAATAATCGACCGCAAACAGCTGCTATGCCAAACAAATTCTTTTTTATTCAAACGTTCTTTTCATCGGTGCAGATAAAATTGCGGGAGGTGGCTTGGATGCGAGTCCCTCCAAAGGACGACGGCCGTTTCGTCTGTGAGTCAGACTTCTACGGGTCCACCCGCAATTTTATCTGCACCGATGAAAAGAACGTTTGAATAAAAAAGAATTTGTTTGGCATAGCAGCTGTTTGCGGTCGATTATTCATCTCCCTGTTGTTGGAACTCCTGTGCACTTCTCTCTGCCCTGCTCAGGGCAGATCAAAGTATTGTAATGTGCATGGGCAAGGGTTTCTTGGCCTTTCCTTGCACCTGCGCATTACAATATTTTGCTCTGCCTGCAACAGGGCAGAGAGAAGTGTGTGTGTGCAGGAGCGCAATGGAGGACAGTGAATGGATGATATAGTACGCATCGTCCTCATGAAGCAGGGAACGAGGATGGTGATCGCAAGAAGAGAGGAGGCGCCTGACCGAGATCAGCGACAACTATCGGACCATACGACGCCACAGGCGAGTATAATCAAATCTGTTTTTATCTTATATATAGTATTCTAGAATGCTGTATATAAGAGCTTACTAGTGGTGTGGTGGCCATAGGTTATAGGGGTCAAATCTGGTGACAAGTTCCCTTTAAGCAAATTTGAGAACTACAGAGGCAGGTGTACAATTTCAAAGAGTATTAATTCATTAGAAAATCATTCAGACAAAATAACGAAGATAATAGAAGGCTAAAAATTCCAAAGGTTACTTTTTCTATCCAAGCATAAGATAAACAAATTGCATTGAGTCTTATTCAGTCTGCAATGATATCTAGGAAGTGAGAGTATCTCTCTAGTGTAAATGAAATCTGTGGTTACATGTGAGGTTATACATTTCAACTTTATGGTATTTTATGGTTCAAGAGGGTAGAGTAACCGACCTTCAAATCAACCATATTAACGATTCTCTACTTACATGGGTGATGTCTTCACATAGCTGATATTCCCATTGGGTTTTGGACATTCTGGGAGGAGACATTGAAAACCACCCGCAGTGTTTACACACATGGAATGTTTTGTGCAGTTGTGTAATCCTAACGTACATTCATCTATATCTAAAAATAAAGCAACAATAATGTAGGGTTAAATACAGTTTAACAAATAGATCACGCCTGGAAAAATATTACAGTCTTTGAAAGAAAATCTCAGGAATGGAGATACTGCAGTAAAGGTTCGTTATCTGCAATGGAAAAGGTTTCTGCTATCACCCACCACTTTTGTGGACATTCAGGCCTTTTTAAGTTCCCAAGCTCACAAGTGTGTAAGAGGGGTGCAAAATAGTGGTCGCATTGCTACCCCTGAAAATACCAATTGCATTATTGTCTTGTAATGATGAGAATAATGTCTTGCTTCTTTTATAAATATTGTGTCATGTGAAGTGTAATGTATTGTATTGTGATGTAGAGTGTGAGTAGCTGTTATGTCCCCACTGGAGTCCGCTCCAGCGAATTCTGCTTCGATCACCAGGCGACGCCATGTTCCTGCCATGAATAGTGCTGGTGATGGGAGGGGAGTCGATGCCAGCGGCGCCAGTGAGCGCAGGCTCCACTCATCCCCTGGGCTGGTTTTCCTTGGGATCTGCAGTACCACTCGCTGACTGTAGGTGGTGTGTGTCTTCCAGCTGAAGTTACCATCATTCAGCTACAACCAATGGGAAGACACCACACCATTCTTATTTCCCCTCCTGTCTGCTGCCACTGCCAGAGATAGTTCTGTATTCCGGGTTCCTGTCCCGCCTTGTTCTGTTTAGTGATTCTGGTGTCCTGACTTCTGCTTGTTTCCTGACTACCGTCCTGCCTGCTGTTTATGTACCTCGCTGCCCGGTCCGGATTTGACCTCTGCTTTGTTTTCTGATTGCCTGCATGATTCTGTCCCTGTTTTGCATTTCCCGGTTCGACCCTTCCTGACTACTACTCTCATCGGACTGCAGCATTCCACAGGTAGGGATCACTAGAGTTGAGCGCGGTTCGTGGTTCGCGGTTCGAGTGATTTTGGGGGGTGTTCTAGTTAGAACAAGAACTCAAGCTTTTTGCTAAAAGTTCGGTAGCTCGAGTTACGTTTGAGAACGGTTCTATCACTATAAATGTGGCTTTTCACAGTAAGGCTATGTGCACATGTTGCTATCTGCATGTGTCCTGCGTCCCCAGCACAATCCCTCTCCCTTTCCTACTCACCGATCACGGGCGTCTCGCTCCCCGGCTGTCACAAATCTGCGGCGTCTTTTCCTCTTTAGAAAATGGCTGCCACTTCATTAGTCAATTAGTTATTCCGTGCTTTCCCCGCCCACCGGCGCTTATGATTGGTTGCAGTCAGACATGTCCCCAAGCTGAGTGACAGCTGTATCACTGCAACCAATCACAGCCGTCGGTGGGCGGGTCTATATCGTGCATTAAAATAAATAAATAAATAAATTAAAACAAAAATGCGGTTTCCACCATATTTGATACCAGCCAGGATAAAGACGCACAGCTGGAGGCTGGTATTGTCAAGATGGAGAGCGCCACGGTATGAGGAGCCCACCACCCTAACAATATCACCCTGCAACCGCCCAGAATTGCCGCATCCATTAGGTGCGACAGTCCTGGGACTCTACCCAGCTCATCCCGAATTGCCCTGGTGCAGTGGCAATTGGGGTAATAATGAGTTTAATCATCACAAGCGTCTCCCCGAGACACCTTCCATGATTAACCTGTAAGTGAAAGTAAAGAAACACACACCGCGAAAAATCCTTTATTTGGAATAAAAGACAAAAAAACAAGCCTGGATCACCCCTTTATTAATCCCAAAAATACCCCTCCAGGTCCGACGTAATCCACACGACAAGGTCAGCTCAGCTCTCTCGGGATGTAGTGGCTCCGTAGGAATGAAGCCGAGAGTTCAGTTAGCACAGCAGGCTTCAAGATTAGAAAATCTGCCTATCTCTTTTGTAAGAAGCAATAGCCTTAAAGCGCCCACCTAAGAAGCATAATGTTGGGTGTTCTAGTACCGGTAAAGAATTTTTTTTTTGATTTTTTTTTATTTATAATTTCAAATTATAATTATTATCTATTTATAAAGTGAAAGTAAATAAACACACACCGCGAAAAATCCTTTATTTGGAATAAAAGACAAAAAAACACAGTTTCACCATTTTATTAAAATCCTCCAATACCCCTCCAGATTCGACGTAATCCACACAGCACTGTCATCTCTGCTACAGAACATGACTGCTCTGCATGAGCTTCACATAGCTTTAAATAAATCACGTGGTCAGACTTCAGCAATCCAGTCTTCAAGACTACCAAATGTGCCCATCATTCACATTAGAAGCAATAGCTGAGTGGATAGAGTGCTCACCTAGGGAGCAAAAGGTTGCGAGTTCTAGACCCGGTAATTTTTTTTTTATATATATAAAATAATATATTTATAAATATAATTTAATTATGCACTGAGGGGAGGAGCCGGACATCAGCTGTGAGTTCTCTCTCTATCTCTCTCCTTTCCCTCTCTCCTATCTCTCTCTCCTTTCTTTCTCTCCTTTCTATCTCTCCTTTCTCTTCTTTCTCTACTTTCTCTTCTTTCTCTACTTTCTCTTCTTTCTCTACTTTCTCTACTTTCTCTTCTTTCTCTACTTTCTCCTTTTTCTCTTCTTTCTCTCTTTCTCTCTCTCTCTCTTCCTTCTTTCTTTCTCTCCTTTCTCTCTCTCTCTCCTTTCCCTCTCTCCTATCTCTCTCTCCTTTCTTTCTCTCCTTTATCTCTCTTTCTCTCTCTCCTTTCTTTCTCTCCTTTCTCTCTCTCCTTTCCCTCTCTACTATCGCTCTCTCTCCTTTCTTTCTCTCCTTTCTCTCTCTCTTTCCCTCTCTCCTTTCTTTCTCTTCTTTCTCTACTTTCTCTTCTTTCTCTACTTTCTCTACTTTCTCTTCTTTCTCTTCTTTCTCTACTTTCTCTACTTTCTCCTCTTTCTCTTCTTTCTCTCTTTCTCTCTCTTCCTTCTCTCTTTCTCTTCTTTCCCTCCTTTCTCTCTCTCTTTCCCTCTCTCCTTTCTTTCTCTCTCTCCTTTCCCTCTCTCCTATTTCTCTCTCCTTTCTTTCTCTCCTTTATCTCTCTTTCTCTCTCTCCTTTCTTTCTCTCCTTTCTCTCTCTCCTTTCCCTCTCTACTATCGCTCTCTCCTTTCTTTCTCTTTCTCTCTCTCTTTCTCTCTCCTTTCTTTCTCTCCTTTCTCTCTCTCTCTCCTTTCCCTCTCTCCTATCTCTCTCTCCTTTCTTTCTCTCCTCTCTCTCTCTTTCTCTCTCTCTCCTTTCTCTTTCTCCTTTCTTTCTCTTCTTTCTCTACTTTCTCTTCTTTCTCCTCTTTTTTTCTCTCTCTTCTTTCTCTCTCTTTCTTCTCTCTTTCTCTTCATTCTCCTCTTTTGCTTCATTCTCTCTTCTTTCTCTTTCTCTCTCTATCTTCTTTTTCTCTCTCTCTTTCTCAGACCTGGCGATGATCAGCTGATTCGGTCACCTGATGGGATCAGCTGACACTATAAGTCGAGCGGTGAGGCCGGCTTTTTACCGCCCGGCCGGCTAAACTATCAGCTGATGCTGTTGGACAGGAGTCTGCACTGAAGTGTGTAGTTTGTTTTTTGTTTTTTTTGAACTGATGCATCAGATGATTGTATAAAAGCCGTTTATACAATCAGCTGCTGTGTCATGTGAATCAGGCCCTTGAGCCTGACACATCATCTGATCGCTTTGCCTTCCAGAATCCCGATCAGATGATATTGGATCCGGATTGGACGGCGCGAGTCCCTTGACCCAGGATTACTGCGGAGGGGGGTTCTTTATTTCAATAAAGTTTTTCTGTGTGTTGTGGTTCTTTTTATCGGTACTATAAATTCATGGTGGCCATGTCTAATATTGGCGTGCCACCATGAAT
Source organism: Anomaloglossus baeobatrachus (assembly GCF_048569485.1). Classification (NCBI taxonomy): domain Eukaryota; kingdom Metazoa; phylum Chordata; class Amphibia; order Anura; family Aromobatidae; genus Anomaloglossus; species Anomaloglossus baeobatrachus. Next base: position 174,645,626 of record NC_134355.1, on the reverse strand, counting down.
TTCGGGCTTAGGGCCAGTTGATAATATACAGCTAGCGCTAACCCCATTATTACCCAGCAAGCCACCCGTCACCAGGGCAGCTGGAAGAGTTGGATACAGCGCCAGATGATGGCGCTTCTATGAAAGCGCCGTTTTCTGGGGCGGCTGTGGACTGCAATTCGCAGCAGAGGGGCCCAGAAGGCTCAGGCCAACCTGTGCTGTGGATTCCAATGCCCAGCTGCCTAGTGTTACCTGGCTGGACACAAAAATATGGCGAAGCCCACGTCATTTGTTTTTTAATTATTTCATGAAATAATAAAAAAAGGGCTTCCTTATATTTCTGGTCCCCAGCCGGGTACAAATAAGTAGCTGGGGGTTGGGGGCAGCCCGTAGGTGCCTGCTGTACCTGGCTAGCATAGAAAAATATGGCAAAGCCCACGTCATTTGTTTTTGAATTATTTCATGAAATTCATGAAATATTTAATAAAAAAGGGCTTCCCTATATTTTTGGTTCCCAGCAGGGTACAAATAGGCAGCTGGGGGTTGGGGGCAGCCAGTAGCTGCCTGCTGTACCTGGCTAGCATACAAAAATATGGCGAAGCCCAAATAACTTTTGGGGGGGGGGCAAAAGGTCCTGCATACAGTCCTGGATGGAGTATGCTGAGCCTTGTAGTTCTGCAGCTGCTGTCTGTCTGTATGGAGGAGAGCAGACAGCAGCTGCAGAACTACAAGGCTCAGCATGCTCCACTCACTAGTGCAGTCATGGCGAACCTTTTACAGGCCGAGTGCCCAAACTGTAGCCCTAAACCCATTTTTTTTTCTGAAGTGCCAACCAATCCTATTATATAAAGAATTGATTTTAATCTTACCTTTGCCGTCTTCTCTTCTCTTCAGCAGGGGCATCACGCTCATGCTTACCACACATTGGAGCTGAGCCCCTGCCCTTTCCAGACACAGCAGTTGGATTGATCTTTTTGGAAAAAAATTGCAGCATATTAGACAGAGATTTTAGCATGGAATGCAATCAGATGTCACCCTGTAATCCACATCTACATTTCAAAGTCTGAACATCGTGAAATCCCATAAAGACGTACGAGTGGCTCCCCTCCCCATCATTGTGTAGTTCTGTCCCCCTTCCTCGGCCACCTCCTGGTAAACATGTCCCCCATCCTGATATATATTTCCTACATTCTGGTATATTTGTCCCCATCACGGCCCCATCCTGGTAAATGTCCTCCATCCTGGTAAAGGTTACCCATTCTGGCATGTTCCCCCATGCTGGTAAATGTACCCCATCCTGACATATTGCCCATCCTTGTAAATGTTCCCCCATCCCGGCATGTACCCCATTCCTGGCAAATGTTCCCAATCCTGGTTAATTTACCCCATCCAGGTAAATGTACCCCTTCCTGGTAAATGTACGCTATCGTGGCATGTTTCCTCCATCCTGGCATGCATGTTTCCTCCATCCTGGCATGCATGTTTCCCCATCCTGGCATGCATGTTTCCTCCATGCTGGCATTCATGTTTCCTCCATCCTGGCATGCATGTTTCCTCCATCCTGGCATGCATGTTTCCTCCATCCTGGCATGTATGTTTCCCCATCCTGGCATGCATGTTTCCTCCATCCTGGCATGCATATTTTCCCCATCCTGGCATGTATGTTTTCCCCATCCTGGCATGCATATTTTCCCCATCCTGGCATGCATGTTTTCCCCATCCTGGCATTCATGTTTCTTCCATCCTGGCATGCATGTTTCCTCCATCCTGGCATGCATGTTTCCTCCATCCTGGCATGCATGTTTCCTCCATCCTGGCATGCATGTTTCCCCATCCTGGCATGCATGTTTTCCCATCCTGGCATGCATGTTTTCCCCATCCTGGCATGCATGTTTCCTCCATCCTGGCATGCATGTTTCCCCATCCTGGCATGCATGTTTTCCCCATCCTGGCATGCATGTTTTCCCCATCCTGGCATGCATGTTTTCCCCATCCTGGCATGCATGTTTCCTCCATCCTGGCATGTATGTTTCCCCATCCTGGCATGCATGTTTTCCCATCCTGGCATGCATGTTTCCTCCATCCTGGCATGCATGTTTCCTCCATCCTGGCATGCATGTTTCCTCCATCCTGGCATGCATGTTTCCTCCATCCTGGCATGCATGTTTCCTCCATCCTGGCATGCATTGTTCCCCATCCTGCCATGCATGTTTTCCCATCCTGGCATGCATGTCATCCCCCCCTGGCATGCATGTCATCCCCCCCCATGCTGGCATGTGTGTTCTCCCACCCCATGCTGGCATGTGCGTTCCCCCACCCCCACCCCACGCTGGCATGTGCGTTTCCCCACCCCACGCTGCCATGTGCATTCCCCCACCCCACGCTGCCATGTGCATTCCCCCACCTCCACCCCACGCTGCCATGTGCATTCCACCACCCCCACCGCACGCTGCCATGTGCGTTCCCCCACCCCAACGCTGCCATGTGCGTTCCCCCACCCCCACGCTGCCATGTGCGTTCCCCCACCCCCACCCCACGCTGCCATGTGCGTTCCCCCACGCCCACCCCACGCTGCCATGTGCGTTCCCCCTCTCCCACCCCACGCTGCCATGTGCGTTCCCTCTCTCCCACTCCATGCTGCCATGTGCGTTCCCCCTCTCCCACCCCACACTGCCATGTGCGTTCCCCCACCCCATGCTGGCGCTGCCGCACACGAGTTATAAAAAAAAAAAAAAACAACACACAACTTACCTTCCTGCACCCGCTCCACCGCTGCGCGCTGCTGGGTCCTCAGTTCCCACGCGGCCAGCAGACGATGCTGGCGCCGCTCTCTGACGCTCCTCCGTCTCCTAGGCAACACACTGCAGCCTGGGGGAGGAGGAGTGTCAGAGCGGAGGATAAATGTCTCCTCCGCTCCAACACAGATGTGATCTGCCGGCGCGACTGCACTAGCAGATCAAAGCTGCAGCATCGGGCGACAGCACGCGTGCCAGCAGAGTGGGCTTAGCGTGCCCCTGGTGGCACGCGTGCCATAGGTTCGCCATCACTGCACTAGTGTATGCAGGAGAGCAGACAGCAGCTGCAGAACTACAAGGCTCAGCATCCTCCATCCAGGACTGTATGCAGGAGTTTTTTGCCCACCAAAAAAATGACGTGGGCTTAGCCATATTTTTGTATGCTAGCCAGGTACAGCAGGCAGCTACGGGCTGCCCCCAACCCCCAGCAGCCTATTTGCACCCGACTGGGAACTAAAAATATAGGGAAGCCCGTTTTTTTTAATTATTTCATGAATTTCATGAAATAATTCAAAAACAAATGACGTAGGCTTCGCCATATTTTTGTGTCCAGCCAGGTACAACTAGGCAGCTGGGGATTGGAATCCGCAGCACAGGGTAGCCCGAGGTTTCTGGGCGCCTCTGCTGCGAATTGCAATCCGCAGCCGCCCCAGAAAATGGCGCATTCATAGAAGCACCATCATCTGGCGCTGTATCCAACTCTTCTCCAACAGCGCTGGTGACAGTGGCTTGCTGGGTAATAAGGGTTAATACTGGTTTTGTTTTACTAGCTAGTATTAAGCCAGAGATTCTTAATGTCAGGCAAGTTTGACCCGGCCATTAAGAATCTCCAATAAAGGGTTAAAAAAAGACACCACACAGAGAAAAAATACTTTAATAGAAATAAATACACAGACACATTAGAGACTCCATGTTTATTACTCCCTCGCATCCCTCCACTATCCGGCTCTTCTGTCTTCTTTCTCCTTCAACACATGCAGCTCTACTACATCAGCGCTGCATAGGAAGAAGGCGGTGCTATTTCCCGAGCTGCTGCTTGTGAGCGGTGACGTCACCACTGACAAGCGCGTTGCTATAGCAACTGTGATCTCCGTTAGCGACCGGCTGTGGCAGCCGGTTTATAACAGAACGGGGAAGCAGACCGGGAACCTGACCGCGTGCCAGAGCATGTCCCCGGTACACGGCGATACACAAACGATCACCGCATACTGGATAGATGCACTCGCAGGTCCTACATGACGCGTCATAGTCATGTGACCAGTCTGTAGCCAATGAGATAACAGACACGTGACTGGTCACATGGCTATTTTGACATCAAGATAGGTCCTGCATCACTGCTGGCAGTGCTGGTTACCGGGAGATTCAGCCATCATCGGATGGAATAGCGGCAGGAGACATGGTGCAGGACACGTCTCGGGGACCGGTAAGTGTTATGGCAATGTTTATTAACTGTATGTGTACATTTATAATGTGTTTTTATGTGTTTGTGTTTGCCTCCCATTGTTTCCTATGGGTTCGAGTGGTTTGCCGAACCGGTTCGCCGAACCGAACTCGAACGAGACCTCCGTTCGACGAACCAAGCTCGAGGCGAACCGCGCCCGGTTCGCTCATCTCTAGTGATCACCGGGGCCTTGTGTAATTCCAAATCCCTGTATAGGGGTTAAAGGGTTTCAGGGTTCTAGGGGTCCTGCTTGGTGAGTGGCTTCCCTCTAGCCTGTCCATTACAGCCCGTCTGAGTCTGTGGATCCAGGCAGGCATTACAGTAGCATTGGTAATGCGATATGTAATGTTGATGGAGTAATGTATAGTATTTATGTTAGAATATTTTGTAAGGAAGTTCTGCCCAGCAACAGACCACAGAGACAGAAACACTTACATGTTGGGACCAACTCTTTGAAAGGAGTGGCTCCGGAGGATAGAAGCCAGAGGACAGAACTCTAGAAAACAGGCAAGTTACCTGGTAAATTCTACTGAGGCAGTACTCCAGTGGCCAAGCCCCTTAATCATTAAGGTACCGGGTTAACCTCAACTGGCGTGTGAATGTAGTCAACCAATGAAGCAGTTTCCCGCTAGATGTCTGGGTGTGCAAAGCTTTACTCTGGTCATTATGAGACCCCTAAGGAGACTGGACATAGGAGAGCAAGAAAACAAAGTGACCATCACAGTATACACTGTAAGGGGGTTTGTGCATGCTGCAAATTTGGTGCAGAAAATTTCTGCATGAAATCTGCACCTTCTGGCAGAAAAATGCACTAAAAAAACGCATCTAAAAACACATACATTTTGGTATGTTTTCGCAGGTGCTTTTTTTAGTTCGTTTTTTTCATGCGATTTTTTTAAAAGTATGCTGCTATTCCCCGAGGCGCGTTTCAGCGATCCTTTCCTCAGGGGGTGGATCGCTGAAACGCACGTCGGGGAATAGTTGCATACTTTGGATCTTTCACAGACCACTGAAGGTATAATCCTCCTTGCAAATTAGTATACGCTTACAATCTCTTGTTACATAGGACCATTATCTTTTTCATATATGGCATATGATTTGGACATTTAACCTTGCACTGTGCACTTTGTCATATATTATGGATAGATATTTATTTAAACAAGTGGTCTTTGCACTAAGCACTTTATTTTCCTAGTAAAACCGCTGCTATAATTTATGGGAATTTTTCCTGCCTTATATTAATATGGACTGTAAAGAATATTGATTTTAATTATTTAATAAAAATATTAATTTTAACGTTATATACATCATCATTTCCTTTATTCAATCCTCACGGATTTTTATCTGAAGGTTTTTTTGATATTTATTGAAATCTAATGGTGATCTTAATACGGAAATTTTGATTAATACCATATGTACATAGCCTAAAACTGGACAGGGTTGCACTGGGACTCATCAGTAGAGATGAGCGATGTTCGAATTGAACCATTTGCCAATTTCAAATTCGAATTGTTTTGGGCGATGTTCGAGTCGTTTGACAAACTCGACAATTTGCTTAACGTTCGACCGCTCGAGTTAACGTTCGATAACTGTTCGATAACCAAAAGCGTAGCTAGTTACTAGCTGGCTTTTCACTGCAATACTGTCAGTCACTGTTAATAATTATATTATTAATATTCAGCGTATAGTGTGCGGGGGGGACGGGGTTTAGATCAGTGCTGCTGAGTGCTGAAAGAATCGTGATCGCCATTTTTTTTTCCTAACCGCGCGTGCAGTGCGGCGGGCCATGCTGTCAGGCAATCACAGACACACACACACACAGCAAAGTGGATTTTTGCCAGACAAGCAAGGGCATGTTTCATTGGCTGTGCATGTCACATGTCCTTGCCCTATAAAACGCGGCCATTTTCCCCATCGCCGCCCTTATCTATTATATTATTATAGTGCTGCGGGTGTGTGTCAGTCACCGCTCCTGCTGCTGCTGCTGTGGGCGCTATACACTTATACAGTGCAATCGAGACATCGGTTTAGGGATTAGGGACTATTTGTAATTTCAGCCCTTTTCAGGGCTAGATTAGAGCAGTTCATAACCATATTTGCTAGGCAGGTCTGTGCTAGCGCTGTGCAAGGGTTTTTCACAGTGTCTGTCTAAATCAGCTGAGGCAATTCTTTGGGGCATAGTATCAGTGTCTATGATAGTCAGTGACGTACCTCTGCTGTCAAGAAAGCTACACCATCTCTCCATTTCTACTAGCCAAATTGTAACTGCAGGTAGTCCAGGCAATTCTTTGGGGCATAGTATCAGTGTCTGTGATAGTCAGTGACGTACCACTGCTGTCAAGAAAGCTACACCACCTCTCCATTTCTACTAACCAATGTTTAACAGCAAAAAGTGCAGGCAATTCTTTGGGGCATAGTATCAGTGTCTGTGATAGTCAGTGACCTACCACTGCTATCAAGAAAGCTACACCACCTCTCCATTTCTATTAGCCAATGTTTAACAGCAAAAAGTGCAGGCGTGACACCCTGGCCTATCAGGTCATCACAGGGTATTGTGCAATCTGCCCTTCTGCACAGTATCCACCCTCCGTGGTTAATGGATCCCAGTCCATTGGTGTTGTTAACAGCTAGTCCAATCAAAATCTGAGGAACACTTCCCACTTGAACCTACCAGACACACCATTGAGGGGCCTGAAGGGAATAGGGCCGCCCATATGGGGCGTTGGTGAGGAGAAAGTGAGGACAGTGACAGTTGAGAATTGAGAGTTGACAGTGGAGGAGAGAGGAGATGAAGTAGCTCTCATGAGGAGAGGCCACGGAGGAGAGCTCCTGTATACTAGGTGGCAGACGTTGGTCTGGACCTGGTAGGAGCTGGAACCCGGTCGCAGGGGACAGTGTCAAGGGGCACGGACTGCTGAGGAGAACAGCCGGCGGGCTTGAGCTATCACTGGGCAGGGGCCAGGGCACGATGGGGTACATGGATCCCAGGCCGGAAAGCAGCTTCACGCGTTCTGGTAATTTACCCGACGAGGGTGAAGACTTCAAGGGTTATCCCCAACCCGCTCCAAAATCGGAGTACTAGCGCACCGATGGGATAGGACTTTCCCACTACAGTCCAAAGAAATCCTACGCGTGAACCCTGAGAGCAAGCTCATTCTGTTAGCAATATGGGTGAGCGGGGCCCGGAGACTTTCATACCAACGGGTCCAATTGAGACTAAGGTGCCAGGGATAGGGCCACAGATCAACAACAATACCAAGGGCACGGATCCAGGCATGCTCCTCGCAGACTACGGTGGTGCTCAGAACTTTGGTTTACAAGCTGTCGTAGTTATTCTGGGACTGAGTGAGTACATTGGAAACCCCCGCACCTATCCCCCAACGGCACCCAAACACCATCCATCATCAACGGGCCCCAGGACACAAACCCCCTACCCACGGAGGAGTTAAACATCAGGCTGCCGCACCATCGTCACTGGGCTCCCCAACGGCAGCAGTGGTCCCTCACATTACCACACACCGTGGGTGGCGTCATGAACTTTCCAAAACCCCCCCTGTACATAGTCCCCCATTTTAATCGAGTATACGCGCTACCCCACTCGGGTCCGGAGACCCCTCGAGCCACCGCGGATCCGGATCCGAGCGGCGGCCCGGCTGCTGGCGCTGGGGCGGTACACAGGCAATTCTTTGGGGCATAGTATCAGTGTCTGTGATAGTCAGTGACCTAAAACTGCTGTAAAGAAAGCTACACCACCTCTCCATTTCTACTAGCCAATGTTTAACAGCAAAAAGTGCAGGCAATTCTTTGGGGCATAGTATCAGTGTCTGTGATAGTCAGTGACGTACCTCTGCTGTCAAGAAAGCCACACCACCTCTCCATTTCTACTAGCCAAATTTTAACTGCAAAAAGTGCAGGCAATTCTTTGGGGCATAGTATCAGTGTCTGTGATAGTCAGTGACGTACCTCTGCTGTCAAGAAAGCTACACCACCTCTCCATTTCTACTAGCCAATATTTAAAAGCAAAAAGTGCAGTCAATTGTTTGGGGCATCATATCAGTGTCTGTGATAGTCAGTGATGTACCTCTGCTGTAAAGAAAGCTACACCACCTCTCCATTTCTACTAGTCAAATTTTAACTGCAAAAAGTGCAGGCAATTCTTTGGGGCATAGTATCAGTGTCTGTGATAGTCAGTGACCTACCACTGCTGTCAAGAAAGCTACACCACCTCTCCATTTCTACTAGCCAATTTGTAACTGCAGCTAGTCCAGCCAATCTGTGAGGAAGGTGCAGTCGTAGATATAATGTTGCCTTCATTCAAAGGTGGTGCTCTCGATGTCTGAGAGAGCTCAACACCAGCAGCTGTTTCCACTTCCAAAACAACTGACGACCTGCCAATCACACTGCCTATTGTGGGTAAAGAGATGGAAGGTCTGCGTCCAAAAGCATGTGTGACTGCTGTCCAGACAGTCACAGCAGATGAAGAGCACGCAGATGCACTTGATGGGGCAGACGGTGGTTGCCCCGCCCCGCTAGGCTGCATTGTAGCACAGTGACCTTCCCACTGCGACTTATGCTTCATTTAAAGTCATGTACAAGGTGGGCTCCCCAGTATACAGCCAAACCACGCACCAGGAAAAGGACTATGGGCAGTTGGGTTGATAAATGATTGCTTAACTTTACCAAAACAAACAATAAAAACCATGCATAAAACAGAAAGGATAGAACAATCTATTCACAAGTTCAAAAGTCTACACCTCTATGTTGCGCCACTCGTAATGACGATTTATATCACCTTCTCACCAACTTTTGCCTAACCAAGGGACTGTCTAAACAGTCGCCTAATACCTGGTAATCCCTCTGAGTAGCAGGAGTAATTGTGTGTGCGTGTGTTTGCGTGTGTGTGTGTGTGTATGTGCGAACACGACCTACCAGTGGCGCAGCACAAGAGCTTACAACTTATCTACCTAAACATAGACAAAACCCATTAGCCCCCCTGAATACCCTTGTTTGCTGAAGCCTCACAGATAAGGCAGATGATAACAGTGTGAATGCAAACCACACAGCTCTGCAACACAGTCATGGAAATCTTGTAAAGCAACAGTCAATGCAAACATGTGTCGCTGTCGTTTTAAGATTTTAACTGTAAATGACAAACTGACAGAGCAGAGCCAGCAAGTCTTATTGTCTATATAGGTGGCCCAAGCAGAACAGATATGTGTTTTGTTAGCAAAACAAAGTGTTGCGTGCACGCAGTCCTGGGCCCAGCCTACCGTAGCCGGGTACTGTGGTGTCCAGCTGCCTTAAATAGAGACTTGACGATCCTCTCACGGTAATCAGTATAGCCAGCAACTGAAGAATGGTGGTCTCCGGCACAGGATGCTGCTCACACGCCTTACGGTCCTCCTCACCAAACTTCAATACGAGTTTCCTCACAATCCACCTAAGTGTTTCTGTGGCGGCTCCTTTCTGTTATGCACACCTTTCGCTTTTCCTTCAGCTCACATACAGCACCAACTCTGGTCTCCAAGTCCACAGCCGAAGACCTTTTCGCTGTTGCTATAGTGACCAAACAGTCAAAGTCAGATGCAAAACAGCGGCCCCTTGTGGGTGGTCAGCAACAATGAATACAATAGACAGTTAATAAGCCTTTTGCCTTTACATTGAATAAAGGTCATTTATACACTCTTACCCTTTTACATGTGAAAAACAATGCACACAATGAATGACAATTAAGCATCTTGCATTCACAGTGGATAAAGGTCATCAATGCACCCTCACCCTATCACATCATATCTATGTGACGGTTCATGGACGAAGTACTCAGACTAGTGAGTTTTTGGCCTCTATTAGAGATTGGTGACAAATCTTACAGATGACATGAGCTGGGTGATCCTTTGCGATGTCAAAAAAGGCCCAGGCTAGGCAAGGCTTAGAGCCCATGCGACCTGCAGAGCCACCACGACTTCTGCTCAGAGGCAGAGTTGTGGCTGAGGATGCACTTGTTGACGTGCTTCCAGTACTCCGTCTCTGTCCAGGAAGGCGCAACCTAACCTCGTCGTCAGTAGCATCCTCCTCCACTTGCTCTGCTGACCTCATCGACTGGCTGACTGTGGGTTGACAGCAAGTGGGATCTCCAACCTCATCGTCACCCTGTGTGTTCTCACTCCCCTTGTCCTCAGAGCCAATCTCTTCCTGCCCTGACCGAATAGTAAAGTTGTCGTTCCAATCAGGTATCTGAATCTCGAAAATCCTCTGTGTCCACCGGGCGGAAAGGCAGCATTTCTGTAGCCAACAGCTTGCAGATGGTGAAAGTCAACCTCTTAGGCATGTCATGCCCTTCTAAAATCATGTAAAACACAGCAAGGGGACTCTAACAAGAGTCTCCATGTTTTCCAAAAATTTGGCCACAGACACCACTTAAGTGACATCAATTGTCCCACAGTTGCAAACTTAAAATGGTTATTTGCATGAAGCACATTCAAAAATCCACAAACCTTTAGTCTCCCCAGGATGACACAGTGGTAGAAAAGTCCTTGCGGATCCATGACTTGTTCATCTTGATGAACGATCATGTAAAACACAGCAAGGGAACTCCAACAAGTCTCAATTTTTTAAAAACATTTGGCCACAGACACCACTTAAGTGGCATCAATTGTCCCACAGTTGCAAACTTAAAATGTTGATTTGCATGAAGCACAATCAAAAATACACAAGCCTTTACTCTCCCCAGGATGACACAGGGGTAGAAAAGTCCTTGCGGTTCATGAATTGTTCATCTTGATGAACGTTAGTATGTCCACATTGTCACTGGACAGACGTGTGCGCTTATCTGTCAGCACACACCCAGCAGCTCTGAAGACACGTTCCGAGAGAACACTGGCTGCTGGACACGACAAGATCCCCAAGGTGTAAGTGGCGAGCTCAGGCCATTTTTCCAGATTGAAAGCCCAAAATGAGCAATGCTCCAGTTGCACAGTCATGGTATCGATGTTCATTTGGAGATACTACTACATCTGTGTCTCCGCCTCCTTTTACTCGTCCAGCTCTTTTCTTTCAGCATGAGTATATGTACTTGTCACTTTTCCATGTGTTTGTGGTGTCTTCTGAGTTGTTTGTCACCTTTTGGACACCTTAGAAGGTGTTTTCTAGGTGTTTGTATGTGTTTGTGTTTGCCTGCCATTGTTTTCAATGGGGTTCGAAGGTGTTCGTCGAACGTTCGACGAACACACCCGCCGTTCGACGAACCAAACTCGAACACTAGGGGGTGGCTCATCTCTACTCACCAGCCCATTTAGATTGGATGCAACCCAGGGGGAAGTTGAACTGTGTCTCATAATGTTGTATGACACTGTAACATGCTGGAATCCTAGAATTTATGGGCCTACTATCTAGAACACAAAACTGTGAATGAAAAGTAACCTTACAGTAAAGACTTGTGGTTTAAAGTGAACAGTTGGTCTCCATGTATGTGTGAGTCGTCATTAGAGCCTGGTCAGCTGACAACAGAGGCAGTATGCGGCCTACAAGGGTTTCCACCTGGCACGACCAAAGTCCCATGCCCAGCCAGCACCAGGTGTTTAATATAGCGTTTCGGAGTGTCTGGAGTCAATCCCGCAAGCTCCATCCTGCGCCACTGTACAAGTGTTCTTTTTTTGCGGAGTGTAGTAATCTATAGTTAGGTCTAAAAAGTGTAGATTACTACAACTCCTTTATGATGATAGACAGCGCTGTCTTAAGAGGAGAGCCCACAAATCACTCTCTCCTTCCTTCTGACATTAGTCATCTCCTCTGCTATTGCTTCTGTTCACAAGGAAGCACACAAATCACTCTTTCCTCCCTGATGACATTGCTCTGATATAGTTATGTAGTGATGTCAGGGAGAGATTGATTTGTGTGCTCACTCCTGCGCTGAAGTGATAGCAGAGGCGAGCAATATCAGAAGAGCGCAGCGTGTGATTTATGTACTCTAGCTTGCACAGGCGAACAATCAAAGTTCAGCTCACCCCTTTAGAAGGTATACTGAGTCCTCCTGCTGCTCGGGAAGGCAGGTACCGTCACCTGTAGCAATCATAAGAACAGAAGGAAAATCCGGCGCTTCGGAGTGTATCAGCCACCACTCAGGATAAATTTCCAACTTTTTTATTGCTGTTCATTAAAAAGTGAAGCATGTACAATATCTCCATACAAAAACTTCCAGCATGTAGAAAAAAATATTGACAGTGCTACCGGTTTCAGCTACATATTGTAACCTTTGTCAAGTGATGCTATCAAGTCTGTGATGCACTTATAAATCCTACTAGTGGGAAAAACTCCTGTTGTAGCAGGTGTTTTTCCTGACCAATTAGTCAGTAACATTAACCCTTTAGACATAGTCATGGGATGGATCAGGCTTAATACACAGGTATAGAGTTTACCTGCCAATATATCAGAGAGAGAGAAAAAAAAAAAAACATTCACAATTGACAAATAACAGGTATGAAAATTATGCACAAAAACATATATGAACCATTGTGAACAAAGACAAAGCAAAAAAGCGCATCTTATGTCTAGTTGTTTTATATAGAAAACATGAATGTTCACTTCCAATGTGTAAACCATCAATAATGGAGTTGTACCCCTATATGAAACCTAAGGGCTCTATTGTATACATTGGGACATTAAAAAAAAAAAAAAAAAAGGCACAGACACCGTGATCACATAATGTAGGTTTATCTTTATCCAGTGCTGGCTCTGTATCAGCTAGCACTGCCAATCAACATAGAAAGAGTGGCAGTAATCTTAATAAGTGGGTGGAACAGCGCACCGAGACATTTAGATACAGAAAGCGTGAACCGAACACCTTCATTTGTATACTATGATCAAATTGTTTTTTGGGCAACTGAGGAACAGATTTGAAGACAAATTCACAATTTATATTGTTGCTCCATCTCCTATACAGCTATACTAGATTGAAGTGTAAATTATATGTGAAAGACTTTAGCATTCAAGAAAATAACATAGAATAGATTTCGGACATGTTTTATCAAGTGTTAGTGGCTAGAAATTATGTTATCCTGAGTAAGACTATAAAGGTTGTGTCACACATAGCGACAGCGACACAACGATGTCGCTGCTACGTCACCATTTTCTGTGACGTAGAAGCGACGTCCCATCGCTGTCGCTGTGTGTGACATCCAGCAACGAGCTGGCCCCTGCTGTGAGGTCGCCGCTTGTTGCTGAATGTCCTGCTTCATTTTTTGCTTGTCGCTCTCCCGCTGTGAAGCACACATCGCATCAGGTAACCAAGAAGCCCTTTCCTTGGTTACCCGTTATTTACATTAGTTACTACCACCGCGCTCTCACGCTGCCAGTGCCGTCTCCCTGCTCTCTGCACACGTAGCTGGAGTACACATCGGGTAATTAACCAGATGTGTACCCTGGCTAGGAGAGCAGGGAGCCAGCGCTAAGCGTGTGCGCTGGTAACCAAGGTAAATATCGGGTAATGGTTACCCGATATTTACCTTAGTTACCAAGTGCAGCATGGCTTCCACAGCGACGCGTGTCGTTATGATCGCTGCTGCATCTGCTGTGTTTGACAGCTAAGCAGCGATCATAACAGCGACTTACTAGGTCGCTGTTGTGTCACAGAAAATGGTGACGTAACAGCGACGTCGTTGTCGCTATGTGTGAACCCAGCTTAAGTGCTCTCAGAATGTAATCAGTATTAGAGATGAGCAAACTTGTTGGAAAAAGGTTCGCCAATCTCAAATTCGGTAGAGCTTTGGCTCGTTCAGGTCAGGATTGGAGTCACAAACACTTTTCTAAAAAATCGGTAAAGATTAGTTTTGTTCGGTAACCATACGCGGTAGAAGTAATGCTTTTCTTTTACCTAATCATCACTTTGGCTAGGATACTGGCGATGTATAATGAGTGGGGGGATGTGTTTGATGAGGGGAGGCGGTGGGGAAAGGTCTAAGGAGCGACGGAGTGTTTTTATTGATTGTTTTTTTTCTTACCTTTATGTGTGGATGTTCTAGCAGCCAATCAGGTTGCAGAAAACATCTACAACATTGAGACCCAAGGGTTTGTATCATTGGCTGCCTAAGACACATGTCCCTCTTCATATTAAAAGCAGACATGCACTTTTTGTGATTGCTACAGCTTAGGGACTGTGATGCTGCTGCTAACAAATACAGTAGTTAGGTTAGCTAGAGAGTTTAATTTTAGCTAGTTCAAATTGATAGGAGGGTGAGAGTGTAGAATAGGCAGGGCCGGATTATAGGCGGGGCAGATGGGGCTCCAGCCCAGGGGCCCCCACCAAAAGAGCTTTTAAGGGGGCCCCCACCATACTTGGCACCTGTCAGCATTTTTTTTTTCTTCACACCCTCTCCCCCTCCGTAAAGACAGTCTAATAAATCAGCTGTGTTTTCGGGGGGGGGGGGGGCGCGGGGTGTTGAAGCACCGCTATTTATTTGTATCTGCGTCTTTAAGACGCAAAAACAAACTGCGGGCACAGGACGCTGATTGACACCGGAAGTACCAGCGGCCGCTTGTACTTCCGGGGTCAGGTGTGCTAATGCTCCCTGCTATGTGCTGCGGCCGTACCCAGCGAGGGGCGGGCAGCTGCCCCCCCTCCCCTCCCCTCCCCTCCCTCCCTAGAAGCAGGGGCACGGTGTAGTGCGCCACTGTATCTGCTGTCCCCGCTGCGCTCCTCTACACTGTGCATGCCAGGCACACTAGCAGGAGGCAGCGCGCTGTGCTCTGTCGGCTCTGCTGTGTGCTGTGCTCGGCATGCACCCAGTGTAGAGGAGCGCAGCAGAGCCGATGACCGCAGCTTCCTCTTTCCGTTCCTATTCAAATGTATTTGCATCTTTCAGACGTAAATACATTTGAACAGCGCGCCGGGACCCGGCCCCGCCCCCGACGTGCAGCAACGTGATGAGATCAGCACCTTGCTGACGTCATCACAGTGCTGCAGGCGCCACACAGGGGACAAGAGGAAGCGAGCGCTCCATGAAGGAGCTGAAGAGACAGGTGTAATTAATGGGGATGAGTGAGGAGGGGCTGAGGACACAACGGGGAACATTTGTGAAGGAACACAGCTCTGTGACAGGCAGAGGAGGAGTACTGTATTCCGAGGAAGGGGGGAGGAGTGTGTAGTGATGGGGCAGTGTAATTTGTGTGTGTAGGGGGTGATGAGGGTTGTAGTGTGTGTGGGGGAGGGTTAATGGGGGGGTGCATTGTATTGTATGTGGGGGGAGGGGTAATGGGGGGTGCATTGTATTCTCTGTGTGTGTGTGAGAGGTGATGTGGGGTGCATTGTGTGTGTGTTTGTGAGGTGATGTGGGGTGCATTGTGTGTGTGTGTGTGTGTGTGTGAGGTGATGTGGGGTGCATTGTGTGTGTGTGTGTGTGTGTGTGAGGTGATGTGGGGTGCATTGTGTGTGTGTGTGTGTGTGTGTGTGTGAGGTGATGTGGGGTGCATTGTGTGTGTGTGTGTGTGTGTGTGAGGTGATGTGGGGTGCATTTGTGTGTGTGTGTGGGGGGGGCTGCATTGTAGTGTGTGGTGATGTGGGGTGCATTGTGTGTGTGTAGGAGGTGATGTGGGGTGCATTGTGTGTGTGTGTGTGTGTAGGGGGTGCATTGTAGTGTGTGTGTGTGTGTGTGTAGGAGGTGATGTGGGGTGCAGTGTGTGTGTGTGTGGGGGGCTGCATTGTAGTGTGTGGTGATGTGGGGTGCATTGTGTGTGTGTAGGAGGTGATGTGGGGTGCATTGTGTGTGTGTGTGTGTGTGTGTGTGTGTAGGGGGTGCATTGTAGTGTGTGTGTGTGTGTGTGTGTGTAGAGGGTGCATTGTAGTGTGTGTGTGTGTGTGTCAGAGCTGTGTGTGTAAGAAGCAGTACTGTGTGTGTGTATATATGAATTAGAGCAGTCTGTGCGCCCCCCCCCCAGAACTATATGGGTCCCCCAGAGCGCTATGTCACCCATCGCAGTAATGAGTACACCACCAGAGCTGTTTGCCACTCCAGTAACGTCTATGCCCCCTGCCCCTCCTGTGATGTATATACAGCAGTGCTGTCAGTGTGCAGTCCTGTCTGTTAGTGACAGCCATCGTGAAACACAGCCACATGTCCTGAAGGAGCTGGACGGAAACAAGCGGGAGAGGTGAGTGAGGCTGCTGGCGACTTCCCCATATTAATACCTGTAAGGGCTCATGCGCATGTAACTACTGAATATTCTGCAGCGATTTGACAGCACATGTGCGCGTCAAATCGCTGCAGAAACACTGCATAATGGATGCAGTTTTTCTGTACAGAAAATCCGATTTCATGTGCTATGGCTGCTTCCCCCACCATAGACAGAGCGGGAGCTGCAACCATAGCGCACGGAATAATTGACATGCTCATTTTATGAACGCACAGATTTGGGTCAACATTTTAGCATCCAAATCACTGCGTTCATAAAAGCTACGTGCGCACGTATCATGCGCAATCTACATAGCTTGTATAGGGGACGCAGAACGCATGCATTTACACTGCAGTGCTATACGCAGTGTAAATGCATGGAATTACACAACGTGCGCACGACCCCTAATGCATCTGTGTCTGCATATATGTCAGTGTATATGACTGTGCATATATTTGTCTGTTTATATGTATTTTTCTGAATTTGTCTTCAAATATGTATATGTATGCCTGTCTGTGTATGTGCGTGTCTGTGTGTGGATGGGGTCCACTGAGACTCTTTCACCCGGAGGCCACAAAAACCTGGAGCCGGCCCTGGCTGCCTTAACATTGGGATCAGTAAAAAATGTGAGTAAAGCTTTACACGCTACAATATATCTAACGATGTGTCACGTCGTAAGTGACGCACATCCGGCATCGTTAGTGATATTGTAGTGTGTGACAGCTACGTGCGACCCTGATTGTGCGTTAAAACGTTGATCGCTGACACGTTGTTCATTTTCTAAAAATTGAACGTCTGGTTGTTCATCGTTCTTGAGGCAGCACACATCGCTCCGTGTGATACCCCGGGAACAATGAACTGCAGCTTACCTGCGTACTGCCGGCAATGCGGAAGGAAGGAGGTGGGCGGGATGTTTACGCCCCGCTC
This sequence comes from Anomaloglossus baeobatrachus, assembly GCF_048569485.1. Taxonomy (NCBI): domain Eukaryota; kingdom Metazoa; phylum Chordata; class Amphibia; order Anura; family Aromobatidae; genus Anomaloglossus; species Anomaloglossus baeobatrachus. Next base: position 174,628,322 of record NC_134355.1, on the reverse strand, counting down.
ATCTCCGCCCCTCCGCTTCTATTGGCCGGCCGCTGTGTGACGTTGCTGTGACGCCGAATGTCCCTCCCACTCCAGGAAGTGTATGTTCGCTGCCCACAGCGAGGTCGTTTGAAAGGTACGTGTGATGGGGGTAATCGTTTGTGTGACACGGGCAACAAATTGCCTGTTCCGCACATATGATGGGGGCGTGTGTGATCGCATACGAGATCGAAATGTGTAAAGCAGCCTTAACTCTACTTTCCGTGTATAAGTGACGGCTGTGAGTGATCCTGGACTGTGTCTGTATTGTAGTACTGTAAATCTGAATGTGGCAGAACAGGATAAATGTTCATTGGATTTCTATCTAAATGCTACAGTTCGCGCTCTACTGTTATGGCTAAAAATGTTAACGTTATGGGGCCCCCACCAGATTTTCTGCCCAGGGGCCCCCACCAACCTTAATCTGGCCCTGAGAATAGGGAAGTGCAGAAGCATGCAATGGGATCGTTGTGTGCCAGAAATCAGCTCTTCATCAGTGATTCCAAATTATGTGTGCCAGACCCAAATTTCCATTTCACCATGCAAATAGAGATTGCTACTGGGTCGAAGAAAAAATTGCTATTTCAGCATCTAAATAGAGATTGCTATTTCTGTGGTCCTGCCAGTTATTGAAATTTCAGCATCTAAATCCTGATGACTAAATTTGTAGTCCTGCGGCCTGCTATAAATAGACATTTCAGCATATAAACACTGATTGATAATTCTGTGCTCCTGACACAGTTTCTCAGCAGAAATAAAACGATTTGGATACTTGTAAGGTTAGGTTCACACACTGCGTTTTTGTGCGTTTTTTGCGGCAAAAAACGCACAAAAACGCACCCGCGTAAAAAAAAAACCGCGGCCAAAAACGCACGCGTTTTTGCCGCGATTTGGTGCGTTTTTTGCTGCATTTTGCTGCGTTTTTACTCACTGCGTCTTTATGAGTTTTTTATCAGTGAACAAACAAAAAAAGGTCTGATGTCATTTCCTTCTTCAATATGTTCTTCATTCTCCACTAGTGTATGCAGGAGAGCAGAGAGCTGCAGAACTACAAGGCTCAGCATACTCCATCCAATAGTGTATGCAGGAGAGCAGACAGCAGCTGCAGAACTACAAGGCTCAGCATGCTCCATCCAGGACTGTATGCTGGAGGGAGAGTCAGGGGGAGCAGACCTACAAGGCTCAGCATCCTCCATCAAATAGTGTATGTAGGAGAGCAGACAGCAGCTGTCGAACTACAAGGCTCAGCATCCTCCATCCAATAGTGTATGCAGGAGAGCAGACAGCAGCTGTCGAACTACAAGGCTCAGTATCCTCCTTCCAGGACTGTATGCAGGATTTCTTTGCCCCCCCCAAACAAAAAAAATGACGTGGGCTTCGCCATATTTTTGTATACTAGCTGGGTACAGCAGGCAGGTACGGTCCTTCCAGTTATTGAAATTTCAGCATCTAAATCCTGATGACTAAATTTGTAGTCCTGCGGCCTGCTATAAATAGACATTTCAGCATATAAACACTGATTGATAATTCTGTGCTCCTGACACAGTTTCTCAGCAGAAATAAAACGATTTGGATACTTGTAAGGTTAGGTTCACACACTGCGTTTTTGTGCGTTTTTTGCAGCAAAAAACGCACAAAAACGCACCTGCGTAAAAAAAACCGCGGCCAAAAACGCACGCGTTTTTGCTGCGATTTGGTGCGTTTTTTGCTGCATTTTGCTGCGTTTTTACTCACTGCGTCTTTATGAGTTTTTTATCAGTGAACAAACAAAAAAAGGTCTGATGTCATTTCCTTCTTCAATATGTTCTTCATTCTCCACTAGTGTATGCAGGAGAGCAGAGAGCTGCAGAACTACAAGGCTCAGCATACTCCATCCAATAGTGTATGCAGGAGAGCAGACAGCAGCTGCAGAACTACAAGGCTCAGCATGCTCCATCCAGGACTGTATGCTGGAGGGAGAGTCAGGGGGAGCAGACCTACAAGGCTCAGCATCCTCCATCAAATAGTGTATGTAGGAGAGCAGACAGCAGCTGTCGAACTACAAGGCTCAGCATCCTCCATCCAATAGTGTATGCAGGAGAGCAGACAGCAGCTGTCGAACTACAAGGCTCAGTATCCTCCTTCCAGGACTGTATGCAGGATTTCTTTGCCCCCCCAAACAAAAAAAATGACGTGGGCTTCGCCATATTTTTGTATACTAGCTGGGTACAGCAGGCAGGTACGGGCTGCCCCCGACCCCCAGCTGCCTATTTGTACCCGGCTGGGAACCAAAAATATAGAGAAGCCCTTTTTTTTTAATTATTTCATGAATTTCATGAGATAATTAAAAAAAAAATGACGTGAGCGTCGCCTAATTTTTGTGTCCAGCCGGGTACAACTAGGCAGCTGGGGATTGGAATCCACAGTGCAGGGTGCCCATGCTTTCTGGGCACCCCCGCTGCAAATTGCAGTCCGCAGCCACCCCAGAAAATGGCGCTTTCATAGAAGCGCCATCTTCTGGCGCTGTATCCAACTCTTCCAGCTGCCCTGATGCCGGGTGGCTCACTGGGTAATAATGGGGTTAGGGCTAGCTGTATATTATCAGCTGGCCCTAAGCCCAAAATTCATGTTGTCACGCCAATATTAGACATGGCCACCATGAATTTCTAGTAAAGATAAAAAAAACCACAACACACAGAAAAATATTTTTATTAGAAATAAAACACAACACAATTAGTGACTCCATCTTTATTGAAATAAAGCACCCCCCTCCACAGTAATCCTGGGTCAGGGTCCCGCGCCGTCCAATCCGGATCCAATATCATCTGATCGGTTTGCTGGAAGGCTAAGCGATCAGATGATGTGTCAGGATCAAGTGCCTGAATCACATCACACATCAGCTGATTGTATAAAAGCCGTTTATACAATCAGCAGATGCATCGGTGCAAAAAAAAAAATACTCACTTATGTGCTGATTACCGGCATCTTCTCTTACTAAAATTCTATCCAGAATTGGCACACCATGAGGCCTGCACTACCAGCCAACCCACTTGCCATCTGTCACTACTCCTCATCCCTGTCCTTTCTGACATCTAAGACATCTAATCTAACGCTGCCACTAATTGGTGCCTGCTTGCAAATGGCCCTGGCTCTGCTACATTGTAACCTACAAATCACTTGTAGCATTTATATGTTAACATGCATTTATACCAATCAACACCATACAATACATTTGGTATAAAACATTTTTCGCACTACAGGTAACTACATATGGCAGAAAACAGCATAGGGACTCAAACACCTCTACAGTTGCTCTCATCCAAACAATGTCTGTTTCATAGAAGGCCTTGCATATAAAGCAATGGACCAAGGGCCATCTGCTCTGCAGAGCAAGTCGTGGGCTCAGACGGATTAACGAATAAACCAGGGAGAATGTTTATTTACAAGGAATAACAAACACAAGCTGCCGTGCAACGGAAGGGGGGAAAAAGGAGTAAAGATGGGAAAACAACCCACAGTACAAAGTATACTCTTTAGCTGAAGTGACTGTCCCGGTCACCAATACTAGTACAACATACAATATGGTTTTAACAGCAGTACAGCATTATACATGTATTCAACATTAAACAATCCTGCTCTGTCCTTTATCCTAACTGGTCTTTCTTAAAGGGACCTTGCAGATACCACACTCTGTGTACGAAGGCCTAATATAGTTCTCTAACTGCCGCACCTGGGAGCACACTCACGGCACAGTTAGCAGGACAGGTCTACTCTGAGGCTGTACGGTATGGTGGTGCGCACTTCTCTCCAAGAGGGTGATGCAGGACTTCTCCTCCCATGATTCAATAGGCAGCTGGGCTAATTAGGTGAGGTCCTCTAGCAGGCCGGATACCGACTCTCCTGTGTGCATCCCTCTGCACACCCTGGAACTCTCACACACTGACTGCTACTTCCTGCTTCTCCCTGGACTTCTCTCAGGGCTGACCAAACAAGCACACAGCAGCAGGAGAGATGCGGGCCATTCCATTGTGATCTGCAGGGGAGCAGTTTCTTAAAGCCACTGTACAACACAGTCTTAAAGTCACAGTAAAACAACATTCTTAGTAGAGGCTGCACTCCCCTACACATATTTCAGCAAGACAATGCTAAACCACATATTACACTCATCACAACAGCATGGCTTTGCAGAAGAAAATGTTGGGTGATGAACTGGCTGCCTGCAGTCCAGATATTTCACTAATAGAAACAATTTGGTACAATGTGAAATGAAATATCCATCAAAGAAGACCCAGAACTGTTGAGTAGCTAAAATCCTACATCATACAAGAATAAGACAACATTTCACTCCCAAAAATCCAGCAATTTGTTTCCTCACTTCCCAGAAGTTTACAGACTTTTGTAAAAAGAAATGGGGATGTTACACAATGATAGACAAGCTCGTCTTCTAACTTTTTTTGAGATATGTTACTGTGACGCCCTGGCAAAACAAGGTAGTCACAAATAGGCCCCCACATAACACTTTCCCTCACTAGGAAACACACAGCCAACGAGAAACCCTAGTCACCCCCCCTTAGGGAAAGATAGACACACCAGTGGGCGTGACCAGGCGGTTGGGACACGCCCACCCAGGGGTCTAGACAGCCCGGGGCGGGAAAACAAGGAGTTGAGAAGAAAGTGTTTAGAGTTCAGTTTGGAGAGGAGTGTGGGCTGGAGCTAAGTGTAGCTCCAGCAGGAAAGTTCAAGTTGAACGGTACCAGGGTAGGGGCCCTGGTGCCACTGGCTAGGAGGCAGACGGTGGTCTCCATCAGCAGGAGATGGGAAGACGGCTCGGCAGAACCGAGGTGTCTGGGCCAGGGTTGTAGCCCGCCGGTACCGACACGGGGAACCGACCCCGAAACCATAGCACAAAGGGGGGTACTCGGACCCTGAAGCCAGAACCAGAAACAAGCGGACTGGTTAATTCACCGATTGAGGCCAGGACTAGAGGTTCTGTCCCACTCAAAGTCCCTCATAGAAGAAAACAGCCCACCGATAGGGATAAGAGGTCACTGCCAGGGCCCATAGATCCCACGGGCCAGCGTCTGTGGGCACGGCTCCTTAGGCCACATCCAGCCAGGAGCGGACTCCTGAGTTTCACGCTAGGATGTCCACCTTACACAAAACAGTGCAGAGAAAAGGATAGAGCCCACCAGCCGGGTGGGGGACCCGAATGCAACCGGCCGCGGCACCGTCCACCATCTCCTTGGTTTACCAGAGACTTGTGTGGTTTATTAACTGTGAGTACACAAATACTCCCTGCGGTCGCTATCCCCTGCACAGAGACACCGGGTCCCGGGGCCACCATCCCTACCCACGGAGGGGTTAACAACTTGCTGCACAACATCTCCCCCGGATGCCCGATAACAGCAGCGGTGGTGTCCCAGGTCACCACACACCGTGGGTGTCGTCACAAACTTACTACGGCCTAGCTCGTACATTTACGTCCCCCTTTTTATTCGGCATGTCCGCGAGACCCCTGGGTCCAGAGGCCCTCACGCCACCACCCCAGAAGGCCCGGACCCGAGCAGCTCCGGCTGCTGGCATGGGGGTGGCACATTACTGTCATCAGTTTATAAATGAGTTACTTTTTTTAAATTAAATTAAAATATGTCTAGCTTTCAACTTCTGATCTGTGTTCTCTGTTCTGTTGTGAATAAAATATGGTTACAAGTGATTTCCAGATCATTGCATTCTGGTTTTCTTTTTTACATTTTTACATTTTAAACATGGCACGAGTGCAATTGAAGCCCTGACCATCGACACTTCCAGGTCATAATGACGTCAGCAGTGTGATCATGTTATATTTTCATGCAGCTGATGTCACTCACTGCCGCAGCAGAGGCGCACACAGCGTTGGTGTTAAAGTGAACCTGTCAGGTCCAATATGCACCCAGAACCACAAGCAGTTCTGGGTGCATATTGCTAATCTCTGACTAACCGTCCTTGCATCTAGTAGCCTAGATAAAGAGATCTTTAGAAAATGTATTTCTAAAGATCCCATATGATATGCTAATGAGACTAGTGACTAGTTGCGAGGGCGTTACTTCCCCTGGCTTGTAAGCTCCATTAGCATGTTAGTACGCCCCTGTGGGCGTGGTAACATGCTAATGAATGCACAATGTCAGAGGATAGTCGCTCTCACTTATCTGCTGCCATCACGTCCGAGTCCTGGATTTTTGCTCACTGCGCATGATCCCGGATTTTTGGTCATGTGCACTACATGGGTTTGAAGCCAGGATTCGTACACCCGATGGTCATGCATACTATGAAGCCGGGTGTATGAGGACTCAAACCCATGTAGTGCGCATGACCAAAAGCCCGGGATTATGCGCATTGAGCCGAAATCAGGACTCAGACGAGATGGCAGCAGAGAGGTGAGAGCGACCATCCTCTGATGCTGTGCATTCATTAGCATGTTAGCATTCCCATAGGGGCATACTAACATGCTAAGAGGGCCAACTAGCCAGAGGAAGTAATGCCCTCACGACCAGTCACTGGCCTTATTAGCATATCATATGGGATCTTTAGAAATACTTTATTGATTTTGTTCCTGAAGAAGGGGTTATACAGCTCCAATTTACAATCCACCGCTCGAGGAAGGAAACCAGCTGCTATGATCTCTGCCATATACAAGTTGCAGCAGCATGGAGGAAATTACACAGCAGAGCTGAGCTGTCTGGATGTGAAACAGGTTTGGTGTGAAGTAAATAACTTGTTAAAAAGCTCACCACAGTCTCTCTCTGCTTGTTTCATCTCCCTGCTCCTCCCATCTCCCCTCTCCATAGCATATAATGGACTGTGTCACAGGACACCACCGTTAGGTGACCACTGAATAAAATGTGTTTGAGCTGTGTTTTTCAGACTGGATTACAACTTCAAGAGGCTGGTGAGAGGCTAAAGCTGGGTTCACACATAGCGACAGCGACAACGACATCGCTGTTACGTCACCATTTTCTGTGATGTAACAGCGACCTTGTAAGTCGCTGTTATGATTGCTGCTTAGCTGTCAAACACAGCGACGCAGCAGCGATCATAATGTCGCTACATGTGCAGAGAGCAGGGAGCCGCGCACACTGCTTAGCGCTGGCTCCTTGCTCTCCTAGCTACAGTACACATAGTGTTAATTACCTGATGTGTACTGCAGCTACATGTGCACAGAGCAGGAGCCGGCACTAGCAGCAAGAGCGGCGGAGGCTGGTAACGAAGGTAAATATTGGGTAACCAGGGAAAGGTCTTCCCTTGGCTACCCGATGTTTACAGTGGTTACAGCTTTCCGCAGCTGCCAGACGCCGGCTCCTGCTCCCTGCTCGCTTCATTTCGTCGCTGTCTCGCTGTCACACACAGCGATGTGTGCTTCACAGCGGGAGAGCGACGATGAAAAAATGAAGCTGGACATTCAGCAACGACCGGCGACCTCACAGCAGGGGCCAGGTCGTTGCTGGATGTCACACACAGCGACAGCGACGGGACGTCGCTGCAACGTCACAGAAAATGGTGACGTAGCAGCGACGTCGTTGTCGTCGTCGCTGTGTGTGACACCACCTTAAGAAGAGTCTTATAAGTGAGGAAGGAGCCTGATTTATTTGATACAATGTATTACAGTTTCTTGTATTCATCTGTACTATTGATTTATGCAAAGTTTTTGAAAGTACAGTTCCAGTTTAATACTTCCTGCCACTTGTTTCATGAATGTATGTCTGCCAATTTAAGTGTATTCAGAAAATGGCTATTAAAGCTGTTTTCTCATATTTTGTAAAAGTCACAGCTCAAGCTGTGGTGGTTATTTTAATAATTTTAATACTAGCAAGTATGAATCAGAAAAGGAAAACAATACACAACTGCATGTGAAGACTCTCATGAAAATGTTTAATCGCCAGTAAACAGATTGTGTAGACCTGCCAAGTGCAGTAATAAAATTATAGAAATATATAATGCTAATTCACAATAATGATTTATGCCAGAGGCACATTTCACATAATTACATCGTGAGTTTAGATATTCCTTTCTGAGGTTAATGAAATCATCCATGGCAGGATAATCTGGAAACTTTTCATATTAATTTAATTATACAATTCAGATAATTGTTTACAGGACGGACAAGCTAAAACTAGAGCGTGTAACATCTGGTAATGACTTTTGTTGACTGGAGCGTTCCAATTTATACATTTTGGATAAGTATTTAACATTGACTTTAAGTCTAGGCTCACCTTTGACTATTCCGTAGTGTAATCTTACTAATAGAAAAACTCTTCTACTAGAGTCGAGTAATAGAGTCAGTGGGAAGACAGATGTCTTTAGGACAAGTATGTGGAGGGCCAAAGAGACGTGTAATATTTTTTTATCTATTTCCCCATTTATTTATTTTTTAAACATTATACTGACTTCTCCTTGGCTATTGCAAACCTGTCCCTCAGCTGCTGGTTCTTCCGTTCTTCCATAAGCTCTTCTTTTATTATATTTTCTATCTTCCATATGGCCAGGTCTGCCACTAGGCTCCAGGTCATTAAGAGATAGCATAGTGAATGGAAGACCCAGTTGGAGGAAAAATAGAAGCTAGAAAATAGAAGAACAGCCCCCGGTCCATCCATATCATCTGTCTTTCTTCTATAATCCATGTTATGGCTTGCTTACAGCTGTCACGAGTGTGTCACAGACAGTCCTGTAGTGTCCAGCTATAGAAGATCACAGTGACTGGCTGCACAAACTGCTCCCTGACCGTCCATCATTTTTTCTTGGTTTTCATCCCTTTTCCTTTAGGACCCTGTGGCGTTCTTCAGCCTCTCAAGCTGCTGTTCATTAGTACTTGGAAGGCAAAGGTGTGGACCCAGCACCAGTATTCAGAAGGGATATATATAAAAATAAATCCTTTATTTATACAAGTTAAAAATATTTATCATGCTGAAACAGCAGGCTGGAAAACATTCAGGGGACCTTAACGCGTTTCGGACTAAAAATGAAAAGAAAAGAGTCCTTAATTATTAGTAACCTGTATGCTCCCACAGACTAGGTATATATACTAAAGGGATCTATGAGCGTGTCAAATGAACGTGGAATAGGACCACTTTATTTGACACACTTATAGATCCCTTTAGTATATATACCTAGTCTGTGGGAGCATACAGGTTATTTATTAATAAAGACTCTTTTCTTTTAATTTTTAGTCCGAAACGCGTTAAGGTCACCTGAATGTTTTCCAGCCTGCTGTTTCAGCATGATAAGTATTTTTAACTTGTAAAAAAAAAGGATTTTTTTTTATATATATCCCTTCTGAATACTGGTTCTGGGTCCACACCTTTGCCTTCCTTCACTCCTGCCTTGCTGGCTGGGACTGGCCAGCAGACCGCGTGCACCACCTAGATGCTGAAGTCTTGTATGACAGGTGAGCTGAATTTTTCTTCTTTTTGTTCATTAGTACTTTCTTTGTTCCTTTATACAGTGGAAACCAAAGATGTACATACATTATTATAAAAGAGACATACATTATGCATGTTTTTCTCATTATCTGTCATGAAATCAGATGAAACCTTTCCCATTTTAGGTATATTAGGATTACCAAAATTATTTGTTTGCTAAATACCAGAATGAGATAGAGTGTGTTTAAGGCATTTTTATTACTTTCTGCAAAGTCAAGAGTTTACATACATTGAGTACTATGCCTTTAAACAATATGGGAGAGCCCACATCATGATGTTAAGCTTCTGATCAGTTTATTGGCAACATCTGAGCTAATTAGAGACACACCTGTCGATGTATATTAGTTCATGCGTGAAACACACTGCTTCTTTGTGTAACATCATAGGAAAGTCAAAAGGAATCAGCCAGGATCTCAGGAAGAGAATTGTGGACTTTTCTGGTTCATCCTTGGGTGCAATTTCAAGATACATGAAGGTGCCTTGTTCATCTGTACAAATAATTGTACGCAAGTACAAACAAGATGGAAATGTCTAGCTATCATACCACTCAGGAAGGAGACGGGTTCTGTGTACCAAAGATGAACGTGCTTTGGTCAGATGTGCAAATCAACCAAGTTTGCAAATGCACACAGGAAGAAAGACTTTAATTTTTGAAGACATGTCCTGTGGTCTGATGAAACTAAAATTTAATGGATTGGTTATAATGACCATCATTATGTCTGTAGAAAAAAGGGAGAAGCTTTGAAGCCTAAGAACACCATCCCAACTGTGAAGCATGGGGGTGGCAGTGTCATGTTGTGCGATTCTTTTGTTGCAGGAGGGACTGGTGCACTTCACAAACTGGATGGCATCATGATGAAAGAGGATTGTGTGGCAATACTGAAGCAATATCTCAATACATCAGCCAGGAATGTAAAGCTTGGGTGGAAATGGGTCTTCCAAATGGACAATGACTCGAAGCATACTGCCACACTGGTTACAAAGTGGCTTAAGGATAACAAAGTTAATGTTTTGGAATGGCCGTCACAACATCCTGATTTCAATCCTATTTAAAATTTATGGGCAAAGCTGAAAGAGCAGGTGCGAGCAAAGCGACCTACAAACATGGCTCAGTTACACCAATTCTGTCAGGATGAATCAGCCCAAATTCCTACCAACTATTGTGAAAAGCTTGTGGAA